>NC_088811.1:6842739-8130655 GCF_011386835.1 Chrysemys picta bellii | reverse complement strand
CCATGCCTCCATTAATGGCTGGTCTGGTAGAGCAGAGGTGGCAAACTACAGCCCGCAGGACCATCCTGCCCGGCCCTTGAGCTCCCAGCCAGGGAGGCTAGCCCCTGGCCCCTCCCCTGCTGCCCCCCTCCCCTGCAGCCTCAGCTCACCGTGCCGCCAGTGCTCTGGGCGGTGGAGCTGCGAGCTCCTGCCAGGCAGCGCACTCCTGCCAAGCAGGGCACCGGCGTGGCTGGCTCCAGCCAGGCGACACAGCTGCCAGTCCTGGTGCTCTGAGCGGCATGGTAAGGGGATGGGGAGCGGGGGGGTTGGATAAGGGGCAGGTGGTCCCGGGGGTCAGGCAGGGGACAGGGAGCAGGGGGGATTGGATAGGGGGTGGGGTCCCGGGGGGCAGTTAGGGGCGGGGGTTCCCGGGAGGGGGCAATCAGGGGACAAGGAGCAGGGGGGGTTGGATAGGGGGTGGGGTCCCGGGGGGGGCAGTTAGGGGCGGGGGTTCCCGGGAGGGGGCAGTCAGGGGACAAGGAGCAGGGGGAGTTGGATGGGTTGGGGGTTCTGAGGGGGGCAGTCAGGGGGCAGGAAGTGGGAGGGGACGGATAGGGGCGGGGGCCAGGCTGTTTTGGGAGGCACAGCCTTCCCTACCCGGCCCTCCATATAGTTTCAGAACCCTGATGTTTGCCCACCCCTGCGCTAGCGGATAACAACCTACTGCTGCTGCCACTTAATGGAGTTACTCTGCTAGGTCAAGTGGTAGAGACCTGTATGATACTGACGACTCATGCCAATGGGTGGTCGTTACACATGTTTCCGATGGAATAGCCTCCATAAGGCAGTCAGTGGAGTTCCAGAGTCCCTCACCATGCTAACCTGGAATAGGCTCCAGTGGACAACACTCACCGATGTGGACGTTGGCTGAAAACTGGTAGATGCCAGACACAGTTGCGGTGAAGCGCCCAGTCACCAGGTTCAAGCCTGATCCCCGGAGGAAAGCTCCTTTGGCCAAAGGCTATGGGGAGGGGGGGGAAAGAGAACAGCAAACCTTGAATTGTTGAACAACCCCCTCAGCAATCTGAACCATCGTTATCTCTACCCATCGCAGGGAGAAAAAGAGTGTGTGAGCGAGGAGCAGATGACTGTGAAGGTTGGGAAGAGTTTGCCAGGCCTCTCCTTCCCTAGAAACTTATCCTATCCTGGGCAGGGCTCTCCCTCGGTGTGGCTTTAACGCCCAGGAAAGGGGAGGATTTAACAAAACCAGTCAGTATCAGGTTTAGGGCGGCTGAGCTCTGTGCAGGTTTCCCCCATGCAGCTCTGTTAATGCACCTTGGTCTGGACTCTCAAAACGCCTGCTATTCTAGTACTGTATCCCGCCTTCCAACACCAGCTTTGCCAATGCATCTCAGTCCTTACCTACTGCCACCCCCTCTTCCAGTCCTTGGGGCCCCTTGGCTCTGCCAAGGACTAACGTCTTGAACTTGTAGCGCCCCCTACTGTTCCAGTCCTGGGACTCCCTAGTTCTCCCAAGTCTCCTGACCAGCCTTACCCCCGCTACGGCAGTCCTGGGTCTCTGCAGTGCCAAGCTGTGTGTGTGGGTTTTGTGATGCAGACACAGAGGAGACAATAACACAGGGCCTCCAGAGGTTTCCTACCACTCTAGGCTTTGATAAGACAGGACTGATTCTCTTGTGCCAGCAGCGCTGCACAGCCTTGCTGAGTTCTTACGGAATCTATATTTAGCTTCATTTTCTTCTGAGTTTGGATCAGAGAGGAAAATCGCGGGCAAAACGCGAGCAAAGCACAGCGTCTCCCGGTACAAGGAAGTGGTCTCAAGTCAGACTCACAGCGGATTATCTGATTTAAGCTAAAATAAACTCAATGCGACGTGTTTATTGTTAGTTTTGGCCCTCTCAAGATCGGTTTGGCTGGAGTCAGGGAGAATCAGAAACAGCTTTGATGGGCCAACAAAGCAAATTACTCAGAGACTCTGCCTCCACCACAAGGGCATTATGTGAAACTTAAATGCGTCGGGACAAGCGCTATCACCATTGCCCCTGCAAGGTTTCTATAGCACCATTCT
This sequence comes from Chrysemys picta bellii, assembly GCF_011386835.1. NCBI lineage: Eukaryota > Metazoa > Chordata > Testudines > Emydidae > Chrysemys > Chrysemys picta. The sequence goes on along the minus strand of NC_088811.1, from coordinate 8,128,587 downwards.
AGCTGGCAGAACAGCTGCTGGAGTGTCCTGGTGCTTATATACGTAAATACATGCACCACATCTAAGTTATCTGTACACACATCCGGACCCAGAGAACTAAGGAACCCTGACAGAACTGAATTGCCTGGTATTTGTGCTTATGACTTTACACTAGTAGCCCTCCGTTAGAGAAAGTCTCTCTCCCTGTGATACACTGCCAGAGTTGCCGTCACAGCGCTGATTCTAGATCCCCTTCTGTGTAACAAGGAAGAGCTGTCCAACAGAGGATGTTCTGTAAACACCCCAGGGACCTCAAATGCCCTCCCGCCCTCCCGCCCCCAACCAAAACAGCCAGGAAAGGAACGCCAGCTTTCTCAGTGCACTACAAGGCCTGTTTGTTTGGCCTTATCTTTGAGGCGACATAGCAGTGGCAAATGTATGGGCATGCTGGTATTTGTATGAAGAGCTGCTGTGTGGTAGAAGGGTTGACCCGATTGAAACATGCATTGGAGTTGGTCATTTTAAATCCCTGGCGGAGCATACAGAGCCTGCGAGGTCTTCTTATTGTTTCTAAACAGAAAGGAAATAAAAACCGATTGAAATAAAAATCATTCACCGCATTTCTCTAGTGCGAGTCACTTGTATTTCCTAGATCTCAAAGCACTTTACTCTCTCGGATGCTGGTTTTATATCAACGTTGCCCTGTAGTCTTTGACAGAGTGACGCCTGAACTATACTGCTGTAAGTGAGAGGAGAGTCAGCCCCCGTGTGTGTAGGTAGAACTCTGCCTGGGAGTTTCTCCATTCCTTTCTCATTAAAGCAATTAAACGAACAGAAGAAGCAACTTAATTCCAAAACCAATGGCTGAATTTGGAAGGCAATTGCAGGCACCAGTAAATTACTGCTGTTAAAACATTCCTGTTTTTTCATGTCCTCTGCGGCTTTGTTACTCTTTGTGGGGGGAAACAGACAATATGGAATGTTGGGAAGGAAGAGGACTCATTGGACAGTATGCTTCAGCAAACGCCACACCAATTATAACTCCCTGCTGAGTTCGCTGCCTGACATTAGCACGACTCATTTCACAGCTGCCGTAATTGCTGCCAGGAGTAATCCGCGAGAAACTTGCAACTTGCTCTCAGTTAATTTCAACAAGCAGCCCCAAAGCATGTAAATAACAAGCTAGTGCCAGCCCTCCTCTGCAATCCAAGCTCAGGTTCTCTTTCCCCCTGTCCACACCCACTGTGTAATTTACTTGCTGGTGGGAACAGGGAATCAAGCATCGTAGGATTAAGGCGTGGGCTGGGTGCTGCCCGATGGAAAGATTTTATTTTTAAAAATTAAATTGACAGAGACTTAGAATAAGAACAAGAAACTAGTGTGTGAAGCCATCACAGCAAAGCACTGCGAGCCCTCTGACCGCCTAGCCAGTGTTAAGATTCAGCTGTCAGAATGAGTTTAGCCTGACCGCAAAACATGAGAGATACCAGGATTCCTCCTGGATCTACCCAAGGCTTCTCATCACAGGGAGCACCCTCTTAGCCTTGGTGAGTCTGGCATCACTCCAGCGACGTTCCCTGGACCTCAGTCAAACCAGATGTAAAGCCGGAATTTCACTGCACACTACAAGCTGTGCCTGATCTAAGCTTCCCCTGTGCAAAATACATTACCCAGCAACGCATCCAGAGGAGGCAATGGTCTTGGGAGAGCAGAGTGCTTGGAGCATTGTAGACAGGATGCTCAGAGGGAGGGGAAGAAAAACCACCCGCTCATCTAGGACTGAGGGCACTGTAAGAGCACCAGCAGGTGTGTGTGTGTGTGTGTGAGGGGAGAGGATATAGTAAGACCGGGGAATATCACTGGGGAATAACTATAGCACAGAGGGATGGGACTTATGAAGTCTCTGCCTCGGGGAGAAGAAAGCTCTGCTGCCCTTTGAACATACCCCAGGTCAGGAGAATGGAGGCTCCAGTCTCGGAGACTTTAGAACAGCTAGGTCCTGATCCAACGCCCAGTGAAACCAATGGGAGTCTTTCCATGACCTTCAAAGGGCTTTGGGTCAGGAGCGGAGTTGCTACCTCCCCACTTTAATTGGGGAAGCATCAAACCCTTGAGATCTTAGCTCTATGAAATCAGTGACAACGGGCTTCCTTCCTCTCACCCCGATTGAGAGATGATGCTCTCCTCACAGCAGGAGTGTCCGCCACCACCAAGAGCCGTACCTTAGAGCCGTGGCTCTCAGCCTTTCCAGACAGCTGTACCCCTTTCAGGCATCTGATTTGTCTTGCATACCCCCAAGTTTCATCGAACTTAAAAACCACTTGCTTACAAAAATCAGACATCAAAATACAAAAAGTGTCACAGCCACACTGTTCCTGACAAATTGCTCCTTTTCTCATTTGACCATAGAATTTAAAATAAATCCATTGGAATATAACTATTGTACTTACATTTCAGTGTCTAGTCTATACAGCCGTATAAACAAGACATTGTCTGTATAAAATTTTAGTTTGTACTGACTTCGCTAGTGCTTTTTATGTAGCCTGTTGTAAAACTAGGCAAATATCTACACGAGTTGATGTACCCCCATCTGCGTACCTCAGGGGTGCATGTACCCCTGGTTGAGAGACACAGCCTTGGAGCACAAGCTAAAACCAGGCACTTCTTGTCCAGAAGCTGAAATGAAGCGTTGGCACACAGAGGCCCATCTGACCTGCCAGCCCTCCCACATCAGCTCTGGGGCCAGGAGTAATCAGACTTGATGATAATAAGGCTTGGGAAACCCCAGCCCACACACTGATTGCTAAGAGGTCTATTCACATTCTCACTCCTAATTAACGAGGCAGCACATCTCTCTCACTGCTTCAAGTACAACCTTGCTCCTGTGCCAGCACCTGCAGAAAATCTGGGCAGCTGTCTCACCCTGCCTCAGAAATCACCACTGCAGGTCTGCAAACTGTGTCCCTAACCCTGAAGCCTTGAAGAGTCTCATTAGCTATGGGACTACTCAACTGAATAAGATCTGTTGGATAGGCCCCTTCATAGACAGAAGTCTGTACAGCTGCCATGGAAATGCAGCCACTTCTGGGGTGCAGCACAGTCGCTAATTAACAGCATGAACACACCTGACTGTTGACTGAGTAACTGATGGCAACCAGCAGCCCTACGTGGTGCCGGTTAAGACACTTTAAGATCTCGGTCGGGCTCTGGAAAATGACTCTAAAAATGGCGTCATGGAACTGCATGTCCATTGTGCCTGCATCAAGTTTGCCCAATAGTTATAATGAGAATAATTAGCACTCACTCCCCGCTTTGCAGCTAACACGCACGCTTTACATTACCCTTCCATTTACAAATAATTTATAAAGGATTCATAGATGTTTTAATACATGGGTAATCATTGCCAACAGGTTGCTTATAACCATGGTTTAAAACCATTAATAGCACCTCCTACTGACATCGATAACATGCTGCTCATATCGGTACTATCCTTATAACACTGATTAACCCTTTAGTGACCCTTTCTAAGTTATTTATAAATGGGAGCTTAGTCTAAAGCGTGACCCATCTAACAGACAACGTCAAATGCTGATTTTTGTAACTGCTGGAGCCATATATTCACACCAGGGGCCTGGAAGGCCCAGGAGGGTTCTTGCTGCCATTTTGGGCTTGCCTACACAAGAAAATTATTCCAGGATAGGGTAAAATGTGAATGTAAAATGGAACAGATATTCCTGATTAACTAATTTGGAAAAAGGCACTTTCATTCTGGAATAAGAGTGTCCACACATGGAGTTAGTCTGGAATAGCTAGTCTTAAATAACTCCATGTGCAGACAAACTCTTATAACAACTACTGGAAGGCAATCAAAGACTACAGTGATGAGCAGGGTATAAGAACCTAGATACAATAGAACAGAACAGAATTAACTGTAATAAAGATTAGCTACAATGGGGACCTAACTGATAACTGTTTGGACGTAGGAGGTGAGGAAGGGGAGGAGTTTTAGGATCAAAGTAGGCACTCGGGAAGCAGATATAGTGCTCGCTCTTGTTCGCTATGAAGTCAATGACAAAACTCCCCATTAATTTCAATAGGGGTAGAATTGGCCATGGTGGGTGAGAAGATGCCACTTCTCCCAACCGTGACCAGCTGTTAATAAGGCAAGTGCTCACTTCCAGCAGCCAGGCCGGAGACGGGTTCCTGGGATCAGTTCTCCCTTTCCCCTTAAGAGCCCTATGGGTGAAAGGCATCCCAGAAGAGCTCAGCAGGACAGGGCAAGTGCAGGCTGTGACATTGGCTCACCGACTGGAAGTTCTGAAGTTCGACCAGGGTCTTCTTGTCCACAATGACCTGCCCTTTCAGTTTGCAGTGGAACGCTTCCTCCACCCGTTTGTAGGGCGAGGTCTCCTCCAGTGACAGCAGGAGCGGGGGCAGTTGGCTGGGATGGGCTGAGCTAGCCAGAGATGCCCGCCGTTCAATGGTTTCTGAAGAGAGAAGAGATCGCATGGGATTTGGACAGAGCAATCCAAGCAGCAGCGGGGGAGCATTTTTCTAATTTGCACCATTTTAATAAAAACTTGTTTTTTTAATATTTATTTACACTGAAGCACTTTTATGCTGGCAGCCAATGATATTGGGACATATCTGCAAAGCCATCTCATTGTCCCTCCTTCAAATCCCCCCTTAAAACTCTCCTTTATCATGATGCCTACAAAAAAAAATTGACAACGGCTAGGAAGCTGGTTTGCTGAGACCACTGCCAGGCATGGTCTTATTTCCTTGTGCTCCCCCACCAATCCTGTCTTATACGTCGATTATAAACTCTTTGGAGCAGGACCATCTTTTTGTTCTGTACAGCATCTACCACAATGGGGTCCTAGGTGTTACTGCAATACAAATAATAAGTAAGAAGAAGAGGCCCTAACGTGGCCAGTATAAACAGACCTGCTACATCCTCTAGTCCATACATTGTTCCCTACGCATGTTCTCCAAAACTTTCTCCAGTCCTAATTTAAATGACCCAGTTAAAGGAACTCCCACCACTCTCCGTGGAACAGACCATTTCAGTCTAAAAGATCTCACTCGGGAACTTTATTGCAGTTGCTCTGCCTAAAAAGGTACATACTTAGCTCTGTGTTGCCAACTCTCATGAGTCTATCGCCAATCTCGCAATGTTTGGGGTTGTTCCTGAAGCGCCAGTTCCTGGCCTTCTTGGAATCATGGGGAAATCTGCGCCTTCCTTTTTGATAAACAAGTATGTTTCTAGCCCTCATGGTTGCAGGGATAAAACTTGAAAATGTGACCCCACTGCACCCTGATGCTTCCAAATCCAGAAGGTGAATAAAAGAGGGGGGAAAGGTTGACCGACTTAGGCCCAGATCCTGCAACCTTCTGCACACAAACTGAGCCGGGCACCTGCCCAGAGCCCCATTGGCTTCGTGAACTCAAATCAATGGGATTTAAGCACATGCTTAAGCACTGTGCTGAAACGGGGCCTTAACGAGAGGAGAGCCCTCTAACCTGGGACTCGGCTGTAGGTGCCACATTTGTGAGCAAGAAGGAGAGACAGACATGCGGCTCCAAGCGCCTTTACCTTTTAGTATCTCCTTGAACTCCTGCAGCAGGACTTCCTGGGTGACTTCGCCCCCTGGTGCTCCTGGAGGTCCCTGGGGGCCCGGCGGCCCTGGGGGCCCAACAAGGCCACGCTAAGGAAGGAGCCAAAAGAAGACAATGGGAATCCGATCCAGGCAGTAACTCAGCAACACACCAAAGGCCCCCTTGAAATGAAGGGCTGCATCCTGCAAAGCTATCAGTCACCTGAGTAGACCTTCACCACAGGTTCAACAAAAGGTCTGGTGTGGCACCTCGGACTCGTGCTGGCTTTCTGCCCAGCAGGTAATGCCACCCAGGGGTCTATTCACCTGAGTAGCAATGTGAGTAAGAGGTTGCAAGGCCAGGCCCTTACTTTGGGTCTTTGGGGACCGGGGGGAACTTGGGTTTGCTGCTTCTGTTTTACCTTCCGGCATCACTGATGGTAGCATGTCACCAGCCTTTTGGGGGCTGGGTTTGTTAATTTCCATGTGCGCCACCTGCTGGCTCCCCGGAGCAGCAGCAGAGCCACCCTATTACATAGTTTAATAAAATCAACGAGGCTTGGCAGAATTTTTAATCTATTTCAATTTTTGCAGTTGTGGGAAATTATGGAGAGGGTCCGACCATAATTATTTAATGGCAGGAGATGTTGAGATCAAAAAGTCAAAGCTACCTAGCGGGCACCCCTGCTCCACTAACACCAGCACTACGATACGTTTCATACACGTTAAGGTGGGGCTGGTTCTCAAGTAGCATTTTTCTGACGGTGCCTATTTTGGTCACTAGCGATGGAAATATTTTTTTCCTCGATCTGTGTGTGGATGGTGAAATGGACGTTTACCGGCATTTACTGATAAAAATCAAATCCTTCCAAGCCTAAGACTATTGCAATGACGTAAGGATGGCATAAGTATGTGAGGCTGTGCATTTGGTGTGACTGTTGAGGATGTCAACTAGGGCTTCTGTACCCCGGAAGTGGGTCTCCATGTGAGACGTGGGTCCTAAACTGATTAACACATCAACCTTCCGAAATAATAAGAATACCCATCTCTTATCCAGCGCTTTTCATCAGTAGATCTCAAAACACTTTACCAAGGAGGGTCAGTATTGTTATCCCCGTTTTACAGATGGGGAAACTGAGGCACTGAACAGTAAAGAGACTTGCCCAAGCTCCCAAGAAGAGCAGTGGCCAAACCAGGAATAGAACCTAGGTCTCCTGACTGCCAGTCCAGTGATCTATCCACTAGGTCATACTGCTATATCTTGTGCCTGTGGAGGCTAAAACACTTCGTTATGGATCCTTAATACCCGTCAGTTAAAGGGAAAGTCTCAGCACAAGAAATAGGTGATTTTAAAAGATTTGTTGAGAATAGCAGAACACATATATGGATACATAAACACACGCTCATGCATACAGACACAACTTTCACTTTACATTTATATAGCACATTTTGTCCTAGTTTCCCAAAATGCTTTACAAACTATAAATACATATAGCACCACTAAAATGCAGCCATCTCTGGGGTGGGAAGGCACACAGAAGCACCTTTTACAACAGCCGTATGAGGGGAAATTTTGGCCCAGGACACAGATATTTGTGATCCGGTGTTATATCTAGCGGTAACCTACTAATTTCTTGTCTCTCCCTTTGCATTTCCTTTTGGAGTTGTTGCCATCGTCCGGGCGATGTACAAATGAGATCCAGGTGCGCCGCGGATCTGTGATTCGAGGATCTGGAGATTCTAGAATCTAAAGAGAAACGAGAACAAAGATTGGATGTCATTGTGTGTCTTCATCCACTGACAAGAATCCTAAACTCAGACTGCGCGACTGTCTGGTATCCAACTGGAGCCCTAACGAATAAAGGGGGCCTGAACCAACACCCTGGATCCAAACACCCTGAACTTTGTGGGACATTTATTTCAGAGATGGAGCTGAACTTGGCAGTTCAAGGCCTAGCCCCAATAAAGAGCAAGTCAGAACTTGAAGCTGGGATGGGTGAGGGGGCAGTTTTCGTTGTGGAAGGATGTAGGGGGGGCTGCAGAGGTCAAGAGGAAGGGTGGGGAAATGACTCCAGACCAGATCATAAGAGCAGAGAGGGAGCCTGCAGGCTGCAGCTTGCAGAAGCTGCGTTACAAAATGTTGGAATAAAAAAAAAAAATGTTAAACACAAGAAATTCCATTGCTTTAATGCAAAGAACAACGTGGGAGGAAGGTACAGAGTGTTGAGAGGCAGTGTGGTCCAGTGGTTAGGGCTGGACTGAGTCTCCAGAACCCTGGGTTAGCAGGAGAGGGTGCTGACCTTGGCTGGGTCCTTCTAGGATGGAGATAATAAGAAGAGTCCATTGGGACAACTGAAATAATTCTGACCACCAAGGCATGAATATTTCCTACTGAACTAGCACTTGTGGGGACTCCATGTGGTATAGTGAATCTCTAACATTGGCTTCTCTCTTAACCTCTGGAGACGGGGCTTCTCTGCTGTCTATCCCTCACACCCACTGCACAATGAAGCAACTCGGGGAAGGCCCATTGCCACAAAAGCAACGTCAGGAGCAAAGTGTATTGGCAGAGCTGGAAATGAGGAGCACAGTCTGCATAGCACCGGCCTGCAAGACACTCTCCCTTCTAGTCCTGGCTCAACATCCCTTTACATTCATGCACATCCACTGTGGAATCCGCATAGAGTTTCCCATATCAGGATCAAATCCCCCTGAGCCATAATGTGTCTAAAAGTCAACACTGGACATCAGAAAAGATAAAATCCCAGAGCGGAGCCCCTTGCTATTTAAAATAGCAACGATAGTTTGGGTTCATAAAGGGCATTTCCCCCATCAGTCTCCAAACACTGGGAGAGAGAGGTGACGTGACCTGACGAAAGTCACCCACCAGTCAGTGATGGCAATGGAACAACAACATCCTTCTGCCCCACAGTAACTGCGAGAAATCAAACACTCACTGCCAAGCCCATAGTGACCCACACCTAAGTAATCCACGTGTGCATAGATACAAAAGCCATGTCGCCTGTTCACATGTATACATGCACACATGCACAAGTGTACATACATGCATGTGATATATATGAAAGGAGACTCGAGGAGCTCGGGTTGTTTAGCCTAACCAAATGAAGGCTGAGGGGGGATATGATTGCTCTCTTTAAATATATTAGAGGAATAAATACCAGGGAAGGAGAGGAATTATTCCAGCTCAGTACTAATGTGGACACGAGAACGAATGGATATAAACTGGCCGTGGGAAAGTTTAGGCTTGAAATTAGACGAAGGTTTCTGACCGTCAGAGGGGTGAAATATTGGAACAGCCTTCCGAGGGAAACCGTGGGGGCGAAGGACCTGTCTGGTTTTAAGATTAAGCTAGATAAGTTTATGGAGGGAATGGTTTAATAGGATAACATGATTTTAGTCAAATGAACAGTGTGCCATTGCTGGTAAATAGTATCAATGGCCAATGAGGGTCTGGCTGGAGAATCTTGCCTACATGCTCGGGGTTCTACTGATCGCCATATTTGGGGTCGGGAAGGAATTTTCCTCCAGGGTAGATTGGCAGAGGCCCTGGAGGTTTTTCGCCTTCCTCCACAGCATGGGGCAGGGGTCGCTAGCTGGAGGATTCTCTGCTACTTGAAGTCTCTAAACCACAGGATTTGGGGTCTTCAACAGCAGAGTCAAGGGAAAGGGTTGGGACGGCTTTGTGGCCTGCGACATGCGGGAGGTCAGACTAGATGATCATAATGGTCCCTTCTGACCTTAAAGTCTATGAGTCTATATGCCTGCACAAATATGTATATGCACACACGTATGCAGAGGAATATGCATATACATGTAATGCGCACACACGCAATACAATACAAATGACATTTCACATTCTGATTGAATTTTCACTGGTGCCGTCACAGGATCTGCTCCCTAAACTTTCCAACCAGCAATAGAGCTGGCTAGACCTGACCCCTTGCCAGTCAAGCAGCCAGATAGGAGTCCAATAAAAGCCCACAGATTTATTCAAGAATGACTGACCTGACCCCAATTTCCACCCATGTTTTACCAGTCCGTTGGTTTTGCTTTATGTCACGGAGTCAAAGATGGCCTCGATGGATTGGCTTCAAAGAAACACAACAGCACATGGGGCCATGTACAGCCACTGTGTCACTTTCCCCCCCTCTCGTCTGGCTGGGAAGCTGTGGCACTGCGGGAACACCAGAGATTTCAGCAACATGCAAATCATTTGTACTTGGCACCAAGTGACAAAGCTGAATGTTTATGGCTTTACCTGGTGCTGATAAGTAAATGGGCTTGGGGAAAATCACTGCTACGATCCACCCCCAGGCAAGCCCAATTACACATGTGCATTCTTTTAGTGCTAACAAGGCTGAATTTAAAGAGACAGGGTCAGGCCTACAAAACTGTCCTGGTGCAGAATGTCTTCTGGATTCCAAATAGCGCGTGCGTGTGTATATATGTGTATATTTATCAGTCTGTCACTGGGAAATTTTGTCAACCGTGCCACTGTTCAGACAGGAGCTACACTGAAACAATGTTTTGTGCTACCTCTGCAGCAAGCAGTTAATAATCCTGGGCATCTGATCCTCCACTGCCATCCGCCTTGTGTCATCATTGACACCTGCACCAAGTGAGCGTGTGAAATGCTACCGCTCTGATTTAGCGGCCACTTTGCCCAGGTGCAAATGTCGACACAAGGGGCCAAGTGGGGAAAATAAGGCCGTTAGCGTTTATATAGGGCTTTGTTGCAACCGTTTGCTAATTAATTCTCAGAAGACTTCTGTGAGATAGGCAGGTGGGGAAACAGGTTCATATTCTAGCCCCTGATTTATACCTGCCTCCGGAAATTTCCATTACTTGCATCTGAAGAAGTGAGGTTCTTACCCAGGAAAGCTTATGCTCCCAATACTTCTGTTAGTCTTAAAGGTGCCACAGGACCCTCTGTTGCTTTTTACAGATTCAGACTAACACGGCTACCCCTCTGATTCTAGCCCCTGTTCTCCAGACTAAAACAAACACTAATCCCTCCTAAACACTAGTGCCCATGCCATGTTCTTTCTGGGATGTGCTAGAATGCAGTGTCAAAAAGGAGAGGGCAAATTGATTGGGATGTGTTAATGTCTAGGTCCCTTACTAATCTGGGCTGGAGTGGGGAAGGGGACTCACCCCATTGTTTGGGACAGAAAGCTAACAGCAGGCTTCCAAGAACACACACAACATTTTTGAGAGTCCAATACAAATAAAAAGCAATCAAAGACCTACCTGACAATCTCATTCTAGCCATATCACTAGAGGATTCATTGATGTCCGACATGTCAGTAGCATTACAGGAGTGGCTCTGTATCTGTACATAGGTATATAATTAGTTAACAGATACAGTGCCAGTAGATGGTGCTCAAGAACAAGTAGAAAAACAATGAGGAGTCCGGTGGCACCTTAAAGACTAACAGATTTATTTGGGCATAAGCTTTCATGGGTAAAAAACCCACTTCTTCAGATGCATGGAGAAGAAGAAGATGCAGACTAACACGGCTACCCCTCTGATACTAAGAACATTTAGCTTAGTTCCTGGGTTTTATAGGACCAATAGAATAAGTTGTGCATTGCAAATTGAGTTCCACCAAGCAGCTGTTTGCATGGCGCTCTTAACAAGCAGCGGATACAGTTTCCACCTTCTGGGCCACGGTTGGCATTTTGATCCTGGGCTAAAAATCACCCTCACAAGCCATAAATGTCATGCTGATGAGGATGAGGTTACTATGTGAAAGTTCTGAGGAGCACCCCAGGATGGTTGTTCTGTGTGCTATGGTCCCGAGCCCCAGGATGGTATCCTACTCGGCCTTCCTATGGCAGGATATGACATTCTGGTGGGAGTGGTTGGTTCCATGCAGAGTTACGGAGAGGTAGAGTCTATGGCCTCATTTGAAATGGTCCATCATCTTTTTTAACTTAAAAAACCCCCAGCAATGGTGTTTTGTAAGGAAAGATGCCAGGACTGACAGCCATGAACAATGAAGCCCGTTTATACGGCACAGAACATATACACTATGGGAAGTGACATAAGACTTCTCAGCAACATAATACTCCCTGCCAACATGCCTCAGTCATGAATGGGAGGGATCACTTGGAGAGGCTAAAAGGGATCTTATCCATTGCCAGTTCCAATCCTGGATCCTCTTTATTCTAGGAAATGGGGTCTATCCTGGGGGAGGGTTTTGCAATTTGGCCCCTTGTCTCCTGGGAGCTAGAGTAAGACTTCCGCGTTCATCTTGCAAAGGCTGCCTGCCCAACAGCCCTCAGATGGCCTCACCTGTTGGTTGACATTCAGCTGACTTGGGATTGAACTTTTAGCTGCATTGTGAAAGGCTGGCCCGGTGGCCCATTTGTTACCAGTTTTCTAAGCTGTCCAATCCCCCATCAAGAACAACTGGACGTTGACTTTCGAGGTCCCAATCCCTTCGCCTATCAGTCTGGCAAATTTCCATCACTGCGAGGAGGAGAAAATACAAGTCCATCTCGAGCCCCAATATTCTCAGCCCCCCTCAGAGCAAACTGACAGCCCAGAGATTAATGAGTCATGCCTTGGCATTTAGACTTGTTAATGAAAGAGCTGAAGAGAGGAAGTACTGGAAAGAATGCATCAAATCTGAAAAAAGTGCCTACTGTCGATCCTGGGAATTCATCCAAGAAGCGAGTGGTTTTGCGCTTTGCTTCCCCCTTCCAACGAGGTGGAAGCCGGGGTGTGGACAAGGAAACCAGTAAAACACAGCAGTGAATTTAAAAGATATTAGACAGGACTCCTAGACCTGTAAGGGTCCATTTGAGTTTGAAACAAGTAAATAGCTATTTACTGTATCTAGTAGCAGATCGGACAACATAATGGAGAGTGGGAAAGGGACAAATGGGAACTGGGAACAGGGGGTGCGGGGAGAGGAAAGCAGAAGTGTCTCAATGTTTCAGAGTTAAAATCTTCCATTCAGGAAATGTTGCTTAGGGCAGGTCTACACTAGAAATGTACATCAGCAGAGTTGCACCAATGCAGCTGCGCCACTGTATTTGTCTGGTGTAGACGCTCTAAGCTGATGGGAGACAATTCTCCCATTGGCTTAACAACTCCACCTCCATCAGAGGCAGTAGCGATGTCGCTGGGAAACGCTCTCCCGCCAATACAGCGCTGTCTACGTGGGTGTGTAGGTCAGTATAGTATTGATTATTCACACCCCTGAGCGACATAGTTACACTGAAATAATTTTGTAGTGTAGATCAGGCCTCAGTCTGTGTCTGTTAAGCACTGTGTACATTTGCAATGCTATATGCAGGGGTGGTACTGATCAAACATGCCAGCTTTACCCAGGGTAAATAGATATGGCTGCTTCAGTATCTGCAGTGTTCTTGCTCCCTATAGGAAATAGCTTGACCTTGGCAAAACATCCAGGTTTGCTCACTTCACCATCTCATTTAGCTGCCTAAAACCCAAAGAAGAGCTCGGTGGAGCTCGAAACTTTGTCTCTTTCACCAACAGATGTTGGTGCAATAAAAGATATTACCTCACCCGCCTTGTCTAATGCAACAAGCACTTTCTGAGTACTAGCCCTGTGCATTCTTTTTAATAAGACTGTACATAACTGTCTTACATGTACCGATTGTTTTTCATCCTGAAGAATCCAGAAACACATTGCCAAGAATGCAGCCACCTCTGAGGAGGACAGCATTAGATGATTGGAATCCAGCACGCTGCACAACAGCAGTAGAAGAGGGAAGCAGGGGATGGAAATTTTTGACTAAAGACATCAAGGCAAATCCTATCTTTATGTCCACCCTGAGAGAAGACCACATTTTGTAAGGTCTCATCTGAAAGACCCCTGAAAAGTAAACTGTCTGGAACTCAATTCATCTCCTTCGGAAGGATGACAGGTTGAGTCGAGTCTGATGGAATTCCATCTTGTGGTTATTAAGACTGGTGTTTCAAAACTGATGCATATCCAGAAAGCTATTCCCTCCAGGCATGAATCCTGGCACCCGGGTGCATCCATCCATTGATCAGAGGGATGATGTCACCACCACTCTTTTTATTTCAACATCCTGAGTCAATAGAAGATTTACAAACTGCTAGACAGCCATCAATCAGAAAGTGACAAATGTTTTGTGGAATTGAGTGGGGGGGGGCAGTTTCTCAGAAAACCTTGGCACCAAATCTGTGTTTCTATCTTCTTAACGAACGATTGCAGGTGATTGTCTGCTGGGGCAAGATCCACAGACAGAATTCACTCCCACGGAATTGCTATATTCCGGCAGCCCACCTTCCCTCCAGGTAGACACTTGTAAAATAGCTGGTGTCTGTATTGTCAGCCAAAGTGTGGGCATCCGGCATCATTTTTCCATATTGTTCATGCATTCCACTGTCATCAGGTAATTAGTGTGAGAGTCACGGCTGCCAGGTACACTCCCCGGCATACTCAGGTTTAGCAGCCATCTTTGAAATGAGAGCAGGACTAACTATTCATAAGAGCTTGTTTATTCAGTGAACTTAGTCCTTTTCTCTGTTCGCAAATTATATATGAGCAGACTCTGATTTTTCAACCTGGCTTGCAGTTCAGTGGCATGCTGTATTTTAAGCCTATTAGCTCCTAGCAAACTGTTCATTCCAGCTACGCCTTCCACTATTTGCTATCGTGGCTGGAATGTTCAAAGAAGCCCAAGGGATTTAGGCACCAATAGGCCACCGAAAGTCAATGGGAGCTGGGTAGTCCCTTTTGAAACAGGAGGAAGGAAAGCAGAGAGGCCCCGTGAAAACTTCTGGTCCATATCTTTTCACCAACTTCTATCTGCACAATTATTTGCCAAATTTTAACTTTCCGAGACCATGACCAAACAAACAATTTGCAGTTGTACAAATGAGCAGCTGCACTTTCCACTGACTTTGCTGGGTATTGCGGGCTCTTGGCCGGTGCTCAGCTCTTTTCAAGAACGAATCAGGCCCACTAAAACCACGGGTCAGCCCAAGCAGCAATGAACCAGATGCAAATTTCCCTAATGTTTGGGGGCAGTGTTTAGAATGGAGCTTGTGCTTCCATCTCGTCTAAGAATAGGGACAAAGGTTGTATCTGAACTTCATGGCGTGGAAGGGGGTTCAGAGCTGAGATTCCAGTTCGAGCCCATCTCAGACACTGAGTGGAGGCAGCATCTCTGAATCTTACTCTAGGCCGTGCCCAGCTGTTTGTGTGTTTATTAATTTTCTAGAGGTTAAAGTTTCCCAATGAAAGGGCTGGCAAGTGTCTGCCTGACATTCGGCCAAGGGAAACTGGTGCCTTTCTTCCCCCAGTGAGTGGGATTTGTGGGTCTGTGGTGCAGCTCATGCAGCAGAAGGAAATGGCCTATTAATAATTGTGCCTGGCTCAGGTGGTGTGGTACATTCCCTCAAGCCCGCATCAGAATAAAACAAGAGAGCGCCTGGATTCCAGCGGAAAGGAAGGCAGGATTATTTGGTCCCTGGTGGAAAGGGCCGGCTCATGTGGCAGAAGCTCAACAGTGTCACCTACCGGCTGGATCCTTAGGGATCAGAATACACTGGGCCATGCTAGCAAATAAGGGACCGACCCAAGGACGCCCATTGACTTCGTTGGGCTGCAGATCAGGTGCAAAGCCCTCTCCCTTCTGCTTAAATAATCAGCAGTCAGGCAGATGGTCCTGGGCTGACCCATCCATTGACAGTGAAGATGGATGACTGTCTTCAGCCCTCCACGTGCTGAACGGAAGTCAGCCAGAAAGCAGACACCCCACTGGAAAAAAAGCCCAGATGGCACATCCCAGTGAAAGAAACGACAAAGAAACCCTCCTGAAGTAAAAAACCATCGCGCCAGCAGCTTCCTTGAATTACAAATCCCTCTGTAAGGCAGCCATGGCACTCCCCAATTTCTCCAGCGCGAGGGTGATTGACGGTTAAAATGAATGTTCCATCCTTGTGGTATTATTATTTAATTACTATGGCATGCATGAGCAATCCTCAGAATAAGCATGCAAGCCTCTTTATTTTTCTTGGCAGAGGCAGGCTCCAGCAGCCAGAAAGAGCTTGCAGCCAACTCAGGTATCGCCCAGGACTGAGAGCGCTCTCTCTCAAAATCCAGGCAAAGCAAAGGCTGCTGCAGGAGATGGGTCCTGCATCATGGTTTGCTGTTTATAGGCCCAAAGCTGCCCCACTGGAGGTGGTGGGAGTTTTCTCCTTGACTTGGATGAAAATCGGATCCTAGGGGCCTGATCCAAAAGGTCTATGGAAGTGTTTAGTGGACTTTGGATCAGACCTTTTGACATTACCTTGCAACCCAGATACAAAAGCATTTCTGCTAGTGCATGAGAACCAGACTGTGAAACAGACAAGAAAGTAAAGCTCTGTTGTGGCCCTCATGGTAGATAAGAAACAGACTGGGCTGTAATTGGGTGATGGGATTCCCGCTGGCTCTCTACCTCTGGGACTGACTAATATAACCTGAGTAGCCCACTGTCACCACACAGGCCTTAAACTCTGGCCAGGCCTCACCCATCATGGAATGAACTGTCGTTAGCACTATAGGTTGAGTCACAGAATCACAGAAATGTAGGACTAGAAGGGACCTCAAAGCGGCAAAGGTTGTATCCTGAGCAAGATATGAACTTCCTGGAAGCTAAAGTGCATTTGGGATCCAGCTGGTTGGTGCAATTCTAAATGAAACCGACGAGTGTCGTTTCGGCATCCGTGCTGAGTGAGTGAAATGAAAAAAGTAAACCAACCACTTTACACAGTAGACAAGTAAACGGCATTAAATACATTCCCGCTCTGTTAATAACTTCACGTATCATTAGTAGCACAGGAAAGGATTGTGAGGGGCGGGAGAGACAATGTTTGTACAGTGGCAGTTCCCCTTTACTTTTGAACAGGCTAATGAATTTATATCCCACCAGGAATCACAGTGGTCAAAATTCTTCACTCCTTTGTCCCACTCGTCACTGCAGTCAAGTGTTTTACTCAATGAAGAACCACAGTATCATAGACTATCAGGGTTGGGAGGGACCTCAGGAGGTCATCTAGTCCAACCCCCTGCTCAAAGCAGGACCAATCCCCAGACAGATTTTTACATCAGATCCCTAAATGGCCCCCTCAAGGATTGAACTCACAACCCTGGGGTTAGCAGGCCAATGCTCAAACCACTGAGCTATCCCTCCCCCTGTATCTATGTAGCTATCCTGCACACTCCCCTCTATCTATGGTTTGTCTCACTCTTGTGATAAACTGAAGTACATTGAACATTCTTGGCTTAGGAAAACAACCCCTGCTCTCTTAATAAATTAACTAACCTTTGACTAGCCACAAATTGGGCCTGATCCTGCTATTGATGACACCAGTTTTACAGCAGTGTGAAGCCCCTGGGTTACTCCTGATTTACACTAGCAAGAGCATAATCAGGCCCATTGTATAATTAGTAACAAATGACTTACCCCAGTAACGTATTTTGTTTGGAACTAGTTAAAAATGACAGATTGCTATTTTTTAGCCTGAAAAATCCCACGGCAGCTACTAATAACTCATGGTTACACACACTCTTGGTTATTAACGAGACGTAAAACCAAGGACCTGACCACATGTGGTTTTTAAGGATCTCATGAGAATTTTCACTACAGCAGAGGTGTTAAGCTCAGCCTCCTAGCCAAATCCCAACTGGAATTCCTCTCTAAAATGGCCCTCTCTTTTAATTGGAGGAATTCGTCTTCATTCCCCCACTCCAAAACTGTTGTGTTGCTCAGAAAGTTGCCTTAATCCACTTTGAGGGCATGCACCTGTCACCGTTACTCCCACAAGGAATCCCACTGAAGTCAGTAGGCCTACGCGCAGGAGTAAGTGCTACTCCAGGTGAAAAAAGGTGGCAGAGTTGGACTCTGAGCTAACTGTATTGAAGTGGCAGGTGACGCAATCCCTGAACTTGCAGGCGGAGCACGCGTTGGGAAAGGCGCTGTAGAAAGGGAAGAATTAGACAGTTTTGACAGAGCTGTACTACACTGTGCTCATAGGATTCCAGCTCCTGAACAGAAATCCAAGTGAGGTCCTTTGGGAAATAAATCATATTAGCTCAAGAAAACCTTGCAGGCCGAAAGACCAAGTAAATCGAACTATTGCGTTGCTCTGAATTACTTGCTGAGGGCTGGGCTACGTTGGTAACACCATTCTAAGCGGACCTCGACTGGGTGAAGAACAACATGTATCCTCTTCTCTGTCACAGCTCCCAGCACACTGGGTCAGGCCTGGACAGTAATGAGTGGGTTCTACCCATGTCTGACAGACAGCTTTGGTTATACCCATAGAGCTTGTCATGCCAATAAAGTCCCCTTGAATTGAGTGCACAATCTCCCAAGTGAGGCCAACATGCAGATCTCATAACCAGAGGTGGTATGTGCTTTGTGCTACCCCAATGGACTGGCTATATGGAAGGACTGTTGGTTTTTGGACAGGATTCAAACAGAAAGGAAAGTAGCATAGAAGAAGTTTGGAGGCGGAGATTAAAGGAGGTAAAGCCCAGGTAGACCTGGCCCTAGTTATTTTTCAGGAATGGGTGAATCTGTTCAGCTAAGACAAGAACTGAAGCAAACCTTCAACCAGAAACATTTAAAAAAAAAATTGGTGAGTCTAGCGCCGGAAATCCGAAGTTCAGACCCTGCTAGCGGCCCCATGATGTCGGTCGCTACATTTGCTTTTGCTGGCTGCTGGGAAAGCTTGACTTGGGTTCTGCAATCACAAGGTTCCCCTGGATTCTTTTCTTCAGGTGGATCAAAATGAGGCTCCAGTAGCTAACAGTGTCCATGGGAAGGATCAAGGTCTAGTTTCTCATAGACCTACTGCCTGGAGCAGACTTGACATAGTTCATGAACCAATGGGTTCACTGGTTGTTCAGGGGATGGGGAAGAATGACCCATTACCCACAAACCCCTCAGACCTTTGGAATTACCATCCATGTGAATCTTATTAAATTTGCCATGGACAATCTAGGCTCCAAAAACTACTAGGAAGCTGGACAGAGTAACACACCTGCCCTTCAGCTTACATCTGCCCGTTCACCTTAGGCTGCAGCCAGTCCCGATTCCTATGGCTGATGGAAGAAAAACTCCATTAGCTCCAGCCTCCATCCTTTTCCCACTCTTGGCTTCCCAAACATCCTTTAAGGGGAGCTGAGTGCAATGATAATTCGCTTTCTGCCTGCAGCACTGATCTTATCAGTTCCCACAAGATAAGCAGGTTCACGCCTAGGCGCTACCTCATTGGGGGACTGCCAAGGAAAGACCAAAGTGGTGAAGGAAGTGGTGCTGGTGGTGTTGAATGAGTGCCCAAAATAGCACTCAGGGGAGATGCAAAACCAGGTACCTCCTGCGCACTTCGTGACTATTAAAAAGATACACGGACACTTCTGGTACAGACTCCAACCAGGGTAAAAGTCTGCTTACCTCAAATCCTTCTCACAATGTCAGTGGGATACACAATATTCTCCTCATCCTACACTGCTGCTGCTGAACAGCAGAGGTGTTCAACCCCAGAGGTGGCTGCATCACGGTGATGAGCAGAATGTGACTCCTGCATGGGCCAAATCTGTAAGCGCTCCCATCTGAAAGGCCCTATTAGAAACAACCCCTTTCCTAGCCAGCTTGCTTCATGCACGCAGGGCAGTGCTTTAGCTGAATGCCAATGAGGGCAAAAAGAAGATGACTGATTGAACACTAACCTCTGTCAGGTAACATGCAGCCCAATGTCATTATTATTCACATGCATTGTGTGTGAAAATAACCTAGTCTGCTTTTAGTATAACCTGTTATTCTTGAGGTGGTCAGAATAGGCAGAAATTAGCTCACAAAAGGCTTCCGTTGCACCAAGCCCAATTGCCCAAGGAGATTTTTAAAACCATCAGACGGGACAACACGCCTAGCCAGGAGGTTGTGGTTTCAAGCCCAGTCATACCCGAGTGCTGCAATATATCTACAATTCTTGTTTCCAGCAGTTGAATCTAAATTACAGAACCAGCTGCGTTCAGGTATTTTTTTTAAAACCTTTTACAATAGATCCTGCCTGGAATAAAGGATTTAATAACAGATTCCTTCTGGGGGAAAAAATAGATCCGTTATTTGTTCTAATGTAAAGCCGTTATCTTGGGACAGGAGTTAGGAGAGGGGCACTAGAAGTTTCAATGGCTTGGTAACAGGATAAAAAGCATTAACTTCCCTTGGCACCCAGTTCAGATCCAGCCCAGAGCAGCACTGGTCAATAAACTACCCCTTGATGTCTGTTTTGGCATTGGCAGGCTAGCTTCCCATCAGACACATGACTATTCCTGAACCCCTTCATTGCTGGACTTGGGTGGATCAACAGTAGGGATTGAACTTGGGGCCCTCTGGGGATCTTAAAGCATGAGCCTCTTCTAGCTGAGCTGAAAGAGCCAGTTTTGTTAGCCAAAGCTCCTTGATCTCAGGCCCAGCCTTCCCTAGAAGGGGACAGAGCACCATACTGAGTGGGTCGGGAAACTCAACAGTGAAGCTAAGGGCTGAATGGGCTGTGGAGACAGAATTCCCCTTCTGTTCCTGGAGGTGATCCCTGCACATCAGGGTGAAGGAGCCTTGCACTGCCTTTGGAAAGGAGGATATAAGCCTGGCTGGTGGACGAAGTGGAGGTGGCCGAAGCACCAAACCAAACTGAAACGGGACTGCCTTGCAGACAAGTTTCCCCAACCATCTCTATCAATTTATCATGCCCTTGGCTTGGAAAGTCCATCCTTGGCTAAAGACAAGAGCTCTTTGCATGTGCTTAGCAAGACAACAAGGAGTCCAGTAGCATCTTAAAGACTAACAGATTTATTTGGGCATAAGCTTTCGTGGGTAAAAAACCTCACTTCTTCAAATTCATGGAGTGAAAATTACAGATGCAGGCATTATATAATGACACATGAAGAGACAGGAGTTCTCGCAAGTGGAGAACCAGTGTTGACAGGACCAATTCAATCAGGGTGGATGTAGTTCACTCCCAATAATAGATGAGGAGGTTTCAATTCCAGGAGAGCAAGACAATCACTTTAAAAATGACCCAGCAAGGGGGGAAAAAATGGGATTTTGCCTTTTAGTATAATGGGTATGATCAAGTGTCTGATGTGTTCGGTCTTTTGGCCCGGAGATGAAAACCTTGTCTGTGTCTCTGAGACCATGAAGCACAAACATTTCCTCCTCAGGAATATCAGAAGTATCAAGTGCTCCACTTCCCAGTTTTAGTTAGAGGTCTCCTTGGATGACTCAAGAGAGCTGTGTATGTTCAGAAGCCATGTAGGTTCAGGGGCTCTCTCAGCCCCTAATTGAAAAGGCCAGGGTGTGGCCTCACCACAAAGATGGACCTCCCAGATATCTAGTTAAACACATGAAAACACACACTTGAGTTTTAAGCAGCCTAGATAAAAATCACTTCCCCTCTCAGCTAATCAGATTTCACTTCCTTGAGCCTTCTCCAGGTGATCACAGAGTCTTCAAGGGTAAACACGATCTTAATTTGTATGGTAGAAGACCACAGATTTTCAAAACACAACAACAAAAACAAACGGTTAAGCATTTTTTATGCACAATACTAAAGGAAAAAGCACACTGTCAGATTTTTTTCTTTTCTTTGGCAGGTCACCTTTACCAAATGAGACTCCTCAGAGGTAATATCTTCAAATCCTAGTGGTAGCCAGAGAGGCTAAGTCAATCTTCATGGAAAAGCAACTCCCAGCAAGTGATCAAGCTAAATGAGTGAGATCTGGAAGCTTTGATTTCTGACACCCCACTTTTGGAGGAAGGGATATCATCACACAGCATACGAGAAGGGATACCATACACCTCATGCAGCAAGCTGTGCACTGGTTGGCTAGAGCCTTCCACTCCAGAGGTGGAGAAACTCATTTCAATGACACTGCACACACAGTGCACCTTGTAAAGCATTTTGTGATCTCGAGATCAGGTATGAAACCTCTAGACTCCTTGGGCCCACAGATTCAAAGCCTGACAGGGTCAGCTTCAGAAGTAGATATGTAAAGTTCAAACTGTTTATTGTGTTGGGGTCTTTCAGATAAGACCTTAAAAACTCAGCTCCTGCGTGGCCCTGTGGCCATTTACTTAATTGATTGCCCTGGTGTCCCCGATCAAAGCGCTCATTGTTATAGATGGCAGTTGACATTCACCCCAGAGGTGGCTGCAGCTCAGTGGTGCTCTATATTTATTTATAGTTTGTCTAGAACCCCTTGGCTCGGAAGGTGCTATATAAATGTAAAGACAATACACTCTAGCCACAGTCTGGATATATTTCGAAACAATCCTTAACTGATAACTGAGCATTCTTCACCTTATAAGATCTCACCATATGAGAAGTTCAAGTTGCAAACTTTGGATCTGGGGATCAAACAAGGTCAGGAGCGTTTGAATTAGCGTTATTTCAGAGGGTCTGTCTTCATTGCACCACCAACCTGTTCTAGTAGCCAAAAGGTTTGCCATGGAAGCAGCAAGGTAGTTCAGCTTCAGAAGCTGCAGCTTCTAAACAATGTACATTACTATGTATGTGTGATGCCTCGAAACAGCTACACTACTTCCAGCAATAATGCATACGTTGCTATATCCATTTCAACCCGGACTAGATTTTGTTTAAGTTTGAAATTAAGACACACGCTGCTAACGGTCTGATAAATTACTCAGCAGGCCCAATTCATTCCTGAATGGACTGCTGCAGTTACACCAGGGATGAATTTGGCCCAGCATGCAGAAAGAGGACACTTTTAAGGAGGTGACAGGGAGAAGTGACCGAGATCAGGAGCATGAGCCGGCCAAGAATTAACAGTCACACAGTTTGTGATGACAAAGTCTGCAATAAGCAGTGCAAGGTTAACAGAAGAAATACAGCCTATATTCCCCTAATGATCACTTAAGAGCAGCCGCCAGCTTTTTAATATAGAAGACAGTTTCCCAGACTTGCCCAACCTTAACCAATTATTCTCACAATGGCTTTGAATGGGATATTTAGAATGTCAGCCCGATTGTTCTAATTCACCCTCCCAGCCATCCCCCAGTTTTTGACAGGTTTGTTCCTCCATTGCTATAGTGACTGCCGCCCCTAATGCTTGTGATCAAAGAAGTCACATTTTCGAGGTCATCTACATTTGAAACGAGGGACATTTTTGTGTGTGTCCGAGAGAAAGGGACTGCGTGATGGAGGAGGTTACTCCCTCCTTTCTCACCGCTGCAGTTTCCTTTCATTCTGTCCTGCTCCTAATCCCAGGCCCTGCTTTTAATTCCACCCCCACCCCCATCACTCAATGCGAATTCTCAGTGGTTTCTGGGATCCCTGAACAATTGACCTGCAACTTTTTGCAGCCTTCAGACTGGAATGATTCTCACTGACACTTCCTGGAAAGGGTCTACCCTGCAGGACTGGTTCACTTCCTATGCCTGGTAATACAGCATTAGTAGGCATTAATGTATTAGACATAGTCTATGCTGTTCTTTTACACAAGGATCCTACTACATACATCTGCCTTCAGGCATTATTACTACAGTCTCAAATCCTTCCCGACAACACACACAGCTATTCCTGACAGAGATTGTCTAGCTACACTAGGACTTTTCTGACCTGTAATTCCCAATGTGTGCAGTTTCCCCAGTGGAAGCTGTAGTGCAGATAGGGCTCACACATACTCAGGTGCTAAGACCACTGTGTCATCTAAGCCTGCTTTGGCATCGTATCCCACGCTCAAAAAGTGTGCGTGCAACAGACGCACACTAATGATATTGGAATGTTCGTATCAGGATGGCGAATTGACTCGGGGCTACCCGGATATCCCTTTGGAAGCTAACAGCTGTTTTTGAGCAAGGATATTTTGTACACTTAAAATAAACTTCCTGCCAACCAGGTGCCTTAATAAATGTTCAGAGGCTACCAGGATGGGCACATTAGTAATGCAAGTAAATAAAACAAACAATCAGTCAACATCATACCTAGTATTCTGGTCATTTGAGGGGGTGGGAGGATGAGAAATCATGCCACAGAAAGAAGATTTTAACACCTCGCTCTTGCAAGAGGAAGGGAATTTGTTAAAAGACTGGTTGGATCAATGAAAAAATAATCCAACCACACATATCCAGAAACTACTCAGTGCAATGACTACACATGGGTTACTTTAATACATACCTTGGGATGCCCGTGCAGTTCTTCACTGTTGGACAGGGTTGCATTGAAGGGCTCTGTATATTGATTGGGCTCTTTCATCTTCTTTCTCTCTCTCTTTGCTGCCATCACTCGAAAGAGAGAGAGCTGCTGGCACAGTAAAGTTGCCACAAGTAGCCAGATCCAGCCCCTCATTTTGGCTTCTTTTTAGAAGGGGGTGTTGAGTCGAGGCTGAATACTCTCCAGGAGCAAAACGAAGTAATAAATATGGATGTCTCTTCCCCCACCCCCCTTCTCTTTCTTTCTTATTGAAGTTACTTCTGTTGAAGATGATCCACTCTGGTAGACGATGTCAAATCATCAGCACGCGCCAACGCGCTTGTCTCTGGAGAGATCCTCTGTTCAAGTTGGATACCTTGAACCGACATGGATCTATTTGTTTGCGAATTCTGATCCACAGTCGCAGTTTGATCAGGCAAAGCGGGGGAAGAGGGAAGTCAGTCTGCTCAGCCCCACAGAGCTTTCAGAAATGGAAACTGACTAGGAGATTTCCCCCCAACTCTGCCTTTAAAATTTTACCCCACCCCCACCAAGTCTTCAGATCTCAATTAAAATTCACTCAACTATGAAACCTAGAAAGTCAAATGGCTCAGGGCAACTGTAGCTCAGGCCAGAGCTGACAGCACATAAGCCCAGGAGGGGGGTTGTGGGTTTGTTCCTTTTCAATGGGAGATTTCACCTTCTGTCATTTAAACCCTTGTGCACAATTCAAAGGGTGCTCAATGGGGTCTGCCCATCCTCAGCTTAGTGATGGGACCCCTTCCTTAATGACCAGCCCCCATCAGTTCTCTTTTCCTTCATCAATGCTGGACGACGAAACCCCAAAGCTGCTACAATCGCTCTTCCCCTGGAGATGCAGAACGTGGCAGAATCCAACCAGGGGCTCAGTCCTCTAGGGAGAGAGCTGATCTCTCGCACGCATCAAGAGTTAAAATTGGGAGAGAAGGAATCCGAGGAGGTACCTAGGTCTATTAGGAGCAGACAAACTTGTCCCAAGCCAAACCCTGTCTGGCTTTATCTTTCCTTGGCTTTAATAAGAGAACAAGCAATCAGTTCCAGTGTTGTAAACAGCTGTCAGGATGTGGAGTCTTGTGTCTCCCATCCTAGCTCCTTTCCACACTATGCAAGATTTCAGGTACCTCTCTCTCTAAGTTTCGATCATCTCTGATTTCTCTCGGTGCTCCTTTTCCCAGCTGCAAATTGGCAAAGCCTTCCTCAGCCTTTGCTCTACCTCAGCAAATAAGTAGTTCTTTCCTGAGAGTGTTTCCATCAACTTGAAGGAAAAAAAAAAAAAGAGGGAGGGATCATTCTAATGAGCTGTCAAGCCTATTCTCTTCACATTCCTATTAGAGACGCCCTGTAAGTGGACCTGGCCCTTGTGCCAGGAAGATTTAAATCAGCACCCCCCACCACACTCCCCTTCATTATCTCAGGAATCGCAAAACTGCCCCGGGAATGTGGCAGCGTTAGAAGTATGTGGCTTTGAATATGCACTCAGCATCACAACACACACACACACATCCAGATGTCAGAGCTCAACTTTTACTCTCTATTCAACTTCGCTCCATACAAACGTTTTTCTCCAGACCCCCTCGGATTCACTGTGTCTTTAATAAAGGCCGTGTCGCCGTTCCCCATTGCCCTCCTGAGGAAGATCTCAAAGCACTTGGCATACGTGTGTGGGCATGTTGTGTTAACCAATGCCGTGCAAGCTAGGGAATAACCGTCCTATTTTTTACGGATAGGGAAACTGAGGGACTGACCAGTGAAGTGGCACAAAGTCGCACAGCGAGGCAGCAGCAGAGCTAAGAATAAAATTCAAGATGCCCTGACTCCCAGTCCTCTCCTCTATCCACTAGACCATAAGGCACTTCCATTTTCCCGAGTCTGACTCCCTTTTCATGACTGGGATTATCCCCCAAGTAATACTACTTAGCACTTGCTCAGCACATTTAATCACAGATATTAAAGAGCTTTACAACGGTTGGCCAGGATCCATACTCACCACTTTGCAGATGGGGAAACTGAGGCATAGCGCATCAAAGCAACATTCTCCTCCCCACCCCAAATCAGATGGTGAGTCAGTGCCAGAGCTGGGAGCACAAACCCAGATCTTTGAAACACAGAGATAGAGAAGCTAAACAGTTAACAAGCTATCACCTATCCCCCTCACCACCCCCCCCCCCCACTGGCTCACATTCCATCAAAACTATGTGGCAGTCTTTATTTGTTAATAATATTTAACTTTCTTTGGCGCCTTCTCATACTTAAGCCCCCTTTTCAGGTTAGTTGTAGACAAGCCATGAATTTGTAAAAGTGCACTTGATGACACATTAATAGGACAATCTGTCATATTGCAGCTAAACAGCCCTGACAGATCCACACACCATGGCAAGAAATGACATTCTCGAGGCTGGAGCGGGGCGATTTCTTTTTTGGTCTGCCGGTGCAGGCTGTGCTGGGCTGCATGCAGTGTCCCCTTTCTCATCCCAAGAGCCAGATGCTGAGGGCACCCTATGCCCATGGGAAATCTGCTAGGGGCTTGGAGAAGGAATCCTACCCTCCCACCCCAAATCATCAGCAGATGCTACTAATCCCCTATGTGCCTTTCTCCACAATGGACTGACCCGCCCCCGACCAACCCCTCTTGCTGCTGCAGACACACACAAGCAGCCTGCCCCACTCAGTATAAGAGCACCCCAGCAGTCCCATGGCATGAACCTTGTGCACCAGGCAGACATAGGACAGAGTCCACTCAAAGCAGCACCATGCCACCCACCCAAACAGAACCGCTTTGCATTTCGCAGCACCTTCCAGCCACGGATCTCAAAGCGCTTGAAAACACAAAGCCTCATACCCACGAGGTAGGCAGCATTATACCAACGTTACACTGGGGGAAACGCACACGCAAGAGTGAAGGAAGCCACCCACTGGTACGTAGTGAGTGAATGGCAGAGCTAGGAATAGAAGCCAGGAGTCCTGGCTCCTAGTCCCCAGCCATTATCTATGGGATTTCTAATGGTGAGGATTTGGAGCCAGCCACATTAGCTTCTCAAATGTTGGGGAACTTAGAAATAGTATAGCTAAACATAGCTAGCAAGCGACAAGCTAAGAACATGCATTGTCAGACGAGTAGGTTACTGCATATTAAAGCCACGCAAACTAGTTGAAAGGGAGAAAATTTTCCCAGATTTACCCCCTTCAGAAATTGGACAGTCATGTGCTCTGGTCACCACACCCGTCTCCCTGAACCATATGAATCTTTACCTCTGTGATTCAGCTTTACTTTCAAAGTGACTTTATCTTGTCAACAATAACAGGATGGCAATTTCCAAATTTCAAAAGGTATGAAGACATTTGGAATCCCCCAGGCACTGCTGGCTCCAGATATAGTCAATGAGGCCTAGACCCTAGGCCTGGCTGCTAATGATCATGTTTTTCATATGCTAATACGCTAGTGGGCCCCATCCATACACTTCTGCAGGTGCCAGGTTACACTGTTGCTGCATGGACTATATAGATCTAGAGGATAACAACTTGAATCAGCCCTGAAAGCAGTGCTCAGGTCTTTGGCTTACCAATGCCCATATCCCCTTGTTTAAACCCAGTCACAATTTGGGTGCTTACACAAACAGTTTCACAGTCCTAGGTCAAAGGGTTATAGAAAGTCAGAAACAAACAGCAGCTTTAAAGAAAGGTCAAGGATTTGGGTTGCTGCAATTGCCTTTCATAACATACTTTAGCATGACAGAATACGCCACGTTCAATATTTCGGGAAGTCTCCTTCCATGGACCCTTTGTACACTTCTAACGTAACACCCTTATATTCTCCAGCCAGCTGGTTCCAGATCTCATTTAGAAAGACCTAGATGGTGTTACAGCGCCACCCGCTGACAAAGCACAATTCAAAAGGCACATCTAAGCCAAGACTGGCATTACTCTAGAGTTTCCTTATTCTGTTCCCTTAAAATCTGATCAGGAATGTGGCATAGGGAGAAGGACTGACTTAGAGAATCTCAGTGAAGGGCTCCACATTTTTATTTTATTACTAATTGTCAAGCCAACAAAATCAGATGGGATGTTTTTAAAAGTTATAGGAGCAGTAGGGAAAGGTGGGTTGTGATTGCTTTTGTTTGTTCCCAAGTAACTTTAAAAACAAGCTGATTTAAATAAAAGAAATAAAGGGACCATTTGCAAGCAATTAATGAATAGCGGAGTCTGATGGCTTTTATCATGTTACAAGAAAGAATCCGGCAATTTCTCAATTTCAAAGCTACTGTAAGATCAAGAAAAAAAATTAAATTATATAGTACAATTATGTACTAAATACATAATTACACACCAGGTCAGAATTGTTCATTATGGAAATGGGACATACTGGGGGGGATATTTAGGGCCCAGTCCAACTCCCATTGTCTTTCCATCTTCACTGAACCATTAACCAAACTGGAACAATCCTGTGATACGAGGGGAGGGAGTTAAAAACCCTGTGTAAACATTTACTCATTAAACCAGAATAGCATCAAAAGATCTGTTCCCATCTCCTGGGTGTATTACACATTAAAAATTTTTTTTACCTAAGCAGAGACTTCTCTGATAAACGGGAACAGTTTCAGCATCTGGTGAATGTTATTTTTATGATTTTTTATGACTTTTTAAAAATTCCAGCCTTTTGATGGGGGCACGCACAACCTACGAACAAGGAATTTACAGTGAGGCACTATTCCTTCCATACCAGTTCCTTTGCTGTTGTTTGGTTCCATAGATGCCAACAGGTGAAAGCAATTAGCAGGGATAATTGGAAGGTAGAAGATGGACACACTTTTAGCCCCTCTGAAATGCAATGAAATAGATGGATTTTCCAGTGTGACTGCAGGAAACCATTATGTCTTTCTTAAAATGGAGACTGTCCTTACCAAGCAGGAACAGTTCGGTGGCATCTGCAGCTTCCGTATCCTAATGATTTTCTTCCTCTCTGCAGCAGGCAGGTGGGTGAAGATCAGTTTCTCACATCCTCTACTTCCTCTCTCTTTCTGCAACTGAAACTTGCCATGTTATGTTGTAGTTGTGTGTCACCAGTGCCCCCTACTGGCTAGATTCATATCTAAGCATTCATACAGCTGCAGCAAAAGGAAAATTATTCCCCCCTCCCATTTGTGGCAAGGAGGGGTACAGGTTTGAAGAATGACATGAGGGGTTATCCTCACACAAGACCACAAAATTCTGGGAGGCTACAGCAAGTGATATAGTTATGACTATACATTTCACCCCAGAAGCAGGCCTTGTTTTGGCATGTGGGTATTGGACTCAATGACCCGTTGGATGCATTAATTTATCTACCAAAAAAAGAACAGGAGTACTTGTGGCACCTTAGAGACTAACAAATTTATTAGAGCATAAGCTTTCATCCGAAGAAGTGGGCTGTAGTCCACGAAAGCTTATGCTCTAATAAATTTGTTAGTCTCTAAGGTGCCACAAGTACTCCTGTTCTTCTTTTTGCGGATACAGACTAACACAGCTGCTACTCTGAAACCTTAATTTATCTATTTAATTCACAAGTACTGGCAGGCTCTCGATCCTTTGATTAGGGCAGCTGAAATGCTTCTGTCCTTCTAAACAACCAAGTTCAGAAGCGCTCCAGTGTTAAGAGCTCTGCACACACACACACGTGTTGTATTCTTTACATAATTCTTTGGACAAAAGTTACGAATGCAGATATCTTGAAGAGGAAAGAACTAGTTGGGAAACTGGGGAACATAGAAATGGACCGCAGTCTCTTATTGGTGTGAATCCAGATCAAATGTATTGGCTTCCATGGATTTTCCTTGAATCAGCAATGTAACATATTAGAATTAGCACATTATTACGAACAGCTTAATTCTATAGAGTAGAATTAAAAGCTAAGTGACAGGATACCATTAACCTGTTTTACCCAGCACTCAACTCGGGGATGGAAATAGCCACCTACTATAGATGCAGAAGGGAATACTGGGAACATGAAATATTTTCTATTTCAGACTGAGACAGTTGTGTTTTCAGAGATAAGATGGGTGAGGTAGCATCTTTTATTGGACCAACGTCTGTGGGTGAGAAAAAACAAGCTTTCTAGTTTTATTTTTAGACACCTAGGACCACTCTGCTCAGCATCTAATGCTATGCTACCCCTCACTGAACAGAATTGCCTCAGACAAAAGACAAATTAGAACTCATTGTCCTTTTTCTTAGTGCACCATTTGATTAATTTCTCAGATGGAAGACTGATGGGTATGTCTAGCTGGATGCTGTGCTCCAACCACGCGGTGGCTGCATTACAGTGGTGAAAGGATAGCGATATATATAGGTTGCAGAGGAACTGAGGCACCTCCAGGCATAAATGGACTAGATCAGTGTTTCCCAAACTTGGGGCGCCGCTTGTGTAGGGAAAGCCCCTGGCAGGCCGGGCCGGTTTGTTTACCTGCCGAGTCCGCAGGTTCGGCAGATTGCGGCTCCCACTGGGCGCGGGACGTACTGACAGCAGCTCCCATGAACCGCGGCCAGTGGGAGCCACGATCGGCCGAACCTGTGGACGCAGCAGGTAAACAAAGTGGCCCGGCCCACCAAGGGCTTTCCCTACACAAGCAGCGCCCCAAGTTTGGGAAACACTGGACTAGAGGAACAAGGTATTAGCTGGACTTGGAAAGTATATGGTTTATTAGAAGTTTTCATATGGAAGTGTTCGGGCTGACGTTAATTGGCTAAACATGAATGAAGCACAAAGCTGAAATGCTGTTCTCTCCCAAACCCAGCCTAAATAAGACATTTCTTCCTTACCTTTACAAAGCTACATACCGTTGGCATTCAAAGGTGCAGCTGCGACACCAGTTTGCGCAATCTTACATTTATTTGTGGTTATTCCCCTTCAGGGTTTAAACGTGCATCAGCAATATGAGCTAGCGCATCTGTATTTTAAAACCAGATTGTTGTTCTTCATGCTCTACTGTAACTAAATACGAGATGCTCTAATGTACAGAAGAAAGCAATAATTTGAGATGCCAGCCACACACATTACTTTTGGCAGACTGATTCAGCGAACTAAAGTAGCTGCTAAACATTAATTCCTCTACTTCATAGAAGCTAATACACCTGAACAGCCTATGTCAAATAAGCCACCAGATTGAAGCCAAGCACCTGCTATTTCTAAATTGGTTCATTGAACATCTTTTCTTCCAAAGTCATCATTAAAAATAGTATGCCAGATGTTTCGTCATTATATTTAAGTGGGGATGTTCTCATCAGCACCTGTTTCCTCAGTAGCAAAAGGTCAGCCGTCTTTACCTTAGTAATAGTTTTCCTGTCCATCCAACATCTCTAGCTTTGATTTCTCCCAACGTTCCCTTTCCCAAAAAAAGTCCCATAGAAAAACATGCATTTTAAACACGAGTAGTTTTGTTTTTATTATGAATGGGTAACTTTACAATGCAGTCATTTCTACTCCTCAAAACATGCTTAAAGTTCGCAGCTGAGTCATCAAGAATAGGTGGTGATGTAACTTCCTTCAACTGAAGATTGGCGAAAAATGTAACTACACACAAGTCCAAAAACTAATTCTGAAAAATTTAAGAAGGCTACAGTTGAGATGTCTCATGATCCAAGAGAGGCGCAAATCTTTTCCACCAACTGTGCACTGCAATCTTACAGAACTAAGGAAATGCAGCATAGAAGTAAAGGGTCAAGACACCATTTGTTCCAGTATGACGCACAAAAGGACAACTTTCAGTTTTATTATGTCATTAAGATAACATACTGCCTCAGGGCATGATATCAACATTTTTGCATGGCAAAGAATGATTAATTCCATCTACTGACTTTGGTAACAAAATCAAAGTTCGGATACTGCATACCATAGTAAATACTATTTAAATTCACTAATACCTACACAGGAAGGGATAAATATTCTGCTACCAAAGGCAAGGAGCAAGGACATGTACCAAAATGTTGGGAGGGTGCAGCAAGTCTGCTAGCTTTTCACAGATGGCCCCCAAATCACTGCCAAGTCTTTGCATCTTTCTTCAGGGTGTTAAAAAAAATCACGAACTGAAGATGAGCGCCACTTTTTTTTAAAAAATCAACAATTAATCTTTCCAAAAAAATGCAGCATATTCAGGGTTCTATAAAGAGTATCAATTTTGCATTCCCAATTGAGGCACTTTTTTAATAAAAAGGGACTCCACCTTCAGATACCCAGGGCTAACTGCAAGGCCAACTTACTGCCATGCAATAAAAGTGGTGGATTTTTGAACAATGACCTCCTGAGCTTATTAATCCTTTCCCCTCCAGTACATACATTCACAGAGGGCATGAATGTACCACAGCCAAGGTCTCCTTGCCTTCATCTTCATTCCTGTGGCCCAAAGAGCCTTCATGAGAGAAAGATACAAAATGCTGGGTAGCAGTCTGCTTATAGGGAATGACAATGGTAGCAAAAGAAGGCATAATGAGAAGCCTAAAACGCATTTCAATGTGATGATGATATAAGAGGCAGCTCAACCTTTGCTACAGATCTGTATATTTTGCAAACCAGTCTTTAAATCCCATAATTGCAGAAGAGACAAGACATTTCCTTTCCCCAAGACTGACAGAACTGAACAGTTTCTAGAAACAAAAGATACAACCGGGGCTTCTCTTTACAAGAACAGCTTAAGCACATACAAGAGGCAAATTAAAGAGCAATTATAAATAAAATGTGATCAAAAACAAAACCAATTTTTAAACAGTTTATAAATACGTTTTAAATCAAGCCCAGCACACGCTCCCCTCCCACCCCCAAATAAGGTCTGTTTTAAGATGTCTTTAGTCTGGAGCTATTCTTTTAGTTTTTCTAATCCATACCTATTTCAGAGAATTGGTCACAGCACATATTTTCTGATTATCTAAGCTACATGGCTCATGGGTTTGACACTTTTTTTTTGGGTAATCCAGTAATTTCAAAATACCAAACAGAAGCAGAAAAATCAAACATTAAAAACCTGCCAAAGGAAATAAAACAAACAGCCCAAATAAAACATTCTTAAATACATGAGGTAACATTTATTGGGCTCTTTAGAACATTTAACACAATATGAGGTTAGGTGCAGAGCTTTCCATTCTGCCAACTTCTTTTACAGTCTTTGTTAGATCATAACAGGGAATATTTCATTTGCTGGGTGACTAAAAGTCATTAAAAATTATGAAAGGCACAGTAAGACTGCCTTTATGACAAGTCAAAGCATTTGGATAAAGTCATAAGGATTTTCTTTTAGTTACAATTTTTAGTAAGATATGAGTTGTAAAAGTAGCATTTCTGACTGTAAACTACGCTAATAGTTTTAGTGCATATCCATGCTATCATAACCTTGTTACCGCCCACTGGAATGCAATCCTCATTCAGTGGTCATATGCATGGGACCATGGCTAAGAATTTAATTTAATAGAAGCAGAGGGCTTCCATAATTCAAGCAAAATAAGAAGTCTTAGAATAAGCTCTTTTTGTAATGGAGTTTGAAAACAGGGTCAAGTAATTTAAATGGAACTGACTGTAAATAAATGGCTTAAGTTTACTGTAATTAGAGCACTTCAGAGGAATCCACTAGTCTTCTGAAAAGCTGGCTGGGTATTCAGTCTTCTTTTTCTTTCCTCATTAGGCCCTGA
The DNA here is from genome assembly GCF_011386835.1 of Chrysemys picta bellii. NCBI lineage: Eukaryota > Metazoa > Chordata > Testudines > Emydidae > Chrysemys > Chrysemys picta. The sequence goes on along the minus strand of NC_088811.1, from coordinate 8,095,095 downwards.
AGAGGCAATGTCATTTCACTCAGCGAAAAACCCAGAATCCAAGGATCTTTCTTCTGAAAACTATACTACATTCTTCATTGTTCTTTGCAGATATTTTAAACAGAACAGTGGCAAACATGTTTTCTTTTTGAGCACAAGTTGTTTCACTTTTAAATCACACTAATTTCCAAAATGGAAAATTGTAATTAAGCAAACAAAAAGCAAAAAGTTTTTTAAAAAAAATTGCTTATGAGCACCACCATTTTAAATGCTTTTTGCGTGCAAATGGTTTTCGAAGGCTGGCAACTGCACTTCTTGTAGCCAAACTAAACCTTCTTAAATGTTACTGTGACAATTTAGACAAAACATATTTAACCAACACACATTGTGTTACTTTCCAACTCATCTAATCATTGTTATTGATTACATCTAATCATCGTTATTGACATTCATTCTCTATAACAAAGTGAACTAGCCACTTTCTGTAACACCAACATTCACATTAACCAGGCCTTTCAGAAGTCAAGTCAGTGAGGAAACTTGCATTTTACTCATTCCAAACTTGTACAATTGACTCTTCGCAAATGAAATTTTCAGCTGAAAATGTATGCTGAACATATGATATGCATCTTCAAGTGTCATATTTTAAAAATTGTTCAATCTGGTAAAAAGCCTCATTTACTTAAAATATTTTTAATTTCAGAAAACAAGGGGTAAGTGCTATAAAAATCAAAGCATTCAAAATGCCAGTTTCACATCAATAATGCTTTGACTTGCTAGTGAATCACTTAAAACTGTAGTGAGGACAAAGGAACTGTGAGCAGAACACCTTTTGCTTCCCTAACAAATCACACCTGCTTCATTTTCCAAACTAAACCCATGAGCCAACCAATATATTACCTGCATCATGGTAGCACAAATATTTATCCCAGTGTCAAAGTCTGATGCCCAGAGTCCCACTCATTCTGCAACTACCACTAATTTGGTCTTGGACTTCTGTTATGTTCCTCATTCTTGCGCTATGCTTCTCAGTACATACTTGACTGTGTAGGCAAAGGCTGCAAAACCAACTATAACAAACAAGTTCGCCAATGCTCCTCCTAAGAGTCCATGGTTACGATTGGCCTGCTGAAGACCTGGGTGATTGGCAGCTGCCAGTGGTACGTGCCCATTAAGGAGCGGTATCCCATTTTGACCATGGTGTGCTTCCCCATCTGGGACAACATCTGGTAACGGAAGGGATGGAGGTCTGTTATTGAGCTCTTCTTGTGCTTTCTGTTTTTGTTTGATCTCCTGGAGGGAAAAAAATGAAAGGAATCATTGGAAGTGAAGTGGATTAAGCTTTCTGGCAAGTCACCTTGGGTCTTATCAAAAAGTCTATCCACGCAAAGAAGTGAGACTGATGCAGAAGATACTCCTTCTTCATGTATATCCAGGTGCAGCTCCACAGAGACAGCTTCTTGCTCATTTTTTATCCATAATGAAGTTATAAAAGTTAAGAGATTGAAGGTCATATAGTCTACTGGTCCCATCTAGTCCTGGATTGTTGTTCCATATACTATATTTTCCAATGCTCTGTATCACTCTATATGTCCTAAACAATGGGGTTTGCACAATTTCTCTTGAGGTAACTATTTCACAGAGTAATGAACTTCACTATTAGCAACCTTTCCATAATATTCACCCTAAATGCTTTTCTCTTAATATAACCCCATTATTTATTTATAACCATTTGAAAAGACCTAAAAAAAAATTCTTCACATTCTTTGGAGGTTTACACCTTCAAATATTTGCAGACAGTAACTACAACACCTTCTCGTGGTCATCATTTAGCCAAATGATGTTTAGTTTTTAAATGTTCACTTGTACATTTTCTATACCTGGTTTAAAATTTGATTTTTTTCTGAGAATTGGAACACTTTTTTTCAGAAAATGTCTTTTAAGACTGCCTCTATATTTGCCACTACGAAGACCCTTGAGTGGGATAATGTAATTCAAGTACTTTAAGAGTTATGAATAATCCAACAATTCTCAAAGAACTGAAATGGAAGAAACAGGAATCCTCAAAGTATCATCTCATAGTTAGGGCCCCAAGTAAATCTCTTACAAGTTAAATGTATAGATACTCAGGTTCTGACAAGAATATCATTACCACTATAGGGTATCAAACTGCACATCTTAATCATTTTGGGGCTATCAGGAAGAGAGCACTGTGAAGGATGGAGGATCTCATGTTCTCTGGTAACTCTGCTAGTTGATTATAGGGAAAGCAGATTCCAATGCTCCAGTCCAAGACTAATTATGAGGGGAGGAGGAAGTGGAGATGAGACCCCAGAGCTAAGAAGGACCCAATGGAAAAAAAAAAAAAAAAAAAAAGGCTAAAACTGCACTATGGAATGTGTTCAGATGTGTAATGGAGAATGTAGGTAATCAAACTCTGAAGTCTAGATCGATTTGATGCACTGTGTTTCGAAAGCCCTGATGGGAGGTCTGGACCTACTGACTGATTACTTGGCCCAGAAATTCCCTTTGTGCCTATGAATACTGCGAACAGCATTAGCCAGGCTCGCTTTGTGCTTCCCCGTGCTTGCATCCAAATTATGGCTGCCTCCCCTGTATGAGTCCAATGGGAGGAAGTGCTTTCTGTAGATTCTCTCCCTTCTCTAGCACATCCACATTGGACTGCTGGAATCTGTCCCTAAATGTACAACTTGATTCTCCAAGCAACAGATCTTGGTATTTAAATACAGAATTTTCTACACTGAAAAAAACAGGCTGCTTTAGAGGGGTCGCCAATTGGACACCCAAAATTGAGGAACCTAAAAGTGATTAGTCACTTGAAAATCTTGGCCAATTAATTTGCATAATCTGCATATTTACACAGCGATAAAATGTGAAAGCCAGAAATAATCAAATGAACTTTCTTACCTCCACCACTTCAGGGAACAGCTCACAGAAGACTTTATCTTTTAAATTAAATGCTAAGCTTTGTGCAGCAAGCTGTCTTTTCTATCAAGGAAACAAGAAAGGAACATCAGCTTGAAAGTTCAATTTTAAAATATACATTAAGCATTAAAGCATCTGGAGGATATTTCACATAAGAACGCTAAAAAGGGGCTAACCTACTGCTTTATAATGTTTGTAGCTACTTCACATTTGTGAATACAGACTCATTGGTAATGACTGTCTATAAACCCGCACTCTTCAGACGTTCTTAACTACATTTTATTTGAATGCTTTTCCATTCTGTGTCTGCCCAATGGTAATTGGGGGGTGAGTGAGGGGGAGCAGAGGGGAGAAATAGTCCAATAAAGTAGCTACATTTTATGGAGAACCTTCACTTCAAAACAGTCAAAAGGTCTTGTCCAGAAGGGTGAGAAGAAAAGGTTACAAAATCCCTCCCTTGGATTTGAAAGACTGACCTATTCAGCCCAATGTTGAATTCCAACTAACCTATTAATAAAACAAATATTTCAATGTAAAAAATTAGCTTTGTAGTCAGAAGCTGTGGCACTTAAGTTACATTTCCCACCCGTGATCCAAACCCTTGACTCTATGCTCCTTTAAACACCCTCATTTTCTCATCTGCCCAATGATTAAATTCAAAGGCAGAGCCAGGTCTAGAACCCACGACTGCTGGATTCCAGTCTTGTGCCTAACCACTGGGACGTGCTCAACATACCCTGACCTCAACAACAACAACAACAACAAAAATTAAATTAAAGATATAATATTATTAGGAGCTTACTGTGAATTCGGAGGTTTCTATGCTGCCCAATGTAGGGCCCTTTTCCACCATAAAACTAAGGAGGCCTGTCAAGATTGTTGAGACTGACCACGCTGGATTCCATGTATCAGGGTGGAAATCAGTGATTGAAAGACACAGCCTTCAAAAAGCAAAACAAGCAGTGCACTTTATTCCTTGCCATTAGTAAAAAGGAAAAATAATACTACGTGTGATACAAGTTTCAAAACAGATGTGAATTAAATCCTTACCTTGTATTGCATTTAAATCTTCCATTAGGAGTTATCATATAAATACTAGGAGGTTTAAAAGGAAATTCTCTGGGGAAAATTAATTTCCCATGATAATAGCCACCTGTATTGTATATAAAAAAAGGAGAGATTTGTTCTGCACTAAGGAAATGCTTTCCTCAAACACTTATAATGTTGCAGCAAATAAGATTTAAAGGAACGTTTACTATAAACACACTCCAAACATTTAAAAACTAATCAACTTAGGCCCTTCACTGATACAAATGATGGTCAGTACCTTTGGGAAAGGCATATTTTGGAGATACTATTATTCTGTCATCTGCATAAAGCAAGCAATGTTTTCCAATTGTCAAGTCCTTATTTCATCTACACAGGGTTCTCCCTTTAAACACACATCTGCATAAATGGCAGGGTCTTGCCCGCTATCATCATGCTGGACCATTTTAAGTCCACTGAAAAATCCAATTTCAGAAGCAGATCCTTTGCGTGAGGCTGGAATATACAGAGAATTATTATATTTAGGCAAATTAATTAGCTATGATACTCAGCCTCTCCAGGGATGAGATTTACAAAAAAGGGTGTATGCCTCAACTCTAGTAAGAGCAGAGTATGTGATAAGCCAGAAATAAGTTTTATTAGCGCTTTCAGTTTTTTAAAGTAAAATCTGACAAAACTGGCTATTTTTAACACTGTTCGTCTTGGCTACCAACCAACTGGGCTCCCTGTGTTTTCCAGAAGATCTATGGCAATCGCTAAAAATCAGACTTCATTAAACAAAGAACTACGGGTGCCACATAAAAAAAGATCAGAGAGAACTGTGCTAAGACTTTGAGGAACACTATGGGATTTGCTAGAATTACTTGGTGCTACAGGGAATCATTAGAGGACAATACTAACACTCTCTCATTTCAAGAGGCTATTACACAAGTCAAAGGCAAGTATTACAGTTTTATGATTGAAGTAAATCGTTGTGCTCATACACTTAAAACCACTTCTGTTACATAAGAAAGACCCATTCATACAAATATAGATAGCAATATACAGCATGTGCATGCTTTGGCAACAAGCTAATGTTTACCTTCATATGGAGTCATTTCAGGTCCTCGTACAACATAGTGCCTAAAGGAACAAAGGAATTTTGTATTACAGGTGGGAAACCCAACACCTTATGTGCATCAAATTTCCAAAGGGAACACAAAGTATAAATGGATTTATCACCTCAGCTCAACAGCTTCATATTCGTATCCTTTTACTACCCCCTCATAAAAGATTCCAATACAAAAATGAAGGTGTATATGAAGCTCAGACTTGACAACCCAGATGGTCAGGGTCTCTACAATCGTAAGAACGGTTCATTCGGATTCTTACCATTCAAGGATATTAGATGGGAGGGGTTCAGCACAGATATAAGGCACTGGATCTTTTTTAATTCGAAGGTAGTCCTGCTTAAGTCTCTGCGTTGCTGTTGTTGGTGCTCTCTTATTACTGTTGTTGCTCATCTAGTTTTTAAAAAAAATTATAAACAGACATGACCTCAATATAATCTTACCGATAACACGGTTAATGAAAGCAATCCCCCTCAAATAAACGGTGGTCACAACTGGTTCTTACTGACCCACCAACAAGACAGACTGCAGGCAGCAAACTCAATTGCTGTCAACTAGTACTCGACTTTCTGATCCTGAGGACTCAATGCAGTTAGTTCTGTTTAAACAGATTAACAGATACGAAGGCTGGTTTGAACAATGTATCAGAAATGCCAGAGCACTATGTTACAACAAATACACCTGAACATCAAGTCTGACCCTGATTTTATTTGATTGTTTCCAGTACCGAGAAATAATTTGCTTTGTATGTTTATTTTTTCAAAGGGGGGGGGGAACACTCCTCTTAATGGTTTTGAATTCTGAGCCAAGGACTACTTTGCACAAACCGATTTTATTTTTTATTTATACTCTGGTAGCACCAAAAGGCTCCAACCCCATTGTGTTAGGCACCACACAAATACAGAATAAAAGTAGTACCTAACTCAAAGACAAGACAGATATAGACAAAAAAGTAACTTGTCAAAAGTACAACACATTTTCTTCCCAGTTTTCCCTTTGCATAACAACCCCCCCCCCCACAACTCCAGTCTGCCAGTCAACCTGCCTCACAGTCCCTCATGTCCTCCTTGCATCCTCCTAGTAGGAAAACACTCAGCCTACTTCAAACCATCCTTTCTGAATAGCTAGTTCTCCAGTGATTTTCCACTTTTCAGACCTAAAAGCTTTTTAAAAGAAGTTCCACTCAAACCTCTACATATGGTGGATTCTTAAATATCATCATCACCACACTGTATGTATAAATGGCAAATTTAGAACATCCTGTTAGCCAGCCAGTTTCCAGAGATAACCCATTCATGGCTCAGAGGTTTCTTTAAACATTAAAATCAACCAGAGAAGACTGTTACCCGAGAGTAGCAGTTACTGTGAAGACAAACAAAAATAAATGACACGAATGGCTCTGCATTATGCAAGGCACCTTGAAAAATCAATCTGGTTTTGTGCCAGAGCACAAACTGAACAGATTGTGATGGCTGATACTCTTGACATGCTAAGCACAAGATCCGCACAGCAGGGCCACTAGAAAGACTACTAAGGGACACTGTGCACATGAATTTTAAGACATGTTTTATACATTCAAGCTCTTGCATACCTTTTTGTACTTTGATTTTTAAAATAATGTCCCCAATGGAGAGAAAAAGACAGTCATTTACTTTCATAAAAACTAATTAGTGTGACAATATGTTAACAGACCTATTTTCTCTCCACATTCAATGTTATCTAAAAATTAGAAATGGAAAAACAAAACCTACATTTTTACTGAACACAGTTTTGTAAAGTTGAACCTCCAGCCATCTGGAGCAGGGTTTTTAGCAGCTAAATTCCTCAAGAGTTGAATTCATTTCTTGATTCAATATGTGTTTAAAGCAAAATTAATTTTTATCTGTGCTACTTTTGACTCTAAAACCTTTGAGAAACCCATTATGAAACATACTGACTTTTGGGCGAAAGATGCTAAAATAAGAATCATGTTGTCTGCTTTAAGACCCATTAAATCAACAGAAAAGGCATTTTCAAACCGAGTTATGTGCCCTCAGATGCACACGCAGCTCCTACTGAAATCAAAGCTGTTAGTAACAAAGGGAAGTCTCATGTCTCTCCTGGGAAGAAGGGAAGCAACTCCACTTCTCAACTAACATCTCTAGAATATACACCAATTAAAAGCCTGCCATTCAACTTTTTTCATACAATAAATCATAAAATCAAGAAAGTCACTTGGCCTTATTCTTGGAAGTTTGACAACTTTTATAAAGGTATGAGACAGTGCTCATTTAATGCTATGGGAGACACTGAAGTAAAAGAAAATCCTATAGACAACTTTCAGATTTTATTAGGACTATATTATTACATGGTGTCCCTTGAAATCTGACTAGTGTACAAATGGATGTATTCTCCCAAAAAACTAGTTTTATGTGCCTTAGGATAAAGAAAAAAGAAATACAGAGAAAATAACTGTGGGCTGTGGTGGGTTTTGTTTGCTTGTGTCTTTTTTAAAAAGGAGAGTAAAGTTATACTACAGGTTTGACATGAAGCCCCAATTTTGGGAACATCTCATTAAAATAATGAGCAGAGAAATTTACAGCTGACCGATGCTAAGGATGAACAAATCAGTACTCAAGGATATATCACTGTTAGGCTGCATTCCAAGGGTGGTTCACAACGCTTGCTAAAATTTCTGTTCTACCTAAAAGACTGTTATTGCTGGTAAGGATGTAGGCTACCAGAGTTAGCTTTTACCAAGCTTTCTTTATCTGTGAATGCCAATTACAGTACAGCCCAGAGAGAAATACTGGTCCAATTAGTAAACTTCTGTTTTGGGGTTATACCTCATGTATGAAATGAGTAGTTAGATCCCAGCTTTAAACAGAGAAATTTTCCTCCAGGTCAGAAGACAGCTAATATGGATATTAATTATGAATTTTATTAATCTACAACAAGTGGTAACATCCTATTTTTGACAGGAGTTGGGGGAGGCAAATGAAATTTTGGAGGAAAGAAATTAAAGATAAAGAAATTAACATCTCAAAATCTTATTCAACATAGGAGGAAAAAACCTCCAAAGCCTCTGTTTGATCCATATTTGCTAAAAAACTGACCTTCACACTGTGGATTTTTGTTTTGTCTTTATTCCTGCAACTTCCCCCCAGTAACCACATGAGATTTCTGACCCTGCAAACTGTTCTACATGGGCAGACCTTTGTGCCCCAGGAAGCCCCACTGTAAGTCAACCCACACAGAGGAACTTGCATGAAGCTGGTTAAGTGAGGTATTTTAATTGTTATAATTGTACTGTGTCTGGCAGTCAGAAGTCTTTGAGAATGGTGTGCCTTACTACTTATAGGCTGCATGAAAAAATACAAAAATTATATTGTAACAACAAATATATTTGTATGCAGTATTGTTGTCCTCCCTCACAAACAGAGACACTTGTAATACCCTTAAGTTAAAAGGAAAACATTTACAAAACTGAAAAGAAATGTATCTGGGATGTTTTAAAACACATTCAGTGAGAACAGCTTTTGTTTGTAATCAGATTTTTCTTTGTAGCATTTCTAGATAGCTTACATAGACATTTGTGTGTCTAAGCACCAAAAGCAGGACCCAATCCTGAAAACCCTTACTTCCTTGGATATGGGTCTGCAGGGTCTTACCTGATGAATGCAGATAACCAAGGAGAGGGTGACTAACAGGTCTTCAAAAGACCTTTGCTAACAAATAAAACTGTTTTTTTTAATTAATATTTCTAACCTGACAGCTTTCCTTGAAAAACCAGCTTCCACGCCATCCCCGTGAGAAATTCCCTGATAATAAACTGCTCCCCCACAGAGATTAAACAGCCAGGAGGAAATGATACCACAAGACGGGGGGAAGTAAATGAACACGTCCTGGCGAGGAGCATCGGTGCTGCGGCTGGCTTAACCCCTCTCATCTTCTACCCAGAGACGGGGGGGGGGGGGGGGGGGGGGAGGGGAGTGGGGGCTCACCACCAGCCAAATCCTGCCAGCCGAAATAAACCACTGCTCCCCTACAGCCACTCCCAGGGACCGGCTCCCCGATCCCGCCAAGGACCCAGCAGCATCTGTGGGGAGGACTCAGCCCCGCACCCCCCGGTGACACCGGGAGAAAACCCCTAAAGCCCAGACACCCCCCGGGAGAGGCCCTGGGAGAACGGGCCGCCCCTAGCCCGGAGCGGGCTCTGCTGGGGAAGGGCGCAGCTCGTCGGTGCCGGGACCTCCCCAGCTGCCCCCCGCCTCCCCCAGCCGGCCCCACACTCCCGCCAAGCGCCGGCAGCTCCCCGATCCCTCCCCGGCGAGCCGCCCTAGGCCCCTGGGGCCCGGCCCGGAGCCCGCGTACCTCTCGCTGCTCAGGCGGGAGCCTCGGCCGCTGGGTCCCTCGGGGAAGCTCCGTCCGGCTGCAGACGCCGGGGAGGGGGGAGAAGGAACTTCAGGCGGGACACAGCAAGCGCCGGGATGCGGGTCCGTCCGCTGCCCCCCTCCACCGCCGCTACTATCCAAGATGGCCGCCAGAGGGAGGCGGAGCCGGAGCCTGAGCCGGGCCAGAGCCGGCTTCCCCTTCCGGGAGACGGGAGCGAACGCGTTCTAGTAGAGGGAGAGGAGAGAGAGCCTTCCAACTTCCGCCACCCCATCGACTTCCGCTTCCGGCCTATAGCTAACTTCCGCTTCCGGTTGGACTGAGACGCTGTTTGCGGCGGGGCGGGGCTGGGCTGGGCTGTGGTCGAGGGACGGTGGTGTAGGCCCGGCTCCGTGGCGCGGGGAGCCCGGCCTGGCCCGGCCCGTCTTTGGGCTTCCTCCTCCTCACGACACAGGGACCTGCCGCAGAGCAGCGTTCCCCATTCCCAGCCCGAGCCAGGCCCCCGCAGCGGGGGGGTGACTGACCAGTACCCAATGGCGGCGGAGGGGGGGGGGGTGTCTCTTGTTAGTTTGCCTTCGGGTTTCTGAGCCCGTAGGGCCCCGTCTGTCATCTCCCCGCACAAAAACTAGGATCTTGGCAATTTTTTAAGAAAAGGTGCAAATCTCACTTAACGTGACTCCAGGGGCTGGGGCTTTAAGGAAAGCTCGAGACGTGGCAAGACTTGCAAGCAAATCAGAATCCTGGCAGTGCCGCCATATTTGCATGATGATTACATGGTGATGTCATCGTCATGTGCGGCATCATTTGTGCTGTGGCCCAGTGGTGTTGCGTTAGGCTGGCCTTGGTGTCAGAACGTTAACAGATGCCTTTGCCTCGTTGTGCATTACATGGCCATCATTGCTCTGTGGCATGATGCTGCTGTAGCAGGCTGGTGTACAGTAATTTCATTTTCAGGTGCTGCAATATCTGCTGATCTGTGGTGCTGTTGCACTATGATGTCATTGTGCAGATACATTTGTACATGATGTGATGCGGTAACCAGGACTCTATTACAAAACTTGATGCAAGATGAAGTATTTTACTGACCTGGATATAGAGCAAAAGCAGTTAAAATACTTGTGCAAATAGCTCACATCAATAGGGGAAAATATAATACAAACCAAAAAGATTTCAAAAATGTGAAGCGAATTAATGATAAAACAATAGTTCTAAGGAAACTGTGTCTGTTTATGTATTTTAAGGACATAATTAACACAATCACCATTTACACACTTAATACCTTCACAAAATGAATATAAATTTCCTAAATACAATATCTGATAATATAGATGATTAAGAGAAGAGGTTTTAGTGCTTCTGTAACTGAATAGCTTCTAAAATGCCTTTTATTTTATAATTACCACCTGAAATTATGCATAACTTCAGGCCATAATTTGTACTAGTGCATCAGAGTAGAAAACACTACAAAACACTTTTTTTTATTTTTTAGTGTGTCAGTTTATTTTGAACGTGCAGTAACTCCTCTTACACAAACTTCTCAGGACAGCCACATTTCCAAATAAAGGATAGAAATGTAAAGAGCCACAATACTAGACTTCTTAGAACATGTAAATGGAAACTTGGAATAAATGCTTCAATAAAGCATATACAAACAACTTCTCTTGTCAACAGGAAAAGAAGCCAACCAGGAATTGAAATCTCTCTTAATCCAAGGAAGATTTAAATATTTATTTAAGATTTTGTGCAATCGGATCATCTCACGAGAGGCGCTTCTCAAGTGAAATGCTCCTTCTGTTGAAATCAATATCAAAACTGCCACTGACTTCAATAGGGCGAGGATTTCACCCATAATTTCTGCCAAGACAAGGACAGATATACATTCTTACTCTAGTTTTCTTCCCTAAAGTAAAACCAATAAGCCTAACCCTGGAAATGAACCAAATGCAACTTCCCCCATGTATGCTGTATTTTGTCAGGTAGCAATATGACAGACACCTCCAGTGCCAGTGCACCTGAACCTTGCTAGGAGCAAATATTTAATGTCACAAAGAGATCCAATATGCCTACAATCATAAAACAATAGCTTTCTTAAGGAAAAACACATGCTTAAAGTTAACCAAAGGTTTAAATGTAATAGAAACCTTAAATCTACTTAACTTTAATGAGCAATGTTACATTTTTTAAACATTCTTTTTATTAAGATTTTAAATACGTAAGCAGCAGCACTCCACTGTTGAAGCCTGAGATTTAAAGAAGAGCAAAGATAGTTTGTGTTCTGTAGTGAAAATAAACAATCTCCTTGCTCTTCAGAATAAAGTGCCTTATCTCACAACACATGACTAAGAAAAGGAGCTAAGTTACATGTTTAAAGCCACAGAATCCATTATTTGGGTAAATTCTTCAGGAGACATAAGGAATAAAATATAGTATTGTCCCACCCTTTATAAGCCATAAAACAGAAAATTCTGGTAAGAATGGGATATGTTTGCCATCTTTTGTATTTCTCATAGTAAATACAGTTCCAAGTGAAATGCAAAACCAGAGTTGTTATATTAATACAATTAAATATCTCTGGATCCAAGAAGTACAATTCTGCAGCTTTTTGTGTTCAGGAGAGTGAAGTGAAAAATGGGGAATAATTTATTCTTATCCTAAGCTGAGCAGCTACTTAATTTGAGAGTATTTTGGTAGTTCATTTCAACTCTTCAGGCTAGCTATTTTTCCATTTTACTGTATACTTATTAACTTCTTGCATCTTTACCTTTCCTTTCATCTTCCTGAGATAAATGCAGCTTGAATAATAGTTCTTTGTTACTAAATATGTGAGGTTTGCCAAGCATTGAGGAATTTCAGCTCAGTATATATTACATGACATGTTTTGAATGTGTATATTTATTTCACAACTCAGGTTTGTAATAGTCATTTATCCTTTTCATGTGACAGAATTACTCATTCTGTGTTTTTAAAATAGTTTAGATGTTGTGGGACACTGTCCTTCTACTTGTTTTGAAAGCTTGAGGGTGAGGCTGGGTATCATGCTATATGTACTTTGTAGATATCTTTTTACTATCTTAAGAATGTCATTCAGCTTTGCTCTTTGGAAAACAGATGTGGAAATGTTTCTAATCTGCCTTATCGCCTAGATATCCAGCACTGATTCATGTAATACTCACTTTTCAAGTGTTCTACAGAAGTTGATTCAGAGATAGCTATTGTTTCATGTTAAGCATCCTTTTAGCATCTCACTTATTGTTTGGTAGATTTTATATTAGTTGGAAATAGGTATGGAAATGCTGTTAATGTGCCGGAGGACTCTGCAGCAATGATCTGTCTCCTTTTTTCATACACAACTCAGCTCTGGATTCCTTATTATTGGCATTTTGCATGGTGCATGTCAGCGTAGTGTCTGGGCACACCCCAAATGGCTCAGATTGCCCTAAAGAGACTACTCACATATAGGAAGCTAATACTGTAGCTCAGCACCAAGACTTTAAAAGAACAGAGAAAAGGGAGACATTGATGATAGGTGAAACTGATCTGTCATAAATAGGAAAGCCTGAACATAGAGATGATTCTTAGTGTTTTCTCAAAAAGAACAGGAGTACTTGTGGCACCCTAGAGACTAACAAATTTATTAGAGCATAAGCTTTCGTGGGCTACAGTGCAAACTAGATACGATCAATTTAGGACTGAATAAGGACTGGGAATGGCTGAGCCATTACAAACATTGAATCTATCTCCCCTTGTAAGTATTCTCACACTTCTTATCAAACTGTCTGTACTGGGCTAGCTTGGTTATCACTTCAAAAGTTTTTTTCTCTTACTTAATTGGCCTCTCAGAGTTGGTAAGACAACTCCCACCTGTTCATGCTCTGTATGTGTGTATATATATCTCCTCAATATATGTTCCACTCTATATGCATCCGAAGAAGTGGGCTGTAGCCCACGAAAGCTTATGCTCTAATACATTTGTTAGTTTCTAAGGTGCCACGAGTACTCCTGTTCTTTTTGCGGATACAGACTAACATGGCTGCTACTCTGAAACCAGTCATTAGTGTTTTCTGAGCATTGCTAGGTTTAGGGTTAGCTCAGTTTTTGACAGCAAAGAATTTCAGAGAGAGAAGAGTTGCCTGAGACTAGTCATGGAGAAATCCCTGGCTCTAGCTATCTGTAGCCTCACCCTTGGCACAATGAGCATGTTTATGCAATTCTCTGTTCCAAAGACCTTGATTAACAGATCATGTTCATCCGAAGTTTGGTTATTTATATCTTACTAATCCTGAAATCTTATAGTATATCTCACTCTGAGTAAGATAGTATTTAACTGGCATAACTGTCCTTGTCTAATTTGGTCTCTTATACACATGCCGCTGCCGTCTGACACCTCTGCTTCCTAACTTATTCCTCGTTATCTGACATTGCATCTAATGAGCATATCCCTCCTCATCTTACCAACATCTTACTACTTGTATTATTTGTATTACAGTAGCAACCTAAATGAGCTTGGTATTGTGCAGACATATATGAAGACAGAGCCCCTGCCTCAAATTGCTCACTTTCTATAGAAACAAAAACATGAAGGGTTGGGGGGGGACAGGGAAACAAAATAGAAGCTGAGTGGCCAGGGTAAAGATTGGCAAATGTCATGTTAGCTGAATGGTCACATAAGCTTGCTATCAAGTGCTTTTGCTGATTTTCTTTCAGAGAAAATGTCACCTACGTATGATACTTAATGATAGAACAATCTTCTAACAGTTGTCTTGGCCTATCATTCCTTAACCAGCACTATATCTGACCACGCTATCACCTAATTTAGCCAATGTAGTGCCCAATTACATTCTCAAGAGGAGACAAATGAGGCCTAGGGGTTGGTTTGGCTTTTTGTGGTGTTTTGTTTTACTGCTCATCTCTGGAGACTTGAGTTCCAGTCCTGGTTGAGGTCTTTTAGGTAGAGTGAATCTGAGAGTCTCATCCTATCTCTGATGTTACAATTTGTTAATACACAAAATCACCACACATTTAGAAGCAGCTACTCAAGAAAGGCCCCGAAATAAACTACTAATGGGGTGGGATCATTGAGAGGTTGGGATTGAATTGACAGGAACTGGCAGGACTGGAGTAACGGGTTGTTACAGTTCAGGTTTTGAGGTGTGTGAGAAGAGAAGTAAATGCCAAAACATCTGCCTACACTACGTCTGGCTCACTTGCATAAGCACCAAACCTACACAAGCCCGTGGAAATAAAGACAAAAAAGGTAACTTTCAAGTACTTTTGCTCAGGTTCTGAGAGAGGATTAACATTTCACTATCACCTCCGTACTGAGTTACATCTCAGAGATCTAATGAGCAATCTTTTGCTAGCTGGTTTCACATGCTGTTCTTTCAAGGCACTTGAGATTTGCTACTCAAAACAGATAATGGTTTTGAAAGTGAAATCAAGGGGCTAAATTTCCAATAGGATTTTTTTTAAGTGTTTGCCTCCTAATTTGCATATTCTATTGTACCTGTATCTAGCACAGTCTTTAGCTCATAGCCACAATGGTGTATTCATTTTTGGTGATTGTTAATATGTGGCCTAGCTGCGGGAGATGTCCTCGTGCAGTCTTTTCTGCCAGAACTAATAATAAATATTCAAGAATACAAGCCTGCTTTACCCCCTTGAACAGAATTACAAGCTGGAAGCAAAAGCGAATGAGTTGCCCAAAAAGTTTGCAATGGATTCATAGCCACAGAGGACTTTGTGATCACACCAGGCACAGAACCTTAGTCTTTCTGTTCCAAAAAACACTGGCACCTTTTGAAGTACAGGTATTAGTCAAAACAGTACTTGAGCACTTTTGCAGTTATATCCAACAGGGGGCAGCGGTGGCACGTACAAATTATCCAGTGCATTCAAAGTCGATTGTTAGATCTCCTCATAGGAATGTATCCGAGTCAGCAGATTTTCCAAGACATTGTGATAAGGTTAAGTTGTTTCAATCATACATTCTAAGGATACTAAACAGACTGAAATTACCCAAAGGGATTAACATGGACATCCCAGTCCCTCCTCCTTATCTTTGTGGTTAAGTAGGTACAGTATTCTAGTTTGCATCTCAGTCTTGCGTTGCTGTGATCTCATCAGAATTCATATGCTAAACAAGGTCAAGCCAGCCAATACCAAGATAGGAATTTCCCAGGAAAATCAAGGAAGTGGTGATGGTGTCTCAGAAGATGTCAGGATGTGATGGAAAACCAAAGTTCTGACCACATGTGGTCATTAAAACCCCATGTTGGCTTTACAAACTAGGGATTGTTAAACCCTAATGTCCTTATAAAAAGTCTAATTTGGGCATATATGTTCTGTTTCCTTGTAGTTTCAACAGGAGTAGTTATTTATCACTTCTCTCCCAAAACACTAAAGTGAGCACTGTACACTTTGTATTCTGCGTTGTTATTGAAATCAGCATACTTGAAAATGTAGAAAACATCCAAAAATATTTAAACAAATGGTATTATATTATTATTTAACAGTGCAATTAATCATGATTAATTTTATTAATCACTTGACAGCTCTAGTAATTTTGAAATATTTCAGTTTTGACCTTTCAAAAATGTTTCAATTATAATTTGTTCAAATTTTGAAATGAAATGTCATTTCAAATGGGAAAACTGGAATTTTTCATTTAGAAAATGTCAAAATAGCATGTTTCAACAATTTTGAAACGTTTGAGTCAAGAAATTCATCAAAACCATCCCTTTCCTGCAAGCATCTTTGGTGTTGACAAATTGATATTTTTTGATGGAAAGATGGTTTGCCAAAAAATTCCTGACCAGCTGTCACAGTTCAGGGCCATTACACCTGTATTTCCACTTATGGTCCACCAAAGGCACCCGGCTTCTCAGCTGTTACTTCCCCTGGATGGAGACTCAGATCTTTCTCCCTCCTGACTGGGTTTTTTCCGGGTTGCACAATTTCCTATCTACACTGTGATATTCCCAGGAAGTCAGACTGCCTAAACAGGACAGCATCTATACTTTGCTTTCTCTCCAAGGTATGACTAGGTAATTGTTCACGGTTGTATGTTACCACACAACTGTTTCTAAGCAAGCACATGTATTCTTAAGGTGAAAGCGCTATAGAGAAAACATATTAAAAACAATAAAAGAAACCACACATGCCAATAAGCTTACCAGAGATCACCCTCCCCCCCAATCCAACAAGGGCCCTGGTAGGAGTCAGTCCTTCAGACCCAACACAGCAGTTGTTTTTGTGGTTACAACTTCATAACAGCCTTAGTTCAGAACTAACACCCCCATAAATCGATTAGTCTTTCCTTTATGCCGCTTGGGCCTTTGATCTTGCATCTCCGGGAACAGGTAATCAGTAGACAGTAGTCCTCTTCTCAGGCATAGCTTCAAAAGGCTGGGGTTTTGCACAGCTGGAAGTGGGAATTTGTATTCACCTTTCCCTAGAGAATCCCCAGGTAAGCCAGTCGATCCTGTTTGTCCACAAGTCTATTCTTGTCTGGCCCATTGTTCAGTCTAGTCCTTTGAAGGCCATAGCACTTCCCAGGGTTCACATCTCCCCACTAGAAAGCTTACATACAATACTGGCCCTCATTAATTTGTAAATTTTGCATTTAACACAATGGACTCCAAAGATACTTAAACATAATTCAGTAAGGTTTTCCAAGGATATTGCAGGAAATTGCCATATCTGTCACACCAGCTCTATTATGCTCCCCAGCGCTTGAGTCTGAAATTGGCTCACAGTTTATAAAGTGCTCTAGGGTTCTTCAGGATAAAAGGAGTTTTATGATGGTAAGTTGTTATAACACTTCAGGATGAAAGACACCATATAAATGTAAGGTGTTATTATAATGTATGGGTTTTTAACCTAGATATACCTGACTAATAAATTCCCTATGACAACTCATAATATGTACCTAGTTTTATACCTTTTAACCGGAGGGAAGCTACCTGGTACTTTTCCTACTGTACCATGTCATCTTTTTCTTATTTATCACACTGGAATTTCTCAATAAACTTCTAAGTATGGAGAAGAAAGAAGAACCCTGTTGAACCAGATGAGCATGGAGAGGGTAATGAGGCACTCAAAACACCGAAGGATTCTTCTGGATATTCACATTTACCTTTTGAATGTTCCTCAAGCACAATGTATTTCATGCATATTGTATATGAGCCATAGTTAACATACTGGACATATGACTGGAACCTTAATCTAAACACTAATGACAGTGTATTATGAGAACTGGTATCATAAAGTTGTTTAAATGTTTCTTCCCGGTTGTTTTCCAAAATACAAATGAATCACACCACTATGGCATTGCTCTTAGTTTAGAAGTAATTTTGGTTTCCTGTGGTCATGGGTGGACAGGTTTTTGGGGGCCCAGGACAAAATCTGAAACTGAGACTCCCACACACACACACACACCCTACCCAAAAAATTACCGCTAAGCGGAGGGTGGTGGCCATGTGTGTGTTTAGAGAATGAGCCCACCCTGACTCAACCCACAGTGGCAGGGCCCATGCAGGGCAAGTCACTAAGGTTTTCAATTTATGTTCTTGGGGGATTAATGTGGGCGACAGGGCCGGCTCCAGGCACCAGCCTGGCAAGCAGGTGCTTGGGGCAGCCGCTCCAGAAAGGGGCGGCACGTCCAGGTATTTGGCGGCAATTCGGCGGACGGTCCCTCACTCCCGCTGGGAGCAAAGGACCTCCCGCTGAATTGCCGCCGCAGATCGCGATTGCGGCTTTTTTTTTTTTTTTTTGGCTGTTTGGGGCGGCCAAAACCCTGGAGCCGGCCCTGGTGGGCGAGGAGACTTTGACCAAAGCTTTGAGTGCAACAAGTAAATAGTAAGTACATATCTCAGATAGGGAGGAATTTGGAAAGTGTCAAAGTCCTCAGCAAAAACAATGAGGAGTCCGGTGGCACCTTAAAGACTAACAGATTTATTTGGGCATAAGCTTTCATGGGTAAAACCCCCTACTTCTTCAGATGCATGGAGTGAAAATTACAGATGCAGGCATTATTATACTGACACATGAAGAGAAGGGAGTTACCTTACAAGTGGAGAACCAGTGTTGAAGGCCAATTCAGTCATGGTGGATGTGGTACACTCCCAGTAATTGATGAGGAGGTGTCAATACCAAGAGAGGGGAAATTGCTTGTGTAGTAAGTCGACTCCCAGTCTCTATTCAAGCCCAAATTAATGGTGTTAAGTTTCCAAATGAATTGTAGCTCTGCAGTTTCTGTTTGAAGTCCATTTTTTGAAGTTTTTGTTGTTGAAGGATGGCTACTTTTAAATCTGTTATTGAATGTCCAGGGAGATTGAAGTGTTCTCCTACTGGCTCTTGTATGTTACCATTCCTGATGTCTGATTTGTGTCCATTTATTCTTTTACGTAGAGACTGTCCAGTTTGGCCAATGTACATGGCAGAGAGGCATTGCTGGCACATGATGGCATATTTCACATTAATAGATGTGCAGGTGAATGAGCCTCTGCTGGTGAGGCTGATGGTGTTGGGTCCTCTGATGGTGTCACTAGAGTAGATATGGGGACAGAGTAGGCAACAGGGTTTGTTACAGAGATTGGTTCCTGGGTTAGTGTTTCTGTGGTGTGGTGTGTGGTTGCTGGTGAGTATTTGCTTCAGGTTGGGGGGCTGTCTGTAAGCGAGGACTGGCCTGTCCCCCAAGGTCTGTGAGAGTGAGGGATCCTTTTCCAGGATAGTTTGTAGATTGCTGATGATGTGCTGGAGAGGTTTTAGCTGGGGCCTGTACGAGATGGCCAGTGGTGTTCTGTTATTTTCCTTGTTGTGCCTGTCCTGTAGTAGGTGACTTCTGGGTACCCGTCTCGCTCTGTCAATCTGTTTCCTCACTTCCCCAGGTGGGTATTGTAGTTTTAAGAATGCTTGATAAAGATCTTGTAGGTGTTTGTCTCTGTCTGAGGGATTGGAGCAAATGTGGTTGTCCTCAGCATGGAGCAAACTGATGGAACACAGGGCACCCTGTGTGGCAACATCTCATTTGTGGACATGTAAGCTATTGTTGTTATAAAGGTTGGGATCACCTGGCAAGTGATATGATTTCCTGACCTAGATGATACTGGAGGTTAAAGGATCGGGAAACCTCTCTTCTTTCTGTAGATATTATGCCCTCATGATGACCGAGATCAACTTGAATCACATTAGCTGACCCTCCCTAGATGCACACTGACTTGTAAACAGGGCACATTCAGTGGAAGCAGTTGAACTTGTTCTCTCTGGTGGTCTGTTAGAACCTAAGTCTACTGACCTTCAAGCAAGACAGACCTTGATGGTCCAGAATTTGTTTGACCAGGGATCACTGATGTGTCTCTATTGATGCTGTGGAAATTTAAAGGAGGTGGCTGAAAATTGAAGGCTGCTTAGTTGAATGTATTGCTTGTTTTTTCAAATTTATTTCATGCATCAGGATGCCAGAACAGTGAGGGCACTACAATGATTTTCGCTCATTAATTAATATAATCCCTGGATGGATATTGGTAGAGTATGGGGTGAGGATTGGACTGTTGGATGGTGGTTTGAGGTTCAGTTCTATTTAGAAGCATCATCTGGAAGGTTAGTGTGGAACTGTGGAGCTCTGCAATCAAGGGGACCCATGGAAGAATGTGTAGTGCTTGTTGAATGAATGCCTACGTTTTACAGTGTGTCTTGTGCACTTTTATGTTATGGGCAATAGACATCAAGTCTGGGATCCAGTTTAAGGAAAATAAACATTTAAAACTTTTTAAAAAAAATGTGTGCACCATGTTTTTTTACAGGGCACAGGAAGATATTTCTAATAAGATGACAGAAATATGTGGGAGCCAGCATCTTAGGTTTATTAATTTTAAGTCATCGCTCCATGGTTTTAAAAATCCACTGCCATGGCAACTGTTTGAAATTTTAGAGAACACAGACCTTTTGTATCAGTTCTGAAAGATAGTTGTTGCTTTCTTTTTTTTTTTTTTTTTTTTTTTTTACTTTGCAAAAAGTATTCGTTAATATCTATCTATCTTGTCCTGGCATCTGGTTAATTATTTAGCAGTATTGCAAATTTTCAAATTGAATGCAAACAAATGGGAGTTTAGTTCTCTGCTCTATTCTTGGATGATGTTGGGAAACACACTAATACCTTGGTTTCTCCTTTTGTAATATGGGGTGTCACAGCAGGCCTTGCTCACAGCTACTCATTCACAGAATCCACCTACAATGGACTATACAGAATGTGGACACCAAAATTCAAAACATTCTCTGTGGGTCATTGGTAAAATATTTTCTCCGGAGGAAGTGAACTCCCCAGACCCCAGGGCAAGTTGATGAAAAGGGCAAATCTTGTCCACTTATAATACCATAAGTTTGCTGACATTCCCTTCCCTCATGCTGCATATGTGGAAATTCAGGAAGAAGATGCATCACATTTCTGAAACTCTCTGTCACTGTTATCCCTAATGCCTTAGTTAATCACCAGTATCTATATCTTGACCTGAGCCTGCACCCACATATAAACAATGACAAAATATGGCTCGAAGTAAATATCCAAAACTCTCCCTTTCCCTCTCTTCCAAAGCTATGTCTTGATTCAGCATAAATGCCAGGTGGCTCCTTTTGCAGCCACTGGATGTTCCTTTAAGGGGCATATATGTAATATAACTATCTCCTTATCATTTCTTAGGAAGTTAGTCTTGAGAGATAGGGATATTCACAGCAGTGGGGGGCAAGAGCTGAATTTTATTCATGATTCTGCCACTGATTTGTTGAGTGACATCAGGAAAGTCACTTAAACTCTCTGGGCTTGATTCTCAGTTGTCCTTCCCCTTATATAGTCACTAAATCCAGTGCAAGATGGGTGTAAAATGCTAACATGGTAGCAATTAGCACTGATGTAAATGATTACATGGTGCAGGGAAACCAGTCCTCTCTGTCTCAGATTCACCATCAGTAAAATGAGGATAATATTATCTATCCACTTTCCCACGGTTGTGAGGTTTACAACCCCTCAAGCAGTATGCTGTAAACTACGTGTCTGATGGGTCATCTTCAACATACGATAAAATAACTCTATAGAGAGAGTGTACCTGGGGGAATGTTGTGAGGGTTAATTAGTCCTCATCCATATTCAGGTGTCTCTTTCCTGAGTAGATGTGCTGACGCTCTGGCCAGTTGGCCATCCCCCTTTCCTTAGGCATCTTGACCACAGAGAGAGAGAGAGAGTACCTACGGAACAAGAGCCCAGCCAGTGGGGGAGGAGCGAATATGCTATTATGAGGATGTTGCTTAAGCACAATGTTCCTACGCCCTCCCCTTGGTTGTGTCCAATAAGTGCTGAGAGGGAAGCCACAAAGGAGCCGTTTGTGGCTTCCTAATTCTAGGGCCAGCCCTGTACCCCACGTAAGGCTGATGTAACTTATGCCATCTCGGTAATGGCCCCAAGGGGCTAGTACGTCAGCTGGCATAATCCTAATATGGTGCTCTCCACCTATGCCAGGGGCTGCGAGGGGGTGGCATAGGACCTGGTTATGCAAGCTACACCTACTCCGTGTGGTGCTCTGTCTCCTTCCAGTGGTGAGTAGGCCACATATAGAGGTTGATGAGCCTGCTACAGCGTCAGCTAAGGAAGCTGGGTCTTTTAGCTCAGGTGGGTTCCTCATTGCTATTGACCTTCCCAGAGGTGCAGCGATACAGTTACGTTTGCTCTATGCCACCTAGGATTCCTTCCCATCTGGGGAATCTCCAGTTTGGACAGTCTCACTGGTTTTTCTGGACCCTTAGCTTGAGACCAAAGATTTGGCCCTTTGTGTTTGGTGTCAAGATCCTACAGTAACTGGCACTATATGAATGCATACATAGTGCTCTACAAAGGTAGAATGTGCCAGATGCATCATAGAATCTCTGCTACAAAGAGCTTACAGCCTAAAGGCTTGAGTAGCAATAAAACTGGGCAGTACAAAGTTAATAAACCCAGAGTGGAGTGCAATCTCTTTAGCTCAGAAGTTTCTCCGAAGAGGTGGGGCTCAGGGAGAGGCTGATCCATGCATCAGGGATGGCACCAATTGAGATCAAGGTCAGGAGTGAGCACAAACAACAACTGGGATTGGAAAAGAAAGAAAATGGGGTGGATCATAGGAAGTGGGAGGGGGGTGTAGGAGGAGATTAAGAAACCAATGTAGGTGGGGGCGGAGCTGTGCCAAGCCTTCGACATGATTTGGAAGAGGATGGGGCTCCATAAATGGAGAGAAATAATCAGCGCTCCAAAAGAGGAAGGTGATCGTGGCTGGCAGTATTTTCGATGCGCTGGAGGAGGAAGAGGTGAGGAGGTCACTGCGGTCAGGGCATGGGGCCAGGGATTTTCAGGAGCGATGGGCAGGAAGGGATGGATCTTTGAGATGTTGTAGAAGAAGGAATGACCAAGGCTTAGCAATAACCTTGATATGGGGGAAAAATTCCTATCATCATTATATGTGATACAAGACTCAGGGAGCTGCCGGTTCATCTCTTGGTGCATGAAGGAGAGAGGTACTGGCATCATTGACTAGCATGATTATTTGTTATCGGTATTCTCCAGTCCCTGAACATGTCATTATGTGTCCCTAGGATCCTGGAGGAGCCATCTTTTGGTAACCTAGATCCTGACCACTTATTGGCCCTCCTTTTCTAATAGGTCTTAAAGTCAATGGGAGATCTGCTCTTCGGTCTCGATAAAGTACTTCTATGATCTCTTCCCCATGGTCTCAGAGCGCCTCACAATCCTTAATGTGTTTACCCCCCACCCCCCACAGCACCCGCTATGAAGTAGGGCAGTGCTATCATCCCCATGCCACATTTGAGTTACTGTGGCACAGAACATCTAAGTGACTTGCCCCGGGTCACACAGGATGTTTGTGGCACAACAAGAATTGATCCTGAATTTCCCACAGCCCAGGGTAGTGCTCTAACCACTGGACTATCCTTCTTCTGACTTCAGTAGGGCCAGGATTTCACCTACGGTCTTGAAAAGATCCCAAGGCACATTTTGTAAGAGTCTGGGTGTTAACCCTAATAGCCTGGCTGGATTCCAAAGCAAGTAATTACATTCTGCCTCCCTAATTTCCCCTGAAGTTTCAAATGTATGTAGTGTGTGTTACTTGCAGACCTGCACTATTGGGCAACGTTGTTTGCTTTTAAACAGCTTGCTGCTTTACAACCCAGAAGTGGTTGGATTTCGGCAATGAGTAATGGGATCCCTTTCTGAACTCACCGGGTGTTGCCAAGCTTAATAAGTGTTTGTAAATCCAGGGCTGAAAGGTGCTACAGATTTGCCAGGTGAGATCTTTCTTCTCTCACCTCCGAGACAGAAGCATTATAGTGAAACTTGAAGCCCTGCTACCTGTAGCAAGGAGAGTTCTTCCTTGTAATTCAGCCTGAGATGCCCTTTTGTGTGCAATGGGAATAAATCACTTTTTCTTTCAGTGTAATTCTTTCTACTTTATTACAGAGCATATTCATCTCAGACTTCAGACAGCAGCTCCAGATGAGCTCTCTGGCAGTTTTCATCGCATTTCCCTTACAGACTTTCTGTACGTTAAGTCCCCAGTCTCCCATTATTCTCAGTGTAGAAACAGGCAGAGTGAGAAAGGTAGGAGATCACTGGGAGATAGGAATGGGCGGATATTTAAACTTAGGCTCCTAGGCATTTGAGATCTCTCTGGGCACTGGCGCATTGCCACACAGGAGAATGTTTCTATAACAGATGTGTCGTGATGCTTTTCACTGATAGTTTCTTGGGCTTCCTGGAGTTGGGGGTGGTGACGAGCATCATGCCTTCCTCGTAACACGTTTTTAGGTGGATTGCAGTCAATCTTTGTAGAGTTCTTAGAACTCCGTTGTTCCTCAGGTAGTCGGTCCTCAGGGTTTCTTTCCAGTGAGAACCGATGCTGAGACTTCTTGGGTGCTGGTGAACAGCCTCAACATTGACTATGATCTAGAGCAGGGTTTCTCAACCCGTGGGTCAGGACTCAAAATTGGCTGACTAGAATGTTTCAAAGGGTTGTGTGGCAGCTCCTGTCCCACGGGGCTGGCTGGGCTCGCCTCCTTGCTCCACACACTGCAACCTCTGGGGTCCCAGTACCGCTCAGGTTTGGCCCACGGTAGGCCAAATTTGAATGAGTGGCACTGCAACCCCCATGAGCCAGGTCACAACTCCACTCACACAAATTTGGTCCAGTCAAGGAAGCGGAGTCAAACCTAAGCAGCACTGCCACCCCGGAGGTTACAACGCCCAGAGCAGAGAGCCAAGCCCAGCCAGTCCCACCAGCACTGGAGCTGCAGGAGCCACCACTGTGGGGTGAATGCTGGGCAGGACCCAACCCCCCGGGGGCAAAATCCAACCAAAATTACCCCAGGGCCTTCACCTCCAGATTATTTATTGGGTCGCGACAGGCCATAAACATTTACAAATGGGTCCTGAGCCCCAAAAGGTTGAGAACCAGGGATCTAGCATTTCCAGTCACAGACCAGACTCTCTTCCTGGCTCACTGTGACTTGGGGCAAATCACTGAATCTTTCTGGGCCTCTGTTTCCCCCATCTATAAAATAGGGCTAATAATGAGTTTTACCTACCTCATCCAGGGGCTCGCAAGGCTTAATTAATAATTATCATGAGTTTCAAGGTCTCTCGTTGACAAGTTCCACGTCAAGCGCCGAGCATGAATTATATTGTTAATTGTTCATAATTATTGCTATTATTAAACTCATGATCAACATCACATATATCTGGGTCAGACTCATCAGCCTTTCCAGGCATCATGGTGCTGGGTTTTTCCTTTCTTTCCTTAATTGTAAGTTCGCTGAGAGTGATCAGGCAGCCATTCTTGATTTCCCATGATGTCTGAAATCAGAAAGGTTTTGGTGGCCTTCTCGCCACCCAGAAAAGCAGAGGCTATTTAGACTGAGGCAGACTACTAGCAGAACCCATTAGAACCTACTGAAAGCAAAGCCCCGTCCTGCAGGTTAGGTTGTCTTTTTCACAGGAACTCAGTGTTCTTCATTGGAACCCATCCTGCGGGGTGGGAAATCCTTTAAGGTCAAGGAGGATTTTCTAAAGACCAGGACTCTAAGTGTTAAGATTTTCTTCTTCTTCAGAGAGTCAGTTCTTACTGAGAATACGCTCCTTTTTCATCTCCTCCTCCTGCCTGCCCACAGTCAGTAGGGACTCCTTGGTGATGGTTGGCATGGGGACCATCTTATTCAGAAAGCTGGTTTAGTGTCCACCAAAGCCTGAAAAAAAAGAAGGCAGTGCACTTCCATAGGGCTCTCAGTCAGGAGCCCGGACACCTGAGTTGTGTTCCTAGCTCTGTCACTGACTCAGTGACGGGTCATTGGTAAGTCACATCACGTGTCTTTCACATCACCACTCTTTTTCCCCTTCTGTAAAATGGAGATAGTGATACTTGTCTTCTAAGCAAACCGCTCTGAGATCCTAAGATGAAAAGCACCATGTAACGATGTATGATTATTGTTATTCATTGATTTGTGCCTTCGATTTGTAGATTACAAGGCCATTGTGATCATCTAGTCTGACCTCCTGTGTAACAGGGGCAATAGGACTTCCTTGAACTGAGTTTTTGTTTGAACTAGAACATCTCTTTTAGGAAACCATGTAATTTGGATATAAAAATTACCCGTGCTGGGGGATCCACCACAACTCTTAATAAGTGGTTCCAGGGGTTAATTATCCTCCCTGTGAAAAAATTGCACCTTATTGAAACAGCACCCTGCTGAAGCAAGTCAAATAATGAATCAGCAGGATTTGGGCCATTCATGAGGTGGCTGGTGTTTGGATATTTGTACCTGCTGGAGGCCAGTGAGGAAAACAGCACTGTGGACAGCTAGTGCACTGGGTATACAGCAATCCCGATTGAAATACATCAGGGTGGCAGAGCCAACAGAGGTCAGTGGAGGACTTTTGGAGCTTTTTAAGGAAGTCGGATGCATTTGTTCCCAGAAGTGTTAGCAAAATTGTTACTTATTAAAGAATTCACTACAGACTGCGCTAGTGATTAGGAAGGGGACATTTCCTTTGTGGAGTTATTTTTTCACATGTGGAAAGTGACCTGTAGATATGCAGTTCACAGCCTGTCAATTTTGAGAATGAATTCCCTTAAGCCATATACACAGTCTTTCCAAAACATTTTTTTTTTTCATTTGATATGCCAGATCTGATCCCAAAGGAGTGAAACTGGAGCTGGGCTCTTCTAAATAACTCTTTGACAAGTTTCTCGACTCACATTTTAAGTTTCCCAGGAGCCCATTGGCAGCATTTCACCGAACCAGCACAGATTAGGAGGTTGCTTTTAGTCATAGCATCAAAAGGAGTAAATGGGAATAATGCTGGGATTGTGGATTGTGATTATATAGCCTTGCATACTTGAATCAGGCTTCTTCCTCCTGACTGATCAGAACATAAATTTGATGTGCTCATTGGTTGCCCATTTAGCAACAACAGGTATCATGCTAGCGGTCTTTTCTTTCATCATCCCCCAGCCAATGAACTTAGGGCAATTGTGAATATATGAGAGCGAGGCTTCAAAATTCTTTCCATTAAAACCCTTTATGGTTAAAAAGACATTGGTTACAATGTTCACATGTGACTTCTGAGCCAATCATAATCATCAGGAACTGATGGTGATTGTAACCTTGGCCATCCCCTGGATAGTTCAGCTGGTATGTCAGAATCTTATTCCAACCATATAAATAATTTCTTCAAACCATTTCCTTGTATATAAACATTCTGCGGGAAGGCAGGGGAGGGGTCTGTTCATACCACCAGGAGGTGAGAGAGGGGTCTAATCCTGTTTGGTCTTACTGAGATGTGTTTATTCCTTCAGTTCAGTTCTGGTAAACATGTATCATTGATGTGCGGGTCTTGCATTTCCATGACTGAAAAATCACTCTTGTGGGGCTGGTCAGTGGGTTGCCATATGGAGCATGGCTGGTTGCAGTTGGTGATGGGCGGAACAATGTTTTTAAAGGTTTCAGAGAAGCAGTTGTGTTAGTCTGTATCTGCAAAAAGAAGAACAGGAGTACTTGTGGCACCTTAGAGACTAACAAATTTATTAGAGCATAAGCTTTCGTGGGCTACAACCACTTCTTCGGATGCACGGGAGTCCAGATAAACTGAACTGACTGACAGGTTGGCAAAGGGTAGATTGGCGAAGCTCCCTGAATTCAGTTTCATCATGAAGACCAAGCTGTTCCGATTACTCCTAGGCATGATGGTTTTGCAAAGAAACAGCTTCCCGCGGGCATGTCAGCACATGAGGAAGGTACAGAAGTTACATCTCCAGAATTGGGAGTGCTTAGCATGTAAAAAATCAGGCCAGTCCCATCGGCCCTCTTGAATAGAGCCCAAACATCCAGAGTGCTGCAAGGAAGCTTCCTTTCAAATCCCTCAGAGACGGGGCACTTTGTAGAGAAGCTGGGTCATGCACTCAGCATTTCAGTCAGTCCAGGGGAAAGGAGAGTAGTGTAAATTCTCCAAAGTCCCGCCCCCCATGGCAGCAAGAAGTACTGCAGCTAATTGGGTTTGGGGCAGGTCCTGCCTGACCCACACTTCCCTAGCAGCATCAGGTGGTTCTGCATCCTATAATGCTGTAGCTGCACTGTTACAGGGAGCAGTGGTAGTAGGGAATTACTGTGGGGGATTATCCCCACCATCCTGTGGTGCCATGGAGTCCTGCCTTAGAATAGCATGTTTTCCTCCTGTCTGACAATATGGTACCTCAACAAACAGGCAAAAAGCAGGTCTTTTCAGTCAGAGGACTTTTATAGCAGGAAGCCTGAATTTAGCCACCTGGCTAGCCAGCCTTACTTACACGGTACTGAACACTCTGCTTTCCTCTGGGAAGAAACCTACTTCTCAGACACTGGAGGCCAGGGGGTCACACTTCAAGACCTGGTATGACTCAAGACATTTAAACCCAACGAAACCAGAGGCATGTAATAGAACTGAATTCTTATACGATGGTGTTTCCTGAGCTGTGAGTGAACACACCCTTTAGCTTTTTCCTCAAATCTGTCAGACAGCTTGAGACCAAGCTCGGCCCACCTGTATATTTCAAGCTTTCTAGAGGCAGCAAGCCTCCTTAACCCGCCTAGGATCAAGACCTGTTTGTTTATTTTGCATGACTCGCTTGCGTACTAATTTCCTCCCCAAGGGACATGGTGCAAAGCCATTGCTTGGCACTTTTAAAACTAAACTGGACAAGACACTAGTTAACCATCCAGCAATGGCAGGGGGAGAGATCAGATGACCCAAAAGGTCTGTTCTCTCTTTAGAGTCTGTTATTCCTTAGCAAAGCTAAAGATGGCAACAAGTGATGTTTAGCAAAGAGATCATATTGACTCCCTTGCAAACATCAGGAGGACCTCAGACCTGTGATATAATGAAAAATACCCTAAATTCCTTTTAAGCTTTGCTTCCCTTGATCCTAAAACCCTGTCATCACCATGACCACAGATGACCATTCTGCTCATGCCCTCATTCCATTTCCTTCCTTTGAAGGAAAGGTACAACAAGAAAGGAATGTAAACATTGTCATATCTTTGACACCGCAATGTGGACATAAGATTTGAAATGCAGAATAACCACAGCTGGTACGCGATTACACCCTATCGTGTGATACAGCCTCAAGTAGAGTAGATAAGAGGTAGTGAAGTGGCTTCTGCTGTTTCCTGTCCAAGATAAGTCTAGGCAACCCTTTCAATTCATACATGGACAATGACAACATTGGGAGAACTGGTTTCCAGTGGTGAAAGAGAGTTACTGCACTTACAATAGATAGTTGAAGATACACCTCTACCCCGATATAACGCGACCCAATATAACACGAATTCAGATATAACACAGTAAAGCGGTGCTCTGGGGGGGCGGGGCTGCACGCTCTGGCAGATCAAAGCAAGTTCGATATAACGCGGTTTCACCTCTAACGCGGTAAGATTTTTTGGCTCCCGAGGACAGCGTTATATCGAGGTAGAGGTGTATTAGAAAATGAGAAGTCAATGGGATGCCACCTGTGCTTTTAAAGTCCAGCATGTCCAATGTGCTTTGCTAGGTCAGGGCTTTGGCAAGGGCCGAGATGCTAAATAGAAAAGTAATTGTGAAGCTGAAAACTATGCCCCTGCAAATGTTCAGAATGAGTTCACTTACTCAGATCCAAATCTGTTGCCTATTCAGCAGATAGCTATGCATGGCCTGATTACCAGATTTTATTGACTGTGGCTGATGAGAGATTCCAAAGAAATGAAGATTTTAGAGGGGACTTACTTATGCAAAATTTGCAAGGATATAGTGAAAACAAATCAGTCTTTTGTATCCTGGTCTGCAATAAAAGAAGATGGCAGACAAGTGGCGAAATTAAATGGCAGCAACCTTAGAAGCAACAAAAGGAAAATATGTCTTTGTTCACAGTATAGTCAGTCTGGGGCATTCACTGCGGCAGGGGGTCATCCAGCCAAATACGGTAGCTGTAAACAGGCTCTAATATCATATGTACAGTTGTTTTGCAAGCCAAGACTATGATAAAGGTAATAATATTTCATGTTTTAAGGCTGTAAGCAGAGCACTCGCAAAACCAGGAAGGAATTTCCCCCCGTATATAGCATTGCACAATTGTCTAGGTTGCTTATCTTTCTCACTGCCTCATGCCTCATCATCATGTATCAGCCACTGGTAGAGGCAGGATATTGGGCTAGATCAACCAATTGCCTGATGCGATGTGGCAGTTCCTATCTACACACATTTCTCTATTCAGAGTCTATTTCTTCAAACATACCCACCAATTCACAACCGCACAGTCTAATACCCCAAACCTTCATGCCCAATATGTCGAATGTGCTCACTATTATTATTGCTGCTTCTATAGCATCGCAGTTACGTGTGACCCTTTACAGGCATGCAAGAAGATACGGTCCCCTTCCAGAGGCGATTCCAGTGTAAGTTAGACAGAAAACACACTATGTAATAACGGGACATGATGCGTTGTGATGAGTTTAGGGAGACAGCACCTCAGAGAAACAATAGTAACAATAGAAGGGTAACCATTCTTGGAAGAGCAATATTTAGTTTAGGTTACGCAGCTACTGCAGGTTCATGCATTAACAATGAAACACACGTCTTCATGCAATAACACTAATATCCTCCAAAGGCCACACTGGTTTTCTAGTTACTTGCAGGCGTAATTAAAGGTGTTAACTCATCTATAATGCGTATGTGATTTGGGTCCTAGGTATTTAAGAACCAATTTCCTATGTCCATCCAAGACTCTCTGGGTATGTCTAAACTGCAGCTGGCAGCGAGCCTCCAAGCCTGGGGAGGCAGACTTGTGATAGCGGGGCTCATGCTAACATGATAAAAATAGCAGTATGCACATTGGTGCTTGGGCTCTCAAGCCTACCCGGCCCCTGGGGTCCGAGCTCAGGTTGCTAGCCCGAGTCCGCAATGTCCATAGTCAGTCAACATCAGCATTCAGGGGCCCCAGGTACCCTCTTCCTGGACCTCACTTCTCTTTCCTTCCTTCCTTCTTTCTGCTCAATGTTGCCATCTTGGTCTGCTTGGAGAGCAAACTATTAAGAGCAGACCATGCCCTTTTATAACTTCCAATTCCTTCTGTCATGTGACCCTCTTGGTCATCCTCAAAGTCCCCATCAGGTGATCTGTTGTTTGGTTACTATCCAGCTGAAGTCCAGACTGAAAAAAATGGTTTCTTGAAGCTTTGGCCATATTCTTTAGTATATCCATTGTATTGCCAGTGCAAAGTTATTCATTGTTAATGACCCTTAACTGCTCCCCACTGTTTGTCTTGTTTCAACATCTCTTGGAATTTCAGTCTAAGATGGAGGCAAAAAGACAACAAAGGAGGCACAGTACTGTCTTATGGTCAACTGGTACTCCTACAACAAAGTGGAGTTTGTAATTTGATATAGACACATACAGACAAATACTAAATCTTCAACCCCCCCGCCCAGATACATTGGTATCTCCCTGTGTATTAAGGCCAGAGACAAATCAAGAGGGGAGACTGTAGTGCATCATGGGAGATGTAGTCTGACCAGGGAGCCCAGCCTATAAAGAAGAATGAGATACCTGAACTACAACTCCCATGAGGTACGATGGTGGTATTTCTGAATCAAAATATTTCAGTTTTAAATTTTTTGCCAAAAGTCAAATTTTTCTGTGCAGGGACCCTCCTCCCCGCCATTTTCCAGCCTGCTCTCTTATTAACTGATAAGTGAAGCTATATGGGAGGCACCTGAAACCCACCGATTAAAGAGCTGCTCCAGCCAGAAGTGTACATTGGTAACAGATATCATCAGCTTGTGGAACTCCCCACAGCAAGAGGTCATAGAGTTAAATACCCTGACTAGATAATTTAATCACCATGAGTAACACTTGTAGTTTACACATGGTGAGATAAAGTTAATCCAGCTTTACCCCTTTGGTATTAGCTGACACCTGCCTGGATCAAGAAAGCACTGAACACAATTGGCTTGTGTTGCTATGTTTTCCTTCCTCACCTTTCTCTGAATTACCAGCTTTTCACTGCAGACAGAGGAGAAGATAAAATAGATTCTAAGGCCAGGCGCAGAGATAACCCAATAGTGGGAGGGCAGAGCGAGGGCAACCAGCTTCAGCAGTGTTACTGAGCATGCTCAGTACAAGCCAAGTAGCAAATCTGGGGGCGGGGAGGGGGGCATGTGACCCAGCATGCCCCCCACACGTGTCACCTCTGGCTGGAAGGGACAGCTGTGATCATCTGCGCTGACCTCTTGTATAACAAACATAGGCCAGAGAACTTGTCTGAAATAATTTGTTTGAACTAGACCATATTGTTTAGAAAAACATCCAATCTTGATTGAAAAATTGCCAGTGATGAAGAACGCACCCCAACCCTTGGTAAATTGCTGACTACAGAGCACCTCAGAAGTATGGTAGCACCCTACAAAACGGGAACACAGAGTTGGTCCTACCAGATCACACACACCATTAGTCTTTGAGTAATTAATAATTGGAATAATTTACTAAGACACATTCCTGTCTGCTATTTAATATTTCCATCACTGCCTTGACATGCTCCTCTTTGGTATTTAATATTTCCATGATTACATTTCTGTTGACATCCATAGTACTGTGTGGTAGAACGTTATTAAACTCTACTGGCTTACCAGATAGGTGTATGCCACGCAGAGCATTATAATGTCTCTGGTTTCATTACAGCGTAACGCCTGCAAAATTAGGTTATTTCTGTATGGATCTCCACAAATGATCACTGGAAAGAAAATTATTTGCATTTTGTAATGAACTGTTATGTGTACATCTTTTTTCTCTAATTGCTCTGTTTAGCATTAATTTAGTACTGGTGGAAGGTGTTGGATTGACAATCCTGCCGACTTCCAGACCTCTATTGAGAGACAAAATAAATACGGGCCATGTAGCTACATTGCCCCACAAATGTGTCTCAGCCCTGACCAGGGGGAACTGTCTTGAGTGATGGAAGTGGAGTTCAGTTTTCATGGCCCTTTCAGTCTCTGCTAAGATTTCAACAGTGTTAATTGAAGTGGTGTTTGATTTTATGATGTGGACACATGTTCACTAAGAACTGCACAAAGACCACTAAATTCACTTCACAAGGACCGCGGAGCAACCATCAGCTGTTCCCAACTTACAATTATGATGTGCCTTGCATAGATCTGAACTGGTGAAATAAGTAGAAAGCTGTTTTATCCGATTACCAATGCCCCGAGCCACCTTGTTATTCCTACCCTCGATTTCTACTTTTCCTAACTTAAGTTTGTGGAGTTTTACGCTACATATACATACACAAACACAATACATATACAATATGTTTTGAGTCGTCGTAGCTCTTTGTCCTAGGGCATTTACTTCACTAATAACATTAGTAGAGCTGGTCACATAATTTAAATAAATAAATAAAACCCGCAATTAATAAATATTTTTAGAAATAAAAGCACTATGTTTGGTTAGCTCAAATTTATGGGGTCATATCTTTTTTTTATTATTTCTTATTTATATTATGGTAGCACCTGAAGGCCCAAACCAGGGTTGGGCCGCATTGTGCTAAGCACTGTATCTATCCATCTATTGTAGTGTTGTATACTGTCACCCATCACCATGGTACCAGAGTTCTGCACACACACAGACCAGGAGACAGGCCCCTATCCTGAAGAGTTACAATCTAAAAGACAAGACAGACACATAGAAACAGGCAAACATCACAATTTCCCAGAAATACAGTGCAATGCATTCAATATTAATACATTTGTTTAATTAAAATGAGTATTAGCTATTACATATTTATGATTTATTAATTATTATTTATGATTGATAAGTATTCAGTCAACTGGTAGGTGGTCATAGAAATGACTGTGAATCCTGAAAATTACCATCAGTTTTGACATAATGGTTCATCCAAAAATTTGTACCTGAAGCTCATTATTATTATTTATATCACTGTAGCGCCGAGGGACCCTCGTCATGGACCAGGACCCCATTGTGCTAGGTGCAGTACAAACAGAACAAACCGGCAGTTCCCATTATTAGTTATTCTTTATTTTTAAAGATGAAGTAATCCAGCTAGGGGAGAAGAAACCATACCATGTGACACAAGTGGCCAGCCACACCATATGACTAGCAATTAGTCAAAGCAAACAGTTTCTGAATGATCTGTAGGCTAGAAATTGTTGATTCCAAACTATTGGGCACTTACAAACAATGAACATGTTTACAGAAATCAGGATCAGTTCCTAAACAATTTGCTCACCAATAGAGGCTCTGGCTTCCCAATGAATTTTATTCATACTTCTGATCATTAGCACGTGAAGCAAAACTGCTGCTCCGATTTCACTTGCTGACAAGCAGTTTCAGAAGTATAATCTTTCAGTGATGAACGACTTCTTGCTTTACTGACTTGACACTGAGCAATGCAGAGGGGACACTGAGCTCTGGCTTGAGTTGTGAATCCTTCTGTGACAGATGTGGTAATTTCCTGCAATATCTTTGGGAGATCTCACTGTATCACGTTTAGGTATCATTCTGGGTCGGGATTGGTCTGTGATTCCATGGGGGAGGATGACCTCAGCCCATCATGAGCTAAGAACAATGTGAGGTGATTAGTTAAATTCACTCAAGTTGTAACACCTCTGGAGAGGTATTGCCACCTGGAGAGGCTCGCACATATTGGTTCACACTGGATTCTTCAGAGACCAACCAAGAAAGGATTTTTTAATGAATAGCCTCGGTTTAAACTGACTCAGGGCCTTCTTTGTGATCCAGTAAATGGACAGAACCTTCTGTTCAAGGGTGGGGGTGGGGGACAATCCTTGGAAGGACTGAAACCTACAAGAGTCCAAGGTTGGAGTCAGAGCCGGCTCGAGGCACCAGCTTCTCAAGCAGGTGCTTGGGGCGGCGGCTCCAGAGAGGGGCGGCACGTCCAGGTATTCGGCGGCAATTCGGCGGACGGTCCCTCACTCTGCCTGGGAGCGAAGGACCTCCCGCCGAATTGCTGCCGCAGATCGCAATCGCGGCTTTTTTGTTTGTTTGTTTTGGCTGCTTGGGGCGGCCAAAACCCTGGAGCCGGCCCTGGTTGGAGTTGGGTTGATCCCTGGTAGGCTTATTAGCACAGGTTCTTTTATTGTTTTTAATATGTTTTCTCTGTAATGCTTTCATTTTAAGCAGAAATGGGCTTGCTTAGAAAGAGCTGTGTGGTAACTCATAACTGTGGGCAATTACAACTGTTCATAGCCTCTGAGGAGAAAGCAAAGCACAGACACAGGCCTGTTTAGGCAGTCTGGCTTGCTGGGGCACTCACTGTGCAGACTGGGAACTGTGCAGCGTGGGAGAACCCCAGTCAGGAGGGAAAGAGACGTGGGTCTCCGCCCAAGAGAGGTGATGGCTGAGGAGTTTGAGCTTAATGGTGCCCTTACTGGACCACAGAGAGGTGAATACGGGTGCAGTGGCCCTGAACTCTGACACCTTCCTGTTCCACTGCAGTCTTTCAGCCACCATGGTCTTTGCCGCTGCTAAGACAAAAAATAACTGACTGAGTGCTAATAGGGTGCTTGATTTTATAGGAATATAGAGGTTCACACAGTCCTTGCTCCCAAGATGACGATCCAGTATAGACATAGGCAAAACACTGCCGAGACATATAACAGCCCAGATGATGGCACAGGCCCTAAAAGGTGCTGAAACCTTGCAGACGTCATGGTGGAAGA
Organism: Chrysemys picta bellii; assembly: GCF_011386835.1. Classification (NCBI taxonomy): domain Eukaryota; kingdom Metazoa; phylum Chordata; order Testudines; family Emydidae; genus Chrysemys; species Chrysemys picta. The sequence goes on along the minus strand of NC_088811.1, from coordinate 8,059,354 downwards.
GAGGGAGATTGTTTGGAGCTAGCCTATGAATAATACTTTGAACTTGTTGATGCTCACAAGGCTTCTGGGCATCTTAAAAATAAATGTATGCAGCACAAATGACCAAAACCAGGCCAGTATGCCCTAAAACCTTGCCATAGCATCCGAAATCACATAATGAAAACTGTGTCCCATCCTCCAACTTGCATTAAACAGACACAACAACATGTAATGAAGAGTCTGATGCCTGTAGCATATGGTGGTGTCTCACATGGGGAAGAGAATTCTGGAGCTGTTGCTCCTAACAGCAAAGAACCATCTGTCCCCTTCGGGACCGGTCTTTGGCACAGTGAGTGGATCAATCTGGTGTTGACCTCTTTGAGCATTGCTGGTTATAGGGCAGTGGAGAATCCCTCAAACAGAGAAGTCCTATATTATTTCGGGGAGGGAGGGTTAAATGCTACCAGTACAAGATGTGTAGCCAGTCCAGGTCACAGAGTGTTATTGATCCTCATGGGCTGAAGCCCTTGTGCGGTTGGCATTGTGGCATTATGTCAAAGACAATAATAATAATTAGATAATACCCACGCTTGAAGTCAGAGGCAACGTGTGCTTGGTAATTGCATATAACTAATTGCTGCCAAAATTAACTGGAAGGCTCTGATGAGGAATACCCGGGGTGGGGGGCGGGAGGGAAACAGAGTGCTCCAAGAGCCATGCAGCGGTATTGTGCATGGCATCACCCACGTACCGTTTATCCCAAGACACTTTTCAGAATGAAAGAACACAAGATGTGGCATAAGTGACAGCACACAGCAGCGTAATGCCTTGGTGTGAGGAGGGAATTACAGCCTCCTGCCAATGGCGAGGGGGAAATTAGAAGGCACAGGTAAGGGAGAAAAGACCCTTGAGTGTTATTTACACAAAGGCTCCTTTGCACCCCTCTGGCAATGTAAAGGGAGGGTAAGTTACAGTTGCACCAATGTTAAGGCGTCCGAGCAGAAGCACTGCAGCCGGAGCAGTGTAAAAGGGCCCTCGTGTGGAATCAGGCTGAGGATTACACTCAGGGCCGGCTCTAGGTTTTTTGCCGCCCCAAGCAAAAAAATGTTTGGCTGCCCCCTACCCCAGCCCTGGGCTCTCCCCCCCCCATCCACACCCTCCGCTGCCCCAGCTCTGGACTCCCCACTTCCCCCCCACCAGTGCCCCCCCCCACCCACAAACCCCCTGCCGCCCCAGCCTCTTCCCCCTCCACCCGCACCCCCTGCCGCCCCAGCCCTGGGCTCTCCCCCCCCCATCCACACCCTCCGCTGCCCCAGCTCTGGGCTCCCCACTTCCCCCCCACCAGTGCCCCCCCCACCCACAAACCCCCTGCCGCCCCAGCCTCTTCCCCCTCCACCCGCACCCCCTGCCGCCCCAGCCCTGGGCTCTCCCCCCCCCATCCACACCCTCCGCTGCCCCAGCTCTGGGCTCCCCACTTCCCCCCCACCAGTGCCCCCCCCCACCCACAAACCCCCTGCCACCCCAGCCTCTTCCCCCTCCACCCGCACCCCCTGCCGCCCCAGCCCTGGGCTCTCCCCCTACCCGCACCCCCTGCTGCCCCAGCTCTGGGCTCCCCTCTTCCCCCCCACCAGTGCCCCCCCCCACCAGTGCCCCCCCCACCCACAAACCCCCTGCCACCCCAGCCTCTTCCCCCTCCACCCGCACCCCCTGCCGCCCCAGCCCTGGGCTCTCCCCCTACCCGCACCCCCTGCTGCCCCAGCTCTGGGCTCCCCTCTTCCCCCCCACCAGTGCTCCCCCACCCACACACCCCCTGCCACCCCAGCCCTGGGCTCTCCCCTGCCAACTGTACCCTCCTTCCGCCCCAGCCCTGGGTCACTGGTAACTCGCTCCTAGGGCGGGTCATTGAGCAGGAATTTTAGATGTGCACAGAACACAGACGGGATTGGTTCCCATATGGTTACAGAATTCTAGTAAAGTGGAACAATTTTCAGCTTGTGTGATTGGAGGACATCTGGATGCATATTATAAGACTGTCCTCTATAAATGAGGAAAAGTTGAGGTGCCTTTATTATTCTTTTGTTCCACTTTTTGTTTCTATGGGAAATTTGCCAATGCACTATCACTGTCTTCCTTTTAAACAAATAAAACTAAAATAATTTTTTTTAAAAAAATGGCAATGGCTGTTGAAAATAGCAATTCCAGTCCTAATAACCACTGGGAAGCATTTCTTGCTCAATTTTATCCTACTTTTTCTACAGCAAGTTACAGTGAATCAGTATATTTGATTTGGGAGAAATGAAGTAACAGCTGCCCAAATTGAGCTTGAGCACTCCTGAATGTTGAGGTGTTCAAATCTGGAAGGCAGGTGCTAGATTCCCTGTCTGAATATTAGCTAAAGCTGGAAAGGAAAAGTCAATTTCTGCTTCCATGGCTCAGAAGTGGAAATCCTCCTACGTGCCTGGTACTGTATCTAAAGCTGCTCAGGTCCAGAGCCTCCCCTCCCTTACTTTTCATTTTAAATTCTAGTGGGATCTACGTACCTCCCTTGCTAGGCTTCAGATACAGAGGGGCACTGTCCATTTAGTCCACCCAATTCTTTCTTTGGGGGCTGCAAGGTGAGGTCACACCAGTATCCCTAATCCAATCTGGGGATGTCTTCAGAAGGGGATAGCTGGGCCAAAGCCTTCTACTCCCTGGGCACACGTGTTCCCCGTTCCCAGGGCCACCCCGCTCTAGCAGTGAGCTCTCCATTCACAGCAAGCGGCAGCATGAGGTTTCAGCTACCTCACTCCCTTTCCTGTTGGTAGCGGCCAAGGGAATGCTGGGAAATGTAGTTCTTTCCCTGCTCCAGGGCTGGCTGTATAGGCAGGGAGCTAACCAAGGAACTACAGCTCCCAGGGCCCCCTGTTGGTTCTCAGCTCCCAGGCTGGATCCTTGCCGCCCCTGCAAATGGGCTGCCCCAAGCACCTGCTTGCTTTGCTGGTGCCTAGAGCCGCCCCTGATTACACTGATCCTGATTTGCACCAGGACAATGACACATGGAAAGAGGTTGAGTGTCCATGAGAGATTTATTATCCCGGGGACTCTTGCAGGTGGTGGAAGAAGCCAACAGCTTGTGATGGTGGAGGGTTCAGTAGTGTTTAACCAGCTGTTTGAATGTATGCAGAATTCTAAGCATCGGGCCTTTAGCACAGGAGTTAATAGAGATGAATTGCTGGGTATATCTTTTAAAAAAAACCAGCCTTATATTTATTTCAATGTTTTACAGTGGCAGTTATTCACATTGAAGCAATTAACCAGCAACACCAAAACAGCAATAATAACAATACTTACATAGCACCTTACATCCGCAAAGCACTGTACAAATATTGACTGATTTATCTTCACAATAACATTCCTGCAAAGTAGGTGTCATTATCCTAGGTTAGTGATGGAGAAAGAGAGAGAAAAAGAGATGAAATGACTTGCTCAAGATTTCACAGCGAGCGAATATAAGAATTGATTCGTTCTCAGGCCTTTGTTTAGTTCGTTTGACTCTGCTGCCAGTCATGCCGCAGACTCTGCCCGTGTCCCCCTGTGTGTATATTTTCAAGTGTTTTTTCCCCCCTCCTCATTGCTTCTTCTCATGCAACTCTGGCGGACAGGGAAAACACTTTGCTCATTATTGTAATAGACTTTATCTCTCTCAAGTACTTATATGCCCCCCATCACCATAGTATCTGTGCACCTCATAGTTTTTAATGTATTTATCCTCACAACACCCTATGAAGCAGCACAATGCTATTATGCCCATTTTGCAGGTGAGGAACTGAGACCCAAAGAGACTAAGTGACTTTCCCAGGAAGTCTGTGGCAAAGTAAGGAATGGAAGCCAGGTCTTCCAAGCCCAAAGCCAGTGCCCTAACCACCAGACCTTCCTTCCTACTCCAGCTCAGATGAAATGTTTTTTCGAAGTAGAGTCATTTCTGCAGAGCACCAAGATACTTTTTGGACAACAGATGCTTAGCCCTTAAATTCACAGTTTTAGAGAGCTTTAAATTTCCTGCCTTTGCTTGGTTTTGTATTGAGCTGATTGAATGAATTCGATGTGAAAACATCACCAGACCAAGATAGCCCTGTTGGATTACAAAGCACTCCTGATTTTTTTGTTTGCTAGTACTCATCAACTAGGATATTAAAAAACATTAAAGTTGCTCATGAACTGTTCACATGGAATATTCAATGCACCTTACTCGTGGCGTGGGATTAGTCAATGAAGTCGCATGGTGTTGTTTTTGTTTCTTGATTGGTTAACACTTTTCAAGCATGAGAATAATGACCAGCAAATGACTAAGAGCAAATCCTCTTGTTTACTCATGAACACCCTGCTTTACATGTCAACAAGCATTCCCCAGACATCCCTGAGAACAAACCTCATGTGGACAACCACTCATGACTAACCCAAACACCTTGGGGATTTGAATGAACCTTGGCAAACACTCTGTGCGGTATTCACACAGCTCTAGAGTTTTGGGTCATATAAGTTTTGTACATATAAGGTTTTGGATTGAATTGATTGTTTTTTTAAACAGAGAGATCCAGGGTACAGAATGACCTCTTTTCCGATTCAAGACATTTGCTAAACCAGGATGCTCTCTTTTGGGGATGTCCTAATTAAGAGGATTATTATTAGTATGCTTGAAAAGGTTTGAGTGCCAATAGTGTGCCCAGTGCTGTCCAAACATATAGGACAGTATGGTTCCAGACTCCAGGACTTTACAAATTATAGACTCAGATGCATATAGGGCATCTTGTGATGGGGAAAGTTCGGGGATGGTGCTGCTGGAATCTTGTGAAGGTCACTGATGAAAGTTGAATGTCCCCATTGAACATAAACAGGTCACCCTGTGGATTAAAAGCATTAGTCTGTGGTGTCTGTGCACACGACACAACCCTTTATGTAATAGTTAGTCCCTTTAGTGCTTTGCTAATTACTGTGTTTTTCCCCTACACCCTTAGTACCTAGTTTCCTCATTCTCCTCCTCTATGATAGCTGCACTGTAGAATCTCTTCCTCTTATTGACATCTGCTGTAAGAACATAATAAGGGCCATAATGGGTGAGACCAAAGGTCCATCTAGCCCAGTATCCTGTCTTCGGACAGTGGCCAATGCCAGATGCCCCAGAGGAAATGAACAGAACAGGTAATCATCAAGTGATCCATCACTGTCACCCATTCCCAGCTTTTGGCAAACAGAGACCAGGGAGACCATCCCTGCCCATCCTGGCTAATAGCCATTGATGGACCTATCCTCCATGAATTTATCGTGTTCTTTTTTGAACCCTGTTATAATCTTGGCCTTCACAACATCCTCTGGCAAAGAGTTCCACAGGTTGACTGTGCAGTGTGTGAAAAATACTTCCTTTTGTTTGTTTTAAACCTGCTGCCTATTAATTTCATTTGGTGACCCCTAGTTCGTGTGTTATGAGAAGGAGTAATTAACACTTCCTTATTTGCTTTCTCCACTCCAGTCATGATTTTATAGACCTCTAAAATATCCCCCCCTGAGTCATCTCTTTTCCAAGCTGAAAAGTCTCAGTCTTATTAATCTCTCCTCATATGGCAGACGTTCCAAACCCCTAATAATTTTTGTTGCCCTTTTCTGAACCTTCCAATATATCTTTTTTGAGCTGGGGTGACCACATCTGCACGCAAGATGTGGGCGTACCATGGATTTATATAATATTTTCTGTCTTATCTATCCCTTCCTTAATGACTCCCAACATTGTGTTCACTTTTTTGACTGCCGCTGCACATTGAGTGGATGTTTTCAGAGAACTGTCCACAATGACTCCAAGATCTCTTTCTTGAGTGGTAACAGCTAATTTAGACCCCATCATTGTATATGTATAGTTGTGATTATGTTTTCCAATGTGCATTACTTTCCATTTATCAACATTGAATTTCATCTGCCATTTTGTTTCCCAGTCACCCAGTTTTGTGAGATCCTTTTGTAGTTCTTCACAGTCTGCCTGGGGCTTAATTATCTTGAGTAGTTTTGTATCATCTGCAAATTTTGCCACATGTAGTTCCTAAGGAATGAGCTGTAGGTTGCTGGTATCGCATGCTTGAATAATTCCAGTGACTCCTTATCACTTGTGACACTCAGGTTCCTCTCCTATATGTGTCTGATGTTTGTTCCCCCAGCTTGGAGATGAGACAGCCATGAGGAGAGTCTTTCACTCCTGTCCCCAGCAGAGAGAGCCATAGGACATCTCAATTCCTTCCCCTGGAGGCTAGGAGAAGGTTGCTGCTGGGATAATTTGTTCAGTAGGAGGGAGACAGAGTTGGTGACTGAAAGGCTTTCTTCTCGCTCTGCCAGACCAGGTAACAAAGATTACAGTAACTGCTGCAGATACTGTACTTGAGCATGGCTGGAGAGGATATCTGGTTGGGGTGGTGACCCAATACTTGTAATGACTGGGTGGAGGTGAGGCAGGTATAAAGGCCTGTGAGAAAGGAACCTAGGGTGCAGAGAACAGGAAGAGGGGAAATAACAGCTGTTGCCCTGAAGGGGTGAGAGGAGCAACTGCCGAGATCTTATTCAGACAGGTGAGTGTGTGCAGATGAGTGTCGGGTGAGCTGGGGTTTGTTTGTCTATGGCTGTGTTTCTCCACTGGAAACTTCTGTGTGGGGGCTGAGTGAATCGGAGGGATTGTGACCTGTTGATCATACGGGAGTGGAAGCAAGGCAGGTTCAAACACCTTGTGTTCTCAGAGCACCAAACCAGCACAGGAGAAGCAATCGCTGGAGTTCCCAAAGGAAATTCTGGGAAGCAGACAGGCTGGAACCCTGAGAGATTCCAGCATCGGAGGAAGGCACGTGAAATTCATCAGCCAGGATAGGGAATGGCTGGGGAAGGATCAAAGGCAGCCCTGTGGAAGTTGGACAATGTCTGAAAGCTCATCAGGACAGGGACTGTCTTCATTTTGTCTCACGCCCAGCACCGAGCTTGCTGTGAGCACTTCAGTAAGATGTACGTGTGAATAAGGCTCCTCTCGCCAATGGAGGAGCAGGCGTATGAAGCGCAATTCTGTTTCCTCTCTGGAAAAGAAGGTGGAGGGGTTCCAATGGCAGTAGTACTCACTGGGAGACAACACATCAAGCAAGGCTTAGCGGGTGACAGACGGAGTCCAAGCATGGGATAGCCAATCAGCAAGAGCTGAGAGGAAATATCCATGGAGGCTTTTATCCTAGCTGCCCAGGGAAAGTCTTCGGCTGAAGAGGAGGGGGAACACACCGGCGCAACCAGTGACCAAGAAGCCAGCACTGTAAAGGGAGAATCTGCAAAAACAGAAGAGGCAATTCATGCTGATTTCACTGTGAGGAAACCTGGCTCAAGACAACCATGTTGGTACGCTGCCTTCCACAATCTAGGAGCAAAGATGGGGGGAGAAGGGTGGAAAGTAGCTTGGAGCATTCTGAAGAATAACCACTCAGTAATGTCCACCGCATGGAATCGAGCGACGTAAGTAAAGCAAGTCATGGTAAAATCAAGGATTATTTCATGGGCCCACAAGCGGGAGGGAGGACATGTCAGAACTTTTGAGGGTAATTTGCAGCAAACTAGATAGGATTTTTCAATGTGACATGGCAGCAAAAAAAAGCCAATGAATGTGATCTTGGATAATGCAAGTTCAGTCTGATACCTTGCACTGGGCTCCTCAATGCAAGGAAGATCTTGGAACTGGAGGGTGAGCAGAAAAAGGGTTACTAAAGGGGCCCAGTCTATACTGAAGTCAACAGCAAAATTCCCTACGGAGCTGCAAGATTAAGCCCAAAATGCTTTGTGGGCAAGAGGGATTGATTTAGGTGGGGAAAAAACCCAATCTAATCTGCTCTACATCAACTTTACTTTCTCTGTTCTTTGTGGCATCTCTTGTTCTGGATATTTTAAAACTAGACTGGATGAAACATTAGTAAATGAGCTGTAGAGAACCCTCCAGTCTTAGCCAGCGGGATGGGCTAAATGACATTACAGATGCAGAATTCTATGCTGGGTTCTCTCAGTTCCAGCCTGCTGCTGATAGCAAACGGTTATTAGGACTAGGCAAGCAAAATATTCAATATGCTGACTATTGTCTGGTATTGTTTAGCTGAGTTGGAGCTAATATGGCTGAATATGAGGGTAAATTCCTCTCTGGAGGGCTGTGACGGGGGCGGGCTCCACTCACTGCTAGTTGGGCACCTCCTCCTGGCCGCTCTGGGGATTCGCTCATCGGGTTGACGCCCCTTCCCATGGTTGCACGCCATCACTCTGTCTCTTTCTCAGCCTCTCACTCCAGGAACCGCAGCATCCTCTTCATGACTCAGCCCTCCGGCCAGGTCACTCAGAGTCCCCTGCCTTCTGGGGTACAGTCTTTCAATTCTCTGCCACTCCCAGGCAGTCTTCCTGTTCACTGCCACGCCAGTCTCTTCCACACCATCGCTGGGTGCTAGGGAAATCCAGACCCGGCCACTGCTCTGGGTTCCGCCCACTTCTCCCAAAATTCTGGGCTTTCCTCTCCCAGTCCTCACTACTCCTTCCCTGGACTGCTTCCTACCCTTCCTGATTCTCCTCCTTAGTACCAGCCCAAAACCTCCTACTCCTTCCCAGGGCGTGACTGCCCTTTTCCCTGCAGCCCCTGTCTGTTCTCGGCTTCCTGGCTTTATAGGCCCTACCTGTTCCTGCATAGCTGAACCTGCTTGCAATCAATTCCCTGCTCCCCAGCTCTCCTTTCCAGGTGCAGCCTGTGGAGTTAATAGGCCTACCTGGCCACTTTCACCCTTTCCAGTCCTGTGTGGGGGTAGACACCCCATCACAAGGACGTAGCCAATTTCCATCTGACATGCACCATCTAGAAAGGAAAGTTAGAGAATGAAAAATGATCATTTGAGGGCTGCTTTTCCTAAGTGCCGGAGCCCCTTGGAAAGAGCATTGATTGCGAAGGGTAGGATTAAAATTCAAAATGATCTGGACAAACTGGAGAAATGGTCTGAAGTAAATAGGATGTAATTCAATAAGGACAAATGCAAAGTACTCCATTTAGGAAGGAACAATCAATTGCACACGTACAAAATGGGAAATGGCTGCCTAGGAAGGAGTACTGCGGAAAGGGATCTGGGGGTCATAGTGGACCACAAGCTAAATATGCGTCAACAGTGTAACACTGTTGCAAAAAAAGCGAACGTCGTTCTGGGATGTATTATCAGGAGTGTTGTAAGCAAGACATGAGAAGTAATTCTTCCGCTCTACTCCGCACTGATTAGGCCTCAACTGGAGTATTGTATCCAGTTCTGGGCTCCACATTTCAGGAAAGATGTGGACAAATTGGAGAAAGTCCAGAGAAGAGCAACAAAAATGATTAAAGGTCTAGAAAACATGACCTATGAGGGAAGATTGAAAAAAATTGGGTTTGTTTAGTCTGGAGAAGAGAAGACTGAGAGGGGACATGATAACAGTTTTCAAGTACATAAAAGATTGTTACAAGGAGGAGGGAGAAAAATTGTTTTTCTTAACCTCTGAGGATAGGACAAGAAGCAATGGGCTTAAATTGCAGCAAAGGAGGTTTAGGTTGGACATTGGGAAAAACTTCCTAACTGTCAGGGTGGTTAAGCACTGGAATAAATTGCCTAGGGGGGTTGTAGAATCTCCATCATTGGAGATTTTTAAGAGCAGGTTAGACAAACACCTGTCAAGAATGGTCTAGATAATACTTAGTCCTGCCATGAGTGCAGGGCTCTAGACTAGATGACCTCTCGAGGTTCCTTCCAGTCCTATGATTCTATGATTCACTTTAACCTACATGGCCACCTGCCAGGAGCTTAGGGACCCTCAGCTTACAGTTTTAGTCTCTGTAGCCAGGCAGTGATCTTAGTACGGGACTAGTGTCAGTTCCAGATCAGAGTCTGCACCGATATTAACATAGATGTGTATTCAGCTCTGGGTTCTTCTCGTGGTATAATTTTACCAAATCATTATGCTTTAGCGCGCTTTCATAAGGCTGAATTATGTTAATAAGCAAGCCAGTGCTGAGCCCATGCAATGCTCAAGGTTAGTGATCAGCAAGGGGCAGAGGTGGGGTATGGATGGATCCCTTCAATATTTGGTAGTAATGCAAAGGCTTGAATATTTTAAAGGCCAAAGGTCAGAGATTCCCTTTGTTTTGCTAGTGGGCATTGTCCTGTTCAGTTAAATGTGGGATCTGTTTGCATCCAGCCAAACTGGGGGCTAAATTCTGTCCAGTGGAGCCCTCCCCCCCCCCCCCGCCCGCTAAAGAATAGTATAGCGGAAACATGTATTGGAGTGTCACTGCAAGCAGCAGTGGGTAGCGGATCTTGCTGCATCTGTTCGGAATGTACAACATGCTTTTTCCAGTGTAATAGCTAGTATGCAGGGAAGGTGAGGCCTTGTCCAGTCCAGTCCCTCTTTGAGGATTGAAGCACTACCAGCAGCTCTAACAAGCCTTCCTTGATGGCACGTTCATGTGGGCTGCACCCACAGTTTGTCTCCAACGTTCAAACAGGCTGTAACTTGTTTGAACCGTCCAAGCGGTTTGGATTTCCCCGTGACGTGACGTGGCGTGCCATGTGAGCTGTGCGCAAATGGAGAGACATCACCCTCTTGCATGATGACACCTTGCTCAAGGGGCAGCATTGCTTGCATATCCTGTTCCACTCATTTGCTTCCTACAGGAAATGTTCTTAGCCAGTTCAGAAGTTTTCGCTCTGATGTCTTGCCAGAGACGGAGCCTCACACTGGCAAGGCCTGCAGCCAGAGTGAAGCAACACAAAGTGTGTCTCATGCATAGTCGTTGTGCAATTTTTGCATCGTCCAGGATTTATTGTTGTCCTTTTCTATTGCACAATGCACGTATCATGGAGAAGAGGGGACCAGGTCTTCAGATGGTGTAAATTGGCGTAATACCACTGACTTCAATGGGATTGTGCTGATTGATGCCAGCAGAGGATCTGGCCCAGAGAGCCAGGTAAATTCTAGATCTTTGTTCCAGAACAAAAGCTTCCATTTATATTGTCTATAACACTGCTACCAAGGCCCCAGCGCTCAGGAACAACCTTACAAAAACAAACACACAAATAGGATGGAATTAGATTTTATTTCATGGGAATTTAACAACCTTTTGGTCCACGGCAGAATGTCTGCAGCCCTGTAGCTGCTGCGAGCGACTGTAGGGGGATGATGCTCTGCTGGCGAAACCTGCGGCTCCGCAAGTGGACCAGTGTATTCTTCGCATCCAGAGAACCAGACCTTTTTCTATGCAGCACTCTGCGCTTTAATAAGCTTCCTTGGCAACGCTTTGCAGAGCTACTACGCTCCACCTAGCCTCAAGGTCTGAAAGACCTTTGTGAGCAGGCCAAGGCGTGAAGGCATCATCAGGATGGTTGAATCTGTGTCTGCGTTATTCATCCTATAAAAGGCTCTTGATCTTGGAAAGGGAGCTAAAAGGGGAGGGTCACAAAAGCAGGTGCTCTAATTGGTTGAAGGAGGCAATCCAAAGTTAGCAGGCTCACAAGCTCAGCTACCATGCCCCCACTCCCCTAAAGATCTGTTCCGAAAGTTAGTAGAATTCTTGCCAAGTGAGGGTTTTTTGCTCGCACAGATGAGGAATGATTCACTAGCCTTTAAGTAAATAAATACTCCCCTCTTCCCCCCTCCCCCTCCCCGCAGCCTCTCAGTACCCTAATGAGCAACCCTATAAAATCAACCCAGTGTCTTGGAGGAAAAATACGCAAAGCACAATTTCAAACTTCCAAATGGTTATCGCGTGTGAAACTTCTCAAGCACAGCCACGAAGGCCATAACAGATTTAATAACCAGTGATAAAGCAAGCCACAGAAAATAATAGACCGGCGAAAAGGACATGCCTGGGGTGGGACATTATTGATTGTTTAGAGTTTTGTTCAGCTTGGCGGGGAATAGGAAGGGATTTTCTAGGCTCCTATTACAAATACATCGATGACGATTTATAAAAACACGTGTCTGAAAAAAATCAGTGTAGCCCTAAGAAACACGTATCGTTTTATTTAAGCCCAGTATAACCGTGGGTGTTAACTTGTTCATCCAGTTCATTCACTCCCTATTCCCTTGGAAAATGAGTTGAATAATTTCCAACATCTCTGTGTCCTAAGAAGTCCCAGCCCCTTTTGATGTCATCACCTTTATCTACATAGGCCAGACAGCTCCCAGTTCATGTTCAGTTATAAAGGAAAAACTGAAAGCTTTGGACTAAGATTTGCCTTCTGCTCAGGGCAAAGCTGCAGGCAGTCTAGTGGCTACTGCAAATACTGCTCTACAAAGACATAGCTACGACCAAGGTACAGTAATGACGTCTTTGCCAGTGAGTCTTAATTTTTTAAATGTCTAAATATATCATATCATAATTGAAATATGTACAGCTATATCTATTACTCTCTCTATATATGACTGTATATGTTTTCAAGGTATATGTTTGAACATTGAATTAATATATTTTGGCAGTCATGACAATACATGGGCACATATCACTGTCCATTTTTTTTTAATTTACAAGGAACATTATTTCTTCTGGGAACTGGCATCTTCTTCCCAACTTGTCACTTTTGATGATTGCTATTGCAAAGATTGACAGCTCTTCATCATTCTTATTAAACACGCTGCTAGGTCTCTGTCTAACTGTAACTGCTATGTTAATAACAAGGCAAGACAACCCGGGAACATTAAGAAAATACAACAGGCAACAGATTCTATTCTATATAGGTTCTTATACCACATTCATCACCATAGTAGCTAAGCGCATGTGTGTGTGTGTGTGTATATATATATATATATATATATATATATATATATATATATATATATATATATATATGGAATAATCCCTATATAGCTTTATTTGTGTTTTTCATTAGTTATTTAAAAACTAATTATATGAAATCATCAGCCATGTCTCAGAAAGGAAAGTAAGAATCTTTTATAACTTGTCAGTGACACCCTGAAATTCATTATTCTGAAGCTTCATACTTGTGTTTCATATGCATAGCTGCGTACGTGAAATGAGTGTGTTTAACACAGGGGCACTTGAATGATCTCTTGTCTGTGCTGTGTATTATGTGTTTCTCTGTTCTATTTTAAACTCAAGTTGACTGTATAACATGCATGAGAATTTTCTGACACTTGAGCAAATAATAGACTGTTGCTTTACTGAAAGTAACCATCATGAGCAAGGCTTTCTTAAATGACCATGAATGTTTCCTGGAATAATTCCATGTTATTTTCAATATGCTATGCAGCCTCTCTGTGTTTTTTCCACATTCTGGAGAAAACATCATGTTTAAAAATACAGGGAAATAAAGGATTGAATCTGAGGAGGGGGAACAATAAGACGAAATGCAAAAGCTCGCTGTTTAACCAGAACAAGTAGCAATGCACAACAGTGCTAATGCTGATTTCTTTCTAGAGTCTCGTCATGTGCAATGTTTTTTGTCTTGAAAAGCATTCAAGCGTAAACAGCAACATGTAATGATTAAGCCTTCTGCAATAATGTCGAGAGATAAAGCTTTGTAGCCACTAGCGTTCTTTAGCGGACAGTGCTGCAATTGGGTATGCTTGTATATCTCCAGAGATAACAGATATACTATACACACAGAATGAGGGATGTGACAGAAGCAAACGTTGTTAAAGGTGAAATTCCAATTTTTGTGCTAATCCCTCCCCCACCCCCTTTTTTCAGATGCTCATACTTTTCTTTAATAAATTCCTTCTGGGCTGGAACATTCAGACTTTTGCTTGCCCTAGGTCCAAAGGTTAATTTGTTTAGGAAGTTTGAACAAAGTCATTTCAGTCATTTTTGAAAGAATTCGGGTTTCCCTTTCTGTACCAATTGAATGTTTTGCTTGTATACCTCAACAGCCAGAAATGTCAAACTTGGCTTGTGTTACAGGCTTTGTGGAGACAGGAAAAGTAATCCAAGTTGGAAAAAAAAGAGACCTGGTATCTTTAAAGTTGTTTAATAATAGAGTGTTCAGACATGCCTCTTAGATCAATTTCTCTTTGTTTTTTCTTGCTGCCCTAAAACTAAGCCCGTTTAGATGGTGTGCGCGCTCTGAACTGCTTGAGGGTGTGTGTATGTGTGCTCCTGTCCCTACTGAAATCAACTGAAGTACTTTGAGGCAGCAGGAACCCCTTCTGGCTTCTGGAGTGAAGGTCAATGTACTTAAGACCACCTCACTTGAAGCCTTCTGAGCAAAGGGTACCCCAGATAAGGATGTGGTTCTAAATTTACTTTGTAGTGCTTTGGTTGTTTTAAAGAGACTTGGGAGAACTGATCAACATGAAAGTGCTTCCAGTCGTCCTTTTTTAATAAATAAAACACCCCTCGTTTTTGTGTGCTTGGTGTGTCAACTTCAAAATTGCTGTAATGTTTGTATTTGTAACCTCTGTTAAATAAAGTGACACTTGTAGTATCACCTCCAGCAACCTCTTATCTTACTAGCATAATAGATACTGATTCCAGGAGGGGATGTAACATTGGGAACGCTGGCTCCTACAGAAAGTGATGCTGATGTTGGTTCAGTAGATGGCACTCGTTCCACTAGGTTGGTATTAGGCCAGTGCCCCAGCTTGGTGTTAAAGTGGTGGAGGGGTGTGATGAGGCTTAACCTCCAAGGCAGTGGAAAGCACCCAATTAATCATGCTCTGCACCTGGAGGGTGAGTAGCTAATTGTCTCCTGGCCAGAGGAGGAGGAGCTAAGCTGTATCAGTAGACTGAGGGGGAACTCAGTTGTAGACTGCAAAGGAGACAGGTCGCTGAGGGATGAAAGCCCTGGATTAGGGTTGAACAAGTAGACTCCAATAAGGGAGCTTTAGTGAAGCCTGAAGGGATGGAAGGGCTTTTAATTGGAAGACCTGCGTGAATCTTTATTCGGACTTGGTCATGCTACACCAGAAGGGGTTAGACTTTTACATGATCGGCAGGTTAGGCCACAGATTACCCCAAGGGGGAGTCAGGAGTGGTCACCGGAGCTGGAAAAGTCCAGAGGGGATCTGAGCAAAGTCCCCTGCAATGCCATGTCTGTGCAGGAGGGGGCACCCTAGAGGTGAGGATGTGTGTCCATTAAGGGACTATCTCTTGGAGGACACCTACAAGCAGAGATATTAGTGACGCACTCATGAGCATGAAGCCTGATGTCCATCTATGGACATTTCAAGATTCCAAGGCATTTTTCTTATGAGCAGGTTTTTAGCCTTAGTGTTGTAGCCAAACTCCAGTTTGCATAATTGTGTTTTAACAAGGGAAATTCCCTCTGTGGTGTTGTACAAGGTGCGGGTGCTTTTCTTCACTTCCTTTTCTAGACTGCTGGGTTCCGCTGCTGCATGCTGTGAAACAGTTGCCCTGTGCCGGAGCCCACCTTGTCCATTTTTTCTATTGCCAATCCTAAAGGGCACGGGGCTTCTTTTGGGGGAGAGGACTTAAAATAGATTTGGCAGAAAAAGCATTATAGGCTATTGGCTGGCTTAGAGGATTGATAATGGGCTGCAAATCAATCCAGCCCTTGGTACTAGGGATCAGAAGTTGCTTCCATTTTATGGTGATTTGGTGGCTTGCGTGGAATAAGTTCCCAATGAACGGTCAGAAGCTACTGTTACAACTAGCCCTGACTGGGGCCCTGCGTTGGCAATCTCAGCAGCGAAACCTAGGACTGAATCAGCCCCAGAGACTGAACTTTCTCTCTTCCCACTGGGAGTGGTACCTTCAGGTCTGGGGTGGAGCCACGCTGTCCCTGGCCTGTGTATAAATGGAGCATGTTGTTCTCCAGGGCCATTCACCAGCATTCTAGTCACTTTAAAATGTACTTTAATAAAGAAACAGTTGCGGGGGGGAAAGAGTTCCAATGGGATACCACCCAGTCCTCTGCGAACACATCCAAAGTCGTTCACTGGGGCAGGCCTCTTCCCACTGCCAATTCTTCAGGGACCAGCTCAGCACCACTTCCAGAATAATACAAAGCATGAGAATTGAGCAAGATCAAGGTCATGTGTGACCCTAAACCACCCAATGCCTCAAAGTCGGTATTAATTATTATTCATTTATTTATGTCGCTCCATCGATGTGCATGGCACGTCAGGATTAACCCCGACCCTCTAATATGTATTGGGACAACGGGGATTCTCCCCACCCTTTAGTGTTAACATTGCTTTATGTATATCGGAGGCTTGAGTTTTATTGAGAAAGAGGAAAAGTTCTCGTTTAGTTCTGTCTACAGCACCAGATGTATTTGCACACACCCATCCTGAGAGCTTTGTAACAATTCCCAATGTCCTCGCGGGAATGTCAGTATCCAGCTGAGGCCATCTGGGTTTTTATTCATCTGCGTGGCGCTCCCCAGAACACTTGACCTCTCAACTAAGTAGTTCCCAGTGTCCAAGTTCTGGGAACAAAGAGCACTTTGGGTGTTACCTGTGTGAGCGCCAAGCCCTTTCACCTATGTGGCGGTGGTGAAACCCATTTTCTGCATGGCATGGAGCGATGGGGAGCTAGCCTGCACCTGTTGGTTCTGATGGGCTGACAAGAGCCTTGTGTTTTCTTTTTGAATTGAAACAGACTTAGAGGATGGAGCAAGAGTGGGTGAATGAGGAGATGGGGGACGAAGGCCTCATTGAGTTCTACAGCTCCTTCAAGGACATGTTTGAGTTCTTCTGCAAGAACACTACCATCCACGGGACTGTCCGCCTAGTGTGTTCGAGCAGCAACCGGATGAAGACGGCTTTCTGGACCCTGCTCTTCCTTGCCAGCTTCGGGATGCTCTATTGGCAGTTTGCTCTTCTCTTCAGCCAATACTGGACCTATCCCGTCATCATGACCATGTCCGTGCACTCAGAGCCCAAGATGTTTCCAGCCATCACTCTCTGCAACCTGGACCCATACAGGTAGAGCAGCATTTGGGGAGGGCTGCCATGGTTTCGTCACAGATTTGGGGTTGGACCTTGATTGAGTGAGGATGAGAAACTTTATCAGTGCAGATGTGGGTGGGGATTGAACTCCGGATTGAATTGGGGTGCAACAACTTTATTTTCGGTGTGGATTTGGAGTCAGACCTTAGTTTGTCATGAAGGATGGTGCATAGAAACTTACTTACTTTAAGTCCAGATTCAAGAGTAGAAGAGCTGGGTCCCTGGGGCTGCTTTGACTTCACTAATTGATTTTCTGTACCAGTAGAAGTACTTTCCCCCTGAAATATGTAGCTACTGTAAAGTCTTTCGTATCTAATCAACAGATCACTGCCGCTGGACACATAGTGATATCTAATTGCTAGTTAAAACCTGCTCCGGCAAGACTACTTACGTATGCGAGTAACTCTGTGTAGGGATAGTCCTATTGACATCCCTGGGACTGTTCGCATACGGTCTGGGGCCCAGACTTTCAGGGCCAAATATTCATTCAATTAAATTCAAATTACGTAATGTGCGATTACCTAATTTGCCTGCAGCAGTTACCTAACTTGGCTGCATAAATAGGGATTTCTGCAAGCAAGAGCAGGATGGCTGCAAATCTGAACATTCAATCTGAGGGCTAAGATTTGGAACTTCAGCCACTGGTAGCAACATCAGACTATTTCTATCACCGTTCCATCTGTATTTCCCTCTCTGTGATCCACCCAGAGCACCCACTCTAGGCTCACAGATCCTCAGCCATCACCTCTCTTGTGCAGAGACCTGGGACTCTTTGCCTCCAGACCAGGGTTTTTCCAGGCTGCACAGTTCCCGGCTTATGCTGTGATATTCCCAGCAAGCCAGACTGCCGAAACAGACCAGTGTCCAAGCTTTGCTTTCTCTTCGAAGGCTATGAACAGCTGTAATTACCAGCAGTTACAAATCCCCATCCAGCTCTTTATAAGCAAGCACCTTTATTCTTAAGGTGAAAGTATTACAGAGAAAACATATTAAAAACAATAAAAGAACACATGAATACATCCCGACGTCAGCTTCGGGCTCTGGAAGGTGTTAGCCCTTCAAAATCCACAGCTTGGTTTTCCCCATGGTTACAAGTTCACAACTGTTTCAGATTCAGAACCAGAACAGCCATGAATAACTCAGTCTTTTGTTTATAAGCCTGGGCCTTTGATCTTGCCCTCATGTGACAGGTGATCAGCTGACAAAGGCCCATTCTTCAGGGCATAGTTTCAAATGGCTGGGTTTTGCATAACCGGAGGTGGGGAATTTTGCATTCACCTCCCTGTGGATATTTCCCAGAAAATCCGCTTCACACGGATTATCCCAAAAGTCTATTTTTGTCTAGCACATTGTTCCATATAGTCCTTTGATCATCCAGGTCTTACATCACCTCTTCCCCCTAGAGAAGCTATATACAATCCTGGCCCAGAATAATACATAAACTTTGCATTAGGGTAATTAAACTTAATACAGTAAGGATTTGTAAAGATCTTGCAGGAAATTGCAATATTTGTCATAATGTCTGAACATTTTGGATGCATTCTACTCACCACCATGATTGGCCTTTCCAACAGAGATGCCAAGAACTAAAGTGGACGAGAGGTTGAACTTTTACCAATGTTAAAAGAAACCACGTGTGTGTACAAATAGACAATTATGCACTCCTATTATTTCTGTCCCCTATAGGTTTGACCTAGTCAGTGAGAGACTGGCCCAGTTGGACCAAATGGCAGAGGAAGCAATAGCTAATTTGTATGGCTACAAAACTTCAATCTTTTCCTCCCGTTATAAAAAGGATATCAGCGTGAAGGGAGGGTCTGCCAATCTGAGTAGCTCCAGCTTCCAACTGAACCGCCACATTTCACTGGTGATGCTGAAGGAACCTGATACCGGGTCCAGGAAGAAACATTTCAAAGTGGGCTTTAAATTGGTAAGTGTAACCAAGCAACTGCAGTTTGTTAGGTAATCCATCCAATCCATGCGACAAGTTTAACTGAACCTGTTCTGCACGAAAGATTAAATAGAACATAGGTGCATTTAAACAATAGAGTCTAATGAAGGGTCTGAGGATCTCTGGGGAGATCCCAGCCCTACCATAATCCTTTACTTGTTATCCTATCTTCTGAGACTCTTGTAGAGAGAGGGGATAATAGGGGTTCCTCAACAACAACCAACATTCAAGGAATGTCAATAGATAGAGCTTGTATAATTAGCTAGCATCTAATTATACATTGTTACATCCCACATTGTTTTGCAGCGTTTCATAGTCCATGTTTTTGCAAGATCCTTCCAGCAATACCAGAAATGAGAGAACAAACAACTGTAAATGTGTGTGTGTGTACAGGGAAGGAGAGAGAGAATGGGTGTGTTAAAAATGATCAACTTAACACATAGATAGAAAAGATCTGTGACCTTGGAAAAGTCAGTTAATTTCACTGTGCCTCGGTTTCTTCATCTATAACATGGGGATATAGTAGACATGGAATTCAAAACCAACGAGGAAGTGAAGCTGACAAGGCGTGAGATTCCCAAACAATTTTATTTTGACTTATTTATTATCACCATGCCATATCTTGAGGTCCTTACTCAGGCTGACGTTCATTGCCGACAGTGGGTGTTCCCCCGGCTAAGGACTCAGTAAGAAGTGAGAGCACTTCAGAGTTTGGCCCAAAATTCATTAGTTGTAAGAGTGCCTCCACCAACTTCACCCTTTCTTCTGGCAAGGTAATTAAAAACAATGCTTCTCTTCCTTCTCCTGTCCAAGGAGTGACCCCAGCAAGAGTCCTGGGGACACGTCTAACATGGTCTTGTGTGGCTGAGCTGTATTCTCACTCCCCACACATTAGACTGCCCCCACGGCTCATGTACTGCCAGGACAGAAATCCACCTCACACCTCACCTCCGTTGCTCTTAACGACACCATCTTGCATCTTCTGTAGCCGGAGTCCCTTGGACTGCTCCTGTACGTGGGCTCTGATTCCCTCTCTCCTTTTCTTTTCTCCCCAGTGCAATGCCACAGGTGGGAATTGTTTCTACAAGGCCTACTCGTCTGGGGTAGACACCATTCAAGAGTGGTACAGGTTTCACTATATGAATATCATGTCCCAGCTACCCGTTATAATCAACATTTCTTCTCATGAAGAGCACATACAAAACTTGGTCTACTCTTGCCAGTATGACGGGGAGCCCTGCAGAGAGAGGTAAATACCTGCCAAGGGGGTAATTGTGGGTTAGCAAAGGACAAAGGAATCCGTTCCCATCCACCTTGGAATTATGCCAGAGCTTGCGAGGAGAAAGTTGAGTGGAGGAAGTTCAGCACCTCTCATGATGGGCAGACGGACGAAATGTGAGAGCCCTTGTTAGAGGTCAAACTAAAGAGGACAGTTTCCTCTCTTTTCCCCCACCAGAAGCAGTAGCTGCTTGTTCTCTTTGAAGTTGATTTAATGTCTTGCTGACACTTCTGCCTGGCACACCTGCTGCAATTAACTGCAGGAATCAGCTGCTTTGATGCTTGTGTGATCAGCCAGCTCCTAGCATGAGTAAGAACCTCACTAGGGAGGAAGGATATGGAGGCTGATTTGACTAGAGAAGTTTCACATAATTATAATAAAAGGTGTAATCTTTTCTCAGGATGATAATGGGTCTCGTGGTTAGAGCAGTGGACTGGTCTCATCGTTTAACTGGCCTAGTGGCTGGAGCACAGGGTTGGGAGCCAGTTCCTGGCTTCTATTCCCAATTCGTCCACCACCTTGCTATGTGATCTTTGGGCAAGTCGCTTAACTTCTCTGTAGCTCCATTTACAATGGGGATACCAATATACACCTGCCTCGCAGAGGGGGTTTGAGGCTAGGGGGAGTGAATGGCTAACAGACCCTGGTAAGCCGTGGGAGTTGCCTCTTTGCTCCTAAGAATGCACCGATCTTTGGAACAGATCTTCAGCTGGAGCAAACTGATGTAGCTTGACTTCAACGGAGCTATGACAGTTGACCCCAGCTGAGCATCTGACCCTCCGGATATAGTCCAGGGTTGGCTTTATTGATCATTCATAACAACCAAAATATCGACCTCGGCTTGAGTTTTCTCCCAAGTTTGGCACATCCTGGAGTTTTCCTGGCAGAACCTTCTCTGTCACAGTTCAGAGTTTCTTCTGCCCCGGGGAAAGGCTCCCACCCCCCTTGATCAACCCGGCAGGAGCTAGTGGAATTCCATTGCACCTTCATGCATGGCTAAGGGATGGGACACCTCAACAGAAGAACCCTGTGCAAGGGCCTCATGTCTGCCACCCTGTAGCAAGAGCTGCAGAAATGCCGCCTATTGTTTCTGTTATTAAATATAGGAACTTCATCTTTTTGATTGGGAACTGCTTTGTGTGCATGCTTGGGGGACTCTGATTTATCGATACGCCCCCCTTCCCCCACCCCTTTGAATAGGACAGGTCTCAGATGAATAGTTATTTGTCTTGCAGCCGCTGAACAGACTAATGGAGCAAGGGGGACAAGATAAAGGATCATATTTGATGTAGAAAACTGCAATTGTGGACTTTCCCCTTTTGTTAGTGTTGAGGGGATTCTCCAGACCTGTCCTTGTTCGGTGTCTGGCTTTGCGGTAGTTTCTCATGGCTTGTAGTAAAACAAGCTTAGACACAAGAATTTAAATGTCCTCCCACCGTGCATCTAAGGGACAACTGGGCTGACCTCAAAACAAAAACCACATACATCCAAAACAGCAGCAAATGCCTGTGGTTTTGCAGCTTTTTATGAGAGACAAGTTTGGCTCCTGCCTTCAAAGGCAGTTGGAGTCAGAGAAGATCTATTTTCTGCTGGAGGGAGGAAAATACCACACGTTCCAAAAGCTGACACAACAAAGCTCAAAGCCTGACCGCCCCCAGGACTGAGATATAACAGGAGAGGCAAGAGAACAGCATAAAAAGCGCTGCTTCAGCAGAGCAGAAAGAGGGGGGCAGCATTTTGTTCAGCCAGACTGGTCCAGTGACAAGCATAAGCGCCAGGTGAAATCAACAGCGGGTGTCTGAAACTGTGCCCTTGTGCCTGAGGAAACCAGTCCACTGGGGCTTAAACAAGACGCGAAATGAGGGTGCTCAGGCATTAGTCTGAGTTGAACCGTCCATGTCGGTATTTCCATGAATTGCAGGAATTTTTGATGGAGATGGGTCAGAACATCTCTGAACAACACCACTGAGATGTGGTCTTCGGAAGGATGACCAACCAATTCGAAACTCTGCCCCAGCAGAGAGCATGGGTTGGTCACCAGGCTGGGTGGTGGTTTTACCATTGGACTCATTGCAAAATGTCCCTTGTGTGACGTATTGATCCCTGTGTCTGCAGGGGTAAAAGCTAAAGTAAACCAACCCACGGTGCCACCCAGAGGCTGCACCACAATGCAAGAACAGTCCAATAAACCCAAAGCAAACCTGCCCAAGTCCAGTAAATAACTTCATTGCGCTGCCCATGAGCTCTCCAGCATTGCCCTGTGCAGGAACGTACAGACCAGTGGAGTGGTAAATCCCAGAGCATGGAAAGCACCAACTCTCAAGTCTGAGCTAGGGAAGCAAATCCCCTACCAGTCAGCTGCAAACAAACACCCGAAACAAATGAGCCCCAGCACTTTCATGGAATCTTATGGTAAAGTGTTTATCCAGGGTTATTTCTGTAAAGCAACGAACAGCTTTGAACAAAGGCCTCTCTAGCTCTGGCTGTGGTCTAGTAATAATACTTTGTGTTTTATATATAGTACCATTCATGCAAGGCTCTCAAAGTGCTTTCCAAAGGTGGGAAGGGACTATTGTCCCTGCTTTACAGAGGGGGAAAGTGAGCACAGAGAGGTGAACTGACTTGGCCAAGGTCGCCTAGCAAGGTGATGGCCATCATGAAAAGGACCCCAGTCTCCTGAATCTCAGTTCTGGGGTGTTACCAGCAGCCCGTACTGCCTCCCTGAGATACAGATGTCTGAATTGCAAACAGACAGCTCATTATGAATGATCTAACCTAACTCAACTTCTCCAGTGGCCAGGGGAGTATGAGGATAATTGCCACAACGTCAAGCATGCTCTGTTGGCTTTGCTCTGGACAGTCCTGCCCTTCAGAAGCTGACACTTCTGCCACACCACCAAGCCAGCTCTTGGGTAGTTACCCAGACAGGGCAGCCTACTGTAACTGAATGAGATCAAATCGAGGAGAATATTGGTTACTGGAAACCCACCCACCAGCTCCCTGTTGACAAAGGGATGCCTCAGCAGAAGGCCTTCCACCCTTCATCTGCAGCGTGGGGTGGACTACGCCTGCTAGAATCATCTGGATGTATTGCCCCTAAGCAATTCCCTGCTAGGGCATTAATCAGGGCACCTTGGTCGCTCTTGTTCTTTGCCTTAGACCAAGACATTCGAGTCCTCAGGAGACTACAGTCATTTGGCTCAGTACGGGGCTATCGGAGTGAAATGTCATGGCCTGTGATAGACAGGAGGTCAGGACTGTATGATCTAATAGTCCGTTCTGGCTATAAACTCTGTGACACTGAAGAAGCTATGCAGGGTTATCACCATTCCCTTTGCAGCTGATTGCGGTCTCTGTAATTAAGTGCTACTGCACTGACTGTTGCATAGCCAAGGCTGTAGATGCCAGCGTGTGCTTGGATCCAGTTGTGTCCTAACAAAAAAGCATATTAAATGCTCATACAAAAAAAAAAAAAAACAGCAAGGAAATGTTTGCCTAAGTGCTCTCAGAGAAAGTCTTGTGTACCCAATAAATCACTGGAGGGAAGTCTCAAGGGCTAAATTCAGTCTTGGAGTTAATACATTGACCTGAATTAGGTCCCAGGCAATGAGAGAGATGAAATTAACAAAGGCAGTCCACCTCAAACTTCTTTGTGTATATGAAAAATATGTCTCGTAAAGTTACACGGTGTGAGATCTGAGTCTGACTGGCACTGGTATTCAAGGCATTGTGTGGGGTCCCATCACCTGATGCACTATTATAGCACAAGAGAAATGAAGGAGGGAGGTTGGAGAAGCCAAATCTTTGCTTTAAATTTGAGCTAAAAATGCCTAGCCTGCACCCTGGACCTTGGAGACAGTGGTTACAGCAGGGAAAAGGCAGTCAGAACTCCTGGTTCTACTCCTGCCTTTAACGCTCACTTGCTATTCAATTAATCACTCCATGCCTTGGTTTTCCTGTCTGTATAATGGAGATAATGCTTTCCCAGCTTTGTGAAGACTCAGAGATCCTCAGATGGCAAGCATGATATAAGTACAAATATATTTGATTAGTTGTTATTAGTGTAAACAACACTGAGCTAGTTAAGCATAAGAAGGGGATTGACATGTGCCTGTTACTTGGTAGCTATCTGTTGGCTGGCCGCTAATTAGTGTATTCTTTTGTTTTGGGTTGTATGAAAGTATCCTAGGAAGAGTTTGTTAGGAGACCGTAGCAAGTCTTAGATTGTAAACTCTTTGGGGCAGGGCCTGTCTTTTCATTCTATGTTTGTGCAGTATCTAGCACAATGGGATCCTGCGGCCACATTACAATACTAACGTGGCGGGGAGGTTCAGCCATAACAAATAATATTTGAACTCTTTTGCTTCCAGCGACTACATTCACTTTCACCACCAGGTCTATGGAAGCTGCTACACTTTCAACAGCGAGGGGACAGACCTCTTCTGGAAAGCATCGAAACCTGGAATTTCCTATGGTACGTTATTTGGCCAGGACCAGGGGTAGGAGACAAAGCAAATACCACTCCACCCATCCAGTTTGTAAACACCTCTAATGATGCTTCCTTCCAACACCTACATACACACGGGGGATGGAAGAGATGACGTCACTTCCTAGGGCTTGCCCTGCTGAGTTGCAGGTTAAAGAGATGCTTTCCTTTCCTTGTGTCTCCAGGACTCTCCCTGATCCTGAAAGCGGAGCAGAACGATCGCCTCCCGCTGTTGTCTACGGTGGCAGGCGTGCAAGTGATGATCCACAACCACAATCAGACGCCGTTCCTCGAGCATGAGTGGTTCGACATCAGACCGGGGATCGCGACTAACATCGGAATCAGACAGGTGGGCAGGCCAGGCACAGCGGCACTGTTTCTCCTCCGTGCATTTTCCTTTTCGGCCAGTGCTGGGCAGGCCCGAGGGGAAGGATGGCCTTGTGGTGGGAGCACAGGACTGAACGCTAGGACTCCTGGGTTCTAGGCCTCACTCTTCCATTCATGTTTGTAAGGTGCTTTGAGAGGGTCAGGTGGAAGTTACTAAGGGAGGGCAAAGTATTGTAGCCAAACCTTCTGAATAAGGGTGTGCAGCCATTTGCTTCCCTTCAGCTTGTGGGATGGGAGGGTCCTCCACTTGATGACATAATAAATAAGAGCCCTATTAGAAATGCACATCACTGACACAAAATGTGCTAGAGGGCATGGGGGATGGGAAGAAGACACCGTTTTCATCCCCCCCCTCGGCTGTGATGTCCTGTCAGTGGAACCGGGGCTGCCTCTGCTTTCCCTGCTGTGTCTCGGTCCGCGATCGAGCTATGAGCTGGCTCTGAGCCTGCCGCCGCTGGTAACCCACGGCATAGCGGCAAGGCTGAGAACTGTGATAAGCCCATGACATGCGCTGGCCCGGCAGAGAAAATCCCGTCACCTGCTGTCAGCGTGTAAGAGGGTAGCTCCCCACTTCACCTTGAATGTCAGTCGTGTCTCACCTACACCTCCAGTCTTATGCTCTCCTCCTCCTCTCCTCTCATGGTCTCTGCTCCACCCAGTCCTTTCTCCTTGCTGCCCCTTTGTCTTCTGTCCTTAGCTTCACACCTGCACTTGGAACATCCCTCTGCTCTCCTTCTTCAAACCCACTCCTCCCTGGAATCCCTGGTCTGCTGATCACTGATCCCTCCATACCAGGGGTAGGCAGTAGGCAGACTGCGGCCCAAATCCGGACCACCAGATGCGTTTGAATGGACTGTGGAATCTTTTTATTTATTATTTATTATTATTTTATTGATTGGTTTTATAGTATTTTCTCTGGGGTCTGGACCTTGACCAAGAAATTTGGACCTTGACAAAAAATAATTGCTTACCACTGCTCCACGGTCTCCTTTACCTGAACGCTTGCTTTGCTGTCTGTCTTGTGTGTGTTACGTTTGAAGCTCATCAGGGCCGAGACTGGGCGTTATTCTGCACTATTCTGTGTAAAGTGGCAGCTGCGTTTGGAGCTCCGTATTAATGCTCCATAATTGTATACGCCTCTTTTCTGTGTCCACAGGACGAGGTGCATCGCTTGGGTGGGAATTATGGAAAATGCACAGTCGACGGAGCAGATGTGGATGTAAAACTCCTGTACAACAGTTCCTACACGCTGCAGGTACTGTCCGAGCAGATGGTTGGACTTGTCGCACCGTTCAAACCTTGCTTGACAAAGCAATGAGTTAGAGGCTGGCAGTGCAGTAGCTTACACACTGTGGGACATGACAACTTCCAGAAGTAACTTGCACACTGTGGGACATGACAACTTCTTTTATTGAGTGGCGGAGGTTGTACCCAGAACACTGGAGTTGTCACCTCCTTGTAGCACTGCACCGGAGGCCGGATACTAAGCTAGATGGACTGCTGCTCTGTTCCGCTGTGGTTATTCTTGTGCCCTCCAATAGGTTGTGTGGTTATGTTTGTTAGACCCCCATCCATTGGAAGTCTGCAATATTTATTATAGGCCCTGCAAAGTTCTCAAGAGCACACCCACGGGGTGAATGTATTTGAAACCCTTTCACCCCATCCCGCCATGGCTATACACTGTGTATTCTTGCAAGGCAAAGAGCTGCAGCTCTTCTCCAGCGATCACACGCTGTTCGTGGGCAGAGATCAGGACCCAAAGGAGCTCAGACTTACCCAGCGTTCTGTTTTTTCAGGCTTGTTTGCACTCCTGCTTCCAGGACAAAATGGTTGAAAGATGCGGCTGCGGCTACTATTACTACCCACTGCCTCCTGGCGCCGAATACTGTAACTACAACAAGCATCCTGCCTGGGGTAATGGCGCAAGGCGTGTAATCTCAGGCCGGGCCTGGTAGGAATAGTTCTTGCTAGAACAGGGGGCTTCTCCGATTATTGCTGGACTACCATGTAGTTGGACTGATGCTGCCGAGAGTCAGCTGGTAATTGGCAGCCCAATGAGATAATTCGCTGGCCTTTTGCCATAGAAAAATGTGGCTGCTTAAATTACAAATGGGGGCGGGGAAGAGTTTAGTTCTAGTCTGGCGCTTTACCTGGCATTTGTCCAGCTTTCAAAAGGTCCGGGGGGCTGGAGGGGTGTTTCCTTCCCAAAGAGACTTAAAGGGCTGTATCCTACCACCTAGTCTTCTGCCAGGGGCAGCTCCAGCCGTACACGGATGGCAGGCTATGTAAGTATCCTAATGCCAGTAAGCATCACCTTCCCCAGAGATTAGCAGCGCAAAACAAAAAAGGACATGCGTTGCCAAAGCCAACCCTGCAGCCGAGCTATTTCACCTACCGAGTCCAAGTAATACGGGTTGTCTGTGCAGTTTCCATTCATAGAAGGGCAATCGATCTCTTTCTCCTTTTTCTGGTTGATGTCTCGCCAAGTAACTCGTGCAGTAGTCCTCAAATTAAAGTCTAAGTCCTCAGTGGAGAAAGACCCTGGCACTCAGGTGGGAAATTAACCAAGCCATCTGCAGCTGTTTGTAAGGGGGAGGGATAGCTCAGTGGTTTGAGCATTGGCCTGCTAAACCCAGGGTTGTGAGTTCAATCCTTGAGGGAGCCATTTAGGGATCTGGGGCAAAAAATCTGACTGGGGATTGGTCCTGCTTTGAGCAGGGGGTTGGACTAGATGACCTCCTGAGGTCCCTTCCAGCCCTGATATTCTATGATTCTATGAAGTGGGGGCAGGACAGAGCAGAGCACGAGGGAACATGGTGTGCCAGACCATCCCGGGGTTGGGAGAGCATATTTCCTGGGGGAGCTCTGTCTGAGTCTGTTCCTTCCCATCTCCTCCTCCAGGGCACTGCTTCTATCAGCTGTACAACAGGCTGGCCGATCACCACCTCAGCTGTTTCGCCAAGTGTCCCAAACCGTGCTGGTGAGTCACTGGCCAGAGGGGAAGGATTCTGATAAGGGTGGAGCTAGTTGGCGGGTCCTGTGCACTCTGTGCTATCCCTAGAACCAGAGACTGTCACTCATGATCTGAGCAGAGTCCAGGCCTGTATCTCCTGTCAAGTGGGGGCCCCCAGCTCTGACTGGCATCAGTTGGAGTTGAGAGCACTCGGCACTATGCAGGATCGAGCCTTAGTACAGTAAGATACAGGGGCCTGCCATGAGAGATGCTGCTGATGCCGCGGGGAAACACAATTCCCTGCATTATGGTGCACGTAGCAAACACTTGCTCATGCCCTGGGAGTGTCAAAGGCAAGCCACCAAAACCGCATGTGGCGAAAGAGTTCACTGGGCTTGCACACATCCACGTTTCTGTCGCAGTGACTGTAATTTCCCTTGTGCCTTCCCAGGGAGTCGTGGTACAAGCTGTCTGCGGGGACTGCGAAATGGCCCTCGACAAAGTCTCAGGTAGAGTACAGAGCAAATATGGATACACCGTGTTTGGAAACTATATAGCAGAAGTGGCCAACCTGAGCCTGAGAGAAGCCAGAATTTACCAATGGACATTGCCAAAGAGCCACAGTAATACATCAGCAGCCCCTCATCAGCTCCCCCATCCCCGCCACTCCCAGTGCCTCCCACCCACCAGCAGCCCCACCGATCAGCACCTCCCCCTCCCTCCCTGCACCTCCCGATCAGCTGTTTCATGGCGTGCAGGAGGCTCTGGGGGGGGGAGGGGAGAGGAGCGAGGGCACTACAGGCTATGGGGAGGGGGCAGGAAGGGGTGGAGTGGGGGCAGGGCCTGTGGCAGAGCCAGGGGTGAGCAGTGAGCACCCCCCCCCCGGCACATTGGAAAGTTGGCGCCTGTAGCTCCAGCCCCAGAGTCATTGCCTATACAAGGAGCCGCATGTGGCTCTGGAGCTCCAGGTTGGCCACCCCTGCTATATAGGTTGTTGGAGTCAAGGATATAAGTGGGTTCTGTAGACCCATGCCTCAGGACCTGGGAGATATTGAGAGCTCTGGGGGAAAGGCAAGACAGAACGTTGGGATTGCAATAAACCAAAATGGCCAATGTGTTTGGGTAGATTGTCTTGTAATTAAGGAACTCTACCGGGGCTCAAGAGGTCTAGATTCAATTCCAGTTCCACTCCAGACTCCTTGTGTGATCTTGGACTCATCACTAAACCTCTCTGGGCCTCAGTGCCCTATAAAATGGGGTTAATGATAGTCTAACTCACAGGGGTGTTGTGAGTTACTGTTTGTGAGATGCTCAGATTTCGTGATATATATAGATGACGTCTTCCTATTTCTCATGATCTAATGTCAACCGGCCACTAGAGACATATCTCCTGGTGATAAGTGTATGTGAAATGGAGGCATATGTAGGTACAAATGCATTACACAATAGCTGATATCCATGTGTTTTCGAAAGACTCAATTAGTTGAGCGGTTGCCCTCTAAGAACGCTGTCCACATATATCTGAGATACTACCATGTGACTATTTCCCCGTCCTTAGAGGGGGCAATGATCCGTGATACTCCTGTGCTGTTGGCTTTTTTACTGGTGATCACAGGAGTTAAATTTAACAGGAGTATCCGGTTAAATAAATCACTGTATTTAAATCCCATGCCTTCAAATGTCCTACTAGATCTCTTTTGGGATCTAACAATACTCGTGTTATCAGAGGTGAAATGTACCTTATGTTCAGTATGCCTCAGGAGGGAAGCACAGTGGCTACCCCCACAAGGCAGAAGGAATATGGAAAATTACTGAACCTGAGGCATAAAAATGACAACAGTGGTTATCTGGTGCCTGTTCCAAGCAGCAACATGCCAGTAACATAGAAATACTGTGTTGCAGGATTGGGTCCGCCAGATTCTGAGTCGGCAGAAGGGATATAATTCTACCCACAACAGGTTAGTCACCAAGAGAAGGTATCGGAGCATGATTTTTCACCCAGAGGTATCTGAACTAGGAACAGATCCTGAACTATTTGTCCTCATGGAATCGTAGAAGTCAAAGATGGAAAAAGACCTGTGAGGACATCCCATCCCTTCTCCCCACTTCACTATGTCCCAGGTGGTGAAGTTTCCTTCGCTTCCCTTGAGACAGTTCCAGAGCCTAACAGCATGCAAAGAAAACAACTATGCCAATGCAGAGCAAACCTTGTCCCCAGAACCCGTGGGCTGCAGCCTGCCAGCCAGACCATTAGCACGACGACCTCAATGATATAGGGGTTCAATCTGACATCCCAGTTATGCAGACAAATGGTTTAGCAACAAAACATTGCATTGGTAGGCTTTCTGGACATGTTCCAGAGCCCATTGAAATTGATTAGAAAGACTCCCACTGATTTGACCGGGGTTTGAATCAGGCTTTTTATCCTCCTTTTGTTTAGCCATTTAAATCTGTTGCTAGACACCCTTTGGCCCAGTTTAAAGGCCTACTTGTAGGGTTTCTCTGTTTTAAAAAAATCAAACTCGGAAGCAAAACTTAGAGTTGGTGGAATGCCGTGCAGGGAACCTATCTCTGACTCTTCCCCATTTTCCATTGAAGGAGAGACATCGCCAAGGTGAATATCTTCTACCAGCAATTGAACTACCAGTCTGTGGATGAATCTCCAGTGTACACAGTAAGTAGTACTGGATCAGCTCATTGCTTTAGTCTTCATTCCTGACTCTCATAATGGCCAACATCTGACGCTTCTGAGGGAAGATGCAAATGGCTGGGGAGAATTTCCTTCCTGACCCTAACATGGGATCAGATTATGCCCTGAAGCATGGGGTTAAATAAAATCACAAGATATTATCAAATACACAGTGCCACACTAACTTTGTCCCCTACCAACATCTACCCTGAGATTAATCTTTATAGGGAAAATCTTGTTTAATAAGGCTTTTGCTACCAAGGAATTGGTATGACACAGAGCAGATGTTGCCATGCACTCGGGCTGGGGTGGAAAAATCTATCACACTCTGCTGTGCCTTGTGCATGGACTTTTAGGATCCAGGCCAGAGGGTTTACACTGAGGGCAGGCACAGGCATTGCAATAGGTTTAATTGTCTAGGGGAAAGAACCCTGCAGAGCGTTGGGTGTCACAATTCCCGCTGCGTTTGGAAAAGTTTTGGAAAACCATTAGGATTAAAAGCAAAGTACTGCAGCGAACCAAGGTGATCAGTAATCAGGGGCGGAGTCTTCTACCTCTAGTTCACTGGTCTGAAGCTGACCTGGGTTGGCAGAGACTAGAACCTCTTAGCATCTGCTGGTGTTTCATCCCAGGGGAAATGGGTTAGTGTTCTCCGTCCAGCCCCATGTCCGGGGACTCCCTCCTGAAAAAAAATGACAGTGCAGCTTGGGAAGCCTGCATCTCTGCAGCCAGTGCTGTATTTGCCCTTTGGATTTCATTCCCTGGGGCTGTTGATTTGGTACCTATGTTATCGGCATAAACTGCACTAAGCAACTAAACTTCTAATAAAAGCAAAATCAAATAATCTCTTTCTCTCTCTTCCCCCAAATTAAAAAAAACTCTAAGGAGCCAAGATTTCAAGCTAGAGAACACATGAAGCGCTGAGTTGTCCCAATCCTAGCTAATTCACCTGCTGGGGAAATGCAATAAGTTCATATTTCATGAGTTGCACCATGTATCCTGTCAATATAACCATTCAATCCTTATATGTCCCATTCACAGGTGAATTTGCTCTTGTCCAACATGGGAAGTCAGTGGAGTCTGTGGTTTGGGTCCTCGGTGTTGTCCGTGGTTGAAATGTTTGAGTTGCTCTTGGATATAATGGTCTTGTCTCTCATATTCTGCTATCGACGGTTCAAGGCAAAGAAGACGCTGAAGATGGCCCAACCTCTTGCCATCTCCAGCGTAACTTTGACCCTAGAGAATTATAGAGCCGTGCATGAGGACCTCGCTGCCGATTGGAATTCCATCTGGACTAACCAGAATGTTGGGACCGTAGCCAAAACCAAGAACGGCGACTTACCTTTCCACTCAATTTGTAACAAGACCCCGACACCAGAGCTGAACCCAGACGTTGTGCTTAATGGATTCCGGCATATCAAGGATCACAGCATAGAGATAGACCTAAACAGCTAATACTGTGTGTGTGGAACTGAGAGACATATGTAAAGATTATGAGATCTATTCCACAGACATGGCTTTAGGAGCTCACCGACACACTGGATGCAGTCGGCATTTCTGTCTGCTACTTCTCTAGTGGCATCTAGGTATCTGACCTGTGCAGTGGTCTCAGGAATCGTGCAATGCCCTGATGTAATTCAGAAGTGTTTTTCTTTGGACTATATTCTGAGTATCCCTAGCAGTTGCCCAGTCCTCATAAAAGCTTATCATAACTTCTAGATTAAACGTTCCTGAGGAAACCAGATCTGACTGGACATCTCCTGGCTTCAGACAGGCCCATCTGCATTTCATAACTGTACTTGAGTTAAAAGTTAACCTATCCATAAATAAAAACGTCTCCAGTCAGCATTTTACAAGCATATGTTCTATCAGTTAACACCACTTTGGGACAGCAAAGGATGTGATAACACGAGACTGCTGTAATCCTAACCTCACTTCCAAGGCAGCGCTTCTCTTCTTAGTAATCCTGCTGTTTCACTGTGAGCATGATACACGGGAATCCACGGTGGGGCCACAATTGTGCTGAACCTAGATTCTTTCACATGACGTTCAATTTTTTGGGGAGGGATTGGAACAAATGAGGGAATAACATTTTTTCTCATAACTGGTGTCTGAGTTGCTTAGAACTTTAAAACATGCTGCATTTTTGCTGCAGCATGTTTATATTATTAAGAGATATTTATACAATCTTAATGTTAATATTTGACAGTTATTTATGTGTCTATACAAAGGAATATACAGACTTATTTTTAATGTTGATGTTTGGAAGAATATATTTCATTCAGATCCAGTTGTTAGCCTTGATTTCTACTGAAAACGGGAATTAACAAGGAACTAATGAGTCTTGCACTGATGTGTTTTGTAACTTTTTAAATAAATAAAATGTTCTGGATTCAGACTGTGACCACCTGGTGCCTTCAAATCAATGTTTCATCTTCCCCTGCCTCTGAAGTAAAACTGAAAATGCCTTGTAAATTTTCCTGGTTTCACTGACGCTTCTGTAAGTGCATCTGTATCCTCCCCTGAAATGTTAGGGTCTGATCCAGGCAATTCGGACCATATTCGTAAATGTATTTAAGCCCCTAGCGGTGCCTAGATACCATTTGAAAACCTTGGCGCTCACTCCCCGCAGCACCTCTCCCCAGACCTACCCCAGAAAATGGCAGGATGTTGTGTTTTTTCCATCAACAAGGAGCATCCACAGAGAGCACAGTGTATGTCTCTCCTCCGCAGCTGGTGGCATTAGGGCCCTGTCAAGGCTGATTCCCCCCTCTGGCACTTTGAGTGCAGAAGTGGGGGGCCCACAAGGATTCTAAAAATTAATACTGGCCATTCCAGACTTGTATTAAACTCCCAAGGTTACAGCTTTTTTCTAACCTTGGATGGGTAGCTGCTGCCACCACCCAAGTGGAAAAACCGCTTTGAGAGTCCAGGAAGGCACACTTGAGAATTCCTTCCCATGGGGTACCCTCAAGCCCTTTCACCCCCCTCCGGGGAAGAACTGAGAAAGAAAACAAAGGAAATCAACTGTTGCCACCAACTAATTGAACAACATGTGCACAACCTCTTAGGACACAAAATCCAATCGTGTTCTTTAAAAAAGGTAAATTTTATTAAAAACAAAAAGAAAGGAAATACATTTGAAAACTCAGGCTATTGCTAGATTTAAAAAAACCCACTTACAAAAATTAAGCATCAAGAATAACCTTCTTGAGGTCTAGCTTAAAAGTTACAAGCAAAACAAAAGCATTTGGGTTTAGCACAGAGGAGGCCACAAGCCATAAAGAAATAAACAGAAATAAACCTAATTGCGTCTTCCTAGACATTTCCTGAACTACCTACATATCTGGGAGTTTCAAGTGAGTAGTTTCTAGGTATGATTCAGATGATTTTTCATACCTGGCCCCAAGCTTCTTACAGCATAGTTCCAGGCTTGTCTCTGCTTCTCCCCCGTGAACAACAGACAGGCAAAGGGGAATTTTTTTCCCAATTTTAAAAAGTTCTAGCCTTTCCATTGGTTCTTTTGGTCAGGTGCCCACTCCCTTCCTTTTACTATGCAGGGAGACTTTTTAACCCTTTACAGGTAAAGCAAGTAGAGAACAACTACTAAGAGGGGTTTAAAGCTAACTGGCTGGCTGGGTGTCCGTAAAAGGGAGCAACCCTCCCCCCTTTCATTTATCACAGGCCCAAAATGGCGGCTGCCCTCTGCAGCAGGGCAGAGGAGTGCCTCCATTTGGAAGTGTGGTGACAGTTCATAATAGATACACACTGTATATACGAGCCGTAGGTATCTTCCTCTTCCTTTAGTGGCACAGATGACAGTGTTATTAATACCTGCAGGTCCCTTGCTCCAGGAGCAAGTCTAATGCACCAAAGGAAAATCTAAGCACAAACACCAGACTCTCCTTCCTAATGACTATGACCACAGATCTTTCTAATCCTCAGATTGATGTGCACTGGTTTCTTTGTTAGTGCTGCAGCATTCACAGTGGAGTTATTTAATCCCGATGCTAGCGCTGTGCAAACAGTATCTAGTTAATCCTCCCAACACCCTGGAGAGAGGGCAGGGCAAAGTCATTATCTGTGTTTTATAGGTGGGGAAAGAGTGGCAGGGAGTTTAAGTGAATTGGCCGAGGCTATACAGCAAATCAGTGTGAGATCTTGGCACAGAACCCCAGCTCCCAGCCCCTCTTAGTCCACTAGAGCACACCCCTCTCTCTGCTAACCAAACAGGCTGTGGATTTAGCAGTCTATAGGGTCTGCTGAGTTTACTTGCCAGGTTGCCAAGGGCAGAGAGTACTGCAGAGGCAGCGTGCTGAGCTGGGCCTGGAGAGATGCGACTTGCACTGTTCGCGTGCAACTGGCACTCTGAGCCAGAGAAGGGTTGCCGTGACGTAGCGCCCCAGGGACATGAGAGGAGAGGAAGAAAGGAGACTTCTAAGCAGAGCTACCCAATACATCCAGAGTACAACAAACTGCAGAGGATATTGGAATGTGTGTCTGCATCGTGTGCTTGCTACCACTGCCCTAGCATTATATAGCACCACGTGTGTATACACAGATACTCTTATATACCCTACCCGCAGTGGAAAACCCAGGCTGCTAAGCTCAGGCTTTGATGGACCATGAGGCAGAGCAGATGCTACAGTCCTTGGGAAGGCTCTGCAGTGAAGAAGAAAGCCCTGGCTGTGATCCCAGCTTCTGTGATGGGAGCCTGGTGCTTTGAAATAACTAAAGATGGCCCCAAGCCACCAAGTCAAGGGTTTTCGGATCCCAGCCTTTAGTTGGGGGGGGCCCCCCTCTAGTAATTAACTAGAGCACTGAAGAGCAGCGTGAGCCCGTGACTCTGCTAGATCCAAACAATAACGTGAACGGAGGGCTGGGCATCGGCAGCTCCGGAGTTCTGACATTGCCTCATTGCGTGGCAAGTCGCTTAATCACGCTGCGTCATCATTTCCCTCAGTCTGTAAGAATGGGGAAAATGAACCTCTAGTTGCCTCACCGGGATGCTGGGAGGATTAATTAGTTATTGTGTGTACAGAACATTGACATATAAAATGTTGTGTTAGTGCCAATATTATTTGCAATAGGTATGGCAGTGCATTGCCGTCCATTAATGTGAACTCCTAACCCTGTAGAGCGAGGTTTGGAAGGATTCAGGGTTTTTTTTATTGGTAAAGGTCAATTTCACGCTACACCCACAAAGCAACAAAAATAGGCCTATTGATAATAATCAAAAGTTATAGACAGGCAAAGTAAGAAAAATGCTGCTTGAGAACTTCTTAGAGTTTGAATTAAGGATATTGCCCTTGTATATTTTAATATGTGGACAATTTGTGTTTTAAGGGGGAGAAAGCTTTGCCTCTTTGAATCTCAGCATCTGTTATCCTTGAGTTACTGTCTCATCCCCAATTGTCTGCCTCCCGCCATCGTTTCCCACAACTGAGAACATTTAAATAGGTAAAAGTTGAAGGAAAAAAAGCTTAAAATGCAGAATTTTGCACAACTGTTGAAATTTAACATGATAAAATTTGGGCAAAATTCTATAAAACTATTGAATTCTCCCACCCTACATATAGGGGTTGTGTGGGACCAGTAGGTTCATGCCCTGGCTTTTCCCCTCTGGGGACCCTGATTGGGATACTGGATTAGATCAGAAGTGAAACTTAGTTGAGTGGTTTGATCCTAGTCCCAGTGTGAAAAATGACTGCAGAGTTCTACAAATATAATAGGCAGGAATCGGCAGTCTCTGCTCAAGGAAGGGCCAGGAGTGCAATAGATAAATGTAGGTAAGGGTTTCAGTGCATTGTGGTCTGGCTCAAGCTGGAATAACAGGGAAGTTGCAAGTCGGAACACAGACACATTAGCTGAACTCTTTGTTACACGTGTGTGTTCAAAACTGGAATAGCCAGGGGTGTTGCAGGTCAGCATGGAGGTGCCCTGGCAGAGCTGTATGTGAGTCTGAGTGGAGCAATGTATTGCAGATCAGGAGGGAGGTATATTGGCAGTGCTGAACTGGAGGATGCAGGAAAGGCGGGGTTGCCGCAGGCAGACTTGAGGGTCATTGGCAGCAGTGTGGTGTGCGTGGAGGCCCAGGACTGGAACAGGAGGGTGGTGTCGCAGGGCAGAGATATGGGGCAGTGTGGTGGAATTTTGCTTGGCTCTGGGCGGTGCTGTAAAGGTGGGAATTTTGACATCTGTTTTCACAAGCACCAAATTCACTCCACAACCTTGGAGAGAATTTTAAAAAATGTTTTAAAAACAGTGTAAACCCAAGGGTGACTGTTTGCGTAACCTGTATTCCAGCCAAAGAACAGCAGTTGTCTATGAGGCGCGGCCTACTGTTGGGCTAAGCACCTGCCACCTCATTACAGAATGTTCTCTTAATCAGCTGTAGTTGAGAAATCAGTCATGTTTACACGCCTCTGATATCATCATCAGACCATCCGCACCATGCCGAGTTCCTTTGTCCATTACATGGACGCTGGAAACATGCTGTGTGATTAATAGTGAATTTCAAGTGCAGGGGGCTTTTCACTGAGTTCTTCTGAAGCATCAAGTGTTTGGCTACTCTTGGGGTATGTCTACACTGCACACTAAGCCCAGGCTCTGATTCAGATCTGAGCCTGAACCCACCTTCTGTCCACACACAACTCTGTCCAACTCGAGTCAGCAAGTGTAACGCCGACAGACTCCAGTCGTCGGCGGGCAGGATCAAACCTGGGAACCTCTGGTGCGAAATGCATGAGTCTCTACTGCATGAGCGAAAAGCCACATGGCCCTTAGCTAAGGCTGTAGCAGACTCATGCATCTCTAAGTGGTCTCAGTGCCACTAGAGGGGACAGAGCACCACGCCCAGGAGGTGGGTGGGTTACACAAGCACTTGGGGCCCAGGTTCTAGAGCCATGCTGTGAGGGGGTTGGTCAGAACCCAGGTCTCCCTGTGACTGGGGCCCAAGCCCTGTCATTCTGCAGTGTGCACGCAGGGCAAGTTACAGGCCCAAGTCAGAAAGTCTTCATGGTGCACTATGGACCCATTAGTGTAGCTGTGAGACTTGGGTCCAGCAAATGTAAACCCAGGTTTACGATTCAGGTGGGCGTTCTGTCACCTCCGGCTAGGGCTGCCAACGTTGTGTTTAAAATACGGGACTGTTTTCTTAGCACCCCTAGGGGTGAGGAGCACCCTGTGCCACTGGGGGCCAAGGGTGGGGTGCCTAGTGTACCCCAGGGAGCAAGGGGTACTAACCCCGCCTGCTTTCCCCGCGCAGGCTCTGTCTGGCAGGGGGCTGCCCTGGAGCTGCACGGAAGGGCCAGGGTCAGGAAGGGGCTCTGTCTGGCAGGGGGGTCAGTACTCTCAGGGGGTCGCCTTCTATTCCCTGCTCGCAGAGTCTCTGCCAACGTCCCCAGCAGAGGAGAATCACTCAGATAGTTTGGGAACCTCTGCACTAGAGGTAAATTGATTCAGTAAATAATGGGGCTGATCCTGCAGTACTACATTGTCCAATTTTACAAACTTTCCATCATGGGACAGGAAGGGAATGATAAAACCGGCTTTGCATCATGATAATATTTTTAATCTGTTGAAATACGGGATAAAAGGCGTCCCGGGCTGATTTAGTACAGGGCAGGCAATTTCCTATTTAAATAAGAGGCGTCCCTGGTAGCATATTGGCAACCCTACCTCTAGCATGAGCCTGTGAAATAGGGTGTGCTGAGTCAGGATCTGATGCGGTGCCTTGGCACGCCCATCCCCACCAGGATACACTAATTGGGACCAGGGCGAAAGACAGAGGGGGCCAATTAACTAAGTGGGGCTCACAGTTGCCAACTTTCACGTGGTAAATAAGCCCCCCGACTTTCACAGTAAGCCAAAAATCAAGCTGATCCCATTTCAAAACAAGGCCAAAATAAGCCAATCCCTAAGAACCCCAACACTCTATGCGACTAGATCCCCCCGGCGTGCATCTGGGACTGGGGTGGGCCCGCTGAGCACCCTGACTCTCCCCCCCCCCTTGCCCCTGCTTGCCAGCAGCCAATCAAAAAAAAGAAGCTACAAGCCAAACAAGCAACAAGCCGCAAGCCAAAAACTAGCCAACAAGCAACTCACAAACCAATTCAGCCAAAACCAAGCCCAATTTCTGCGGTTTTGGCATGTCTGGTGGGGATACAGCTGAGGGGCTAACTGCGTGGAGGTAGTCCCAGCAGCTGGGACTATATAAACAGACAGGAAGGCAGTGGGAGGGAGGGCAGTGGGAGCCTGAGGAAGCCAGGCGTAGGCTGGACAGGGTGCTGTTAGGGAGTGAAAATAGGAGGCAGGTTATTTCCTTGCTGCCCGGAGGTGGAATGGCTGGGAGGGAAACACATTTTTCATGCTGCCCCAAAACAACAGACGGGGTTAGATCGTCGTTGCTCCTAACAGAGGGGTTCTCAAACGTCATTGCACCAGGACCCCCTTCTGACACCAAAATTACTACACGGCGCCAGGACGGGGGACCGAAGCCTGAGTCCGCCTGATTCCCACTGCCCCGGGTCGGGGAGCCCGAGCCTCACTGCCCTGGGCAGGGAAGGGGTCAAAGCTGAAGCCCAAGAGCTTCGGGCCCAGCCAGGGGGCTTGTTATCTGAGCCCTGCCGCCTGAATCCCTCAGGCTTTGGCTCAGGGGGGTGGGGCTTGAGCTTCAGCCCTGAGCCCCAGTAAGTCTAAGCCAGCCCTGGCGACCCCGTTAAAATGGGGTCATGAGCCACAGTTTGAGAACTGCTGTACCTAACACCACCTCTGAGAGCAGCAGCCGCTCCCGGAGCGTCTGCGCTGCGTGGTCGTGGCTGCGCTTTGCTTCTGCCTATCAGCCACAGGGGCACGGTCACCCCAAGCCTTGCCGTCTCGCATCCCAGCTGCGCCGGTGCCAATGGTTAGCTCAGAACTCCCGAGGGAGCCAGTTGGGAATGTCCCAGATGCCTCCTCCTCCCACTGGAGCTGCTGCAATTGATAGCAAGAAGCATCCAACAAGTTACCCAATCATTAAAACGCTCTTTTGTCAGAGCCTTGGCAGCCCGGCCTCTTTTGTTCCCTCAGGTGCTGTCAAACCCACGCACGTTGCTTCAAAGGGCTGGTGGCCCAGGGCTGCTCCCTGTGAAGTTTAACTTCAGTAGAGGCTACATTAATTGCATTAAATAGTCATTAGAGATCTCTTTAAAGCATAACTTCACTGACTTGGAATCCAGCGCACCGCTGGAGCATGGGGGCCTCTTTCCCCTTCAGGAGTTGTCTGTCATGCTTCTCCTTGTAATAGGAAAGTTCATTCCTTTAATCACTGGATTCCTAAATCAGGCTCCTTCGCGTCCATAATGGCCCGTGTGGGCTAAAGATCTGCAGAAGAAAAGCACGTGATTGCACAACTTCCAAGCCTTAAAGTGCTGACTGGCTGGAGGCTGAATGTAGGCGATTAAGCACTATGGAGCAAGACTCCCTGAAACAAACCGGGTTCATCTTCTCTTGTCAGTTGCAGTGACCAACTATAATCACCGTAGTTGGTCAGGAGCCTTCGACTGACGTCTCATCTGAAAAGCTGCACGTCCCACAGCACAGATCCCCCTAGCAGCATGCTGGGGAGTGACACAATAATGAGCCGGGGGCAAGGAGGAGGATCTGATTGCTGACTTAACAGCGTAAGGACTGGAGCTCCCAGACCACAAATACCGTATTTTTCCCTGGTGTGGTCTTTGGTGAAATTCCCTCTAAGGACATGTTCCAATAATAATAACCATACTTCTACAGCACATTGCGTTGTCATAGCACTCATACTGAATCTTCACAATGTCCCTGGCAGGAACGGTAGTAAAGATTCTCCTCAGCTTTGACCCCTTCCCTGCCCAGGGCAGTGAGGCTCGGGCTCCCCGACCCGGGGCAGTGGGAATCAGGCAGACTCAGGCTTCGGTCCCCCCGCCTGGGGTCGTGTAGTAATTTTTGTTGGCAGAAGGGGGAGCCGGGTGCAATGACATTTGAGAACCCCTGTGTTAGGAGCAACGACGATCTAACCCCTTCTCGTCCTCCTTTTGCAGAGATGGAAACTGACTTGCTTAGAGCCGCCCACAGCAACTCAGAGCTGGGATCAAATCTCAGACTTCAGAGCTGGACACCAGGCAGTGCTTGGTGTCATTACTGCTGAAGGTTATCGGTAATCACACAGGGTAGGCCCTAATGTAATTACCTCGTAACCTACACTTTAGATTAGGAGATAAAAATGACCGTACATTGACCCTGCAGGTACGCTGCATGTTTAGTGACTCTGCTTTGCATTTCTACACTACCTTCCATCTCACAGTCTTAAAGTCGTTTACAAAAACAAATGAATTAAACTTCACCCGCCCCCCCCCCGCTCCAGATATTAGTGTTTTTCTGATGGAAACAGGAGGTGAAATGGCTTGCAAAGGACATATAGCCCTGTGAGAGGCAAGCAGCATGAGAGCATACAGAGGATGGCTTGACACCAAGATGGTGGGCACGGTAGAAATGATACCTAGAAATGTGTCTAGTATATATCAGGAGTACACCACATGGCCCAATCAAAATCTCAGATCCAAATAGCCGGAACTTCAGCAGTGTTCAGAATCCAGATGTGTATCTGAATGAGGCGACTAGGGCCTGGTCTCTGCTTATAGGGGTTTTCCCCTGTTTCCAAATCTCAGTTATAATTGATCTTTGTAATTGATGAGAGAAGATGAACCCATTTGCTTAAGGGACTCTTGCTCCATAGTGCTTGATTACCTACATTCACCCTCCAGCCTGTCAGGACTTTACAGCTTGGAATCTGTGTCCTCGTGGGTGCTTTTTCTTTAGGTCGCAAGCCCACAAAGGCTAATGATCGCATCAGATAAATACATGGCAAGTTGCTCATTTTCCATTGTCATTTATTTACCTTCCAGACTGTGGTCACCAATCAGACAAAATGGAATAAGAGACAGGTAGAAGCAGCCCTATCCTCAGCCTATGTATAATAATTGTCCCACTATCCCCTCAAAACCAAAGTCACTGGTAGTGTGACCTGTCGTGGGGGAGAGAGAGGGATATCCATTTGATGCAGGAGTTAAAAGCCTACAGTGGCCTTTTCTTTAGAAGGAATTTGTGCCTTTATGCAATTCTGCTAAAGCAATAGAAGGAGTGCAGGAAAAAGACTCATTAGAAATATGACAGGTTTCAGAGTAGCAGCCGTGTTAGTCTGTATCCGCAAAAAGAAGAACAGGAGTACTTGTGGCACCTTAGAGACTAACAAATTTGTTAGTCTCTAAGGTGCCACAAGTACTCCTGTTCTTCATTAGAAATAGTCCTGGAGAAATGG
Organism: Chrysemys picta bellii; assembly: GCF_011386835.1. Taxonomy (NCBI): domain Eukaryota; kingdom Metazoa; phylum Chordata; order Testudines; family Emydidae; genus Chrysemys; species Chrysemys picta. The sequence goes on along the minus strand of NC_088811.1, from coordinate 8,017,330 downwards.
AGAGGTCCAGTAGCCAGGATCTAGATAGCCCCAAATTTCACACCTCAGGCCTCCCTTCACTTTTGACACACTGACTGAGATTTAAGGCCAGAAAAGAGTAAGATGTATATATGGGGTGGGATGGAGCAGGGTGTTATTATGGGGGAATTGTTTATATTGCTGAGTGTGTATCTAATAAACAGCTACATTGCTAGTGTCTTCTGGTTGCTTTAGTGCTGCTTAAATGCCACATTTGTTTCTTGCAGTGTTGTTGTAACTGTGTTGGTCTCCATATATGAGAGAGACAAGATAGGTGAGGCAACGTCTTGATTGGACCAACTTGTGTTGGAGGAAGGGACCAGCTTTCGAGCCGAGGTCTGGAGGAACCAGAGTGTCCACGCTAAATCTGAGGTGGGGCAGATTGCTAAACAGAAGGGGCTCACACATGGAGTAGGAGACCACTTAAAATGAAAATACCCCTTATGATTAACAATCTCTTTCATCTCATATTTAGCCTGGACACTCTGGTGACTTTCTCCAGACCTGAGGAAGAGCTCTGTCAAACTCAAAAAAGTGTCCCTTCCACCAACAGAAGTTGTTCCGCTCACAGATATCGCCTCACCCACCTTGCCTCTCTCACCCTTGTTTCTGTCATTACACTAGATAAGAGAAAATGGTACTGAATAGTTCAGCAATAGCCCAGGTCAGGAGGCACATAAAGTTGTTACCCATTTGTTCTCTGTTTGGTAACCTACATTAAATGAGCTTGTGGTCTTTGTCCAGTCATTGATGTTATTGCAACAGCACTGAGTAACCTCAACCATGGCCCAGGACCACATTGTGCTAGACACTGAACAAACTCAGAGCAAACGGACAGTCCCAAGAGAGCTTATAGTCTCAGTTCTTAGTAGACATCTATCTATCTAGGTTTTGCCTGAATCTGAATTAAACGCGCCAGCTACCCGAAACAGTTGGGTGCCCCGCATCTCCTTGGAGGAAAATTCATTTGGCCCCCTCACTTCCAGCCATAAACAAGAGCCTAATAAATCTCACGTTATATAAACCGTCTCCAACTGAAATGCTCCGTTGGTTTGCAGAGGCCTAGACTGGAAAGAATGAGGAAATGCACCTGGTTTTCAAAACAAAAAATCTCATATTTTACTTTCAATTAATAGGCATCACTTGCATGTGACACTTTTCCATTCCCCCTTATTTAAAAAATACATTTCTTCTGCAATATGATATATTACATTTCAGCATGTAAACATGGTTTATATACATCATTCTGACAATACACTTTAATATGTCATGGTGCCTATACCTGTATAGTCCACACATAACCCTTTTTATAGCTATGAAATAATATTACAGGTAAAAAAATAGGAACGAAAGCCATGCCTTACAGAAAGAGTTCTGCTCTCCTAGCGTTGAGCCGCACAGTAAGCATGAGTTACAAAACTCTTCAAGGGGGAAAGGGCCAGGTTCTGGTTTCAGATCTGCATGCATAGCTCCCATGGTATAATTATAATAATAGTACATAGGATTTTTCACCCAAGAGTCTCAAGGCACTTAACATATGAGGCACACACAGAACTGAAGTGATTTGCCATTGGCCACCCCGCAGGCCAGGAACAGAATCCAGGTCTGTTAAATCCGAGTCTGGGTCTCTATCCATTGAACCACATAACCACTAAAGGCCTGGGAAGCTGCATGTGGGTGGCATTCAGCCTAAAGTGAATTATAGTTTGTGGGTGTGATGGAAAACCAGCCCTTGTGAAGTAGTGCCACAGGCCATTGGTGCTGTGCGATTCTTAGCCTAGCGGAACTGACTAAACTCACTTCATTTGCAAATCTGGTTCAGCAGCATAAGACATCAGTGTCTTTGGCAGTGTGTTGGCCCAGGAACGTTCAAGCTCAGTTGGAAAAGTTGTGTTTTTTTCCAGTGAGGTCCCTGCATGCTGAAGTTTTTACTCCAGACAGGCCGGTACTGACAACCCGGATCCAAACACCGCACACACCCCTCAATATTCAGGTGTTTGAAACCAAATGCACAGCTGAATAATCCATCATGAATCCCTCTTTGGTTTCTCCTGTGCCCTAGGTTACCCCTCTATAGCGGAGGGTGGAATATGCCACAACAACACACTGCCCGTGGAGTTCACAAATGTTTATCTTCTGATTTGGGTTTGGTACCATGACAAACGAACCCCTTAGCCACACATGGCTACACCTCAGTCAGCTGATAATATTACCCAGCATCCTTTGCCGGTTGTACTTGTTACTGCCTCTCCGATAACTTGTGTTGCTGGCCAGAAACGTTCACGCCAAGGGTAGCAATTTAAGTCAAACCCTTACGGTTTTCATAGAGTCTAACACGAACTGTTCCCAAGGGGGAAGGGCTCAGAAGCTACATTCACTCCTACATTTGGCAGGAAGGAGCTCAGAGGATCTTCACACCCTATTCTCCAAGGGTAAGTCCCAAAATCCCTCTGTGCAGAAACCAAATACACAAGCAGCACAGGTGAGACACTCCAGGTCCCCAGAACAGGCGCAACCTCAACAGAAAGTCGCTTGGCGTGGCTTTAAACTCTTTGCGGCTGGGGTCTGCTGTGGCCTCACAGCCGATAGTCCATGTTTCCGAGGTGGCTGCCAGACTCTATCAACTTTGGGATGTTTAGACTTTTGTCCTCGATGGGTTATTCTGCGTCCTTTGGGTTTCTAAACCAAAAAGCATAAAATCTGAGAATGAACCTGTTCAAATACTAACCACAAATCAGCAGGAATATCATCCCTGGAATGCGTCCCTCTGTAACGCAGAAAGTCATTTCTCTTCGTCTGGCGTTTGCCCCGGATTGATGTAAAAGATGAACCACTATGCTGCTGCCCCAGGCAAACCATTTTGCTGGTGTCTGTGTCGAAACGTTTTTCCATTCCTGCCCCATACACCTGTACCATACACCTGGTGCAGCAAAAATCAGCATTGCAGAGATTAACATAATCTGCAGAAACAGTGCTTGGTTCCCCCTTTGCTACCCCATATTTTTAGTGATGGGATGTGTGGCCCCTACCTTTTAGTAATTAACACATCGAAGGTCAAATCTCATTGATTTAAGCAGGCGTTTGGCCCGAGGAAGGCCCGGGGGCTGAGGGAGTGAATTGCAAAGAAGCAGGGATTTCTTTTTGCAGTTGGTTCAGCCCTGTGTGGATACACTGGCTGGTTAGTCATGTCACCACAGGTCACTGGTCTGGGATGTGGATACGAAAGCAGGCTCTGGAATAAACACGGTGTGCTCCGTAAGTGTGAGTTTGGTCAGGGAACAGATCGCTGGGTCTTCCTCCAGTAGATGAGCCCAGCGGATCCATTCCGCCTTGCCAAGCCGCTCCCCCTTTCTGCTCTCACAGAGTGACTCTCCAGCAGAAGGTCTCAGAAGAGGCAGGACGGGGCTATCTGCAGGAGTGGCTGAAGTGCAAGCTCCGCCGGTTGAGTTTTTCAGGGTTGTTCGACGCCATGTGGGAAAACTCCCGGAAGATGTCGAGGTATGTCGCATCTCCTGCAGAAATACAGGGCAAGACAAGTTAATCCCACCATTCTCCTTCCATGGAACAGGTGCTCAGCATCTCTGAAAACCCAGCCCTATGCACCCCCTCCCAAAAAAGGCCCCCAGGATTAGTGGACACTTGAAAGTTTGGCCTGAGTGACTTGTTCAAAGCCACACAGGAAAGTCCCTGACAGAGACATGAATAGAGCCCAGGAGCTCTGCACTGTTATTTAGCCACGAGATCATGTTCTGACTTTGGACTCCTTGTACATGTGAATTGGTTTGTTTCTAAACTTTGATAGACCTACCCTTTATCACGACTCTTGCTTTGGGATCCCGATTTGGGATCATTCCCCCCCTCTCCCCCCCAATCCATCTCTGATCGTTGCTTTCTCATTACGTATCCAGGCACACGAGCCAGCAAGGTTTGTTAAGGAGCCAACCTGGCAGTCCTGTACCCCTATACTTCTCCCCAGCACAGCACAGCCAGCCATGAAAGCTTCCCCCAATGGGCCCTGTCACTGCACCTCCCTGTGACCTGCAAGGACCATGGATAAGATGGTAGTTGGCTTGTAGTCCCCAACCTCTGTGCTGGCTGCCAGGCCGGATGATGGGTAGTGACAGAGGATCAGGAGGGGGACACCTGTCCACCCATGCTGGAGGGCAACAACGTCTCATTGCACATAGACCACAGAACAGCCTTCAAACAGCAACAACTTTCTGCTACCGCCACGCTGGGGCTGGCTTGAAATGTCTGATCTAGGCACAAAAGGCCTGGTGTCCTGGCACCAATGCCCAGAGCCATCACACCTCCCTTGGCGTGTGCAAGGCTTCAGTGCAGAGCCCCGCAGAGATCACTAGACGCCTGCATCCCATAATCCCAGTGCTTGCATAGCTGTCACTGTGGGAGGGTGGGGGCGGGACTATTTCAATTTAGGATGAGGCCTCTAAGCTAAATTCCTCTTGTGACCACATCAGAATGTGAACACTCAAGGGCAGGGGGCCCCACTTCGCCATCTCCTTCCTGGGGTGGTGGTGCCAGAGGCAGAGTCAAGAGGGCTTGGTGCGACCTGCCTGACCGGAAGCCTACTCTCACCAAGACAGCGAGATGGAAGCATCCAGTGCGTCTTCATTTCCTCCTCCCCAGGCCCCCGGTGGGACCACCAGACAGGGTCACCATGCCAGGGAGCTGTGTGCACTCGGTCTGGTTTGTCACGAGCAACGTTCTCCCTGCAAGGTGTGTTTAATTGTATTTATTTAATGCACGGCTCACTTGTGCCTTCCAGCCACTGGGCTGCATTGGGCAGCGGTGCCATGAAGCACTCCGCTCCTTGCCAGGCCAGTCCACTGGCCAGTGGGTGGGTCATCAGCTCCTCTCGGCCCCCTGAGGGGGCGCATGCACCACTGCCTGCACGAGCACTTGGGAGAGCACACAGACAGCCATTGTCCAGGAGGTAAATGGAGGCAGGAGGTGTCCTGCTTCCAGGCTGCTCCCTTGTGCACCTGCGCAGTCTCTTGGGGGACAGTCTCTTGGCTTGTATTTAGGTAAAGCCCAAACTGAAGGTGCCCTTTTCATCTGAGTAGGCACTCCAGTTCTAGGCAGGATTTAAAACCAGCGCATGTTACCGAAGCCCTGAGGTGTCAAGGACCCGGGTCTGTTCCCCTCTCAGTTCGTGCAAGGAGCACCCATCTGCTGACCTGTTCCCACTGAGTGCTGGTAGGTCGGGAGTGACACCATCTGATAGCTCAATATAGCCTTGGTCCCGGGTCGTGTCTTTCTCCCATGGAGCTTTGTTCCCTGTGGCAAGGTTTCTGGCCTTTTTCAATGTAATCTGAATTGCTCTCCCAGAGATGGCTGGAGATACGGGCACGAGCATATGCCACGGCCAGCAGTGAGTAAACTGAATCCTTACGTGAACATGAAGTCCCCACTCATTACTCCACAAATGGAGTTTCCTCTTTTAACGTTCTGGACTTAGATCGTAAGCTCTCTGGGGTAGGGGGTTACGTCATGCGTCCGTACATCCCCTAGCACAATGGACTCCTGCTGCTCCTGCCATACAAATCTAATAACAATATGGAGCTTGTTCCAACCAAGCCTTCGCTGAGCTTGCGCTCACACTGATGGACAGGTGCAAGTGGGAATGCCTGTATTCTTGTGCCTGGTTCCCAACCAGCCGCGTGGGCTGCACTAAATCTCAAAACAATCTAGGGGCCAGATCCATCGCTGGTGTAACTCGGCATAGCCCCCTTGAAGTCACTCCAGTGCTGCCCTAGATGTCCAGGTAACAGAGTGGGCTGCATTCTCTTTTACCCTCAATTCTCCAGGGCTACTGTCCCCAGACCCAGCTGCAGTTGCTCCACTGTCTGCACTGGCTTGAACAGCTGGGTGAGCACCAATTGTGGCTAGGACGACCCCCAAACCAATAGCCTTTTACGTATATCCCACCCTTGGAGAAGAGTTTGCTTTTGTGCCTGCCTGCTCCCTCTCTGAATGAAAGCTGTCACCCTCCTTTCTTATAGAGTACATAGAAGAGCGAGCTATTTTCCTACGAAGAAAAGAAAAGATTAACTCTTTAGAGGCTGGAGTCACGGTGTTCAGAACGGACGTGCTAATGCACTGTGCACAGGTGACCACAACCTGGGAGGCTTTGGATTGATTGAGCCCTTGCAGCTAAAATGGACGGAAGCAACTTCAGGGGAATCATAACGCTCACGGACAAATCCACTTGCATTCAGAATATCCATCAGTTACTCGGAAGGGCCCAGAGCCTCAATATTATGGTGATGGTTGCGATGATAGATAGATAGATCAATAGATAGATAGATATGGGGGGAGAGACATCTGGCCAGATGTAATGCCTCAGGATCAGGGTATTGCCAGGGATGGGATGGGTTGCAGAGTATCACCCCTTTGGCAGGACTGTATGAAGAGTTCATTCCAGAAAGGCACCGGAATCCGATTCAGGCTCCTCTCTCTGTCTCTGTCTCTGTCTCTTTCTAGCATTCACATTTATTCTTTATTTGTTAGGTTAAGAAAAGGGCAGCACTGCAGCAAATGCACAGAGACACTGAACACAAGAGATTCGAACAAGTTAGTAGCTGATGCAATGAGCCAGTTTCCCAGGTCCCTTCCAGCTCCTTTGCACACCACCTGAGCAGCACTAGATCTGACTAACACTAGTACCTGAGCAGCCCGATTTCACGTGCTGAGAGTCCCCTAGCGTGGGGAGTTCTCAGCTGACACAGAGCCATTGTAACTGGCTCCTTCACCACCTCGCCAAGCCCCACTCTGCACTGGCATGGGGAGAAGATATGGCTGGAGTACACACTTCTCAGGCTACGCTCAGCTGGCCTCTGGTCCCTGAGAGACCACAGCCAGCTGGTGTAAGTTAGAACAGCTCCCAGGCTGTCCTTACCTCTGCCAGGGCTCAGAAGAGTGCAGGCCCTCCCTGGGAATCATAACTATCTCACTGAAAGGCCCCCTTCTTTGCAGTGTCCAGGGGTAACTGAATATGAGCAAGTAATCCTACAACCCACGTGGATCCCAAAATAATCAGACCAAAATCCCCCCAAAGCAACAGTTCATTCACTCTCGCAAATCCTGAGTTGGCTGAGGAGCGTCCGGTCTCCTTAACTCACTTAGGGTGAGTTTCACTAGCTGCCGCTGCCTATTTTTGGCGCTCACAAGTGCAGTGTTGGGCCAGATTTTCTTCTGCCGTGCACCTTTGTGTCGCACCATTTACACTTGTGCAAAGTGCATGTAAAAATGCTGCCAACTGACGAGGGTAGCTTTTCAAACCCATTTTGCACAGCTGTAAACGGCAACACGAGCTGCAAGGCTAGGAGGGTGACTTCACATCAGAGCACCCTCTGGTACATATCTTAGAAAGAGAACGTGCTGTGATTTCTAACATAGGGGTTGCTGGACAGGCTGGGATCCTGTCTCTGATAGTAGCCCAAACTGGATTCATCTGCAGGAGGCATGGAACTGCCATAATGCACTTGAGTTTGCAGGTTTTTACATCATCGGAGCACATTTCTTCTAGATCCTGGCAAGTGAATCACGCAGTGGAGATTTCCAGCACATTTAGGTCTATGTCAAGACATCCTGTCACTAAGCTCACAGGGGCTGCCACATTGGAAAAGACCCCGCCCCAGTGGTCCATCTATTCCAGTATCCTGTCTCCGACAGCTAATGATGAAATGATCAGAAGAAGGCGTGAAGCTGCCATAATGCAATTTGATATACCATGGTAGGAAATTGCACTCCGTTGGTGATCAACTCATATAATCAAACAAGAAGCTCGAAAACTCATAGGCTTTGTTATTGTTCACATAAAGCCCCATTCAACTCCCAGTGAAGTCACTAGAAACACTCCTATTGACCCCAGTAGTAGCTGAATCATGCCCACAAGCCCTGATGTAATCTTATTCAGATAGATAGCTAATACTTTTGAAAATTGCTCAGTTATCTGTTTCAGTAATATCCTGCGGCATCCAGTTCCACAGATTAATTTTATCTCAGCTACCTGGCCCCCATTATTGTAGAAATGTCTTAGTCATTATCTGAGTATCTCACAATCTTTAATGTACTTATCCTCACAATACCCCTTTGAGGGCAGGGCTGTGCTGTTATCCCCATTGCACAGATGGGGAACTGAGGCCTAGAGAGATCACGTGATTTGACCAAGGTCACAAAAGAAATCTGTGGCAGAGCAGATATTTGCCCGCAGGTTTCCAAAGTCCTAGGCTAGTGCCCCTAATCTTTCCTTTCTATATGCAATGGCCTTGCCATTTTTTCGGGGGGAGGAGGGGGGACACAACCAGGGATGAGGACAGGGGAGATAACTGTAATGATCTTTCCCATATTAAACTGTTCTGACTGTCCAATCCCTCCTCATAACTCCACCAACCCAACCTGATTTACAAAATAGAAAAGTGGAGCTAATAATTCAACTTAGTTTCTGCGTTTCTCTGCCGCTCTGAGAGTGATGGAAACCTTGAGGTAGGAGACATCTTCCAAAAGGCACCTGCGGTTAGAAAGGCACCTGCGCTTAGATTATCTGATGGTAAGCAAAGGACAGCTACCTTGCAACTGAAGTGGTTTTAAAGTGCTCAGCCTGAGGGTGGGAATGTAGGATTTTAGCTGTGTTGCAAGGCCTCCTTTTCCAAGACTGATCGTATGCTGGATAAGTTAAATAAGTATTTTTAAAAGACACAGTAGGGGATATTTTGAACCTGCCACCTTTGACCCGGTGTCCCTTTCAAGCTGTTTGAAATCATGATGTTATCACATCACATGCGATGGACGCCTAACCAGCCACTCAAAAAATGCAGAATATTTATGTGCCATTCCACTCTGTTTGCGGACACAGTTCAGCACGTGGGTTGCAGTGAAAGAATAACAGGTCAAAAGGGGATAATATCTTAGCTACAGTTAATACAGAAAACAAGGCAAGAGACCCTCCATAAATAAAACAAGCCAAAGCAGAAGGAGGTAAGGAGTTTATCTAGATTTTTATTAACAGTGTTTCAAGAGACAATAGAGGGTGGAAGGGGGGAGGGAAAAGCTGACACCATGGCAACTGCTGTAAAATTGTACAAAGATACTAACATATAGAATAGTCAGTTCCATAGTTATACTCAGTACAGATTGTAGAGGCAAAGGGGAAATTAAAAAAAGTGTCACAAAGTTGTACTGAAAGCAGGCAAGTGAAGGAGGTTAATATGCGCTAGCGTATTTACAGCAAGTCCCTTGTACCCAGCCATTAGTGCGTCCAGAGCCTATTCAACAAACCACACCTGGCAGCTTTGACTTGGCTGAAAGATCCTCTTTCTTTCCGTGCTGTCTAGGTAGGAAGTGATGGAGTCTCAGGTCAGGCAAGAAGCCAGGTGGGCTTTGCTCCCCAGTGGCTCGAAGGCCTTCATTCAGGAAGGCCAGTTAACATAACCTTGCACTGAGCCAAGCTTATCCCCCGGGGATCTATCCTTCCTCGGCTCCAGCTGTGGGTCTGACCCTGAGGGGTCACATGTCACAGGACTGACCCACCCTGACATTCATGTGCTGTTTGATGGACGCTGAGATGGTTTTATACAAATGGGGGTCGGTGCAGCGGAAGGGAGCTGCCTGGTTCTTCCGAAAATGCACCTTACTGGAGCACACGGATGTACAAACTAAACAATTCCCGAGCTATTGGGGAGGTGCTAAGAGCTGAGACCACATCTAGGGAGCCCCGTGCTCCTTGCCTGGCTGACCCTTCTCTGCCATCTTACTCCTGCACTAGAAACCGATGGGCTCTATTAGCGCCCTGCAAACTGACATTCATGACTCTGCTACATTTAGGAACCATGTGACTGCCCCCCACCCTTTCCCCTCCCACACATATCTGGCTGCCTGAAAGCCCCATCTTCCCACCGACTCCTTGGCTTTCAGCTTGAGAGCCTTATTCCCATACTCAGCGACTGCAGTCTTCAGGGCTTGGACTGTTACACATCACATTCTTATGGAAACAGCACTCGGTATTTGGTATCTTTATTATTTTTTCTCTTGTCCTTTCAAACGCCCATTCCCCCCTCCCTTCTCACCCCGTGCCCTTCCCCTCACACCCCTTCATCATCACATCACTCCGCGCGCGCGCGCACACACACACACACACACGCACACGCACAAGTTTGTCATCAGCTGATCAGTTGTTTAATATAACATTTAGTCTGTTCATGCTTTTTTGCCTTTGGATGAAAGCAGTGAGAGGACCGCAGCAGAATGGCACCACACAGCATTCCTGGCAGTCTGGAAGGAGACAGCAATAGCTGTGTCCATTAATCTGAGGCTACTGGAGGCCTCTCAGTGCATTTCTTTAGGAGTATCCATTTTTCATCGTGTGTAAATAACACTCAAATTTGCCAGTCTGAGATGTTGCAAATGTCAGAGAAATTCATGCTCAGCGCAGTCTCAGTTTGTCGAATCTCAGGCTTTACAAGCATCAATATTTCTCCCCTTGACAGAATTATTGGAAGGAACGGCAAGGCACACAGACTCAGATTATCATGATTAATAATATTAAAATAATGTGTGTGCATGCACAGGGGGGTAGTTAGATGGCAATTTGCTAGTTTGTACACACGTTGAACAGGGAGTATAATCTCAATCTGCAAGTCTTTTGTACCCATCCAATCTAGATTTGAAGATGTGCTTAAAATGCAAAATTCGGATCCTCCAATTCAAGTATTTGGATCCAGGATGGTGGGTTGGCTCATAATATAGTTGGAACAAATATTCAAAGCTTGGCCCAGATCTCAATCACCCCAAAAGCATGAGAATCTTCAATTTGGAGATCATCTTTTGGGCCCATCTATGTTGAGGTAATACCCAGGGTGTTGCTTTCCAGACAAAGGCAAATCTGTTAATGTTAATCGCAGCTGCAACCAAGTTACTGTCATGTATGTAATGTACAAACTCTTTGAAAAGAAGAGCTATAAAGGAGGAATGACAGCAATTTTGGCATTAGGATTGTACAACACTCAGAGAAATGTAACCATATTAAAGAGAAAAAAAATAACCCAGCGACTTTATGTCTAGACTCCCCTGTAGCCGTACTGGCTCTTTGCTTTGCCGAAAACAAACTTTATGTACAATTTCCCCAATATCCCTCCCTCCCAAGCCCCAAAACACGCGCGCACACACATTTCTCATTCAAAAAAAAACCCATAGAAAACATTGATAAATGCCTCTTAGGCATAGTTTTTTCCCGGACAAAAACATTTTGTTTTAGAAACTGCAGGATTTGTTAAGTGTTCTACCCTATCTCAGGCTGTGAGGCATCAGATGCCTTGCATTCTCTTTACACGCAAAAAGAAGAGGAAAAGAAGAAAAGAAAGGGAAGCGGGGAGACGGGGGGAAAAAAAGTCAAGTTTAAAAAAATAGGCCCTAGTAATGTTACAAAAAAATCCTGACATTAAATACAGCCAAACTGTATTGAATGAAAATTGCACTAGTCCTCTGGGCGTCTCAATAATAAATTAAATACTTAACAACTTCACCGATTAAAAAAGACAGCACAAAATCCATAACAAAAGAACATAAAAAACCCAATACGGTAAGTAGGAAAAGTGCACAAAGTTGCTTTATACATTGACTCTAAATAAAGTACCGATACATTTTAAATAGATAAATTGTCTTGCCAGACATACTGCTTTTTGTGTCAGTATTTACATATTCTTTCACCACGTTTACTGGGGCAGTGAGTGATTCCAAGCTTGTATGTGCCAAACCGTACACTGTTGTTTTGTATTGTTCTCGTGAGTCACTAATGTCGACTGTGAAATAAAATGGCCTGGAGTGGACAAGCTACGCCTTCAGATCTCACTGGTTTATAGAAAAGATCAGTCAAATTTCTAACTCCTCGTCAGAGTCAGAAAACTGATTGGAGTCGATTAACAGGCAACGCCTGAGGAAAAACGTTTCCAGCAACCACCAGGCTGGGTTTCGTTAATGCAGAGTGAGAGCAGGATGTTTAATGATCAACATGTTGCTTTTTTCTCTTTGGAGTGTCCTGAAATTTTCTAGTTTTAATTCAATCTTGTCTTTTTCTAGAGGAGGACATGGCTTGAAGGGAACCACGTGCGGGAGAGCAACTGTTTTGTGCAGATTAGCCTTTCTATATAAAATGGGACAGGCTGGGATAATCAACGAGTCTTAATTACAGAGAAGCCGCCTCGTTCCTAAGCCAAGATAAGCAGCAGATATTCAGCTGCACGTTGGTTGGTTCCTGCGTAGTCCTGAGCCGTCTGAGCCCAATCTAGCAAAGCTCAGAAGTACAGGCTGAAGTTTAAGCAGGTGAGTATTCCTGCGTCGCTGGACTGAAGGCAGAGTGCTCAGTAAATTGAGGAGGGCAAGGGAGTTTCACTGTCAGGCAGCTTCTTAAACCATCCCAGATCTGCACAGATGGCAATACCATCAAGCAGAAAATTTCACACCAAGGAGTTGTGAGTCCAGGGTTTTGCTCAACAGGGTTCTGATCTTACTCGCACTGACGTCAACAGCAAAATTCCCATTGACCTCAGGGGGAGCACGCTCAGGCTGTAACTCAATCGGAGGTGTCAAAGGAAAGGGTGATGCAATAGAAGAGGCCAGTCAGTTTTCAGGAGGAAGCTGTTTACACGTAACGTGATTTGGACAGGGGAGAAGGCAACAGTGTGGAGTGCAGCGAAATGAAAGGTTACAAGGTCAGGCACCAAGAGAACCATATACCGTTAGTGGTTCTATGCTGAAAACGCCAAAGCTGAAGTGGATGAGGGAAGTGGAGAAGTGCTGGATCAAACCCGATAGCCTTCAGCACCCCGCTTAACAGAAAACAAGAACCTTAACGGAGGGCACTGTACGTGCAAATCAAAGGGAAACATTCCAACTCCACAGGAGGCCACCTCTGCAATACTGTGTGCACTTCTAGCTACAGAAGACATGATTGATACTGGTGTAAATCTGGCGTCACTCCACTGACTTCAAATGAAGTGACTCCAGATTTACACTAAGATCAGAATCTAGTCACCAGGAAGTTGTCCCCTGAATAACAGGGACTAAATATCAATGTCTATTCTCTGTACTTAAACGGTAACAAGTGACCATTTCACTACAAAAGGCACAATTCTGCAGGCTTTACTCATGAAGTCTATGGGCATTTTGCCTGAGTATGGCATGAGCAAAGACTGCGGTGTTTAGCCTCTAGTAAGTACCACCACAGGCATCCTAAAGCCTTTTTTCAGCACTCACTCAGAGAAGGGAGGACTGCCTGAGTCTGGATTGCATAACGGTGTCAGAATCAGGCGCTGTGTGCTTAAAGGGGATAGTGCAGGTGGCCTGAGGTTTACTGTGGGCCCCACCAAGTGTACCGGGCAGGAAGACAGCACGACTACGTAAATGCTGAAGACTCACATAATCCAGCTTTGGCAATGGCATGTTATGTAAAGAGCACTGGCGTGATCTCTGTGCTCAACAGGAGGGAGTGTAGATGGAGAAGGGACAGTGAAGGGCTGGAGAGAATAGGTTTTTATACTGGGGGGTGGAGCGGGGAAGTCATCCAGAGTCTGCTCCAGTGGTAATCTGGAGCAACTCCAGCAAACTCAGTAGGGTTATTCCAGATTTACAGCACATGGGTGTAACTGAGATTTTGGCGTTCCGGGAGTGGCCGTCTCACAGTTTCGAAGGGAGCAGACAGGAAAGAAGCCATGAGGGAAGACAGGAAGTGGGTGGCACACCTTCAGGACATAGTCTGCCCCACTGACATCAGTGGCAACGCTTTCCTTGACTTCCAAAAGAGCAGGATCCGGCCCTTTAGCTGAGAAAGGAACTAAAGGAATTGGGTGGCGTTTCTTTACTGCTCTAGCCCTGGATGAGTGCACAGATTTGAGTGGAACCTGCTTGCTCGTGCTGCACCTGAGGACAGAAATATGCCCACAGAGCGCAACCAGCAGATGTATAACTTACCAAGGGCAGCAGCTGGTATGCGGAGCAGAACTTTTATTAAAGGAATCGGACAAGTATTTGATGGAAAGAAATATTACGGTGTATCACTGCTAGCTTAACAGAGGGGATAGGGCACGGGGAAGTCTTCCTGGTCTCTTGTGTTCCTGATTAAGAATTTCATCCTTCAAGATCCTGAGCTTCTCCTGTTAGGCACCGAGCCCCCAAATCCCATTGACTAGAATGACATTTGGGAGGCTCAGCACTGAGTGGGACTGGACTCTTAAAGGAGCCCAGTGAGGCTTTCCATGGTCATGCACAGTCACAGGTTGGGCTTCCAATTTTATACATGATCTCCAAGCCCTCTGCAGAAATGACAGCGTGGTGATGGTATCTCTCCCGAGATACCGGGAGCACGTCAGAAACACAGACCGTAAAATCCAAAGTGGCTCTGAGTAAAAACAGGTCCCCCCACACTCCCGCAAAAAAAGAAAAACCAAAATAGTCTTGCCAGTAAATGGAAATGGAGCAATCCGGATTCCCTGGACCTGCTGCAGAAACGCCCTGCTCGCATGCATCAGCATGAGGGACGACAGCATTTAGGGACACGCATACAAATAGAAATCCCCTTCCCAGAAAGGGGCGAAGGAGGAAATCTGACCAGGGAAAAAACCCAGCTGCTTGAGTTAGCCACTCAGGCTGTGGGCGTCTGATTTTAGTTTTCTTCCCTGGCACAAAGCCCATCGCCGGCGACGAGCCTCTCCTGGCCACAAAAAATTAGCCTCACTGCTTCAGTAACACTAAACACATCGCACTCTAGTCCGGGACGCAGCTAAGCTATGGCTTTGACCAGCTAGCTACTGTTGGTTGAAAAAAGGGAGCTTTGCTGGTTTAAACCTGAGAGCATGTAAGGTGGGCGGCCATGTCTCTCCTTCCTATCCCGTCCCGGGTGCCTTTTGCAGCAGAGGATCTCTACCTGCAGCTTGCCTCCTCCAGACTTAAGAGGCCCCCATGTTAGCATTTGAAACCAGATCTGACAACTTCCAAACCTTGCAGTCACCCCATTTGCTAATGAGTACTTCAAGTTGCTGAGCACCGTTGATAAGAGAGGGCTCCAGCAACAGCACGCTGTCCAACCAAACTTTGTTCATACGACAATTCGGTGTAGGGCCGATCTATAGCGCTACAAATACACAGCAGGTTCCAAGCATATCATCCAGCTGTATCGTTGGTGATGTTCTTCTGCCGATAAAGGGTTTTCTTTTCTTTTTTACACTAAACTCGTGCGCTCCCCGCGCACTCAAACCCACGAGCCACGGTCTGTGGTGTGCCCTGAATCGCCTCCTGTGTGAAATTGACCGTCTCTAGTCAAGCATGAGAATTACACACTAACAGGAAAGTCCCTCTCCTTCCTCTGTGGCTCTTGGCCTATCTGCCGTAGGCATCAGAATCAGGCCAATCTGCAAGAAACACCAATATACACCAAAGGTGGGGCTCAGGCGGCATTCTTGAATTCAGCCCACTTAAGACAGCAAAGGAGAGGCAGGTGGGGAGTTGTCACTAACACTCATCTATATTAAGGCTGATGAACTCCTGTATACACTTCCTGTACTGGAGCTCAGTGGGGCTGTTGCTGGGATATTGACCTGGTTGTCCGAAGGGGCCCTCGGCTTCTCGCATCTCCTCGTTCATTCGAGCCAGACGCAGCCTAGAGGGAGAAAGAGGGAAAAATAGAGAAGAGGTTTTATTATCCTTTCCTGACTAGCCTGGAGATTGCTCGCAAAGCAAGGCCTAGCTCCAACCGCAATATCCCCGAAGGTAGACAACACTTACAAGGTGACTATGTCTGCATTGGCTGCCTGGACTGCAATGCTGAGGGGGTCTTGGCCATCCTCGTCCACTGCGTGCTGGTTGGCGCCTCGCTTTAGGAACAAGCAGACCTGGCTGAAAAGGGGAAATGAAAGACGTCAGAGCAGAAATACAGGCTCCTGGGCCGAGGTCCGAACCACAACAGCGGCACTGTGGGGCGCTGTGCTTCTCATGGCTAGCCTGCTCTCCTGACGGGGAAGAGCTCCCGCTCAGGCCAGTGCACAGGAGCAAAGGGTGTCAGAGCAAAGGGTCTCTGCACGAGTGACAGTGAGTGAATGGGGGACCCAAACTCCATCGCCCACTCAGATGGCTCTCGTGGCTAGTGACACCAGATCATATGCAGTATGGCCGTTATGCCGCGTACTGGCCCTCGGCACAGGGGTGAATTTCACCCCAAAGGGATGCGTCCTCAGAAGCAGGGGTGATCACACTATTTACCTAACTTCAAACCCACCCAATCACTGCATGACCGAACCGAACGTTCAACTCGAACTTTAACATTAGAGGATTCGTCCAGGACACGCTCATAGAGCACTCGGGGGAGCAGGGAAATGGGAGCAGAGAAGGGAGAAGAGGACAATCCACAGGGTGAAAAACAGAGCTGAGACTGGAGAGAATTTGGGGCAGGGACTGTCTCTATTTGTACAGCACCTTGCACAACTGGGGTCCATGACTAGGGCTCCTACACGAACAATAATAATAATAAATGCACCGAGCAGCTATTAATCAAGAGCAGAAAGAGGAGAAAGAAATAGTCTAATAAAAATAAATCTATGTTGGGCCTGGCTCTCCTTTCATTTATACTCGTGTAAATCAGAAGTAACTCCACTGAAGTCAATGGAGAGAGACAGATCAGAGTCAGACCTACAGCATATAAGGCTCCATTTATGCCAGCCTGGCTTTATACAGGGGAATTGGGGTCTTCTGTCCTCAACCCACCAAACAGGTTGTTGTCCAGTAGCTAGAAAAACGTGTGATTTTCAAATAGCTGATTGACCAAAACCCACCAGCCCACCGGGACTCTTGTGTCGACCCAACCTGTGGGCTCAGGAGTGTGTTTGGAGAGGGAGGGAGGGACTTACCCAGTGTGTCCCAGGTATGTGGCGTGGTGCAGAGGAGCTCGGCCCCGGATATCTCTTTGGTTAACATCTGCTCCGTTCTGGAGTAAGAATTCGCAGGCTATCAAGGAGCCCTGGTTAGAAGAGGGAGAGAGTTTTGTTGGGTCCCGTTGCACTGCTGGATTGCGGATAAAAGCCCAGGCTGCTCCGGGGAAGAGTCAATCCCATCCCGGGGCTGCCCCACCAATGTCAGGCATAGCAAGAAAGGGAAAACCCCAGAATAATCCATTACAATCGGAGAGAGAGACACACAAGAATCAATGTCCCCAAAGCAGCCCCAGAAGGGTCTCCCTCCTTGTCTAAGCAGGCCAGACTCTCTGCATCCTCATCTGATCCCTTCCCCAAGAAGGAAAAGCTTCATTTCAGAGGGGGAGTTTCTAATTAGAAACAGCCAGCACTGGGGTGGGTACCAGGGGACGTGCACACGGGTGATGTGCAGGCCTCCCTCTGCCAATGCACTTTGATCTGGACTTCTGCACCCCCCTGCTATCCCAGTGCTGGCCCTCACCTGCCACTCTGCCAATGCACCTGAGTCCTGGGCTGCAGCACCCGCTTTGATTCCAGTCCCAGCACTAGCCGCTTTGCAGTGTGAACAAACAGCCTCTAATGCCACCAAACGAGGCACTTGGCATCTGAGACCGATTTAAACATAGGACTCTAGGGCATTAACCAGCTGTATTATCAGTTTTGCTGAACCAGCCCCCCAGCTTCCCCCAGCGTCTGCGTAGTCAGTGCTGCCAATCCTACCTACCCCCATCACAGCTTGAATCAGAGGAGTTTTGTTTTCATCTTCGTCATTCACCCAGTTGACCTCAGCCCCATGTGCCAGAGCCTCTGCCATGACAGGCAAGTTCCTGGCCTGTGCTGCCTTGTAAATCAGCAGGCCGGGGTGCAGCTCCCGCAGGTCCTCCAGGTCCGAGGCCTCCTGCTCTATCTCCGCCTCGCCGCTGGACTCCTCCGACACTTCGCACTCTGGTGGGGGGCAGGGAGGGGACGGAGAGAGAGGAGGGATGAGCCAGCGGCACAGACACCATGTTGAGCTTTGCCAAGGGGGCTCCCACTTTCCCATTTCTTATGCTCCCTCCTGGCCTTTTAGTGCCATGTTTACTGATGGGGCTCATGCCCCAAGCGCACTGGGTGAAGGGATGATCTCTTCCCCTCCTGGGGACCCCTGGCAGGAATGGAGCAACTGCCCCCACCAGGGAAGAACCTGGGCAAGGCGTGGGCAACTCTTTGGAGAACCTCCGGGAGGACTAGGGGGTGACATCTTCCCTCTCTAGAGAGCCCGGGCATACAGGGTGGGAACTGCTCCTTGCTCTGGGGCTCAGGGCACGACACACGGGGCCACTCCCCTTGGCCACGCTGTGGGGAGATTACCATGCCCCTGGGGAGCTGACGGCCCCTCGGGGATTGTTATGGAGGTGTGTTGCTTGGCGAACCCGTTCACGCTAGTGCCCACACCCCAACGTTCTGGTCAGGCATCCCTTAGCACGATGCGATGCGGCGTGTGCCGACGAGGCGACGCTGAGGCCTGTCTGCAATGGCGCCGGGCCTGCTGCATCACTATCGCTGGCTGCGTGTCACACTCACCTTCCTCCGTGACGCTGTCCACCACCGAGCCGAACACCAGGACGTCGGTGCTTCCGTCCGTGCTGCCGCCCAGCCCGCTGTCGCTACTCAGACCTGCGGGGCCAACAGAAGACAAACCAAGATCGTTTTAATATGAGGGCAAACTGCAAAGCCTGCTCGTGGTGTAGCAGGGCACCCATCTCCCCGGGCTGCCCTGCGTTCACGGAACGCTCCAGCCTTCTCCGTTGCATCTCCTTCAGGCAGGAGCCCCAGGAGGGGGGCCTGGAGGCTGTGAGGAGAATGGCAGGCAAGGAGCAGCAGCAGAGAGCGCTTTACAGCAGGACCTGCGGTGTCAGAAGCCAATAATGACAATGCTCTGCTTTTACCCTTAGCTGCCCCAGCGTCGCCCTCCTGCTTGCTTTCCCACCACCCTGCAGGAGTCACTGGCATGTGCTGACCCGTCACTGCCTGTGATGGGTTCATTGGCCAGCTCCCCAGGCCGTTAGTTTATATTGTGCTTCACATCTGCCAGGAGCCGCCCCTCCGCTAATGAACCCCTTGGGCTGCTAAATATCCCAGGGTGGGCAAACACGTCACAGAAACTGAGGTGCAACGAGATGAAGCGACTTGACCAAGGACACACAGCACCTCCATGGAAGAGCCCTTTTGCACCCTGCCCTCACTTCTGCGGAGATGGCAGCTGAGAAAATGCCAAGGGGGCAACCACCGTAGGCGGGAAGAAAGGTCTCCAAAGGGATGCTGCCCCCACCAGGTGCCACAAGTCCTCCTGTTCTTTTTATGTTTGTAGTAAGTGCTCTCCTTCCCTCCTGGAAAGGGTAGAACCTTCCGCTCCAGGTCCCACTGGAGTTACAGCTGCAGCCAAACCAAAGGAGAACCTTCCAGCAACATAGGAACCCGCCAGACTGGATCAGATCTGAGGCCCATCTAATCCAGCGGCCAGCACCAGAGGCAGCAGAGGGAGGTGTAAAACAGATGTGGGATAATCTGCCCCTCACATTCGGTCTCATCCTCATTGCAAATAATCCCTGAAATATGAGGTTTAATATCCCGTCCAAAAATTTGTTGTCATTAATTATAACTCTGGATAGTCTTGATAGACACAAAACCACCCCATCCCTTTGCGAATCGCTAGCAGAATGGGATGGTCCCGTGGAGATATGGGCCCAAACCAAAATCTCCAGGGCTTGGATATACCTGAATTTAGGATCCAGATCCAAATCAAGATGCAAACTGGGCAACTTGGGCCCATCGTGACTCCCGATGATAGAAGTCAGTTACTTCCACTGAGTTAACCCACAACCTCTCACTTCAGGATTTGGTGGTTGGAACAACTGTTTAAAGATGCAAACAGGACACAGAGACCTCTCAGTGATGTCCTGTTGCTGGCTTGGCTTCCCTTTAAATGCAACTGCATAAGCAATTTTTCATTCTGAATAAAGAATTGGCCAGTTTAAAAGCAGGCTTCTGATCTTGCAATTCCCTTTCAATAGAAAATTATACTAAGCCTTGGCCGTGTAACCAATAAAAAACAATTGCAAGAAAAATAAAGAGAAAAATCAACCACCGTTAATTTATAAATGAAGTCATTTTGTGTTAAACATTTTGTTCCAGCTGTTGACCTGTTACATCAGTGTAAAACCAATGATGTAAGTGGAATCACTCCAAACTTAAACTGGGGTAACGGAACAGAATCTAGTCCAAATCCGTAGACATCAGGCACTTTATTCTTCGTCAGTGCTCTTGATATGCCACTGGGAAATTAGTAATAAATCGCATTTAAGAGTGACACATATATTTTTCATGGAGAGATGAACAATTTTGTCAAGCGCTTCTGTTTAGTATGTACAGCAGAAGAGTAAGGTTTGATTTTGTACTTGTTTAACATAAAGAACAAGTATTTACAGGGGTGGCTGATTGATTGTCAATCCACTGTCACTTTCTTGTACACTAATGGTGGAAGGCTGTAAGAGCTGCTAAGCGCTTCCCACAGGGCACTTTGCATCTTGCAGGATCAACTCCCAAGTCCTTTTCCTGTATAAAAAATGACGTACTCATAAAAGTGATGGTGTAATAGCATCATCCAGAACCAGGAACGACAGGGGCAAGATCTTGCCATGACACACACACAAATATTCCAGTGCTGGCGCTCCCCTGAGCACAGGGTGCCAGTTAGGTTGAATAGTGCTGCATGGCAGATTTGTTATAGGGACAATGCACCCTTAGACACAAGAGCGAGAACATCAGATTCATTTCACTTGTGACCTTGAAGCAGGATTTGAGTCCTAGTTGTCAGAGGTGCCCAAAGGCCTGGGAACTCCTGGGCCATAACTACAGCAGGGAGGGAAATTCTTAGCATATAGTTTATTTGGTGAATTTTGCTTCTTTTCCTTTTTTTTCCAAACTGTCCCTGAATAGGCCCCAAGTTTCTCAAATTTCTTCATTATTCAAAATAACTTCTTGAAAAATGTCAGTGACTAATCCTTGGTCCCTGGATTGCTTTGGATTAGTTCCCTGCAGGTAATGGATCTCCAAAAGGCAAACTGTTTGGATTGGATTCGGTCCCAGAGGCTGTTTCTGTCTCTTTACTCTTTGGATCAGGTCTCCAGTGTAAGAATTAAAATGTCACCTTGTGTGAATATTCTGTAATGTGTCATTTTCGATGTGCTGCTTTGACAAATGTTCCTGCCAGCAAACTCCTCGCCGTGTTTTGTAGAAAGCGAACGCAAAAGAGAAGCGAATGCAGCCATCCTAGGCTAGTTTGTTAAAAATGTGAACCAATATTTGAGGGAAACTGTTTACAGTATTCGCCAGCTCTGGCCAATAAAAGCCCAGGTTCTGCAATCAGATACACACCTGTGCCCGTGTGCAATCTCTTTGGCTTCAGCAGGATTCTGGATATGTGCCGGGGCAGAGGTCTGCCTCCGTAGATATGAGTGGGGGATTAGGACCATGTGCACTAAGGGGTGGACTTCGTTCTCAATAACATCAGTGCAAATAAAGTGCAACTCCAATGAGGACAATGGAATTACTCCAGATTTACCCCAACGGAGTGAGCGGCCTATGGCATGTCCACAGACTCTGCCAAAGCACTCACCTGACTCGGCTCCCCCGGAAGCCAGTGGTAAAACTCCCATTGCCTTCAACGGGAGCAATGTTAGGACAACGCTGAGTGCTTTGGAAGAGACCAGCGCTAACCATGCTGGTAAAAGAATCGTTTCAGTTTAGCTAAAAATTCTGAATCCAGGAGTTCTCTGAAAAGTAGCTTTTCCTGCTCGTTGCTCTGGCATCTTTAAAGCCCGGACTCAGCAAAGCACTAAAGCTGGTGCTTAACTGATGTCAGTGAGACTTAACGGGTACTTTAAATTAAGCGTGTGCTTTGCTGAATCAGAGCCTAAAAAACTTCCGCTTTTTGTCTTAGTAGAATGTCTACCTATCTATCTCTGATCTTCCTAAGGTCTCTATCACAGTGCTATCTGAGTTCCAGTGATGTGATTGCGAAAAATACATCTAAGTTTTGGTTGGAACAAGTCATATCTTTGGGGCTCTTTTGCTGCTAGCTGCTATGGTGTCACCTTACCTCCGTCCAGGAGGAACGGCATACCGCTCCCACCGGGACCAATGCCACTCCAGGGGCCAGCTGCCAGCGGGTGCTGCATAGAGATGTAGCTGGCACCTAAGAGGAAGGTGGACGGAATGTGAGGGGAGTTAATCGTCACAAACACACACAAAAAAGTTAGCAGTAAGACTTGCTAAAAAAAAAAAAAAAAAGAAAAAGAAACAGCTGGTGAAATGCACAGGTTGGGGGTAAAGAGCGCGAAAAAAATCCCCTTCACCAAAATACAAACGCCTGGGATTGACTGGAAAGAGATTTAAAAAAACCACCAGTGGAATAAAAAGGGCAGTGGGTCAGGGTTTGTGCAAGTAACTCCCCATCACTCTCTTGAAACATTTCCCCCAGTGTGTGTGTGATTTGGTCACTTCTCCGGTGAGACAGATACCTTGCCGTTGGTCGGGTGCAATGCACATGCCCTAGAAGAGGTGGGAGGCAAAGACGTGCCAAGAGGAGAGCTGTGTTATTTGTACTTACTGCGGGGTCCTGAGCCGGCGCCGGTGTCAAAGTACGAGAAGAGGGAATCCAGCTCGTCGGGGCAGAAGAGAGAGTCCCGCCGGAATTTCCTCTCCAGAGTGGCAGCTGTTTGCAAGGAGGGATTTTTAAATATGGCGGAGGAAAAATACAATCCCATGGTCACATTTGTACAAGCTGAGCCTGCACGTCGAGCGTGCTTCAGAAGTGTGCAAATCTATACAGATAATAAACAGGGGGCATGGAAGAGGTGGTAAAATCACCACCATCCCATGACATTTTGGGCAGTTGATAACCCTAGGACTGTATTCTGGGCCAGCTGAGTAAAAACAATAAAGGAGGCTTGAACCTAATGAATGAACAGAAAGTTGTGGTATAAAGGAAGCAGAAAAGGGGCCTGCTGGTCACCTCAGTGCAATGGTCCCATCCTCTACTATTAAGAAGGTATGTTAGGAAGATACAGCTTGTTAGGAAATTCCATGGGTAACCTGTGCAAAGGACATGCTTGTGCAGTAGCATTAGGTCTTATAGCTTCTGCAGGCTGCAGCCACTAGGGGGAGACAGGAGCACAGACACTTTATCAGATCTACCTACAGTAGAGGAATAAATCTGTTCGTCTTTAAGGTGCCACCAGACTCCTTGTTTTTTTACAGTAGAGGATGGCATTGTGCCCACACACACACACACACACACACACACACACGGGTGGAAAGGCAGCTGCAGCACAGTATATAGGAAAGAAAGGAGGGGAATGGGTTCCCACCTGATGAGAGCGGGGCCGGCGATGCATTTCCTGCCTCATGCCGGTACTTCCGACGAGCCGTGGGTGCTTTTGTGGCGCTGTTGTGCCGCTGGCATTTCTTCACGCTCCAGCGCCGGGGTTTCCTCTCGTTTTCCGCCAGGGCCTCCCCAGTAGGCAACTTCTTGAGGAACTTCTTCTCCACGTACTTGACCTTGATCCAGGCTTCCTTGTCTTGCCTGAGGGCAGTGCAGGAAAAGGCATTTACTGTGCCACAGGTGGCTCATATAAACCTACCAACGAGAGAGCCTGGCAACTGCAGGCTCTTCTCACACCGCGAACCCTGAGAGCACATGGGGAGGGGCTGGCCTCCCACGGCGCTGGGACAGTTCATGCCCCTGATGCTCAGGCCAGCGAAAAATGTAACACCAGGCTTGTTTCCTAGGGTGGGGCACAGCAGGGCTGCTGCTAAGCTCGGGTGATCAGGGCAGAGCATCCTGGGCCCAGCTCCCCAGTGCCTTGGACCTTGTGAGGCCGGATTTTACACCCACTTTGTAAATGACTACGGGAGAGGCGAGGCCAGGAAGAACCAGACACGAAGAGTCAGGATACCGGGGGGTCTGTTGCTAACTCTGCCACTGACTCACTCTGTGGCCTTAGGCACGTCACTAAAGGCAGGTTTCAAAGTAGCAGCCGTGTTAGTCTGTAGCCGCAAAAAGAACAGGAGTACTTGTGGCACCTTAGAGACTAACAAATTTATTAAAGCATAAGCTTTCGTGGGCTACAGCCCACTTCTTCTGATGCATAGAGTGGAACACACAGACAGAAGATATTTATACATACAGAGAACATGAAAAGGTGGAAGTACGCATACCAACTGTAAGAGGCCAATCTACAATTGGTCTGTGTACTTCCACCTTTTCATGTTCTCTGTATGTATAAATATCTTCTGTCTGTGTGTTCCACTCTATGCATCTGAAGAAGTGGGCTGTAGTCCACAAAAGTTTATGCTGAAATAAATTTGTTAGTCTCTAAGGTGCCACAAGTCCTCCTGTTCTTTTCACTAAAGGCAGAATCCTCCAACCTAGGGACGAAAGTCAGGCTTCTAAACAAATGGCCTGGTTTTCAGAGATGCTGAGCAGCCGCGGTTCCCAGTGACTTGCAGGTCTAGGCTGGAGGACATGCTCTGGAGCGGCAGTGCTCTGAAAGGGGCTGAAGGCAGAGGCCAGGGCATGGCTGGGCCACCGGGAGTGCCTTCAAGGAGGCCAGAACTGTGGAGGGAGCAAAAGCTGAGGGGGATGGGAGAACAGGATCTGTCATAAAGACCTAAAAATAGTCCTTCTTTCCAAGAAGCAAAACTTACAGGCGGTGAGAACGGATCAGAGCCGCTCGTTTTCTGGGGCAGTCAGCAGCAGGCCATGCTGTGTAGCTGGCCGGGGTAGGGCAAAGCTGATCTCCCTTTCCATTTGCTACAACACTTCCATACAGATCTACTGACTCCCTGCTGGCCTGCACCGCAAAGACAGATCTGGGGGGAGTCATTCCCAAACCGGACTGAGGGCTGGGTGGGCTCCGACTTACCTGGAGCTCCCTGGAGTGGGCTTCTTAAGTCCCAGCGCTTCGCACTGTGCCTCGTAAATCTGGTTCATGGTGCTGTTCCCCAGCTCGCACATTAGCTGCGATACACCAAGTGAGGGACAAAGCAGTCAGGAGAGCAGCCGCCTTCCGGCTCCCCCTCAGCCCCCCACCAAGGACTCCCTCCCCACTTCCTCAGCCTGAAAATCAGCACTCACTTTCAGTAACTCTGGCTCCCAGGAATCCAGCGTGAGAGAGCGGACTTTGGAACAGTGAACGCCCAGACTCCTAGAGAACCAAAGGGGAGACAGAGACGGGTTATAGGCTGCCAAACAAAGGGGAGACAGAGACGGGTTATAGGCTGCCAAACAAAGGGGAGACAGAGATGGGTTATAGGCTGCCAAACAGACTCTATACAACAAAGCAGAAGGGCGAGCGGATCACAGGGTGAATGAGGGCAAACCCAGGTCTTACATATGCAGCAAAAGGAATCGATTTAGAAAGGGAGAGAATTCCACACACACAGAACTGCCCCCTCTCCTGGAGGGGTTCCCAGTGAATTCCTCAAACGAAAAAGGCGCCCGGTTGAGTTATTTGGCACTGAATACTTTTTATTTTTATTCTCCTTACTTACAGTCCGTCCTAGGAAACCTTGAATGGAATGAGGTTTCCCTACTTGACACTTGCATTCCACTACTGCACGTGAGTGCTGGCTTGTTATTGTAGGGTTGTTTGTGAGAGCTGGGTTGCACAACGCACACAGGGTTTCTTATCACAGAGGATGCTAATACTACTACTAATAATTTACACGTGTATAGCACCTTTCCCCCCACGGATCTCAACACACTTTACAAAAGTGTACAGGGATTATTCCCATTTTAGAAATGTAGACAGTAAGGTACAGACCGGGTAAGTGACTTCCCCAGGGTCACAGAGTAAGTCAGTAGCAGTTGGGAATAGAGTCTAGATCGCCTGACTCCCAGTTTTAACCACTAAGTTCTTCATACATTCCAGGACAGGGTAGCTGGCAGTAGAGATCATAATAGCTTCTATAACTGCTGAAGATTTTATTAGTTAGTGTCTGTAAAATGCTCTGTAGGTGAAATATGGTAAGTATTTTACCACAGCCAAGAGATTACATTTATTGCTATGTGGCTGTAGGCCATGTGCTGGATCCTCTATATATATAGGGTGACCAGATGTCCCATTTTTAAAGGGACAGTCCCATTTTTTGGGACTTTTTCTTATATAGGCGCCTATTACCCCGCCCCCCCCCCCCCCAATCTCATTTTTTCACAGTTGCTATCTGGTTGCCCTATCTATATATATCAACGCTGCATATGATGTAGATAGAGATTCAGGCCTTGGCTACACTCGGGACTTCACAGCACTGCACGACAGCTCTGTGACGCGCGAGTGTAGTCGCACCACCAGCGCTGAGAAACAGCTCTCGCAGCGCTGTATGTACTCCACCTCTCCGCACTGCAAGCTCTGATTACACTGGCGCTTTACAGCGCTGCACTCGCGGCGCTCGGGAGGGGCGTTTTCACACCCCTGAGCACAGCAAGTTGCAGCGCTGTACAGCGCCAGTGTAGCCAAGGCCTAATACGTATGTGGGTACACAGCAGTACATAGTACCCGTAGAGTGAGTGTATCACACACATACATCCTGTTCTGTGTCCCTCACTCTTTCTCCCTCCCTCCCACACACACACACACACTCAGGAGTGTTCTATGACCTTTGAGCCTGACTGTATACACATGATAGACCAGCTCCAACCAGAGATCCCTCAGCGGCAGGCAGGCAAAGCCCCCAGGCGCTCAGGCTGGGCGAGCAGCGCACGCACAGTACCTGTGGATCCCAGAGCACTCGATGCACAGCAGAATGCCCAGGTTGATACTGGCCCAGCGGGGATCTGCCTGGCCACAGTCACAACACTGGTCATTTCCAGGGATGCTCTGGACCCTCTGTAGGATGCTCTCCCCCTTCAGACTCCGCTCCCGGGAGTCAGTGGCAGAGTCGATGCTGCTGGTGGAAGGGGAGGCGGTCCGGTCTAGTCTCTGCAGAGAGAGAAGGGGAGTCGCTGTGTGCTCTGCCAGCGGACAGATGCAGAGGAGTTCCGTGTGGTGCAGGCAGAGGGGCGGGCCGATGGGTTCGTTAGCACTTGCTCTGCCATTCCAGGGAGACATTACAGAATCAAACTGGGAAGCACTGGGGTGGGGTGGGGGGGCATTAAAATCCCAGTGTGGGCTTTTTATGTAACCGTCACAGGTGAAAAAAGTCAGCTAGACAAACCTGAGCTGGTGTCAGCCAAGGGAAGGGAGGGTTGAGGATACCCCGATCTGTTCACTCCCTTTGAATCGGAGTTTGGGGATGTGAATGAAGGGAAGCGTGAATCTTCCACCTGTACTAGTGACTTCTGTCACCAGATGGCGCTACACAGCACACCCCTCTCTTCCCCCCATTAATACACACCAAGGCTGGCAGCACACAAATGATTGCATGGTGTGTAACAGACCGCTGCCTTGTGTTGTCTCATCTTACCAGAGAGTGAATTCCCCTCAGTGTTCCCCGGGGGAGTACATCCTGCTCTGCAGGGACTCTCTGGAGGACAGGAGGAAGGTGGGGGCTTCAGGACTGCACTCCATCACGCCCCCCCCCCCCCCACCGCCCGCTGCTTTGTAAGCTTGCCTTTCGTTTGCTAAACTACAGTTGCCTTTGGGCCGGTGCTGTCATCATTTGCACACCCATACGTGCTAACAAGAGCCCATGCCCGGGATTGGCGCTGCAACAGCTTGCGAGCGCCTGTCCCTGCCCCCGGACTCACTTCGATGGAGTAGCTGTCTGGGCTCTCTCTGTAAGCGGAGGCGATGCTGGCTTGAACCGCTTGGATCCAGGCCTGGCGCAGCTTCTCCGAGTCAGCCTGCAGCATGCAGCTCCTGGGTAGGGGAGAGGCATAAGAGACGCTGGTTGGCATGAGAAAAAGGGCTTGGGGTATGGGACCTGGGAAGCTGCAACACGGCGAGGTGCCTGAGTTTATAACCAGCCTCACAGCCTCGCTTCACCAAGGGTGACGATGGTATGGTTTGGAGATGCATGGTAAGGATGTGAAGTTACCAGGCGTGGCTTAGGCAAAATTAACCTCAGAGAAGCCATCACTCCTCACCCCACCCCAGTTCATTAAAGCAGCCCTGCTTTCACCCCCACCACTCCCAGATACATAGAGGGTCGGTGGAAAACAGGAATGTGACCGTTCCTCTCCTCAGTGGGTGCCTCTGTTTCCCGCACACCAGCTGTTCACTGCCCACAGTGCTGCTCTCATTAGGTTTCAGAGTAAACAGCGGAATGAATCCCCCTCTCCAGCCCCAGCAGAGCAGTGAGGCTTGAGTGCTCCTCACATCCCCACACAGCCTGAGCAATGCCCCCACTCCTGGGGCTCAGCCCACCCATTAAGGGGTGACAGCACCACGGCCTCCTGATAGGACACTCACAGCTGGGGGGGAAATGCATTATGGATGCCACCAACCACACACACCTCTCGGCTTCCCCTCACCACACACTTGCAACCCTCCCCTCACAAGTTCCCTCCCTCATCAGCCCCCTACTCCCTCCCCCTCGCACCACGTACTCCGTCTTCCTCCTCCTCCACCCACTCAGAAAATCCCTCCTTTCCTCCCAACACACACACTCTCCCCCCTCCCCCCCGCCAGCATCCTCCCACTTATACGCTCCTTCCCCTCACACACCTGCTCCCTCCACTCTGATGCTTTTAATGCCACCAGCAGCCGGCTGCTTCTTGGGGAGCCAGGCTGGTGACTCGGCACTTTGTGAGGCAGGCCCAGACCCTTCTCCCTTCCCTTCATGCATTATTCAACAGCTTTGGCAGCTCCCCATCCCGACAGGCTGTCTCCAAACACTGCTCAGCGTCTGGTTGAAAAAAATCGCCCACTGATAGGACTGCAACTCTGAGTGCAGGCAAGGAGGTCCCCAGGTCAGACTCTACTTGCTGGGTATCTTACAACCCCACATACGGTCCCAGCATTGCATTCTGCAGCTTAGAAGAGCCGCAACACTTACTTGCTAGGTGAGACGACCTCAAAGCAAAATCTTCTCTCTATGTCTTCGCAGGGCTTGACGCTACAGAGCCGCAGATCTTCCACCACCACCGTGAGGACATCCTGAAAGGAGGAGAGCGGGTGACTTTACACTCCTCCCTGAATCCCCATCCTATTCAGACCTTCCACAGATCTCTTCCCCTCTTCACCAGCTCCCTCGTCCAGAGCGCTCATTCCTCTGAGTGAACCTCAGAAGGCTCAGCACTTTTGCTGACCCAGCCAACCTTCTTTGGTCTGCAAGACTGGGCAGGCAAATCTCGTGAAGATTCTCTCCTGACGTTTCTGGTGCTTCCAGCTTAGGGTCAGGCTGGAAATACTTTGAGGACCAGCTATCTCATGGTATTTTAGCACATGCCAAACCAGCAGGAACCCCGAAGAGCAGGGACCTGATAACTAACAGGAGGAACAAGCTTTTCAAAACTCAGCTACAATTTGTCTTGAGTTGTGGACAAAGGGTCTTCGGGGGGGGGCGGGGAGAGGAGGGAGATTGTGTGTGTGTGTATGTGTGTGTTGGTGGGGAGATCATTGTGTATCCAAGCCAGAGTGCCCATCCCTGGAGCTCATTCCCTACCAAATCCAGGAGAACACAATCAACACAACTGCAGATTGATCTTCAGTAGGTGTCAAGCGACCACGGACTATCATGCTGATCAATGCTGTCTCATTGTTTCCCAGTACTCCCCCCGTCTGTCTGTCTGTCTGAATCCATTTGTTGCCTCCTGTCTTATAGTGAGATTGCAAAGTCTTTGGGGCAAAGGCCTTCTGTGTGTGTACAGTGCCTAGCACTATGGAGTGTGGTCCATGACTGGGTCTCCAGGTGCTACAGTAATACAAATTAATAACAATAATACCACAGCCTGGGAGTTACCAGCTCAGAGGGAAGCCCCACAGACCGTGCCAGTGTGCTGGATTTCAGTGTACAACAGAGCTGTCTCCTGCCCCTTTTCCTCTCAAACAGACAAAGGAGTAACCAAGCCCACTTTCTGAGCCTTGCCGATTGAGCACACTACCTCCTGACGGGAACGGAGATTGCCCCATGGAGCACCCACAGTCCAAACGTGGCATATCAAACCCGGGCAGGGACGGAGTTACTCAGCACATCACCTCTCCGTTACTCTGTCGGGCAGCAAGACTGGGGTCATTATAAACACCAGCCGCTGTCCTTTGGTTGTCAGAGCAGCTTGGGTTCTGAGTGTAATATTATCTGACTGGAAATTTCAGACTGGGTTTGCTGTCAGATCTTCATCTGATCCAATTCTTCTTTCCCCCATGGTGCCCAAGTCCCCAGAGCAGCAGGACATCAGACAAGTTGGCTAATCTGCTCATGTCATCTGAGATATGCTCACTGACCTTTAGCTTCTTCTGGTAGACCAGCTGGCTGTTCTGTATGGAGAACCACCTCCTGAGGAGAGAGAGGAAAGAAAGAGGCATCAGAGCAAGTGAACAGTGCCAAAGCTAGGGGGCGGGGGGGAGATGCAAGCTCTTTTTCCCTGCAGAACAGGACATCGCCTCTGCACTTACAACATGTGCCATTGATTTTAGGGATTGTGGGAAAGACCAGGGTGGGAATAAGACTTATCTTCCTTCTGAGACTAAAGAAGTGCTTTGCAATGTTAATGGATTATTGTATTTGGCATCGAGACACTGGGGCGACAAGTGTCCTCGATACTTCTATAGAAACATTGACATACGGGAAGAAAGACAGAAAGACGGGGAGGGATAACATCAGAGTTGTACACTTTGTTTCTTAAGTAGGCCAGACTTCTTACTCCCCACCTTGGGAGTTTGGGGGCGGGAGGGAGAAGCCTGGCTGAGAGAAGTGGGGATGACAGGGTCACCTTGGGGAGAAGGGGCAGGTCAGGGAGCAGAGGGGAGGGCAAAAGGCTTCCAGCAGCCTGATTTTGACTAAAATCAGGACCACGGTGGACCCATTTGCTGCTGCAGGCAGAGGATGCTCTGTGATGCCTGAGCCCTAAGCCCAACCTTTAACCCCTAACCCTAAAATCACTGGCTTTCCCCTGTATCCACAGTGACTCTGCTCCCCAGTCACAGATATCTGTGAGGTCACTGCCTCAACCATGTATCCAGAGCGACTTTGCTCGCCAGCCACTGTCCTATGTGAGAGCCCTGCCCCACCCCTGTATCTAGAGCCTTTCGAATCCTAACAATTCGATTCGTGGAAATCCGGCCTTTCCGGTTTTCTGACTTTCACCAAAATCCGAAGGGGCGTTGTGAGGCCTATCCATCCGTTGCCCACTCCACGGTTCTCCTATAGCACGTATCACCATAGCACTGAAGAGCACTTTACAGCTGAAGAAACGAAGGCACGCGCACACCCAGATTAAGTGCTTTGCCCAAGGCCACAAAGAGTCAGTGTCAGAGTTGGGATTATAACCCGGGTGTTCTCACTTCATTCCTGTGATTTAGCCACAAAGAGCCTCTTTTGTCATGGGGGAGCTGAGGGAATTGACAGCAATCCATATTGTTACATCCCATGGAGGCTGTGTTGAAATATCTGGGCGCACACCAGGGTGAGGGAAGAGCTCAAAGGCCTTGAATCTGGATGTTTTGGCTGGCGTGAGAATAAGTCAAACTCTCCCATTCTTTTGGGTTGCTGGTGTTCAATATGAACTATATGGGCCCGATTTTCAAAGAAGCCTCCTAAATCGTGTCTACAAAATGTGTGGCCCTTCTGTTTGAGCAAACAAAAACCCTGCATTTATCGCAAACTCTCTGCATAACGTTTCTAGGGTTACTCGTTAAGTAGGGGCACTCGAGTCAGTCTGAAACTCCTACAGGGCTTGGACAGTTTGGGGGAAGAAGCCATGCTGCAGCTGTGCTATAGACAGTGGATTATTTAAAGCATCTACCACACGCTCGACACGCTTAGGAATTCGGTACCCTGGGAAAATGAGGCAAGAGAGGATTCTGTTTTCAGCTCCTTGCTTGAGACATTGCTCAGAGATAAAAGGTGCCGATTGTAAAGGACTTGATGTCAGCATCGTATTATTGCCTAGGCCGACAAGGCTAGGCCTAGGGCAGCAAATTTGCAGGGGCGGAAGCTCCCCTCCACGCCCCGCCCCCCTGCTCCAGCTCACCTCCACCTCCTCTGCAAGTGCGCCGCTGCATCCGGTTTCTCTCCCCTCCCAGCGCTTGAGCCACGAAACAACTGTTTCGCGGGGCGGGGGAGGAGGGGGAACGCCGCGCGCTGGGGGAAGAGGCGGGGCCGGGGGCGGGGATTTGGGGAAGGGATCCAATAGGGGAAGGGAGGGGGCGGAGACTTTGGGGAGGGGGTTGGAATGGGGGTGGGGAAAAGGCGGAGTCGGGGCGGGGCCAGGGCGGCAATTATTTCCCGGCGTAGGGGCGGCAAAATTATTAATCTGCCACTGCTTGATGCGTCTGCCAGAAAACAGAGCAACGCAGGAGAGCTGAGGCCATTCTGCCTGCTTGAAAGCCCCTTTTGATCAGCTCCTGAGTGTGTTTGGAGCTGCAGCACTTTGAGCTCCACCTGGTGACAGCCATTCCCTCTGGCAGTGGCAACGACATATTCTCAAGCAGTTTTGCTGTCACATGAAGCCAAGTGGAAAGCTCCCTTCCCAGCTGTTTGATCCTGGATGCTGCTCCTCACAGCGCTGTATCTCCTCCTGTTTGGTTTCTTAGCTGGGGCATTAGCATCCAGGAATGCTCTGGACTATGGTGCTGGATCTCATTCTGACCTCAGGGGTCTTCTTCGTCCAGTATCCTTCTGTGTATGTTTCCAACAGGGACTTCCTCCCAGGGCCCTTAAAATCACCATAGTATCCTCCCACCCACGGTGAGGGGGATATGCATGGCTGTGAATAGCTGGGCTGTGGGGGGATACAGATGACTGTGAATAGCTGGGGTGGGGGGGATATGTACAGCTCTGAATAGCTGGGCTGTGGGAGGTATGTACAGCTGTGATAGCTGGGCTGTGGGGGTATATGGATGACTGTGAATAGCTGGGCTATGGGGAGATATGGATGACTGTGAATAGTTGGGCTGTGGGGGTATATGGATGGCTGTGAATAGCTGGGCTGTGGGGAGATATGGATGGCTGTGAATAGCTGGGCTGTGCGGAGATATGAATGGTTGTGAATAGTTGGGCTGTGGGGAGATATGGATGGCTGTGAATAGCTGGGCTGTGGGGAGATATGGATGGCTGTGAATAGTTGGGCTGTATGGGGATATGTACAGCTGTGAACAGCTGCCTTGAGGGGAATGGGGTACCTTGCTCAGAACTCCCATGGATCGTCTGCAGGGGTGAGATGGGGACTCACTTATCCTGCAGTGTAGGAGCTCAGCATTAATCTGACACATACTGGAATGGGGTGGTGGCCTTTTGCATCAGGAAGCCTGGCTCTGCTGAGTGAAAGGCTGAGAATGGAGGCAAAGCTCTGCATTGGAAATACTGCGGGGAAAACCGTAAATGGTTCATAAATTCAGCTCAGAGGAGTGCCCTGTAGTTCACAGGTTAGCAATTACCAAATCCAAACCTCTGTAGCTGGGGGCTGGAAATCTCACAAGAACAGCTGTTCTCTTCACAATCTGGCACTTTGGCTTCTGGTGCCTCAGGAAACCTTGAAGTGCAGAGAATGCACTTGAATGCCATGCAGATGGCAACACTGGGGCTAAGAACATCAGACAAACTGGTTTGGAATGGCAAGAAAGGCCCAGCTTGAGTTGCGGGTGAAGGTTTCGGGAGGGAGGGACTTACCCCAGCTTACCGGTCTCTAGGCATAAAACCAACAGTTTCTGCACAAAAATACAGGGACGTGGTGAACTGCTTGTTTGTTTCAAACTTCTACCTAGCTGCAGAAATTACCCTGAACTTGGACAGACAGGTGACCTCTAGGTATTATATCACTGCACTGCCAGGTGAGAGGGGAAAGCAGGAGGGGTCAAGGGGGGCATTGATCTGATGTACTAATAATAGAATCCGATGGTTTGAATTCTGCTCTTAACTGCACCAGCGTAAATCCGACCCATTGACTATCACAAGGGTTCCTAGACACACACAAATATTGATTGAGGAGAGAACCTGAAACCCGCTTTGCTTGCAGTTCACCTGGGAGCTGGGGAATTTAACTGCATCCCCAATGACCCGTCAACTGAAATATTTATAAGTGACTGAGAGAAGGGGCAGTGCCCAGCGAAGCCAGATCCTGACATTTCCAGGCTCCCACCTCCCAGGGAGGTTGGATACTAGCAGCTCTTGAAAGCCAGGCTTGTCCTGCTGTGTTAGATGTTTCTCTTGATGGTTACAAGCATACAGCTTTCCTGGGGCAAGGCTCCAGCTGCTTTGTGTCCTACGCTCCCTGCATGAAGCCTGGTGGTTGTCGTAAGATGGAAGGTTTTCGCTGTCACGTTTGCTGGCATGTACCAAGAGGCGGCAAACTGCAGGCAGGCTGACTGCACTGGTTCACCCTTTAGGACGATACCAGTTCTTAGCAAAGAAAGAACTAGGCTAATGCCAATGCATGCAAGGTCTCCCACTGTACTATTTCCATGGTGACCTTGGGCCCTGATGGACCAGACTGCAGGTAGCTGGTAAAATAAAGAAGTGATAACAAAAGAAAGATTCACTGACTTTCCGTGGGAGAGCTGAATGGTCCCACAAACATTTGCAGGGCCAGGAGAAGCCAGTTTATTTTGCAGACGATCTTCACTACCTATAAAATACATCACATCCAGCTCCTTTTACTGAGCCTAAACCTTTCTGTTTAGAACATGCCAGCATCACAGGACCCTTCTTATATTAAGTGACTTCACAAGTTCAGCACACAAAGAGTTAAGGGATGCTGCACTGACAGACAACTCTGCATCAACCCAA
Source organism: Chrysemys picta bellii (assembly GCF_011386835.1). NCBI lineage: Eukaryota > Metazoa > Chordata > Testudines > Emydidae > Chrysemys > Chrysemys picta. The sequence goes on along the minus strand of NC_088811.1, from coordinate 7,982,408 downwards.
TATCGCTTCTCTGTGTGGGCCTGGAGCTGATGAAGCCACTTAAACAAAGGAAAACACCTGCTGAGTTGTAACCAAGTGTGCGCTGCCAGGCTGGAGATGCATTCAGAGCCCTCATCCAGTTATCAGTGGGGATACACGTTACTTACCGATTCCATGTTTTGAAAGCATTGCTTGCTCTCTTGAAGAGGTACCCTTCCATCACCACTCCATTGGGGGCATCGACATTAAATTCCACCTTGGAGTCATCGTAGGAGAAGTCCTGCAGGTCGAAACATGTTGAGAAAACACATCAGGGGATGCTGGTGCTGCAGCCTCAGCGCCACAAGAACTAGGGCGAGGGGCATGGTAAAAACACCCAGATAAATGGGAAACGGTGACACCAAACAGCACATCAGTGTTGGGACCATGAGGATATCCAACCGAGAAACATGTGAACACGTGTAAGAAGGTTCTGTGGCTGCAGGGGTTATTTAAAGCAGCCTTTCCCTCAATGGAGGCCTATGCGCCAATCCTTGATTAGGTTGCAAGAGAGAATAAGTTTGCTGGTCTCAGCCTGTGTTTTCAGTGGAGGCTGGTTTGCATCGTGAGAGTACTTCCTTTTTCGGAAGTAATCCTCATGATGGCCAGACTCCGGCCCAGAGGTTTGGTCAGGACTCAGGTGTGGTGGCAGAGCAGAGTGGCGTTCCAGGACTGGCATAGCTGAGGTGTTACTCATCAGGCTGGAGGAATACCGGCAGATCCAGAACAGGTGAAAGGACCATAGCAGAAAGAGCTGGAGCTCAGGAGTGGGGTGCATGGGTGGAGCTGGGTTAAGAATTAGCGCTGAAATAGCTGAGGTGGTGCAGGACAGCTATCGAGGCAGATCTCTGCCCATGAGAAGCTTGCTCTATCTGGTTGCATTTAGTGCTCCCTGTCTCTCACTGTCATGGCTATTCACATTCTTCTCCACAATTTTTGGGGTTGTCTTATGGCCTGAGAAAGTGTTCACAAATTCAGTTAGTTCGAGTATTTCCCACCCTAATGATTTTTTTTTGTGGGGGGAGGTGTGGTGCTTAAATCAGAGGGATTGTTCACTGCAGTGCCAAATTACTCCCGTTTCCTGGCTCAGGGTTTTATCAGCCAGGTTTGACAAAATAAGCCCTTTTTTGAAGACAGTTTTAAGTCATTATTTTTTGTATTAAAAGTTCGCCCACAAACCACTGCCTCCTGCTGGGCATATTTTCACACAGCACCCCAGAAAAACAATGCCAGCAGAATCCTCTCACTCACATTACTGCAATAACTGGGAGCCATGAATTAGTCTCACTCCAGTATCCTTAGCTGTTTCTATTGTTAGGTGTTAGTAATGCGCATGCAGTTAACCACTGCTCCTCCTCCAGTGAAAGCCGTGGCTACCCTAGCAGCTAAGAAGAGAAAGAGTGGGTGGCTTGGTATCTTGATGGTTGAAAATGTCCAACCTCAAGTGCAATCTGCAATTGGCAGTGAACAGACAGTGAAGTGCTGTTCAGAGGTTAAGTTATTCTGTGTAACTGGGTTATTGCCTGCCCTGGATGAGCCCATGATCAGAGCAAACATGAGCTCGTCACCATGTAGCTGGGGACAGGGTCAATGGATGGTGTTTCCAGGAGGGAGGAAGGAAATCACCAATCCCGTTTCCAGTTAGTGCATTCCACACACCAGCCCCGATCTTTACATATTCACCTGGCAAACAGACTGCCAGTCACATCTTTACCTATCTATCACCCTGATAGCTGACGTACTGAGTTTGGCATTGCTGTGCCCGACAGATTCCATGGATTGTGGTAGCACGTGAGCAGGGCAAAGGGCTCCAGTAATTGTTCCCAGAAAATCCTCATGGAATTCTGCTACCAGTGGAGGGCAGTATCTCCTGCCTGATGGAAACCAGGTCATGGAGCCTGAATTACTTTCCAACCTAACCTGCAGTACTAGGAAGTCTGTTCTTTCCGCAAGCTGCCTTCACCATTACATAGTACTCTGCAGCCAGCTCCTGCTGGTATAACATGATCCCGAGAAAGGTAAAACACAATCCAATGGCTGGAAGTTAAAGCTAGACAAATTCAGAGTAGGCATAAGGCATACATTTTTAATGGTGAGAGTAATTAACCATTGGAACAATTTGCCAAGGGCCATGGTGGATTCTCCATCACTGGCTATCTTTAAATCAAGATGGGATTTTTTCTAAAAGCTCTGCTCTAGGAATTATTTGGGGGAAGCTCTCTGGCCTGTGTTATACAGGGGGCCAGACTAGATGATCACAATGGTCCCTTCTAGCCTTGAGATCTGTGAATTTATGCACTTGAGCATAAATATTTCTCTCCACTCTGCTAGATTCAGAGGCCCAGCCGCACCACAGTAAAAAGCATCATCATTAACTTAAGTGCCTTTACCAGCCCAGCGCATGGCGACTCTAGTGATGCTGTGTTGCTAGGCAACACGCACTTCAATCTCATTAGGATGAATTATTTCCATGTTCGGAGATGCCAGCTTGCCAGGGAGATATCATAATAAGAATAATACTAGTAGAGAAGGAGGAGATATAATGGGAGAAGACCGAGTCATTTCTTGAAAAGGCAGCGTGACGCCCAATTAGCCAGGAGAGGCTACGCTGTAAGGCTCCCACTTAAAGGGGGTCCACTGGGCCCCAAATTTACTTGACATAAAGGGGGGGGGTGAAGCCCATGTGGTCCCCTTTGTGGATGCTTTTGATGTAGCATTACAAAAAAAGACAGAAGGGATTCTGATCCCACTTCCATCCACAGCCAAATCTATTGGCTGCAGTGGAATTACTCCGGAAAGACACTTGTGTAAATGAAGTCAGAATCTGGCCTGTTTGTTTTAGTGTAAACACGGTGAGCCACCAAACAATGTCTTCTTTCAAAAATGCATGACAAGGCTAAGGCATGAGATTTCCAGTGGTCAACATTCAAAGTCAACATTTGCCAACTGATACCATACACCTACCGCAGGTATTTCCTGTTTTAGTTAAAGGGGGATCAGGGGGCTCTCAGGTTCCACAGAGTGGAAACTACTAATAAATACGCTTTAACTTTGACAACTGTGTTGTACCCAACTTTAGGGAAGAGGTATAATTTGGGATCTAAATATGTTAATCAGGCTTCTTCAGCTGTCCCAAAACAAAAACACGGTTATTACAGCAAGGAGAGAATTTTGCTGACGAATGCAAGAAGGACAGATGGGCCATATGCATCCACTAAAAATCAATGGAGTGACATCAATGGAGTGAATGCAGCCCTGCATGTTTGTATTTTATTACACTTTTCCCAATTTTGATTGGCTAAACATGGTTCATGTGATTCCCCTTCTCCCTGTTATAATTTCACAGGATTGTCTGGAAAAAAAATCAGGTGACAAGTGAACTGTATTGAGACTTCAAAAACAAGGGTGACAGCACCTGGAGAACTTCCTGGCCTTTCAAAAACCTCTATTTGGCCAATCTCATCTTTAAAAAGAGAGAGTGTGTGCAGATAGAGAGATAGATAGTGCCTAGCACAATGGGGTTCTGGTCCATTGTAGGGGTTCCTAGGTGCTACCACAGTACAAATAAATACTATTATTATATACACACCCAACCTACATATATTACTAATAGGAAATTGAGATCCACCTTGATTGGTGTTGGAAGCTGGCTCCTCTAAAAAGCACACAGCTGGAAAAAAATGATATTTGGGTGCATTATTTGAACAATACTTTCTCTTTTCTAATCCACCACCTTTTTTTGGGGGGTGGGGGGTCAGAAAAAGTCCCTGGACCAAACTGTGGTCTCAGTTACTCCGGTGTAATTCCCAAGTAACTCCTTTGACGTCAAAAGAATTATGCTCGGGTAACAGAGAGCAAAATGTGGGCCCTAGAGCTCTAAGCTGGATTTGTGAAGTAGGTCCAAGTATAGGAAGATCCTGTGTGTGTCTTATCCTTGGGAACGTACCCATGCAGATACTTAGAGGGGGAATGCATTTTGTTCAATCACAGTGGACTAGAGGGAGGTGGTTGGGATACTGAATACTGCAGTATCTAAAAACAAATGAAATCAGAGAAAGGGGAGATAAGGGAAAAATCCAGCATTTCCCCTCCCTCCACTGAAAAATGAGATTTGTTTCCCCTTTCCCACTGAGACCAAATAAGAAATGTATGGAGATGGCTTGAGGCTGAACAGCAAATAAGTCAGGATTCAAGTCAGTTTCATGTCCCTGCCATTCACAGCTTGCATCCTAGAGGATTGACTGCTATGGGCCTGAGGAGATTAGATGCTCAGGTCCATTCAGAGAGATGCACAGAGGCAGCATTACCCTTTGTCTTAAGGAGAGATTTAACTCTTCTGGTTCCAGACTGCGAAGCGTGGCCTGGGCAATGCCGCAGTGTCTAAGCCCTGTGTAAATCTACAGGGCCAGGTCTCTGCTCCGCACTCCTTTCTTAATAAATACTAATCACAGCATAGTTAATTAAAATTAAAAACCCTACAGTTAAAATCAGCCAGGATGCTGTGGCTTACAAAACTGATTCCTGTGCACGTATCTCCACATTCCCAGCCCACATAAAGATGTGTCCTCCCCTGGCATGTTGGCCACTGAAAAGAGAGGGAGCAAAGAAGGGTGTTCTGGAGGGGGAGCTGCTGGAATACCAGCCATCTGGCGAAATGTCATTCCCAGACCCCTGCCCTCTGATTCTTGATTCGTTATCGTCGCTGGCCTTGGAAGCTCTTCCAAGCATCTGAAGAAATAGTGCTGCAACCTATGTTCAAATAACATCAGGTTGCGGCCACTGATAGATACAGCGAATGTGCGAAAACAGTACTGTCTCACCCGACATACCTGCCCCCTTTCTGCATGTGTCTGGCTGACATCTGCTCACTTCACGGACTCAAGGAAGCTCTTAATCCTGTTAGCCCTGCAGAGCGGTCCAAAGAGCCCAGGGAGCCCGAGCACAATTCTGTGCCTGCCCCACACACATCCCCATCATCAGCCGAGCCTCAGTTAAGTCCCTGCGGCTGACCCTTTATTAGAAAGGATGCCATGAACCCAGCTGGACTCTCCAACCGCAGGTGGCGTGAGAAAAAAAATCACCCTTCTGCCTTGTAAGCCAAGTAACTGTCCTGGGTCCACTCCCACTCGTCAAGGCTTGAGGGAACAAGACAAGGGGCTCCCGCTCTCGCTCAGGCTCCTGCTGTTGTGTCATCTCTTACACGTAGCTGCACGTTATGGTCGGAGACTCAGCCTCGATTTGAATAAACTGCCTTTTGCCAGACCCTTAGCATCACTGCAGTGTAAGAGCGCAGGGTAAGGCTGGTTTCGGTTTTAGTTCCGTTTAGCTCTATCCATCTATCTCGTGGCCTTGTGGCGCGAACACTGGCCTAGGGCTCAGGACAGCTGGACTCTCGTCCTGGCTCTGCCATAGGCCAGCTGGGGGACCTTGGGCAAATCGCTTTGCCGCTCTGTGCCTCAGTTTCTCCCTATGTAAAAGGAGAATAATGATTCTGAGCTCCTTTGTAAATGCTTTGAGATCTACGGATTAAGAGCTCGCTGCTATTATTAATCTAGCCATCCGTGTGTTTTAGGCCATATTCATCACTGGAGAATGGGTGCCTACCACCATTATGAAATGGCAAATGCATACTGGGATTGTGTTCTGAATGGCATCTGGCTACAACTGTCCACGCAACAGTGAGCTAGCCACAGCGGTGACGCGTTGGCACACACAATGTTAAAATAAACGAGCCACCCTCTGAAACAAGAAATAAGATCTGCCAAAAGTCCGGCAATCCCTCCATCATCTGTTCTCTTTTCTTTCATGCAGTTTCAATAAATCACATCGATCCTACCCCTTTGTGCCCCTTCTTCCTGCCCCCTGGCTTTGAATTTACACCCAAGGCTGCCTGGGAACGGAGAGCCTTTTAGAAATGACATCACAATGGTTTCCATGGGAACGCATTGAATGCCACTGAAGCCACGACAATGAGGTAACAAATTCCAAGAGAGGGATGTGAAAAAGGCCTAGACATGGATACTTTCAAACGGGCGAATGGAAAGGAGGAAAAAACCAACACAGACACTATCTCGTACAAAGGGGCATTGGGAAAAAAATGTCAAAGGTTCTTTCGAGGACTGGCCCTTTAAGAAGCCGCTTGTCTATCTCCACGAGACAGACACGGCGATTTCTTATGCAGAGCCAGCCATGCATGCAGGGAAGGAGACTGATCAAATTAAATAAACTTCCCGATAAAGTGAACAGCTGTAACAGGAAAAGTGGAGACGCGCCCCAGTCCCCAGGACCATTGGAAGGTTTTCTTCAAAGGACAGAGCCCTGCCCACTAGCCTTTGGAAACTCCGTGCCCTGTGCAGTTGGGGACTCTTGCGTCTATCCCCTTAACATAGGTCTAGCACTGTCCTGAAAGGGGCGACACATGCAAGAGTGGAGATGTGTAGGCTGGAATCTTCATTAAAGTACTGCACTCTGCTGCAACTACATTCCCCACTAAGGCCATGGTATCCAATCTGCCACGTATGGCCCTTCTCAGTTCAATTCTAATAACCAATATGCTTTCCTGCTTTGTATTGCACAGCCGGCAATATACTGCTATGGTTTCGTATACATCCTGTTTATTAGCAAATCCCTTTGCTTATGCTATTTCTGATGAATAGCAATTAGAATAATAGAAAATGCATGCAGGTATATGTACAGTCTGCGCATGGATTGCCTCAGAAGGGACAAAATGGTTTTATGCAAAATTGCTTTCTCAATTAGCAAAGCATTCAGTTATTCTCTTATATCAATCGTCACTATTTAACAATTATATAGACTGTAATGTACACACAAAAACGTATGTATATAATATATACCGTATTAAAATAAATACTACATGAGACCAGTTTGTCTATGTACTTTGTGTGTGTGTGTGTGTGTGTGTGTGCGTTTATCTAGCTAGCTAGCTAGCTAGCTATCATGTGTGTGTGGATATATGCATATGAACTGTTCAGATACATATATTTTGCATATAAATGCACTCACATTTTATATATGAACAGAAGAATATAAGTACATACGCTACTAGTGCATGTGAATATTAAAGCACTTTCTATACATGATGACTTACACATCTCTGTGTGTATATTGTGTATACACTGTGACCCCATGTGCACACACAGGTTCTAAGGGGGAACCCCTACACGCACATTCCCATACATTGTGCACAAACACACATTTGATGGCTAGATCCGGAAGAATCCTATTTACAGCCCTTTTGTTTCTCTCATTGTCTTACGATAACTGATGGCCCTGCTCTCGACTTGCCAGGGAGAAGATGCTCAGGGACCGTTCTCCGCTTTTATGTCACAGCAACAGAACTCAACAAATCCGCCCTATCAGATAATAAACCAGAATGAACTTGTCCGTCACATCAGCAAGGAGGGAGACCTGGTCCTGCATGACCCTCTAAGTTCTCCTGCACCCAAATGGAGCGTGCCCCCTAAACTTCCTACCCCAGCCAAGCACCCCCATAAGAAAAGCTCCTTACCAGAAGGTACTCAAGTCTGCCGAAAATCTTCATGCTGCCCGTTGCGGGAAGGAGTTCTGCTGATCTAGTCAAGCGAGCAGGGAGCTTCTGTGCACGCCTCTCCTCTCAATTGCTCTCTAGAGCAGCATCTCTGCGAGGCGCCGTGGGATGGGAGGGAAGGCAAGATCTTTCCCCCCCTACTCCTCCTCACTCCTCCCACTCCTTTTTGGGTAGCTGCGAGCACCGCCGTTTGCTCCTGTCAAAGCAGGGACGCTGTGCGAAGGAAGCGTGCCAGGCTCTAGGGACCACCTGCCTGCCCCCTCCTCCTGCCTCCCATTCACCATCAATCAGCTTAGATCAAGGGCTAATTATCATACAGCTGTCACCATAGGACAGAGGGGCGTGGGGGCAGCGAGCAAAGCCAGAGCAAAGTTGACAGGAGGATGCTCCGCTGAAGCCCCTTGACCTCAGCCGAGTGGATCTTCAAGGGATTGGCATGCTTTTGGCAGGAGCTACTTCCTATTGAGACCGTCTCATCCCTGGGACCCCCGCCTAAGGAAAACGGAGCCCCCCATTGGCTGACAAAGCCACACATGCTCCGTTGGGGCTGCTGCGTGTCGGCGTGATTTAAGAGCCATATGGCCGACTGGTTTATTAGTTACCGTTGCTACTAAATCAGGCAGACGGCGCTGCCCTAACACTCACCGCTCTCTTCCCACACACGTGCACAAAGCCGTGCGCCAGGCCTGGAGAAGAATCAATGGGCTCCAAAGGAACTTCTCCTTTTCTTCAATTGGCTGGTAAATTTGGGTACAATGGAAGGGCTCGGTAAGGCCAGGAAGTGGGAGAGAGGATGAACTCCCAGTTAAAGCACATAACGAGTCAAGAGTCCTGGGATCTATTCATCACTCAGCCTCAGACTCACTGTACTTCAGGCAGGTCAATCTGTGCCTCAGTTTCCCCGGCGGTAAATTGGAGATGGCAATAACTCTTCCCTGCTACGCAGGGGGGGTGGCAAGACTGCAGGGTGGTTTGAGATCCCCTGGAGGGCACTAGAGAAGGGCCAGGTATTACTTAATCATTATTATTATTATTTATTTAACTTCAGCTGTGGCCAGATATGACTTGCAGCCTCCCCTCAATCAGCCCAGCCAGTGCACCTTAGTCTATACCCTAGGCCTCTCCTGCGTATAGACTGCTCATCACGTCAAAGCAAAGGCCAGTGTGCCAAGCTTTCCTATTTAGCAGGGGCAGTCCCTGATTATTAGCTTAAATGTTACCCCTTTTCTCCTCTGTCCTCCAGAAAGCTGTCACAGGCCCATGCATTTCAATGGCGTTTCAAGAGGCATCCCTTTATTTTTCTCCCCTAACTGTCCCTTTCTGCACCTTTCAAATGTCAGCCAGTGTGTGTGCCCATTCTGCGTTGTTGGGGCTAGCAGGAAACCCACAAACTCATTTCACTTGTGGCTTAAGACAAATTTGAACTCACATCTCCAGAGCAGCCATGCCATAGCAGGAACACAATGTGTCTCTGCAGTCCCCTTTTAAATACTGCGTAACTTTCCCCCACACGTACATGGCTGTGCACACAGTAAATGCAGATTGATCCAGCAGCTTCATGTTAAAATCGTGTCCTCTCGCCTTTCCCAGCTGGCAGGAGAGTTTAGAAAGGTTTGCTTCAAACCATAACAATTCGGCCCGGCCCCCACCCCGCTCCAATTTTATTGGCGTGCCCTCTGTTTAAGCACTACTTGTTTTCATGTAGAGTGTGAAACAGCAAATGGAACTCCTCCGAGTTGTAGGGCTAGCGGGCAAGGAGGACAAAGGGGGCAGTGGTTAAGATAACAAAGGCAGCTTGAAATGATTGCTGCACTGGGAATACGCACAAAAGGTGACAGATGCCCCTAAGACAGCAGGGGCCGAGGGAGGGATGAGAAAAGGACACTTGAATAACAGTGTGAAGGAAAATAATCCAGCTACACTTCAAGTTTTTCTCCCTTGCAGAATGTTTTCTGCTTTATTTAAAAAACAAACAAACAAGCAACCAACCAACCCTCAATCCAAATCGCAGCTTCTCCTAGCTAACGGGTTCCGAAGGACCTGCCTGCGTTCCACCCCTCGCAAACCTGACAAGGGGTAATTCAATTAGCAAGACACCATCATAAGAGTCATCATCAGGGCAGGACCCAAAGCATTATTTCAAATTGGAGTCAGTGCCATGTTGTTTGGGGAGACACTGTGATGGGGCAAAATATATTCTCCCAGGGAAAAGGCAGTTGTGGGTCCCTGTAACTCAGCAGGAGAGTGGGGATGAAGTGGGGTGAAATCTTTATCTTACAATGACTATGGTCCAGTGGCATTGCTGCAGTGCCAGAGGCTGTTATGTATGCGATCGTATTTCCCCTTGATTCCATGCCTAACCCGCGAATGCAGTGTCCAGTAGGATATGCTGAGACACAAAGAAGTAACAACCTCCTCTAATGATACCAGTTTTCATCCAGCGATATCAGAGCTCTCTACAAATGTGGGTATCATCGTCTCCATTTCACAGACAGAGAAACTGAGGCACCGATCTGGCCAAGTGATTTGCCCAAGATACAGCAATGAGCAGCAGAACTGGGAGTCAAACCCCTTTCTCTTGAAGTCCTGGTCCCACGCTCTATTTGCTGGACCATGCTGTTTCCTGCTCTACTCCACAGAGATCACAGAGCACATAATATGGAGCAGGCTAATCTCACCCGACCCTGTCATCTGGACATCCCCTATTCCCCACCCCCGCACAAAGCCAATTCAACCTGCTTATCTGCAACCTCCCTGCTGCCTCCAGAGAGACACTGGCTCCTTTAGCCAGCCAGGGCACACGCTCTCCAGGCACTGCTGACTTTGAAAACAAAATTCCTGTCTGGCTCTAACAAGCAATGGTCTGGGGGTCACTGGATCCAGGGCTTTGATTTGACCCTACTGCAGCTGGAAGCGAAATGCTTCCCGCCCTGCACTCGACTATGGCTGTCTAACTTTCCCAAGGCCATTGGTCATATACATGGGGAGCCAAGGCCATGGGGCGCTCTGTTCATAAGGATCCCCGTCTGGTATAATGCCTCCTTTGCTTTCTCCGCGTCTGATCCCGAGTCATTCCTCAGCTCTTCCCGGCCAGTCTGGTTCGTAGAGCAGCTTTGTGTGAAATGGCTGGTTTTAAATGCATTGCATTAGAGAGACCTTTCCCTGCTCTCTCCGATGAAGTCATCACTCCCCTTTAATCCCTCCAGGGGCCAGGAGGCTCACAAATGGATTTCTTTCCCTCCCTGCAGGGCAATCAGGCTAAGAGAGCATCTGCACACACAGGAAACGCTTGTCAGTAGCCTTCCAATTCGGCTACACTTTCATTTCATGAGGCATGACATTCCCCTGAGAGAGCATTAAAAAAAGAAAGTGCCTTGAAAGCACTGCTCAATTTTTCCCTGCAGAGGAACGTTGATCTGCATGAGAGCCTAGATACATGTGAACTTATCAATGAATTCTGTGCCCAGCACACCTGCTTTCTCTCTGCCTCCTGTGTTTCTTCACTTAGCTCCTGAACGTCTGTTTTCATAGGGGTGGAAGGGACCTCAGGAGGTCATCTAGTCCAACCCCCTGCTCAAAGCACGACCAATCCCCAGACAGATTTTTACCCCAGTTCCCAAAATGGCCCCCTCAAGGATTGAACTCACAACCCTGGGTTTAGCAGACCAATGCTCAAACCACTGAGCTATTTGTCCATGGCTCTTGCACATTGCCTCTTATTTCGCCACAGCACATGGGATGCTAAGTGGATTCCGGGTCCAACTCTAAACTGTACAGTGCGGTTTGTCAGCGATTCTGAGGAGTGGCCCAGATGGGACGAATATCCCTGGCATGTTTTTCTCATGTCGCGTTTTTTAAAAAGAAAAACAAAGCAGGGCTGGACTAAGGTTATAATCCTCAGGCCTGGCATTCCAACACCCCAGCCTTCAGGAGTGCTGCTGAGAATCAGTCTGGCTCTTTATAAAGAAAGCAAAATTGGCGTCTGGATCCAGACTGGAATTTTGAAACCTCCTAACATCTGGGGGAGTTCAGGATCTGGAGTTGTAGATTGGACCAATCACAATTAAAAGGCAGGTACAGCTGGATTTAATCACACAACAACATGGAATTAAACATATTTCACCCAGGCAAATCCATCTCTCTGGTGTGGATTTGGGTGGGAGTTTCACACCTTTGCAGGTCTAATTTCAGAGTCAGGTTTCAGCAACCCCCCAAACCTGGGCTTTGCCTGGTTTCAGGTTGAAATGAGACAGAAGCTGGAGCTGCACATTTTAAATCCAGTCCCCAACTTTCCTGGGAGTCGGGACATGTTTGGATCTGGGGTTTTGGTTCAGCCCATTAGAGCGAAGGGCTCAGCTGAGTGCCTGGATCTGAGGGTTCTAATTTGGATGCTTCTACATTTTATTGGTGCATGACCTGGTTTTTCTCCTAGTGGTTTGTGTTACCTGTTGTCCTATCTTCTGCTGGTGCTAAAGGACTCCTGGTGGGGTGTAGCTTGTGGGGTTCTTAGCTATCGGCCTGGAGAGAATGACAAGCTCTCAGAGGCCATCAGCCAACAAGCGTCCCAGTGAAAGCCTACCCAAGTTGGAAACCGCACAGTGGATTAAATCGAGTTCTCAGACTCTCTCCCTCTCTCAGGATTTTGCCTTTGCTTTGCTATTCAGCAGTTCAATTGGAGATTATCTCGCTTTGAAGCCATTTACCTAATCTCATCAGAAAAGGGTCCTAATTCCATGGCCTCACTGTTGTCATCTCCTGCGGGGAAGGACCTAAACGGATCAGAATAGAAAAGCCTCAATAGCTCATCTGTCTACACCCAGGAGATAGAATGAGCGGCTGTCAAATGGACTGGACACCTCCGACTGCAGACAGCAGGACACGCTCTCTGCCATGAGTGAGGCCTGAGCAACAGGAGACGCAGTGTCTAGGACTGAGCAGCCTCCGCACAGCAGTGGACTTTCACTCTCAGCTCCGTACAGCAGAGGTAGGGCTCCCACGGCTTAGCTTACGCGGATCTGATTGAGATGTAGGGCTTGTGCCTTCATGTCCTTCCTGGCTAACAAGCTGAGCTGCACCCTGGCAGTGCATAATTAAACCCCTATAACATATGGGTAACAAACCAAAGAGGAGCCCATCAGACATCCTCCCCAAGTACCTTACTGCTTGGTTGAAGGGAAAGGGAGCAGGCATTGAAGAACTGCTGAGCTCCAAGAAGACAGACAGCAGATTAACTAGCTCCTGTCTCCCAGGCTGTCCCATCTGGCCGTTTGCAGAACAGTTCCTGACCCGTGTCAATAAAGCTAAAGTAAACAGGTTTCTGCAATGGCGCTACGGTGCAGCAGCTGTGGCTAAGTGATCAGTGGAGCAGGGAGAAGGGGGAAAGACTCTGTTTATCATTCTGTCAGTTCACAGTCGATTCAGCAATCTGTTGAATTCCACGCCTGAGAGTGTTCTGCTCGGTGGGAATAACATATATAGCCAGGGCTGCACTTCAGCTGACAAATCCAGCGCCTGCTTAGCCTCTGGTTTGCCACCCAGAAACACATGGCAAGGTGAAATGCACAGGAGGAAGTGTCCATGGTGCTGAGAACCAGCAACCCAAGCCAGCATTAGCAGCGCATGGCCCCGTCTACTTGCTCCTTTATTCCGTGCGCCTAACATTCCATGCTCCCCAAAGCCAGGGACAGAGGAGCGTTGGTTGGACCCAAGAAGAGCGTGGGTATGCGCTGGGCAAGCTTTGCCCACCCCAAGCTTTGCAGCTCCACCCCAGTCCTCAGACCCACCACCCACCATTCCAGTCCTAAGGCGCCTTGCAGCTCTGGCAATGCACCTCATTGCTCAGTTATAAAAGCCCCTGTTATTCCAGACCCACAGCTCTGCCAATGCAGCTTATTCCTGACCTGCGGCACTCCCTCTTCTGCTGTCCTGGGCCCTTTCATGGCTCTGCCCATGCACTTTTTGCCAGAATTTTGTAAAGTACTTAGGTGCCTGCAGATGCAGATGGGGACAAGCACCTAGAGAGGTTTTCAAAAGCATGTAGGATTTCAGTGGGAGTTAGGCACTAAGGACCTATTGAAAACCCGACTAGGTGCCTACTTGCATCTTCGGGCACATGGATACTTTCAAAAATTTGGCCCATCCATCTTCAATTGCAGAATTTCTTGCTATTCTACTTCCACTGCTCGGTCAACACACTTCAGTCCCAATCCATGGAACCCCGGCAGTTCCAGAACTGGGCCTCTCTTGAGTCAAGACTGCCAGTCATCTAGGATATTGCATGGCAGTTTTGTTATGTGAAGGAAAATCTACTAGGGATTAGGATGAAACCACCAAACTTACTTGCAATTGTGTTTGGGAATTAGTTCTCCAGAGAGGACAGGCTAGTGCACTAAAGGATCCAGCCACGATCTAATCCCATTGCCAGTGTAGATCTAAAAGCAGGGCTCACTGGAGTTCAAGTGTAGTCAAGTGCAACTCCTTCGAAGAAACTTAGCTCACAAAAGGGAAGAACCAATCTCCCAAAAGACACCACACAGCACTGTGGCTGTACTCACCTGCAGGAGAGTCTGGAGGGGGCACGTCAGCGATAGGTGATGAGAGAGAAAAGAAGAAAAAAAGGCACATTACTTAACATTCCCCTAATGATCAAGTGCAAAATCAATCCCCAGCGAAGCTTCGCAAGGCTTAGCAACCATGTTTTCCAGATCCACCGGCAGGCTCAGAATTATCCATGCAATTTCTGTGCCCCTCCAAATCTTGTATTTCTGCATGCAAGCAGTAGCTGCATACCAGGGTCAGCCAGCCAAACATCTCAATGCCTGATGTGCATGGCAAATCTGACACTGCGGGCTCATGGGAATGTGTGTGTGTAGTTCTAGGTTTTCAAACTGAGAAGACAGTATGTGGCTGCTTTCTAAACTTGTTCCTGAATGTCCAGCAATAGCACAAGGGAACAGCATTTTATTTGGTCTTCCACAGCTGTACAGAGTGACGAGTTAGATGCTGTCAGTGCAGCAACTGGTATATACTCTGCAACAGGCCATGTTAGAATCTGTGTCAGCAAAGGAGGCGACGTTGGGGTGGGACACCTGGGTTATCCTTTACCATTTACAAGCATTGCAATGGGATCTTTAATTTCTGCCAAAGAAGACCTCAGTTTAGCATCTCATCCCTGATCATGCAGACCTACACCCTTCCCCTACTACTGCACTGGGAGTTCGTTAGCCAGCTCTGGGGGTTAGCTTTGAATCAGTTTGTGGGCCCAGAGTCAAGAACTCATTCAACTGCAACACCCAGAGCCCCACCCTCAGCTGCTGGACAGCTCCCCTGAAGCAAATAGATGTATGTCAATTTAACCAGCAGAGGGTTTGCCCTCTATCCCCAAGACTCCAGTTGTGAAACTCTGGATTTGGTGTCAACGGAAGCAGAATGTGGCACACCTTTGTCACTAGGTGTCATGCCAAGACAGGGTAGTGACATACTGGCTTCACTGGCCGAATGCATTCACTCCAGTGGAGCAGATTTGGGCTCCGCATCTTTTTAAGTGCCTGGTGCACGTGAATCCTTTCCAGTCAGTCCTGCTCCGGGACGGTGAGAAACGCAACATGCATCTCTATGCAGAGCCTGGACTCTGCTTTGGCAGCGAAATGCTGGAATCCATCTCCTCCTCCCCAGCGGCCGCCGTCAGACGACCAAACTGCCCTCTCCCGTCCCGGCCTGTCAATCCACTTCCTCGCCCATGAGTACAAAATCAATATTGGGCTTTGCCTGGGTCTCAGCTGGGCACTTCCTTTCAGACATCCACAGGACATGCCAGCTAAGCAATCTACTTAGGCCCCAGGGAGGAGAGATTTAAGCAGACTCCACTGACCTCCCTCCCGCAACTCAGCAAGATTCTTAGTGTTAATATTCCATGGGAAACTGCAGCTTTGTCATACAAAAAGATCCTAAGGTGTTTCTACAAGGAGCCAGTATCCTTGCTAGCTGGGGATGGGCCCAAATTCCATATCTGCCCTGTTTCTCATGTTCCCCGCACTGAGGTACTTTTGACACAGGTAACACAGGTGGCATAATTGTTTCTGAAGCCATGCCCCATAGGACTGTGCTCTTAGCGTAGCTTAGAAGCTAAAGAAGGATCATCCAAGGGAGATGTCCAAGGAAAACACAGGAAGTGGTGTTGGTAATTCACTCTTCCCTCTTCATCAGTACTGAACCACTGCTCCCACAGAGATCTAAGGGGATCTACACTGCGTGACATGGGCCGTTGATCCAGCCACAAGAATTCTTTCCTTTGGCTTCTTAGTAGATGAAGGGATGTCAACTTACTCATCATCGACATTGCTTTTGTTATGTGAATTTTTTTTCTTTTCCATTGGGAAAAATGGTTCGTATAACTGGTCATGCGTAAGATTAGTGGTGGTAAAAGCAAGGTTCTACTGGAGCACCAAAATCTCCCCCAAAAGATTCTTCTTTCACTGGTGAAATTGCCCACCCCACAGCTGCCTTCTTGATGGAGAAGGAAAATCTATTCTTTGGACTCATCGGAGAAGAGGCTGCCTTTAAGTAATAATGGTCACGGCACAGGGCATATTCCAGGGGTTAGTAACTGGCTGGTGCCGTCTAGTATTTAGAGCCAGAGGGATCAAGAGACTTGATAGCCTGGGAAGTAGACATCTCTTCAGGAGTACCATGGGCCATGGTCATTATTGCGATTATAAACCAGGCAGGAGACAATCAAATGAAAACACTATTAACAATTCCTTTGTTACGGGCAAACAACTTGCAGACAAGGGAAAAAGTGTTTGTGAATAAATCATGGTGAAAAAGAAATCAGGCCTAATTTATTTGATGGATATTCTTTGACCACCTATAGAACGGGGAAAATTTATTTACGAATAAGTGATTTGACAAGGAAGGGATAAAATTCCTTGGATAAACTCTTGGGGGCTGAGGCTCAAGGCTTGTCTAACAGCCCTGTAGTTCAGACTGCAGGGTGTGACCTGCTGCGCACACCAAAGGGCTGCGTTATAACTCCCCTCCCTGCCCGTAGACGGTGCTAGTATGAACTAAAATGTACCAAGTTCATGTTAACATAGCGCCAGTCCGAGCCCAGATGTATACACAATGTGAGCCCAAGACTGGAGACCGGGGCTCTGAGACTCGCTCCGGGTTTCTGCTTGCCGTGTCGACGCACCCTCGGTGCATGACCTTGGGGAAGTCACTTCACCTCTCTGTATTTCAGGTTTCCTAGCTTCAGAATTGCATGACAAGTACTGATGTCTCAGAGAGACTTTGTCAGGAGTAACTTATTAATGTTTGTGAAGCCCTTGGAGATCCTCAGACAGTGGGTGCTAGGAAAGGGCAGAATGTGACTCCTTAAAGGAGAAAGAGGATCCTTCTTTATATCTAATAATGCCCATGCTGAAGGAACATCCATCCATCCCCATATGTACCCCTCAGTCTGCTCACCTACCCATCCCCAGATATTATCTATCTATCTATCTATCTATCTATCTAATCATGTAGCGAAAGGCAGTTTGGTCTCTCCATCACCTGTACCTATTTATTGGAGCTCAGTTTAAATAGCTTTGCTCTGCCCCTGCGGGGAGGGCCGCAGGGCTCTCTGATGAGAAAGCAGGCAGGGCCTCTTGTACCCTGGTAGCTGGGAATTCATTCTGTGGGAGGGAAGAGAGATGTGGGGAAGACAGGAGCATTTCCCAGCTCCCTCCACTTCTCCTCACAACCCATTAACCTAACTCGGGGTGTGTGTGGGGGGGTGATCTCCATGTGAATGAAGAAACGGCCCTTCAGCCAGCCCAGCCCCCAGGGAACAAATGGCTCCATCCGTCTGCTGGCTGAGTTAAAAGGGGGCGCTGACCATCTGGTGGAGCTGGGCAGTCAGGCGTGCTGCTGCCGCCTCCTGGGGAAAGGTGGAGGGGAAGCTGGCTGGACAGATGTGAGAGCAGACAGACAAGTTTCGGGAGGGATGTGCTGCCACCATAGCAGCTGCAGACGCTGGGGCTCGCCAGACGCTTTGTCCGGCTTGTGAGGGCAGGGATGGGAGAAGAGAAAAGGGAGGGAATGGACGAGATGAGGGAGGGAGAATGGGAGAGCCGCTGGGCTGCTCTAACTGCTTCCGAAGCCAAACCTGGCTTCCCAGAGCAATGTCCCGGCCTTACATGACACTGTTTTCATGTATGGACTCATGACAATAACATGCTCAGGGAACAGCCCCCTACATGCAAGAACCTCAAAGGGCTTCACAGGCATTAACCAATTAAGCCTCATAACCACCTAGGGAGGCAGAAAAGCATCACACAGAGGGGGAAACTGAGGTCCGAGGAGGTTTAATATTTGCCCAGGGGGTAGAGTGGGCCCAGAACCCAGGAGTCCTGACTCCTGATCACTCAGGCTCTAGACATTAGACGGCACTCCCATTCTGTAAACCAGAATAGTGCTAGCTGAGAAGGGACTCCCCTGCAGCTGCATCCAAACCCAGCTCCGGCAGATGACGGCGGAAAGGTTTCACTGCCGCATGGCGTGTAACTCAGCTGCAGGGCCATTACAGTCCCACCGCTAGCTTCTCCCACAGCAGTCCCCTTACTGGGAGGCTGAGGTGCTGCCAACCACTCAGCTCTCCTGGCTAATGGAGAGTGATGTCCTCTCATGCCAGCCCGCAGCCCCCTGGGACTCACCCTCTGCTGTATCAGTGCATGCTTGTGCTCCATCTCCCTCTTCTCCACGGCCGAGTCGATCACCAGCTGGTCCAGCTGAAGACAGGGAGGAGAAAACCCGAGGGAAAATTCAGCGAGATGGTTCCCATTACTGTGCCCCCAGCCATCTCTCCTGCTTGCCATTCTCTGGGCTCACGCCAGTCTTGCCAATGGCCTATGTCCTGGGGAGGGATGCGAGTTTCCCCGGGTCCAGTGAGGCTGCGTTTGGGTGGGCGCTGAGGGCTGGTGCGGCAGCTATCTTTCCACCGCTGGGACCTCCTCCCAGAGCTTGGGATTTGGGGTGATGCTTTGTCACCGCCCTGGTTACGGGGAGCTCCTTAGACCAAAGCACAGAGACTATCCTGAGGCACATCGCTATGAGCTTTCTGCACGGCCTGGGCATGCCCACCACCCTGTGAACTCCCAACCCCTTCCCCAGCATGCACTGGGCTCAGTATAAGACCAGGGCTAGAATCTGGTCAGGAATCTGGAGGGAATGTCTCCCGCCCAGGCCCTAAACTTCGGCAAGAAAGATGCAATACAAAAAACAAACAACCCAGGATGCCTTGTGTCTGGGAGGGCTGCCCAGCCCCAGATGGACCGTAGGAGTTCTTGCTTGGTCCAGTGAGCAGGAGATGCCCAGGAAGAGCCAACTTGTCTAATTATGGCTGAGTTCCCGAATCCCCATGCTGGACATGTTCCTGGCAAAGGCAGGTTCTGGAACATTCCTGTCCTGATGCTCAAGGCTTTCATGGCAAAGGGATCACCGCAGGGAAATGGCAAACAGAACCAAGCATCCCCTCACCCCAACCCCTCACCTCAGTGGCCAGCTTCTTCATGTAGGGATCAAGTTCATGAAGGAGGCTGTAGCCCTGCTGGAAAAATGTGTACTGGGCGTGCATGAAGGACAGCATCTGGGGATGGGAAACAAGGCACACGGTCAGAACAGGAGCGGAGCCATTGGGAGGGGAGGGGAGGGGAGATTATGCAGGGCACTCATACACCCCAGTAGAATATCAGCCTCAGTGCTGGCCTAAGAAAACAGCCTAAGCAGACACAATCCTCTCTAAAAGAGCTCTCTCGGACTCCCTCCCTCTGCCAGGGCCAAATGAATCCCCCGCGTCACTCCAATACCTTCTGTTGGGTGACACCGCGGACAGCGCTAGCCTGGGGGAGCTCTCCTCCATGCTGCTGATGGCGAAGGAGGGACCCACCTCAGAGAACAACATGCTCTTGTGACTGACCAGGCCCTGGGTTGGGACTCGGGAGAGCTAGGTTCTATTTCTGGCTCTGCCACTGGCTCCTTGTCTGACCCTGGACACGTCACTCGATTTCTCTCTGCCTCTGTAAAATGGGAATAAGACTACGGCTCTACCTCTGAGGGGTGCTCTGAGGCCACACGCACCATCGAGGTGCTCATATGCTATGGGGATGGTGGCCATATATGTACCTAGGTAGAGCATTTCATTTCTAGACCGTGCAAATCTCCTTCTCAGGCTCAGCTACATCCCCTCTCTCTGCAGACATCAACACATCCTCTTTTCCCACCTTCTCTCTCTCTTCCTCTGTGCCCCCCCCCATTCCTCCTGCCTCTAATCTTACTAAGCTTGCAGGTATCCCCCCCCATCCCTCCCCACATAGCGACTGTCTTTTCCACCGTGTCACTGTCACTCCTCTCTGACAGCCCTCGCCCTTCCAGAGCGCCGAGGGATTGTTTGTTTCTTTGTGGTGCACTATTGTTCCAGAACCCCGCAGCCCACACTGGCCTTCCTGCCTGCGTCTCAGTGCTGGGGACGTGTGTGGATGTGTATCCGCCTGGGCGAAATGGAGCATGCAGCACTGCAGTGTACTAAGTCTGGGGACAGCAGGGAAAATCGAATGGCGCCCTTACCGCGTCCAATATTTCAAACTTCTTCTTGGCTTGGAGGACATTGATCTGTAAGGGAATCAAGACAAGAAACTCAGCAGCGGCAGCCCAGGGGCTAGACATAGCAAGCAGCACCCATTGCAACAACCCTAAGCAGGCAGCGGCAGTTGGCGTCTGATGGGCCCACTCGGAGATGTAGAGATTTCTGGGGAAGGGCCAGTGTGTACAAATTAAAGTCCCTGGATAAAATTTTCGGACGTAGGTTCCAAAGGGACATAGGTGCATTTGAAGATGCTGCCCCCTTTGTGTTACTGCAGATCATCGGACTAGCTAGGCTGGCCCCAGGAGACTGTTCAGTACTTGGTGCCCGTGATGTCGATGCACATTTAAAATCTGGTGGGCCACTGCTTTGCTTCCTCCTGGCAGCTAGATCGAGTGGTGTCAGTGCAGCATGTGTTGGCTCAGCTGGCCAAGTAACCAGCACCCACGGTGCCGGCACTGGGACCTTGTTCCTAAAATAACACATTGTGATTTACAAAGGAAACCAGATCAGTGACTTTAGCGCTCAGGAAGGGCACCAGCCGCCTGACAGCCCTGGAAAGCGAAGTTATCGTCAGAGCACAGGCAGCTGCTGTGCAAACTTCCCCTGCGCGGCCCCCAGTCTGATCTCCTGTGACGTGTGGTCACCTCGAAGGATGAAAGAAGGGGCCTTCAGTCACATTCAGTCCTTAGACTAGCACCATATTTCCATGGTCAGAGAAGCACGACAGCACCATCTAGTGAGGCTGGGAGGGTCTTGTTCTGAAATGTATTCTGCAGCGGTTGTAATGCCCCTCTGCAAAACACAGGCAGCGTTGGTGCTAAAGCACCTCGGTTCTTGTGCTCCTTCCGCAGGTGCTGAGCCATGCGGTTCGAAAGCACATTCCAACATCTCTCAGCCTGCTACGTGCTACTCTGACCAGGAAAATCCCAGCTTTAATCCCCGTTATAAAAGACAGGGCACGATGCAGCAGGTCCCTGTGCTGTCCTTTTATTTCTGGAGACCTGCCATATGTCACCAATACAGAGCGTTTGGTGGGCTCTCATCTTAATCCCCAATTAATTGAATTGCAAAATCACAGCACCTTTTAAAGCAGTAAGCAGCTTTTGCCCAGGAAAGGCACAAGGACCAGAATAGTAGAGGATGCTTGGTGAACCGGCTGCAAGGTAAAGCCACCCTAGCAGCTGTGTCTAGCTCTATTAGTGAGCACTAGTGGTTCACGAGATAACGGATGCCAAAATCAGGTGGGCGAGACTGTTGGAAAGCTGTTTGGTTGGTGAACCAGTGAAAAACGTGCTCAGGACCAGTAAATTCTTGTCAGCTCAGGTCATGGACCACAGGTCAGGAGATGAAAAATGCTTCTGAGATTTATAAAACGTTAAAGGGAAATGAAAAGTCAGAAGCTGCAGAAGAGAGAGTGATGCCTTAAAAATAAAAAATGAATAGTCTGCAGTTACATAATACCTTTCCATGGATCCCATGAGCAAGTCTGGGAAGCTTTACAAGTGCTGTAATTAGCACTAAAGAGCCTGTCAAATGTAGCAGAAGATTTCTATGGGGCTTCAGCTGTCAGTGTCACGAACAATATGTTACCATGACAGCTGCAAAACAGGTCCCGGTATCTCATTATTATGTTAGTATCTCATTTATAAATGTGGCACCAATTAGCTCCAACGATGCTGCACTTGGAGTAGCTGAGACTAGAGTTGAGAGAAAGTTACAGCACATGCTTTCCTGGATCAGGGACCGAGGGCTCTGATCTCCCCCATGTCCGAGCTGTGCTGGGCGCAGGGGATGGCGTGTGTCTGTGTTTGGCAGCACCTGCCTCCCGATTCTTCCTCAGCCATGTCCCATCTTCTGCTACAGCTATCCAGAGGGCTTTATACCAGCGAGTATCATGTAGAGGAACTCAGCTCAGAAACATCCCCAGCCTGCCCCACAACCTTCCCCCTCCTCCCTTCCACAGCCAGGATGGGGATAGCGGATGGATGGGAGCCAAATAGAGGGTTCCACTCCACAAGGGGAACTCCATGGCCATTTATAATCAGAATCCAGCCTCTATGCACCGCCTGAGGAATGCAAAGGTGCCGGATCACACGGGAGAATCTGGTCCTAAATTGCAATTCTCTGGGTCTGAGCCCCTTTTTGGGCTCTTTTGTTGTTGTTGTTGCAAATATTCATAAAAGCAAAGTTCCTTCATGCAAATTTCGGGCCTGTGACCAAAGTCTGTGTCGTGATGAATGGAAATTAGTTTTGGGTGGAAGAGGGAGGGATAGGCTTCCTGCTTTTCCAAGGCTGCCGGTCCAGGAAATGAGCGCTGTGTCTTTGCAGCTCTGGTCTGGTGTTGGCAGAAGTACCAGGCCGTAAGGAGGAAGATATGCCAGTCGTGGCCTTGCTAGGACAGTTTCCTGCATCTGCATGAGGCCAAAAGGTTCTTTTTGCCAGAACTCTTTCTCCCACCATGAAGGCTTCTGTTAATTGTTTGGGCTTATCTAGACAACCAGCCAGTAGATGGCATGCCTAGGCCACACAAATGCATACTGGTAAAAACAAATTAATCTGGCAGTTAAAAAATGCCCAGTTACTTCAAGTAACTGATTCGTGCAATCCAATTTTGGGGGCGTGCGTGAGGGGGAGGGACTTTGGCAGATTTGCACAGTAGTTAACTAATTTAACTCCAACTTTCCTTGATCATCTCACTGACAGATATTTGGCTGCTGTGCTAAGTCAGAGAGCTGAGAGGCTGGAATCTGCTTTTCCCCAAGGCTCATCGCATCCTTGGGCAAGGTGAGAGGCACATTAGCAAAAAAATGCTGGGACAGAGTCTGCATTATAGGCCAACCCCTTTATGTCATCTGAGCAAGACTCCTCTTGTTTCCGAGACGTTTGAAATAGGGAAGGGGAATTGTGTGAAGGGGACAGAGATTTGTAAAACTGCTGCACTTCGGATGCAGATTTAAGTTGTGTCAAGGGCCCCTAGCGTGTCCATATAAATAAATAAAATACCAAGCCTTTCCCATCTCTGACATCTCTGAGCCTAAAGACATGCAAAGAGATCCTGCCCCAGTTCCTCTGTCTGTGTCTTTTTGGGTGCATGACTTTCGATCGTCCCCCCAGCAGGGCTAGCAGAGAAATCCCACTGGATCGGCCTATGGCATTAGTGGAGCTTTCTACCTTTGTCAGCATTGGATATTGGCCTACAACACAGGAACTTCTTTCCCTAGTGACCTTGCCAGCAACCACAGCTGAATTTATCTTTAAATCCCAGAAGCCAAAGAGCTACAATCCCTCAAGGTTAGCAAAGCACCCATGACTTACAAATTAAAGGGACAGCGTCCCCTTTCCACCCACTGCTGATTCTCAGCAATCAGTAGGATGTGACATCATAGACTATCTCGTGATAAGACAGAAGGTGCTGGCAGATGGTCCCAATTTGGTGCTGCAGGGAACGAGGGCTAGTGGAGTGACACATGGATCAATATTTGCACGGAATTTGTTCAGTTATTAAACCCATTGCCTGGAAGGAGGAACCTGAAGTCAGCTAATAAAATCTGCAAGTGATACAACAGAAGCTTTGGCGGAGGGCAAGGGGTAATTACGGGGGCAAAAACCATGTTCTTTGAGGAGACTGTAATGCTAAAAGGAGCTTCAATCAAGGGAATTGGTTGAATTTTTCTTTATGAGAAATGATTGTGACATTTACCATTTCAGCTAGGGTGTGGTTTTTCAAGCAATGTGTATACACACATGTGTGTGCATGCACAAAGGTATATGCAAACACGCACACATGTGCCCAGAGGTTTTCCTTAAGGAAACTCTCTGTAGGAGGAATGGGCTGTGACTCACAATCAGAACATGGGGGAGAAAAGCACTCAGAGGCATTATCTCGCTTTCTTACTTTGGCTGATTGCACAATGCCATCTTCTAAGCCCTACTGGAGAGATCTGCAGATCAGAGAGGCAGAGACTTCTGAGAAAAACCGGCTCTCCCTTAGGCGTTGTCTATCCTGGGAATTTGCCAAGTAGTCGATGTCAGTTAGAGAGATAGCAACCCCACCAGTGGAACTTACCCCACCTTCAAGCAGGGGTAAAGTAGGCATTTGATATGGACAGGCTGGGGTATGCCAAGTAAAGGGGTGGTCAGGGCAGATCTGGGATCTAGGGCAAATTGTGGCTTTCCTGGTTATCCTTGGGATTGCAGCAACCTGGCTACCCCACGGCTGAAATTGGGGCAAACCTTCAGTACAGAAATGGCCTTTTGTTCCAGGTCTGCTCCAAACACCTTTGACCGGGTCTCGCCAGACTATGCACTGGCTTTTAAGAACTTCCCAGGGATTCTCTGCCATGTGAGGCAGCAGGTTAAGTGCTGGATAATTTCACAGTCAGATGCTATTTAAAACCCAGATGTCAGATCCTCCTTTCTCACCTCCACCCACCCACTGGCTCCTCTACTCTCGGCTGATGGATAATCAGCATTTATCCTGGGCTCACCTGTTCCTATGACAGGACGACTGGATGGAGCTGGTAGGCCAGAACCTCACCTGTAACACGTAGTCCAGGGCCAGGTGTCGGAAGCACTTCCTGGTGATGGTCAAAGTGCCTGTCGCTTCCTCCACCTCGTGGGGCTTGTGCCGCGGGGCCTGCGCGTTCTTCACCAGAGAGATCTCCATGTCCTCGCGCACCTTGTCAAACTGTTTCTTCGTCTCCTTGAATTTCCGGACGTCACTGGAACCCAAAGGGGACGACCACCATTACAGGGCAGCCAGGACCACCAGGGAATCAGCATTGGAACGCAGCAGGGATCCCGGTGGCGTATGATCTCTCTAATGGCCAGACCCTGACCTCACACCGTATTCAGTGACCCCACTCAGCTCTGCCAAATCTGGGGCTGAAAGGAATTTCCCCCCAGCTCAGAATGGCAGGGACCTGGGGGGAGGGGCGCTGTGGCATGGGGCCTGGTTTGCCTGCTAGGATTATCTGGGCATCTCTCTTCTAATCCATTCCTTGGCACTGAAGGAGTCTCCTGTTCTGTGCCTGTGACACACAGTTTAGTCTCCTGAGGACTGAAATGTTGAGGACTAACTAAAGTCTTTGCGCTTCATATAGGTGTATCTGGATGAAATGTAATGGCCAGTGATAGACAGGAGGTCTCACTCATGGTCCCGTCTGGCCTTAAAGCTCCATGAAACGATGAATCAGAATCTGACCCAAAACATCTCCCTCTGGATGCAAAGAATAACTGCACTTTAAAGGGGCCCCTTCAAAACAGTAAGAGGCGTCCCCAAGGCGTCCTCCAGCAACCCGCACAATCCTAACGATGCTCTCCAGCTGCCTTGCAATGAGACTGGGATGTTTCATAACATGCACTATAAGAAACAGTCAAATTATATGTCACCAAACATACTGTACTGGAGCCTATGAAAATACCACAAATCAGCCGGTTCTCATGTTTAAAATTCACTGCCGAGCCAAGTGCACTTTGCCCATTGGCATGTCTCTTCTGACCTGCCTGCAAGTTGGGTTTGTTGATTTGAAGAGTTAGACTTAGAAGTTTCAATTTTTTCCATCTTTTTTGTACTCTTGTAACCGGCACATTTATTTGTTTAGTGTGCCAGATGGGAGATACTGGATCCATAAAGGGTGGAGAGGAAACAAAGTGACTCGCCCAAGGTCACACAGCAAATCAGTGGCAGAGCCAGTAATTAGCACCCAAGTTTTCTAAGTTCTGTTCCAGTCCAGTACCCTTTGTACTGGCCAACCCTGCCTCCTGCTGGGCACAGGGCAAGCTCACTACCTTGTGTTCAAGTACTTCCGTGTCCTGACACATCTCAGGTATGGCATTACCCAGCATAGTTCACGTTGAAATGCTGGCTTGTTTACAATAATTACACACATTAGATGCTTACACAAATGCATTTGTGTTTCAATGCCCTGCAAACACAGGAATCACTTTACCCATCGCTGAAATACAGTCACTTCTGAGATGGGAAACGGCCCCTGTTCCACACTGCTCAGCAACACAAGCCTTTAGGCCAGGAGGGGAAGGAAAATACTATAACCAGCAGAAACTGCCCTCATTTGGATTTTGGTTCCTGCCAAAAGTACCAAGCGGCCTTAAAAACACCTTCAACTTGAAATCTAGTCAATTAAATAAAAATAGTGACCACCCTTGCCCCTGCAGCCCCACCCCCACCACAACAACATTTATAAGCTTTTCCTAATTCTCGAAAAGTCATCCCCCACCCTTGCTTTAAGAAAGACAGACATAAAAACCAGGAGAAACTGACTGCATATACAGGGGAAACAGGGAAGTCTCCTCCAGACTGGAGCTACAGTCTATGAGCAGAGGAGAACTACTGAGGCAGAGCAGAAGCGCCAGCAGCATAAATCTCGCAACAGCAGCATGTCCGCTGTTAATCAAGTAACCCATAGCGCCACAGACTGTTCAAAGCTCAAACTGGCCTGAGCAGCCACGCACGTGTTCACAGAAACCAAACCAATCAGTGAGGACACAGTCATCTTCAAACTCCAAGGATGGACAACAACAGGGCCTCAACTTCACGCTTCTCTGCCCCTCACGTTGGAAGGGCTCACGATGACATCCACGCACAAACACGGCCTGCGCCCGTCCCCTCTCGCTCTGTGACACGTAAACACGCGCGCGCACGCTCCTCTGTTGAATTTCAAGTGCCACAAACTTCACCATGAAAACAATCCCTTCCTGAGCTTAAAAATATCCCCTCGGCCTCTATTATTACCCCTGCTGGGCTCTGGCCAGTGGGCTTGGCGTGGCCAAGTGGCACGGGATCTCACCAGCCCAACAGCTGGCGTCAGGCTTTCTACTCAGCTATTAATATGGCTGCCAACAAGCTCCCTCCTGAGCCAATGCTAAAAATGAATGGCGTGGCTTCCGCTCCCCCCCCTCCTCCCCAGGATGCTTAGCAAAGGAGAGAGGGAGGGGAGAGTGGCCACTGTCTCTTTACCCCGCCCTCACCCACCTGAACAGGTAATAAGCCACATGGACTCTGAGGTTCCAGCTACAGACTTCCAAGTGGCCCGGCAGAGGGTGGAGGAGTTGGACCCATTTGGCATGAGAGCTGTGGCAGCCGGAGACGGGCTGCTGGCATTGCACGGAGCGGGGCCTGGCAGGAGAGGAAGCATTTCTCAGGGCTTTTTGAGTCGGGAGTGGGGAAATCAGGTGATTTTTCCGAATTTGCAGCAAGGGTGTCACCTGCCAGGCAACCCATAGCCGGCCTTCTGAAGAGCTACTGGCCCTTCAACGTCTGTGCACATTAGAAAGGGGTAGGAGTCCATGGGAGGGTGTACAGGAGGGGCACGCTAGAGCCTAGAGCCTGTAGGTAATCAAGGAGGCCTTGCTTTGCCCCACCGCACCCCAGGGCTGGGCTATTTAAAGAGGAACAGGAAACAGAGCAGGAGAAAGGAGCAGAAGCTCTGCAGGCTGCAATGGGCAGGGTGTCTTGCTCAGGCTGAAGAAAACCAGCCAGCGACGTGCTTTGCTGGAGTTTAAGTTGGGGAGCTCTGAACCAGGGTCCTGATGAACTATCTATTGTCATCACTCCTGTCCTGAAACCTTATTAAAAGGGGACATGCTCTTTGGTGAGTGTGTGTTGGCGTCTCCTTGAACCATGCTGTTAAAGCGAACTGATTGCTGCCCCAATTGGGGGGAATTAAGAGGTGGCACACCCTCAGCACCACACCAGGCAGGTAAGGGGGTCTGTGGGGGTGGCCCAAGCCTTTACAGAGAAGTGGAACCGGAGATGGTCTTTCAGCTGGAGAGCTCACAGATGGCTGGTGTTTTGCCTTCTTATTTACTTCCCAGAAACCCCTGATTCTCTTGCCAGCCCTGTCTTGGGACAATATTTCTGTTCAGCTGAGGCTTCTTGCAGCCCCTGACTACGTAGCAGTGCGCCCCTTCCACCGCTTCCTTCCCAGCATCAGATCACACACGAGGCTGGATCCACTCCGCTCCCGCTGGGAGGCTATTGATGAGGAGAGAAGGGTGAAATCTCTGGCCTGCAGAGCCAAAATATGAGGTCGGGGATGGTGGAGGGCCACAGAAGGTCATTCCCTTTCCTAGCACATCACAAGGCTTTTGACCAACTAAGGCTAAGTCCAACTTAGCAAGGTCTCTCCGCGGGACATGGCGTGCGGGGAGATGAGACAGGCTAAGGTTTGGGTGACGGGACTGAAAGCATTTCACCTCTCGGTACACAGCTGCACCGCAGCTGGAGCGAGCCTTCCAGCCCATGGACGCAGACATGCTCCAGCGCCGCTTGAGCTAGTGTGCTAAAATTGGCAGTGTGGACGTTGCAGCGTGGGCTCACCACCCGAGTACGGATGCAGGGCGGTGGGCCGGAGCATACTCAGGTGGTTAGCCCACGTCACAATGTCCACACGGCTACCTGGGTTGGGAGGCACGCTCCCTGCTGCAATGTAAACATACCCTAGGTCGGTGGTTCTCAACCAGGGGTACGTGCACCCCTGGGGGTACGCAGAGGTCTTCCTGGGGGGACATGAACTCATCTAGATATTTACCTAGTTTAGTGTTTCTGAACCCAGGAGTCACAGGTTTGGGGGGGATCGCAAGTGCAGGGCCAGCAGTATTAAAAAACTCTCCTCTCGTCCCAAGGGCTGGCCCCTCCATGTGGAGATGGAGGCACATGAGTGGGGCAGGACTCGCCCTGCCACTGTCCGTGCTGAGCCTGACCCCTGGATAAACAGAGGCTCCATGGCTGTCAAGCCAGCCCCGAGTGCAATCACACAGCAATGTCAAGGGGTGAGAAGGGCTAGCTGCAGGCTGTGTATAAAACTCTTCCTTTTCACAGCCAGGACACTGCCGACGTGGTCCTGGGGGGTTCTTTAAAATGATCCCAACCACAGAACCAATTTCAGATAAACAATAGCAATTTGAAGATCAAAGCACCGAAGCCTGTGACGGTGGGGCGGGGGGGGGGGGTCTGATGGGCGCGACAAAGGGAGAATAAAACACAAATACGCCGATGCGGTGACAGCCCCAAAATGAAGGTGAAATTCCCCCTTCCGGCTGCCAGGATTTAAGCAGATTAAATCTGAGCTCATCAGAGAAATGATTAGACGGAGATGGGGGAGGGGGAGTGCTTGGGAGGGGGGGCGACTGTGGGTCGTCCCCCACACCCAACCACCCACAGCTGCTGATGGATTCGCACTCAATTACCCGTTCCCATGGAAACCAGCTCCCGCTTAGCTGAAGGCTGCCATTGCCTCGCTGACCTATATTCAGCTGATTTGGGATCTCATGCTGCACTTGGTACCTGCTCATGGGCTGCGCGGGCACTCGGGGGGGCGGGGGGGAGGGAAACAGCCTACACGGGCAGAAGAGATTCTGTTTCCCCCACCCAAGGGAAAGAGCAGGTTGAGATAGACGTGAGCTAAGATGCGGGCTCTCCACATCCTGATCATTCCCAGCCCTGATTCTCCTCTACTTCGCATCAGCTGTGTGGCCGAACGACAACGTATCCTCTGTCACCCACACGGGGTGTTTTACACCCGCTTTGCACAGGTGTAAAGGAACGAGGCAGCCGGGCCTCAGATTGACGAATAAGAACACGTGGCCATGTGGCATCGGGGGGGGGAGAGGGGAGGGTTTACGTTCCATTTTATAAGGGCCTGGGGATGGCGGACTCCAAATCTTACCCAGCTTGGGGTTAGGAGTCAGGCTTGGATTCGACAGTGCCAGTGTCCTCATGAGATTTCCAACGATACTGGTGCAAGGATTGCACGGCTGGGTGATCTCTCCCACGAGAAGCCTGCTTCCTCCGCAGGCAGAAAGAGCCCTTCCCCCCTACCTGCAAAGTTTATGTGCAACAGACGTCTACAGGCTCCGCTTACTGCCTCAGACACACCAAAGGTGTCCTGGGAGGTGGGGTTTGATTTGGGGGGATACAGGTGCCCGGTGAGAAGCTTAGAATTTAATGAGGCTGCAGGATTCTGAAGTGAAGCCCTTGGGGGGAGAAGTGCCTGCCTGGATTTTGACAGACAGCTGGGCACTGACCTATGCTTTAAAAGCCATATCAATCTAGATGACGGACTAAGCAGATTCTGTACCTCATCCAGTCGGGGTGGCAGCAGCGATCAAACCAGGCTTGGCTCAAAGGGCTTCCTACCAGAGGGGTGTCAGACCCGTGCTGCACGGATCTGGGTTTTTGGGGGGTGTTTGAGCTGGGGGGGGTTGGTGTGCCCCAGTGTGGTGATAGGAGTCAGCTTGTAAAGTGTGTATATGGAACTGAACTTTCACACGGTTTGGGGATGCTCAGATCTGGGGGTTTGTTTCATGGTCAGCTTTAAATTTTAAATCAGGAGGGCCTGGATTGCACCCAGAACTAGGAGCTCCCCCATGACAGAATGTGGAGATGACAGGACAACAGTAGCGGGGGTCACCCCATCCCACTGCTGGATTCATGGTTCCCTTCCCTTGGATGTGTCCTTCACTCCAATCAGCGCCTTGAATATATACATAGCCAGTGCACTGCAATCCTGTTTTCACCACAGACACAAGAGGGTCCGTAGTTCATCAGGGAGCCCCAGCGGGGACCCAATCGACTAGTACTCACTCTTTCACAAAGTTGTGCAGCTGTTGCCGGACCGACCTCTGGGCTTGGTCAAAAAGGATCTAAGATAAAAGGAAAAAATAACAAGAAAAGATGAAACCGTGAAACTTTCCCCAAGGCGAGGCCAAAGCGCAGCGCTGGGAGGGTTACCTGGCCTGGCCTGACAATGTCATACTTTACAAAGCTATGGGGAAGATCTGAGCTCAGCTCCTCTTGGAATCCAGGCCAAGCCCAAAGGCTTAGGGATCTCCTCTGTCCTATGGGGGAGGTGGGTTTGATTCCCAGCCCTGCTCCACTGACCAGGTGCTCCATGCCAGGGATCTGTGCACATTCCCCACCCTAAGAACAATGCAGAAGTGGCTGGCGCGGGAGTGAGTGCTTTACAGTGACTGATGCTAATGTGGAATGTGAGAACACGTCCTTCCCAAAGCTGTCTGGCCAACTCCCCTGTTTATCCCAAGGTTCTGGATGTCCAATGTAACCTTTGGGGAAGCGGGGTTGCACTGCACAGACACTTATATATATATATCTCCATCAGACCCTGTGCTGCCGTGCCTGGGCAGTGAGATGGGCAGGTGGCATCCTCACCAGAAAAGACAACAGGGCTGACCATGAACATGGAAATAGATTTTAGATGAAAAAAGTTGATTCACATTCCAGGGATCCTAAGTATGTCTGTGTGGAAGGGGGGGGGGAGCGGGCATTACTCCCGTGGACTGGCAAAGTGCCCATTACTTGGTGCTACCACAATCAATTCTGGTTTACGTCACACGTTTTTTCCACCCATGTGGCCGTCAGCATAAAAGGCTCCTGGATGGTGGCTCCCATGATCTGCAGAGGGTCACTACAAGCTCCCAAGAGAGTGTGCCTTGTAACAGCCTGTGCCTCCCTAGCTTGTATTTCCGACTGCGCCTCTCCCGTTTGTCGAGTTCCTCACTGTGTCAGCAGGGAGCACTGTCCCCTCAAACTGCACCCAGTGGTTTCAATTTCAGCAATGGGAAAGGGGTGCTGGTCTCTGAAGTAAGGCACATGCAGTAAACCACACGTCACCCCTCACTTCTTCTTTAAGCACAAGCCGACTGTGCTGGCCAGGAGAGAGCCCCTGGAAGCAGCATAACCACAAGTATAGAAGGAGAAAGGAAGAACTTGCTCCTATCAATCATTTAAACCTCACTCCCCAACACTGGTCCCAG
Source organism: Chrysemys picta bellii (assembly GCF_011386835.1). Classification (NCBI taxonomy): domain Eukaryota; kingdom Metazoa; phylum Chordata; order Testudines; family Emydidae; genus Chrysemys; species Chrysemys picta. Next base: position 7,950,405 of record NC_088811.1, on the reverse strand, counting down.
CGGCTGCTCCACACCCATCATATCTCTTGTGCATCCAAAATCTCCCCTCCTTGTTCTGGTCTCTTTTCTCCAAGCGATACTGTCCCAGCAGGGCGAGGTCCGCCTGTCTGCTCCCCCGGCCCCATGGGAACACTGCCGTGATGATGAATAAGCCTTTGCATTTCAGACGTGCCTTTCGATGATGCAGCACTTTGACTAATTGAGGCCAGATGGACAGAGGCTCCCTGGTGACACCCAGAGGCCCTGCAGATGTGGAGACGGGCGGGGCTTGCAGAGTGGAGATGGACCCAACAGCAAATGATCCCCCGCTATAACATTGTTCATTGGTTCCTCCTGGGACCCTGGCTCTCCCCCTCCAAACCAGGCCCACTGTGGGAATCTGCAGACAGAAGAAAGCTTGTTTCACTTACTGTCTGCACCCCCACCCAGAGGCCTGGATCCTGCCCTGGAAAGAGACCCACTCTATGGCAAAGGGGGAATTCAGTATCTACGTCCCATTCAGCCCTTGGACTTTCTGCTGACTCTGCCAATTGTGGAGGTGGTTTTTGTGCCAGGGACATCTGTGCCCTGGGAACTGGGCTGAGACCCACTAAACTCGTGCCGTGCCATTTGCCATCAGCCCACTGATCCTGTGCCTGAGACTCTCCAGGTGTGGTTACCTATGGCCCTTCTCTATGATGTGGATTCCTTCCTTAAGAATCCTGCCGTCCTGCTCAAGGGCTGTGCGCTGGACCCTGTTAAGATCTAACTGTAAAACGCCTTGCGTAGAGCTGCCATTGAGAAGTGAGACAAGGGCCCCTTACTTCAACCAGCTTGGTAAACAGACCAGAGCACGTCAATGTCTCTTTGTTTCTTGTAATCAGCCTCTGTCTCTATCCATGTGCTGCCTTTTGCCTTATCCTTAGATTGTCAACTCTTTGGGGCGGGGGCTGTCTTTCCGTTCTGTGTTTGTACAGCGCCTAGCACCATAGGGGCCTGGTCCATGACTGGGGAGCCAAGATGCTACTGCCATACTAATCCTACATGGACTGGGAACCCTCCGGTCCTGTTTTTACTTTCTGCCCTAAACTGCTGATTCACCCCCTGTTCCTGGAAGCATACAGGCCGTTCATGCTTATTTCCTTCTGAGGAGACAGTCACCAGAGGCTGCATTTTAAATACTTTCCTTTGGCCGTGTAAGTGATTTCCAAGAGATCCACACCGTTTTCACTGGGGTCTGATTCAGCCCCAAGAGTAAGTTCAGAGGAATGTTCTCAGCCATTGCGTATGTGAAGCTCCACAAGGCTCTGGCAGGGCAGCTGGCTCAGGCTAATCATGTTTTTAACTCACTGCTTGTAAAAGCACCTTTTCCTGATTTGCTTTGGTTTTCTGCCCCTTGCGGCTGCCCTGCCCACCTGGGTTTCAAGCATGATGCTCCGGGGCGTCATATCCTGCCCCGGCAATGGCCATTTCTCCCTTCCTTATCAGATGGCCTTTCACACCTTGCTGTACAAATCACCAGAAGAACTGGTAGGGCAGACGCAACGGGCTGGTCTCTGGCTTGTCCACTCAGGAACCCAGCTCTGAGAGGATGGAGCAGTCCTTCTAACTCAGGCCACCCATAGCCACCTTCACACCCAACACAGATGGCACTGCAGAAGGTAGCAGCTTGGCTGGAGGATAAGATCATGGTCCTTAGGGATCTAATCACCAGCTCTGATATGCCTCCATCCTTCAGAAATGCCGCTTCAAAGCCTGGCCGGTGGTGGTGGGGGGGCACACTTTCATCCTTTTTAGGCAAATAAATTGAGTTCAATACAGTGGGACCTTCAGAAAGCCCACGACAGGTGTCAAGATAAATACCTATGCAAATGGCTAGAACTCAGGACCTATCCACTCTGAGTCACCCTGATGCTCTCTGCAAACTATTTGAGATGAGTGATGCTACCTACATGAAAATAATAATATACAAGACAATAATACCTCGCTCTTAGCAGCTTTCGATCTGAAAGTGCTTTGCAGCGGAGGTCAGTATCATTATCCCCATATTATAGATGGGGAGACGGAGGCACAGAGAGATGATGTGACTTGCTCATGGTCACCCAGCAGCAGAGCCAGCATTTGAACCCAGGTGTCCTGAGTACTAGCCCAGTGTCCTATTTCAGAGGTTATACTGAGTCAAGTAATCGCCTGTAAAACCTCTCCAAAGGGCCAGTTAGAGATGAAGGGAGAGGTTTTCAAAAGGGGCCTAATGGGTTTAGGAACATGCAGCTGATTGGCATTTTAAAGTGGGGTTTGTGCTCCTAATTCCCTTAGTCTGTCAGTGAAAAACAGACAAAACACTGTGCCAACTCTGATAGGTTTGCTTAAGGGAATCGTTTTTACCATGTCAGCCCATTGAAATGGAATTTGAATTCATTACACTACACAGTATTAGACTCACAAACCAGTATCTCCAAAGTTTTTGGTTGGATTCATGCAGCGCAGTGACTGTGGAAGCAACAGCAGCAGTTTCCAACATCTAGCCATCTGTCTATTTCTCTCCCTCCCTCCCTATAATACTAAGAGAGGGAATGACGGCCAGGGCACTGCGGGAGACGTCCCTTACACTTTTTGACAGTGCTGTGGGATTTTACCGGAAGCTGCCGATGACAGGCAGAGGTGATCACGGTGGAACATCTCCACTGCAGCTCGGTGCCCATTGGGAGTGAAGTGAATTGTGCCCTTGATTACGGCATGGCCTGCTACTGGAAGGCCTAAAGCATTATGGGTAATAGATTTCAACAGCAGCGTTGGCTGGATCCTCAAATACATTCATTACGCAGATGACTGCGGCCAAGGACAAAGCAAGAGGAATGCCAGAGTCTAGCTGAATACAAACGGTCAAGAATGGCCTCTAAATATGAACAGATGCAAACGAGGGTGGCGGAGGGTGGGAGGGGGGACCCAGACCACCCAGCTCACCAGTGTAAATTATTTGCTGCTTTTGGCATCAGTCTGCCCTCTTGGAACACTCTCCAAAAGCCACTGGCCTACAACTTTTTCCAAAAAGCGGCTCCCTGAGTGATGTTTACATGTTGACCGTGCCTCCCTAGGCTTGTAACGCTGTCCAGCGGAAGGCAAAGAGCAACAAAGCCATCTGGTTTCCACCTGCACCCACATCTGGAGTGTTTCCATTATTGGCTTCCACCGTGAGGACATGTTTGCTTAAGTCAAGGGAAGGGAAAGGCCACTTCATTCGGCTGGCCCCAGGCAGCCTGGAGGGACAAGCGGCTCGAGTTCCAGCATGGGGCAGATTTGAGTGGATAGCGTCAGACTTGGTGGCTGAGGGATGGAGCGTCTAGACTGATGAACAGGACTAACCCCCGGGCAGTGCATTAAAAGAAGCAAGCGTGTGTCTAATGAGGGTTACTCAGGGCAGATCTACACTTAAAAGCACTGCATCGGCACAGCTGTGCTGCTGTTGCATTTTAATAAAGACGCTCTAAGCCAACGGGAGAGAGCTTCTCCCGTCGGCGTAGCTCATCCACCTCGGCGAGAGACCAGCGCTCTCCCGCCGACGCAGCGCTGTCTACACCAGCGCTCAGACCAGTATCACTATGTCGCTCAGTGGAGTGGACTGTTCACACCCCAGAATGACATATATCGAAGTAATTTTGTAGTGTAGACCAGGGCTTAGAGTTCAGGTCAACAGAATGGGATCCTAGGCTGTCCTCACTGTTTTGGTTTGGGTGTCCTGCCCCTGCATTTAGGTAGTGACTAGGATTGCTGTGCACGCTGAGGCCTGGTTAGGGAGATGGCCTCTGCCACTGGGAAGAGAAATGTCCCTCTGCTGTTATGGCATCGCTCTGGGATGGATTCTGGGAAATGGATACTTGTTGTTTCCCACTAGAGCAGCCTGATGCATCTGGCCCATCACCATGTGCTGTAGGAAACTACTCAGAGCCCCACCAGCTCTGTGGGGAGCAAACAGCTTGAGAAATTCTCCTTTTCCATCCTTTAGATAGTTCTCTCTCTTCATGCAGTGATCACCCAAGAGAACAGCCCAGGTGTATGTGGGGAGGGAGAGTGGAGGTCTTTTCTTTTTCTTATATATAATTTAATCCAAGATTAACACTTTTCATGGGTAGATTTAAGTGGAAATAAGGGCAGGTTGGCATAATGCAAGGGGCACACCCACCTCTGCTCAGACCTTCACTCCTGACCTGCAGCCTGCTCCCTCCCGCCCACTATTCCAGTCCTGAGCCCCACACAGCCCTGCCAATGCCCCTCACTCCTGGCCTGAGCAGAGACTGCCAGTTGTTTCGGTGGGTTTACATAAGAATGGCCCGACTGGGTCAGACCAAAGGTCCATCTAGCCCAGTAGCCTGTCTTCCATCAGTGGCCAGTGCCAGGTGCCCCAGAGGGAATGAACAGAACAGGTCATCATCAAGTGATCCATCCCCTGTCGCCCTTTCCCAGCTTCTGGCAAACAGAGGCTAGGGGCACCATCCCTGCCCATCCTGGCTAATAGCCATTGATGGACCCTATCCTCCATGAATTTGTGATGTGGACTGACCACTAAACCCTTTTCTAATTAAGACAGGGGGTTGCACCCTGAGCTCTGATGATGAGAAGTTACTGCACTCACCTCATCCCAAATCCCGTGTTGGAATTCACGCCATGGCACTGGGATGAGCATCTCGGCCACTATTGCTTGGGAACTTACATGAGCACATGTAGTGAGGAGGATTGGTGCATGTCTCCTCTGTAAGACGCAGTGACCAGGTAGAAGGTCTGTACGGAGACAGCTCTACTTTCAACCTTCTCCGTGGGACACCTGATGATAGATGGGCATTTCAAGCCTGCCAAATCTCAGCTGAGCAACAGGAGATGCCTGCTTTGACTCCAGTTCTTCTCGTATTGCTCTTTTATTAATTTTGCCAGCTGAGACCATCTGCCAGAAGCTGTCTAAATGGCTCCTCCATTTAATTTTCAAAATCAAATAAACAGATTAAATCCAAAGGGATATTATGAGCTTGATTTTTAAATATGGAATTGTTCCCTGCCTCGTTCTGGCTTCCGCCGGCATGCTTGGAACGCATCATTCGGGCTAAGATTTTCCAGATTCTGTGTTACCCACCCTTTCTCCTAGCCACTGGGATTTCAGCCTGACTCACGTGTTCTAGTGCTGCATGAGTGACGAGGGTCAGCAAGAGAAGGGGAAGGGGAGCAAATATGTTTCTTACCCTTCAGGAGTAGATCCTAAATATCACAAAATGGACTAACATAGGCAGTGTTCTTTGTATGCTACATAAATGCACATTGTATTGAAACGAACAAGCCCCATGAATCTGGGGTGAAATCCTGCATTGGCGTCAATGGGAGTTTTGTCATTGACTTCAGTGCGACCAAGATTTCACCCTGGAAGCAGCAAGACTGAATCAGCAAACACAGAATGCATGGTTACTTGGAGGCCTACAGCCTCCATGGAAAGGATCCCTGTTGCTAAGATATTGCCCTGCCAGTACACTAGCTGGAAGGATTGTTCTGTACTGAGAAAGGGAAACTAACACTGATTTTTAGGCAAAGCAGAAGTTGAGCAGAAGTAAGTGTCTGCCAATCACTCAAGAGAATCACTCCGCTCATCCCTAAAATGCAGCCACTTCTGGGGTGGAACATTAGAGCTGTTTAAGAGCACATAGTAACGCTGCACTACCTACATGATAGGAACTGAAAAGTAATGCATCTAACAGAAGAGACCGGGGTATTTACGGAGGCACAATGGAATATCTGAGTAGGAATTGGGGCAGTGCATTGGGTTGACCATCCCTGCTCAAAGTGTCTTGTGATCTTTAGTGTCCAAAAGCGATCCGAAGTTTAGTTTTATGTTCTGTCGAAAAGACAGCACCTCCTGCAGCGCAGCACAGCACTTCCCGAGTCTGAGCCAGCTGCCACTGGGGTCAATAGAAAGATTCCCGCTGACTTCAGTGAGAATTGGAATAGATGCCCTACCAACCCGGAGATTAATCCATGCTACTCTGTCAAGGTAACTGCCACATTTTCCACAAGAATGGCCTACTCTGCGGTCTAGGCAGCTCTGAATTATTCCACAGGCCAGAGCTAGGACTGTAGTTAGCTCAGCAGAGGTTGTTCCTGGCATCCAAACCTCTTCCCTGCACACATGCACTCCACGACTGCTGGCTTAGTGGTATCTGATCTCTCCACGCTGAGCAAGGGTGTGGCCGACAGGGCCGTGGACAGAGCATGCAAATACGACTGAGGCTGTTCCAACAAAGCAACAAGATTAGACAATTACAACATATGGGGCATTTTTCCCTGATGTCTTACTCTTCCCACAGTTTACTTCCTGGCTATTCAAGTTTCTGGCAACAGAACCTAACAAGCCAGCTGACAGGAGGGGTCTCTCCTCTGACCCAGATGGAGTCTCTGGGCTACAGTGACTCCAGCCTGGTGTTTAAAGAATATTGTTCACTGGTGTGACAGGATGTACCAAGCATTCACTGCCCCCTGCCAGAGGCCCCACCACCTTGGCACACCTCGCCCTAAGAAGGTGGATAGGAAGAGCAGCAAGTTCAGACATCCAGAGGTTGCCTAGAGAGAGACCTCCCATGATCAGCTGCAGGCAGAACCAGCAAGAGTTGAAGGGCCTGGAGCGGGCAGAGGCCAATGAGAGCCCAGCAGGCCAGATAAAAAGGGCTGGCTGTTTTCACTAGGGCCCAGTTGTGGGGGAAGCCAGAACAGGGCTCTCTCTGCCCTAACCCAAGTAACCTGACCCAGTCGGGGGCCTACCCTTGACAACACTGGCCTTGGATCTCTGTGAAGGGCAGTGTTTATATCATGGAGTATTCTGAGTTCAGATTTAATTTGTGTTCTGTTAACTCCAAAAGGGGACCAGACTGAGAGCTGACCTAGTTGGAAGGCTAGCCCACGGAAGGGGCAGACCATTGCTGAATCAGGACACAAGGGGGCACTAGAGAAGAACTCCAGCAGTGCCATGTCATGAGAGACGGGGGCACGCTAGTAGTGAGTGCATGCTACAAACCATGGTGGGAGAAGTGGGATGACCAAGCCTGCCTTCCTAGCAAAGGGGAGAAGGGAATATTTGTTGAGACATCTTACACAACAACAGCAGGCCCAGGCTGAGGCCCAGTAGCTGTTCCTGGAGGGGCAATAAGAGGTCGAGCAAGCCACCTAGTGAGCTGCTTCATCTACAGTGTGTGACTGATGGTACGCCCCATCACAATCTCCCCAGCTACTTTTCAGCAAGGTCCTTCTCATTCAAGCTGTGTTAACTGAGTCACAAGGAGGGGAAGAGACTGATTCCAGGCCAATGAGTTAGCAGGGATTACACGTAGTGTTTGGCTGAAAGAAGAATCAAACAGATCATACATCTAAAATGTGAAGGGCACCTAAAACTTGAAAAAGTCCAGATCAGATGCTCCTGCCCCGCACACATTATTACCGCTGCTTCTGCATTTCTGGCTTTGGAAAGAGAAGTTCCTGTAATACTGTAAAAGCCTCTCACCCAGGAGTAGGAAGTACCTAAACGTGACCAGAAAACTTGTTCTCAGATCCAAGTGATTCAAATAGTTCCCAGAAAAACCCAGATCTGTGGGGATTTCTCTGAACCCAACCACCAAACTTTTGGTGGTTCACTACACTAATGAGAACCTGGAATTTCACTGGGTTCTGAGCATTTGCTTTGGCTGGGAGATCCAGGTCCTGATTTTGGTGGCGCTGTACCATAGCCCACCGGACATTAAAATATCCCAAAGTATTTGGGGGAGGGGAGGCTGGTGAAATGTCATTGCGAGGTGACATGATGACACCAATGTCATGATACGGTGACACTATCCTACAGGACTCACTTTGTCAGCTGACAATTCTGCATCCATTTAAACGTTTCCCACTAGAGCAGCCTGATGCATCTGGCCCATCACTATGTGCTGTAGGAAACTACTCAGAGCCCGACCAGCTCTGTGGGGAGCAAGCAGCTTGGAGGAATTCTCCTTTTCCATCCTTTAGATAGTTCTCTCTCTTTGCCTAAAACACAACACAATCAGCCCCAAGACATCTGGCATCTGCCTCACTGACTCCTCACAGCTTGGGTGGCTTTTTCCTTGACAGCAGGAAATGCTTCCCAGCCCATTCAGTGCAGCTACATCTCCTCTGCAGGCTGCTGCTGCTAGATACTGTGACGGAGCCACAGCAGCTAGGGATGGACCGCGCGGTTTAAGGCCAGAGGGGGATGAGGTACAGAGTAGAACTGACTGGGCTGGTTGGAACCGTGCTGGAGAGCAACTATAATGTCACAACTTGGGATTCTGAAAACAGCCTGGTGCTGCTAAAGGGCCATACATGGGCTTTATGGACTTTAATTATTAATGGAGATACCCCATCTCCTAAAACTGGAAGGGACCTTGAAAGGTCATCAAGTCCAGCCCCCTGCCTTCACTAGCAGGACCACGTACTGATTTTGCCCCAAATCCCCAAGTGGCCCCTTCAAGGATTGAACTCACAACCCTGGGTTTAGCAGGCCAGTGCTCAAACCACTGAGCTATCCCTCCCCCTAAGGAGGAGGGATAGCTGAATTCACTCCACCTGAATAATTGTATTGCCCCTGCATTTTCACTTGCATGCTTTTTCCTTCTTATCTCAGTGATTCCTGATAGACAAGGTAGCTAGAGGGGAACATTCAGGGGGTGGATAGATGGATACATAGAGAGACATGGAGATGGATGGATGGATGGATGGATACAAAGACAGAAAATGGTGGGAGGGGAAATAAACCTTGTTGGAAATTTTCTGCCTTTTGATTTTGTCAATAAAATTTCTCAAAAAAAAAAAAAAAACACAGGATGAACTTTCCATAAAAAATTCCTTGAAACATATATCCTGTTTTCCCACCAGTTCTGATACATAGATAAATCAGACTGAGAGAGGGAGAGAGAGATGGATTATTTATTATTTCAGATGTATAACAGTAGTATTTTTGGAGCATTCCGATAGATCAGCAGACCACATTCAGCTCAGTCAGCCCTACTGTGGCACCCCCTTGATGCTAGTACTGTTGGTGAGTGGAATATAAACATAAAATGCTTTAAAATACCATTGCAATTCCCCTGGCTGGTTCTATGACTCAGCCTACTCTTGTGGATTATAATGTCACTAGAAATGCCCCTTTCATGGGTTTTTTGCCCTGTGTCTCCCTGACATTTATTTCCTCTCAGGGGTCCTGATGGCATGAGTTTTGCTCTTGGGCATTGAGTCCTGGCTGGAAATTCCCTGTGTGGATGGATAGCTGTGTATTACTAGGTCGTGTCTCTGTTATCCTTTGCGTGCCCAACAAACCTTGCAGTAAGTATCTACCCAAGGGACTGGCTGGAATGGATTGCTAGCAAGCCTGACCTGTAGCTTCAAGCCTGAACAAAATCTCACCAGAGACCACATGAGAGACACGGTTAGGGTGAAGGGATAGCCACTTTAGGCTACGGATGCCTGAATGTGGGAATGCTCCTTAGCCTTTCCACCAGAGGCATGGGGGGTGTCCCATCACACTCTCCCTTTCGCTATCTGGTTAAAGTGGGATGCTGAGAACTCGAACACACTCTACTCTGGGCAGCCAGTCCGTATGAAGGGGTTGCCGTAAAGGACAGCCTCTGCTCTAGACATCTATGGGGAGGATTACGCTACTCCTGCAGCACCTCTGTATTCAGATTAGACAAGTGACTCCACTGGGCAGAACAATGGCCCTTCGCAGCCGCGCAGGGAGCTGGGATTCCCAATCAGCAGTTGCTGGGGACCAGTCTCCCGTTCAAGAGTGTGGTTTAATGGCCACAGGAAACATACGTGAGCTTCTGCACTGCCATCATTCCACACGCCGTCGTATTGCCTCATTACTCTCAGTCCAGCCGCCCATGAAGCTGAGAACTATTGATCCAGGACTGGCAAAGGCCTTTCTCGCCTTTAGCTACGGGCAGATCTTGTTACTCTCACATTTAATTACATTCACCAGATTCTATCAAAAGAGGCAAAAGTTGTTTTCTCATATTTAATGGCCCGGCAGATTGTTAATGGCTCTAAGCTTGTGTGTATTTTGGGGCAGGTGCTGGCAACAGAGAAAAGAAGGGGTGCTCAGTGCCTCAGCTTTAGGGAAAGCAGCCACTGATCAACTACCTTGACTCAAAACCAACGAGGAGTCCGGTGGCACCTTAAAGACTAACAGATTTATTTGGGCATAAGCTTTCGTGGGTAAAAAACCCACTTCTTCAGATGCATGGACTCCTCGTTGGTTTTGTGGATACAGTCTAACACGGCTACCCCTCTGATACTTGGTACCTTGGCTCAGCGAGCAGACTAAGCTGAGACGCATTTGGGACGAAGGAAGAGGTTGTAATGCAGGGGTTCTCAAACTGGGGGGGGTTGTGAGGTTATTACATGGGGGGTCTCGAGCTGCCAGCCACCACTCCAAACCCTGCTTTGCCTCCAGCATTTCTAATGGTGTTTAAATATATAAAAATGTGGTTTTAATTTATAAGGGGGGGTTGCATTCAGAGGCTTGCTATGTGAAAGGGGTCACCAGTACAAAAGTTTGAGAACCACTGTAAGTAAGAGGCACTGATCCAGCACCCCCTACTGGGCAGCTCATGGGGCAGCACTGGTGGGACAAAGAGAGAAGGATCCATGTTATTCTTACGCCCTATTATGAGTAATAATAAAGACATGTTTGATGGGGGGGTTGGTTTTTTTCACTTCCCCCTCCATGTCATTACTCCAAACATCTTTTTTCCAGTTTCTTTGTTCTGAATCTTAATTCAGTTGCACAAGCCAGGTTCAGGCGCTGGGGCAGGAGAGACCAGTTGAGAGCTGATCCAGAAAAACTCCACCCAACGGCTCCCAGCATGACATTGAGGGCAGGTCTACATGGCAATCAGAGGTGTGACTGCAGCCTATGCAGACATACCCAAGCTGGCTTTGACCTAGCTAGTGAGAACACACTCAACCGTTGCAAACGATGATAGAGGCAACCATGGAATAACTCAGGATCAGTGCTAACACTACCGAGCAACTTCTCCGAGTGGATTAGCCCTGTTGGGATCTAATGAACATCACAAAGAGACGGGAGAGAGCTGTGGACCCTGCCTGGGTTGTTTCTGGCGCGTGTTTGCAGAGGGGAAGCGCAGTGAAGAAGGAGATAGTGCTCAGACAGCTCCCCACAGGCCGGATACAATGGGAAGCCTGGCCTAATTGCAAGCTGTCGGGGCGCATTGACAATACCAATGCCAACTGCCTCAAGAGGTCAGCATTGCCGCACTGGTGGGAGCAATGGTATGGTCTACAATGCATTCCAGCTCCGTGTTTCAAGCCTTTAAGTGTACACTACCAAAAGGAATGTCCTAGAAAGCCTATTGTTTAAGATTCTGGAGGGCTATTTTTTCCAGAGCAGCCGGTGAAATTAGTCTCCCTGCCATATAACTGGCATGTGACAGAAACACTTCCCCTGGGCTTCCGAGAGTAACCACTGTTCCCCGTAACATTAACCAAAACAAACAAGCCCCATTGAAGAGTGAGAAGTTCAAGGTATCTTGGACCTTGACCTTCTGCTTCACCATCATCATTATCATCACAATGTCTCCTTGTCTCTCCTTCTTTTCTTTCGTGGTATAAAAATATATATTTCAATAAACTAACCACACCCAGGAGCCACGCTACGTTGTCAGGGCATGACGGGACCCCCTCCCGCCGGCCTGCACAGCATTACTGATCCCAACATACCCGCTGCAGAAGCAGATTTGGACTCAAGCAGGGCAAATGCACAATAGCATTTGCCTCTTGCTGCCTCCACTTGCAAATCAAATCACAGACGCGCAAAAAATTAGAAATGGAAACCACCACCACCACCCAGCACCCGCACGCCAGAGCTAACAACCAGAATCAGACCAAAGCATTACAGCCCTTTGGAGACAAAACTATTATGTGTCATTGGCAGAGAACAGGGGCGTCAATGCCGGAGGCTCCAAGCAATGGCAAGGAATGGAGTGAGTGAGATAAACCCAGATGATTCTGGCAGGGCCGCCCAGGGGGGGCAATTTGCCCCAGGCCCCGGGCCCCACAGGGGCCCCACAAGCCCTGGCCCGGCGGCGGTCCAGGTCTTCGGCAGCATTTCAGCGGTGGGGGGCCCTTCAGTCTCTCCTGGACTTCGGCGGCATTTTGGCGGTGGGGGGCCCTTCAGTGCTGCCGAAGACGCGGAGCGACTGAAGGGCCCCCCGCCGCCGAAGACCCGGACCGCCGCCGGGTGAGTACAAGCGCCGCAGCTCCCCCGCTTTGCCCCAGACCCCCTGAATCCTCTGGGCAGCCCTGGATCCTGGCAAGTGACCCCCAATCTGACCCGGGAGAAAATTCCTTCCTGACCCCAACCATGGGGATCGGTTCCACCCTGAGCATGTCATGTCCCAGCTAATGAGTTCCTTTAGCCAATACAAGACTGCCCTCGGCACTGTATTTTCTAGTTCTCTGCTAAGCAGTCTGTTGACTGTGGTAGAGTATTTGGAATTCCTCCAGAGTGGGATTTTTCCATGGCACAATCTTATTTTCTCACACTGTGTCTCTCTTGAATTTCCGCTAGTAGCCCAGGGCCCATTTCTGTTTTCAAATGCACTAGTGCAATCTCACTGAAGTCAGCATACTTGCACTGACATAACTGATGTTTAGCTCCTAGCATTTTTCATTTCAGTACTAAACCTATTGTCCTTGCCCTCACCCTTCTACTTCCCCCTCCCCCGCCTTTCACCCTTACTAGGGCAAAAGGTACCTAATTAAAATATTGCTGTGGCCTTTATCTGAGTTCCTTACAATCGCTAATGTAATTATCTGCACAACACTCACTCTGAGGTAGGAAAGTATTATTAATCCCATTTTATGGATATGGAAACTGAGGCATAAAGAGATTAGGTGACCTGCTTGAAGTCCAAAAGGAAGGTGGTGGTGGATGGGGGATACTACCAGGGCTGCCAAGTCCTTGCTTATTGCTTTAACCACAAGATCATCCTTTCTTTGCAGTGGATTTTGCTTCAGATAAACTATTCTCTTTTCCTGCTTGTGTCTCATGTAAAAGTTGGGGATGCTTTAGCATATTAGTTTTTTCCATTCAGCAATGCATCTCATACATGGATTTTGCAGGGAATGGTCCTAGCAGGACTAGACGCAGGGATGTTTCCCAGGCCAATGCTCCAGCAATAAAGTTAAAGAACAAGTGACTTTAACTTCCTCCAACTGAATTTTAGGGCATTCTTCCTTCTTTCTAATTCGTTCCAGTCGTACATACTGTACTGGACACATGCCTGGACTTAGCACTGGTCACTGCTTCGTAGCTGACATCTTTGCGCCTGGATGAGCCAAGATGTTCACACACACATACACAAGAGGGGAGACAGCAGAAGAACCACTAAAAATAACTTGGCTAATGGCAAAGCATCATAGCTGGCTCAAGGATGTTACAGTCACTCCAAAGACATTTCCTGGGGATGAGCAATTGCACCCAAAACCACTTAGGAGCGAGTCTTCCGGCATATGTCTTGCTTTGGGCATACAGCTAGCAAAAAATGAGATGCCATCTCTTTAAAATTGGGTGCTTATGAACAGTGGGGAACGCCCCTGACAGGACAGGATGGAACGGGATGAGGGCAGGAGGGGTTATACCCATTGGCAGCGCCACTATGGTTTTGGCTCTGGGAACGTTGTCACTGCTTATTGGTGTTCCCAGAAGAGTCACTTTTGGAAAAGGTTGGGTGTGATGGGACATACCCCCATCCCACTCAGGAAAAGGCTAGCAAGCTCTTCTGGGCTCAGCTGGTACTAAATAAGCACGGCTGCCGAACCCGGTCTGCTTGGGAGAAGTAAATTGAAAAGGAAGAGTTTGTCACAGGACAGGGCAGCAACCAGGAGGAGGGCTGCTGTGTCCCAGAGTTTGCTGACTCTTGCAACACAGCCGCTGGGCGGAAGACAGCTTGCAAAGCTCTGCTGGCCACAAGGATCCACCAGGCTGGTATGAGCCCATTACAGCAGGGAGGGGTTGGAGATAAGTCCTCACCCAGGGTCTAGCCATACTCCACCTTCATAAACAAACCGGATCGCTGCAGACTCTTTTGAAACACTCAGAGACCAAGTGCCCCCATAACCAGAAGGACTTTGGAGGGGGAACAGTCTCTGAAAATGCCCAGACAGCCTCAAAAGAGCCCAGCCTAACCCCCGGGGGACAAATGAAAGCTACAAATCGAGTTTGGTAATTTTCATACTGAGTGGCCTGTTTAATGTAGTTTTCTTTTTGAGTAGTGACCCCATGCCTCTCTCATCCCCTGTGCTCCAACCCTGCCCTCATGCATGTGGATGAGGTTGACCGACGTGGGTCCCAGAGTTAAACTGCAGTTCTAATAAACCCCTGACCGTCTCACCTACCCGTTAATAAAGGGCCCCATCTAAGGAGAGGTCTCCTTGAGTAACAACTGAATCAGAGGCTTCAGGCTCCCTGACGTCACTGTCCTGAAATAATTCATGGGAATTACGTGTGGGCATCAGGGGAAGGAGGGAATTCTGCTCTTCTATGTGCTTTGGGGTCACCATTAGCTGTAACGTGAGTGAGTAAATTCCGGCTTTAGAGTGTTGCCAAAATAGCTAATCTACTGGTAAAGGAGAGAAGGGACTGGGCTTATTGACCCTCCGCTCGCCCTGGCTCGAGTCTAAATCATAGCCCAGACCGAGGCCTTAGCCTTTGGGTGCCCAGCCTGGGATACCTGGGACACCTTCAAGAGGCCTGAATTTTCAGAGGGGAGCTGCACAGCGGTTTGGGAGAATCAGCCTCTTGGCTGTGCCTCAAGTTGGAGAGCCAGGATCTCACCAGCCCCGTTGGAGAATCCCGGCCATCACTTCTAGCTGCTGTTGCTTTTATTCAGGTTGGGGCTCCAGGGACCCACCACAAGGATTCTACCATCAATGTGTGTGGGGGTGGGGGGGTAACACTCAGTGAAATAAGTGGGGACCCAAGGGAAAAACTAGGCCCAAGGGTTGGTGTGAGGGGCAAAAGGAGAGTGAGAGACCCACGGCCTGGCCCATGCCTACCAAATAGGAGCTTAGCCCATGCCGTCAGTCTGCTGCACTTGCAGCCAGCTCTGGACTTCCCCTCTCTCGCCACATCCTCCACGGTAGCAACGGTGGTTTAATTGGCACATTTGGCACTTCTAGTTCAGCAAACTGCATGTCGTTAAACATTAATAGCATGTCGCAACCTCTGGCAGACAGAGCCAAGGCTGGGGATATAGGGCTCTGTCTTCTCTTCTCATGCCTTCATTCGTTCTCTCCCTCACCACCACCACCACCACCCCCCGTATCTCTCTGCCGTGGTCTACACGTCAGAGTTTTGCAGGCAAATCTACATGGATCAGGGGCGTGAAGAGGTGTGATTTCCAGCGGACAGAGCTGTACCACCAGAAGCCCCTAGTGTGAACACAGTTCTACCAGCAACACTTTGCTTTTACCAATATTGCTTCTTTCACACAGGGGTGGGGATGGAATGAACTATACCAGCAAAAGCTTTGTGGGTAAAGCTGTGTCTACACTAGGAGCATTTTGCCGGTACAGTATACTGGTCTAGCTATACCAGCAAAGCACGCCTAGTGTAGACTGGGCTTACAGCCCTATCTCTCTCACACGCACACCCTTCTCTGACACACACTCAGGTTTGGTACAGTCCTCCTGCTGTTGGGTTTCTATATCACTGGTCAACTTTGCTCTCAGACGCTAACACGCCCAGAAAGCCTGGGTGTATTTTTACCTCTTCCCCTCTGTCATTTCCCATTAGGAAACGTGATCTCTCTACCTGCTTCCCAGATAACGAAATGGACTCGCTGCAGCTTTGCCTCCAATCGCATACAATCAGCTTGTGTCCCAAAAGCACGCATCATCCCTCATGCACAGTGACAGGGACAATGGGGGATAAAACTGGGTCACTCCAGCGCCGACACCCTAAAGCCTCCTTTGGTCTGAAGCGCTCTCGTCTCCTACTGAGTCACATACTGCATGGCTGGCTCAGGGCCACAGAGTGAGAACCATCTTTCTCCTCTGCAAGGCTCATAAATCTTGTGCCTGGGCGTTCACAGGACAGATTCTCCCACCCCAGGTGCTCTGGTTTCGAGACGCATTGAAGTCCAGAATCAGCCTTTATCTGGCCACTTTCTTCCTTTAATCTATTGTGGCATTAATATACTCCAGTTTGTCCTTAACCCCGAAGCTGCACACAACCCGGAAGACTGTGTTCAGTGGATTGCTCACTCCAACAGGTCCTTTGGTTCCAATCCACCTGTGGCTCACACCCCCTGGAATATTGCTTTGGGTTCTGGCTTCACACGGACGTATCAAGCCAATGCAAAACTCCAAAGCAGGAGCAGCAAGGTGACCTTCAAGCCACTCCTGCTGGTAGGGCAGAGATCAATGCTGAGTGGCTTCCAAGAGGATCCTGGCCTCCCTCTGCCCCCCAGTCTGGAATACATGCAGGCTATGCAAGTGAGGCATTCACGGTGAACATGCTGAGTATTGGAGTTCCTCAGGACCCCATCTAGTCCTGCCCTGGCCTCACACACAGCTCCCACCATAATCACCAAAGAAGAATGAATCATCCACAGCGTGGGTTTGCTTTTTCCATTTGGGGGATGAGCATTCTAACTCCTCTCCCTCTGACACTGGTTGCACGTCCCTGAAAACTTTGGCTGCCGTGAGTCCACAGTGCAAGTAAAGATGAGAGATGCCCTGTCCTCTCCCCTCCCCTCCCCAACCTGCGGCTGACTGCAAAGTCTATGGCTTTCTTTCCAGTTGGCCCAGACACCAGAAGGTCGCAGCTGCCTTGAACTGTCCTCTGATTGTGTATCTCTCTCTGCCTAACTGTTAGATGCAGAGAAGATCCCTTTGGTGCCTGGGATGGGCAACATGCAGCACATTCTTCAGAGAGTGCATCCTCCTTTGGGGCCTTACCCTTCCAACAGAAGAGAGTGGGGATAGCAACCCTGCGCACGTGGTATCCGTAAGGGTGCTGAAAGTCTCATCTTCACCTCGCTGGGCACAGCATTGCCCCACATTCCCATCCAGTGTCCTGCATGTTTGGTTAAAGACAGCGGGGCAAATCCCACCTTCGGCTACACTCATGCAGCCCCATTAACCAATGCCACTCATGCACCCTATGGATCAATGCACCCACTGCACCACCATGGATCTATGCACTCATGCCACCGCACTGACCAATGCATTCAGTGCACTACCACAGACCAATGGACGTGTGTAACCTGGTGCAACCTCTCTGATCAATGCACACGTGCAAACTGGTGCGATGCCCCCATGCAGACCAGTACAAACCCACTGATTAATGCACCCATGCAACCCCACCGATCACTGCACAAAGTACACAACTACTAGACGTTGCACCAGAGCAACTGAGGCAGAACGTGACTCATTAAAGAGGGAAGAACCTTGTACAACATCCCCCCGATCCCGCACCCCTTCACTTTTGTAATTGCTGCCTAGTGTCCAGGGAAAGGGATGCTTAAGAGGATTCCTTCATAGACGCAGCCTTTGGCCAGTGCCATACGACTGCTGCCTAATCCAAAACCAACAGATCATTAAGGAGCATCTAGAGAGGGAGGCGAGTCTATTAAGGGCTGGCCGCCAGCACACAAACAAAACAAGAGGGAGGTGACACCTTACCATGTGATAGTTAATCATTTCCTGCAGGCTGTCTCCAAATTTGTCGAGGCACTCCTGTGAAAGGAGAAGAGGACAGGCAATGAATGGGGGCAGCTGACCTTCCTCCAGCACTGGCAGGCGAGGGAAGGATACTCTTTAAGCCACTGAGGAGCTCGCTCTGTCAGCTGGCAACTGTGCTTTGAAATAAATGGCTGGCACTGAAGCCAGAGGCCGCCCGTCCTTTCCGGTTTAGTACTGAAACCAGCACCGCCGGGCTCTTTCTCTTGCACGATGGTTATCCACGTTTCCCAAATCACCAATGCTCGCTGACCTAGATTCCAAGGATCCTGTTTGCATTCTGGCTTCTTAAAACCATAGTGCCTCTTGCAAACAAGGATCCTATTCTTCAACCTTTGCAATGTTGCATTATCTGGGGATTCTTTCAGACACCGAGGTGAAATCTGTCTCTATGTGAGACTTCAATGATGAATAGGCCTCGGGCTGATCCTCTGTACGGGGACAAATTTCACCCAAAGGGATCAATATTCTGCACGTCTATAGCACAGCTTCCATGTAAAGATCCTCCAATGCGCTGGATAGACTCTCAGGGATCCCGGGGAGATTTCTGTTAAAATTCTGACCCCAGCTGGAATGAGAGTTGGCAGGATTTCCTTGCCTTTGATGGCGTTCACTGGATATCACTGCCCCTCCCTGCCACAGCTGATAATAGCAGCACGTGGCTGCAAAGATCTCAGTGTGCGTTGCAGATATTATGCCTCACAACCATCTGCTCTCCAGCCTTCCTTTAGTGAGACAGGTAAACTGAACCCATGTCACAGGAGGGTAAACTGAGTCACGCAGCGATCATGTGTCTTTCTTGTCCGCTGAGGCAGTGGCAAAACTGGGCAGGGAACCCAAAGTCCTGATTCCTGGTCCCCTCACTTGCCTCTCTATAGAGATGTACATATATAAGTAAAAGATACTAGCGTAGAGGACCTCCGATAGGAAGTCAAAAGAAGCACCATGTAGAAACCCAATGCAACATTGCATATTGCAAAGCACACACCTAGCATCACGGGCGTCTGCCTACTCCTGGGAAACATTTTTATTTGCTCGGTTTAGAGAGAATCCCCAGCAGTCCTCCTCCCATATATAATGCCCCAGTCTTTTGTAGGGAAGTTTAACCCTTTCTGATGCTCGCTCCCGCTCCCCGCAAGGCAACTCACCGAAATCATTTCGTCCTTCTTGCATTGCTGCGACAGGTCTCGGACCCCACTGACGAAGTGCTTGTTGGTGGTGATGTAGGCTTTCCCAGCCTCAATCATCCCACTGCATAGCTTCACCAGCTGCAGAGAGAGGAAGAGACGTGAGTGGGGAATGTCCTATAGGGCTGGCCAAAGAGTTTTGAAAAGAAACCTGACTTGCAAATAAAATTCACCGAGTTAGGTTCAGTCTGATCTGTGGGGCTCATGCCGTGGTTTGAACTCATAACCTTCAGAGTTAAAACCCTGCATTGCTACTTGTTGGCCTAGCTTAGTAACTTCATTACTGCATTACTCTCGTTCAGTGGTCCCCAACCTTTTTCGACGAGCCACGGAGGACCTTGGCGGCGGACGAGCATCCGCCGAAATTCGTCATCCATTTCGGCAGATGCTCGTCCGCCGGCCAGTACGTGGGTGCACTTAGACGCCCCGGTGGGCGCCATGGCGCCCACGAGCACCGCACTGGGGACCCCTGCTCTAGTTTACTGATCGGCCACTAGCGGGCGACAGACAGTCTCTCTCCCAGTATGGGTTGCCGACAGACAGCCACCAGTTGTGAAATGCCATGATCCCAGAGGATTATTAGTCTGAACATGTGAATCCAAACCGAAAGAATCAACACAGGACAGAATCAGGAAGTGAGGTCAACCCTCCCCCTGCTGCCATTTAAGAAAACAGTTAGAGGCCAAAGTCTGAGCTGGGGTAAATAGGTGTCGCACCAGTGGATGTGCAACAGCTGAGGATCTGGCCCTGACATTTCTAGCTCTCGTGATGGCAAAGAAAAGCTTGGGAACGTGGCCTGGGTGTAAAGCAATGATGTCTGCTGGCAGGAGCAGCAGCGAATAGAGCCACCTGGCCCCACAGTCATACAAGACTCTGGGAGGGGCACGGGGGGGGGGGGGTCAAGGCACCATGTTGGGGCCACACTGCTGCTGCCAGGAGGGGAAGGAGAATCCTGTTGCTGCTAACACCACTGTCAGGAAGGGAGGGAGCATCCACGCCCAGTCTCCTCTCTGCTCGGGCGGTGGCCATGGGGCAGCCCCCAGGTGAGGGCGTGGCCAAATCGCTGGATGGCCGTATGCCAGCTATCACAGGGGCTCAGGCCACAGCTACCACCTATGCCTGGTTTGCCTCCCAGATCAGCTGACTGCAAGCTACAGCAAGACCTGCCGGGAAGGAGGGCGCCGGAGAGAAAAGCTTGCTGCCAGTTAGAGTCCTGGGCGAGGATGGTGATGTGCTGGGGCCTGAGCTAAGGTGGGGAGCGTTCCCTGCAGACAGGTGCTTGGCTCAAGAGGCCAGAGGAAGGCCTCGTGGGAAGCAGGCTTTGGAGGACATGGCCCTGGGCAGCTGGAAAGCTGCTCCAAGTATTAGCATGCGAAGGCTGGAGCTTACCTAACGGGAGGCCCCAGTATGATGCTACCTAGAGAGGTGATATGGAAACCCTGCAGCGGAGGGGAAGCATTGAATGGGAAGTTGTAGCCCAGGGAGGTCTTGACCCTTGGTTGAAGGGGGGAGGAAGCCCTCTACAACCAAGGGGGGTCGATTTAATGACTGCACAGACCCTAGCAGAGGGTTGTGCCCAAGGAGGATGAAAAGAGTTTGCACTTTCATTGCTCTGGAAGGAGAAGATTTTTGGTCTGGCCAGATCAAACGATCAGCCTGGGGAAGACTGTCCTTGGTAGGGAAACTGAGGCACAACTGCGTGCCTAATTGTGGAGCGGTGAAACGCACCTTCACACTGGCCTGCGGTGGGGCTGGCAGCGGGGAAGGAGGGGATGAGTAGCTGAAGTGAATGGTTTGCAGCCCACTTGTGTGCTCAAAATGATTTGTTAAAACTATTCAGTGGAGATTTCTGAACTCAACTGCAGGTTTGAGAGTTGTTTTGTGGGCGATTCGCTCCATATGTTCTCTCTGGATTTTCCTGGCCAGGCGGGGGGTTGGGTGTGGGGAAAAGGAAAGCAAGGGCAGAGGCTGTGACATTTAGCAGCCTGACAAACATTTATCTGATATAATGGATCCGAGGGCTTTGTATTTTTCTAAGCTGTGTAATATGCATAGGGCAACGACCAGATCCCTGTAAAATCAGAGGGACTCTAGCTAACTGTTAAACACTGTCTCAGTCGGTCCTGCAGCCCAGGGAAGTAGTACCTCTGAGGACTAGAGATCTGAAGGGAATGATGGTATTCCTCACTGAGCGGCTAGACAGCACAGTTGTTTTCACTCAGTGGATGTGGAAGGTCCTAGCTCTAGTGAGGGATGTGTTAGCAACAGTACTACACACAGGGCGTCTGATTCTCCTCTTACTGACATTACAGACTGTGACCACACCACTGAAGTTAGTCCAAACTGCCACCAGTCTGACAGCGGAGTAAGACCAACTCCTTTGTTTTAAAGATGGGTGCACAGCAACTCTTGTAACGCTCGAGAGCTTGGCGAGGCCGCTTCCCACCGCAGCCCTCTCAGGGTCCATTAATGGACTGTGATCACTAATTTAATCACAACTGCATGGAAAGTGTCCAGAAACAAGAGACTTCCAGATACACACATGTGAGCTCCTGAGCAGCCTAGAAACAGCCCGTCCACTGATTGCAGTGAGTCGGAACTCACAATCCCTTGGTTATCTCATTTCTCCTTTTAGAAAGGATGGGGGAGAGCAAGGACTCAAAAATCTCTCTTCTTGATCACTATAAAACCCCTGCCCGAGGGAACCACCACACCACCCACAGTTAAGGCTGGTTTAAAAAATACTGTCTTATCCACACACTCCAAAAGAAACCAACAAAAAATGTTTTTGTTCAAAACTTGTCACTGAATGTTTCATTTATTTTTTTGACAAAATGAAAAATGTTGGTTTTTGACAACCCAACGTTTTTGGAAACTGAGTTTTTTTTAGCAATTTTTCACTGGGGGGAGAAACCAAAATCATCCATTTTAATGACTGTAAAGCCATTTTTGATAAATGTGACCGGCCCATGGGGTGAGTCGATGGCCTCCAGCTGTGTTAGTAGAGTATTATCTGAACACAATTCTCACACGCCTCCTTTCTCTCTTGTTCACATAATCTGGCAGAACAGCACCGGGTGCTAGAGGAACATTTGTGCTATTCCATCCCACCCCAAAGAAAGAAAACAAACTGATGTAGCTCCTGTAGCATCTGGAGCCCAGACGGACACCGGGGGCTTTGGACAGATCCTTTGGAAAGGAAATCCAGCTTATTCTGCAACGTGGCGGTTTTTAAAATACCTCCTCGCACACACGGCCAAGGCTGTGTTCCTAGTAGCTGAGGGCCATTCAGCACGAGAGCACTCTGAAATCATGTTCCCTAGCTTCAGAAAGACTCCTGAAATATTAGAAGGCTTGGGCACCATTGGTAGGAAAGCAGTCTGCAACAGCTGGAGGCAAACTTGAGGTCGGAGTGAAGGCAGCAGCCGTATTTGCACAGTTTAGAAACAGCTGTTTCTACCTCTCACTGTAGAAAGCAATTAAAGACTGAGAAACCCACCAAACCACAGGAAGGGCAGAGAGTTGAGTCTTATGAGACAGATCCTGACACTCTTACTTGCACTGAATAGCACTTTATTCCACTAGTATTCCCAAGGAGGAAGGATTACCTAGTGGATAGAGCACTGGACAAGGGCTGAGAAGAACTGGGGTTAGCTCCTAGTTCAGACATAGATTTCTGGTGTTACCTTGGGCAAAGTTGCTTAATTTGCCTGTGCCACTGTTCTATACAGAGAAGTTGACAATAAATCCACTAAAGACAGTGAAACACTCAAACACTATGGTGATAAGGGCCATACAAACATTCCTATTTAATCTGAGCAAAACTAACAGAATTTTGCCCAGAATAAACCCTCAAAGCATAACTGCTTTGAATTTCAACGGCGGCCTCGGCTTCAAATTCCTGGCTCCAAACTCACCTTTACTCGTTTCGGTTCCAGGCTGCGTGGCCCTATTTCTGATTCTAACACAGCCACAATTTCACATGATCAGCCATGCCAGGAGATTTTGGTGCAAGCCAGTGGAAACAATGTGAAAACGAAACCGATCTCATGAGATCTGTCATTCAAAATGGAAGAAGCTTCCAGATCAGCCCATTGCTACCATCTGGAGAGGGCCCAAATTACATGAGTCCGTAGCTTTAAGACAGTCCCTGCCCAAAGGTGCTCTACCTAATTAGCTCTCTTGTTAAGTCTATTGGAAACGTATTTATGGGGATTCCTCTATGCAATGAAATTGTGAGTCCTGAATAATTGTTTATAGAATTCTAGAGCTAACAACTTGGGGAGGAGGGATAGCTCAGTGGTTTGAGCATTGGCCTGCTAAACCCAGGGTTGTGAGTTCAATCCATGATGGGGGCCATTTAGGGATTTGGGGCAAAAATCTGTCTGGGGAGTGGTCCTGTTGGACTAGAACCTCCTGAGGTCCCTTCTAACGCTGATATTCTATGAAGGATTCCAGATTGACAGGCCTCGAAACCAATGGCCTTTAGCCACAGACTAGCCACAATAATGGCACTAACAGAATCATCAGAACAAGCTTCCCTGATACTGTACAGTCAAAATGCCCCAGTCCTACCTCCAAGGGCCAACAGAGAGTTCAGGGTTCTTTTCAACTTCCAATAAGGAGGCTAGTTATCTTCTGCAGGCACCTGCCCACTAAGAACTCAGCTAACACCACCTATTTGTTTCCCCCAGGCCACCCATTTCTTGGGGCCTGTGGCTTCAACAAAGACAATCTCTTAGTCCAATGCAGACGTTCTCTCCCCTTCTAGCAACACACAATTTCCCTGCTAAACTCCAGCAGCGTCGCTGGTTCCTCCACCTGTCTGCTCAGTTCAGAAACAACTGGGCAGATGTTTCCGACATTTGGAGGGGCACAACATGACTTTCTCTCAATACGTCTCTTGACTTAACTCTTTTCCCACCCACTCCCACTCTAACACTCCTGGCTATTACGAACTATTCTTGCTGATGGAGGCTTTTGCCTCCGTAGCTGCCGATAGAGACCTCATCAAATCATGCAGTAGCACAACCAGATGGATATTTGGAAACTTGAAAGGGGCACAATCGATGTCAAAAAACAGGAAATTTGACCTGCCTTGTTGCTTTTTCTACATCTTTTTGCAACATCCTTGGAATGTTTTGTATTTTGAATGTATGTTTTTTGTTTGTTTAGCACTTGATTCAATGCTATGTTGTCTAAAATTAGAGTCCCAGCACCCAGAAAAACATACAGAAAAAACCAGTCAATGGGCACTGCCCAGCCCTCAGGAGAAACCCTACACTAAACAGATCAGCCCTGTTAAGCCTGGCACTCGTTCACAACCTTCCAATAGCGGACAAGCATGTGCACACAATAGGAGAGATGAAAATCGGTAAGGTAGCAAGTTTCAGGTTCACACTTCCAATGGGGAAAGATGGTCTTATGATTAAGGGTACGTCTACACTACCCGCCGGATCGGTGGCAGCGATCGATCCAGCGGGGATCGATTGATCATGTCTAGTCTAGACGCGATCAATCGCTCCCCGAGACCTCTCCCATCGACTCCTGTACTCCAGCGCCACGAGCGGCACAAGCAGAGTCGACAGGGGAGCAGCAGCAGTTGACTCACCGCGGTGAAGACACCATGGTAAGTTAGGGTGACCAGACATCCCGATTTTATAGGGACAGTCCCGATTTCTGAGTCTTTTTCTTATATAGGCTCCTATTACCCCCCACCCTGTCCCAATTTTTCACATTTGCTGCCTGGTCACCCTACAGTAAATCGATCTAAGTATGTCGACTTCAGCTACGTTATTCACGTAGCTGAAGTTGCGTAACTTAGATCGATTCCCGCCCCCCCAGTGTAGACCAGGGCTAAGATATCATCCTGGGACTCAGGAAGTCTGGCTTCAATTCAGTTCTAATTCTATCCGGCAGAGGCCAGTGGTGTACACATACTCAATTTTCATTATAGTATAATAACAGTTTGCACGTCTATAGCACCTTTCATCCAAGAACTTCAAAGCACTTTAAAAACATTAATTAAGCTTCAGAAAGTCGCTGTGTGGTAGGTGTTATCTTTATTTTGCTGCTCGAGGAAAGGTGGTGCAGCGAAGCTATAGTTGCACAGGGAGACTCTGGCAGAGACTGGAGTAGAACCCAGGAGTCCTGACCCTCATCTAACCAATGGGCTAGACATCTTCCCCAAAGGAGAACTATTTAAGGTGCTTGTTATAGGCTTGGTCTACACTAAACCCCCAAATCGAACTAAGGTACGCAACTTCAGCTACGTGAATAACGTAGCTGAAGTCGACGTACCTTAGTTCGAACTTACCGCCGTCCAGACCCGGCAGGCAGGCTCCCCCGTCGACTCCGCGTACTCCTCGCGGCGAGCAGGATTACCGGAGTCGACGGGGAGCACTTCTGAGTTCGATTTATCGCGTCCAGACTAGACGCGATAAATCGAACCCAGAAGTTCGATTGCCTGCCGCCGAACCAGCGCGGTAAGTATAGACAAGCCCATAATAGGAAATGTTTTTTAAGACTTTATCACAATAGAAACAGATTTGACACGATATTGTTAAAACTGTTCCCAGTTGAATTCCACATACATCCTCCCCTCTGTGAACCCCAGCTCTGAGATACTGAGCGCTATTGTAACCAACCCAGGCTGCATACCTACAGACATCACAATCACAGAGTGACCACTGCCCCTTTATTTCTATTACTGTACTGTGGTGCCTAGAGGTCTTAACTGAGGCTACAGCCACGTTGTGTTAGTTACTGTGCAGACACCTAGTGAGAAACGCCCCTGCCCCACAGAGCTTTACCGCCCAATTTGACAAGCCAAAGACAGAGTGGAAGGGGAAACAGAGGCACAAAGAAGTAGAACTCTCCTGACCGCTCTTCAGAAGCAAGCCCTAGCTACTTGTGCTAAAAGGAGCAACCAACTCACTCGTCTAT
Source organism: Chrysemys picta bellii (assembly GCF_011386835.1). Classification (NCBI taxonomy): domain Eukaryota; kingdom Metazoa; phylum Chordata; order Testudines; family Emydidae; genus Chrysemys; species Chrysemys picta. The sequence continues at coordinate 7,924,489 of NC_088811.1, read as the reverse complement.
GGCTGCGCAGCAGTGTCTGGGGCCAGGCAGTACAGGAAGACATGATCATACACACTAAACCAGCATATCAACCAATGATTTCCTGAGCAGGGGCCCTGTGCCCAGAACAGGCTGGCGGGGCCACGTTCCTAAACCAAAGACTCACCCCAGCCATCTCCCCCAAAGCCACTCCCTCAGCTTCCCCATCTTACCTTGTCAAGCTTTGCTTCTATCTCCACCACATCTGTTTCCACTTCATCTATGGTCGCCCTGTAATCAGAAGAGCAAAAAGGGGAAATCAGCGGGTTGCCTAAACACGGATGATGGGCAGAGAAACCGAACAGTCTTTGAAAGGCAAAGGCCAGAAGAACTCCAAAAGGCAGAAGAGAGAAGTGGAAGTTCACACCACCCAGTCTGGGGTTTCCTGCGCAGAGGCTGTCGTATAAGCGGAGGATCCACATTTTGGGAGAATTCCATTCCGAGGATCCTACATTATCTGGGATGGGTTTTGCTCCTGGGCTGATGAAAAATATTGGAGGGGGGGGGAAATTGCTGACAACCCGCCATACGTGTCACTGGCAAGTCGCTGGGCTGTCTTGTGCCAGGGCAACGTACAGCAAAGCCACCACCCACGGGGTCTTATTCTGATCTTGTTTACACCCATGTAAATGGGGAGCAACTGTTAAGTTACACCAGCATGAACGACATGGCTGGGGTAAACGGGCGCACCGCCCACTGGCAACCAGCATTCACTGTTCCGGCGTAGAGCCCTTGGGAAACTAGACCCGAGGCTGTAATAATTTCTCAAGAACACCCACACGTTGGCTTGCGTCTTCTAAACCCCAGCAAGCCTTTAGCCCAATGTGGGCATATCTTGGTCCTGTTACCATCTCAATCTACTCACTCTCACACACCTCTGAGTGTTACCCTTAGTGCCTCGGCTGTGTCTGGAGGAGAGATCCATTGGGTCTGTTTTCTTTCCAGTTCTTGGGTGCTGGTGACAGTAAAAGGCCAGTAGGATTCTAGCTTCCCCCAACTGTGGGACACATTCCAATGACATCAGCCCAGCCCATTGGCAAAAGACATTTCAAGCTCAAGACCTCTGGGATAAATCCACTTTTCTCTTAGGCAAAACTCCAACTGCAAGAGCAGTAAGGCAGAAACCTTCCCATGGATAGCAACTTGCTGGGATAGCCTGTCCACAAGGGCAGCCATTCCCTTCAACAAGCACCTGGAAATGTGGTAAACCTCACTGCAATTTTGTGTCCCAATGCGTGCAATCCAGAGTCCATTGCATGAACCCTCTCACGCTTGTGGGTTTGCTGTGTACAGCAGGAAGTGTTAATGCTCGGCTTTTTAAAAATTCCAGCCATGGGCATGTGCCAAGTATAAGGTCTGTGGAGGAAGGATGTGCCGGCGAAGGACCGATTCATGTGGCTTTAAAACAGCAAAGGACGTTACGCACACAATCCAAAAGGAACCAGGAGAAAACCCCCAGGGCCTCAGTAGATCAGGCAACAAAATCTATTCTCTAAAGGCTCTTGTTGTTTTAAACGGATGAACAGCCACCCAGGGACACATTGCTAACATCAGGAAGGACAAATAAAAAATGATTGATAGGGCAAAGTCATAAAATTTGGATCCAGATCCAAACTTCCACCGAGTTTGGGAAGGGAGTTTCGCTCTGATCATAGAGTCACAGAAACATTGGACTAGAAGGGACCTTGAGAGGTCATGTGATGTTGTGATTCAGCCCATCTCTCTCTCTCTCTCAGAGGAAATACAACTAGCAGAGCAAACTCAGCACTTCTCCACATTCACCATTCTTCCAGGGGAAATAAACGAACAGTACCTTCTACAGGTGAACGCAGTCCCCATCTGACACTGCTACAAGTCGGCCGACATCCCGCCGGGTAATCCAAATGGAACAGAGATCGGAGACTCCCTCCCCACAAAGGAAATAAATCAAATAGAAGGCCAGGCGCTGATCTCAAGCACGTCAGTTCTGTCAGGCTTCAGGAGAGAGCATCTCTCCCAACAGCTACCTTGGAGTGCTGTGAGGAGCCAGATGATTCAGACAACTTACAGTGTAAACCTAATATTCAGTGACAACACCGGCCATGTGATGTAGCATGTGACTGTGTGAACTCTCCTCCCGGCACATTATGCCTGTCCCTATCACAGTCCTGTCACATTACATAATTGGGCCCAATTCTGACAGGTGCTGAGCACCCTCAAATTCTGCTAAAATCCCTGGAAGGTGTGCGTATGCATGGGGACTGATATCCCTATTTTAGAGATCAGGGGCCGAGACACTGAGGGGACATCGACACTGCAAAGAAAAACCTGCAGCAGCGAGTCTCAGAGCCTGGGTCAATTGACTTGGGCTCACCATGTGGGGCTAAAAACCCTGAGCAGGTTTTGACCCACGCGGGAACGGCTACACTGCTGGTTTTAGCCACGCGGCCTGAGTTGGTTGACACAGGCTTGAAGACTCAGCGCTATGTATTTTCCTTGGCAGTGCAGCTATAGCCTTAGTGACTTGCCCAAGGTCACCCAGGAAGTCTGTGGCGGAGCAAGGAACTGAACGCAGTTTCCCAAGTTCCTGGGGAGTACCCTTACCCCTGGACCATTCTTCCTCTCTATTAACCGTAAGAGGAGACTACATGAGCCAGTCAAGGTCTGTTGTGCTGTGTCCCTTCCCCCACCCCAGTTAGTTTCTATCCTTTATGACAGCCAACAAAACAGCGTTTATTTATCTCCAAGTCTGAGCTAAGATTTTCAAGGGCAGGGGAGGGGCAGGATCCCATTTCCCATTGATTTTTTTAAATAGGGAATTCCCATTGATTTTTACTGGGGGACTGGGTGTATAAATCCCTTAGGCCGCTTGAAAATCCCAACCCTATTTCTTAGCTATCCTGTAAGGTCATTGCAATCCCCAAACCCATCCTCCAAGAGCAAGCAATTTAAAAAATGAATGTTACATAGAAAGTTGCTTTGAAGGAGGGTTCACACCCATTGTATGCCAACACAGTAAGATCTTTGTGGCAAGAACTGTCTTTTTTTTAATGATGGGTACAGGGCCCTGATCCACAATTGGGGCCTCTGGGTGCTACTGACATATATAATTACAATGATGTTATTGCTCAATGCTGGGCGGGGCAGGGGAGGTCCCATCTGCCATTCCTGGGCTTTCAGGTTATGTGGCTGCTTTGTTGAGTTTCACAGGGGTCATGGGAAGTGGTGGGGCTGTTTCCCTGGGGGGAGAGGAAAAACTAGTTTATTTAATGTAATCTCCTCGTAATCAATGTACCAGTGCTTTTAGAAGGGTTTGTGAAAGGTTTTTAATTGCCTTAGGGTATTCAGCGCATGGGGAGTTCACACAGTCATGGGACATACCACATGACCTGTTGTGACTGAATATTAAGTGCATGTTGTCAGACGTCTGAATCACCTGGTTCCTCACGTGCTGAGGGAGGCTTAGCCTGGGCTCACTCTGGAGCTCGCTGATTGTAGAGATTTTTCTGCGCAAGACCTCTTGTCTCACCCCCTATTTCCTTTCTTTCTTTCCCCCACTTTTTGCCTTCTTGAGGGGGAGCTAATGAGACCCACCTGATTTGGGTGCCACATGAGTCAGCAGAATTGCTCTGCAGCTCCCAGCCGCGTCCCAGAATCCAAGTTCCCGTCATTGCCTCACAAGGGGCTGAACTGACACCCTGGATCTGAACAGCCTGAGAGTTTGGGGCGTTGACGCCCTGGCTCTGAATGCTGAGTCTGTGCTCTGCCCCAGCTTCCACTTCACAAATCTACAAGCAGGAAAATAACGTTGCCCCATCTCATCTCTCCAGCAATCTGGGTCCCCCTAGGCATTCTGGGAATGCCTGCCTTTCTTTTCAAGGGGTTTAGGTGCTGACGGAAGGCTCTGGAGTGACAGACTCAGATAAGAGGCTTCTATTCATCACTACAAGAGGAGCAGCAAGGGAAGCATCAGTGAATGCTTCCCACATCTCCCCCCCTCCCTCCAGTCTGCCTCAGACCTGTTCTGTAAAGACCCCAGCAAGGACTGGGAGTTCATTCTCCAGGCACAATGAGCGGTCAGCTTGCCAGCTGAGGTGCTAGCCGTGGTAGGGCATTTGTACACGTGGTTATTATTTCGATAATGGTAGCACTTAGAGAGCACCAGATGAGATTGGGGGCCCCATGTGATAAGCATTGTACTGACACTTGATAAGAGGCAGTCCCTGCCTTGAAGAGTTTACAGTCTAGGCAAGGAAAAAGAGTGGGAGGGGAAAGAGGGGCACAGAGAGTGGAAGTGACTTGACCAAGGTCACACAGTAGGCCAGTGGCAATAGAATCCAGCTTTCCTGACTCCTGAGCAAGTGCCCTACTCACTGAGCAATACTACCTCCCTATCAAGTTGCTCAGAATGGGGCTGAGACCGTCAGCTTGGTCACATAGGCCACTAAAGGGCTAGCATATAGTAATGACTTTTTCAGTCTCCTCTGACCGGGGTTGGATTTGAACTAGCATCTCAGTGGGTCCTGCTATGCTCTGTGTTAAGGTTGCTAAATACCCAGTGAGAATTCCCCTTCCCCTTCTGCTCTGGGGGGGGTGTCCAAATCTCACTGTTTCTTCCTTCGCAACATTTCTAAGATGCAACCTTCACTCTCTGTTCTCACCTCTCATCTCCTCCCTTCTTGCTTATGGGAACACTCTCCTCTCCGGGCCCCCTTCACACCCACATTGCTCCCGCGCCAGTCGATACAAAATACAGCCGCCAAGATCATTTGCCTCGTCCGTCCTTCTGTTCACATCACCCCTTTCTTTGAAGCCCTCCAGTCACTCCCCCATTGCTATTGCATCCAACTTCTCGGGCCTTGGATCGGTCGGACCCTCCCTGCCTTGACCCCTTCTCTCCCCAGCACTTGAACCATTCCAATGCAGAGGGCAAGCTGGAAAACGTCGGATTACGTGACTTGAGAATTTAGGGGGGAGCCAGGAAATGAACCCAGGAGTCCTGGGGCCCAGTTTTCAATTGGTGTAAATCAGAGGAGCACGACTGTCTCAGATTGGAATCAATGAAGCAGCTTACACACCTAACATCTACTGAGGCTCTGAACGTCCACTGAAATCAACAGAACTAAGGAATCCTCTGGTTGTGTAAATTCATGCAGTTCTACCAGCTTCAGCAGAGCGATGTCCCCTCTACGCCAGCTGACAATACAGTCCTTGATTTCTAACCACCTCTTTTAAATGATAGACAACGATCCCTCCCTTAAAATAGATCCAGTTCCTCACTCCGCGGAGCTCAGCGGACTTATACTAGCCAAAGAGCTGGCCTTTATTTCCTGAGGTTTGACAACTATGGGGCAGATTGTTTATCTTTTACATAGTTGTTTTTTAACCAGATTTTTTAATCCGTTACATACAGCCCTTCCCCATCTGCCATAAATGTGGTTTTCATAAAGAAATCTTTCGCATAGCTGTGAAGCCTCAAAGAATATGCGTATTTGTTTTAAGAATTAAGGAGTCTAGTTACTTAACGTCTCATAACCGGCTTGTTAAATCTAAATTAGCTGCACATTTGGGAACTGTGATGTAATAAAATATATAAAAATAAAAAATATGTACCGATAGACCTATCTCCTAGACCTGGAAGGGACCCTGAAAGGTCATCGAGTCCAGCCCCCTGCATTCACTAGCAGGACCAAGTACTGATTTTGCCCCAGATCCCTAAGTGGCCCCTTCAAGAGCTGAACTCACAATCTGGGTTTAGCAGGCCAATGCTCAAACCACTGAGCGATCCCTCCCCCCTGATGTTTATAACCATCCTTATTTGAGTTTATCCCCCCACCAAACCACATGCTGTTACGAGCAAGAGAAAGTCTCATATATTATCAGCATCCTCTCTTTTCATGCAAAACTGTTTCTGTCTTGTGGTTTGATTATATCCTTTCCGGCCATTTTGGACATGATGGGGCATATGCTGGCCTAGGATAAACTGGTATAAATCCATGGAAGTCAAGAGCATTGCATCTTCTTGCACCAGAATTGTACTGAGCCCAGTATATTCTTTCCCTTCCTTGTCTAGTTTCTTTTAGCAGGGTGCCTGGCATTCCTACATGGGCCATGGTGTGCTCACACTCCCTGCAACAGCAAGAGGTATTGAAGTTCCCCTGATGCGCGGCGCAGAGAGTACTTGGTCACTGATCGCTTAGAGAAAATGACACTCCCCCGAAACAAATCTACTTCCTGACACAAGCCAAACTTCAAACACAGAGGAAGTGCCCTGAGTTATTCATCACCATTATGTGCTACAGGGATCTAGTTTTCATCCAGCAAAGCTGGATAGAGACAATGTAAGTGCCCCTAGCAGTTGAGATGCAGTTGGCTAGGTCCTGCTGGCTCCCACAATGCAGGAGGAAATATGTACAGACAGACAAAATGAGGGATTCTACCTGCCGGGCACTTCAGATACTACTATACCTCGCCCAGACTCCCTCCAGCTCCTCCACCACTAGCTTCAGAGTCTCTCCCTGCATCCTTGGTAGCTAGATAGACCTCTTCCTGCCATCACAGAGAGGAACCCAAAGCTAAGTATCCCAAATTAGAGGGAGTTGGCAGGTTCATAATCATTACTTGGCTCGAGATCTGGATTTCACAGCTGGCCTCCATCCCTATAATGGGCCCACCCAAGATCCTGTATCTGAACTCCCTAAACTTGGGGGGGGGGGGGGATTTGAAATCTGCATCCAGAATTTAACAGCACAGTCCTATGTCTAATCAAACTTGAGCAGCCTTTGTAGTAATAGGTGAACCTCAAAAGGTGCCTGGCAGATACAACGCCAAAGGTCTGGTTGCTTCCTCAAACGTTATTTCCACGCTCCAGACCACTTCTAGGCACAGGTTCTCTCCCTGCACCTACCACTGACCTGTGATGTGCCTCAGCTCCCCCCTCTGCAAAAAAGGTTAATGAATCTTATCATCCTTTGCAAAGGGCTCTGAGATCTATGGCTGTAACGCACTATCTAAGAGCTAAGGAAGTACGAATATCATGTCTATATTAATGTAAACAAAAGGGATTCTGGATGTAAGATCATGTACGGTACAGAGACACACACTGATGCCGTGGTCTAGATATGTCCACAGAACAAATCTGTGTCGCATTAGCATTGCACAGAGGTGCCTCTCCAAATATCCATCCCAGCCCTGCCATGTATGAGCTCCCTCAACTCCCACTGGCTCCAATCGGAAAAGAGTGGGCCTTTACGTGCAGGTCCTATTCCCTGAGGAGCTTGTTAAACTCTCCCTGCTGGAGCCATTCTTTGCTCAGAGGGTATCCTGGGGGCTTGATTTAGTTCGGCAGATGGAGCCATCTCCCTGGAAGGCCATTCGCCCCCAAGCAAAGCAAGGGAGTTGGCTGCCGCTGGTTTTCAGGCAAGTGTAATTTTCTTTGACGCCAGCAAAGGGCCCAAGAATAGTAAATCTATTTTATTTTTTTCAGAATAAGATCTCGAAACAGTGCTGTAATATCGGCCTTTGCTTCCCGCAAATACAGCTCTGCTCTGCCTGTGTTGCCCAGGCTGTGTTGGAAGAGGAAAGTGAACTGTGTCCAATTTGGAAAGTCACTGAAGATTTTAATCCAGCCCACTGTTTTATTTGAACTAAACTTGTCAATTACCATCTTGGCGCCTCTTTGGAATTCTGACCACATCCACAATGACCCTGGGCTTCCTGCAGTGTCACAGCTGGTGTGCTGCTATTGATAGATCTTGGCTAGGGTCCTGCTAGCCAGAGAGGACCAGATACAAACCCTTCCTGCTTGCCCCAGACGGCTAGCTTGAAGAATGCTGCTGAGGTGGTCTTCTGAGTTTTAAAGGAAGCGTTGGATGGATGGGTTATTGGCAAGAGTGAATTTAGTGCTGCTGGAGAATGAAGTTCTCTGTTTAGCCACAAAACAGATAATACATAGCGGACAGTAGTGGTGCCAGTTTCCCCACACTACTTCTTCAATGTGTCCCAATCCTCATCTCAGCCATGAGGGTGTTTGCAGACAATTGGCATCGGCTAGCCACTCTTCCGGATCAGATACTGGCACCCGTAGGCTTATTATATCTGCTCCTTTCACTATCCACAGACTTTTTCACCAGCACAGATACTTCCCATACGAATGCCTTGGGAAACAAATTAATAATTAAATAATTAATTATTCCCATATGCTATGAAAGGGAATGGGTAGGTTATACACCTCTACCCCGATATAACGCTGTCCTTGGGAGCCAAAAAATCTTACCCCATTATAGGTGAAACTGCATTATATCGAACTTGCTTTGATCCACCGGAGCGTGCAGCCCCGCCCGCCCCCGGAGCACTGCTTTACCGCGTTCTATCCTAATTCGTGTTGTATCGGGTTGCGTTATATCGGGGTAGAGGTGTATTAGAATGGAGGATGGATGAGCGCGCCTAAGTACCACATTTCACCTGGCTGTACTTTCTGCCTTCGGATGGGCTGCTCTTTAACCCAAATCAAATACTGTTACATCAGTTTGCCTGGTTGCCGCGGTACCAATGCATTGTCATGGAGATTTCAGTCTCCCGAGCCATGGCAACCACAGCACCGCAACGACATCAAGCAGACTTAGAGGTAAGCGCTGGGCTGTCCTTTTCCAAAGCTTGTTCTCCCAACAGCTAACTTGAGCAGGCCCCTGGAAGCAGCTCTAACATCAGGATGGGAATCAAGACTCCCTTCCCCCCACGATGAGTGGGCAGGAAACCAAGTCCTGGTGACTCACAATCCCAGCCCAGATTCTTCACTCCCCACAGGGTGCCACGGGGGTCTGACCATAATTGATCCGTCCCCCAGGCCTTTGAAACGGCTTCCAAAAAAGAGGCTTATTTCCTCCTTTAACGATGTGGTGCCAGGCTCTTTCTGGCAGTGCATATGGAAGCCCGGTAGGAATGCCAGCCTGCCAGTCTGTGCCAACGGCAGAAGCCTGTGCAAGAAACAGAAATAATGAAAGGGCTGCTCTCCGGCAGATTTTTCTGCTATTTTTATTCTCTGGACTTGGAAGTCACATGCCTTCATGCATCATCCCCTTATTGCCCATCCGGATTCAATTTTTCCATGCGGTTTCTTCTCATCTGGGAGAGGTGGATAGACTAGCCGGCTGAAAGAAGGGGTTTATCTCTGCAGCGAAGAAACAGCAGCAGCTGTTAAACGGCAGACATCAACTCGAAGGATTTTAACCACATACTAGAAACTCGGAACTTCCAAGCTGCCCTTCAGCCTTCTCCCCTGGGAATAGCTTTACCATCCTCACAGTGGTGGTGTCACAACTTGCTGTGCCCATAGCTTGAGGGGAAACAATACGTTTTGACTGAACGTTTGTTTGGCCCCCTCCTCGTGAGTAATAAAGGCCGTGGGGCAAATTCTCTGCTGATTTCATCCTCTCTGTTGAGATCAATAGAGTGACAAGAGCAGAGAATCCGGCACATTATAGACCGTAAGTGAGATTCTGATCTCAGTTATACAAATGTACTGTGAGCCTGGGATGACGCCACTGAGATCAACGGCGTCACTGCAGCGCTGCTGAGATCAGAATCTGAGCGGTTAGAAAGCGAGACAGAAAGGCAGCACATGCCATTCCTATGATCTGTGGGGCACCTATGTGCTTGCCATGCAGAGGGAGCGTGCCATACTTCTGAGCACATCAGTGGCAGCTGTCGTGTGTCAAAAAGAATGTGCAGCATCCTGCACATTCACGTGGTCGGAGGAACCTAACTAGAGAGACAAGTGACCGGGACAGGAGGAGGTGAATTGTTTCACTGAGACCCAAAAAGCAAGGTCCTAATTATCCGGTGGCTAAGAGCTGTTCAGTCATCTCCTGGCGAGGTGCCCTGCTTGCTTCCCAATGCCATGCTCCTCCTAAAGCTCTTCCAGGCCTCAGGCTATTTCCGTCATGAGAGAAGAGAAAATAGCCCATCCAGTGGCAGCTTGCACAGTGCGAAATACGGGCCTCCCGAATAGAGAGAAGAGATGCGGTTTCATTCAGCGAAACTCTGTCCCCAACTCCAAAGGTGTTCGGAATCTGGATTTTGCTTCAGACTGAGGCCTAGGGGAAGCCAGGGAGAAGCATCCCCCGCCTCTGAGAAAGTTGTGGTCCCCACAAGCATTTTAAAATCCCAGGCAGAAGAGGAATAACGTTAAACCGTGTAGATCTGGGGGATGGAGTGAATGCACTGGCCTTTTCCTCTCTGGGGACTTGGTTTTACTGCAGTTAGGTGGTTTTAGCAAGGTGCTGAGTAGACACTTCTCCATGGCACAAAAGAATAAGAAACTAGAAAAGTTTGCCAGGACTGACAGGCTGCACCAGGTCAGTGTTAAGGTGCATCAGCAGATGAACCCAAGACTAGAGCAGCAGGAGGTGCCACAGGGCCACATTGAGGTCAATCAGCAGAGCTACGTAGGTGAGCCTGAGACTGGATTTTCAAGTGGTGTCGCATGGAAGCATTGGGGGTGCACGGGCAAAGCGGGTGGAGGTAGGATTTGGCTGGCAGGGGGTACTGTGAGTCAGCGCTGAGGTGCCTTGGTAGAGTTGTGCGATGCTATGTCTGGCTTGTGCTGTGCCTAATGAGCTATCCCTGAAACCCAGTGGGGTTGGTGGCTTCATCCTCCAGCCCTTACTGCATCTGACCTGATTGCACTGGTAAGAGCAGTTAAAGAGCCAAACCATTGCATGGCATGGATGGGAGCACACCGGTAAGGTAACCCCGTGAGTAATGAAAAGTTAGCAGACATTACCTGAGCTATATGGTAGTCAACATGCCCCAGGATGCGTTTCAAGCACCATCCTGGGACCGCTGACTGAGTGGGATCCCAACCTACGCTAAGCATTGCTCACCCGCTCACTCACTCTGCGGCCCTTGGACGCTGGCCATTGACTGACAAGGCAGCAACTTCTGAAAGGCCCCCGGAGTTTCTCTAAACTAGCATCCCAGCTCCATGATCATTGCCGAGACTCAGAAATAAACACCACAGTTTGTCATTTATCCTGCAGCATCTCAACGATGGGCTGATGTTACTTGACTTGGCTGCTACCCTTGGATTGCTGGGATTTCTAATCTTCTGTTGTGTTGGTATCAATTATATTTCAGGGTGCAAAGGCAAATGAGAACAATAACTACTTGTTTTGATTAAGAGAATGAATTCTGGAGGAATAGCCAAGGGACGATCTATGCTGAAGAGCTCCGATGCAGAACTGGCTTCGCAGATTCCACCCACACAAACTCTCTACCAAGAAGACCAAAGCAAGGTGGGTAAGGAGGAGGGAGAGAACTTGTTCACCTTAGCCTCTAAGGATAGAACCAGAAACAATGGGTTTAAACTGCAGCAAGGGAGGTCTAGGTTGGACATTAGGAAAAAGTTCCTAACTGTCAGGGTGGTTAAACACTGGAACAAATTGCCTAGGGAGGTTGTGGAATCTCCGTCTCTGGAGATATTTAAGAGTAGGTTAGATAAATGTCTATCAGGGATGGTCTAGACAGTATTTGGTCCTGCCATGCGGGCAGGGGACTGGACTCGATGACCTCTCGAGGTCCCTTCCAGTCCTATAATCTATGAATCTATGAATCTATGAAAACATCCCTAATGAAATTCAAAATGCTCCTTCAAGCCAAATAATCCATTTTTTTGGATCTAAATTGGCGCCTTGGCCGTAACATGCAAAATCATGTAGTTCTGCAGGTCTTCATGACCAAATCGCTTAAAAACATGACATTGGGTGGGGGGGGGGGTTGAAAAGAGGCAAAACAAAATTGAAAACAAAATACAGGCCACAAAAGGTCTGAAAATTGCTACAGTCTTGACACTAAATTCCAGAGGTGACCTCACCCAAGCACACACTCCTGGGACTGGTTGGTAAACCCAAAGGTGAGTCACCATCAGGTAGCACCTAACGCAAACTCATTAACCCTTTTGTGGACCCTCCATACATCATAGATCCTTTCCTTAATAGCATGGGAAAGGAAAACTTTTTATTCTTCTTCGAGTGCTTGCTCATATCCATTCCATTAGGTGTGTGCGCGCCGCGTGCACGATCGTCGGAAGATTTTTACCCTAGCAACACCGGCGGGTCGGCTGTGGAGCCCCCTAGAGTGGCGCCTTCATTGCGCTGAATATATACCCCAGCCGACCCGGCGCCCCCTCAGTTCCTTCTTACCGCCCCTGACGGTCGTTGGAACTGTGGAGCGCTGCTTAGCTGTTCTCCACTCTCCCTAGCTTAGTTTGTTATTCGCAGTTATAGTTATAGTTATAGGATGGAGGCGGCACTTAGTCCGGACGCTCCATCTACAAGTCAGGCCCCGGCACCTAGCGCCTCGGTGCGCAGTGCCCCGGCGGCACCGGCCATGACGACCACGCGAGTGGCGTCAGATGAGCCTCCCCGGCACCGGACCTCGTCGGCGCCGCAAGCACAGCAAGTGCCTCGGCGCCGGTCATTATCCCCAGGGCATAAGAAAGCCCATAAGACGGGGACCTCCGTGCCGAAGACGCTGGCTCCCCCAGTGCCGGGGGTAGAGCTGCGTCCGCCGGTGGAGCACCGGAAACAGGTGCCTCCAGCACCGTCGACTCCGGCGCCGAGGCCGTTGAGTCCGGTGCAGACGGCGTCTCCACCGAGGCCGGCGGTGATACAGTGCCTCCCGTCGACGCCAGAGACCTTCGCGGCGGCGAGAGACTTAATAGCTCTCACGGAGCCGGCACCGCCTCAACCACCGGCACCGACGGCACCGTTGCCTCGCCCGGTCCAGTCGAGGGGGAAACCTGCCTTGATGCGCCCTCCATCGCAAGGGCTGGAACCTCGGCACCGATCCAGGTCCCGAAGCAGGTCCCCACGCCGCTCGCAGTCCCGGCACCGAATATCACCTCGGCACCGGTCGTACTCGCGGCCAAGATCTTCTTCGCGGCATCGTCGGCGCCGATCAACGTCGAGACGCAGTTCTCGGCACCGCTACGGTCGCCGCTCGACGTCGAGAGGCCGCTCCCGGTACCGGGCATACTCCAGGTCCTCGTCGAGGTCCAGATCCGACTCCCGGCACCGACGAGGTCATCGGCACCGGTCGCGGTCCCGGCACCGATCGCCGGCACCGCGTGGAGATAGATCATCTCCAGACCGGCACCGTGCGGCACCGCAGCCCACGGGAATCGTCTCGACGCTCTCGGCACCGCCATGGCCATCGGGATCGGGGTCTCGCTCCTCGGAGGACCTCTCGAGATCGGCATACCCCCCTCAGGGGCAAGCCGAGGAACAGGACTTGGGCCATTGGCAGAACATAACAGAGGACCATTCTCATGGCCCATCTCACTGGTCGTTTTGGACCCCGTGGGCGTACCATCAGGCGCAAGGGGCTCCAGTTGCTTCGACCTCTCGCTCCGGTCACTCTGCTAGAAGGGCCCCGGAGTCCACCATCTCTCGGCCTCCGCCAGGGGGCATGGAGGCTTCCGTGTCCGCACCACCTGACGCCCTGGACTCAAGCGCAGGTGATGCTCCGGCCCAGGAGCAGGGAGACCAGGACCCTCCCTTGGATCCTGTTCCACCGGAGGCATCTTCCTCTTCCTCTCCGGATGAGGCAGTGGCGGGCACATCGTGCACAGGTCCACCTCCAATAGATCTTCGGGCTCACCAAGATCTTCTGCGTAGGATGGCCCGTAATATGGACCTGCAGGCGGAGGAGATAGTGGAGGTGCACGACCCCATCGTGAATATCCTCGGAGCGGATGCCCCATCGAGGGTGGCGTTACCCCTGATCCGCACGATACAAGCCAATGTATCTATGATATGGCAGACTCCTGCCTCTATCCCACCCACAGCGAGAGGGGTGGAAAGGAAATACTTTGTCCCGTCTAAAGACTACGGGTACTTGTATACCCACCCCCAGCCGTGTTCACTGGTGGTGGCATCAGTGAACGCAAGGGAGCGCCACGGTCAGCAGGCCGCAGCGCCCAAATCAAGGGAGGCTAAACGCCTCGATTTATTCGGCCGTAAAGTTTACTCAGCCGGAGGGCTGCAACTTAGAGCGGCTAATCAACAGGCGCTCTTGAGCCGCTATAGCTTTAACTCCTGGAACTCTATGGGGAAGTTCAAGGAGTTGGTTCCCCAAGAGTCCAGGGAGGAGTTTGGAGCCCTGGTGGAGGAGGGTAAGAAGGTGGCTCGGACCTCCTTACAGGCCTCCTTAGATATAGCGGACTCTGCTGCGAGAACCCTGGCCTCAGGTATCGCTATGCGGAGGATCTCCTGGCTCCAGGTTTCGGGTCTGCCTCAGGAACTGCAGCAAACCCTGCAGGATCTGCCCTTTGAAGGACAAGGGTTGTTTTCAGAAAAGACGGACTCTCGCCTGCAGAGCCTCAAGGACTCCAGGACGATCATGCATTCCTTGGGGATGCATGTTGTGGGCCCTCAGCGCAGGCCATTTAGACCGCAGCCTCAGCACTTCTACCCCCCCCCCCCGCCTCGTCAGAGACAGGACTCGACCCGGAGGCGAGGACGAGGTGGTAGAAGAAGGTGGACCGGCCCTCAACCTGGTCAGAACCAGGGGCCACCTAGACCACCTTCAGGCCCCAGGCAGAACTTTTGAAGGTGCGGTCGAGGACGGCGCCCCAGTCATCCCACAGGATCCAGCCCCATCCTTTCGGGATTGCCTTTCCCATTTCCACCATGCCTGGTCCCTTATAACCTCGGACCGTTGGGTCCTTCGCACGGTGGACAGGGGATATGCTATCCAGTTTTCTTCAATCCCCCCCTCCTCCCCCCCTTCCCCGTCCCTCTTCAGGGACCCTTCTCACGAGCAACTTCTTATACAGGAAGTTTCCACGCTCCTTGCTATGGGGGCCATAGAGGAGGTTCCAGTGGAGTTAAGGGGCAGGGGATTCTATTCCCGTTACTTCCTCATTCCCAAGTCCAAAGGAGGTCTGCGACCCATCTTGGACTTGCGCGGACTCAACAAATTCGTAGTAAAGTTGAAGTTCCGCATGGTCTCTTTGGGGACCATTATCCCTTCCCTCGATCCTGGAGACTGGTTCGCCGCCCTCGACATGAAAGATGCATACTTTCACATCGCAATTTACCCGCCTCACAGACGCTTCCTGCGGTTCGTGGTAAGCAAGGTGCACTACCAATTTGCAGTCCTTCCCTTCGGCCTATCCTCGGCCCCAAGGGTATTCACGAAATGTATGGCTGTCGTGGCAGCGTACCTTCGTCGGCAAGGGATACAGGTGTTCCCGTACCTAGACGACTGGCTGGTACGCGGTCGCACCAAAGAGCAAGTTCGAGCTCACGTCCACATAATAGTGCACACATTCAACAAGTTGGGCATCCTACTCAACAAGGACAAATCCACTCTAGAACCTACCCAGAGAATAGAATTCATCGGCGCAGTTCTAGACTCCAGACGTGCACAAGCCATCCTGCCAGACAACCGCTTTTGCACCATCACGAGCCTCATTCAAGGGCTCAAGGCCTTCCCAACTACCACGGTGAGGTCGTGCCTTACCCTGCTGGGTCACATGGCTTCCTGCACGTACGTAACCAGGCATGCCAGACTTCGGCTTCGCCCACTCCAGACCTGGGTGTCATCAATGTACCGCCCACATCGGGACAGCCTGAACATGGTGGTCACGGTCCCGAACTCGGTCCTGACCTCCCTCACCTGGTGGCTAGATCGCAATGTGGTTTGCGAGGGGATGCCGTTTCACGCCCCACAACCCTCTCTGCACCTGGTCACAGACGCTTCATCTCTGGGTTGGGGCGCCCATCTCAACGAACACCATACCCAGGGCCTGTGGACTGCACCTCAGCTAGCCCTGCACATCAATGTTCGGGAACTGATGGCGGTGCGCCTGGCGTGCCAGGCATTTCTCAATCTCTTACGTGGCCGCTGTGTGTTAGTTCTCATCGACAACACCACGGCCATGTTTTACATCAACAAGCAAGGAGGAGCACGTTCGTCAATTCTATGCCAAGAGGCCATTCGCCTGTGGGACTTCTGCATCGCCCACTCAATCCATCTCACGGCATCGTTCCTCCCTGGAGTCCAGAACACTCTGGCGGACCGACTCAGCAGGTCCTTTCAAACACACGAGTGGTCTATCCGTCCGGACATCATACATTCCGTTTTCCAGAAGTGGGGGTTTCCCCAGATAGACCTGTTTGCATCTCGAGACAACAGGAAGTGTCACGTGTTCTGCTTCCTGCAAGGTCGAGCTCCGGGCTCCCTCTCGGATGCGTTTCTCCTTCCCTGGAAAGACCACCTGTTTTATGCCTTCCCTCCGTTTCCTCTGGTCCACAAGGTACTGCTCAAATTGCGCAGAGACCAGGCACAGGTGATTCTGATCGCCCCAGCGTGGCCGAGACAACATTGGTACACCACGCTGTTGGAGCTCTCGGTTCAGACACCGATCCCGCTTCCATTATGCCCGGATCTCATCTCTCAGGACCACGGTCGCCTGCGTCACCCCGACCTGCAATCACTCCACCTCACGGCGTGGCTGCTCCATGGTTCACCCAGGCAGAGCAGCAGTGCTCGCACTCTGTCCAACAGATTCTGCTGAGCAGTAGGAAGCCCTCAACACGGACCACATACTTGGCCAAGTGGAAGCGGTTCTCCTGTTGGTGCGAACAACGAGCCACGTCCCCGTTGCAGGCACCTATTCCTCTCATTTTGGAATATCTCCTCTCCCTAAAACAGCAGGGGTTGGCGATATCTTCAATTAGAGTTCACCTGGCCGCTATATCGGCCTTTCACCCAGGGGAACTCGCGTCTTCGGTATTCTCTAACCCGATGGTCGTTAGATTCCTCAAGGGCTTAGACCGGATGTACCCACAACAACGTCAGCCCGTTCCGACGTGGGACCTCAACCTGGTTCTCTCCAAGCTCACAGGTCCTCCATTCGAGCCCCTGGCCACCTGTTCACTTCTGTACCTATCCTGGAAGACAGCCTTCCTCGTAGCCATCACCTCAGCAAGGCGCATTTCTGAACTCAGGGCGCTTACATCCGAGCCCCCTTACACAGTTTTCCATAAGGATAAAGTGCAGCTCCGCCCACATCCTGCCTTTCTCCCTAAGGTGGTTTCTCCTTTTCATATCAACCAGGATATATTTCTCCCGGTCTTTCATCCTAAACCACATGCTACTCGCCAGGATCAACGTTTGCATTCTCTGGACGTACGCAGGGCCCTGGCCTTCTATATTGACCGCACAAGGCACTTTAGAAAGACGACGCAACTCTTCGTTGCAGTGGCCGACCGAATGAAAGGCTCACCGGTCTCCTCACAACGCCTATCCTCCTGGATTACGTCTTGCATCCGGACTTGCTATGACCTGGCAGGTGTCTCAGCACCGCACCTCACCGCTCACTCCACGAGGGCCCAAGCTTCCTCGACGGCTTTCCTGGCGCAAGTTCCGATCCAGGACATTTGTAGAGCGGCGGTTTGGTCATCAGTCCACACGTTTACAGCTCACTATGCACTAGTGCAGCAGTCCAGGGACGATGCTGCCTTCGGATCAGCGGTTTTGCACACAGCAATGTCTCACTCCGACCCCACCACCTAAGTTGGGCTTGGGAGTCACCTAATGGAATGGATATGAGCAAGCACTCGAAGAAGAAAAGACGGTTACTCACCGTTGTAACTGTTGTTCTTCGAGATGTGTTGCTCATATCCATTCCAAACCCGCCCCCCGTCCCCACTGTCGGAGTAGCCGGCAAGAAGGAACTGAGGGGGCGCCGGGTCGGCTGGGGTATATATTCAGCGCCATGAAGGCGCCACTCTAGGGGGCTCCACAGCCGACCCGCCGGTGTTGCTAGGGTAAAAATCTTCCGACGATCGTGCACGCGGCGCGCACACACCTAATGGAATGGATATGAGCAACACATCTCGAAGAACAACAGTTACAACGGTGAGTAACCGTCTTTTCCCACCATGACCAAATGGTTCTGAAATCAAAAGGAATTTTTTGAGTAGTAGAGTTTGGTCCCTCCCCACAGCAAGAGGTCTGTAAAGCAGATACCAGTGCTACTTCCACTGCTAGTGTCATCAGGCCAAAGTCTCCAGAACCATCCCGTCAGCCATTCTTGGTGAGGTAAAAGGAAAACAAAACCACTAGCTCACTAGTATTCTGTTGGTGCGGGAAGCAGAGCTGCTGTTGGGAAATATAATTGAATGGTCTTGGCTCTTAATCTATGTTCCTTATCTTCAGATAGTGGATTTAAACCTTTTCAAAGAACGTGGGGCTAATCCTACCTCACTTGTGTCTTGTGTTAGACTGGAAACTCTTTAAGGCAAATACTGTGTTTTTTCACATGTTAGTACAATGGCCAGCACATTGGAGCTTGGATTGGATTGACGCAGTGGGGCAATACAAATGGAGGTTGATAATAGGATTATACAGCGGTGATGTGAAACAACATTCAAGTTCTTTCATTATGTATCAGAAGGCATCATGACCCAACTGGACCTCATTTAGCTACATGCAGCGATTAGAATTAGTCACAATTTGCCTGCAACTTGTCCGAGTATGCAGGCTGAAGTGGCAGGTTTACAAATGTAGGGAGATGCATCCCAGCTAGGACCAACGAGCCAGAACTAAAGAACCTGTCATAACAATGGCAATCACCAACAATCATCTCTGAGCCTTAGCTTCCCCATTGCTAAAATGATAGACATCCGCTTCACAGGAGTAGCGTGAGACTTAACTAATAAGTTAATGAACTAAATGATTCATGTTTGTAAAGTTCTTGGAGATCCTCAGGTAACAGGCACTACAGGAACGCAAGGTTGTATGGTATAATCAGTATTAGATGAATAAGTCTTAGCATTAAGTATTACAATATTATTCAACAGTTTAGGCATGAAGGGATCAACATACATTTCCTAGAGTGCCATGTCAGCACCTGTTTAGTTCATGGTGGAATAATGATCATCGTTTGGATTGACGTTCCCCTGTTAATTGGGTGTCTTAGACACACGTGCCCCACATATTGCATGCAGTGAAGACTGGAGGAAATGGTATATAATAAGAAGTAAAACCACGTTTAAAAAATGCTTGGTTACCTCTGGGACTTACAAGAGCAAGAGATTTGAAATGGCATAAAATACTCTATAAAATTATGTTGCTTTAATAACAATCATTTTCATCTGAGGCTGTCAAAGCATTTCACAAGCAATGCTCAGTTAAACCTCGCATCCCACTGGGACGTCTATTTGATCATTATTCTTCGTTTTACAGACAGAGAAACCAAGGCACAGAGAGATGAAGGGCCAGATTTTCACACTAGCTAGATGCACAAATGCATGAAAACTGTGCGACTGCCCAAGTGAATGGCTAATTAAGGCACATTTCCATGCAAAGCTACTTTATTTGCAACCGCTATCTCGATAGTTGTTCACATTCGCCGTGCAATTGTGTACCTCCTGCATCTGAAAATCTTCCCCTGAGTCTCACGTTTCCAAAAGTGGTTGTTAATTTCAGGAGTTTCTCTTTTGGATGGCCAACTCTGCATACTCAGGGACTGCTCCTGCTCATGGATGCCAGTAGGAGGCACTAGGCCCAGATCCTCCAAGGCATGTAGGCTCCTAACTTCCACTGAGGATCTGGACCTTAGAGCCGAATCCAGCTCCCAGTAAACTCAACATAATGACTTCCACTGACTTCAGTAGGAGCGAGAGCAGTTCCTCTAGGGCCTGATTTTTCACTAGTGCCAATTCCAATTCCAACTGACATCAATTCATGCCTCCTGACTCCCGGCACTAACCCCTAGACCATATTGCCAGGATGTTCCTCACCATCAGTTTGCATTGTTGCATGTCAAATTTCCCCGGCTTGCACTGATGACAACTGGTTTCCCTGGAGACTCTGAATGGGGCCCCTCCTGCAGTCCAGCTGTTCCCAATTGCTTGTTGGGCCTGGACTCAGATAGACTTGTTGGGGTCTCGAGTATCTCAGCTCTCGACAAACAGCACATGTAATAGGTCTGTGCTCCCAGCAACCTAGCATCTGGAGCTGTGATTTTGCACCTCATGCTGTACATGATCAGCATGCTGAGTGGCAGAGGAACTGCTTTGTAATGCCTGGAAAACCCACTTCTTTCTGCACCACATCAGTCACAGCCATGTGTCTGCGTGCAACCCATTTCTCTACCACCACCAGGCAAAAGGAGAGTCAGGCGAGCAGGAGAATTAGCCATTGCCATGACAATACACACAAGAATATTTTTTGTGGCCAGGAAAAGAGGCTGACATACATCTGAGATGGTTGGAAGCAATCCAGTAGCTGCTCTGGCTTCTGCAAAGATTGTTTAACCACCCATGAGAGTCACATCTCTGCATAGTGCGGTCTAAATCCCCCTTTTTGATCACAACAAAGATTCCAAAGACACCTGATCTATACATTGGTAAAGCCTTTCTGCCCACCTGAGAGCTCCGATGCTCTATGACAAGCCACGGGGGAGAAGGGGGAGTAAGCGTCCCTTTAAATTCATATTCAGGGCTTCCCCCTTTAGCTTACTGCCTTGGATCAATAAGGAGCGAAAGTTGTCGAGGTGGTTCTCGACCAGGGGTACGTGTACCTCTGGGGGTATGCAGGTTTTCCAGGGGGGACATCAACTCAGCTAGATATTTGCCCAGTTTTACAACAGGCTCCATAAAAAGCACGAGCGAAGTCAGTACAAATGACAATTTCATACAGACAATGACTTGTTATACTGGTCTATATGCTGTCACCAGTTCTCAAACTGTGGGCGAGTTCATTTTAATGGGGTCACCAGGGCCAGCATTAAACTCGTTGGGGCGCAGGGCAGAAATCTGCATGGGGCTGAAGCCAAAGCTAGAGTTTTTCAGTGAGGTGAAACTTGGGGTAGGCAAGACAAATCAGACTCCTGAAAGGGGTACAGTCGTCTGGAAAGGTTGAGAACCACTGGTCTAGAGTATAGGACTGGGAGCCAGCACTCCCAGGTTGTCTTCTTGACTCTGTTACAGACTTGCTGTGCCACCCTGGGGGAGCCACTTACCACACGTCTCTGTGTCTCATTCTCATTTTTAAAAGGGGGAAACGAATCCCTCGCAACCTCCCAGTGGTGCTGGGAGGAATGATTAAGTCATGCTGGTCTAGTGCTCTGAGAGCCAAGAGCTTAGGTGGGCAAAGCATGATGAGGGTGATTATTATTTACGAAATCTGACTGTGGTTTATTGGAAATAGACTGCCACTGATCCCTGCCTTCAGAGAGCCAGCCAGGTGGAATTAGCTCCTCTCTTCCCTAGATCAAACCAGGGGAGGAAGTTTGACCCAGACATGGCTGCTTCTCCCTCAGTTCCCTCCCCCCTGAAACACCAACATCCTGATCACTAGCAGCTGCCAAGCTCCCCTCCAAAGGAGCAGACTTTCTGCGTTGAGAAAACAGCGCACAGGTTCCTCAAAGGAGAACGTTCTGATGTCCCCACATGCTGCTAGGGGGTGCTGTGCTGCTGGAGGTTTGAAACGAAGGCGCTGACCTTCCGGGGTCACGAGAAATCCCGTGGGACATTTCTGCAAGAGATGAGGGTGCTGAGTTCATTGGCCTGGGGTGGGGGACATCGTCACCGAGCTGTTCTGTAATTCCCCTTTGTTAGCTGTTACCATGAAACACCGACATTTAAACAGATTTTTAAATAAGGCTCCTTAGGAAAATGGAAAGTAGAGGCTGGGGAAAACTTCGATGGAGCAATTGCTGACCTCACTAATACCTGGCTGATTAAAAAAAACCCAACACGGGGTTTTTTAAATCTCTTTTTTTAAAACATTATTTTGCATCTCTCTCTCTCTCTCACTATGAGCAAACACCACTCTGGCAACAGCTCCATGGTGACTATCTCCATGGCGAACAGATCCAGTCATTGCTGTGGCTTCCAGTTCAAAGCTAGGACTTGATTTGTGTGGCTTTTCGCATTTCCTAGTGGAAATGGCATGGGGCCAGTGGCATGATGCTCAGGAGGCAGGAGGCGATAAGGGGCCCTGAGGAAGATTAGCAGAAGCCACAGGGTGGCATTTGGAGATGGGAGGGCTCCCAGGGTAATGAAATGACAGCCAGTGTAATAAAATACCATCTGAACAGCCTACTTTCGGGGGCAAGGAAGGTCTAGGTTAGATTGCTTCTCGAGGCCACAGCTGCAGTGAGTTTGCAGTTCTCATACGGGGGGAAGAGGGGAACAACATCAGCATCTGTCTGTCTGTCCACACTATGTTATACACGAGCATTATGGCCGTCGGAATCCCAGGCAGCAGAGCTGTCACCCACTCCGAGCTCTTAACCACTTTCCTGGGGCTGAATCTTCCCGGCTCTGCAAGCACAATGCCACACTGGTATCCCTCTGACACATCTGGTACGTTGTGGGTTAGTGACGCATGATGTAATGGAACTGCAGGGTTTCCCCTTTCCAGACCTAGCAGGGAGCTGCGGGTAGGGTTTCCCCTGTTAGCTGCTGCTAGTAATAATACTTTACACTTATGCTAACACCTTTGGCCAGAGGAACTGAAAGCCCTTTGCAAACAGTAATGACGCCACGCGCTGCTAGGCAGAAAGCAGTGTTGTCAGCCCTGTTTCACAGATGGTGAAACTGAGGCACAGAGAGGGAAAGTGACTCATCCAACATCACACAACAGAGCCACGAGTAAAACCCAAGAGTCCTGAGCCCCAGCCCCCAGCTCTGGTCGCTAGACATCACATCCACTCCCGTCTGAGGATTTAACCCAGAACTGGAGGGGCCTGCAGTGTGTCAACTGAACCTGGAACAGGAGAA
Organism: Chrysemys picta bellii; assembly: GCF_011386835.1. Taxonomy (NCBI): domain Eukaryota; kingdom Metazoa; phylum Chordata; order Testudines; family Emydidae; genus Chrysemys; species Chrysemys picta. The sequence goes on along the minus strand of NC_088811.1, from coordinate 7,901,690 downwards.
ATGGGCTGCAGGAACCCACCCTCAGCGGCAGGCACCCCAGGGAGTCTAATATGCTATGTCTATTCAGACCAGGATGATCTCTTCTATCCATCCTTAAACCGTCACCCCCGTGTGTGCCAGGAGCCAGACACAGACGCCAAGCACTCACATTTCCTAATTACACACAGCAAAGATGGGAGGCCTGAAGGCAGAGTGTTAATTTGGGATTAAGATGCACCTGAGGCTTTCCCTGCTCCCCCGCTGAGGTCGGGGTCAATGAAGTCTGTTGCCATCTGCGTCCCGTTTGCCTTCTTCCTATTAGCTCGTCTCTCTGAACTGCCTGGGCATGGGCCAGCCACAGCCCCATTGAGCTGCTTCCTGAACAGTCAGCAAGAGCTGATGGCTTTTAAGCTCTGTCGCATAATAACAATTTATAATCAAGACTTCCTTTTAGCTCTCCTGCCAGCCTCTACCGCTGCCTTTCTGCACCTCCATTCATGCCTTCTTAAAGACACAGCTCTTTAAATGACTTGGGAACAACGCACAAAGGGCAGCCTAGGTAAATGGAAACTCTACACACTCCAGAGGCAGGGGGGTAATGATTAATTATTATTAATGATAATTTGTTGCAGGGATTTAGTGCTGCTGAAAGGAGCCAGCTAGTCTGCCCGGGAGTCTGATATCCCCAGCGGACTCAAAGCACAGGGACAGCATTGGTCTCAACCATGCAAATTCTACCTCACTGGTTCATTTCTCAGTAGGGGAACCAACTCCAGTGATTTAAGTAAGTTTCCATGGCCATTGGGGTCTGCTTCTCCTCTCTCATCACGGTAAATCAGGACAAACTCCAATGCAATCAATGGAGTTAGACCAGCGTAAAACTAGCTTAGGTGAGAGGAGAATCAGACCGTTGGCCTCTGTAATGACATTGCTAAGAAGGCTATTTAGTACCAACTAGGGCAGTGGTTTTCAACATATGGTCCGTGGACCCCTGGGGGACCACAGACTATGTCTAAGGGGTCCACGAAAGGTGACTATGAAAATAAAGTTTCAGATCCCAGAAAAGGCATTCCGGTTTTTTGATCAATCAAAAGTATGTGAATAGCCCCACCTACAGGTCAAAACCTGGAAGTGTTGTCATTGCCATAGCAGCCCACAGTTTAGGGGCCTTTCTCAGGCTGCATCAAATGCCAGGCCAAGCATTTGGGCAACATTTGTAATTCTGTTCAGTCAGTTTTCAGTCTAAGACGTCTATGTTAGGAGTCCACAGAGCACAGGTTGAATTTCCAAAGGGATCCACACCGCCATTTGACATTTTTTAGGGAACTGGACAAAGACCCATCAAATTCACTCCACTTTGGCCACTCAAGCTGATCAGAAAACAAGGGGCGGGGGGAGAAATTGTGCAGTTTTCATGAACTCCCATCCCCATTTTTTTCATCAAAATTTCAAATTTGGAAACATTTCAGCCATCTTAGTAGTTGATGGACAAATAAGAAAATAATGTCATGAAAACTCTGCACTATATCACACCTTCACCCACCAACGCACGTATGTGTGTGTGTGTGTAGAAATGTAAAAAAATTGTTGAAATTTCATATGTAGAAAATGTTCAGCTAGCTCCAGGGGTCACTGAATTGACATCAGACAGTAGCTCAGTCCCAGATAGACCTGAGCTGGGAAAGTGGTTAAATAACTCCACTGGTAAATTCCACTTCATAGCAGTGATAAGGCTGTGGGGTGGAATTTGCCCAACCGTGTGAAATCAATGGTAAAACTCCCATTGCGTTCAGAGGCAGCAGGGTCAAGACAACGCTAAGTGCCTTGGAAAATCCCACCCGTGAAGTCCTTGTTCTCGTTTCACTCACCCGGGTGTTAATCTCTGAAGTCACTGGCAATACACTGGCAGTGAGGTCAGATCACATGGGGTAAATGAGAGGAAAATGAGGACCCATGTGTTCCAGGGAGATTACTGCCCTTCTCAGATGATTAAAGTCACTCGTCCTTCCACCTTGTGGCTCGTAATGCCATCGCTGTGTCTTCTTGTCGCTAAGCATTTGCCCATGGCTGATGGCTACAAACAGACACTGCATGAGACAATCTGGGGAGATACATCTGGGCTGTTCCAGGATCTTGAACCAAGACAGAGGGCAAATGTCACCCGTTATCATATTTCATGCTAGACTCAAGAAGGCTTCGGGAATGGATGGCTCCCCAACGCAAAGGATGGAGGGAGCACTTCTGCATGCAACTTAGTGATAGCTGGAGAGTTAATGCTGAGATCGTGCCTATGGAAATATCCCCTGATCCCTCAAATTGGGAGCAGTGCCCCTGGGGAGCATCTCAGCCCCTGCAATGCTTAGTTACGCCTCAGGATTTCCCTCCCCCTGCGTGAAGCATTTATCTCCTCTAACGCCCTGATACAACAGCACACTCTGAACCCTGTCTGGCAGCCAGCCAGCTCGCCCTGAACTTTTGCCTGTCTGATCTAGATTTCCTCCTTGGATCCTCTCCGAAGACCATCTGTCCGCTGCAGGGAGATCAGACACAGATTCCTCCACCCTTCCCCTCTCATCCCTCCCGCCACCTCGCTTCCACACGTGCCCCCGCCTGTCCCCCCACAACACAAAGCTGCTGCCAGCAGCCCATGCCAATGTATTTAGGACTTCTGTGAGATCTCAGTGTGGGAACCTCAGGAATTGTTGGGAATTCAGCTGTCCCCTGCCCCTCTCTGATTGCTCCCAGCCAAATGCTAGTGCAAAGGGAAGGGGTATTTCTCCAGTCACTGCCAGCTGCAGCGTATACGCAAGCAGGAAACGTAAATGTTTATCCGACGCTTTGGCAAGGTACGTGACTGCTGAGCTTACAGTCCCGAAGAAGCGTCTCCTTTCAGCTGCAGTGACCGGGCCTTGCTAACTTATTCCAGGAGTGGGGTCTGAAGACGCCGGAGAGAGTGTTGTCTGGTAGCTTAGAGCAGGAGCCTGGGAGACAGGACTGCTGCGTTTGGTCATCTGGCTCGCACTGTGGTCCTGGGTAACTCATTTAACCCCTCCCCTGCATCAGTTTCTCCATCTGTAAAATGGGGGAAATAACACCTGCTTCGCAGGGCTGTGTTGTGAGGCTTAACATCTACAGTGTTTCGAGAGCCTCAGACCGAAGAGGCTATTGGAAGGCAGTTGTTATTATTTGTTACTATGATGACTGACATACTCTCACTGGTGACGAATCAACCGTTTTCCTGAGCATCAAAGCCCCAGCTCCAAACACTGACGTGGCTTTTAAGCAATCGTGCGTGAAACAGGCCAATATAAACCTTTTACCCACTAGTTCTTAAGTGCATGGAATTACTGCAAACGGTCACGGGAACAACCACACAGCCACACAGCTGTTCTATGCCATGGCAGCTCAGAACTTCACAGCAACAACCAGATTCTGTAGCTTCCCAAGCTCGGGCCCCTGACGTTTGAGCTAAAGCAGAATCTTTGTTAGCTGTGAACAGAAAAAACCCCTGACACACAGTGACCAGAGCTGTGACCAGTGGGCAGTTGATTGCAATACATACAAACACGGGCTTCTCCACACCCGGTGGCAAAGTCCAGTCTTGGGATGCTGGCATGACCTGACCTTTAAGTGAAGGTAAAACTCTCATAATGGCCAATGCTGTAATGCTGGCTGTCCATGGGGTAAGGGAGATTCCTTCCTGGTCCCTATGATGATCAGCTGATGCCTTGAAGCATAAGACATGCTTACCCGGGCTTACTGCATATATGTTGGTATGTGTGTAAGGTGGTGGGTATCTTATACCAACATCCTCTTTATAACTGGTACCTCCCCTCTCATTCAAACTCCTCAGCTCCACAAGGGGCACCTGATTATCATCCCAAATGATCCTGAAGCCATGATTTTTTTTACCTATTTCCCTCCCCGTTATTAAATAAGGATTAGAACATTTCCTACCAGCTGCTGCTAAACGCATGACACTGCAGGGGCCTGTCAGTTCCTCGCACTCCGGTTACAAAGGCACCAAACAGCAGACACAACAGACCAGCGGAGAGCTAATTACAGGCTCCTCTCACAGCCAAGATACACAGAGTTATAACCCTGCTCTGAATGGCCTACACACAAATAAACTGTAAAGGACCGGGCTCAAACACAATGGCATGTGGAGATGGACTATATTTAACTGAGGCAACAGTATTGCTAGCCTCGTGCTCTTTCGAGCGCTGAGTGGGGATGAGTCCACCGGCTTGGAGAAAATAAGAGGGATTGAAACTTTAACTGGATGGAGGTCCAGGACTTGCTATATTCAGTGCTGAATCAAGTTCCAAAGAAACCCAGCTGGACCAAGGTGCCAGGGCAGCTTTCAGGGCTGTACACATGAACAATTGTTCCATTTATTCTGGGCTGGTGGTTCCCCGAGGAAAAACTAGAAAGTCAAAGGCTCAGACATATGGAGCCTTCAGAGAATATTGGCAAGTAGGTTAGGAGAAATATTTGATCACAGATGAACACTCGTTAGATCAGTGTCTGATCCTCACAGCAAAAGCAGAACAGAATTGGTAAGAATATTTAAAAGTATAACTGGGTTAAATAGGAATTGGATAAATTCATGGAGGATGGGTCCATCACTGGCTATAAGCCAAGATGGGCAGGGATGCAACCCCCTCCTCTGTGTGTCCCTAAGCCTCTGACTGCCAGACGCTGAGACTGGAGGACAGGCTATGGATCATGTAATAATTTCCTTGTTCTGTTTATTCCCTTTGAAGCACCTGGCACTGGCCACTGTCAGAAGCCAGGATACTGAGCTAGATGGACCATTGGTCTGACCCAGTCTGGCCATTCTTATGTTCAGGCAAACAATGTCTGCCAGAGAAAAGAATCTGCAGCTTGGTACACATAGAATCATAGAAGATTAGGGCTGGAAGAGACCTCAGGAGGTCATCTAGTCCAACCCACTGCTCAAAGCAGGACCAACCCCACCTACAACACATGCCCATCGCTGACATGTTACTCTCTCCAGATTGTGGATAATAAATTTCTGACCACATGGTACAAACTGAGTCACGTGATTTGCTGCCAAATAGAGGCTGTGGTTTTCCTGATGATGATTTTCCTGAATGGATTAGGAGGGATTCTCAGCACCTTGTCTCAGCTGCCCTTGGATGGACCAGACACACAGGAGTGGAGATACCCGGGTCCAGAGAGATAAAGAGGAAGCCCAGCAAATTCAAACAAGGAGGAGGAGGAAGTGATTCCAGTCATTAGACAGAGGCGATGAACCTTGCTAAATCCATTCATTGGAAGAGAGGTCTGCAGAAAACTGCATCATTCTCCTGTCTTTACAAGCTGCTGAGTGGTAAATCAACCAAGACTGTATAGTGTTGCCACCACCAACATGACTTGGAAGCCAGCTTCCAACACCTGCAAATCAGAAAGGTACCCTCACGGCCACACCGCCTCTTGTGAAATGCACGGGACTGCACAGATTTGAAGGACCCTGCAATTTCCCTCTCCCTGGTTAGCGTCTGCTCATCCTACTCCTCACACTGCCTCTGTGCAGGCAGCATGTACGCTGGGATCCCTCACACTCCTCACTTGGAAAGAAGTGTCCTGGCAAATTAATTGTGGGCCCTTAACCTCGCTGACCCCGAGCGAGACAGCCCAGTGCAGCCTTTGCAAGCAGTCGGGGAATGCTATCTGCAGTGACCTCAACGGCCATCCTCAGAACTGGAAACACTAGAGTCCAAGGGATGGTAGTAAATTACAAATTGATGTTTCAACAAAAGCACATCCTAAAAAAATAACCCCATGGGGTTTGACTACATACAGACCCACCGAAGCTTCCCATCTTGGCAGCAGTCCTGCCCATGTGAATCACTAGAGCGAGGGTCACGGGGCTGGAAAGGAAAGGGTTTAGGGATGAAAGTGGCTCCCTCCAGACCAGGAAAGAATGAGAAGCCTTTCAAGAATGAACTCCTCAGAGTTTTACCATGGTTTAGTTTAACTGACTGAGGTCAGAACTCCTTTCGCTGGCAAGAGCAGAGCTCTACAGCAGACTCGGCAAGGGGACAGGATTTATTCATGGTATCCCACTTACACAGCGGTAAATACCGTGGGATGAATTGCAGAACCAGATGCTAACCGGCCACCTAAGCTTCCCTCTGCCCACTAATCGATTTCTGACCGGATCACTCACTCCTCGGGCATGACCGGCATACGCTCAACACTACTGAAGAAACTGGCCATTCCAGTCTCATGCCAATAAAACCCTTATTATATCAGGCTGCACCATTGGGTATGGCCTCCCTTTCTACCCACCCACCCTTTTATCTGTTACTGTACAAAGTGCTATACCCGTGTAACAGGGACCCCCATCGGGGGCAGTGTAACCCATTGCTCAGTGTGTGCTGAGTATCCCCAATCCACACAGGATCTGGGTCTGTCCCAGTCTGTCCCCCACCTGCAGCGCCTGGTTCTGTAGCTGAAGCAGGTCATGCTTTTACCTCTGAAGCTCCCCAGTTCTATTCCGGGTACGTTTGCCAAGACGGCAGCTGTCCCCTCTGTGAAATAAACCGTTGAGCACCTATGACAATAAGGGCAACTAGACAAGGCTCAAAAGGCTCGGGGGCACTGGGCAATCATATTGGGACAAAACGTGACCTTGAGGAGTCACGGCAAGCGACGCAGTGTTAAATAGTCCGCCTAGACGGCGACTGTTTTGCTTAACATGGTGCCATCTAACCCATAGCCAAGTGAGGCAGTGTTGAAGGTGACCGTGCCTGTCTGCACTGAGTGCTGAGCTGTGCTGCACGTTGCGCCCGTTACCACGTCTCCTGGGCCGGCGCAGCCAGAGGTGTGAGGGGAAACACAAACCCGAATGAGGAGACAAGCCCAAGAGCAAATTGTGTCGGGAAGGCACATATAGACGTGTACGGCCCAGAGACATTGCGTAGTGCAGCAGGCACTCAGCCTGTTTCCCAGCTGCCCTTCCACAGCTCTGCCCACCTTCCAGCTCGGTCCCTCAAGCTAGCCTCTCCAGCTAGGTTCCTGCTGGCTCACTCAAAGTCCTAAATCCGTCGGAAGCAACATAAACATAAACTCTTCCCTTTGGGTCTGCTAGGCACCGGCCTTTCCTGCTCCCTGGTCTGAGCCTTAGCCCTGCCTCGCCTTCTCACCCACACAGAGCTCTACCTCTGCTCTCTTTGCCTGCTCCTCTCCAACTGACCAGGGCTCTTTTTCTTAAGCCCCACCCTGGCAGCCTGCTTCCTGCTCCACGTGTCCGAATTTGACCTAACTGGGCCTTCAGTAGCTCATTAACCTTTACATGGAGACTTGGGTGCCCCATCGGAGGCTGATTGGTAGAGAGAGAGAAAATATCAGCCTTTAAGGCCTGGCATGAAATGGACCTGGCTGAGGAATATGACGATGGAAATGCTCAGGGCACAGATGGTCACCCCGGGCAAAAGGCCTTAATGGTGGCGACATCTGCTGGAGACAGAACCTTTCTAGATGCACCTTCTGCCTTAGCCCAGCTCCTCTGACCGGCTTCTCACCGGCAGGCCTGGTGCCTGGGGGAGCAAGCATGTTAGGTGCTGCCCTAAGCGCCAGCTTCATCATTGTAAAATGCCAAAAAGTTGCAGCGGCCAGAGGGCAGTGGAAAAGGGATTAACAGAGAAACGTTAACGCCCAAATTCAAACGAGGGGTGTTTTTTTTAAGTCAAAGTTTTAAAAAAAAAAAAACCATCACACTTTAGGTTCCAAAAATGTCTCTACGGGCCAAATTCATTCCTCTCTGGGCCATGGGGTAAATGATTGCCGCTAGAGTGGCCTCAGTGGACTTGTGCTGATGTTCAGCAGGCCTGGATCTGACCTAGAGTGGTGGGTTCATTTTCCTCAGCAGAGTTGCACCTGCTTGCATTAGCTCTGGACTTGGCTCTGTATCCCTGAGGCCTGCCACCACCTCAATGCTTCCTGCTATTCAGAGACAAGCAGCTGCTGTAGGCCCTTTGGTCACGGATCTCACTTCACTAGAGGGCTGAGTAGCCAAAGGAAATGCGAGAGATGCTTTTGGGGTTTAGCTCCAGACAAAGAGCAGAGGGAGGGTCCAATGGGCAGAGGAGCAGAGCAGTGCCGAGGATTTTGGGAAACTGTCCCATACAGTACGTAGAGCCTGTGAGGAATGCAGCCGGGACCCTTTCAGTATTTACTGGCTCACTTGGGGCTAATCGTTGGGTACTGTATAGTCACAAGTCTAGTTAAGCGCCTATATGGTCATGTACAGTGGGGCTTTCCAATGCATAAATTAGCAACATACCAGTGTGTGCACATCAGGATGCAAGTCACCCCCGTGCAGGAGGTCAGCACAAGGACCCAGCACCACGCAAGTCTTTAAAGAAGGGCTCAAATGGTGCATGGCATGACTGTCACCTACAGATATGTGCACCTGGCTTTAAAAACCTAACCCCAAACTTGCACGTGTGGCTAGTGGTTATAGGAGAGGGCTCAGGATCCCTGGATTTGTTGGGTGACTATGGCCAGCTCACTTATGTTCTCCTGTCTGTTTTATCCTTTCTGTGAAACAGGGATCACAATGCTTATCCAGCCCACAGTGGGGTTGGGAAGGCTTCCTGAATGACTGCGAAGCTCTTTGAGATGCTCGGATGAAATACGCTAGCTACCCTTTAGGGATGCAAAATTGGGTTGCTCTCACACTTGTTAGGTCTGGAAACGAACCCTCTTTTCTGCAGTCATCCCATTTAGTAGATCTTACCTTAAAGATTCCAGCCCCCGACAGATATCCTGGTGATTATAAGCCCAAAGATAGAAAGATAGAGGGATGGATATGTATGGAGATAGAGAGAGAGATTTTTCATGAGTCATTATTGCAGCCCCAGCTTGCTGCATGTCTTACACATACTCTATCCAATCCTAGTGCATGCTGGTTCCCACCATAACATGTGTGGTGTGTGTGTTTGTGTGTGTGTGTGTGCATGGGACACCCAGCAAGCTGGCGCTTGGTTTGTTTTGGTTGAGCATTGCAGCCTGGATTAGCCGCAACAATAATATTTTTTTTAAACACCACTTGGCTGGATCTTTAAGGTAATGCTGTGATATGTATGAGGTCCTCAAATGAAAGAGACTTATAAGGGCAAAGCACATCACAGACACTAATTAGGCCTTATATCACATGGTCTCCTGTTAAGTAGGGAAAGCATTATTGTCCCCATGCTACAGCTGGGGAAACTGAGGCAGAGAACTTAAGCAGTTTGCACATGTTCATATAGTAAGTCAGTGACAGACATGAAAAAAAGAACCCAGAACTCCTAACTCCCAGTTCCCTGCTTTCTCTTTTAATACAAGAGCTGCTCAATGAGAAAACTAACAAAGGTAGGTTAAGTTAAAGGCCTAGCAAAGATGCCACTCGCATGGCTTTTATGCCCTTTCGTAAAGGACATGAAAGGAAAGAGGCCCCGATTCAGCAAAGCATTTAATTACTTGCTTAAGCCCATCTGTATTCAGCAAAGCACTTAAGCACATATTCAGCTTTACAAATATGCCTCGGTCACATTGAAGTCAGCAGGTTTAAGGACACACCTAACGTTAAGCACATAATGATATATTTTGCTGAGTAAAGATGGATTGCTAAGTGGCCACGGCAAAAAAAATTCGGTGTGAAACCATCTGCAGCAGGAATGAGATCCAGCGACATGTCTGAAGGGAAGCCGAGCAGGGAGTTACTGGCAGGTGCTGCTAGGCATGCACCCGTGGGTGCCTAGTCGTCCAGATTCTCCGAGATCAGGAGGCCAAAGCACATCTGACTAAGATGGAAGCAAGGCAGTAAAGCACTGAAAGCTTTCCACAGGCTGGCTCCATGTGCCTTGGTTAGAATTAAAGAGCAATTTGGTGCACGATGTTCAAGAGGTGTGTTTGCTAACAAATCAGAGCCCAGCATAAAAGTCAGACACTGAGCAAGCCTATTAATCAGATCTGAGCATCTAAGACCAGACCTAGACAATGTGAGGAAAATGCTGATTCCTCAGCAGTGGCAGTAGGTCAAAGTGCAGCTTTGCTACGTTACTATGAATAGAAATATTCTCACACTTCTTTTTGTTTTTAAATGTCAGTACAAATATGGGAAGGAAGGCGTGTTTGTTTGTTTTTGTTTGTTTGTTTGTTGGTGGGAGGGGAAGGTGTTAAACACTCCCCAGAAATTTTAGAAACCCAAATGCAGCAACATTGGGCTAATGCATGGGAAATTGAATGTGAAACTGACTAGAGACAAGATCCCTGGATTTGCCCTTGGAGCAGCAATGCCAATCCCAAACATTCAGAAACCGGGAACCAGACTCCCCTTCCCCCTCCCACCCCCCAAAAAAACAACACAACAACCATGAGATTAGTTTAAAACTCACGAGATAGTTAAAAATAATAAATTTGAATTTATTTTTTTTAATTTGCCTTCTGGGTTTTGAGCCTTTGGGGTTCAAGGTTTTCTCTGAAACCATCCGGGCATGAAATTTACTTTTTTTTTTAAATGAAAGTTGAGATTCTCAAGTCATCTCCTGCCTGTGGGAGCTGGGACTTTAAGAAAAACACCCAATATCCCGAGACTGGTGATAAGATCGTTAGAGTCAGCAACTCCTGCAGGAGCGACTCCCATCAACCTCTGTGGAGTTACGCTAAGGATGAATTTGGCCCAAGCCGTGAAACTGACCAGCCTAGATTCAGTAGTCAATTAATAGTCCCACGGCAGATTTGTCAAAGCTAAGCATGGAAAAGGGGGGTCATTTACAGTATCCCACATATGTGGTGGTGATAGCCAAGTGATACATTGCAAAATAGAGCGTTAAGCATCCAATAATGAAGCTACACTGTGGGCTGAGCAAGATGTGAAACTGAAACTGCCCAGTCTTGATTCACTAACCTGAGCAAAATGCAAAAAGTAAAGAGTAAAAAGCAAATCAGATTTCTAAAATTCTCGCTGTTTTCACAGTTTCAGCACTAACAGAGGGAAGGGCATTCTTTTAACAATGGTTTTTTAACCTGACGGTGTCCCTTTAAATTTTTGGCCCCCATTTTTGGGAACAAATATCTTGGCATGAAAATACACACTGTGGAATCTCTTCTCTCCACGACAGGGTGTAATTTCTACTGACATAACAGGAAATAAACAGCTCTGTGAGTGGAGAACAGACCCCTCTTTACCAAACAATTCCCAGCCCTCCACTCTATTATGTAGCACTGCTGGCCTGTATGCTAAATTTCAGGCAGTTTCTGTGCTAAAGGCTCACCAGAGATGGACAGGAAACTTGTCCTCTTGGAAAAAAATGTCGCCATGCTGTATTAGGCAGACAACACTACATTCCACTAGCCTTCCACCCCGAGAAGCTGGGTTAGCTGGACTGCAGATGTATACAATATTTTGTTTAGTCTATTATGGTTATTGCTGCACAGCAAATGTTCTTTTCCTCCCAACTCCCCCTTCTTCTATCACACACACAGTCTGGCATGACCGGCAGATTCTGCTCATTAGAAGCCCAGGACTGGAATACAACGGAGTCTTGAGGTGCATTGCCAGAGCTGTACGGGAAAAGCCAGACCTGGAGCAGCAGGTCAGTGTGAGGTGCATTGGCAGAGCTGTAGAGGGGCCCCAGTTCTGGACCAGAACAGGGGCTGCAGGTCAGAAGTAGGGTGAGTTGTCACCGCTATGGAGGGAGCCCAGCTCTAGAATAGCGGGGGAGGACAGTGCATGAGGAGTGAGCTGCCTTAGCAAAGCAAGGGGCAGCAGCGCGCCCGCATCTGCAAGCAATTCCTTCTTTTCCCCTCGGAGAGCCAGATCCTCAGCTGATGTAAATCAGCATTAACTTTCATGAAGCTGTGCCAATTTACCTCAGTAGAAGATCTGGCCCTTAGGCAGTCATCCTTCACCTTTTCCTTGTAATGGGAGTTTTGCCATTTACTCCAACATGTGCAAGATGGTGCCTTTAATTTGATTCCCCCCCCCCCCACTTTTTCTTTCAAAACTGCAGCCTTTTGTGACATCCCCAGCCTGGCACCCAAGCGCGCCTGGCAGCTGGCATTTTCGGCAGTGCTGGAAGAGTGAGAAAGAGACTGTGGCGGCAATAGCCCATGACTAGTTTTGAGGCTAGGCCGATGATAAATCTTCCAGCGATACCCTGCCAGAAGGCCGATCACAGGTGTCCCTCTGACTGTAATTACAGTGATAAATATCACCCCGTCCCCATAACCATCACAAACAAACACACTTCACTCCTTGTTCCCATTAAGTCCGGGAGAGGCAACTACACTGGCCCATTCTATGGACAATATCCACTTGCACCGATTGCTACTCGTCCCCAGCCTCGACTGTGAATTTTTAAGCTCATAACTGCGCGTGGAACACTGTAGTGCTTGAGAGACCCCCAGACAATCTTCTCTCTTGTGACCCCCGCCACAGGAATTCAGTTGTGAGCCACAACACTAGAGCAGTGTTCTGCTCAGCTAGGCTTCCCCTGTTCGCCCTGCTGTGTTCCTTGCCCTGAGCCCTGTCCTGGCCTCGCTGCTTTGTACTGTTGCCAGCCTGGCTTCACTGGCGAGAGCAAAGTCAGACGCGCTCACCTGCAGCGGAACCCCCATGTCATCTAGACCTGCTCTGAGCAGGTTTAGAAGACAAAGGGGCAGATTTTAACATGAGCTCAGTTCCCAGTTAGGCACTCACCTAAAGGTTAGATTTTCAACCGTGCTCAGCCATTGGCAGCTCCTGTTGGGATGCCCATGGCTAGATTTTCAAAACCACTCAGCACCCAGCAGGCTGTGCTGCGCTTTAGAAAATCTGGCCCCTGGTTCTTAAAGTGCCCTTGGCCAGGCTACATGAATGTTCCCATCAACGGGGGGTTATATCCCTGCTAATGAAACAGTGGAAGGTCTTAAAGAGAAAATCAACATAGATGCAACCTTTGAAATTGGTGGCAAAACTGAGTGACTTCATAAATTCATAGGCAGTGGGGCCAGATAATCATCTAGCCTGATCTCTTGCATGGCACGGGCCACAGAACTTCACCAGCTGATTCCTAGATCAAGCCCATATCTCCTCGCTAAGCTAGAGCAGCTCGCTCAGAAAGACATCCAAGGGGACCCATATTTAGCCAACACATTGAGCTGGTCAGAAATTTTCCAGCAGAAGGTTTTTCCAGCTGAAAATGGATTCATCTCCATCAAAATGTCTTGTGGGAACATATTGATTTCGACAAAACTTTCAACTAAACCAGGCAGACTCCTGATGGATTTCTGCCTGGTTTCCTGCCAGCATAATGGTGCTATAGATTTAGCCAGATTAAACCTCTCAGCAGGAAAGCAGTATGTTTCATTCATCCCAATTTGCATCTCTCCTAGAAGCTACCCCAGTATCAGCTAAGATCCTCCCCACTGACTGTAATCCTAAACATTCACTGTTGTGCGGTCTGCTATAGCTTTCCTTTCTAAAGAGATTCCTCAGAGTCATAAAGAACTTGTCTGGCTTAGCTCTCATGCTCTGAAACGCTTTTGCAGAGCTCTGCTCTGTTCATTAGAAGATAAATGAGTGGATGCAACCCTCCAACTTTAAGCTCTGCCATTTGTTTTTCAAAATCCACACCTTTCACCTCCCAAGAGGGTAAACTTCCTTAGTCAGCATGCAGCAGGAAAACGCCTTGGAACGGGTGAAAGGTACAGACACAAAGACTCCCTGTCTGGACGGCTGAAAAGTGTCATGCTTCAGCTCCATCCATCTAATCATCCATTGATCCACTCAACAGCCTTCTACCCAGCCAACCATGCGACAGCACCTTTTCGTCCATCCATCAATCCATCCATACCCTAAAAATGTATTCCCTGCTATGTGGCCTTTCATAAGAACATAAGGAATTTTAAGAAGATGAGAAAAAGTCCCTTAGCCTAATATGCTGATCCTTTAATGTTTTATTTTAAACCCACCTTGCTATTTTGCCACCATTTTTCCCCTCGTCAGCAACATTGTGAGGTCTCAATCTCCTTAGTACAAATGGCATGACTTTTACAAGGAGGACTGGATGGCTCAGGGTATTAATGGGTGATGGTTTCTTTTGCTTTCAGCTCACCTGTTCAAATCCAGCCCAGGACAGAACAAGTGGCTCAAGGTTTTCAACATTTATTCTAATGGCTGTTCAGAAGCCCATGTGAAATGACTTTGGGGGCTGCGTTCTAATCCTCAGTGGATCATCAAACCCATCAACACATTTGCAGATCCATCGGCAGAGAGGTCAAGGATTGAATGGGAGATGGAGAACCAACTCCCCTTTCCTCCTCCAGGGATGTCGATGCGGCAGCTACCATGAATGCTGGATGAGTAATTATGTTATATATAGTCTAACGATTCAGTCTGGCCTATGTCTGTCAAGTGCCAAACATTTCCTGGTTTGCAAGAGGAAGGAATCCATCTGCCTTCTCAGAGCAGTGATTCTTCAGAACAGCTAAGGCCACTTCTGCGTCTGTCTGGGAACAAACCTTGGGGTCCCTGATGCCCATGCTCTCATAACCCACCACTGTGATATCTCCGGCCCCTTTGCAGAAAAACTGAATTTCAGGCCTGCCTGAGCAGACAGAGATGGAAGTGGCACATGCAGCACTGAAGCTGGTAGTAAATCAGACTTTACAAGCATGATGGAGAGCGGACCGGGCAGCGGTGCGGCAGGTCCTAATGCAGCGGCAATGCAGAGGTGCATGGCTCTCCCAGGTCTGGAATCGCAATAGGTACTTTGGATCAGGCTTTAGGTGAACTGGCAGCGTCTGGTGCCCGAGCAAGCACTGAAACAGATGAGGGTTGCTGGTCAGAAGTGAGATGAATCGGCAGAGCCGAGAGTGGAAAGCAGGACTGGATTACTGCTAGCCGACGGTGCCTCTAGTCAAGTAACAGAGGGCATTAACCGCCCTGCTGGCGGCGGGCCGGGGAGAAACGGAAGAGTAGCGAGTGCTGCAGCTGAGGATGGGGGGAGCAGTCAGGCTGCGTGGCACAGCACTAGAACAGCAGCAGATGGGTCAGAACTGAGGGCCGTCGATACAGCTGAGGGAGGGGCTCAGACCTGGAATAACTGGGGGGGTGCGGCAGATCCGGACCGAAAGGAGCGGCAGGCTTGATCCAAAGCCCATTGAGGTTAGTGTAAAGACTCCCATTGACTTCAGTGGGCTTTGGCTGTAGCCACTCACGAAAGGGAGAGGGGACCCTTAGGGAGTGGCCCCCTGCCTCCCAGTCTGACGCAGGCCAGAATCATCAGTCCCCACCGTTCAATGGGCATGAAATGGAGTTGCCGGTATCAAAGCAGAGGCCCTGCCCACCGAACCCCCTCCCGCCCTCAGCCGCACAAAGAGAGATGTCCCATGGACAAAGCCAGTGAGGTAGTCTACCACTGTGATTGGCTAATCCCCTAATTAGCAAGGCACTCAAAATAATCCCAGTGAAAGGTTTAGACAAAGCTCATTGTTTAAAATAAGCCCCGCAGCAAATAACAAGGTAATAGGCAGTATGTGGTTCTCAGCTATCTTTGCTTCATATCCCTTGACCAGCTTCCTGTCAGAGGCCCTGGGGTTTTTTCACCTTCCTCTGCAGCGTGGGGCACGGGTCACTTGCTGGAGGATTCTCTGCACCTTGAAGTCCTTAAACCACGATTTGAGGACTTCAGTAACTCAGACATAGATATGGGGTTTGTTACAGGAGTGGGTGGGTGAGATTCTGTGGCCTGCGTTGTGCAGGAGGGTCAGACTAGATGATCATAATGGTCCCTTCTGACCTTAAAGTCTATGATTTATCTATGAATCTGCTGAGATGAGTCTAACCCCACTGTGCAATGCTAATGGACCCTTCGGTTAATACACGATGGAGCCATAGAGTCAGAGGTGTTAAGGCCAGAAGGGAGCATTGGATTGTCTAATCTGATCTCCTGTATAACACAAGCCATTACATTTCACCCAGTTGTCTCTGTGTTGAGCCCAGTAACTTGTGTTTGGTTCCAGCGTCTTCCAGAAAGGCTGCCAGCCTGCGTTAGAAACATGGAGAGAGAGAGAGAGAGACTCCACCACTTCCCTCGGTAGCTTGTTCCGGTGGTTAATCGCCCTCGCTGCCTTATTTTTAGTCTGAATCTGCCTGGCTTCAGTTTCCAGCCATTGGTTCTTCTGCTTACTCTACTACATTAAAGAGCCTTTTAGTCCCTGGTATTTTCTCCCTGCGAAGGTACTTATACGCTGTACTGAAGCTAGCTCTCCAGCGGCTCCAACCCAATCCCGCCATTCCTAAACCCTTTTTTTAACCACTGATATGAGACTTTGTGTGTGGGCCCTGCCCCGTTTCCAGATCATGCTCAGCCTACAGCCCCATCGACCCATGCCCCCCGCCCCTGCACTGCGATCAGCCTTCTCCACTCAGAATGATCAGACCAGCGTGAGATCTCACCATGAGTGCAATGCACACTCCATAACAGGGCATGGTATTCCCTGGCCGTGACCCAAGCTGGCACCTAATGACGGCTCACAGCCAACACCCTTCATAGAAATACGGCAAAATTCAGTGCCTTGCATGGGGGAAAAAAATCACTTCTGAGTGCCCATAGCTCTGGCTCCCGCAAGCAGGAGAGTCCAGCCTGGAGAGGTAGTGTGAGGAATGAGGAATTAGGTTGGAATCCCCGGGCAGGAGGTGGAGAGATGTTTTTGCTCCCAGCACTTACAGGGTGGTAAACAGTTCGTACTTGGCACGTCTTTAGTGCTTTCTGGACCCAGTGACGCCAGTACAGCCCTGGGGCAGTGGATCTCCCAAGCACTCTGCAGACTTAATAAATCATCCCGATGCCCCTGGGAGGCAGGAAAGTTAGTGTTGTTGAGGGGTAGCCCGAGGGAGGCGTATTCTCCATCCACATACGCCAGTGCAAACCGGAGGGACTCCACTGAAGTCAGTGCGGTTACATTGCCGTGAAAGCGGTGTGAGAGGAGAATCAGGCACTGAGTGTTACAGAGCCACTAGCTGGTCCCTGGTAGACAAAGGGTTAACCTCATCTCATCCTCCCTCTTGCCATACACAGGCGCTGAAGGGAAGAACTAGGCAGAAGGGAGCATGCGGATGGGAAGCTGCATCCTGCACCTATGGGGTCACCGGACTGGACTCGGGGAGCTGTCTGTGACATTCTTTTCCTTGTTGAACAGCCCACTGCTGACTGCATCTGTGTCTTCTTTCTGTTGTGGGATCCCACCACCAGCGCACCCTGGGACATGGAGGGGGCAGTGACATCAGTTCAGCCCTGAGAGGTTATGGGACATGCCCAAGGCCACTCAGTGTAGTTGGTCTCTATCCCACTCCCTGCCTTCCAGCCCTGGTTGTCTCTTGTTAGCCTATCCTACCTTTCCATAGGATTCCTTTGCCGCTATTAATATCTACTGGGTTCATTGCAATCAAGTGACATCTAAGGGAGGTGTGAAGGGCGTCTGGCTGCCTACAGGAATGTGTTCTGTACGCCTAGTCTCTGTGCCCCCATGCAGATGGTCACAAAGCCTCATTGCCCATGGCTCTACTTGGCATCATATATCTGGGGATACCATGAGAAGTACAAGGAGTGTTACCTTGTGTATGCACATTATGAATGCACCAGCCGTGCTTCCGGCTTAGACAGGGGAGGACCTGTTAGTACCTGCCATGTAACCTAAAAACACAGAAAGCACCTGCTCCAAGCAAATACGATTGAACAGGAGGAAGCAGGCAAATGATTTGGGCGCCATTGATCATCAGACAAGGTACACACACGCACATGTACACACTAGGGCTGAGTAGGAAAATGTTTTCCTGTTCCATAAAAATTTTCCTCTCCTGAAGTGCAACAAAAAGTCAAAATCTTGAAGATGTTCGGGGAAAAATTTCCTGTTCGGGTCAACTGAAATGTTTTGTTTCACTTGTGACCATTTAAAAAAAACATTTTATTATAATTGGCCTGAATTTCTAAATGAAACGTCAGCTTGAACCAGAAACCCAAAATGTTGTTTAATAATGTCAGAATGGGATGTTTCAAAGTTTTCCAAACTTTTTTTCAACATTTTTTTCAAGTCAAGAAATTCATCCTGTGATGAATTTCAGTTTCGATGAATCGCCATTTTTGGATGGCAAACTTGTTTCACCGAAAACCTCCTGACCAGCTCTCGTGCATAGACACACAACCACATACACACGTGTATTCCTATTTTCGATACCAGCCCCCCGAGGACAACAACCTACACTATTAAATCCAAAGCACCTGACTCAACCTGAATGCTTGAAGCCAAAAAAGAAAAAGAAAGTTTCCTTTGTGGTAAAATAACAGTTATTTTTCTTCAGAAATGTAAAGAAACAAGCATTCAGCCTCTTTACTTCAATTACTGAGTTGTTCTCAGAGGACGTCTGGAAAGGTTTCTTCCTCTTGCCAGGAGAAACAAATGTCCTGTTGGAGTAAGGCTGGGTTCTCAATGTCCTCTCTCTCTCTCTTCCCCTCCCACTCTTTTACTCTTATCTGATTCACAAGGAAAAACCACGAACCGACTCGTGACTGAATTAGATTGGTCTTTGTGAGAGTTCTGGTTTCCTTTCAGGACATTGACGTCCACCCCCGCCAGTCGGGCTACAGTCTCTCCCTTCGTTTACACCCAACCTGCGCCCAGAGGCTTCCCCGAGGTTTCACAGTGTTGTAAACACAGGCCGAAACTGGCCTGGGAACTAATTCCTATAGCCAAAGCCGGTGGGAGTTGCATGTAGAGGGAAGAGGGCAAGTTTTCACGCTCTACTTTGAAAGCAGTCCCATTCGGTTTGTTTTACTTTTCAAACTCTAACCACACCGCGCTATGTTGCATGCTAAGGCTCTGATGGACACATACAGAAACCAAAATACATTCAGTGCTTATCGATTTGTGATGTCCATGACGTGTGTGTTTGCCTATTGGGCCTGTCTAACTACATGCTTCCAGAGAGCCAGTCATCAACATAACTAGGATACATATTCCTATAGTGTGTATTATTTGTGTTGCAACAGATGGGTAAGATAAGGCTGGAATTTAAAGCTTTCCGTGTGAATTCTAGGGCTGGGTAGGTTTGAGACAGGCCCCCACTAGCTATTTTTGGATTCTTTCATTTAATTGTTTTTTAATTAACAATAATAAAATAATAAAGACATTACCCTCTTCAGCATCTAGCACTTATTAAAGCCCAATATAATATAGGTCATAGAAGAGCAATCCAGCTGGTAGCGTTCTCACCCCCGTGCTGAAGAGTCATGGCTTCGACTGATGATTACCCCACTACTGACAGTGTGACCCAGTATGACGGGAGGCGCTGTCCTTCAGATGAGAGATTCAGCCAAGGGCCCTTGGTGTGGTCCAAGCAGAGGAGAAGGAGGTGGTTAAAGATGGGCTAGGGGTTAAGTCACTGGGATGCTGGAAGTCTGGGTTCAATTCCTGACACTGCTCTAGGCCAGCTGCTCAGGCTGGGATTTTCAAAGGAGGTCTAAGGGAGTTAGGTACCCACCTCCCCTTGGAATTCAATAGAAGTTGGGTGCCTAACAGCCTTAGGACCTTTTGTAAATCTCAGACATCTCCCCGGGCCAGGTTCTTAAAAGTAATTAGGGCACCTAAAGCTGGAGATAGGTGCCCAGTGGGATTTTCAAAAGTGCCTAACTCCCTTTGATTTCAATGGGAGATAGGTCCCGAGGTGCTTTTGAACACCAGGCCCCCTCTCTGCCTCATTGGGTGTCTAAATACCTTTCAAAATCTGGCCCTCTGTGCTAGTAAAATGGGGCTAATAATTCTTCCCTACTTCCCAAGGGGTTGTGAGGAGAACTTCATTAATGTGTGTGAGGCTCATCTACTGCAAAGATGGGGGTACCAAGTCAGAAGGGCCCATGGCAACTTTTGGAAAGCATTGGGAATAACGGATGTGTCCTGACAACCCCCATTCTCCCCTTCTAGCTCTCCCCACCCCAACCCCGGGAAACAGGTTCTCCTGCCCAAGGCTGAGCAAGAGTGATTACACCTCAAAGGCTGCTGTGTTTGCCTACGCAGTCCTTGCACTGCCAGCAGCTCACTCGCTGCATTGCAGCTTGCTCTGGGTTAACACTGATTTCATAAGCTTCTCTATTCAACCTAGAGCCGGTCAGGAATTTTCCGAAGGAACGTTTTGCCGTCAAAAACTGTCGACTCGTCAAAAGCAAAACACTTTGTGGAAATGTGACAATTTCAACAACAAAAAAATCATTTAGGAAAAAACAAACAGAACGGAGTGTTCCTTTTCGACTGCTTTGGAATGGACAATTTCTTTTTCCATTTTGAAATAACTTTTGATGGTTTTTTTTTAAACTTTATATTATATAATATAACATAACATTTTAAAAAGGTCAAAATCGGAGCACAACATTTTTCTTTTATCCATATGGAACATTTCGATCCACACAAAACGATCATTTTTTTAATTTCATTTCACGGGATCTGTCCACATTATTTATTTATTTATTTTTGGGTTTCATTCTGTTTTGAAAATGGAAAAATTTCAAAACTGTGGAATTTCCTTTAAAATGGAAGATCCTATTCCCACCCAGCTGTATTTAAACTGCAGCTCTTGCTTATGAATTGGCATTAGTTTGAAGCCCCATCTGCGCTACAGGTTAGTCAAATGCTACTGATTCCCATAATAAGAACTGGCAAGCGGAAGAGAAGGATTTCACACCCGCGCTCACATGAATGAGGATGAAGCATTTAATTAGGAGCACTGCCTATGCGTTAATTATCTCCTTTGTGTGTGGTTATTAATATCTTTGCATGACTCATCAAGCCACGGGCTATGTTTTTCCTATACTGGTTTGAGCCGTGATTTAAGTTTTTACAATATATCTCTATATGTGACACATCCAGGACAAAAAAATAAGCTGGTTTCCCAAAGTTAAAGAGGAACAAAAGAAGAAAATTACTGTTGTGATTTGTATTTGGTAGAGTCCTCAAAGGAGATCAGAGCCCCATGGTGCTGTGCAGACAGACACCTAGTCTGTGCCCCAAAGAATTTACATTCTAAATAGACACAATGGGAGATAGAGGCACAGACAGAGGAAGTGATTCAGTCAAGATCACCCAGCCAGGGCCAGCTACAGACACCAGCCGACCAAGCACGTGCTTGGGGCGGCACCTTGGGGCAGGGTGGCGCTCCATTTTTATTTATTTATTTATTTATTTTGGATTCGGCGGCGTGGCGCTTGGAGGGGGCGGCGGGGCTTCGGGCGGCGTGGTGCTCGGAGGGGGGGTGGGGGCTTTGGGCGGCGCTCAGAGGGAGGGCGGGGGCTTCAGGTGGTGTGGTGCTCGGAGGGAGGGGCGGGGCTTCGGGCGGCGCGGTGCTCGGAGGAGGGCGGGGGCTTCGGGCGGTGCTCGGGAGCGTGGGGCTTTGGGCGGCGTGGTGTTCGGAGGGGGCGGGGCTTCGGGCAGCGTGGTGCTTGGGGAGCGGGGCTTCGGGCAGCGTGGTGCTTGGGGGATGCGGTCTTGGGGGGCAGGGGCTGGCGCGGTGCGGCGCTCGGAGAGGGGCGGGGGCTTCAGGCGGTGCTTGGAGGGGGTGGGGCTTCGGGCAGCGCAGCGCTGGGGGGGCGGGGATTTCGGCGGCGCTCGCGGGGGGGGGGGGGGATACGGCAGGGCGGCACTCTTCTTTTTTGCCTGGGGCGGCAAAAAAGTTAGAGCCGGCCCTGTACCCAGCAAGTGAGTGGCTAACCTGGGAATAGAACTCAGACCTCCTGACTCCTGGTCTGGTGCCCCATGCTCTGCTCTTCTATAATTAGAACTCAGAGCCCCTACAATAAGTAAAGTTAATTAGCAAAGGCTATAAAATGTCCTGCCATCAAGGCTATCAGACTGGGGTGCCTTTCTTTTCTACATCCTGCATCTTTACTTTTCTAAGCACTTTCCTCCTGTGGCGAGACCAGAGGCCATTTTGTTCTCCGAGCTGCTGCAGCCTGTTTCAGAAGGGACACGCCCGCTGCACTCTCTCACCAAGACTTTACTGTGGTTCCTTCTTGATTTTGTGGTTTTTCTTTCCATTAAAATAAAAGTCACTTGAGACTGAAAAGGTGTGTGTGGAACCGTGCGTGAGGTGGCTGAGGTGGGAGGCTGCCCTATTTCACTGTGGCTCTGGGCCCTTCACGCAGCACTGCAAGGTTGAAGATCCCCAGTGTAAAGCCACAGAGCAGCTCTGCTCTTTCCTAACATTTCTTGGCGAGCCTGCAAACATCTATTACAATCCAGTCTTGCTTCTGCTAATGGTACCTTTGTTTCCTTTTCTTCTCGACAAGTGACAAAGCAGGAATGCTGCTGCTGCTGCTTTACATTCCTCCCCGTCCCACAGGAAACCATAAATCCAAATAAAATAATAACATCCAGAGAGAACTGGAAACTGATGGGCAGCGCTGTGAGTTTCATTCAGCCTAGGGCCAGGGGGAAAGGGAAGGGATCAGAGAACCTGTCAAAACTGGCTGCATTTCCACAGGGATCAGACCTAAATAGTGTCTCCATCCAGGCTGAGAGCAGCTCCGGGGAGATGGGGCAGGGGAAGCTAAGAGATGGATCTGCTCACAAAATCTTCCCCCCTACTGGCTCTCTAAAGGGGAGCACAAAACCCCCAGTTTGTGTTTGGCAGGGCAAGAGTTAAAAAAACACCTACCACAGGTGTCTACCCTCACTGCAGAGCTTGCCAGGGGACCCAGCTGGGGGAGGAGTGGAATGCAGGCTGGGCTCAGCTGTAGCTAATGGCCCCATTAGGGAGGAAATCCAGGGACCATAAAAAAGGGGAGGGACACAGCAAGCTGTTTTCTCTCATGGGGACAGACCCTGGGATCACTGTTATCTGGAGAGAGCTGGTAGGCATAACCTTTGAGGGGTTTGGGACTGGTTGCTTTCAGCCTACTAGTTGCCCTTGTCCACAGATCTGCAAATATGGAGAGGTTTCTCCTGCACCTGGCTTTGGCTCATCTGACCTGGCTAAAGGGGATAAGCCACATGCTGACCTGCTACCCAGATCCTTCCCTTATAGGGCTGGTTTGCTAGCAGCTAGGGCAGTAAAGCACTAGGTGGCCTCATCATCTGAGGAATCTGCTCCTGTTGGCACAGAAGGGAAGGGTGGGATGGGGGGGAACTGTGCTGGTGCTGTTGTACTTTCCCTGTGTCCTCCAGCACTGCTGAGTCAGCAATGACCCCTTCTAAAATATCACAAAACAATGCAGTCCTTGACATCTCTAGCTTGTACGTTGCTAGAATTTGAGCTGCCCTGGAAATTGTTTGGTTTGGCTTCATTTTGCAAAGAGATAATTACAGCTCTGCAAACTTGACGCAGTCAACCTGGTCTGCAGCCAGGTGATTGGCTGTAAAATGCCTGGCGAGTAGCCCTGGCATTTTGTGGTTCTAATACCTGCTTTATTTTCCTTCCATTGCCTGAGCTGGCTATTGCTTGGGTTGAAGTGCTTCCTCCAGCAGTCTGAACACAGCATGGACCTGCATTGTTGAGCGATGATTCATGATTCTGGCCAATATATGATGGGGTGATGTTTAGTTTGGCCAGGTTATAATTTACTTACGATGAAGGTCATGCTAATTCCACGCTCCTCTGATCACTTCCATGCTGACTAACAAAGGAAGTGATCCAATTTTCTTTAAACTTCCCAGGTATACTTAATCCTGCCTTAATGGGGAGGGGAGTATGGACCAGGTGACCTCTCGAGGTCCCTTCCAGCCCTATATTTCTATGATGTTATGTATAGACATCCGCCACTCTGTTCTCAGATTGTTGCAGCCTGTTAGAGGGAGACATGTATGCTGTGCTCTCTCCCCCTTTTTTTGACTAAATCACATACTCTATCTCTTGGAGTCCTGCTGATCTCCTGTTGTGTGTTCTTTATGGAAATCTCCAGCTCAAACCAGAGCTGAGTTTTGTTGTTTAAATAATTGGAGAACTTGTTTAAAATAGAATGTGAAGTGATTCTTAAAGCCACAGATAACATGATTCACATAACTAAAAATACTTTGCACTATTCTCCTCATCTGAGGATCTCAACATGTTTTTCAAATATTAATCTCTTCTGAGCCACATGGGCTCTCGCTCTTCATTACACTGCAGCCACCTCTGGGGAAGCACACCATCTGCTCAACAGTGTGGCAAGAGCAGTGCTGGTTGGGGTGTTTGCTGAGTCTCCATGTCTGCTGCAGGGTAAAGGAATAAGCCTTATTTCTCATCTTGGGTAAAATATCTTTACAGTTTATCTTGGAGACAAGCTGACGAAGTTGTGACAGGGCAAAGGCCCTGCGGTGTCGGCAGCACAAGATGGCGAGCACGCTGCGGGAGTCTGTGCAGCAACTAGGCTAGGAAGGCAGATGATCTTCCGCAAATGTAAGTACTGCCAGTAAACAAACTATTCTGGGTTATGTGCTCCCTCTGCCTCTTGTTTTTCTGTAGTTTGCTGTTTCAAAAGATCCCTTGAAAGATTGATTTTTCTCTATTTGAGACCCTACATTTACTCAAACACTTCAGCACATCACCAGATTTTTCAGTTCTAGCCCCCTTCTCCCGCCATGCAAGTGTCGGTAGCCAACAAGCTGAGCTATGTATCCTGCACAGAAGTCTCACTGGATTGCACAGCCAGCATCCTGCACACCTGGGTTGCTCCAAGGCAGGGTTTGGGCTAGTTTTCCCAGGTGGGCCAGGCTTAGATGGATCACCAGAAGGGAACTTGGAGATCCTGCAGCTAAAAGCCATCAGAGGCAGCCTGCTGTCAGCTTCTGGGTGGCATCTGGAGGCTTTCAAAAGGGTGGATGAAAGTGATGAGGTTTTGTTTTGGGGGGAGGGTTGTTTTTACATCAACAGGGGGAAGAACATCTAGATTGCAATATCCTGGTGGTGTCTCCCGAGTCAACTACATCAACACCCCTCAGAGTCAGATATGACTAGGTAGAAGCTTGTGTATTTGGATGCAGATAAGGACCGCAGTACATCACTCGTTGCCCTCTGCCTCACCTCAATCCCAGTACTCGTTAGCTAATGGCTTCTTGCACCTCAATACAACCCTTTATGAACAGATCCACAGTGTTGGGTGACTGAGTAGGCCCATGTTAGTACTGAGGTTGGAGAAATACTGTCTGGTGTTTAGAGCAGTAGACTTGGTGTCAGATCGGGCATCTATTCCTGGCTGTGGCAAGCTGGAGGACAGGACTCCTGGGTTCTCATTCCATGTCTGCCACAAACCAGTTGTGTGGCCATGATAAAGTCATTGATCCACTCCACCTGGGCTTCCAATTCCCCATCTGTAAAGAGGGGTTAATAACACTGGCCAGGCAGGGATGAAACGCGGCAGATGAATGCCCTGCACTTTCAGAGCCTTGGATGAAAGGTGCTGGAGGTAATTAAACTTTGCACTTCTATGTAGGGGCATACACTAGGGGCATTTAACTTCTCTAGTGCCTTTTGCTTAGCTACTGGTAAGTGGATTCAAATCACCCCTCAGACAGGAGTCTGTAGCTCTGAAGGGCTTCTGTAGGATGTCACCGCTCTAGGGACTTTTTAAGCGCAGGACAAGTGAAGCATGCGGCAGGCTGTCACCGCTTGCCTTGCCGCCTTTGATGCTGATGTAAGTGACACGTGTGTAAGAGTCTGTTCCTAAGATCCCTCGGAGTAGCTTATGTGCAAGGGGGAGGGGACGGTCAATCCTTTTAGCCCTCTCCTCCTATTGCGCAGCTGAGCAGGCGGTCACATCTGCATCCTGCCATCCCCATCCTCGCTGCTCTCATCCGCTTCCCCATCTCCCCAGCGACCCCGTCCCCATTCCGCTGCCGCTCGCCACCATGAGGGGAGGGTTTCATTTGAAAGGAAATGCTTGTCTAACGGTGGGATGTTCTGCATTGCTGCAGACTTCCCAAGCTTGGCAATCCACGGCAGAGCTCTGCCGTTTGGGAAATGCCCCCGTGTGGCACAGGCCTTATTTGCTGTAGACTGTCTCCGAAGTCTGACCTGGTTCTGGCAAGAGCCTTCTCAAGCATGTAGTGATTCTTCCTTGGAAGAAGCCCAACTGCTTGAGGAAAGAGACGCTGAAGAGGCCTAGTGAATAGTAGCTGCATGTGAAAAACCTTGGGAGTCAGTGACCTTCTCATCAATTGTCTCCTAGAATTCGCTGGGCCCAATTCTGGGGTCCCCTGGCAGCTCCTTTGTGCTGCTCTGCCAGCGTAATGGGAATGTACATCCAGTGGATCTGCCCCTCTCAACCCAGTGTGCCCCTAAGTCGGACGTGTGACTAGAACGTCTCTGCTCTGGCTAGTCCTGGCTACTGGAATGACCCAACACCTCCACAAGCAGCTTGGTACAAGGCTGCTGTAACTTACAAAAGGGGCTAAACCCCTGACCAGTGTTGAATTTGAGGAGCTGCACAAGTGGAATAAAACTGCCCTTTCCTCCTGGCTCTGCCTCCCCTATGCATGCCTGGGAACTGCTCCAAATGCAGCCCCGTTGGAATAGACAATGAGGAACTCTGACTCCTTATACTGTCCACTCTTCAGGGCAAGGCATACATCTACCTCCATACAGCACCTACCCCAACAGTGCTACCATAATATAAAGAGCAAACGGAGCTGGTTAAACACACAATCCCTCTTTTTTTTTTTTTTTTTTTTTAAGAAAAAATTCAATTCCCCCAACTCTGAAATTTTTTAAAAACTAAAAAACCAGCCCCAGCATTTACTGATGGTAGCCATAGCAACCTGGTCAGTATAGCCCTCGTGGGCCATATGGGAGTACAATCTGTCAATCACCTGCTAGTATTGAGGGGTGAAACATTTTTTTTCCCACCACACCCCACATGTAGACAGTTCTTGCCCACCGATTCCATGCTGATGGACAATGCTACTGCAACACAGCGCTGGTGACTCGGTAATGGTGCCGCTTGCCGTATCCAGTGAGAGAACACTTAGCATTTTTAGCACCACCTGAGACTGTGCATCATCTATATGAGAAAATACAGACTGACAGACGCTGCGTCAGAAAGGGGAACAAACCAGCTTGGAAGCTGCACAGGGAGCAGAGGTGAGGGGAGTTTGATTTTGCTCAATGCCATGTTCATTACAAGGGTGTCCCGCATGTCAATGTGTTGGGGGAAGCCTTAAGTGACCAAGCAATCAGAACCTCCTGCATGCTGCTTTCTGGCCTTCTAAAGGGCAATCAGTCTGAAATACCTGCCGTGCTCCCTGCCAGAGACAGCTGTGTGACATCTAGTGGCAACTTTCGGCTGTGGAACTGTTTCCTAATGGAAGCTCATCACTTGGAACACTTAAAAATTAGACTGGACAGTACCCTCATTAACAAATGGAGAAGAGAACCGAATACTTCAGCTCTAATTTTTATTCAATTTCCTGTTCCTGGAAATAATTTAACATTTAAAATGGGGCTTAGGGAGGGGAACGCTAACCAACACATCACTACTGCCTACATGCAGCTCCAACAAATGTCTGGTGGCAACTCTTGGAAGGGGAAAAAGCTGTGATAATGGTGTAATTAACCCCCAGTCGGCTGTGTGCCTATATTACAGTAGCATCCAGTATGTGCTAGGCACAGCACTGACCTATAATATGTTTGAGGCAGGGTCGGCGTGTTCCAATCTAAAAGGGCAGAAGCAGAGGGTGATTATTTTGTTTTGGATTGTTGCTATAATAGGCTATTGTATTTTAATTGGGGGAAAAGATGAGACCCCCCCCCCCCATTGGAACAATATAATCTTCCTACACTGATGACTGAAGCCATGGCCAACTTAATGCCACGAACCACTGTGGTGTGTAGACTACATTATCTCTGTATGGAGAGTTTCAGGAAGGCGTATATAACAGTACTGCTGCATATAAGAGTGGTAGAGGGCACCAAGGGATTATAGTTTTGGAGGGCAAGGGAGTCCTTTATGAAGACTCTCTGTATTTATCCATGGACTGTATTTATTCCCTTTTCATCAAGACCTCCTTGGCTTGTGGGTGAGCGTGATCTTCCTTTGGTGGTGGTGGGCGGTTGAATGGGGGCGCCACTTGGGTCATTACTCAGTATAAATCCAAATCTGCAGGTCTCTGTACCAACCATATGTCTGATGGCCTCTCTGGGGTCACTCCAGACTCTCATCAGTGTCCATGAGATCAGAACAAGGCACTGACCTCACACATAGTTAGGCCATTGCTGTGCGTTGTCAGGCTGGTATGACACGCCACAGCGAGGGCATGAGGTACCTCCAAAGCTATCCAGGAATTAATGGGTTAAAAGCCCTCCAGAACCTGCTGCAGAGGAAAATCCCTCAGACAGCTGTTCTCTGAGGCAGCTAGGGCTTGAACCAGGCATCCCGTCCCACGAGGCATTGCCTCAGCCTGCACTTCATCAGATTTGTGTCCTGGGGAATACAGGAAATCATCATTTCAAAGGGGGAGGAACCTTAATGGCAGCCAGGATGTGGGTGATTAAAAGCAAGAAGCTTAGATCGGGGTGACCCAATCCAATTTGCTGCTAAACCCACAATCACATCTTGCTTTAATAAGGATCGAGGCACAAACCAGCTACAGCTGTCACAGAGGGTTCAAGATCCCCATGGCATAGCCCATGTGCCTCTCCATGTGAAATCCAACCATCTTTAGCTTCAACTTCCCCAAGAGACCTGCCGGAAGCTGGGAATGGGTGACAGAGGATGGATCACTTGATGATTCCCTGTTCTGTTCATTCCCTCTGGGGCACCTGGCATTGGCCACTGTCGTCAGACAGGATACTGGGCTAGATAGACCTTTGGTCTGACCCAGTATGACCATCCTTATGTTCTAAGGGTCACGGATGTAGGCCAAGATTTCTAAAAAGGACTAGCGATTTTTCTGAGTGCCTAAACTGAGAGCCCTGGATTTCAGCCAGTGCTGAGCACCTGCCCTCTGAAATTTGAGCCTCTTTAAAAGGGATCTCAAGTTGGGCAACCAAAAATCACTAGTCGCTCTTGGGAAGGGAAGAGCGTCCTGGCAACCTTTCCTCTTCCCAAACCTCCTATCTATTCCCTGATTCTAACTCCTCAGCCAGGGATGCATCTCCACTTTTGTGTGTGTGTG
This sequence comes from Chrysemys picta bellii, assembly GCF_011386835.1. Taxonomy (NCBI): domain Eukaryota; kingdom Metazoa; phylum Chordata; order Testudines; family Emydidae; genus Chrysemys; species Chrysemys picta. The sequence continues at coordinate 7,872,578 of NC_088811.1, read as the reverse complement.
TGTGTGTGTGTGTGAATGCACAATTTACCTGTGCGGTCAAGAGTGTAATCATCCTTCAACTCCACTTCACAAGAAGTAGATTTAACCAGTTCATGTAGCTTAAAGCTAGATGGGATCATTGTGGTCCCCTAGTCTGACCTCCTGCATAACCTAATCTGTAGAAATTCACCCAGGAGGTCCTACACCAAGCTCAGTAACCTGTGGGTATCTTTAAGAGCCCACAGGTGGCTGAAACAGTTTAAGAGAGAGTTGGAATTCCTCCTCAGGATGGTGAGCACTCTGCCTTTCCCATCTATTTGTCTTGCGGCATTTTGGATGTGCCCATCAAAGTAACAGTCATAGGCTCAATCAAGGTGTGCATAGGCTTTGAACACACACAGTTGGATTATTAAATACAGAGAATTCCTAGGATCCTTAGAGTTGAGAAATCCGCCTTCTTCTGAGCCACGAAACCCATCTGTGCACTGAGCTCTTCAGTTAGGTGGAAGATGCTATTAGTCATACACTGAAAAGCCACATGACTTCCCTTCCCCCTCCCATGATGTAAATTGAGAGAGAGAGTTGGAAGGAAAGAGCTATTGGGTGAGATCCAGGACTAGAATCACAGGAGACTGAGGTGTGCTGGCAGAGCTCAGGAGGAGGCATGGGACTGCAATAACAGGGGGGTGTGCTTCAAGTCAGGGTTGAGGTGCATCGCTAAAGCCTTGGAGTAGCCTATATCTGAAATACAGGAGGGTTTGGGGGGTTTGTACAGGTCAGGATTGAAGTGCATTGAAAGATGTCAGGGGAGGTCCTAGTACTGAAATAGAGGTGCTGCAGGTCAGGGCTAAAGGTGTATTAAAACAGCTTTATGAGAAGGTATAGCTTTCTCCTTAATTCTTTGGACCCTAGGTATTTTGATTACTCAAGTGCAAAGGGTTGTTAGGGATCTCCCCCTGAGGATGGACAATAAACAGTGCTCTATACAATTGCTCCTTTGTGGGATGCTAGGGGTTAGCAAGAATGGCAGAACATCCCATAAGGCAGCTGAAGATCACTTCCCAAATCTCAATAGCCACATATTGCAGCACATGGGAATCTGGGGAGATGAACCTCAACTGGGAATCTGGTTTTTGTATTTTCCAGCTTCTGAATGTAATAGGTGAAGTGAGTCTCAAAGGCTAGAAAGAGGTACTACCCCTGCCTCCGTTCTAGCCACCCAAGAGCCATGGCATTTTCCCTAGTTAGATTCCACACACCAGCGGAGATGAACATTGTCCAAAATCTCTGGGAACGTGAAGTTAATAAGCTCTGACTTAAGACTTTTTTTAATGTTGTTTTAGGAACATTTTTTGTCTTCTCTTTTCCTGCCTTGAAACTTCACATCTGTTGTAGAAAATCTTGTGAGCGCAGTAACTTCCTGACTGCAATGTGCAAAGTCCTGCCAGTTTGCACATTTCCACACTGATAAAACTCTTGTAAAGGAATAGTTCAATTTTAGCCTGGGAAACAGGCCTAATTTTTGAAGCAAAATGCATCAATGCTTTTTGCCCACCTCTCCGTACATGGAGTCTGTATGCAGGTAAAGAATTATCATTGGCTACATCTTGCCTGGCTGAAATTTAACATGGAATGGATGAAACCCTCCCCAAATCCTTTCTCAACATACACTGGACCTCTTGGAAAACCAAGAACTGGATCCAAAGAGGGCTGTCTCTTCTTGGATGTTTTAACTCCCTATCCTGGACATAGAGAGGCAATGCTACGTAAGAGCATCGTCCGCCATAAACCTTCATTGGTGAGGTGGATCTTCATCTAGTAGCTAGAACAGATGGCTTGAAGGCAGGTCCCCTGGGCTCTCTGTTCCTGGCTCTGACAGGGAGTGCGGTCATTTTAGAACAGAGGGTATTGAAGTGGGTAGAACTGAAATTTAGTCTTAGCTCTGTATGACCGGTGGAATGTCACAAACAGCCTAATTCTGCAACCTATACTCGCATTGACTAGAACATACATTGGCTCATTGATGTCAATGATACTATTCACTCACATGCCTGATTGAACTAACCTCGTTAACTCCATACTGATTTATACCTGCCTCTGGAGATTTCCATTACTTGCATCTGAAGAAGTGAGGTTCTTACCCATGAAAGCTTATGCTCCCAACACTTCTGTTAGTCTCAAAGGTGCCACAGGGCCCTCTGTTGCTACTCACATGATGTACTACTTAACGAAAGTATTGAAGAATTAGGCCCATAATCTCTTTCTTCATCTGTAAAATGGGGATAATAGTACTTCATTATCTCCCAGCATGTGTTGTGAAGGCTACTGAGTGTCTGTAGAGTTGTCAGATCTTGGATGCAAGATGCTATAGAAGGGCAAAATACCATTACCGATAAGTAGCAAAGCATCTACCACTTTGTGCTCCCTGTTCTTCCTTTTCCTTTGATGCACTGATCAGATAAGTATTGTGACACTTGTGCCTTTTCCCCTTAATAGCATCGCTGCTTCTTGGGATTAATTGCTAGTGAAATGTATCCCTTTGCCTCCTCTGGCTCTCATGTGTTCGAGCACTTTTGCTGTGCCTGGTGTTCTGCTTAGCCGCCACTTTTGTCAAACTGCATCTAGGTAACCAACCCCAAAACACAGGCCTGCCAGTAAATATTTCCACAGGTGAAGAAACCCTGCAGCAACCCTCTGTGCAGCTTCAGCTGGTGTGAAAATGCCCACAATGCTTTGCACATAAGCAGGTTCCTGTGTATACGGGCACATCCTTGGGACACATGCACTGATGTGGCAGTTCGCTTTATAGCCCTCCAGAGAGGAGACGCGTGTGTGTTTAGAGTGGGAAAACGTGAAGCATCCTGAATAACTCTTTTCTTGCAGCATGGTATTTAACATTCAGCTGACATTAAAACAGCATTTTCAGTGGTTTAAAAATGGCATCTTCCCCCAGGAACCAGCCAGCCACTCGCATGCGTATATGTTTTCTCATTCCCACTCACTCATTGAACACATGCCCTCTCAGGCATTCAATCTTATGCACACCCACACCACATGACACACGTCACACATGCATGCACACAATCCCTGACCATTTCTGCCAGACTTACACTCCTCCTCGCATTCAAAGCATGTAAAGGCTTTTGCAGTGTTCAGTAAAATACCTGAACTTGGCTAGGATAAACCCTCCGAAGCAGGGCCGGCTCCAGCATTTCTGCCGCCCCAAGCGCGCCCCCCAAAAAAAGCCACGATCGGCGGTGGCAGTTCAGCGGTAGGTCCTTCGCTCCTAGAGGGAGTGAGGGACCTGCTGCCCCCGAATTGCCGCAGGTGCCGCCCCTCTCCCTTGGCCGCCCCAAGCACCTGCTTGTTAAGCTGGTGCCTGGAGCCGGCCCTGATCCTAGCCTGGCTCCACCAGGGCTGGTAGCCCACTGTCCTCCAAATGCAACCAGCTACTTGTGTAACTTCCCACAGGAGGGTGAGAGTCGGGGGGGGGGGGGAGGAGAAGAGAAGAGTCGTCAGACTGGCCTTGCGTCAGTCTGAATACTCAGATGTGTTGGTCAGAAAATGATCAAGCTTCCTTAAAAACCTACCCACGGTATTTGCCTGTAGCAATGAATTTGTGGATTACCTGTGCACACAAGCCCCTTGGGAGGCGCTCAGATGAAATGCCTGCCCCCCTAACCGAACCTACTCATTATGGGCACAGTCAAAGGGGTTGGAGTCGGAAGAAGAGCAGCTTGACTTTCAGCCTCTGCCCCAAAGGGAACAAACGAGTGTCTAGGGCATCTGTGACTGGGGCAACTTAATCACTCAACTTCTCAGGAGGCTTCCTCCTCCAAGCCACGTGACTTTCCTGCTTTCGAAGGGTGAGCGTATGTCTCATTCTGAAGGCTGGGCAAGAGCAGCACTTGACCTGATAGATATATTTTGGGAAGCTACTGCATGAATAAGATAAGCAAATAGACTGGCTAACCAGACTTTAGACCAGTGGCTCTCAAACTTTTGTACTGGTGACCCCTTTCACATATAAATTAAAAACACTTTTTTATAGATATTTAACACTATTATAAATGCTGGAGGCAAAGCAGGGTTTGCGGTGGAGGCTAGCAGTTTGACACCCCCCCCCCCATGTAATAACCTCATGACCCCCTAAGGGGTCCCGACCCCCAGTTTGAGAACCCCTGCTTTAGAGGGTCCTGGGCAGGGGAATGGCTGGTCTGTGGTGTCACTTCACCTGCCTCTCACCTCTGGAAACATGGGCTCAAATTCTGCTTTTTATTTTATTTTATTTTTTTTAAACTCAAGCAAAAATTGGTTTAGTGGTTGGCCTCCCCCAAGCCCCAATGGGACATTCCAAAACACTTCCCTATGGCACCAGCAGGAGCCCAGAGTGACTAGATCAGTGGGGGCTGCTCAAGCTAAGACTGTGGCATATTTGCAGAGCTAGGGGAAGGCCAAGACCAATATCTGGGCTGCCAGGGCACACACTGCTCCAGTCCATGCTCTGGCCAGAATCTTCCTCCTTAGAGGACTAAAAATTTGCCCACAATTTTTTTAAGACCTATAGCATGCTGCTACTAGAGTGGCCGGAACAAGTCCTTCGGGATTGCTATCCCAAATCTAAGCCATGCAGACCCTGGGAGCACATCGTAAACCCAGAAACATGGCAAACGCTCACATCTCCGGAAGCAAGAAGTTCTCCTCTTGCTGGGGACTGCAGGCTCTTTAAATGTGCCTCAAGGTCTCAGCAGTGCTTTCTCGGAGGAAAATTGCAGAGAGCTCACATAGCTTGTGAACAGTGGTGCAAGGGCTGGAGTGATTAACAGTTATTTTTAGGTATCTATTTATTGACCTGAAAAAAAATTCTCATTGTCTGAGAGCCTAGGAGGGAAGTCGCTTCCCTTTGATTCGAGCACATGGGTGAATGAATGGAGTGGGTGTGGCCTGTTGGTGTAGCAATTCCTTCTGCTCACTAGCTGGCCTGGCGACCTCGTCTCTGCTCCGCTCCTCCTGTCCTGGCCAGCAAGAAATGCTCCACTTGCAGCTAATGGGCAAGTGCTTGCCTGATGGTCTTGAGCATTTATCAGATGGCAGTTACATGAAACACCCCCTTCCCCTCCACAGCCCCTTACAGAGAGCACCACGGCTGTCCGCTTCTAATCTAAGTTCTAGTCCACTGCCCAGCGCTTATTTCACCGCTAAAGCCCAACTGTGACAGCAGAAGGAAGAGCCCGAATTACTCCATCCATTCAATCCTGAGCCTGCCTTCTGAGAGCTCCATAGAGCCAGTAGTGATGGTGCTGTTGTCAGGTGGATCCCCATCCCCTCGAATCTGGACTAGGCCGGCCTCCTCATCTCACCCAGGTCACCAGACTGACGTCAGGTGGCAGCCGCTTTTGATCACAATCCACCTGGGCTTGATTAGAGCCAGTAGCCTGGAGAGGAGACTCCTATCCCAATGGTAACCAGACTGTTGGAAGGAAGGTAGCTGAATCATGTATACTCTGCTTCAGGAAACTCCTTGCACCTGTTACTGCAGATTGAGAGGGTCTGGCGGAAAGAGACCAGTTTCAGCTTCCCGCCAAGTCATAAAGGGGCCAGCAAAACTGGCTGGAGGCCTGTAAAATGTCTTGTAGTCTCAAATCAGCAATGATAGTGCATGCAAATGAATCCAAGTGACCTAAACCACCCAGCAAGCTGAGAGGGCTGGGTTCTTTAGCACTGCTCGTCTGTGTGCGTTAGACACTACCAAGTGCTGAAAGAGATGCTCGGGTACCTTGAAATGGGAAGGGATGTTTTTCCCCTTGAGCAGAAACCCCTGTCTGGAGAGGCTCTAAGATGCAGAGGGAGTTCAATCCAACTTGAGCATCCTATGAGCTCTGATAAGAAAGGGGCATTTGACCTGGGGAGAGGGTCACTGCTGCTTGTAGCCTGTAGCCAAATCTTTCACCCTGAACCAACCAACCAACTCTTTACAGAGAGACAGCAAGGTCTGGGCTTGTGCCTGGGGCTCTGAGCCGAGCCCTGCCCCTTTCACCATTTCACTTGACCTCAGCTAGTAAAATAGGGATGAAAACACTCTCCTGCCTACCTCCCAGGGTTAGTGTGAGGATTGCTGGGCTGGCTCTGAGGGGAAATGAGCATCCTCAGGTCTCATTATAGTCAGTGGGCATTGAGGACACATTAATTGCCTTCTGCAGTTAGCCCCTAACTCACTGATGTTTTGTAAAGTGCTTTGGGAATGTAAATGTGGAGCATTATTATGTAGCTAAATCCTGGCTTGTTGCGATTCCTACTGCCACAATTTTGAGAACACAGGTCTTATCTTTAGAAGCTTAAAGATGAAAGATTGATCTCTTGTTCTCTCTCTGTGTGTGTGTGTGTGTGTGTGTGTGTGTGTGTGTGTGTGTGTGTGTGTGTGTGTTCGTTCCCCCTCCCCGCTTCATCTTTCCATCCCTACCCCCAGCCAAACTCCAGTAGAGCTAGACTAGCATCCTTTCTAACGGCTGGGTCTCTTGCCTTCAAACCCTGCCCAAGCTGCAGATCACAACACCTACACAAAGCAAAGAGGAAACCCTGGCAAGGAGGATTCTGAGTCACTCTAGTTTTGTCCACTCGTCTTCCTGACTCTGGGACGAAACTCGCTGCAGCTTCTGGCACAATAAACCCACCCCATTTCCCCCTTTTCCTTCCGAATACGAGCAGCTTCCGAGAGCTTGAAAGAAAAGGAAAGATGCTCAACAATGCCATGGTCGCTTTAATCCTTTGATTTCCCTAACAACCAGCTTGTGTGGGGGAGAGAATGGCCCATTTGACAAATTAAACTTGGGGGACTGGTAATAAAATAGAGAGCACTCTTCCCTGCGAGGCTACTGGTTGAAGTCCAGTCCAGGTCAGCAGGCCTTTCAGTGGTGTCCGATTGGCATCCAGATACTGCTCATGTAAATTACTAGGGAAATCTCCATGACCGTGTGCTTCTGTTGCAGAAATCCAGCGAGTGCCTCCAAGAGCTCTGCTGTTCAATTGGCTCGTGTGCGTGCAGTCATGGTCATAGCGTTTATCCGGGTTAGCTTTGTGCGGGAGGGGGGAGCTATCCCCAGAAAGGCTTCTCTGCTCACCGAAGCAGCAAGGGTGTCACTCTTCTTGTTCAACATTGATCTTGTCCTGCCTTCAATTAACTTAGAAGTCCTCTATCTGCTAGCATGCTGGTGCCTGATTTCTCACACTGCGCCCTTCAAAGGCCAGCTGAGAACAGTGATGCTGATAAATCGGTACAGCGGCAGGGGATAGACAAGGAGAGAAGAGCGCTGGCTGGCACCGCAGGTTACTGAACTAACTGCTCACTACTCGAGTTCTAGGTGCTATAACTCTATTTAGGTCCCAAATGGATTGAGATCCAAACCCTTCCAGCACCGACCTAGCAGCCTCTGCTGCAGAGCTGCCAGGTTCCATTTCTGGTAATTACATATATACCACCCTCAAATGCTCCCAGTTGGATGCAATATTCTCCTGGACTTCTGTCCTAAAATCCTTGTGCACCGTTGCAGTGCTGTTAAACAGCACAGCGTTGCAACTATGTGGTTAACATCTAATGCTGTTCATCCCTGTTGTTAATGTGCACCAGGTCCTGTCCTCCCATCTCCTAGGAAAAGATTACAAGGCAGGTTAGCGGCTCTAGAGCCTGAAATCTACAGGGCGGGTTTGTACTCGCAAGGGTAGCCGAGTACTTTCCAGTTCTGGCAGCCTAATCCAGTGCAGTTCATGGAACTAAGGCAACCTGAGACAGCTGCTTAGCTTAAGGATGGCCTATGCCTCTTGCCCCCAGCTGCTGACCGCTGGAAGGGGAAATCCCCAGACACCAGTCATAAGGTGAAGCAGGTTCAGTGTGAAGAGGCAGCTGTGGTGGCCACACCCTCCCTATGCCTGAGGAGGAGTCTGGTAGAAGCTCCTTGAAGCTGCCCACGATGTGGAGGCAGATACAAGGATGGCTTTTTCCCCATGTGCGAATATCGTTTCTGGCTGTTCCTTTTTGCTGAGCCAGGCCTGTCTAGGGGAACCCCCATAGAGCAGGAAGTGAGAGAATGAACCTGCCTCATTCAAGCCCTTGGCGCTAGCTCATCCCTCTGACAAATTCCACAGCAATGATCTCACTGGGGCCAGCCGAAACATACCCATAGACCGGCCCATCGATTCCCAAACCAACCCCATCAGCAGGAGTTTGTCGTAAGGCCTCTCTGTGCATTCTCCCCACCACTGGGGCGGTTTCTTTATTCTTTACACTTCAATTTAGCTTGGAGAGTGCAACTGGCCCGACTGGTCCTAGTTCTCTACAGAATCCGTTTCACGCCCCGGGTCTCGTGCACGGAGGCTTGTGCCGTGGCATCTGGGACACAGGAAGTGCAGGGAACATTTGGATCCATGAAAATAGCAGACTCTATTCACGGAGCTCCGGCAGGAAACGCTCCCTGGTCGTGCCTCTCCTCGGAGGAGGCTAGACGGCTCTTCTTTGAAAAGCAGAATGGATTTAACAAAAGCCTTGCGCCAAGCTGCCCCAATCTCTCTGACAGCGCTGCCCGCCCAGCCTCTCTGCTCTGTTTGTCTCTTTGTGAAAGGCTGGTCCTGCGCTGCTGGCTGCTAAGCCCAGCCCCCGTCTCGCCCTCTGCGGCAGGAGACAGGCCGACTAACCCCCTGGGAATGATGCTCTCAAAGCTCTAGCAACATGACAGAGTAATGCACAGGGCCCTTTCCAACAAGCTGCAGCTGCATCTTCTGCCGGCTCCACGGCTGCCACTGAAGGGAGGATGGGCGATCGCCTACTAGGTGAAACACAGATGAGCTTGTTGCAGAGGAGGGGGAGACACTGGTAGCCGGACACCAACCATCTGATTTTTTTTTTTTTATTTTTATTTTTTTTTAACTCTCACAGGGCTACTGAGTAGGGAAGCTCACTCCTTCCCATTGTCTAGTTCTGTGCTTTTCCCCAAAGCCCTGGCTCTGTGATGTGACTGAGTGCGGGAAATGCAAATCAGCGTTCAGGAATTCCTGCCCTTGTACCCAAGCCCTGGGCTTCAGATGACCTGCTAGGCACAAGCTGCCTGGTGAACGTCACTCTCAGGTACAGCTAGGGAGCCAGGATTAGAACCGCCATCCTTCGGCTTCAGAAACTCGCATCTCTACCCATCCGGCTAAAGGACATCACTCTGGCTGGTTCCAGTAAATGACCCCTCATCCTAGTTCTGGGGCCATCCGCTAACAGGCAGCATCACTCAAAGCCAGTTTGTTACACTCCAACTCTGAACATGTATGTACCTGGGCCTTGCTCAGGAAAGGGGACGGCCTGCCTTATGAAACGGGGGCAGACGTGGGCTTAAAAGCTCCCAAGCCGGGCCAGACAATAAAACCATCAGGGAAATCCCAGGGCAGGAAGTTTGGACGAGGGCTGGCTGACGTGAAAATGAATGGGTTTTCTATGCCAGAGGATGTGGCCCAGGCGCTTCCCAGGCACAGGGGAATAAAGCCGGCATTGTAGTGGTAAGGCCTCGGCATGCGAAGAAGAACTTTGTGCCTGCAGTCAAGGGTCACAACCACAGGGCTCAATCCCGAGGGGCTCATTGATACTCCGCCCTCTCTCGCTTCCCATTTGGCTACTGGAACTTGGCTAGTCGCCCGCGTTCCTCCTGAAGTGGCCGTCACCTGCGCCCTGTCTCCGAGCTGGGTTTGGAGCAGCCCCCTCAGTGGTTTGCAGGTGCGGGAGGGCTGGGGGCGGTTGAACTCCAAACTCTGCTCCCTCAGCAGTGGGAGAGGTCGGGACCCTTCTCACAGGGCACTTCCTCCATTCCTAGCTCCATCAGGCCAGAGCCAGGCTGGCGTTTCACTGCTGCTTCCCCAGTTTATTTGTTTAACCCAACTTCCATTTCCCATCCCTCCCCCCACTTCTCTTTGCCAGATTCTAGCTTGTGCTTTTCTCCTCGGGCTGGGTTGAGGGCTTATAGCGCTCTGATGTGCTGTCCTTTTCCAGTGTCACTCTGGGGGGGGAGGGGGGTGCTGTGGACCCATGCCATGCATGTTGGGGGTGGGGGGGGTGGGAATGCCTGGGAACAACATTCCCATGGCAAGAAGCAGATCCTTTTGTTCTTTGGGCCTTGTCCGGTCTCTCTGTCTACCTCCTCCCTTTGGGCTAATGAACATATGCTAAGTAGTAGGCAATGGTCTTGGGGGATTGTGGGCCTGTTGCAGCCTGGAGATAACACACAGGCTCGGGTGTGTAGTTGTGTGTGCGTCTTGGTGATCTAGAAGGGAAAGCTCCTGCGTTCTGCAGCCAAGCAGTCCAAATCCCTCTCCCTCTAACAAATAAGGGCCTGAGCCAGACCCCAACAATCTTCCCATTGACTTTGGATCAGGTCCTAAGCTTGCTGTAGTACGTATGTTCCCAAAGGCCATCTGCACAGTCGAGACCTTACACTTGCATCCATCCATGAAATGGACATCTTGCTATCATTGTTGTTCATAGTCTAAGGACAGAAGGGACCATTGTGATCATGTCGTCTGACTTCCTGCAGAGCACAGGCCAGAGAACTTCCATAAAACAATCCTTTAGAGCAGAACTTTTAGGGAAAAAAAACCCTTCTTGATTAAAAATGATCGTGATGGAGAATCCACCGGGGCCCTGGGTAAATTGTTCCAATGGTTAATCACTCACTGTTTGACAATAAGATGTAATTTTTTTAAATCTGTATTTGTCTAGCTTCATTCCAGCCATTTCTCTGTTAAATTGAAGAGAGACCACTATTAAATACCTGTTCCCCTTACAGGTATTTACAAACTGTAATCAAGTCACCCCTTAACCTTTTTTGTTAAACCAAATAAACAGAACTTCTTGAGTCTATCATTTATAAGGCAGGTGTTTTCTAATCCTTTATTTAGTCTCAGGGCTCTTCTCTGAACACTCTCTCCAATTTATCAACATCCTTCTGGAATTGTAGGCACCAGAACTGGACACAAGATTCCAGCACTGGTATCACAGTGCCCAATAACCTCTGTGCTCTTACTTGGGATTCTCCCATTTATGCATCCCAGGATCGCATTCTGTCTTGGCCAGTATCACACTGGGGGTTGCTGTTCAGCTGGCTATCCACCACACCCCTAAATCTTCAGTGTCGCTGCTTCCCAAGATAGTCCTCCATCCTATAAATATGGCCTACATTCTTTGGTTCTAGATGTATACACTTCCATTTAGCCATACTAAATAAAACGCATTGTTTGCTGGCACCCCGTTTACCGAGCAACCTAGATCGCTCTGAATCCGTAACCTGTCGTCTTCACTATTTGCCACTCCCCCCCCTTTTTCTGTCATCTGCAAACTTTATCCGTGATTATATATTTTCTTCCAGGTAATTGATAAAGACGCTAAATAGTATAGGGCCAAGAACCGATCCCTGCGGGACCCACTGGAAACAGACCCCTCTAGATGACGATTCTACATTTACATTGTGAAGACCTATCAGTTAGCCAGGTTTTAATCCATTCCATGTGTGCCATTAACTTTATATCATTCCAGTTTTTAATCTAAACGTCATGCGGTACTAAGTCAAACAACTTACAGACGTCTAAGTATATTACATCAACTCTATTACCTTTATGAAGGATAGCTCTTGAGAGATTAGTGTCTTCAAATGACATTGTTCTTCTTAAATATCAGGACAACGGGCTGCCCCACAAATCACCCAGAGTCAAATCCTTACCAAGGTTTTTACTCCACCCTTACCCAGGCAAAACTTCTATTAGATCAATGAGTAAGGACTCCTGCATCCATCGAGCTCCTTTGAACAATATCCCAGATATATGGAACCAGTCTTGAGTGGCAGTTGGTACAAGCTAGATGCTTGTTTGATCTTTCTTCTGTTTCTTAGCATTTCCAGCAGCTGGGAGCAGCACTCCACTAAGAGAATTGGCTGGGGATGTGAGCCTAGGCTTGCTCTAGCAGACCTGTGTGTCTCAAGCTTTGAATAGTTAAAGCAGAGGCCTTTCCCTGAATCTGTTTGACGCCTCTTCCCCTAAACACAGATGCAACCCCCTCCTCTTCAACTCTTGAAGCCCCCTCCAAACTCCTAGCACTCAGGCAGTGCAAGGAGAACAGGGGGGAAGTGGCAAGGAAGGGAGGCTGGGGGCCTCCTGCTCTCTCAGGGCTCTCACATAGGTTGTTTCCTACATCCTCCGGCTGGGTCACAGTGCAGGGACAAACTCGTACTTCCTGCCAAAAGAGGGTTTAACAGGGCGGACAAAGAGGGGCAATGTTGGCAGACAGAGAGCAAGCTGTGGGAAAGAGCTCTGGTTCACTGATGCTGGAACAACTCCGGCATGCTTAGATGGCTGGTTTCTGCTAAAGCAATTATACACAGGGCTGTACTACCCCAGCAGAGCTAGGGCTGCAGAAAGGGGTTGGGCTTTAAAAAAGTAGCACTGTAGAGCACAGGGCTATAAAGGGGCCCCAAAGCAGGGTGGGGGTGGGTGTGTGTGTGTGTGTGTGTGTGTGAGAGAGAGAGCAGCTTAAGGTTTTACCTGTGCCCTAGAGGCAAAGAAGCGATCACAGCAGCTCTCCAGGTGCGTAGAGAAATTATACCGGACATGTAATATAATCTTAATTTTACAAAGAACACCTGCACATAAAATGTCCACAGTGAAATGTATTTACAACCTGATCGTCAGTTTCTATCAAGTACCTTCCTACAGTCAGTGCTGCCGATATTTCCTATTAAACCTGCCTATTTTTCAGTACATGTGTCTACACTCCATTGATGCTGGACGTTGAAAGACACTACAGTCTGTTTGTACCAGTATTTATATATGATGGGGCTGTGTATACTCACACATACCTACCTACAGCTGTCTTGTCTTTGTTTTCAGAAACTACACACACAGCTAGAAGAACTACTCTCCTGTATGCGTACGCACAGAGAGCTGGGATCGCCCAGTCTCCTGCACATAGGCACATGCTGTTTCCATGAGTGATAATTACCATATTTTTTATTAGAAACTATCAAGTTGCGCACTAGTACGATGCGGCAGACTGTGTGTATGCTGGGAGGGGATTATCTCACTCTGATATTATATAATCTGTTTAGACTGTGTCGCTCGATGCTTATTTGGGGAATGAATGAGCATTTCACTCTGGGATGGTGCCACCCATGAATTCTGACATCACTCCTTTAATCCATTGTAATAAATATACTGTATTATCCCAGCTTTGCCTCTTAGCTGTTCCTTGCTCTCATTCTACACACCACCCATTAACTATACTAGAGTGATTAGTGGGGGGGAGGGTCCCCCCCTTAGTAAATTAAGTGCTGGTTAAATGTCCCAGACAGATGGTCATAGGTCCCCACTTACCCCCAGATTAGACACAGCAGCAGAGTACGCTTCCCCACCTAGCATCTCTTGCAATTAAGAAGAGGCAGGACCCAAGTGACACACCCTCTTGTTCTCTCTGGCTGGTTAACATATTGTGCTGTCTAGTGTCAACACCCAAACTTCCCCCTGAGTTCTGGCTTGGACTTGAGTGTCATGGCAGGAAGTAGGGATGAGATAACCCTCTAATGAGGCTCAGCTTGGAGCGGATATGACCCACCTCTGGAGCTGAGACTCCGTGCAGCGTGGGCCCGCTGCTGAGACTGTCAACAAGGGTGTGGGTGGTAGTTGTGGTGCCTGGGCTACAGAAACCGGCTGCGCGAGCCCATGTTGTCCAGTTTCTGGTGGAACTCCCTAGAGCACAGCCCCTTTCAATTATTTCCCCCAGGTCCTTCTCCCTGCACTAAAAGCAAATCAAAACCTTTTCCTTCCAGCGCTGAGGAAAAGGGAGCCTGCTCCCATCCTCTTTGTAGACCTCAGGGGCCATCACTACCCTTGTTCTCTCCGTCCATGTGCCCCCAAATCACCAGAAAGGGACCAGAGGCGAGGTAAAGGCATACCCCTATGTAGCCCACAGAGAGGGAGGCAGCTTGCATTGCCCCTTTGGCTATTGCAGCTTGCACAATCCATCCCCAAGCTTGCCCTGGGGGGTGCATCTTGGCTCGGGGCTGCGGCTAAGGGCTGCAATCCAGCTGTCTGCGCTGGGTCCTGGTGCGCTACAGCTGCCCAGTCAGTCACACATGCCCTCCCCTGCCATGCAGCTTTGCTGCCCCAACTCCTGGCTGTGCAATGGAGAGACCCGTTTGGAACCAGGCAAGCTGCACGAGCTTCAGCAGAGCAGACGCTGCACTGTTCCATGGTGGGGGAAGGACTGGTTAGAAGGGGGCTGGCAAGCCAAGGCCTCTGTCCATTACATTGGTGGTGGTTTATGCCCTCCCCAAAGTTGGGAACTACAGATCACTTTGGGTGTAAAGGACCAAATTCTGCTCTCTGTTACTCCAGGGCAACTCTACTGCAGTAAGTGAGCTAGAATGCCGTAGCAGACGGCTGGATTTGACCATTGGAGTCTAGCAAGAACCCCCCCTCCCACCCACCCCGTGTTTCAAACAAGCCTTGCAAAGAGAGGAACCCAACCTCAGACACCAGGGAAACCACATTAACCACACCAGGAACCAACCGCCGCTGAGTATGCAACAAAGCGCTCAGCAACAGGGCTGATGACAATCCGACTCTGAATATAGCACCAGGGATGCAGCGAAAACCAGCAAGGAATCAAGCACCCTGGGCCTCTCCCTGAAACACACCCCTGTTGCTTTTTCTCCTCTTGGAGCTCAGTGAAGTTTCCGAGTCCTTGTTTCTTTGTCTCCGATATCCAGCCCCTTAACATTACCCACACAGACGCAGAATAATCACATTTCAGCCCCACAAAGGCAGCTGCCGTCTGGAGGTCTAAGCACAGGCAGCGCCTGGGAACGAGAAAACCGATCGTTCCGCCAGTCTCCCTTCTTCATAAAAAGAATTCAACAGCTGACATGTCGTAGCGTTGCGAAACCAGCGTTTAAAGGGCACTTTTTAGTAAAACTGTAGGGCTCCAGAAAATTGTCACTCCCTTTTCATCGGTTTGGGGGAGCAGGCACGTGTGAAGGAAAAGGAAAGACAGATATTATTAAGGAAAATGGGTGAACACCAGGGTGTGGAAGACGGAGAGCTAGCATTGGCTATAGAGCCAGGCATGGCATGGGCAGACACTGCCCCTGCACAGGTCCACCATCCTGGCCTTGTAACAGTCCCCCTCCCCCTTTGCTATTCCACCTCTTGAGAGCAGGGGAGGTCGGACATGCCACAGCAAGCAGCGATTGGGCCGTGTGTTTAATAAAGCCCACGGCGCCGGGACCCAATGTTCAGCTTGTAGCTCTGATGATACCTCTCAGCCTTGATGCTGTCCCTGCATCCCCAACAACCCAGCCCCTCCTTTGGGTTCACCAGCTACCCCATTAACACCCATCTTGAGCTCCAGTAGCTGCAGCCTCGTTACAGCTCCGGCGCTTTTCGTCTGCTTTCCAAGGTGGAGAGACGGGGCCGCCTCAACTCGTTGCTGGTGCGGCTCACCCTAGAACGTGGCCTGGGCTGTTGGCGCTTCACCGACCAGCACTAATAGCAGCCCCCGGGGAGTTTAGCCAGCCCCGTGAGGGAGCCATGTTCCGTGCTCACCCAGAGGAGGCATAGCTTCGGTTCTTTGCCCTGCAATGATTCTGTAAACCCAAACTACGCAGTTTGGTGCTGTTGGCAGGGCAAAGTGCCCAGCTTAACGGCAGCTACGTCACTGGAACTACTGGCTGGAATCAACCTCTGGCACTCTACTAGCTTCCAGGGAATTATTCCAGCCTTTCGCTGGTGTGACTGACAGCAGCGTCAGACCCACAGTGTTATTTAACCCCACGGAGCCCATTGGGCTGCAACGAGGCTCTGAGTTCAGTGGGAGCAAGCAGGAGCCCAAGCTACGCATGAATGATGTTCTGCAAAATGAAGTTTCATTGAACCGTTGCTCTCTGTACACACTTGGCTTTCCGCAGTCCTTCGAGGGACAAAGACTGGAACTCGGCGCCCTTGCGTGGTGCCAGGATAATGTGTAAAGTGTAATTATCAAGCCATGTAGCAGCCTCTAAAGAGGGATCACTGAAACACACATGGTTTCAATAGCAGAGATAAGTTAACTTCAGAGCCTCCCAAACTCATCACCTCTGGGTCTGATTAACCTCATCAGCTCTGGTTTTTACTGTTCTTTTTTTCTTTTTTTTTTTCCTTTTAGTAACCTCCATCTTCAAACTTGCAACCTACTTACGTTTCCTTGTTGCAGTTAGGAAATTGGCTACTTGCAAACTAGCCCCCATCCTGATCTTTGCTTGCTCTGTGGCTTTTGGCCACCCCATAAAACAAAGTTGACAGTTCCCAGCTCTGTCAGTCTCTGGCTTTCTGGGAAAGCAACCCAGCCTCACGCCCTCAGCAGGCAATAGCCAAAACCTCCTCCTGTGAAATCATTCAAACTGTGCGGCTCCCTCCTTGCACGTACATTACACCATCTGGTGGGACTTGGTTCCAGGGAAAACTAAGGAGAGAAGAATATCCCGGCCACGAGAGACTTTGTCTTCGCTTGCTACATAGCCCAAGTGATCAATTAAATTCACCATGTACAGCCCAACCCACAGAAAGATATAACTGAGAGGGACAGCTACTAAAAACAAAACCACCCAGCTCCAGCTAACAAGCTGATCCAGAAGGCAACACCCTAGAATTAAGTCCAGTTCACACTTTAAACCTAGCTGATGTCTCCATCAACGTATGTGCTATTGCACACAAACACTTTCTGTTAAAAGAACATGATTAAGATTGCAAAGTCAAATGTTCCGAAGTTAGGAAAGACCACAATTAATGGTGTGGTACATAGGAAACATTAAACCCACAATTGCAGGCTCCTGTGAGAAGCAGTGAGTTTTATAGTTAAAAACCTTGCATGGCAAATGCCCTGTTCCCAGGCCTAGAGAGTTTAATCTCAGGAACTGGGAACAGAAGCTCCCCATGTGGATCTGGAGTGTTGGGATGGATCATGGGGTTCTTAGGTTATACAGGTCCCAAACCCTTGGTCTAGCATGTTTGGGCACTTAAAATTTCAGGGACCTACAGAGGGAACAGCTTACAGAGTACTCGGGGTGAATCTACATTTGTAGGGCCAAATCCAAAGCTCCCTGCTGAGTTTTCACCCAGTCCTCACTCTAATGTCAATGGGATTTTGCTTGAGTAAGCACTGAATAAGGACCTCAGGATCTAGCCCATGATAATATAGACTGAAGGCCTTTGCTTTTCCAGTGCACTGCAAGATGCAAATGGCAGCTCTGAGAATAGTGAACCTCAGCAGAGACGAATGCTACCCTCATGTGCCACCTTCTATGGCAGTCCAATGGGGGGCGGGGACCGCCTGACTGCATCAGATGAGAGTCCCAGTCTGATCTATTGCGAATACAATTCACCTGCCATGGGACCAGCTGAGCTGCGAATCCACCTCCCTTGGAGAGGAAACCTTGGGGGTGGTGATGTTACATTTACGTTCCACGCATTACATAACCAGCACAAACATTGTAGCTGCCCTAGAAGGTGGCAGGTGGAGGGAGAATACACCACTTTGACTAGAGATGGACCCAACCATGAATGCTGGATCCAGATTCCCCAGGCCCTAGAACAACACTGGTAAAGGCCAGATCCAGGCCTGAATTTTATGACCCAGGTTAGTCTGATTCTGACTTATTTGTAAAAGATCTCCTAGAAAAACTCTCTCTCTAAGGTTGCGAGTCATGAGGCTGCTGGACTGCGCCTCCAAGGTGCAACAGAGCCCCAATCCACAGGAATTATCACCCTGGAGCTTCCACTAACCCCTTGGAAACCTCAAGTATACATGCTATCTATGGTACTTATACGGTCCCATAGTATCTGAGTCCATAACAATCTTTAATGTATTTATCAGCACAATGCCCCTGTGAGGCAGGGCAGTGCTAATATCCCCCAACGTACAGAGGGGAAACTGAGGCACGGAGAGGTTCCATGAGTTCCCCATGGTCACACAGGAAGCCTGTGCTGGGGCAGGGTTCTCCCAAGTCCCAGATTAGTGCCCTAAGCACTGGACAAAATTAATCTCATACCTATGTAGGGCCAAATTCTATATGCCTGGCATGCTCACTGAACTTGTTAAGAAATAGGTGTATGTATTTGGGGGCAGAATCTATCCCATAACCTATAACATATAGATACAGTAACAAGCATTGATACATACCTAGAAGTCAGGGCTACCTAAAGCCCAGGATTTTCTCTTACATGGCAAAAGTAGTTCAGATCCTGAAGCAGTCACTGCAGATTCGCCATGCACATACACAATTCCCATTAGGGGAACGAGAGTCCTGCCCAGGCATCAACACGAGAACACAAGGTTCAGTCGCAACACTGCTCCCGATGCGCTGCAAAGCTCATTGCCTTGAAAGGAGTCTCTCAAAGGTTTGCAGCGATTGCTTGAGGCTGTAGAGTACTTTTGTCCTCCACGACACCATAAACACCAAAGACTGTGCGGAAACTTCAACTAGTGCGGGATGCCCTGCTAAGGAGACTGGGTTTCCCAGAGGGGGCGCACTCACCCGTGCTCCAGCCACTGCACCAGCTGCCAGTTTTAGTAATGAAGTTTCAAAGTGCTGGCTTTAAGCTACATGGTTTGGGTTCATGGTCTGGCTACCAGAGACCCACCTCTCTGCACCTTATCCCAGCAGTTGAGATCACCTGGGGCACTCAAGTTACAATCCCTGGATTTGAAATGCATGCTGCTCCCCAAGGAAGGCTGTTGACTCTGGAATTTGGTCCAACAGACCTTTATTGACTGACTGGCCATGCTATTTACATAGGCTTTCTGGCCTGATGGGTGGAAAGGGGAAAGTCGGGTCTCCTGAAAGTTGGGAGGAAAGAGAATTTCTGTAGTTGATACTGTGATATTTTAGATTTTAATCATTTCTGCTGAGAGTTCAGCACCTGCAGAAGCCATAGGATTGGATAGGGTGACCAGACAGCAAGGGTGAAAAATTGGGACAGGGAGTGGGAGGTAATAGGAAGCTATATAAGAAAAAGACCCAAAAATCGGGGCTGTCCCTATAAAATCGGGACATCTGGTCACCCTAGGATTGGAACTTGGCTTCCCCTTTGTCCATGTACATGCTAAGGGGATCACTGCTTTAGAAATGCAATGATAGACAGATAGTCTCATGCTGCTTGTGTGATGAAATCTCCTCCTTCCTGCAAATACGCCAGCCAATAATGAAAACTTTACAAATTACGCCCCGATTCTGCATTGAGCTCTGTGCGGTTGGATCTCTTTGCAAGCATGAGGTCGTTGCGCCATCGGAGGGCTTGTCTGTATATGAAACCTTGCACTGGTGTAACTCAATTAATTTCAAATCAATGCAGATCTTGTCTACACGCACATTTGAACTGCTTTAGTTAAGCAGGTTTCAAACCTGCTTTGTGGCCCCTCTTATTTTGGTTTCAACGACTGTTTAAACTACATCAATTTAAACTGAAATAAGAGCATCCATGCAGGTTTTTGCGACGGTTTAACTAAACTGGGTAAAAATCATATCTTGAGTTAAAGGCTGCACCATTTATACCAGTGCAAACTCCTAACATGGGCACACTTAAATCGATTTAAACTATACTTATCCCACTTACTCCAAACTGGTTTAATTTAGTAAATTACAATAATAAGCGAGATCAGTGTAAGTGCAGTTTAAACCAGTGTGCTCTGGTACAAAAAGACCCAGGTGTAGACCAGCCATTAATCTGAAATAGCTTGTTACAGCAGGAGCTGAAAATGATCAGTGCACTTGCCCAAGACTCTGAAATACCTGACAGCATCTTTTGACTGATTGATTTTAACTCTCCTTTGTTTAGAACAACCTATTAGGTACTTTTTGCAATAACGGTGGTGTTTCTCCTGCATTTGCATGGAGTTGGAGTGAGACAGATGAGTCCTTTTTTCTAAAGACATCAGCACTAACACCCAACCGTAGCTGTATACCGCCAAAGGAAACACTTTAGCTTGTGCCCCAGTGCCACTGCCTGATGACAGCGCTACTCTGGGGAATGTGTTGGTTTAGAAGCCACACCTGCAAAGCCTGCCATGGGATTGTAAAGCTTCAGGGAGGTGGGGAATGGCGTTCCTCAGATCTGTGTGCGTGGCATGGGATGGCATGTGGGTCTTGTGTATCCTGTCCTGAAAGAGAGCACTGCTGCCTTCATGGAATTTGTTTTCCCTTTCTCCCCAGTGCTGGTCCAGGGACTGCGTGGGTTTGGGGAGGAGTGGGTGCCTATTCCCTGGGGGTGAGATTCTCTTTTTAGGGGGTCTTTGGGGTAACTGTAGTCAGAGGAATTACCTGTCAGCAGGACTCCAATGTGTACCATGTGAGCACCCGATGTCCAGAGCTGCCGAGGAAGCACGACACCGCCAGCAGATTCTCACAGTCCCACAGCCTAGTCTACAAGAGGCAAACCCTGACCCCGTGGCTAGAAACTACAGGAAGCCTCCATCAGGGAGCCTTAGATGCCTTGTGGTTCTTTCCTTCCCTGACCCCTCATGGGTTTTTGCCCCAGGAAGGAGTGATCCTGCTCCTTGGTTCTTCTCTGGGCCTCCCAAAATTAAGGCCATGCTTTGACACCTTTATTCACACTGAATAGCACCTGGCTCAGCAAGTAGCCCCATTGACCTGGATGGGATTGCTCCCAGAGTAAGGTACTACTCAGCATGAGTAAGAGTGGCAGAATCTGGCCCTTAATACTCTAGTGGGAGTCTTGCCTGAATGAGCCTCAAGATTTGGCAATAGATCTGTGGGTATCAATCCTAAAAAAGGGGCCAGATCTGCCCCTGAGATGTGAACCCACTGAGTCACAGCAAGGACAGAACTGGTCTGAGATGGTTACCGCATGGATGAGGGCGATAATGGGGCCTTCATTCATATAATCTCGACCCGGGCCCCATTTCCTCTTGAGGTTCCCTTATTGACAGTAACAAGTCAGAAATCTCTTCCTGTATTTCACAGGCGACGGTATTAGTTAAGCAATAAAAGGCTCTGCATGCCAGATAGATGAAAGCATTAGTATCTATTGGGGATTGCATGCAAATGCTCTAAAAACTGGTCTTTCAAGGTAATTATGTTTGTTTACTGGAACTTGAGACTGTGCATGTCTCCACAAGATGCTTAACAGGAACAAGGTTTACCCACCAATCTATAGATCTGTACATATTTAAATGGGAAAAAAGCAGCAAAAAAAAAAAAAGGATTTTCCTCTCAGCAGATGGTCCCTATCAAGCGCAAGGTGCCGGACGAATGTTGCATTGAGTTGGTGGTGTGGAGCATTGTGAAGTATAATTGGATTTGATTGCCAAAGGAGGCTAGAAGCAGTGTATTGTTAGAAGCCTTATTATAGGATGCCTCATGATGAGGGTCTGTTCCGCATACATAGATCTTCCAAGCAGCTGTTGTTTCTTCCCCTCATGTATGACCGTGAAAAAGATTTGCAATGATTTAGGGATCAGTGTTGAGGGCCATAAACCAGTTATAAAATAGAGTACAATTGTCAACAGAACTGGGGAGCAGAAAAGTGCTTATGGGGTTAACACTCAGATACTGTGGTGATGGTGTCCAATAGGAACAGAATGATGGTCGTTTGGTTCAGACACTGGAGTGGGAGACAGGAAATCTGTGTTAAATTCTTCTCTCTGCCACAGAGCCCCTGTGTGACCTTGGGCAAGTCACTTAATCTCCATTTCCCTCTCTGTAAAATGGGAATAATAAGCCTAGTTTTTGCCCACCCCTTGTCTATTTGGACTGTAAGCTCTTTGGCACCAGAGCTGTTTCTTAGGATGTGTTGGTGAAGTGCCTAGCATAGTGGGGCCCTGATCCTCATTGGGCACTATTGTAATAAAAATAATGCATACTAGTAATCTAAGGACCTGGTTAGATAGATGGAAGGAGGAGGAAAAGTGTCAAGGAGGGACTATAGTGTAAACCCTAACCGGGTTTGGAGAGGGTTTGTTTCTTTTTACCCCAAGCTTGAGTATGTCACTGTCCTTTTGATTTACTGAGGGTGACTAGAAGTTTACATCCGTCAGTTATTCCCTTCTGGAACTGCTGCAGCTCCCTTCCCTCTTCGACCATCTCTCTCTCACCCTCTCACTGCAACAAGCAGACTGCGTCCAGCCATGTGGGAAAAGACTTCGTAATTCCATGCTTAAACCACTGGCTCTTGATAAAGGTCCAACAGGGTATTCTGAGAGCCATTTTGTTTTTACAGACAGAGGAGAGCGGGCAGCAAGGATGCTGCCTGCATACTAAGAAACCTGGCCGACAGCCCACGCACGCTACATGCTAAATAAATAAATAAACACCTCAATCAAGCTTGACGTCACGCTGGAAAGGGTCACTGCCATGTGGAACAAGACATCTGGCCCATGAAGTCACTGCCCTGGAAAGATGCCATGGAACAGTTCGCAGGCTCTGCAGCACAATGGGACCCGATGAAGGGGGAGAGGGGGGAGTCCACGGGGGTTGATTGTTTGATGCTAGGTACGTTCAGGTGTGAGGAACAAGTCTCCCACACACTCTGCAAAACCTTTCCGCGCTTCTAGCTGCTGGAAAAACTTCTGAGAGTCAAATGCAAAGCGGGGGAGGGAACAGCCCTGCCCTGTCATCTCACATTGGCTCAGACTATTACACTGTATGACCTGACATTGCATGTTACTAACAGGGTTTGGAACAACCGAGAACGGGGCCTAAACTCTCAGCTACATTTAAACTGTATGGGGGGGGGGGGGGAACCGCTTTGTAATCCCCTTGAACACAAGCACACCACAGACACAGGGAAATTCACACACACACACACACACCCCTATATACATTTACCCATACAAACACAGGCATTCTCAGCATCCACACCAATGGACTATTGCAGCCCTTCTAATGAATCGCACATTCCACTGGGTTTTTTTTAAATGCATTTAAAGGGAAACACTCATTTTAATAAACAAAAAACCCTTGCAGAATGGGATAACTGAGAATCAGCTACAGTGACTGTCTATCCTAACCCCTTGAGAACCTTGCTATTTGCAGGCTTATTTCTGCACTAGTGGCCCATCCACCACATTTTCGCCGTCTATTGTCTTTCCTGGCTTCTGTCAGCACTGAAGTACAGTATGAGACGCAGCAGAAGGTTATTAGCCTTGGAGGGTCTGATCTTTCTATTACAGCATCTATCCAGGATAGCAAGCTTCTGGTGCAATGGGGCAACAGCATCCATAACCCTGGAATCCTTTCCCCAGTTTCTTGCATTTGTACAATAGCCTGATTGAATTACCGTAGGACTAGGATGGAGTCTTTTGTTCTGAGAGCCTGGGATGCCTTGTAAGAATCCCCAAAGGGAATGAATTTGATAGTATAGAAAATTATTCCATGTCGTTAGGATAGATCCTCAGCAGAGATACATCTGCATTGCTCCACTGACACCAGTTTACCCCAGCTGCGGCTGTGAGCCTCTCTTTGAATGATACACGCAGGAGGGAACTGAAGATTTTTAACAGCACTGGGAAGCAAAATGAAGAGGGCAGAATGTACAGAACAAAAATCATCGCCATGTAATTCAGAGCCTAAACCTGCCATGCCAATAGTATTTGGCCATTTATCACCGAGACCTGGGGGCAAAGCTTATAACTAATTGAAAAAACTCATCCATCAGCCCAGCCGTTGCCTGATTAAATGGGGCTCCCTATTGCAGATCATTCGGTTGGATTCTGTTAGTATAAATACTGACGCTTACTTTCACGTCCTTCCAGAACCTCGGGGAGAAGGGCTGACTTCTTATTTTTTCTTTTGATTGGCAGAATCATTTATCAATTGTGAACTGTCTGGATCAACGCTCGGAATAGGGTTATAGTAATTGAATCCTTTATGTGCCTTCTCTTTGTAACCTCCCACCCCCTTCTCTCTCTCACACACACAGAGCAGATGACCTTGACAGTCAAAACAAAAAATCATTAAGAAAAAAATGAACGGAAACGTTTTTGGTTTTGGGTCTGAACTCTGATTAATTACCTCCCATTGGAGTTACAAGGCTAACCATGCGAGCGGTTCTTTGTCTGACTAAACTGGATTTCCATGGCCCAAGACTTCAATCCAGCCTCGGTTAGGGTCTCTCTGCCTGGATTTAGCCTGTGGTCAATCACAGAACTTGTCTGTATCGTTGGCGGGTGGATGATCACAAGGCAACATCTAGCCACAAGGAATCAGAGCCCTGCCTTGCCTTTGATCACAGTGCAGCTGACAGTGATCTGCAGGGCATGCAGAGGGGACCGTGGTCCCGAGGCACGCTGGCATCCCTGCATCCCTTAGGGCTTTCTCATCCCCAGCCCCCAGCCACAGTGCTGGAACTAGCGGTGCTGGAGGTGCGGCTGCACCCCCTGGTTTGAAGTGGTTTCCGTCATATACAGGGTTTACAACCCCCCATCAGAACAATTGTTCCGGCACCTCTGCCCCCAGCCTCCCATGCTCTAACCCATGCACCAGCCTGACAATGAAGCCAACAATCTGCCTCGTGATCGAGTCTTGCCCCTTCTCCCCCTCCATGTGCAGATACCCAGACACGCACCCACCCTGCCCGGATTACACAGGCCACTTTCGCCCCCTCTCCCCCTAATGCGATTAGAAAGAGCGGAGCTTTGCGGCGCCCCTCCGGCAGCCTTTCCGCGCCTCGGCTCCCCTCTCCTCTGCCGGCTGCTCTTTTGCAGGGGCTGTGCCAAGGCAGGATGCAGTCCGAGGGAAACACACGGTCCTTATCAGGGTGGAAATCAGGGACTATGAATGACAGGACCCTATTTCCCCCCCCCCCTTTGCAGCGTTTCTGCAGAAGCACTGGCGATTCTACGGATGAGCCAATGGGTTCTTTCCCCATCTCTCATTTCTGCCCTTCCATGATGGCTTGGCCAGGTGGGGCAGCATGTGTGTGCCTGGCATCTGCATGCACCTAGCGGCTGGAGACGGAGCCCAGCAGGGTCCAGGGCTGCTCCTCTCCCCTCCATCCATCTAGGGTGACCCGACAGCAAATGTGAAAAATCGGGACGGGGGGTAATAGGAGCCTATATAAGAAAAAGACCCAAAAATCAGGACTGTCCCTATAAAATCGGGACATCTGGTCAGCCTACATCCATCACCTTCCCCCCCAGACACACACACACACGGGGGGTGATCCCTTACCGGAACCGGGGCGAATCCTTGATGCACTCCTCAAATTCCACCGTCATTTTCACAGCTCAGCTCCGGGCACTTTTAATTGAGAAAGTTCATCTCCCGCAAGGCAAAACAACCCCCCCCAACACACTGGATCCACCTTCCAGCCGCTGTGCCCCCTGGCTTCCTTCCCCCTGCGCGGCAGGGGCCCCCGGTTTCCTCCCCTCCGCTGCAGTCCAGTGGCTGAGTGGAGCCACGAACAGGCACATGCAGGCTCCGTTCTCTGGACTCGCCTGTCACTGGCTGGGGAAGGAGGGAGCTAGGCAGCTCCAGCCCTGCTGGCCTGTCACTGCTCAGGGAGCGTCGCCAAACTGCTCCGCTGCGAGCTTTCCTCCCCCAGCCTCCGCGCAGGCTCGCCAGTTTGGGTTGGACGTATTCCTGGAGGTTTCATCACATGACCTAATCTTGACTTAAAGATGAATCTCTCCTTCCTGGAAACTCCAGGACAATCCTGGAGGGCTGGCAAGGCTACCGCCGCAACGCTCCCCCCACCCACATCCTATAGCCTTTGGGGCGCACGCTGAGCCCATGGGAGCACTGCGCCCTGGCCTCGCCTCTTGATCGCATCCCTCTGCCTCCCGGTGCGCCTATGCCACTTGGCTTCTTAGAGTCGGCAAAGGCATCCAGCCAGGGACTGTCTGTCTGTACAGGACCACCAGAAAACTGCCCCAGTGCAGTGGTTCTCAACCTTTTCTCATTTGCAGACCCCCTAGAAAATTTCGAATGGAGATGTGGACCCCTTTGGAAATCGTAGGCACAGTCTGCGGACCCCCGGGAGTCCGTGGACCCCAGGTTGAAAACCATTGTTCGGTGGTAATGACAACCTTTTCGCGGACCCCTTAGACATAGTCTGCGGACCCCCAGGAGTTCACAGACCATAGGTTGACAACAACCGTCTTGATGGATGACACTACTGGTCCAATGTCTTGGATAGCGGCCTAAACCCCATGCTTCAGAGAGAGCTGTAATCAGACCCCTCCAGAGAAATGTGGGCCCCTGGAGCCCCACTGCTTCCCATTTCACTGTCTCTAGACAGCAGTGTGACCATTTGTGGGACCTCCTGAGCTCTGGACCCAAGTACCATTGTCCCCTCTTGTCAGCCCTCAAATACAACAGCCCATAGATCCCTAGTGGGGAACCAGGACATGGCTGCCATGTCAATATCAAATAATCAGCCTCCTTGTTAATTCACCTCCGTGGAGTTACTCCTGATTTACACCAGCATAACTGAGATCAGACTCTTCCCCTTTGTATTTATGGCAGGTTAGCGTTTCCCTTCTCTTCTCAAAACACTGCAGGGGAATGAAAATGTGAATTGAATGGCCAGGGCATGTTTAATGTATTTGTTATTATTTCTGGACAGTGAGGGTTGAGGAGAATCATAGAATATCAGTGTTGGAAGGGACCTCAGGAGGTCATCTAGTCCAAAGCAGGACCAATCCCCAGACAGATTTTTACCCCAGTTCCCTAAATGGCCCCGTCAAGGATTGAGTTCACAACCCTGGGTTTAGCAGACCAATGCTCAAACCACTGAGCTATCCCCCCCCCCAAGACATGTCTTGCTGCCCACCCACACTTTCCCACACGGTTTCTGTTTCCTGGTTCAAAATAAGCAGGGCCAGATTTTCAGAAAACTGTGGTTGCCTTTTGAAAAGGGGCAGTGTTTGCAGACTTGCTCATGCAACGATCACCCCTCAGTTCATGTAATCATGGTAACGGGGTGGTTAAATGACCAGCTGGACATGTAACTAGCAATCTGCATATACAGTTGCCACTATTCATCGGCACAATAAAATATGCCAGGCCCTGTACAGTATACAAGGTCCATTCCTGCACTACCGATGCCAATGGTAGCAGGGCGATGCTCAGAATTACTAACTCTAGTCTCTCATTTAAAAAATTCTATGGGTTTGATGCTGCTCTCAGCCATCTTGGTGTAAATCCGGACTAACTCCAATGACATCAATGGAATTACACAGGCGTAAAGCCAACGTGAGAGCAGAATCAGCCCCGTGAGGCTATATGAATGGATGAAATTTTTCACAGATCAAGTTAATTTAATCTGGCATGGATAAACTGGAATAAATGGGGTGTGCTTAATCTTTATCCTCCCCCAGTTAAGCAGCACAGACAGCAGAAGCACAGGGAGCCTTTTCTACACCGCAAAGCAGCGAACGGTACCGATTGCGTCATTGTCACATCATGTCACATTATCCTGATTTCAAATTTTTAAAACAATTACATTTTTTTAGGTATAAATCTCCCTATACAGTATAAACAAATGAATCACAGACAATGTGGGCTTGAACCAAAAAACAAGAGCCAAAAGACCCAAAGGGCTGGGGAAATTTGGATCCAAATCAAAACTTCATGAATAGACTTTATCTCAGTAATGGGCCAAACCAAAAACTGGAGGGAATTCAGTCCCAGTTCTGTACGCAAACACTGCAGTGAAAACCTAACTCTAGACAATGCTCATGTTTCTAACAGGCCTCTAGGACTGCACTGGTCAGAGGAGGAATTCTGTACTGTAAGCATTGAAGAAGTGAGTTATTTACCCACGAAAGCTTATGCCCAAATAAATCTGTTAGTCTTTAAGGTGCCACCGGACTCCTTGTTGTTTTTGTACTGTAAGCAAAAGTCTGATTGATGTAACATGATCATTGTACATTGCATGATTGCTAAGAGCTCACAGGAAGTTATAAGACAAATCAAGACTTTTTACATTTTTAAAATTGTCTTTGGTGCATCCAGTGTTGAGAGTGGGGGGTCGGGGCTGTTGGGGGCCCCTTTCTAAAAGTGAGATTCATCAGTTTCATTATAACAGAGTCCAGATGCTACCAGAAGAGTTGAAAGTTGGGCAGATTTGTCCATTAAAAACTCTAATCTCAGTTATGTATAGGTGGGCAATGGATTTTAAGTGGTTTTATTTCTCCTACATACTGTCCTTGGTTACTACTGACCCAGGCTGTGATTTTTAATCTCTTTTTAGTGTATTAATTATATACCTAGTTATTCCAGTGTTTGGCACTTTAGAAATAGGTGTAATAAAAACAAAATAACAAAAACATGAGGACAATGAACACTAGCATTTAATATTTATTACCACCATCTTCTTATATTTTTATCCAGAGTTATTTATTATGAACAAGTGGTGGCACAGAAGCAATCTTTTTTTTTTTAATGAAAGTTTAAAATGTTATTAACCCAGTCCTGCTTGAAATGCCTCTGTTGATTTCAACTGGGATTTTGGGCCCAGATCTGCAGTCAGGATCCATTACTTGGGGCCCGATTCTCAGCTAGACTGTCGTAGCACTGGAGAATTTACACCAGCTGAGAATTTGGTCTTGGCCTCCCTCCCTCCCGCCCCAAAAATTATTCTAAAACTAAACAGCCTTTTTCTGCAAATCCTTACTTATATAAATAGTCTGTTACTCCCATGAGTATCCTCACTGATATAAACAGGAATACTCACATGACTAAAGACTACGAACATTTATAAGCATTGCTGATTTAGCACCTGATCCTACAAACTCTTATGCATCTGAATAACTTTTCTGCGAGGCTGCTTACCTGTGTAAAGTTACACTCAGGTTTGGGTGTTTGAAGAATTGGGATTTTGACATACTAATCTGACTTTAATGGGAATTGGATTAGGCCCCATCTGAGTTAGGAGTTAGCCCTAAATTGGACTACTTGCTCTTGCAAGTGAAACAAAGTAAAAAGCCCAACTCAGAGGTATTATCATGCTCATAAAGTAAATAATAACAACACTTATGTGTTCTATAAATTCTCATCAGTCGTATGCAAAGAATTCTCATCAGTCATATGCAAAGAACAGGCTGGCCTAGTGGCTAGAGCAAGAGACAGGCACTCAGGAGACCTGCAGTCTATTCCTGTCTCTGCCAAGGTGTGATTTTGGGGGAAATCATTTTGATTCTCTGTGCCTCACTTTCCCCCATCTGTAAAATGGAGATAACAATACTGACCTCCTTTGTAAAACACTTTGAGCTCTACGGATGACAAGATCTAGGTAGTAGTAGTAGTATGTTTACAATGGCAGGTAAGCATCATTATGTCCACTTAACAGATGGGAAAATTGAGGCATTGAAAATCAAAGTAATGTTCCCCAAAAATCACACCAGGGCAAAGACAGGAATAGGACCCAGGTCTCCTGTTTCTCAGCCCGGTGCCTTTATCCATTGGACAAAAGTTAAAATCTTTAGCTGATCATGTGTATTACATTTTGTTTCATAAGATATTTTCCCATGTCCTAGTGATGCAATTAAATAACACAATGGCATATTCTGCTGATGGCTTTTCTGTATTTATAGCGCTTACACTTTTTAAAAAAAGAAAAAGATCATCTATGCCGCCACCATTCCAAACACGCAAGGACGTTCACAGAGGAACGATGCTACATATAAACAGAAGGATAAGCCTACTACCAATCTGGGTCTTTGCAATTAAGGATTTCACCTCCATAAACTGGCACTGCAGGCTGTCTCTTTAATGTCAGCCAACTGTGCCCACAGCATTGCTTAGAGGCTTGTACCTTAACTATGAATTGCCTTGCTTGTGGGTTTATTATGAGGAAGGTAACAGAAGTATAGGTAGCCCTAATGCTGCTCCCATGTGATTGGGGATTGTGATACATGCAGTGCTGTATCTGGTAGTATGTTAATCTATGGTAATCCTTATACAGATATTAAATTGAAAATAGGTGCTAAATGTGTTTGCACTAATTAGAAGGGATTGCGGGGCCTACGTTCCATGGAGAAAGGAGGATATTGGTAATTAAGTTCTATTGCCTAAATGGCAGAACCTCAGCCTTGATTAATTCATTAGGGAGCCTAGCAGAGGAGATCATAGCTGATCTGTGTAACCCTGACCAGAAGGCATCACTATGGAAAATAGATATGTGATGTAATGGGTTAATGGAGCAGCCATTCATTTCTGGAGACACTCAGAACAAAAAGAAATGTGCTTTGAAGTAATGTTAAAATTAGGGCTGTCAAGCGATTTAAAAAAATTAATCGCGATTAATCGCACTGTTAATAGAATACCATTTATTTAAATATTCGTTTTCTACATTTTCAAATATACTGATTTCAGTTACAACACAGAATACAAAGTGTACAGTGCTCACTTTGTGTTTATTTTTTATTACAAATATTTGCACTGTAAAAAAGCAAAAGAAATAGTATATTTCAATTCACCTAATACAAGGACTGTCGTGCAATCTCTTTATCATGAAAGTTGAACTCACAAATGTAGAATTATGTACAAAAAATAGCTGCATTCAAAAATAAAGCAATGTAAAACTTTAGAACCTACAAGCCCGCTCAGTCCTACTTCAGCTCAGACAAACAAGTTTGGTTACAATTTGCGGGAGATAATGTTGCCCAGGTCTTGTTTACAATGTCACCTGAAAGTGACAACGGCATTCACAAGGCACTGTTGTAGCCGGCATCGCAAGATATTTACATGCCAGATGCGCTAAAGATTCATATGTCCCTTCATGCTTCAACCACCATTCCAGAAGACATGCATCCATGCTGGATAACCATCCAAAGCAGAGCGGACCGACGCATGTTCATTTTCGTCATCTGAGTCAAACGCCACCAGCAGAAGGTTGTTTTTCTTTTTTGGTGGTTCGGGTTCTGTAGTTTCCACATCGGAATGTTGCTCTTTTAAGACATCTGAAAGCATTTTCCACACCTCGTCCCTCTCAGATTTTGGAAGGCACTTCAGCTTCTTAAACCTTGGGTCAAGTGCTGTATCTGTCCTCAGAAATCTCACATGGGTAACTTCTTTGCGTTTTGTCAAATCTGCAGTGAAAGTGTTCTTAAAATGAACATGTGCTGGGTTATCATCTGAGACTGCTATAACATGAAATATATGGCAGAACGCAGGTAAAACAGAACAGGAGACACACAATTCTCCCCCAGGGAGTTCTGTCACAAATGTAATTAACGCATTATTTTTTTAACAAGCATCATCAGCTTGTCCTCTGGAATGGTGGCCAAAGCATGAAGGGGCATATGAATGTTTAGCCTATCTGGCACGTAAATACCTTGCAACGCCGGCTACAACAATGCCATGCAAACGCCTGTTCTCACTTTCAGGTGACATTGTAAATAAGAAGCAGTCAGCATTATCTCCTGTAAATGTAAACAAACGTGTTTGTCTTAGCAATTAGCTGAACAAGTTGTAGGACTGAGTGGACTTGTAGGCTCTAAAGTTTTACATTTTGTTTTGAGTGCAGTCATGTAACAAAAAAAATCTACATTTGTAAGTTACACTTTCACGACACAGAGATTGCACTACAGCACTTGTATGAGGTGAATTGAAAAATACTATTTCTTTTATCATTTTTACAGGGCAAATATTTGTAATAAAAAATAGGAATATAAAGTGAGCACTGTGCATTTTGTATTCGGTGTTGTCATAGAAATCAATATATTTGAAAGTGTAGAAAAACATCCAAAATATTTAATAAATTTCAGTTGGTATTCTATTGTTTAACAGTGCGATTAATTTTTTTTAATCGCAGTTAATTTTTTGGTTAATCGCGTGAGTTAACGAAGATTAATCGGCAGCCCTAGTTAAAATGGATGCTGGTTTGAGAGCTGAGCGGTCGTTATGGGCCTGATTCTGCAACCTTTAGGAGGATCCTCAGGTGGTAAAACTGTTATAGCCCCACTGAAGTCCACTGAGCTATTATTACAATTTACCCCAGATGAGGCTCTGCTCCGTAGAGTAGTGCTTATTCACAGGAGATGTTCCATTGAACTTAATAGAACTACTTGCATGAATACCTCTGTGAATAAAGGCTGCAGACTCACATCATATATTTTACCTAAAGGCTGCTGCAAATCCATTGTGTACAGCTCTGTGAAGCCTGACTCCCTTTAGCTTGGTGTTTCCAGCTTGTATTTTTTATTAGTATTACCACTATATTGCCCTTCTCTACCGAGGAGCTCATGCTTCCCAAATAGCACAGCTGTGAGCTGGGAATGATCATAATCTCCATTTTACAAATGGGGAAACTGAGGCACTGCATTGACCTTACTTGCCCACCCATACTGTCTGTCAGTGACAGGAATAGAACCCGTCAGCCCCTTCTCTAATCAGGAGACCATGCACCCTTCCCAGAGCTGGGAGCAGAAGCCAGAAGTGTATCTGACTCGCTGACACTGTTCTAACCACTAGGCGACACTTCCGTGTTGCGATGACACTGGTCAGTGGCAGATCTAGACACAGCATATAATGGTGCTAACAGGGGACCCTGACTGAGTGCCAGCAGGCAAGGGGAATGACACGTCTGCTCCCCACTCTACTCCCTATTGAAGCATCCTTTGCTGGGGCTCTGGGCGGAAGGGGTTCAGTGAAGCTGACAGGATACATAGCAATGTCCCTTGCGCAGCTTGGGTGATACTCACTCCTGTGTAGTGGGCCAGCACAAAGCGTGTGCTCAGCTCAAGCCCCCAGAAGCCCTGTTTTGAGGACTGATCTGTCACTGGGTGAATTTCATAATTCCCATGGCTAGCCCAGGGGATTCTAGCACCAGTTCGTGCTGCTTTTGACAGCACAAATTTCTGCAAGGTCCCATCCATGATGAATGCTATCTACAGTAGTTGCTTCTGCCAGGGCAGCATGGCTCCTTTAGCTTTTGTTTTAATTATTTATTTTGAGGGGCACAGGTTGAAAAATGCACACCTGGACCACACATGATTGTTTTCCTGTTGCAATCCACACTGTAGATTATTGTAAATGAATGGATTTTAAACCTAAAGGGTAACATGGTAAAACAAGCCAGTGATCCATACATTCTTAGGGTGGGGTGTAGGGTGACCAGATGTCCTAATATTAGGGGATTTGTAATTTTTATAAGTGCCTTAGGCATCACGGCTACAGGCTGGATTCTCGAAAGCATGTAGGTGCCCAGCTCACCTCAATACTTTTGAGGATCTATGTCTTAAATTCCTTTTGAAAGTGGGACTTAGGTCCTAAGTGACTTACCCACTTTTCAGAGTAGCAGCCGTGTTAGTCTGTATCCGCAAAAAGAACAGGAGTACTTGTGGCACCTTAGAGACTAACAAATTTATTAGAGCATAAGCTTTCGTGGGCTACTGCATCCGAAGAAGTGAGCAGTAGCCCACGAAAGCTTATGCTCTAATAAATTTGTTAGTCTCTAAGGTGCCGCAAGTACTCCTGTTCTTTATCCACTTTTGAACATTCTGCCCAGAATTTCTTTTTCACTGTTTGTGCTGTTTGCTTATTGTGTTTTTCAAGTTATTCTTAGGTGGTGGTGGGGCCATGTTGATACAGACTAGTCAGTTTCCCCTTGGGTTACTTCAGTGTCTAGTCAATTCCATTTTCAAGTCCCCCCTGCAGCTGCCTGGCGTGCAAACCGCGGGGAAACATTTTGGTTAAAAACAAAAAACAAACCCACAACTGTTTCCCCAAAGGGAGCATCCGAAGAAGTGGGCTGTAGTCCACGAAAGCTTATGCTCTAATAAATGTGTTAGTCTCTAAGGTGCCACAAGTACTCCTGTTCTTCTTTTTGCGGATACAGACTAACACGGCTGCTACTCTGAAACCCAAAGGGAGCATTTTTCAAGGCACAAAAGCTGCAGCAGACGAGATAGACCCTTTAAAGTCTAAACCTCGCTAGACCTTAAAAAAAATTTTTTTTTCTTCTGTAAATCACAAAGCCATTAACACGTTTTATACCAAAGGCAACACTTTTCCTCACTCCCTGGAGCTGATTGCAACTAAGTCTCGGCTCCTCCTCTTGCTCTGTGGGTGGCTAGGGCTTGCCAAAGTTGCAAGCAGCAGCGACACCAACCTCTTTAGGCCCCTGAAAGCTTTCTATCTCCTGAACATGTGCACCGATGTGGCGCCCCTGGTCGCTGCCTGCAAAATGCATGGATGAAAATCCACCCTGGAAGGGGCGCGTGGTTTGGCGAGACAGCCAGGGGCGAGCTGCCCCGCGTCCTGGGAGGGGAAACAAGACGGGAAACCTAGGCGAGGGGAGAAAATTCATTGCTGGGTGGCCCCGGGAGAGGAGGCAGCTGTAGGAGCTGCCCTGCAAGGGGCCTATGGGAAGGCTGGTTGCCGAAACTGAAATCGGATCCCCCGGCAGCTCCACGCTGGGTCGGGCATGGGTCCTGGGCGGAGAGGGGGTTTGCTCTGACCTCGCAGTTTTCCGTGCAAAGCGGGGCGGGGGTTATTTCCAAGCAGAGACAATGAGGAGCAGGTCCGGGTTGCTAAAATCCAGAGGGGGAAGATGTAACAGTATCTTCTGCGCGAGCCTGACCCGAAAGCCGAGCTTTTAAAGGGGAGCCTTTGCAAACAGAGATGAGTTCTCCCAAAACTCGGTACTTGGTTTTCTTTCAGTACTTTGGGACTAAATATAGGTAGGTGCCGTAGTGGTGGTTATCCTCCCGTACTGTGGTGTTGGTAAAACAAGCCCGTGATCTATACATTCATAGGGTGGGGGTGTAGGGTGACCAGATGTCCTAATAGTAGGGGATTTGTTTTATATAGGCAACTATAACCCCTGGGAGATAGACCTATCTCATAGAACTGGACGGGACCCTGAAAGGTCATCGAGTCCAGCCCCCTGCCTTCACTAGCAGGACCAAGTACTTATTTTACCTCAGATCCCTAAATGGCCCCCCCTCAAGGATTGAACTCACGACTTTGGGTTTAGCAGGCCAATGCGCAAACCACTGAGCTATCCCTCCCGCAATTTGTGTCCTAATTTTTCACACTTTCTATCTGGTCACCATAAAGGGGTGGGAGGCACAGAAATTACACACCACTCTTGAAGGTAAATAACTCATTGTCTTTTTGGTAACTATTAATCACATTATTGAATGCATAGGGAAGGGGAGGAGAGCAGGAATACATCTACTGGGGATTAGAAATTTGAACTAGGTCAAATCGTTTGGGGTGGGGGAGATTTTGTCCTGGTTCTCTCCTCCCTCAAAGCCCTACCTGGAGTGATGGGGGACTGAACGATGACACAGGTCCCTTGGAGGATAGAAAAAAGAGCCAGATTCTGATCTCAAACTGGTGTAAATGCAAAGTAATTCCATTTGAATTGATGGAGGTATTTCAGGCTGAGGCCCTGATCCAGCGAGCGGTTCCATGGGGGCTGATCTCTGCACCCCGAAGAACAGTTTGTAGATTGCATCTGAAGAAGTGAGGGGTTTACCCACGAAAGCTTATGCCCAAATAAATCTGTTAGTTTTTAAGGTGCCAGCAGACTCCTTGTTGTTTTTGTGGGTACAGGTTAACACGGCTACCCCTCTGAAGTTTGTAGACTGGGACTTATAGCAGAGTAACTTGGCTTCAGAGTTTTTGCGGGTGTAGCTTTGTTGCATAGGAGTGTGAAAATAAGAGCTGTACCAGCAAAAGCTCCAGTGTAGGTGTAGTTATGGCTAATTTTTGTTTGGGGAACTGGTATATACTATAAACAAACTCTGTTGCCAGTATTGGCTACAGGCAAATCCTTTCTAGTGTAGACAAGGCCTCAATGTCTATAACTTTCAGCCTGTCGTTTCTACTTTGTCTCTAATGTGAGAATCAAAATCACTCACATGCAGGTCAGCGACTGTTGGAATGAGTAGAGTTATTTCTTGCCGTGCTCGGTTTTCGCAGTGCTGCACAAGGTCCCTGCCTCGAGACGTTTCTGATCTGAAGCTCCAGTCCCGCAAATGCGCATGTTTGCGCGGGTGACGGTACAGTCAGTCACACTGCTTGCTTGCCATAGCGTCAGCGGGGTTGGGACGTTATCCTGAAAGCCTTTACCTTGTGCAAATCGTCCCCAGGACTTCAGTGGGGTTGTCATTATCGTTAATGCTGAACTTGATATGGAAGGCTAGAGGGAAAATTGGGGATGTACTTCGGAGAAGGGAGTGATGTGATCAGAACATTGTGGGAGGAAGGAAGGTGACTTTTGGCAGTATTTTGCATGGACGGGATGGGGGAGCAAGGGAGAAAAGCAGGAAGACCAAAGAGGAGGAAATCTCAGTAGCTAAGGAGAGATCCTTGGTGTGGCAGTTCCTATGTAGGTGGGAGGATGGAGGCCTGGCTAGGGAACGAGGAGAAAAGGATGGATTGTGTTTTCTGCAGTCACAAACCTTTTTGCAAAGTAAAATAAATAAAGAAAAGTGTTTAAAAATGCCAAGTGCTGTATGTGACCGTTTCCCTTCATCCTTGAATGATGCAGAGAGAACCAAGGCAGATAAACTTGTCTTTAGATGCAGTAAAAGGGCCATTTAATTTTTGCAGGGAGAGTTTGAACGTTGGATATGCCACGTAATCCATTTTGACAGCTGAGATTGCATTATTTTGCTTTTCTTTTTTTTCCACTCGAGTGAGTCTCTTTAACTCTCGGCGAGACATTCTATTAGGCAGACAATGCAAGCAGAATAGAGAAGGAATAACTGAAATAAGATATGCAAATGTCATCTGTTGTTGAAACCATAGTCATAGATTTGTGTCTGCATCTGCTGCTTAAATATTATTCTTTGCCTATAATCAGATTAGGCCATTATTATTAATGGGACAATTACTATAGCTGGAAAGCCGCAAACTCCATGCTTTGTGAATTGTTAAGAAGTCTTTGTAAAACTTTGATTCCTATTTGTGTGGCCTCAATACAGTACAACACTTACCAGCCCTTGAAGTTAATGGGACATAAGCATGTGCTTAAGGTGATGCATGTGCGTAATTGCTTTGCTAAATGAGAGCCTGTCTAAATTAGCAGCGTGTAGTGGTAGGAAAACGTGTATATATAATTTTACTTCTATGTACAGTATTGGTGCCTGATCCAAAGTCCATGGCAATCTATCTACATTACTTGTCAGGACCCCATAGCTGTAGTATAAGTGTCATGGAGCACTTGACAGTATTGAATGCATTTGTCCTCTCAACATCTCTGTGAGGTAGGGAAATATTTTTATACCCAGTTAATAGAGGGAAAAGTGAGGCACAGAGAGGCCAAGGGTCAACATTTTTAAGGGTATTTAGGTGCCTAAAGATGCAGGTAGGTACCTAATGGGATTTTCAAAAGCGTCTTTAGGCATCTAAATCTCTCCCTCGGGGTATGTCTGTGCAGCCCGCGGCCGCCAGCCCCCGAGCCTGGGTCGACAAACTCAGGCTTACGCTACTACGCTAAAAATGGCCAGGGGAGGCAGTGCTGTGGCTCGGGCTGGAGCTCAGGTTATGAAGCCCGTGGCCCTCCCCCCCCGCTTCAGAGCTCGAGCTCCAGCTGCAATGTCCACACAGCAGTTTGTAGCACAAATAGTGCAAGCCCCAGTCTGTCGACCCCGGCTCGGTGCCATGGGCTGTGTAGGCGTACCCTTAACGACGCCCAAGGTCACGCAGGAAGTCTGTGGTGGAGGACGGACTTGACCCCGAGTCCTAGCCCAGTGCTTTAACCATTGAACCATCCTTCCTCTTGTATTGGGTTTTGGGTCAGGCCCATGCAGCGGAGGGGTGAGCCATGCCAGTGAATGCTATCAGCTCCTCGAATTCCCCCGAATCTTGACATGGTTAATAACAAGGAGAGCCTCGTCCTCCCTGATCCGAAAAAGCAAACCCCATTCTTTGCGGGGGGACAGCACCCTTTATTCCTGGCTTCCCCCCCTGCAGCCTGCCAGCCGACTCGTACTGCTTTCTGCTCGCACGCACAGAAGTGGACGGTAGCATTTAATCCTTAGATCAGTTGTATGTAAAGAATTCCCTGGATCTCAATCACCATCAGTCACTTGACAAAAAAAGCTGACGATCCTTATTTTGCTGTCGCCCAGGTGCCCAGCCTATGTGTGATGTTCGGCCATTGGCTGAAGGTTGGAATTCACTGACAATTGCTAATAACTGTTGTCCTCCTTTTGCTCTGCAGTGGTGTCATGGAGACATTGGCTGATCAGTCTGTGCTCGGTGTCCAGAATTACTTGGAGGTAGGTACTTGGGGTGGCACTGACACAAACCGAAAAGCTAAGGTTGCATTGTGAAACCACAGATATTATAAGGGGGAACACTTGTTCTTGTACTGACCACTTATAATAATAATAATACCTAGCTCCTCGTACAGCACTTTTAGTCTGTAGATCTCAAAGCTCTTTACAAAAGAGTTCAATATTATTACCCCCATTTTAAAGATGGGGAAACTGAAGCACGGGGGATGAAGTGACTTGCACAAGGTTACCCAGCAGTTCAGTGGCATTGTTGTTAAGGATTTGATCCAGGACAAGTTTTTCATGCCTTTTCTTTGTTTTTTGAGGGGATGTGGGGGCCAGTCCTGCAAGCTGCTCTGCATGGGCAGGCACTTGTCTAAATGCAGAGTTGTGCTGGTTTACCTTGAGATTTGATTTTAAACCGGTTTGGTTAAACTGGTGTTCGTGTAGTGCCGGATTAGCTAAACTAGTTTAACTAAATGGGTGAAAGTTTATGTGTAGACAAAACCTGGCTTACTATAGGACCCTGTGGTAGGCATCCAGCTTTTTCTGTGCCCAGTTTTCCCCACCTATAAAAGAGGTATTAAAATACTTTCCTCCCAGGGGCATGAGAGTTGGATGTTTGTAAAACCTCCTCAGATCCTTGTATGGATGCAAAGCATTGTTATTTCCAAAGCCTGCAAATGCATTTGTTAAACTGGTGTCACATTCCAAAGCCATGTATTTAATAGCTGTTTGCCATTAACAAAATCTCAGTTATTCCTATGGTATATTAAAATTAATGATTTGTGCTTAATTTTAATGTAAACACTCATAAGAATGGTGTAGTCAGCCTGTTGTCCCAGAGATGCAATCATGAATGACTGGTTTAATCTTAATGTATGTTCCTCATGGTCATTATTGTCTCAAAGGGGGCAGCACTTTCACTGAGCCATTACTTTTCTGTAATCTCTGTTGGGAACTGTACCAAGGGAACATCTGGTTCCTAGATCACTTGTCTAATGTGCAGGAATTTTGTCTGATGTAGAGGAATTCTGCTAATCATGCTTATGTTGTTTAAGTGCATTCCTCTCCAGAGGGTCGTATGACTGTCCTATCTAAGCAAAGCCATCAGAAATGTTTAATTAGCGCTGGAGTCTTACCCTCTGTCCTCTCACTAATTGACAGGCAGTGACAATCTCTCAGTTTCTACACAAGCAAAACCAAATAGCTTCAAATTAGAGAGACTTGATACTGAGTTGGAGTCTTCCTGGTAGAGCGATTAAAGGCGATCCCGGGTGTCTGCCTGTGTACTTACATAGCTCCGCTCACTGTACCTCGCAAATGTTAATTAATTTATCCCCACAAAACACCTGTGCCGAAGTGTTGTTTTCCCCATTTTACAGATGGGAAGCTCAGGCCAAGAGAAATTAAGGAACAAATCCTCAAAGGTATTTAAGTACCTAACCTTCATGGATTTCAATGGGAGTTAGGTTCCTAAACACCTGATAATCTGGGTTTCTGAGACCTGCCCATGGTCACACAAGGAGTCTGTTGCAGAGTGTAGGACTGAATTTAGGGTCCCTGAGTCTCAATACAGGGCCTTAACAATAAGACATTCTTCTTCTCTGCCTGGCCAAAATTAAACCAAAAGCTGGCTTGTAAGAAGAACTTTTCATGAAACCTAAGACCAGTAGAAATGGTTCTGAAAATTCCAGTGGAAACAGTTTTTGTTTTTTAAGCTAAACATCCCCCTGCAGAACTGCAATCCAAACATTGCAGCATTGTGTTAGTGTGGGACACCCAGAGGTGAAACTGACTAGTAACTGTAAACAAAAGTGAGACAAGGCGGGAGAGGTAATATCTCTTTCTGGTACAACTTCTATGGGTGAAAGAGAGAAGTTTACGTAGCGTTCTTTGCTCTGTAAACGCAAAAGCTTATCTCTCGCATCAACAGATGTTAGTCCAATAAAAGATTTACCTCACGCACCTGGTCTCTCTAATATCCTGGGATCAGCACAGCTCCAGCAACGCTGCATGTAAACAAGAGAGAAATTGGCTAGTTCATTTTCATTGTCAAGATGACAAGAAATGCAAAAACTGAAGAAGGAAATTTGCCATTAAAAGTTCTCTCCGGTTTTAATGCTCTCGGATATAACTATGAACACATATAAAGAAACCTTGTGGGGTTTTTAAATGATTTCTAACCTGAAAGTATCCCTTTAATACACTGGATATGGGTTTGGTCCTACAAACACTGTGAGTAGCGTCTGAGTTATTCCATTAACTTCCAGGAGACTTCCCACGGTGGTCAGGACTTCTCTCTGTATCAATTGTTAACAGGATTGGGCCCTAACTGTGCAGTAGCAGTGAAAAAAGACCTGTTCCTATGTCAGCCAGTAGAAAGTGGGTCACTAGTACAGGTTACAGAATTAATGCTCTGCACATCTAGGCATTTTTGTAATGTAATGCTAAGTTAATTACAATTCTGTATTGAGTGGCACATCTCTGAACACTGCCAGTGATTCCCCTGTCCCCACGAGTGGCTGTAATTAAAAGGAGACTCTGCTGTCTTAATTTACTTCTTGCAGTCGGGGTAAGTTATAAGCTAAAGTGAAACACATGCCTGTTTGTGTGAGAGATGAGATTTGAGCTGTCAGAGAGGTTACAATCCAGGCACCTTGTGCTGCAGCTGACTGCTATCCAGAATGAGACACTCACACCACTGTTTCTAGTCACTTCTGAAGCAACAGAAATGATGTATGGTTCTCATAAGCTTTACTTCTGGAAAGATTATCCTCTGGCATGTTTCTGGGCTGGGTTTAGGCTTGCCAGAAGCAGAGATTAAACCATATGTTTTATTCTAGCTTCCCTCCCCATAGTATCTGAGCGTAGTATTCTTAGAGCAGCATGTTTTCTTATCACCTCTGGGTTTTAAGGACAGTGTGCATGTCTCTGGCATAGTCTTAGCGCTTGCTCTCCTTTTCCTCTTTGGAGGCGTGTGTATGTTTGGGAGGGGTGTGCAGGAGGGAGCTGTGTGCAGTTCAATAGATGGTGTGAACTCTTAGCACCGAATCAGTGCCCCAACATGGTGTCAGGTGGTGATACACTTTTGGAGGTGCTGTCCTTTTAAGATGAAATAGTAAACGTCTATGGTCACTGAAAAGAATGACTTGTGGCCATTAAAGATCACTCTTCACATTTTGCACGGGTAGAATTGTAGACCTTGATAACCTAGCTCAAACTTAACCAGGACAAGTAATGCCTACCTAAAAAAAAACGTTACTCTTGCCGCTTCAGCTAACAAGCAGTATTCTTTGCTTTCTGGACGAACTGTTGTATTGTCTTTCTATGTGCTCTTAAACAGCTGCCATTTTTCAGAGCTGTCAGAGACACCTGCATGTCAGTGATGGGTCAGATTACTCCTGGGGGAATGATGCGCCATTACGCAGGCGCAGAATTTATGTTCCCCGCAGATTTCTTTGTATCCCCTCCTCCCCCCAAAATGATTTTCTGATAGGAAAGCAAAGGGAAGCCACAAGAGTGGTCATGCGACCCTCCCCAGCAGTACGTTTCGGGTGCCCACGGCAGCCGGCAGAGAGGTAAATCGCTGGAGGGCAGGGGGCGGGACTGGGGAAGACCCAGCTGGTGGCTCCTACCCTGCGCCGGGCTCAGCTGCCAGTCCCGGCTGGGCTGGGGAGGACAGGCCTACCTCTTCCCTTGAACGGTATACAGGGCCAGGTCAGACCCACACCCAGATTTTCCCCCCAGCTGAAGGAAGCTCTGCAAACTCCTCTGGCCCCCCACTTCCTGCACCCATTGCTCCTCAGCTGCATGGGGAGGGATCTCTGTACAGGGAGCGTCTCCCCCAACCGCCGTTCATCCAAACCCCCTCATACCCAGACCCTCACGCTGAGCCTCACACCTGCTGTACCCAGAACTCCACTGAGGAGCCCCACTCCCCCTGCACTTGGACCACCCCAGTGAGCCACCTGGATCCCCACCCCACCGAGCCCCAACCAGCTGCACCCCCCAGGATTGCCACCCCACTCCCCCAGCATCTGGACCTCCCCACACCCAGACACCCAGGCCTTCTGGCTGGCTGCCCCAGAGAGTCATGGATGTGTAGGACTGAGCCAGCTCTGGGAACGTGACTGTGCGATGCCTGGTGTGATGCCATCACTCGCGGTCACTCTGACTGACTGGTGCAATGGTCCTTAGAAGACTCTGCGTCTGTGTATTTGCCATGCTTGTTTTTGATGGCCTGTGTTGGCATTCATTCGGCACTCGCTGCTGTGGTAGCTGAGGGCTGTCTGTAATTCTGGTGGTGGTAGTTAGAGCCGTCCGACGGCTGGGGCACTGGTCTGGGATTTGGGAGACTCGGGTTTTATGCTCCGCTTTGCCACCCACCTGCTGCATGACCTTAAGCAAGTCACCTAATCTCTGCAACATTTATTCGTATTGCTCATTGATTTATAAAGCACCCACCCATCTCCAGAGATGTATCTGGAAGGCTGCGTGAATGTTACACAGAGCTGGAAAGACAGAGAGTCCAAAAGGCCGTGTATCCCATTTACCCTGTCCTCTGCGTAGCATAGCACTGCTTTCCCTCCCTGTCCCAGGCTTTGGGCATTGGATGAGGTCAGCAGTTGTTTTGCAACATTTGAGTGAGCAACTTTTTGTTTTAACAAGCGAATGGGTAGAATGGGCAATTTATTAAAAAAAAAAAAAAATAGGTGGGGTGGGGAGAAAAAGTTAGATCAACATATTTGGTATTGTCATTTCATGGCATCGGCATTTTGATCTCCTCAGCTGCACGCTGGCCAATTCATGGATATGCTCGTTCCTTTCATGTGGTTGGATTGATGTCGGGCACTGCTGAGTCGGGTTGCATTTATGAGAACCACATGGGATGTCTTAAAGGAACATTAATGGAAAACTTCTGGAGTCTGTAGGAATTTGTCCCCTTTGCTCCACCTTCTTGCAACCTTGAACTCCGAAGGACATGATGTTCTTCGAGCGATTGCACGTGTCCGTTCCACTGTCGGTGTTGGTGCATTCCAGTGCATGGTTATCGGAGAGTTTTTACCCTTAGCAGGGCCGGTCAGGGTGGCCCAAGCGCCCTTTTCTGTCTTATGCCCATGGTGCAGGCATAAAGGGCTGAGCCACCCCAGGTCTCCTTCAGTTCCTTCTGCCCGTGACGGTTGTTGGAGCTCCCTGTCCTTGCTTCTGCAAGTCTTTTCTCAATACCTGTATCTAGTGCCCGGGTATTGTTAGTGTCCTTTAGTAGCTAGTTAGTTTGTTAGGGTAAAAACTTGTTTTGTGTGGCTCTGGCACCCAGCTT
The DNA here is from genome assembly GCF_011386835.1 of Chrysemys picta bellii. Lineage (NCBI taxonomy): Eukaryota > Metazoa > Chordata > Testudines > Emydidae > Chrysemys > Chrysemys picta. The sequence continues at coordinate 7,829,034 of NC_088811.1, read as the reverse complement.
GAGGACTGGTACTGGAGAAGTGCTGTGCTCTCCGGGTTTCAATGCCTGCCACTCTTGTAGTAGTGACCCTCACCCCAGCCGCCTTAAGTGCTTGAAAGGCAGAGCAACCAGGTTAAAATATTTGCTGATGGAATCAGCACTTCGGCCTCCATCTGAGCCTTCTGCCTCGCTATAGGTACCGAGCACCTTGGCGTCCGTCAGCACTGCACCTTTGGTGCTACTGGGAGGAAGAGGCAGATCAGCATCACTGGTACCAATAAAGAGGCGTCATCAAAAGACTCGAGGAGGATGAGCTCTTCCAGAGACTCGGGAGGGTGTTCAGAGAGGAGGCAGTCCCCAGAGCACACTGCTAAGTAAGGGAGTTGCTGCGGGCCTGTTGAGACTGGCTCCTGAAGCACCTTCATCAACATCTCCTCGCGCCGCAGAGTGTCTACCCGGGGCTGTCTCCTCCGGAGTCGTTGAGAGAGTTGTTGAACCTTCCAGAGCCACCGTCACCAGCACTTCAAGAAACTTGCCTGGCACCGGTGCTCAAGATACCTCCTCTAGCACCTTCACCTCCGCTCTGAGCAGCTCCACCAGATGTGGCTGTTAGAGAACCAGTGAGGCCGATACTGTCTAGGGCAGGGATCGGCAACCTTTGGCCCATGGCCCGTCCGGGAAAGCTGCTGGCGGGCCGGGCCGGTCTGTTTACCTGCAGCGTCTGCAGGTTCAGCTGATCGCAGCTCCCACTGGCTGCGGTTCGCCGTCCCAGGCCAATGGGAGCTGCAATCGGCCGAACCTCTGGACGCTGCAGGTAAACAAACCACCCCGGCCCACCAGCGGCTTTCTCTGATGGGCCACGTGCCAAAGGTTGCCGATCCCTGGTCTAGGGGAAAGCCACACATCATATCTTTGGCTGCCCTTTCTTCAGAGTTTGAGCCTCCTTCTCTGGCACTGATGGGTACGGTGCTGCCGAGGTCTCGAGAAGAAGCTTCCTGCTCATTGGACTCTGAAGTGGGTTCCTGTGTACCCAACCTAGCCAGTCCCATCAGGAGGGATATGCCACCTGCCCGCCCTGGATTCCACCCCAGCGCCAGCAGGAAGCTTACAGGCGGGACCTTTGGGCTAGGCATAGCTGGGCCCTTTGGGAACCTTGGGGTCCCCCCCCAAGTCAAGAGCATCCCTGCAGCCATTTCAGCCGGCTCCATGTGCTGGGCATCAGGAGAATGGTCACCACAAGCACCGTAGTGTTGGTACCAAGCAGAGCTGGGTTCCCTTTCATGAGCAGCTGCAAGAGGAGAAGGAACTGGACCAGCCCCTGGTGTCGTCAGCATCCTCTTCCTCATCTCCAGACGAGGCAATTGTGGCGCAGCCTGGTTCTCCACCTCGGGGTGATTCTAAGACTCCTCTGGAGCTGTTGCGGAGGATGGTTATAGCTCTTGATAGCCACCTGGAGGAGGCTGGGGAAAAAATCTCACAAGCTGGTGGACATTCTAACATCTGCGGCTTCAGCTAGACTAGCCCCATTTATTGGGAGAGCTATCTTAGAGCCCTACAGTTTGCACGTATGTGGTCTAGGTTGCCAAACTGTGCCTTAGACTCCTTCGGGGCTGGATGGTGGTGAAGTGCTCTCCTAGAGAGCACCACATAGGCATGTTTGTGTAAACATGTTTACGACTGCCCTCTCCTGGATGGAATCAGAACTGCTCAACTGTGCGCCATAGATCCTATACTGCTAACCAAGATTCTCCTTTAGCTCAAGTAGCTGGGGACTGGTCCTTTGGAGCAGGAGTTTTTGAGTCTATCCCCGCTGTCACCATGACGTTCACAAGTGGTCATGGCATGCACCATAGTGACAATCCTGTAGCCACGGATTTGTTCGTGTTCAGAGACTACCTGCATGGAGCAGAGAGATGGATCAGTTTTGCGGACTAAGCATACAGAGATAGAGGATGATTTAATATGTTTAGCTTTTTCCCCCCAGAAGATTAAAACTTTCTTTCTTGGTGAATATTTATTTAGTCTGCACCCCTTAAAAACTCGTATCATTTCTAGGGACGGGAGCAAACCTAGAACCCAGATCTAAGCATCCCCCCCCCGACTTTTCTAGAGTTTGGATCTAGATCTGAACACTGTGGCTTGGCCATTTCTCTTGTTATTTCTTTATTAATATTGACAAGATATATAGGATCCGATCCTGCAGCCCTTACACACAGGTAACCCCACTGTAAATGCAATTCAGAGGGACAAACCTTCAGCATCGAAGCTTTTAACCCCCTTACTCAAATGAGTAGCTGTTACTCATGCAAGTGAGCACCTGGACTTGGGTGGGATTACTTGCATAAGGAAGCACTGTTAGGATTTGCAGAATCAAGCCCGTTTAGTGCTACAGCTAGTAAACTGCACCCAGTTTGATCTCCTCTAAAATGCAACAAACCCAAATCCAATTTATACACCCCCAAGAAAACAGAACCCCCAGCCCTGAGCTGGTGTATGTTGCTTCTTCGTTGTATTTTTCTCCCGGAATTTATGTGCAGTGTGGTGCTTGCTGTTTGGTTTGAATCGTCTCCCGAGTGTGCTGATGAATGCTGCCCAGAACAAATCTTCCTGCACAAAGCTCTGCTTTGGCCAGCAGCTTTGTGCTGTATCCAGATACTATTTCCCATGCAAGGGGGAGCGGGGATCAGAGCAGCCAAGGGCCGCGTGAGGCTGTTTCAGAACAAACTCCAAAGAAAAGAAGGTAGACACAGGAATGAGTCATCTGTTGTCCCTGTTTGAGTTGGATTGCTCCTCCAGCGATGTGGGCGACTGGCTTTTAGACCTAGTGAATGTCTCTACTGTACTCTCCTTGCTGCCGCAAGAACTTGCATCCATCACACTGAGTACCAGGCCAGATCCTCGGCTGGTGTGAATCGGTGTAGCACTGTCTAAGTCCATGAGGCTGTGCTGATATATACCAGAAGAGGATCAGGCCCACTAATTTTAAAATGTACCCTCATGCCTCAGTAGGCGGCTGTGAGCCAGCGCAGCACGTGGGGTCTCTGCACATCTGGTGCCTTCTTGATGGAATTCTCTTCCACATGCAGTTTGCCCTAGTGCTTCTGTTTTGACCTTTAAAACCCATTTGAAAGCATGCATTTCCCTTCTCTCTAATACGGCACAGTCAGAGAGGAAGCGTTGTCCAGTGGTTAGAGCGCACAGCAAGATTCAGGGAGCTCAGATTTTCTCAGGGTGCTGCCATTCATTATCTGTCTGGCTTTGGGCAGGTCACTTCACCGTCTGTGTGTTCCCCGGGGGGTGAATGCTATTCTCCGATCTCACAGGGATGTCATTAGTTTGCAACGCGCTGAAGGGGCCTCCAGGGGAGGTGCGAAGTGTTGTTTTTGCAGGGCTTACCCAGGGCCGGCTCCAGGGTTTTCGCCGCCCCAAGCAGAAGCAAAAAAAAAAAGAAGCCGCGATTGCGATCAGCTCTACTGCCCCCGCTTCAGTCTTTGGCGGCAATTCGGCGGCTGGTCCTTCGCTCCGAGAGAGAGTCAGGGACCCGCCGCGGAATTGCCCCCGAAGATCCCGACGTGCCGCCCCTCTCCTTTGGCTGCCCCAAGCACCTGCTTGCTGGGCTGGTGCCTGGAGCCGGCCCTGGGCTTACCCCAGTGTAAAACTGAGGGGAAACGTCACTGGAATCAGGAGAGCTGCACCATTGTCGCCGATAGAATTTGGCCCTGCAGCCAGAGTTTCTGCTGTCTCTGTGGGTTCAATACGTCAAGCATCGCAGTTAGGCAGGTATCGTGGCTGGGTGACTCTGATGTCCGGGATAGAGCTGAGAGACCTCATGTAACAAGTTTACCATGGAGTTTTTCTAACTGCTTCCCCAGCTCAGTGGTTCTCAGACTTATTGGACTGGGCCTCCCTTCTTTGTGTCTGTAGTCAGTCGGCCCCTCCCATCCCCAAGTACGTAGACTGCCACCCTACCCTGAAGGCTTCAGAGCACGAGCCCCAGCCCGAGCCCCAACTTCAGAGCCGTGTCCTGCTAGCCCGTCTCTGAAGCCGGGCTGGGAGCGCTTGCTTTCATGGGCTGTGTAGAGCCACCCTCAATTTCTGTTTTAACCTTTAAAGGGCAATTGGACCTGGGTCAGAGAGCTGAAAACCAACTCTTTCTATAGGCTGCAGCACTGCAGGTGATGTCTCTCTGGTTCCTCTTCTGCGGGCAGTGTTCAAACAGGAGTCGAGATTTCCCTGGCTCTGCAGGACTCTGTCCCTCTTCTCTGGATCCCGCTGGACCTACCGGGGATTCCTGTTATTCCCTGTCTCTTCAGGATACTTTAAGGGCCCAGCTCCCACTGAAGTCAGTCCCATTGATTTGAATGGGAGTTGGATTGGGAAATTGGAGAATTTTTCTTGCGTTTCCAAGGCACACGATTGCATTGAACGGTGCAAGGTTCGTTGTTGTTTAAAAAACAAAAAAACAAAAAGGATTTACAGGTAGGGTTCCAGAGCTTCTCCCCTCCCCCCCCCCACCCCCCCCCCGGACTTTATTCCCTCCCTCTGCAAATCTCTCAGCTCAGCCTTGGCCCTTGTGCCAGAGCTTCTAAGTTAGGACCGAACCCAGTTTCTGTGGAAGTAGATGGGATCCTTGCGGTTCGCAGGTGTGTGGACTGAGGGGAGGATGGGCCCCAGAAGAATAATAGCAATATGGGACGTGGATCCATATCATTCTGGCACTTGAGTGGACGTTTTCATGCGGTTCTAAATGTGGAAACGCTTAGCGAATGACCTGTGAGAAGAACAGCCCAGCTAACTGCAAATGGTTCTTTTCATGCATCACAGCGTAGGCAGGAATTCAGGGTAAAGTGAAACCCTTGGATGTGTATCCCAGCTCAAGGAATACTGTTGGCTGGAGAGACTGCACACCAGAAAGCAAAGTCCAATAGAAAGATGACTGGATCTAGGTAAATGAGGCACCTCCAGCATGTGTCGAGCCATCAAATGGCAAAGCACTCAGAAATGAACATCTGCTAAAGTGAGGACACTCGGATGCAATGTGGGCTAAGAACCAGCACCTGGGGACTTCTAAGGCCTGATCCTCCTCTCGTTTGCACTGGAGTGACCAGGAGTAAGTCCATTCAAGTCAGCAGAGTTACACTAGGAGACCCCACAATCCTAGACTCTAGTCCCAGCTGTACCAGCCACTTGCTGGGTGACCTTGGGCAAGTCGCTTAATCCTTCTGCCTCAGTTTCCTCATTTGGATTTCTGAGATAATACCCAGGGGAGGTATTTGGGAGGCTTAATTAATATCAGTAATGCCGGGGTGAGTTCCTCTGATGAAAAGCACTGTACAGGTCCAAAGTGTTTTTATTTTGTCATCAGGCTTTTCCCTGAAATTACTGAAGAGTAAATAATGCATCTTTTCATAATTCAGTACGGGTGATATTAGCAGATTAGCGTTGTGGGAATCAGGGGGAAACAAACCACCAGCTGCATATAGGCTCAAAGGACATCTGGATGGTCCAATTATGGGACACTCTCATAAGTGAAGGGGTCATTTGTGAGTTGCTTGCAACGGGGGTCAGCAGTTCAGCAATGCTCCGCATTGGGGAGATTAATTAGGACGTGCTTCCACTGAGCTATTAAAAAGGAATCTGGTGCAGGAGTCACTTGTAATATCTCTTAAAGACCACGTGGCCGCTGGGCTGGAGGGAAAATAGCTTTTAATAGCTCCGGTTTTGTTGTTGGTTATTCCTTGAATGTTCAGCACATAGATCCTTCAGTTTCCTCTCCAGAGAGTTCTGCATGGGAAGGACGCCTGCTGGATGGAGGCAGCTGTGCAAATAGCTTTTCTTTGTCCCCATCGTCCAGTTGTGGCTCTCTGTGGGTTCATTGTTCCCCATGTGCCAGTCAGTCAGCCAGCCCTGCTTGGATCGATCCTACGGTCCACGCTGCTTTTCCAGTCTATTCTCCAAAAAGAGAGACTTTCTCCCAGGCAGAGGGGTGAGATCCAAACCTCAGCGCATGGCTCTCACTGCAGTACCTTCCAGTGCTGTTCAGACACAGGCTTGAAAGGGGCTGGAGAAGGGATGGGGTGGGTGTGGGGATCCCGCTGAGTCCTGAGCCCAAACAGACACAAATCCATACCAAGCCAAGCAGGGTGTTTCCCAGGCTCTAGCCCTGTTCCCCAAGGGTGGATCTGCTGCGCTTCTCCTATGCCTGACAAAATCTGCTAAACCCAAACACGTCTTCCTGCAAGTTTGCTCTATAAATGCAACCTCAGCTTTACCATAAGTCGCTGAGCCACATGTCAAGGTCTGCTAAAGAAAACTGTTTAATTTCTGTCTGCTCCTCTCTGCTAAAGGGTAATAAATAAAGATTTTTCAATGTTAATTGTAACCACATGTGAGCTCCAAGAAAAGGCTCGGGTGGGGTGTGTTCTGGTTCCCAGGCCTTCCCCCTGCAGTTCAGTTACATTGTTGCGCTCCTCCCCATCCTTTATAATGGTACGTTTTAGCAGAGAGGATTCTGGACTCTTAGAAATAGCAGGAGTCTGGAAGGTATTTCCGAGTGAGCGGTTAAAACTTTATTGACTCTCGGTACCAAATTGAAATCTAATAAAGATCACTGCTTGCTTTCCTTGGGGGGGGCGGACGGAGGGGGCGGGGAGTGAGAGCCAATGCTAGCCATTAATCTGGGTTTCTCCTTTATTTCTTTTTCAGCCCATCTTTCTGATCTCTCTCCGTCCTAACCACTCTGGCTAACTGCCTTAGTCTCTCCCTAGGGGCCGGTGAACATGAGGCTGAAAGGGGTGCTTGCACAATGAGATCGCGAACGTGCTTTGAAAACTTGAGTGTAGACGGGGCAAGTTGTGTTTTAAAATGCGTAAAGTCAGTCCTGGTGAACCCTAGGCTCCTACCCACTCACGTGTTAAAATAAAACCTGCCCTGTCTTCTCTGGGGTTTTTAAGAAAACGTAATTCGTCCTAGCTCGTGCGCGCAGACACGCCTAATTAGCTGCATTAGAGGACACCACATTAATCGGGGTTTTTCTTTACTTTCCCAGTAGGGGGGCAGTAAAGATATCGCACCTGTTTGTTTTTTCCAGCCCTTAGTTATGGGGCAAAGAAGGAAGGGGGGTGGGGGAACAGCTGTTGGGGAGGAGAGTGGTGGGGAATGGGAACTGAAATCCCTTTCAAAAGGTGTTTAATTCACTGTGGAAGCTGTGCTGTGGTGCAGAACCTTGCAGATATTAAAGTACTTCCGCTACCCTTGGTTTAAAAATGGTGATTTTTAGTATTATTGGGTGTAATTTTTAACTGTCCCGTCCCGTCGTCCCCCTTTTCCTACCCCCCCCATCTCACTTCACAGCTGCGGTGTGATTCAAGGGTGGTATGGTGGCACTAGTAAAATACAGTCCCCTCGCTCTATAAATAATATATTGCCCGTAGTCATTTTAATTTTAGTCTTGCTGTGACTAACGTCCCAGTCGTGTTAGCAGGACATCGCATCAATGCTAAGATGACTCTCACTAGGACAGCGAGGAGCAGCCCAATTCTGTGTCATAGTAACATACGTGACCAATGAATAGAAGGATGTGACTTGAGTCCATATGGGTTTATCCCGTCACTCATATCCCTGCGTGTATGTCCTTGCATCAGCTCCAATGCTACATGTGCGTATTAATGGGGAAGTGCCTTGATCCTTGGGCGATATCATCTATTCCTGAGACTAATGAAATGCATGAGCTAGGTGCTGTGTTACTGTTAGTCTGATCTGCTGGCCCCTCCTCTGATCTTAATAATTGATGGAAGCCTATTGCTCCCTTTATGGGTGGGAGGAATCTTTGGCTTGAGATATTTTATTCAGCGGGGGTCTGCTCTGAAAATGAAAGGGTGAACCCTGCACCTGCTAAAGTCTGGTGTCAAAACTGCAGGGGCGTTGGATTGGTCCCTAGGTGCTGCTGATGTGTCTCTTGAGTGAATGGCTTCCATGTTCTTTTAAGTGTGTGTGCATAGAGTCAGGCTAAGATCAATAGCATTGTAAGAAAGCCTCTGGTCTGCGGACCGCTGATGGTCCACAGACTATGTCTAAGATTTCCAAAGGGGTCTGCACCTCCATTTGAAATGTTTTAGGGGTCCGCAAATGAGAACAGGCGGTAAATCACTGTAAATGCAGTTACTCACCAATCACAGGATAAGCTGCTGGGTTGCACTTAAACGCTGGGTGCATTGGCTAAATGTCATGTCTAAGCTGTGACTTAAAATGCAAACGGTTGTCTTGCCTCAGTAAGGGTCACCGAGAAGGGGAATGGATTTGCCCACCTGACCTGCCACTCTGCTAAATGTCATCTCTGCTCAGTCAATCCATATGGCAATGTGGAAAGAGTGACCAGGGCTAGGGAAAATCTGAGACAGCCATATCTTGGTGGAAAACTGGATTTAGAATCTGGGTCACCCTAAAGGGGAAGTCACTTTAGAATCATAGAAAAATATTAGGGTTGGAAGAGACCTCAGGAGGTCATCTAGTCCAATCCCCTGCTCAAAGCAGAACCAACCTTTACAAAACAACCAGCCAACCTCCTCTTCTATCTTCTGTTCTGTCTAGGTTTTTATACCATCCTCGTCACCACAGTGTCTGGGCACCTTCCAGTCGTGCATTAAGCATTGTGACTAACATCTGTTGTATGTGATTCCTTCTTCCCTGATGACAATTGTATGAAAAGCAACGGCCTACATCTACAGTGGGGATTAGGGATTTTGAGTGCCTCCATCTTTGGGTGTCCAGCCTAAGGTGTCTTTTAAAGGGGCCTGATTCTCAGAGGGCAAATGTGCCGTACTGTGTGAAAATCAGGCCCCTTTAAAGTGTCTGAAACTGGGCCCCCAAAATCACCCCGTCGTGTTTGAAAATTGGGTTTTGTTTTGTTGTTGGCCTCAAAGAAACGAAAGCACCCACTGGTCTACTTTCTGCAAGGGGCTGAGGCCTCTGAATTGGACTCCTGTTGATGTCCTTGAAAGATGATGGACCCCAGCCCCTTGCAGAATGGATCCCTTGATGAGAACCGGGAAAATATTATTAAATATTTGCCAGTGACAGAGCTGGCTGGTTTTGTTTCCTGCTCAAAACGATCAGAGGCCAGTACTTAGCACTGAGTCATGGTGAATGTGTAGAGGGCTTGGAGCGGGGAGTTCTCTTTTCCCTGGTGTGTAACTGTATAAAAGAAGTTTCAAAGGAAGAAGCAGGTGAACAGATGCAGGAAGTTCCGTTTGCTGCACATGCTCGTGTTAAATGTGTACGATTGATGCTCTACCAGAGCAAAGGTCAGATCACTTCAGTGCGACCAGGCCTATAAACATGCCTCGCTTCTGCTCCCGTTGATTGCCGTGGTGCAGGAGAGGGCACGTGGGAGAGCCGAAGAACATGGCGTTGTGTTGTAATGCCTTCTTGCGAATCCCTTGCTCACTGTCCCTTCTGTTGGATTGCAGCGGGCGGCACAGAATCTCAGACCCGTCACTCCCATCAAGTTCTACGTCTCCAGCCGAACAGACACCGGCGTCCATGCCCTCTGCAACTCCGCTCACCTCGACGTCCAGAGAAGCGTCGGGAAGCCGCCTTTCCCTGAAAGCGTTATTGTCTCCGCCCTCAATTACCACTTGAAGCCCGAACCAATCAGGTGAGTTTGGTGGAGGGACAAAATCTTTCTCTGCGATTGCTGGCGAAGGTGCGATGAGCTCCCTCATGTTTATCCACAGAATGGGTCTGGCTGTCTTAAACATCTCTGCAAGCTCCCCACCCGTGTCCACACACACACAGACAGACATACACACAGTCTCCCCTGTCCCTCCAGTACCGTTTGGCAGTCGGGCAGTCTCATCATATCACAATAATGGTACTTTGTGGAGAACCCTCTAAGGGTTGAAATGAGGGGATCCGGCTCTTGTAGTTGCTACATTCAGGGCATGGTCAACCAATGATGCTATGACTGTAACTTCACAGAAAGCTGCAGATTGCTCATGTCGTCGAATTTAGCTCTTCATAAAAGCAGTTCTCATAAAATCAGCTTCGTTTGGACAAAACCCAGGTCGAAACACCTGCTCCCACAGACCTTGCTGCTGGGAAAAATATGATAATTAAACCAAAAGCTTTTGTCGGGAAGTTACATTTATTATATAAGCAATTCATGAGCTATATTGTATGTATATTTTCTGTGTTTCTAAAGTATTGGGTGGATTGAATGTTCCTTTGTTTCCTTCCTAAACTGTTGTGTGCTGTTGCTGTGAGCTGTTAATAGTGCTATAGTCCTCCTCCGAGGTGGATGCATTTCAGTGATTATTGAGTGAACTCTAAGAGCGATGTTTACATCTATCTTTTTTTTATTGTTTTGAATGCTTTGTGAAAAACAACCAAAAAAAACCCTTCCAAATTGTGACAAAGAGTCCTGTGGCACCTTATAGACTGACCGACGTATTGGAGCATAAGCTTTCATGACGAAGTGGGTATTCACCCACGAAAGCTTATGCTCCAATGCGTGTATTAGTCTATAAGGTGCCAGAGGACTCTTTGTCACTTTCTCCCAAATTGGGGCACCAACATGCTGTTTGCAAACCATCACTTTGCTTGTATGCTCTAGCTCTATGCCATTCCCACTATCTGTCTTGTCTATTTCGACTGTAAACTCTTTGGGGGCTGGGATGATCTCTTTGTTAGTACAGCACCTAGTACCATGAGATCCCCATCTCGCCTGGTCCGTAGGCGCTACCGTAAATAATAATCTACATAAGTGCTTTACAGTCCAAATTGGCATTAAGGAAAGCAGGTAGTTGGGTCAGTGCCTGAGACCTGAATGATAGATCCTTGATGTAAGATGCCCATTCATGGTGCTTACGTGGCCTGCTCCATCACATGTCGCCACAACCCACCTGCTGTCTGCTGGCGTGAAATTAAACAAAGGGACGCTTACGAAGGCAAATACTTTCCTGCCAGAGCCAACGGGCTCAGGACAAAAAACAAATCCCCAACAGACCCTGTGAAAGGATTGTTGTTAAGCATAGCAACATTATTGTAAAGCGCCTCTTCCCCCCCTCCCCCCCCCAGCCTCCCTGTTTGCTTTAAATCCTAATCTCCTCTTTTGTATAGCAGGGCCCGACCCAAATGCCGACACAGCAAGGCCTGGGATTTGGGGGCTGACATCACAGTTGCATCTGATCTCAGCATTGCAGGATAGAAAATCCAGTCGTCCGACATTGGGGGACTGCGCCAACCCTGGCTGTAAATTGTGCCGGCTCTGAGATTTTTGTGTGGGTGGTCATTTGTTGAGGGTTTATTTTTTTGTTTTTTTTTAATGCCACTTTGATTTCTCCAGTCCGTGTGGGAGAATCCCCAAATCAGGGTATGAAATACCACGCAGGGTCATGTCCTTTTGTGAGGGTGCTGAGACAGCCTTAATAGCAATACACACAGCAAGGTCACCCCTAAAGCACAGGACACCCACAGCCTAGTCCATTTCTGCAGCACCCCAAAGAGGCAGCCATTTTTATCACAGTGGGGGTGAACGGTGAGACAGATTAGGAAGCTTGGTTTAAAGGTCCCGATCCCCCAAAGCTCTCTCAGGCTTTAACTGGTGTGGTGGGTGCTTAGCAACTCTGAAAATTAGGCCCATTGTCAAAGATGTTTAGGCGCTAAAGATGCGGCTAGGTGTCTGGTGGGGTTTGAGAAGCACCAAAGCCAGTTCAGTGCCAAACGCCCATTGGTTTCAGTGGGAATTAACCCCGAATATGCTTAGGCTCTTTGTGACTTGCTCAGGTCCATGCACTGAGTCAGGATCCAGCCAGAGTTAGGCCGAGCTGCTGCTCCCCATGCATGTTCCATGAGACCCCTCGGTGTGTGGACAGGCGGAACAAGGTGGAGGGTTCGCTGAGTGGCCGGGACCCCAGAGTTCTGTCTCTGCTCTTGTTCTCTTTGGCACAATCTCCAGAGCGTTCTCCATGGCAGCGTTTGACAGCACGCAGTGCATGGCTTTGCCATTAGTGACGCCCAGGACAGGCGTGGTGACAGCCCTGGATGACAGGGATCAGCGTGGGAGACCTTCCCGCTGTGCCTCCTGGTTGGGAGCTGTTCTCCACTCTCCTAAATTCAGCCATGGTGATCACGTGTGAATCCACGCTGGCTGCCATGGTGGCCAGGGTCCTACCCACGCACCGTGAAAGCTTTCCCAGGGTCTGGACCCGAGTGTCTGCAGCTCTCGGGGCAACCCTCTTGGAATTCAGGTGCTCGGCACCTCTCAGGATCAATCCCGGCTCTGGCTTATTGCACAGTTTCCGGAGCCGGGTGACCAGGCTACTTTGCATTTAAATACAGTGGGGCCTTTTGTCTGAAGGCTCTCGACTGAGTGAATAAATGAAGCAGCATCTGCAGCAGCTGTCTCGGCGCCAGCTGTGCACTCTTATGTCTGAACAAGTGCCATGGTATCTGTATGGGAACGATTAAGTACAGTCCTCGGAATTTGGGTTCCGCGGACAGAGGAGATGCAGAGGGAGAAGGTGTTGTAAGAGCCTTGTTATTAAAGGGACAATCAACTTCAATTATTATTTTTAATTGACTAATTTCCTGAGGGATTCCTGCTCCCTTACTGATGTTTAGAAGGGTCTTTAGGGCAGGCTAAGGAGCGATCTCATTGAACATACGCCTGCTCCCACCTCCCCGGCCATGCATCTTCCTTTTGCCTCTTCAGTGTTCGCTTTGCTGCTGCTGCTGTTCTTTGGAGGTGCCCTCTCATGGTGCCTGGGAAAGGGAGTTCACCCACCAAGGTGCATGCGAATAATGTCTCGGTGCTGGGGCTTGGGACAGGGAGCCCAACTGGTCCCCGGGAAGGAGTGAAGCTGGCAATAAAATGCTGGCAAATGCGGAGTAAACAAAAAGAGATTTTCTGATCTCATTTGTTTAGCGTAATCTAAGGTGTAAATATTTAGGTAAAAGTTTTTCAGAGGGGATTGTGATTTTTGTTTCAAGTTGATGATGTCTCTTGAAGTGCAAAAAAATTAGTTTCTTCTTAGTTTGCAAAGTCCATTAAGTTCCCTCAAAGCAAATGCTTCTGTGATGATTATTTAAAAAAAAAAATTCAGTGCCACCATCTCACCATTCAGAGGCAACCCTACAATAACAAACCAGGTTGTGCAGCCCAGCACAATAATAAACCAGCGTTGACAAATGTGAGCCACCACGTCCGGATGCCCCTCTTAAAATACAGGAAAGAATCCTGGTGGTGGTGGTTTTGAGGTTTGGGTTGAACTTGTGTTCACTGACGGTTACGGTGCAAAGTAAAAAGGAGCAATAAAATCAAGTTTGACTTCCACCCGCCTGGCCCCTGTATCGGTCTCAGCTGTACTGCAAACAGCAAATGCATCATTGTAATTTCACTTGTTTATGCCCTCAGCCAGATGGATTGGTAATGGCTGTGGTTACCATGTGGCCTTTGAATGCATAGTCAGAGGCCAGCGCATGAAGCCAGTGTTTCACAAGCCAGCTGAAGTTACGTGTTTAACATCTGTGGGGAACTGTCCCTCGATAGCTTTCACCTTGTACAACACATATAGAAAATGGCCTACGCAGCTGTATTGAGCGCTAGGAGAGGGCTTGTTTTCAGATGACTCTTTGGTTAAAAAAGGCCATAAAATAGAATTTGGTCTTATATTTTCAGTCTCAGAACTTAACCCAGTTTGGAAGTCAAAGAACTTCTGATCACCCTGATAGTAGGAAGGAACAGGGTATAAACGTGGAGGCCCCATATTTGATTTCTTGCTTGTGTGGTCTAGTGGCTGGAGCAGTGGTTTGGAAGTCAGAACTCAGATACGAAGGCCAGAAGGGACCATTAGACCATTTAGTCTGACCTCCTGTATATCACAGAATTTCATCTACTTCATCCTGTGTTGAACCCAATAATTTGTGCATCCTATTCCTGGCTTTGCCACTGACTCATTGTGACTTGGGCAAGTCACTTAACTTCCCCGTGCCTCCATTTCCCCTTGTCAAATAATTCCTGTTGGCTTCATTGGGGGTGGTTTTAGGCTTCATTAATGTTTGCTTGGTGCTCCGGAATTGCAAAGTGTTCTTTTCTGAATTTGTTTGCAAAAGTCCATGCAATTTTTCTTTCTAGCAAAACGAATTTGGTGTTGGCAGTTGTCCAGTTCTAACTCAGTAAGTGCGTGCATCATGGTGGGTAGGTGAGGGACTGAATTCAATAAGGAAATAGCCTGTAGTGATGTGTTCCCCCTGTGACTCTAACTAGCGAATTGGGGGGTTAGAGGTAAAGGTTTTAAAATCATGGTATGTAAATTGACAGGGTCCTTGTGATTATAGTCTGGTTTGATGGCTAATCATTATGGGGGGGGGGAGGACATGTAAGAAGAGCATTTTGCTTTAGTGACGAATGAGATAAGCATCGAGAAGTGGAGCTGGGGACCAAAAAATGCTTCTGGTGTATATATGTGGCTGTGTTGGAGGTCGATGACAATTTTTTGCATGCATCAGAGGGTGAAATTTGGCCTCACATGTGCTATAAATAAGAGCTCTGGGAGTGATGAGATGTAGGATGCCAATATGTTAATTGAATTTGGGAGCATGGAGTTTCCGAGAACATCTCCAGCTGTTGCATGAAGGCAGCAGGGTGAAAGAATTGGTTTTCAGTCCAGCAGGCTGCCAGAAGTTATGCTACCATAACCACCACTATTAACCAAAGGAAACCCAGAGGTTCTCACAGAATTTTACCGCGGTACTTCACATTTCTGTAACACCTTGAGATCTGAGGATCCGAACACCCTTTCCACAACATCTCTGTGGGGGGAGAAAGGGGATGTATAGGTATTACTTCACCACAGTGGAAATGCATCCACCTCTGGGGTGGAACATTGTGTTTAACAGCACAACACTATGGGGTAGGAAGTAAAGAACACAATACCTCTGTGAAACTATAGCGAGGATTTAGGGAAGCAGAATGTAATTCCTTGAGATGGAGTTTGGCCAGAATACCATTTATTTTTTTAAGTACTATGACATTTTTAATGACCGTGAGTGGTCAGGATTTCAGTCTCCTCTGAATGATATGGCACAGTGACCCCTATGGCCATGCTGGGGTATTGGTTCAGTACTGAGGGAAGAGTGACACCATTCAGAACAACCATTTATCCAATGTCTAACGCACTTTAAGGAAGTGTGGGCCTTTGTCTCCCTCTAGTGGCTGGTCTGCTGAAGGGGATAACAGCCTACTGCAGTTGCAAGCTAGTGGAGTAATCCCTTTAGCTCAAGTAGTAGGGGGCAACGCTTCTAGCACTGGACGTTTAAGGTTCAAACCCTGTTCCAGGCCTAAGGGACAGATCTTCCATTTCTACTACAAGGCCTTTGAAAGCCAGATAGCAATCTCCCTGTCAAACCTTTTTATGAGGCAAACTGTACTTCATAATCAATACATCTCAAACTGTGGATTTATTTTCCTCCCGACGGGTTTATGGATGCTGTGGGAATAAACGTGATGAACATGTCTCTAGATTTCTGTGCTGGGCTTTGGATGGAGCGGGGAGGCTGGTTTTGATGATTGTGATGAAAGCTCAGAGTTTTATTCCTTCCAACCCATAAAGAAGCTCATGGTCTTGTGTACTGAGATTGGCATTAGACAGAAGATCCCGGCTAGAGAGCATCCAGTGAAAAGTTGGCAGTCGTATCCCAAGGAAGGGATAAGCTTTTCTCTTTCTGCATAGCCTATTGGTCTGTACGGTTGTAATGACTGACCCACAGGATGGGGAATCTCACTTTATTTGGTCTTTAACTAGAGCTAGTGTCGCTCTGACCGGTTAGAGGGTTCGGGTTTAGAGGCGCTTGGGTTGGTGCTGCTTCCTCCTCCTTCCCCTGGCTGTACTTTTCAAAACCGTCCATCTGCTTCATATTAAGGAATTGGTGACGGGCATGAGCCGGAGCGGACTCAGCAACCGCCACTCTCCCTCTGTAAATATTACTCTGCTGAAAAAAATTCCCTCCTAATGCTGAACAGAAAACTGAGCACTTTCATGTGGTGGAGATCGGGGAAGGGGGTGGGGAGGGACGGTCTTTGTGAGAGCATATTATTGTCGATAGAGTTTGGAAGGGAAACAAGATTCCATGCTGGCTGGCTGGCTGCATTATCAGCAGTAATGTCCTCCCGTATAGCTCTCCCATATGCCATGTGGTGGGTCTAATCTCTCATCTGAGCTTTCCCCCTCCACAAAACTGGCTGCAGCAGATGATGCTCCACCAAAACCCACGCTCTGGAGCTGGAGACATGCTCAAGGAATTCCTAACCTATCGCAGGAGAGTTTGAAATCCACCCTCTATCCAAGCGCATTGCTGCATGCTAGAGAATAGGTCAGCGGCTACTCCCCCTGCCGGACTCAACGGTGTGTGTTCTCGCATTGTGTGGTGGGAGAGCAGGAAACCAATCTGGGGTCTTGTTATGGGGTTGGATGCAGGTATCGCTTGATGACGGTCTTTGGCCTGTGCTGTTTAGGTCAGACTGGTCTTAACATCGGTTTCTTCCCCAGAACGTCCAGTCTGTTGTTTTGTTGCTAAAGAGTCCACACAAAGTTCTGAAGCAAATGAACCACGCTGGGGCGGAGCCTGAGCCTGGCTGCAGAGAGCAGCGTAGGAGACCCCATCCCATCTTGCTGCAGGACCCCCAAGCTGCTCCAGTCCAGCAGTCAGGCCTAAGTAGGGAGTGGCTTAGTACTCATCGCAATGATGAACCAGCATAGGCCAATTTTCTGCCCCCCTCCTCCTCTAACTCTCGTGTGTGCCTGTCCACAGTCTTGGCTGACCCTTGCACCGGAGTGCACCAGTCTTGTGCGCCCCCTGTGCAAAAACTCGGAGGATCTAAGGGCATTATCGTGTTTGTTCTGTGGCTCCTATCCCTATGGCAGTGGTACCTTGCGCATTATCTGCTTTAAAGGGATTTTACATGCCTAATGATCCTGTTATTCCCCCAAAGCTCGTCTGGTTGCAGTCCCTTAGCAACTGCCGCATCTCGACTCAGTCTTGCGTTACTTTAGGGCTGCAAAGCACAATTTGAAGGCTCTCGCCCACGCAGATCCAGTATGCATCACATAGATGGAGAAGATCTGTTAAAGACATCTCGTCTCCCCAGCCACTGTAGGATGGCTCCCCGCCGTATATTTGCTGGCGTTTTGTCAGAGTGATGGAATGATGGCAGGAAAATTGACTTGTATTCCTTTGTTTCTGGTTTCAGTTCCATATTTGCTTATTATTTGCTTCCAGATTAATGACAGACCTAGCAAAATAAACATTAGTGTCAGATGAAAGCGAAGGAAGCCAAGTATTTGGTGGTCGCAGGACCTGCTAATAAAATATTGCTTCCAGACAGATTCTGTTGGGATCTTTAAGAATCGCTTTCGCTTCCTCTGTATCCCCAGTGGAAGGTAGTACTGTACCTCTCTGAATCGGAGCACAGGAGAACACAGCCAAGGGTTTCACAGTAACGAGTGATTTTTTTGTATCATCCACTTGAGAGGGGTAAAGGGCCTGGTCTTCAGACAGCGCTTAGCACCTGCCCTTTGAAAATCAGGTCGTTTTATGGCATCTCAAGTGGGCCCCCCCCCAAACTGAGATGCTACCGATCACCAATTACTCTTGAAAAACTAGGCCAGTGGATTTGGCCTCTCCCTTCCCCCTCTCCCTCCCCCCCCCCCCCGGTGTGGGAGGAGCGTCCCATAAACATCTGCCAACGCTTCTCCTCATCACTTTCAGAACTCTTCTCTGCCTGGGTGCCTCCAAAGAACTTGACAATGGTTAGGCTGCTGGAGTGCGGAAACCACAGCCCAATAATGCCTCATTGTTTCCTTGTGCTCCCCCCTCTGTTGACTCACTGGGGCAGAGACTGTCCTTTTGTTCTGTGTTTGTACAGCACCTAGCACAATGGGGTGGTTTTCGGTGGTGCTACGGTAATCCAGATTAATAGTCATCATTCAGTTCCTGTCAGTAGGTGGCGTTCTCTTACCATGCAGTTTTAGCCTGAAACGATCATGACTAAGCGCTGTATCCGGCAAACATCGCCAGGCACTGGGCCCAGTGCTGATCCTGCGCTGACAACCTCCTGCATAGAGTCCCTTCACCGGGGCTCCCAAGCGGATGTATAGTTCCATTTGCAGGGTCAGAGACACAAGCAATAACAGTGGGGTGTTGCATATCAGTCACAAGTTTGCTCGGTGCGTCGTAGACGGCACGTACCAGGCAGGCTTCTGAGAAGGGCTCACTTGAAACGTTTGGAAATTTTGGAATATTTTGGGGAAAAAACAAATTCATCTGCCCCCCCGCCCTTCAAACCAGCTCTAGTCCCAGTCTGAAAGACAGAGTTGGTAGAGAGGAGACAACTCA
This sequence comes from Chrysemys picta bellii, assembly GCF_011386835.1. Classification (NCBI taxonomy): domain Eukaryota; kingdom Metazoa; phylum Chordata; order Testudines; family Emydidae; genus Chrysemys; species Chrysemys picta. The sequence continues at coordinate 7,810,662 of NC_088811.1, read as the reverse complement.
CTGCTGGAAGGATGTGGGGGTGGAAAGGAGATGGGTTACAGGTCTATGATTTTGTGGTTACAAGATGTACACGCGTTTTGATGGTTCCCATCTTTTATGTCGCTGAAGAAATCCCAGCCGAGGTAACCAAGGGATCTAAATTCCTTTGGAAATCTCGACTTTGTCAGTGCCTAGCATGATTTTTGCAGGCCGTGCTGCTGAAATGGGCTCTTAGGAGTGACTGAAATGAAGCAAGGAAGGCGGCCTAGAGGACTACATTGTGGAAAGACAGTCCCAGCTATAAAAGGACTGTAGCACTCATTACGCCGAGTGTGCGAGGCGGGAAATAATGTGTACACAGAAGAATCGTGTGAGCATAAATATATTTCTTCTCTGAAAGAGCTGCTCTATTGGAGTGCATACAAGGGTGATTATTTCCTAATAAGCATATGAGCATTGACAAGGAAAGCTCCAGGGGAACCGCATACTTGCAGAGTGTGTGTGTGTGTGTGTGTGGGGGGGGGGGGAATAAATGGAACATTTAATTATGGTACTGGGGTCAGATGAGGCTTGTTACTGGAAAACTGCATTGAGTCCTGCAGCTCCGCTCTCCTTCCCACTTCCTGATCCACTCCATAGCTATCGGGGAGAGGATCTGCGGGCACTCCAGCTGGCAAAAGTCCCCAGGGCACAAGAAAAATATTTGTAAATAAGTTTGTTGCTCAAACATTTGCTCTTGATGGGCACCGGGTTTTTTAATGACCGTTGATCTCTTTGCTCCTCAGATGCCAGGTTCAGAGCACCCCGTACTTAATGCAAAGGGTGCCTGGCACAGCGAGGACCCCTGCATTCCACAGAGGGGCAGCCCACCTTCGATAGAGTCACACCTGCCAGAAGAGGGTAATGACCTCGGCCTCTTCCAAAAGCCTGTGGGGCAATATAGTTCGGCCTGTCCCTGCAGGATAACAGATCTGTGCTCTGCTGGACCAAGACGGGGATTTGAGTTCCAAGGCGAAGGATCCTTTGCGGGAAACACTCTGATATCACCTCTTGCCTCCAGTGTCTTAAATAGATTGAAAGAAGTGGGGGAGCTAACGGGCATGGGAACTGCTCCCCAAAGCCAGAGAGAGTAGGAGGAGCCGTATCCCTGCTTCCCCCCGCTATAATCTGTGGCCCCCCTCTGTTTTAAACCAAGGTGGCCCCATCTGATGGTCGCCATGGCAGCTTCTCACAGAGGCAGGCAGTTGCTCCTCTACCTGGATTAAAATAGAAAACAAGGGAGCGTAGGAAACTGGCAAGTTCCTCCCCGGTGTAACGGCTCTGAAGTCCATGGAGATGCTCCGGGGACAACTTTGTCCTAGCGCCCTTCTTGGCCTGGTTCTGCCACTGCCTTGCCGGGTGCAACTTTCTCTCAATACACAAGATGCCCTTCCTCTCAATACACAAGAGCTTGTGATTTCCTGGAGGTCTCTTAAATGCAGTCCACGTGCTCGTCTTCCTGGCTGCAGAATCAGTCGAAGAGGCAGCAACGTGCTCTCTGCATTTCCACCCGACTGCGGCAAAGTCGTGTCTGTCTTTGGGGGGGCGGGGGAGTGACCTAGTTTCCTGCTGTCTCCATCTGCTGCAATGAGCTGAGTAACAGCCTTTAGAAAGAGCTAGTGAGGAGTGTGCTCCTTGGGTATCCAGGTGGGCCATGACTGGAAGGGCCCCGATTCAGGGCCCCGATTCAGGAAGGCGCTCGAGCTCATGCCTGACTGTAAGCATGGGAGTGAACTCATTACAACCCCCAGGGAAATGCTGTTTACCCCTTCACATAACACACGAACCGGGGGGTCACCCAATGAAATTAGTAGGCGGCAGGTTTAAAACAAACAAAAGGAAGTATTTCTTCCTCACGGTGCAGTCAACCTGTGGAACTCCTTGCCAGGGGATACTGTGAAGGCCAAAAGTAAAACTGGATTCATAAAAGAACTAGATAAGTTCATGGAGCATAGGTCCATCAATGACTATTAGCCAAGATGGTCAGGGATGCAACCTCATGCTCTGGGTCTCCCTAAACCTTTGAGCCCCAGTCTACACTACAGAGTTAGGCTGGTGTAAGGCAGCTTACGTTGACCTAACTGTGGAGGTGTCTATACTACAATACTCCTCCCGGCGCTTTAACCTCGCTCGCTATGCTGACCTAAACAAAATCCACCTCAGTGAGAGGCATAGCGCTTAGGGTGACGTAGTTAAGGTGACACCGTGTCGGTGTAGACACTGCGTTGCTCACGTCTCCCTAAGTGGCCTCCAGGAGGTGTCCCATTGTGACTGCTCTGGTAACCGTTTTGAACTCCGCTGCCCTGCAGCCAGGTACACAGGTGTATGCCCCTCCCCTTTTAACGCCCTGGGAACGTTTTGAAATGGCTTTTTCCCGTTTGCTCGGTTTGGAGAGCTAACATAACAACTGCCCAGCTGACCATGCCGGCTCACCGCGCGCATCCCTGCCTGGAGTACCCCAGAGGAGGTGGATCTCCTGGGTCTGTGTGGAGGGGAAGCTGTGCAGTCACAGCTCCGCTCTAGTTGTAGGAAGTTCGACATCTCCAGCCAGATCGCTCGGGGCGAGGAGGAGGAGGGCTACACCAGGGACGCACAGCAGTGCTGCGTAAAAATCAAGGCACTGAGGCAGGCATACCAGAAGGTCAGGGAGGCAAATAGTTGCTCTGGTGCGGAGTCGCAGACATGCCACTTCTACAAGGAGCTGCACGCCATCCTCGGCAGCAACCCTACCTGCAGAGTCAAGAGCCCCGTGGATACTTTTGGGGGTGGGTGGGAGGGGGCTAGAGTCACTGGCCCACCGGAATGAACTCCAAGGATGACTTGCCTGGATGAAGAAGTGGAGGCGGAGGTGGATGGGGGACAGGTGACCGGGAGATCCGGTGGCGTGAGGAGCCAGGATCTCTTTTTGACTCCTGAGCAGTCTAGCTCTGGTGAGCCTGATGCAGGGAAGGGAAGCTCTGGTAAGTACTCCATTTGCTTCAATATCACAGGGACACCGCTGCTCACGTACTGCTTTTTTAATCAGGCTAGAGGAGGTCGTGAAATAACCAACAGAGGGCCAGTTGCTATCTGCTTCTCATTCCCCTATACAGCTAGGCAGAAGGGGCCCTGTGGAACAGTTGGTTTATGCACGCTGGGATGTCACATGAATCCTCCATAGAGATCTTTAGCAAATTTTCCTGGAGGTAAATCTGCAATCCTCTGCCGAAGGTTTCTTGGGAGGGCTGCCTTGTTTCTTTCCCCGTGGTAGGACACTTTGCCACGGCACTCAGCAGTTACTTCAGCAGGCACCATTGCAGCATTCAGGAGTGAGATCAGCTACAATCACCACTGCCTTTGGAAAACAGTACCAGTATTCAGAACAACAGCCCTATGCGCTTGTACGGATACCCCAGTGCCACCCTCCCGGAGCTGCCATCCTGCTCTCTGACTCAGAAGGGAAAGTGAGAAAGTTGTGATTGTAACTGGTTTGGATCAAGGGGTGTAAGTGCACTGAAAATAGGACCTCTGTCCATTGTTTCTTTAGCAACTGCAGATGTGGCCTTGAGGGTCTCTTCAGGCATCCTGGTGGAGCGGCTCGGCAAGATGAGGAGGAGAAAGAAGAGGAATAAGGAAGGCATGTTCCAGGAGGTCCTGCAAGCCTCTGGTGCTTCGGATTGCGAGCAGGCCTTGCAGGGTGGAAATCAATGACAAAATGCAGAGGGATTGGGTGTACAGGGAAAACAGGCAGCAGGAGATGATAGCGGTGCTGAAGGGGCAGACAGACATGCTGCAGTCTCTGATTGAACGTCAGGCTGAGCACATCTGTGCTCAACGCCGCTGCAGCCCATAGAGATCTGCATTCCAGGACCTCCCCACACTTGCCCCCACCCCCATATTCCATGTATCTTCCAGGGCTGCAGCAGCACCCCAGGCACGCCGCCCTGCGGGAAAGTGTGCACAATGGCAGCCACTCATAAACCCAGCAGTGAGAGCCTCGTTGGCGTATGTGTTTGTGAATTCCCTGTTCCTTCCCCGTTAAAGATACTTTTCCCTGTATGTGTGAAGCTTAACTCAGCATTACATAGGTATGTTTGCATGGGTGTGGAATAAAAATCTATTATGGAAACTGAATTTACTTTTATTATTCTCCAGCATATGGTGGCTGCTGCTAACATTCGCAAACGACAGCAATAGGTGCATTTGCATTCTCATAATAAGGCGCACACAGTAAACCTTACAAAGTTCATACCAAGGTGCAGAAAAACAGTGCCAGGCTCAACACATGACAGCAACACACATTACTGTGGCTCATTGTTTAAATGCTCCTTCAAAGCCTCCCTCAGCCGACTAGCTCCCCTTTGAGCCCCTCTGATAGCCCTGGTATCTGGCTGCTCAAAATTAGCAGACAGCCGATCTACCTCCACGCTCCACTCCTGGGGGAATTTCTCCCCCTTTGCGACACAGATATTATGAAGCGCACAGCAGGCAGCTATGACCATGGACGTATTGTCCTCATTGAGGACTAACCTTCTGAGGAGACAGCGCCAGCGACCCTTCAAACCGCCAAAAGCACATTCAACAGTCATTCTGCACCTGCTGAGCCTCTTGTTGAAGCGCTCCTTGCTGCTGTCGAGGTGGCTGGTGTACGGCTTCATGATCCATGGGAGCAAGGGGTAGGCTGGGTCTCCCAGGATCACTATTGGCATTTCCACATCCCCAATGGTAATCCTCTGGTCTGGAAAGAACGTCCTTGCTTGCAGCTTTCTGTACAGTATTCCTAAAGATGCATGCATCATGCACCTTCCTTGCCTAGCCTGTGTTGATGTCGGTGAAATGATCCCAGTGATCCCCCCAGCACTTGCAATACCATAAGTAGCTCTTTCTGTTGGTGTGCTCCATCACCAGGTGTTCTGGGGCCAAAATAGGGATATGTGTGCCATCTATCACCCCACTGCAGTTAGGGAGCCCCGTTGCTGCAAAACTATCCATTATGTCCTGCACATTGCCCAGTCACAATCCTTCATAGCAGGAGGCAATTAATGGCCCTGCACACTTGCATCACAGCCACCCCCACAGTGGATTTCCCAATTCCAAACTGATTCCCGACTGATTGGTAGCAGTGTGGCCAGTTTCCACACAGCGATCGTTACTTAGGATTCACCTCGCGGCTATAATCTTTGCATGAAAGTTAGTGCTGATGTGATCAATCTGGGGTGAAATCCATCAACTCTAAGATTTATTCATTCGTTGCAGAGCTCTGCTGTGAAGGGACCTGGTGGGGGAGAGCATGGCTCTCTTGCCATCATTCATGTGATCTAGCCATGATGGTGGTACTTGCAAGGTGGGAAAGTGCAGAAAGATTTAATTTTTAAATCCACATCAGTAGCAACAGAGTTAATCACGATGTTCTATGTTTGTGTAACATGCTAGGGATACCAAAGAAACTGGTAAGTATATAGTGACTTCTTGCAACCCCCCCCCTCCCACCCCCCAAAAAAAACACACCACTATGCTTCCTTTGACATTTGCACCAGCCACTGAAGAGGTAGTGGCCCCGTTGTGGTTGATGCTGGCCATAATGTAGTGTAATATAATATCTTGTATTTGTGTAGTACATTTTATCCCACAGCATTTCTGCAAACCGTGAGCAAACTCCTGCTTGTCTTACTAATGCAAAACTTTCCCCTTAAGTGATTGTGTGTGTGTGTGTGTGTGTGTGAGAGAGAGAGAGAGAGAGTGAGTACTTATCTATATGCATATTTAGATGTGCACAAACGTGCATTCCACATCTACTGCTTAGGCAGAATGGAGCAGCTGTTTAGCAGTGCTCAGAAACACATTAGTTTAAGATACAACGTTCAGTTGAAATTGAAATGGAAAGGGAACTAAGGGTGGCAGGAGTTAATTATTCAGGTTGGAACCTAGGTCAGGACACCAAGGTTACCTCCCTATTCTTGCAAAAAGAGCTCTGGGGTTGTTAATAACTGCAAGGGGTCAGAACCTCAGTTTTGTGTCTCATTCTAAAGATACCACCTACAGTGACCCAGGCTTACCCTTGTCTGGGATTTAAAGGTATGCTAGAAGTGATAGCTAACACAGTCTAAAACTCTAGGGTGGGTAGTCAGGGTGTGTAGACTTTACCCAAGTGCCAGCCGGTTGAGTTGAAGCATACAGTCTCCCTTTCTATCCTAGTCAACACAAATCTACAGTGACTCCAAGCTCCATGCTAAAGAATTGGTTTATCAGCTCAAAGGGATGGGTGGTAACCAGGGAATCATCAGAGGAGCTTCCTAGAGAAGTCTGTTGTGTGTTTAATTCTGGAGGTCTCCAATCCAGGTGGTGACCAGGCTTAAACCAGTGGATTAACGAGGATCTCAACTCTTCTTTCCTGACAGCATTCTGAGTGCCTATCAGGTGTCTGATAACTTCCACGCACGCTTCTCCGCATTGTCAAGAACCTATGTTTATCGGCTGGTGACAGGCTGCTCTCACTATTCCCAAATACCGGTGTTTGAAAGGGATCTGTGCTGGGCTCCCAAGGGAGAGTAAGTTTATTTAATTAACAGAACTCTTCAGGTAAATCCCCCTTATTGGATTATGCAGATGTTTTTCGGTTTGTTTTTGTTTTTTAAGTTTCAAAGTGAGTTAAACTAAGTGGAATTAAGTCCACTTTAATTCTGAATAATTTAATATGGTAATGGGTTTAATGTGGTTTAACTAATACACTTTACATTCACACCTTTTAGTTAATTCGGATTCACTTTCCTGAGTGTTCCTGTGTAGACAAGCCCTTAATTTCCAGGTGTGAGACCAGATCCCCAGCCGGTGTAAGTCAGTTTTGTCGAATGAAGTCACTGGAACCACACTGACTTACCACCGCTGTGAATCTGGCTGTCAGTTCTTTCCTCAGTGAGATCTGGGGTAACTGCAGTGGCTTTGCTTGCTTACAGCTAATAGCATATTTGCAGTGACTGAGTCACAAAGGACTGCATCTGTGACTGATGTTCTCTGTGCTGCCAAGCCAGAAACTCGCAATGGAGCAAACTTTTTGCATCCTCTGTAGAGAGTGAGAAGCATCTAAAATGAATACTTTTTTCTGTACAGCAAGTTAATTCTGACAGTCTAGGGTGCAATTATCCAACAAGAAACAAATGTGCAGAAACCCATTACCTTGCAGATTTTAAAGTTATGGATAGTCTGCTCTTTACATCCCATCAAGATTGACAGCTCAAGATTTTTTTCTTGCCCCTGTTTGCAAATCCATATAATTCTTCTCCCTGATCACATTCTACAATACTGTGTATTCAAATAATGAATGAACGCAGGTGCCAATCATTCACGTGCAACCCTACAAAAACAAACCAGTCTGCATAACCCAGTGCTCATAAACAATCTTGGAATAGCAAACCAGTTATTGCAGATTGGTACCTATGAAACAACCGTTTAGTAATATAGCAGCATACCTGCAATGGAGGATACAAACATTTTAGTAAAGAAACAAGATGTTGGTTTCAAGCTTTAAGATATTATAAATTGTGAGTTAAAGAATAAAACAACGTCAAGCTATCCTCATTCTTTTTTTACCAGCGTATGCTATAATAAATATACATTCAAGAATATTGGTTTTTTTTGGAGTTTTTTCAATCACATTATAAAACAGTTTTATAACTTCAAAGTCAGTTACAATAGTTTTATCACCACTAATGGAATAACTTGACATTTTTCATTACATGTATTCTTATAAAACCAGCATAACAATCCCAGATGGTCCCAGCAGAGAAATCAAAATTATATTGTCCTAATGTTAAATATGTGGATTCTTTTTTGTGGGCTGGGGAGGGGAAAAATCAGCTTAAAACTGCAAAATTATATGTTGCACCCACAATAAACCCTAATCTCAAGCTTTGTGAAATGACATTTAATTTAGTCCAGATGTTGCAGTTAATTTTCTCAAAGGACAATACCATACAATGGGTAAAGACAGACTAACAAACTCTGAATGGGAGGCAATTTACTAATTGGATTGATCCTTACTCTAACAAAATCCAGAGAGAAAATTCCCACTGATTTCAGTGGAAAGCAGCATCAGCCCTAAATACATAAATATATTTTAAAGGGACACTGTCAGTTTAAAATTCCCTAACCAGATTCCTTTCTGTATTCCCAGTATCACCTTTAGAGGTAGTTGGGAAATAACTTTTTGTTTGTTTGTTTGTTTTTTGTTCCTGTGAAAAATTTCCACAAAAATGGAAAAAATTTTTGAAGTTTTTCTTCAAAAGTTTGGGGGCTTTTATTGAAAACCTGAAAATGTTCAGCCAAAACCCACACCATTTTTGTGGTTTTCTGACAACCCCTTCCCCCCCCCCCCCCCCCCAAAAAAAAAAACCATTTAAGCAAAAATGGACATTTCCTTTGGTGATTTCCATGTCCAGACTCTCAAAAACAAACCCACCATTTTTTGCCACAAAAAAAACCTTAAAAAAATAGCTACCCTCTTTAAACATTTTGGATTATTAAATCTGAATGGCAGTTAGAAATCTTAGTTCTACTTTTTGCCCTTTACCCTGTCTGTTCATTGAGAGTTTGCAGTGCCTTAAGCTTGTGCTGTTACTGTCAGTTCCTCTTCCATCTCTAGTCAGTTGCACCTTCTGGTTGGCTTGGTTGTAGCAGGCTATTCCAAAGGCGTGGTTTAGGTCATTGTCCTTGTGTTGTGAATTTCTCTGCAATTTCCATTTTAATTTATAAGAACCTCATCCTCCAGAGAGAGTTTTTGGTTTGTCATTTGCAATATGGGAGTTCCCCAGCCTTTACTCGCCCCTCCCAGCTTTTTTCTAGAGTGTCTGAATCTGGGGCTTGGACTTGGACCCTTCTTGGAAATTTATTATCTTTAACCCCCGCAAAGACATTGGTGTACAGAACCTTCCCGTGCTTCCAGACTCACCCTACGACCTTCCTTCTTGCGCTGATGCATCTCTCTCCATTTTGTTCCAGCCATTTGAACGTGCCTGCCATGCAGGAAGCAGCAGGTTCCCTCCTAGGGACCCATGACTTCAGCACCTTCCGCTCCGTCAGCTCTGAAAAACCTTTCAAATCTCCCATTAAAACCCTGGCCCAGGTAGACATCCGACCCTCTTCTGGCTTCATGTCGCATCACTATGAATACAGGTAAGAACCCACATAGCCCTCAGCCCTGTCAGGCGCTTCGTTGATCATACACCTTGACCGGCCACTGCTTCTGCTGAGCTGACCACGAACTGCAGCTTGCCAATAGCCCACTCTTCTCTCCCCTTGCCAGCAGCCTAAGACTGGAAACGAAGGGGACTGAAAGCAGCAGCCCACGGCCGAGCGAGCCGAATAGACCCACTGGCTGCCTGTCCCACTGTGGAGTGTGGATCGGGCAGATGCAGTGGCATGTTGTCATTCCTGCCCTCCTGGTCAGTATCGAATGCCCCGTTGGCGGGAGCCATCAAACTTAACGTGACTCTGGCTCTTTGCATCCTCTGCTCTGCTAGTGGAAGGACATGCGTTGTTCTCACTGGGTGGAGCGTTTCCCTAACTTCTCCTTGCCATACAGCTGAGAAGGTGGAGAACCCCTGGGTTACAGGGGATTGGCTTCAGTTTTTAAGGCTCAAAGCCATCTTAAAAACCTCTCCTTTCTGGTCAGTGATGTACCACTCATTAAGGTCAAGAATTGAAACTGGAGCACTCTGCCCATTCCTTGTTGTCTCCGTAAAGCTGTGCTGGATTGTTATTACTTCTGCATGAGTCTTGCTTGCATTAAGTATTTAGTGAATTAGCCATATTGCGTGTCTCCCCACACCTGCCCCGGCCAACTCCATCTCACGCTTAGGTTTAGAGTGGGGCACTTGAGCCAAACCTGTCGGTGAGATTTTCCGAGTGTTACATGCAGATTTCGTCATCTCCGACTTTGGCCAAGGTTCTGTGGAGCAAAAAAAAGGGACTGATCCTGTGTGATGTAAGCTGCAGACATCGCTGCAGCGTGCACGCCCTCCTCCATTGCCAGCTGTCCAGCCTTGCAGCTTGCAAGCGAGGTAGTTAAAGGGGGAGGCCCGTGCCATCTCATAGCTTTGTGGTGACCCTTGTAGGCATGGTGGCACTTTATGAGTATAGTAGGCTCACTGGCAGGGTGATCTGTTTTAGGCCACTGGGCATGGTCAGCCAGGTGCTGAGATCCAAGCTTTAGAGTGCCTAGAGATTTGGTGTTTGTTCCATAAACCACGTTTTAAAAAATAGACGCCTTAAACTGTCTTGAAAAGAGAAGAAAAAGGAGATGTTTGCACCCATGTTCATAGGCTAGTAAAAGAGCAATGACTGTAGCTGTCCCACCCGGGTCAGACACTCTAAGCGAGGTGGAGTTGGGTGTGATCCGTACAGGAGAGACCCAGGGAGGAGAAACAGGGTGTTTCTGGGTTGGTGTTGGCGTCTCAGCGGGTGGCACTCTCTCTTGCTACCATGGCACTGAACTGCCAGACTCTTGGGTTGAGTGTAAGACCGAGGCCGTGACTACTTGTGTTCATTAAACATTCCCTGGCATGTTTGCCCCAAAGTAGGAATTCTAGCCCTTGTTGTCCTGATCTGTTCCAGTTTAAATCTTTAAATTCTACCTCCATCAACCCCCAGCTCTGGGAACGGCTCAGTCAGGTAAAGTGTGCCTCCTGTCCTCTCCAAGACTATGATGCACTGTTAGCTAATGCGTTCCACTCTAGAGGCAGCTGCATTTCATCGTGAGGAAGAAGGGATTCCCCTCTATTCAATTTGCAAAGGGGTCCTGGATTCATCGGGAGTTAATATGCCAGAGAAGTGCAAGAGGTGGTGGTTGGTTTTTTTTAAACACACACTGATCTGAACAGCAGGTCACTGGTAGGCATCGCCTGGCTTGTTAGGCTAAGTGAAAAATCAATTGTTCTGGCATGTGTGTCCAGATTAAGCGGACATCATGATGTGAAGAGAAGTGGTAGGTCATGATGGAAAGACAACCCTCCTCCCCCAAGAGATCAGTGTTTATAGAGCTGGGCCACTGGGGGGAGAATACACACATACGTTATCCGAGCTAGGCAGGATCTTGGTAGTAAATCTGCACCTACCTGATCTGACCCTTGGCCACCACACTCCACTGGGCAGCTGAATAAACTGCCTTTCCAGGTAGTTCCTGGACATTGATGGCAAGGGGGAAGACTGCTGAGATAGCTGGCCTCTTGTGCACGGCAGCCTCCTTGTGTCACTCATTGGCTGCTGTGGCTGGAGACAAAGAGCCTTCCTCCATCAGGGCTGGATGGAGCTGAAGTTAAAACACCTCTTTGCATCTGGGCCCCCTTCCCCCCCACACTCCCCCCCCAAAAAAACCAAACCTGTGTCCCCATCCTGCTGCGTTCTGCCGAGGGGGAAGTGGCAAGGAGGTGACATTGGCAGAGCTGTTGGCGCTGTGAAAAGTCAGGTCATCTTCCCATTAAAGGCATGTCCTCCTGACGATACCGGAGCTCTCGTCCTTAAAAAACCCCACAGCTCTGTGTAGCTAGTAATGCTTAGCCTTGAAGGAGGGCTTTGCCGCAGAAGCTAATCCATCCCCTCAGCGCCTCAGCTGGGAGGTGAGAATTACCAGTGGGGAAAGTGAGGCAGTCCAGTGTTTTGGCCTGGGGTAAACCCAGGGCGAGTTAGGCAGAGCTGGGTCTGGAACTTGGGAATGGCTGACTTGGAGTTTCTTCTCTAGGCACTAGCCAGTGCTGCCTCACATTTATCCAGCTTGTGCAGCCTGGCTTCTCTGCACGTCTCTGCTGGCACGTTTTCAGGCTCACCTCAGCCAACAGGCCTGCAGTCTGCCCCAGGGTGGAGGGAGGAGCTGGGGGAAAGGGTAGAAGGCAGGTAAAAGGAGCCAAGGAGAGGTGGTGATGGGGCAAGAAGGGGAGCTCCCTCTCCAATCTTACTGTTCAATAATAAATTGCTCATAGTCCAGCAACCAAAGGAGCGGGCCAGAATTGCATATCTTTACTGGCACAATCCATCCAAAGCCACCTGCCTGTCCATCGTGAAGTTATGGTATAACCAGTCATTAGCGTGTGGAAATGATTGCCCGTGTTTATGGGATGTGTGGAGCCTGGGGGATCTGGAACCTAAGTGATCAGACACATCAGGGAAAGAGAAGTGTGATTTAGACCCTTCTGGATTAGTACAGCCAACTCCAGTAAATGGCCACCGTGGTGTACATCCTGCTTTTCATCAGTGCAGAATGTCTAGATTAGGGTTTGCAACGGAGTGACTGCAGCAGTGTAGCTACTCCAGTGCCAGTATCATAAATGTAGACAGGCCCATTTTAGTACCAGGGCTGTTTCTTGAAACCCATCAGTTGCTCTTTGATTCAGAGTGAAATCTCCCTGCACTGAGCCCAGCTTCAGGAAAAAAAAACCCAATAGCCTGATAAGGAGAGTACTACTGGGGAAAGCAGTGGACTTGGCAGATCTTTCTCTCGTCACTCATCTATCAATTTGTGAATTTTTAACGTGGTCCAGCTTGGTTGTGTGTGTTCGATTTTAATAGAACGCTGTTGATTTAAATTGTTTGGAAAGGGAATGTGCATTTTCTAGTTTATCTTGCTTCATAAATCCGTGTGAAGCAACTTGAGAGAGCCTTCAAGCTGAATCAACGGCATCACACTAGTTGTTGGAGGAGCATTTCTGCTATGTTCTGGTGATGCACAAAGGCGGCTGTTTTATAACGAGTCATTTTTACAGCGATGTAATGTTTTATTTATTTATTTACTGAGCATGCAGACTTGGGGCTTTCAGAGGTGCATGATTTCAATGGGATTTGGATGATTAATTCCCATAGATGCCTTTTAAAATCCCAGCCTTAATTATTAAAATCTTGTTAAACCAAACCATTATTTTTCTGATGTAGGGAATAAATACAATTCTGGCTTGATTTATCCTTTGTATTAATCTCCTGGTTATAATGAATCTGTCAGATGTTCCCACGGTGAGACAGTTGTCACTTATGAAACTGGGTATGCACCTTTCCCAAACCTGTGACTGACAGCCAGTGTACTGCAGCGTGTGCATTTCTTTACTGAAGTGGCAGCAGGAAATCAGCTTGCAAAGAAAGGCTTGAGGTTGCACTAACCGCATATAAATAGGTTTTAAGACTAATCTAAGAGGTTTATTTATTTTTTTCACTCGGGAGGGTGGGATACAGAGAATGATAAACCATGATCTTTTAGTCAAATAATGCAGCTTTTCTTCCTGCTTCTTTCTTCCCCTCCACACGAAAACCGAGCTTCTGAATTGACCACTTGTCTGTGTAAAAGGGCAGCTGTTAAAACGGCTCCCTCCATCAAACTCCGTGTTGCCTGGCAACAGTGGAAGTTAGGTTAATGTCCCGTCAGTACAAAGCACTCTTGAATGCTACAGCCATGTTCAGGAACTTAGCCCCATTGCTGCTTCCTTGGGAGTAATTTTCCATCACCTGTTTCTCACTGAACATGTATTATTCGTTGCGAGGTGCTGGGTTCTGCCAAGCGAAAAGCCAGACCAGAGTTCTGCTTAGAAGAAGAATTGTGTGTGATATTAATAAGAAGAAGAAAGTTCCCCCTTATGGAAAAGTCTGATAGGATCTGGTTCTCTGTTAAATTCTTTCTCTAAGTTTGAGTCATCTGATAGAATTCTCTATTAAGTTATATCCCTGCTATAAAATTCTATAAGAAGGCTCAGAAAACTTTCAGAAAGAATCTCATTTTCCATTCAGCTCCATAGGTTTTTAGAGCAACTTCTATAGACTGCTATTGGTTTCATCCTTCAGTCCTATTCGACTTTGCCATCAGAGATGCCACTTGCATCGATTTAGGAAGTCAGATTTCACAGGCAATTCCAGCCCTTGACCCCAGCAGTATGTGGCAAGATTTCAGCCTAGTCCTGATCAAAATCATAGAATAGCAGGGTTGGAAGGGACCTCAGGAGGTCTCTAGTCCAACCCCCTGCTCAAAGCAGGACCAATCCCCAGACAGATTTTTGTCCCAGATCCCTAATGGCCCCCTCAAGGATTGAACTCACAACCCTGGGTTTAGCAGGCCAGTGCTCAAACCACTGAGCGATCCCTCCCCCCTGCTTTTTATATGCTTCTTTTTAGAAAAAAACTAAAATTCAGAGATCAGCTAGATCATAGGCCTGAGCACCTTTATGAGCTCAGATGGGACAACTGAGGCAGAGAGGGGGAAGTAATTTGCCCAGGGTCATGACAAAGCCCTGGCTGGGATGATTTAGTTGGTGTTGGTCCTGCTTTGAGCCGGGGATTGGACGAGATGAACTCCTGAGGTCCCTTCCAACCTTGATATTCTATGAGTCAATGCAGCAAAACAATGACAAGAACTGAATGCAAGTGTCCAAATACTTAGTGTCACATAATGGGTGGCCAGGCCCTCAGTTTTCCTTCTCATTAAATTGGGGTCCAAGGTTATTGATCAGGGAACTTGGAGAACTAGGAGACCAAGAAACCTTGCCCGTGGTGCTGCATAAAATGAAGGGAGACTGCAATAAATATATTAGCCTCGATTCAGAACATGTGCATAAACGCTTTGCTGGATCAAGACCTTAATCTGATTAAAATTGCGTATGGGCAGAGTGCATATGGGCAGAGTGCGTATGCATGTAAAACACATACATAGAGGGGAAGTAATGGCATGGGGAAGCAGTAGGATATTAACGTTTTCTGACAGGAGCAGAGTCTGGGGGTGGGAACTGAATGAGGGGAAGGAGAAGCACATGTTGCAGCAGGATGTGATCAGTGATTTTTCTTTAAAAGCATCCTCCCACCATGGAGTGTCCTAATGCCGCGTTCTGCACCCTTTAGTGCGCCGACCTCCGGTGCTAGCAGGTGACCTCAACCCCACTCTGCCCTTCTGTCTTTGATCGCATGGTAGCTTTTCACCTTCCCAGAGAGCCGAGCCCTTCCCCACAGGCCTGCAGGTTCTGAACAGGCCCAAACCAATGGGGAACCAGCCTGAACAACACAGATGCATTTCTCGCAGCCACGCTTTCCACACACACACAGACCCCTTCTGCCTAAGCACAGATGGTCCAAATCGTCATAGCTGCCCAGTCTGCCATTAGTAATAATTTTGCAGGGGCGTGGGAACGGACCATAGAGCACTAACAGTCACTGCACACAAAGGTCGGGATTAGCAAAGGTAAATGTTATCCCGAGTGGCAGTAGGAAGGAATTGAGGGAGGGGTGGTGAATGGGGGAGCTGGGGCATTTGGGAATTCCCAGTGCATTGGATAGTTTCCATTCGCTATCACGTGAATTCCAGCAGCACTTGGTCGCATGGATAAATACCGGTGGGTAATTAATTATGAGATCACAGTGGGAGTCTATAAATGTGCTGCTACGTATGTACCCTCTCTATACACGTAATGGACGGGAGAGTGCTTTGTCTCTGTCCCTGTCCCTTTGTAGAGTCTGCCACAAAACCGCTTTTTTCAGAAATGAACCAGATTGGATCCACCGTAAAACAAAAATCTCCCCATGTTGGTAGGATGGTGTCGAGGTGTCCTTTGGAGGTTTTAAAATCCTGTTTTCAATGAGTCTTAGAAACCCTAAAACTTTTGGAACTCCAAGGCTGGTATCCATTTCATAAGCTAATATTTTTGCCTTCATCACGTGGGCACTGGCTCGTTGTGGTAGGATCATGCTTTAGGGCAGGGTGAACATTTTGGTTGTTACAGGGTTGCTCTTGAGTGCAGTGCCGTGCATGCTGGGTTTTGTTTTTAGGGCTGTAGGAGAGGAAGGTTCGAACTGGTCTGTTGTTGTAGGGCTGCTCCTAAGAGTTGGGCTGCAGATATTGATTTGTTGTTACAGGGTTGGGTGTGAACACGGGATCTTCTGCCTTTTGGGGTGACGGGATGGTGCAAAGGCACAAAGTATTCAAAGACAACCAATAAAGAATTAAATGGGGTTTGCAAGCCTACGTGAAACATTGGGAGAACTAGCGTTGGTCGGATCCCCTTTAAGGAACGTTGGTGATCATCCCCGAAGGTTTTCGAATCCGAGTGATCTCCAGGTTGCTGATAGCAGCGGCTGTTTCTATCCAAGCAGCACGATTTGACAAGGGAGAAGAATGCCTGCTTAAATAATGTCTGAACCAGAATCTCCATCTGGCCGTTTCCCCCGACTCTCGCCCCTGTATGGGAACGCCTCTCTGTCTGCTGCTACATGCCTTCCTGACTGCTCCAGATGGATTCCCTGTGCACGTCAGTTTCCTGATTTGCTTGCTCTGGCCTTTCCAGCAGCATGTGAAGTCGCGGTGTGGACTGCTGAACGATGAAAAGCATTCTGCAAAGTCGGTGGTGACCACATGACTTTCCCCAGTCAGCTCCGATGAAATCGCATTGTGGGTTTGCTCTGGGTATTAGGAGAGGGTTTTTTTCCTGTTTCCAGCAGGGAGCGTTCCCAGAGTCAGCACTTTCTCTGCAGGCAGTTGAATTGCACCTTGTTTTATACTGTGTATCTCAGGTTGTAGTCATTGCTCTGGTTGTGAGCCATTGTGCATACGTGTATAAGAACCTATACCCGCTGCGCTAAAGGATCCTAAAGCTCTTTACAAGCTTAGGAATCATGCATACAAACTAGGCAGGGATTGCTCAGAGGCAGCCATCTCTGGGGTGGAACATGGCAGCTGTTAAACAGCTCACAGCAATTTTCCACTTTAATTTAGGAGTGGAAGTGGTGCTGAACGCTATCTCTAGCTGAAATGACAGAAGAGTTTAAATAGGCGGCATGTAGGAACTGTGTTATGTTTTAACCAGGACACTGAGGTTAAAAGCTATTACCAAAAAAAACCCCAACCACTCCCAACTTCGGTTTTACATCTTCT
This sequence comes from Chrysemys picta bellii, assembly GCF_011386835.1. NCBI lineage: Eukaryota > Metazoa > Chordata > Testudines > Emydidae > Chrysemys > Chrysemys picta. The sequence continues at coordinate 7,793,783 of NC_088811.1, read as the reverse complement.
CTGAAAGATTGCTCCTCCTGCCATCCAGCAGCCTCTGTTTGGGGCACTGGTTCATTGCTGAATCTCTAGGGGGAAAATGCCACCTACTCCCAGACCCACACCAAAGATTTCCACCACAGTGAGCTGGGCTGGTTTAATTTGCAGTCGGCTGCTGGCCACTGGATTTGGATAGACTTTTGACAGCAGCTACTCTAATGCAAAGTGGCATCGTTCAGCCCTGCAGGCTAACTGGGTTTGCAGAGAAGAGTTAGTAGCGCTGTGAGATGTGGACCAGAAGTTCTGAATTCCCATCTCCCCACTGGGACTGGCACTCGTCTCCTCTGTGAAGCACAAGTGATGAATCAGGTAGATGGGACAAGCCCTTTCGTTCTGGTTGGATGCTGGAGGGAGATCACGGATGACCCGTGAGTTCTGGACATCGCTCCTTGTGCCCGTTACTAAGTGCATCCAGTCAGTGGTGCTGATGCAAATGATCAGCCGTGTGTATGAAGGACCTAATAGCTACTCTGCTAGCTGCAGTAGCTCCTCTGCTGCAGATGCACAGTGCATCCGCTCTGCAAAATACGTAGGGCCTTCCCTAACCCGCGGGAAGATCGGTGTTTCCTTTTGCATTACATTCAACTGCCTGCCTGCAAAACCCCCGTTTAACTGCTGACCGAAACAGGCACTCAAGAGGTTTACATTCCAGATTCTTTGCAGGGCAGCCGGTTTCCTTAATCTGCGTCTGTGGCGTGCGTCTGTCTGAATTTGGGCTTCGTGGATGTCAGTGCTGAACTTGGGCCACAAAGTTCCCATCCAGCTTTTCCCAACATTGCGGGGGGAGGTTCGCGTCGGTCTCGGTGTTGACGTGAGGGATTCGGATGTTTCCGATGTTGCATTAATGGGTATAGAGTGGGGCAGTGGTTAGAGAAAGCAGCGAGGACATAGAGCACTTGGAATACAGCTGTGACAGCTGTTGCTTGGGGCCAGATGCAGCCAGCCCTGGGCAAGATCCCAGTAGAGTGTGGGCAAGGGCTACCAGGGTTGCCAGGTAGGGGAGGTGGCAGAAGGTCAGCAAGGCAGAGGCAGGAGGAAAGGTTCCATTGAAATTGGAAATGTAACCCGGAGAAGGAGTGGCGCCTAGCCCCGGAATTGCCTGTCCACGCTGTAAAGCGGACGCTCTCCTGGAGTGCGCATTGCAGGGCATGGCGTGCTCTGCACCAGAACTGGTGGCCACCACTTGCAACTCCAAACCCAGTTATAACGCCACCAATGGCCTGCCATCTACGCTCCAGATGTTGCCAGGCCAGCGGACCCATGTTGTAATGGTCATGGGCCAAACACACTGTCCTGCACAATCCCCCTGATGATGCGGCACGTAGTTACAATGCACAGTGGGCCTGGCCAAGCAGCAAGACCAAATCTTGTTAGAACCCAGGGACCCGGTTCTGTAAGCTCCTGTCCTGGCTGCAGTCCCTCTTGGGTTCAGGAAAGACAGTCACACTTTGCCCAACTCACTTGCAGAATCGCTTATTCCCCTCTCCCTCATACACTGGTTGCTTTTGTTCCTGTGAATCGCGCTAATTTCCACCCCCTTGTAGCTACACTCCAAGATCTCTAGTGACGCTACAAACCACTGAGTGCTGTAGCTTTGCCAGAGGCTCAGAGAGAGAGAGAGAGAAATGCTGGTCCTGAAAGCTTGGCAAAACCCAGCTTTCTCTGGGGCGGGGGGAGGAAACCGGGAGGGGCGAGACAGAGCATGCAACAACCTAATGCCATGAGGTTCCAGTTAGTAATTCATCCCGAAGCCTGGTCAGGTAACGTCTAGCAAATTCGATTAGAAATCACACCCATAAAAAATTCCTTTTAATGATGCTGAACGCTGGGCGGGGATGGAGACAGAGGACAGGGGGCATGGGAGGAGGAGGCAGATTTATAGTGAGCTGCAGCTTAGAGAAAAGCAAGGGAGCCTTATCTGCAAATGCCCCAGGGACGCCTGTAGCCAGCGTTGCGGAGGGTTGGTTAAGGGGGAAGAGATTTGTTTTGTCTGCTAGCAGTGCTGCCTGCCCTGCTGTCTCCCCCCCACCCCCCACAATTCAATCTGGCTGGTTTCGAATTCCCTCCTCCCAGCCAAGCACAAAACCCTCCTCGCCGCGGACCCCGTAATGGAATATCCCCACTGAAACCCGGCTCCTCTGCATTTTCCCAGGACGGGAAATTAAAACCAGAGGCGGGGAACTTTCCCCTGCTTCCAGCACTCCCTGTGTCTGGGGTTATTAGTAAGCAGTGCTGTGGGGCGGGGAGCTGACCAGGATGCTGCCTGTTTCCGGCACCTTGATAATTGTCTCTCCCTTAAAAGAGGCTCACGGCATGAGCAGCATCGACCAGGGGGTCTCAACCTTTTTCTTTCTGAGGCCCCCCCAACATGCTATAAAACCTCCGCAGCCCGCCTGTGCCCCAACAACTGGCTTTTTGTATATAAAAGCCAGGGCCAGCATTAGGGGATAGCAAGCAGGGCAGTTGCCGGGGTCCTCATGCCACAGGGGCCCCTGTGAGACTACATTGCTCAGGCTTCGGTTTCAGCCCCCGGTGACGAGGCTCAGGGCCCCGGGCTTCAGCCCCAGGCAGTGGGGCTTCGGCTTTCTGCCCCTGGGCCCTAGCAAGTCTAATGCTGACCATGCTTGGAGGACCCCTTGAAACCTGCTTGCGGCCCTCCAGGGGGCCCCGGACCCCTGGTTGAGAACCTCTGCTCTAGACGGCACTTGATCTGGTTAATAACTGCAAGCCCCCAAGCCGGCAGACGACAATGCCTGTGTTCAGATTCTACCACTCCAGCTCATCTCGACGAGCGCCTAATTGGCGAGTAGCCCATTGGTAAGTTAAGGTGTCTAGTGCTTAATTAGCTCTGCTAAGTTTCCTCCCTCTTAAAAGGAAGGAGCCCAGGTGGCTGGGGGACCAACTCCAACCCGCCCAAGTGGTCTGGAGATGAACGATTAAAGGGTTAGAAAACCTGATTTATTAAGTTTAACAAAGAGAAGGTTACGGGGTGACTTCATTACAGTCTACAGGTATCTAAGTGGGGAACAACTACTTAATAACGGGCTCTTCAGTCTAGCAGAGAAAGTAGAACCCAATCCAATGGCTGGAAGTTGAAGCTAGACAAAGTCAGACTGGAAACAGGGCGTACGTTCATAACCGCGAGCGTGATTAACCATTGGAACGATTTACCAAGGCCTGTGGTGGATTCTCCATCAGTGACCGTCTTTAACTCAAGCTGGGATGTGTTTCTAAAAGCTCTGCTCTAGGGATTGTTTTGGGGCAGGTCTCTGGCCTGTGCTCTGCAGTGGGTCAGGCTGGAGGATCCCATGGACCCTCAGAATCCGTGAATTGGTGAAAAACCTGAATCTCGCTCCAGTGCATTAGCCACCGGCCCTTCCTTTGTCGGGACTGGTTCCTCACCCCTGAGGCAGATGCGTGTTCGCTGCACGTTAGCTGCCTCACCAGCTCAGTGGTGGCTTGCACTGAACGCATCTTGGCAGTTCCCCGGCGCTTTTGCCTGGGCTCCCTTTTCTGCCTGCCCTGTGCTGTCTATTTTTAGCCTCGGTTGTTGAGACCTGATCCGTAACAACATCAGAACACGCATCTCCCCACATCAGTCCGTGCTCGTTGGCTGAGCATGCAGCGCTGATGTAAGAGCCCTGACCGGCCCTGGGGGGGGGGGTGTGGCTGTCCCTGGCGTATTCCCTCTCTGCCTTGCTACCCCCAGTGCCAACTGAGCATGTGACATGGGCATGGAGCCCGGTTTCTCCCGCTGGGACAACAGGATGGAGCCACCCACCAGCAGAGGGCGTCAGACTCCTGGGTTCATCCTGTCTGCTGCCGATGTGCTGGAGCTCGTATGCTGGCTTTGAGCATATGAATAAATGATGTTGGCCTCACAGACCCGTTAGGACAAACTGAGGGAGTTCTCCTTTAGCTCAAGTGGAAGAAGCACATGGGTCTGGAACATTAGGACCAGGGTTCAAGTCTCCAGCTGTCTCTTTTGGAAGAGGGAGAGTTAAATCTGACCTGCTGGGGGCTCCTTACATTCATTATCTTGGTGATCTGATGCCCAGCTAACTGTGTTTGAACTGTGGCTGAAGGAACTGCAGTGAGCAGCCTGGCTCTGCTTCCAGGTTTATGTTGGCAAATGTTATTAACTAAATGGCTCCAATTCATTAGGTAACGAGATTCTTCATTTGCAATTTCCTGCAGCACTGGTTTCTGAACAGCCCTTTGCACTGGGTATTGAGACGCATAAATGAAATAGAAATGTAACCTGCAGTAAATTAGCAATAGCTGCCTCCCTGGTGGTGGTTAAAGCCAGTTCTTGTTTGGGAAGGAGCCTGATCAAGGGGTCAGAGCTGCTTTCTTCATCCTTTTTCTGCCAGTAAGCAAAGCCGCGTTAGCCACCAGCGCAGACCGAGGGCTGGGTGCCCCCGAGAGAGAAGGGAGACTGTGTCGGAGGCAGTGTTTCCCGACGAGACAGATGGGATTTCGTAGTGCAAAGGCTGAAATTAACGTGACTCGAATCCCATGGCGCTGCCGTTTCCTGTTACGTCCTGGCCAGGCCCTTCCCTCTCCCCAGCCTGTTCAAACGGTGCCCGCCTCTTCTCCACCCTCCCTTGGCTCTATCCCTGCCCCCTCCCTGGAATCCTTCCACTTGCTGCAGTTGGTTGAAAGGTTGACCATGTTTTTCATCAAAAATGTGAATGCCGATAGGGAGGGGAGGGACAGAAATGCCCCATTTCCCCTCCGGCTCTAGCACTCGCTTCCTGTCTCCAGCATCTGATGCACACTTCCCAGCCCCGTGAGGCTCTGTGGAATTGCACAGGGAGGTAGGAATGGCCAGGCCGAATCAGACAGTCCATCTCGTCCTGTATCCTGGCTCAGCAGACAGAACCAGCAGTTTCAGCAGAAGGTGAAGGAAGCCCCCACCAGCTAGTGGACAGTTATGGAATAATACATTTGACCCCAGCTAAGGAGTGGATGCCAGGAAGCTGGTGGGGTTTATATCCCAAGGAAGGTGAATAACAACAAAGCGGTGTTGCACGTGGAAGGGAAGGCCACGTTTGGTGGACCTCCAGTGTTCCAGACAGTTGCACCATTTCCTAAAGATGACCTGCAAAGAGTAGGAGAAATGGGCGTGTGCGTCTTTATTTTTGCTGCTTCCTGGTGAATGAGAAAAGATCTGAAAGGTTTGTGGAAGGAAAAAAAACCAACAACCTGGTGTGTTTGTTACATTATGAATTCAGTTCTTTTCCACTCTGTTTCCCTGAAAGACTCTTTCGATGATTGGGGAACTAGTCACAGACACCAAGCATTTGAAAACCGATTAAATGGAAAGAGGGGAGATTTTGATGTTCAAAACTCTGTTGTTTCAGCAACAACTAATTAACTCAGACACCTGCTAAATAGTTGGGGGGAAAAGCTCTCTCATTAAAGATGCAAACCCCAAGCTAATGGGATGGATCCAGTCACTGAACTAATCCATGTTTACGTCTCTAGCACTTGTTAGAGCTGCCGATGAGATGGAAAGCTGGTGATGCTAATACTCTAGAATTTTTCTGTCTTCGTTGGGGTTTACATATTTTTGAAATAAACATTTATTTTTTTTTATAAGCTTCTTTGAAACAAACCTCTCCCAAGCCAGACAATGTCTCCGGATGACTCCTGGTCGGCTGTCTACTGGGAGGCTGCATCCCCTGCTCTCTTGACAGGTAGAAATTCTTTCTCGACATTTGGCTGTGGATGCATTTCATGGTTCAGCAGCTGACCCCAGTACGGAAGAATGTCCATCTCTGCACCTTGGCTTGTGCAACTGAGCAGTCCTGGAGGGAGCTGCAGGAAGGGCTGGCTCCGTCTATCCCAACACATGCAGCAGCGCTGCCTGGAGCACTCACGGTGCATCCACTTTATTAAGGGGGTGATGAGAGCTTCCTCAAAGACAACTGCTAGGAACTTTGGGCCGGACAGGTGCTCCATCCAGTCCAATATCCTGTCTCTGGCCATGATCGGTACCAGTTACATCAAAGATCCAGACCTTGCAATTGGCAGTTACGGTCTCAGCTGCTCCCAAGGAAAGTCTACTCCCAAACCACACACGTGAGAGCTTCTGCCACACAGCAGGAGGCTTTATCCGGGCTTTCCCCATCTTGCACCTCAATTACTGCAACATCCTTTTCTCTGGCCTTGACCAATGCAGTCCTGTCGCGCTCAGATCCCTTCAGAATGCTGCTGCAAAGATTGTTTGCCTGGCCTGTCGCTTTGACCGTGTCACCTCCTCTCTTTGCAACCCTCCACTGGCTCCCCCTTCTCTAGCATACCAAAAATATTAGCTGCTTGTTTTCGCTCTCAAGGTCCTGCATGGCCTTTCCCCATCTCTCATTCGCTGTCCCACCGCCGGTCGGTCCAGGATCCCAGCCTCCACTGCCCACTTGCTTGTTTGAAAATGTAACACCTTTGTGCTGTCCCCTGTGCTGGGGTTGAGCTCCCCATAAACATCCACAAAACTAATGAATTAGCCTCCTTCAGAACCCTCCTTAAGACCCTCCTTTTCCATGACACCTACACAAAACTTGACAGTGGTTAGTCTGCTGGTGTGCAGAGACCACAGCCTGTCCTGCTGACCAACACCGTCTCATGGTTTTCTTGTACTCCCCTGTCAGTCTGTATCTACCTTTGTCTATTGTTTTATATGTAGATGATAAGCTGTGTGGGACACGGGCTATTTTTTGTTCTGTGTTTGTACAGTGCCTAGCAAAATGGGATCCATGACTAGGGCTCCTAGGTGTTGCAATACTGCTACTACTAATTATCCTTCCAAAACTCTTGTCTGGTGTGTGTTTTCATATGTACTATTCTAACTCTGGCTAGTCTTGTTACTCCTATCAATGCCTCCTACCCATTTAAACCCGCTAAACTTCTTGGCATCGGTGACATCTTGTGGCAATGAGTTCCACCGGCTAATTATGTATCATGCGGGGGAAATCTTTCCTTTTGATCAGGTCCGACGTGGCCGCTTTTCAAGTTCTTTGACTGTCCCCTTGTCCGTGTATCGTGACACACGGGTCATGCTGGTTTCTGATCAATGCTCCTTATCCCATTCATTATGTTGCATGCTTCTGCCGTGTCCCCTCTGAATGTACCTCACTCCTGGCAGCACTGCTTCATTGCTAGCTGCAGAGCGAGCCGCTGTCAGTGCAGCCGCCGTGCTCGTTTCCCAGGTGAACTTTGGACCAAGGTCATGCGACGGATCCCAGAACAAGAAAGCCGCACTGGGCTGCCATGGAAAAATCAGCTCCCGGCGGTGTCATTATTAACCATTGACTCTAACCCCCCACCCCCGATCCCCATTACTTACAGATGCCTGGAGTAAAATTGCGCATAAGGGCTGCAGTGCCTGCTGTTTAAATAATAGTGCTTCAATTAAGGCCCATTTTGCATCTTCTGGAGAAGAGTGTGTTTTGTGCCTCCTCTTGGGAGATGTCTGCTCGGGTTACATCAGCCAAACGATCCTCATGACTCCCCTCCCCCCGCCTCCTGAACAGAAGCTGCATAATTGCAGCAAACGCCAAAAGCAATCTTCATGTCGGTGGGAGAAGAGGCTGGTTTTGTGTGAATTTAGTGCTTCTGAAAGTAGCAGACAGATTGGTTCGGTGTGTGGGGGGGAGGGGGGGGAGGGAGGGTCAGCAGTTCTGGGTAGCTCAGATGTTGGGCAAGTTTCCTCCACCTAGATGTGCCTGGGTCCAGAACCCTGACCTAAAAATCCTTCCCTTGCCATTCCAGCTGGGGGGTCTCCGCCCAGCTCTGCCAGGGCACTTTGTTCTCCGCCTGTAGCAGTCGCCGCTGATCCAGTTCTGCGCACTCCCACAGCTCTGCACCTGCAGCATCCCCTGCTGTTCCCGGCATCCTGTCTGCGCTTGGCTTGCCCCCATTTAGATCTCAGCTCATCGGGGCAGTGTCCTGCCTGGGTATGTGCGTCCTGCGTGGCTTTTGATTGGTTAAAGCCCAGTTGAGCCATGCGCGAGGCTGGTGAGGTTTAATGAGGGGGAGCTGGCAAACTGGGCTATGCAGCTGTTGAGAATTTAATTGGAAATAACTTGAGGAGGTGGTTGGCCTTTTAAATGGATCAGCAGGGACCACCCAGCAGGCGCAAATAAAAAGTGTTGATTTCCTGCTTGGTATGGAGCTCCTAGCCCGTGGGCAGCACCTGTGTGGAGCACCTCCGAGCCAGGCTGAGACACATCATCCCCACGGAGCAGCCCAGAACCGCCCAGCCCACTTGGCCAAGGCATTGCATCCATGTATAGTCACCACGGAGCTGTCCTGCCCAGGTGGGACAATCACATGAGTGAACATAAGAACAGCCATACTGGGTCAGACCAGAGGTCCATCCAGCCCAGTATCCTGTCTTCTGACAGTGGCCAATGCCAGGTGCCCCAGAGGGAATGCACAGAACAGGTAACCATCAAGTGATCCATTCCCTGTCGCCCATTCCCAGTCTCTGGCAAACAGAGGCTAGGGACACCATCCCTGCCCATCTTGGCTAATAGCCACTGATGGACCCTATCCTCCATGAACTTATCTAGTTCTTTTTTGAACCCTGTTATAGTCTTGGCCTTCACAGCATCCTCTGGCAAGGAGTTCCACAGGTTAACTGTGAGTTGTGTGAAGAAATACTTCCTTGTGTTTGTTTTAAACCTGTGCTCATGAAATTGACCACGTCTCCCCAGCAACCGGACCGTACTGTAAATGCTTAGTCCTTCTGAGAGTGCCTGGCCATCTCTTCCCCTCTGGCTCAGACCTACTTTGTCCTTGGGCATTTTAGGGTCGTGCTATTCAGTGAGGGGCGAATTGCTGAAATGGCAAGAAAAGAATCCCCCGAAAGAATCCCCAGGACAGCATCTGCTTCCTCGAAAGCTACGTAAAATCGGCAACCCCTCTGGTGTTCACAGGCTGGGAAGAAAAGGGAGGGGAGTCTTAGCCCTGACACAGGGAGGTTGCTGCCCCAGGACAAAGTCAGATGAACGGGGATTCCAGCCCCGTTTCACTGACCGACGGGGCTGCAGCCCCTACTGTCAACGGGGAGAGTCAATTTGCACCCACGTCACTTACCCTGCCCTTAAGCGGTGACCGCTTCTCTACTGCAAAGTAGCATTGCCTGCCTAGGCCGGGACAGCTGTCCCTGTGGCTGATCACCAACAGCTGAAATCCCTAGTGGAGGCAAGGCCCTGGAAACCTCCACCATGCTGGCAGCAGCCCATGTGAGCTCACGATTCAATAATAATAATAATGGATAGTAGGATCCCCTGTAGCTGCCCTGTTCAGGGAACGTCTGCAACCTTTGGCTCATTGGAGGTGCAGGTAAATGTGATTTTCCCTGGACTGCAGCAATGTCCGTATCTGTGCTAGTTACATGGTTGGTCTCGGGGAGCTCAGAGCGGAAGGGCAGGGTGAGCGCTGCTGGGCAGGGTTGAGGTCTGTCGGCTCCTTCTGTTCGGGGCCAGAGCGGCACTTAGTGTTTTGAACGGGTTGAGAATCCGTGGGGCGCTTTAGTGCATCGAGACCAAAAGGAGTTAAGAAAAAATTTAAAAACCCAAACTTCCCTGACGGGAGAGATTATTGATTGCACTAAAACTGTGATCTGAACCCCTCTCCCCCCCGACCCCAGGCGAGCAAGGGCTATGGGCATGTTCTCCTCTGTAACCAGAAACCCGGTGGTGAGTGCCATCCAGGGAGCACAGAAACCGGGCCTGTGTGTTTGATTCTCTCTTCTCCTGCCAAAGGCTTAAGAAGATTGAGAGTGGAATTGTTCCTCCTTAATCTCCTCTCCTGGAGCCTGTTTTAGTCTTTTGTTCCCGTTCCCCGTTAGTTTAAAGGGATTCTTTTTTAAGTCATGGTGAGATATAGGGAGAGACTGAGGCTCAGCGCTGCGCGGTAGTGGTGGCACAAAGATGACTTGTCTTAATGTGCTTGAGTTTTGGTGCCATTGAGAGCGAACAGGTGAATGGCAGAGCAGCGGGTGACCAAAACTTCCCCAGCCCAGCTCTGCTGATGCCCTGGAATCCTGACTCCTGGCATCCCCTGCCGTGCCCATCCTACCTCCCCCAGCAGCTGTCCTGATTCCCCTCAGTCCTGACCCTCAGTGCCTTTACCATTCCACGGCTCTGCTGATGCCGCTCCGTCCAGACCCGCTGCACCCCCTGCTACTCCCCAGCTCTGCAGCTGCCCCCCTTTCCAATCTGTTGCCGGGCAGAGAGAACCTGCCAGATGTCATGAGGAGGAGGGAGAGAACTTGTTCACCTTAGCCTCTAAGGATAGAACCAGAAACAATGGGTTTAAACTGCAGCAAGGGAGGTCTAGGTTGGACATTAGGAAAAAGTTCCTAACTGTCAGGGTGGTTAAACACTGGAATAAATTGCCTAGGGAGGTTGTGGAATCTCCGTCTCTGGAGATATTTAAGAGTAGGTTAGATAAATGTCTATCAGGGATGGTCTAGACAGTATTTGGTCCTGCCATGCGGGCAGGGGACTGGACTCGATGACCTCTCGAGGTCCCTTCCAGTCCTATAATCTATGATTCTATGATTCTATGGGCCGCATGATGCATGTGGTGGTTCAACGATTTGGGCAAATAGGGAAGGACCATCCTGGCCTCTTCCCATCCCCACCTACATAGGGCCAGCCAGAATGTGACTGACAGAGCAGTGTGTGGGTTGGGTAGAGAACAGACCCTCGCATCTGCTGCTGTATAAACTTCCTGTAAGCTCCACATAAGAAGCGAGCTGGGATGGTGAGGGAGAAATTTGCCTTGGGTATGGTGCAACGCATGTCCTGTGCAGCCCCGAGCTGCTTGTTCGCTCTGGCGCCATCTGTCTTAGAAGCAGCATTTCAGCTTCCCCCATCAGTCTGCTCTGCCGTTTCCCTGACAAAGGTTTGTGTCTCCTTTATTTCAGCCAATGCTGTTTCTCTTACTCCAGGACTGTGAAATTTGCCCGTTTAGCTGTAGGCGAGTGGAGGGCTGGGCAGTGCTCTGTGCAGCTTTGCTCACTGCATAACTGACCGTTTGCAAGTTCAGCGTAGTTCCCGCAGGAGAATCTGGGTTCTGGAGGAAGCTGTCCCTGTTCAGTGTTGGGGATCAATGAGGGCTCTTTACATCAGAAGTGGAAACTCACGGCTTCACATTGATTCTCCTGCCTGCCTGTAATTGACCAGTGATTTACGGTCCCTCTTGGGGCTGCGGGTGGCTGGCTTGAGAGAGACCATTTTAAAAACTGATCTTTTGTTTCTTTTTCTAGGGGACTGCAGTTCTGGGAGCTAGAATTCAAGAGCAGATCATTCCTCTACAGGCAGGTATGGTAGAGTGCCGCGATGGTGATACAGCTCTAGCCGCCGTCAGCCCCTTTCACCCAAGGATCTCAAAGCACTCAGCAAACTTCACTACATCCTTGGGAGGTGTCTTCCCTATTTTACAGATGGGGGAACTGAGGCAAGGAGGCGCTGTGACTGCTCTGGCCACGCAGTGAATCCATAGCAGAGCCGGGAATAGAACCCAGATGTTCTTATTTCAGTGTTTGGACCAGTAGAACCAGAACCTCTACGTTTGCTCCTAAAGTGACTGGAGATTCCAGGCCATGTGGGTGGGAGTTCTAAATAATAATATAGAGAGAGATATACCTATCTCCTAGAACTGGAAGGGACCCCGAAAGGTCATTGAGTCCAGCCCCCTGCCTTCACTAGCAGGACCAAGTACTGATTTTGCCCCAGATCCCTAAGTGGCCCCCTCAAGGATTGAACTCACAACCCTGGGTTTAGCAGGCCAATGCTCAAACCACTGAGCTATCCCTCCCCCCAAACTACCTTGCCTTATCCTTGCAGCCACTAGCTAGGCAGTCTCACTCTGTGCTATGATGCTGAGCCAACAGGCAGGAGTTTTCACTTGTGTTTTGGATCATGAAATACTACGTGGAACTATAGAAAGGAGAGCTGGAAAAGCGCCATTACGCCGTGTGGTTCCTCTCTCAGGGAGATTCTTCCCTTCTCTGCCCTGTTCTCTAGCTTTGTCCTGTCTGCTTGGAAATGACTCAGGAGGGGGGTTTTCACCACATTTCCCTCCTCCTCCTCCCCCCCCCCCCCCCCCCCCCCCCGCCCCCGGGAGAGGCTGCTCCTCAGTTTAATGGAGCTCATTGTTAGGAAAGAGTTGGCAATGCTGGTCGGTGGGTCTCCGCCACGGTCACGTTCTGGCAGCAGAGAGACGGCAGTTTGGTCTTCTTTGTGGGAGCGATAAGCAACTCTTTTGGATTCCATTATGGCAGACTAGCTTTGTTTTCTTAAACTCCCTGGCTGCGGGCGCCCAGCGACTGAGTGGCCGAGGCGGAGCAGCAGTGGACTCGAAACGGGGGAGACCTTCAGGGCATAGGAAGGACGTAGGCCCATTCTCTGTTCCCGGGAAGGACAATTAAGAGAGAGAGATTGTCTGTCTCCCTCCTAGTGAGCGTTTTAGGCATTAGGAGGTCCCAGCCTCGGGCGGTGACGTTCTGGGCCTCCCATGCGCCATCTCTGCCCAACTATCTACTGCAGACATCCCTGCAGAAACCCAGCTCAGCTTTGAACTGTGTGCACCGACCTACCCGCTGGTGCAGTCAGGATGCATTTGACAAGGGAAGCAGGGTGGGGCAGCCCAGGAGAATTGTCACGAGGCGTGTAATGTGTTGGCCCCGTGGGGCTGATGAGGATGCGGGGCGTGTGGCTATCCCAGATCCCGGAGGCAGCCGTCCTCTAAAGCAGGCAGACATGAAACACTGAGGCATCGGAGTTAGACTCGCAGCAGGCAGTGACCTCTAGTGGGGAAAATGTAAAATAGTGCGTGTCCAGAAGGGTCGTTTCTTCACAGTGAGACCTGGCTTGTTTTATCCATGCTGAAGTGTAGGATCTTAGCAGGTAGAACTGGACAAGACCTAGCTGGCTTGAGCAGGGAAGATCCATAAAACAGATCCGTGCTGGGTTGGCCCATCAATCTGAAGATTTAGAGACCGAACCCAACCCCCTAGTTGCTAACTGCACTGGGAGCCGGCTGCTTTGATTGGATTAAGGCATTAGTGGGAAAGTGATGGTGCTTTGTCTTCATATAAATAACTCCTCGCTCGTTTGACCTGTGCGTGGGTTTAACAAGGACAAACCCGATTAGCTGAGTTTACTCCACTGTAAACGCAACCGCCTGGATAATTGTTTCCTCCTGTTTTATAGTGTTGTGCTTAGGTCCCTGCCGGATTTGCTTGACATTTGTTTCTTCATTTTTCTTGTAAGGGCACAAGTAGCCTAATAAAACAAATCTAAATGGAACTCCGATGTTAGCCCCAGCCTTCCCTTCTGCGCGGGCACAACCGATTGCACGTACGGAGGTGGATGTGCATTTGCACAACAGCTGTTTGCACAAGTAAGCGTGGCAGCTGGGACCCGTGTGTTTGATCTGAGTCCCTCGTACAGATTCGGTCTGCGCTCCTGGGTTGCTGGTAAAATCAGCTAGTGGAAAATCTGGAGAAATCCACGGGAGGGGATGAGATAGCAGTGGGTGGGATACAAGTTACAACCACAAGCAAGTGCTGCACCAGTAGCATGTTCTGTGGCCCAACTCCAAATGTCAATGGGACTCCCCATCCCTGCGATGTGTGACACAAAGGCTGTTGTGAGCTGGTGTCTCCCCTGAGCCTGCATGGTCGCTTTCCTCTCAGCGCCCGGGATACTAGTCAGACAATCACAAAGCTCCAGCAGTGTCAAGGAGGGGTCTTGCGGGACCTCACCAAACACAACGCCCAACTTGAAAGGCCGGTCGCCACTGAGCCAGGTGGAATTAGGTGTTGGGGCTTCTGTGCATTGCAGAGTTCTAGGAATGCTTGAGCGGCTGTTCCCACAGGCAGTGAGCACAATGGATGAAGTCCCAATCACGTCAGTGACCCCCACTGAACCTTCTCTCCTGCTGGTTGGCCCTGTTAGGAGCTGGCTGCCTGATTTTGGAACCCACTCCCCTCTTTCTCCCTTTATTTTCCTGGGGATCTCCAAGCCCTTTGCACATTAAACTTCTCAAGGGCAAATTGACTTGCCCACAGTCATCCAGTGAGCTGATCCCAGATCTTCCCCAGCTCTAACCACTAGACAGGTCTCTTTGATAGTGACCGCAGAACAGCCCGTATCCCTAGAAATGGATCGCTAACGAGGCTTGTGGTGGGAGTTTAAAGTGACATTTCTTGACTGCAGCCTAACGGGAAAGCCGCAGTGCAAACATGAAGTATTCCAGGGGCCAGGAGATAAGTCTAGTTTCGGAATAAGCTCATCGATATACGAGGGAGGAGGAGGGCTGGGAGTTGATCGGGCAGCCTAGCTAGCACCCTCAGCCCTATATCCCTCTGATGAGATCAGTCGGAGCTCCTGGGAGAGCAGCTATGCTGCAAAGGTACCAGCTCAGAGCCTGCCAGACTGTTTCTGGAAGTGCTATAAGCAGAAAGGAGCTTTCTTCAGCCCTGCTCAGAAGGGAGATGCTGAGTTTGGGGTTTTTTTGGCTCAGATGGCAAGAGGGAAGGAGGGTCAGGCAGTAGGCAGCCCCAAAAGGTGGCTTTCAGGACGTGCTTGTGTCCTTTGGTGCTGCAGCATGATGAACTGCATAAAGAGCAGGAAGGAGCCTGGGCTTTGAGTTTTTGTTTTAGCAGTTCAGGTTGTTTCTACTCTGCTGTTCCTCTAAGATTCTGTGATTGGGGAGCTTAAAGGATTATAGGATCTTAACTCCCAAGAAAGTGGACCCAGAGCAATTGAGAAGAGGGATCCTTTTAGATGAAATGTGACAGACGCTCCTAGGCCCTACCACAACTCAAACGCCTGCCAAACATCTGGGAGAAAAGACATTTTTGTTAAAGTTTAATCATCCCCTGCCCCTTCAGCTAAGGGCTGAGGAAGTCCCAACTCAAGGTTTTCAGCTCCTCCAGCAAAATCAGACTCGATATTCCTGATATTTCTGTTTTTCATTATCGGGTGGCACCATAAAGAAGCTAAATAAATAAATAGGGTGCCAGCATAATTTTATTTCTACCTTTATAGGTCACCAAAAAAAGGAGGATCCTAATGGCTGGAAATTCCTGATGCAAAGTTATTAACTGTGATAGAATTCCAATTGCTCTAGCAGTTTTCATCCCCAAATGCTCCCCTAACTATATGTTCACACAGCCAGAAGCCCTGTGCTCTGCAGTGCAGCTACCTCGGGGTTGGCAGGGAGCACCGTGTGTGACAGCGAGTGGGCAGACACCAGGGCAAACCCTGCTCTTATGAAAGATGTCCTAGGGTCTTTCATAGCCAGACAGGACCTTGGTTTTTAAGGGTTTGTGCAAAAGTCCTGTACACACTTAGCTACCTGCATTAGAGTTTGTGTGTGAAACCTCAGTTAGTCCTGCTCTGATTCTTGGGGGTGACGGGAGACAAGGTATTTAAACTCGTCTCTGAGACGGCTAAGCTAACGCCTTGGGCTGGAATGGAGAGAGCGCAGAGACAGGAGCAAGCACAGAAAGCAGGGCGAGGCAGCTTTTCGTGGCATGGATGCTGGAATAATTTTCCCCTTGAGTCATGCGGGGGAAGGCTGTGGGGGAGCTGGTTGGTAGCTGGGGAGGAGACAGCGACACGGCTGAGGACAGGCTGCCAATAATATAAAAGGGAGCAAGTAACTTTTTAGTGTGCTTTTTGCATAAAAGCAAAATGGAAGTGTCCTCCTCCTGTGAGAGGCCGAACAGCGCTCTCTGCCCCATGCAACCTGCAGGGCAGGGACCCTGAGCAAAGGCTAAATAACGTCTAGCATTTCTACAGTGCCTTGCATCCCCCCAGGTCCCCACTGGGCTAGGAAAGGCAGCCAGAAGGGGCAAAGGTCTGAAGCCCTCGCAGCACCCGCTGACTGAACCATGGGGATTATGGCCCATGGCTACTCACTCAGGCTCACATTCTCCTGGGCCTGTTGAGAGCTCGGCTGCTGGCTGGCTTCTTGCACCACCCACTTGTTAATTTCGTCCATCTCTTACGGCTTGTCTTTTAGACCATGAGCTCTTTGGGGCGGGGACTGCCATGTCCTACGGCCTGAGGGGAGCCGCAGGGCCTGCCTGTGGGATCAGAGCAGAGGGCTTTGAAAAGGCCAACCTGGGGCTTTCCGGGGTGCCCACTTTGAGGTGCCTTCAAAGGGCCTGATGTTCGGAAAGCACTGAGCATCCCGCCGGCAGAGTCAGCGCCCCGCCCCATCTCCCCCTTTGATTCTGCCCACGCCCCTTAAAAGGGGCACTGGCTGATGCGATGCTAGTGCCAATGGGTGGACTGTTTCCGTTTTGTGCATTAACTCTTGTGGGAGCTGTGAAATCCCGTCGTCTCCTTTCTCCGGCTGCACTGCGTGCTTTGAACAGGATCACTGCCAGTGCCCACTCTCCTGCCCCACCAGAGCTTTGCCTGGAGAGGATACGGGCCCAGCTGTTGCTGATGGTTTTGCTGCTTGGTTGCTAGCAGTGACGCCTGTCCAGCTCCCGTCTATAACTAACTAGCTGCTTGGCAGTCAGTGCCTTGAAAAACACAACAATGGGTTTCACTTCCTAGCAGCCGTATGGAACCCAAAGGCCATCCCAAGCCCTATCACAGCTGGCTTAAGGGGATTGAGGGGTTGGACCTATGAGTGTGATGATTAATTATTTGTATTACCATAGCGCCCATGAGCCGCCTTCATGGACCAGAACCCCAGCGTGTTCAAACATGGAAGAAAAAGACAGTCCTGCCCCAAAGAGCTTACGCTCTATCAGATCCTCTCTCTTAACGAGTGACAGCGCCTCCTGTAGGCAGACCTCATTCCTACTCGCATCTTTGGTGCTCTAGTTTTTAGCTTCGCTTCTCCTCCATGTTGGTAGCTGTGCCCTTTTTGAGGAGGAGCTGTCAGGCGGTGGCTGCTCGTGTTGATGCAGCTGCTGCAAGGCGGGCATTGTCAGGCAGCAGTCCGTGCACGGCCTGTCTGCAGAGATGCTCCGTGCCTCTGGCGTAGGAGGCTGCTGACTTTGGGGCATCCTGGGACAGGAGGCACCGACGGATGCAAGTGCCAGTGGCATCCATGCAGCACCTTCGGTTCCAGGAACAGAGCGGGAAAGGACAACTGTTAGCCTAGATGCTTAGGTGATGGACATGAGGGCAAGCTTCTCCATGTAGCTCTCTAGTCCTCTCGGTGTGGATGAAAGTAGCAAGTGGCAGTGGGGAGGTGTTCTATGCAGATCAGAGGAGGTGTTTGAAATATCAAATTCCCGGCTGCGGGGGCATTTCTTCCTCGTCTGACTCACTTGTTTTTGGCTTTTTGAGAGCGACACGAGCCCCCGAGTCTCCCCCGCCTGGAAACCAGGTTGGTTGCATAACTTGAGTTTGAAAGCCCAGCTCTGTCGCGTGCTCGTTAGTTTCCTACCACAGAGGGATGTGTGGGTGCTGCTGTTCCTCGCCTCTGCTCAGCTCTCTCTGCCCACGCGTGCGCTCCAGTTAGAGGCGGCGTTGCTGTGTAGCAGAAAGTTTCAGCGTCTCCAGCACTCTCAGTATCACTGCAAGGAAGGCTCTCATGATATAATGCAGAGGGCCCAGGAATTTTGTCTGAAGTTCACCCCTCCTCCTTTGACCACTAGAGGTCACTGTGCTGATTTGTGTTATTGGTGGCCGCTGTCACTGCTGCCTGCAGTCCCAGGCACCGCTGAGCGGGGCAGACTCATGGAGCAGGCAAATCACAGCAGAGCTACCACCTACCATGGCCATGCCCTGCCCCCTGCAGGCTGGAGATAGGGGGCAGCTGCTGGAGCTCACCAGCGGATTGGGGGAGTAGGGGCCATGCGTGAGGGGGTGTCACAAAGGCGGGGTCTCAGGGCATGTCTACACTGCAATGCAAGTCCAGGGTTTGCACCCCTAACCCCTCTTCCGTGCACACACACGGCTCTGTCCCAGGACCCCTTGGGGGTGGAGGCTCCAAGCCTAGATTCAAGCCCTATTGCTTTGCAGTGTAGACACAGCCCCCCCGGACTCATGATCGGGGAGTATCCCACAATCCCATGGGCTGACTTTGTCCTCTGAACGGTCAAGTTTCGTGAGCAGTCCAGTTTTCCCGCACGGCCCCATGAACAAGGGGCAAGAGTGGCCACGTTGTGGGAGGGCGCTAGGAAGTCTGGGATATGCCTGGCTGGACTCAGACCTGCATAATGCAATGTAGATGCTGGAGCCCCAGGCTGGGTTTCAACGATTCCTAACCTGGGCTTACGAATGGGTGTAGACGCTCAAGTCCCAGGTTAACAAACCAAGGGCCGGCCAACTCGAGTTCTCTATCCCTGGGGTTGCGTTGCAGTGTAGACAGACCCTGAGAGTTAAAAGAGCAAGGCCAAGGGGTGCTTCTGGGGGATGTGGAAGCTCCAGGCTGCCACATTATGGACAGAGAGTCAGGGCTCTTTGGGGTGACTGGGTCTCGGCCTGGTTCTCTTTGGGTACGTCTACACCGCACTAAAGCAGGCGTGACTGACCCGGGCACATGAGGGTAGGCTGTGGGGCTGCAAAATTGCAGTGTGGACATTTGGACTCAGGCTGGAGCCCGGGCTCTGAGTCCCCGTGATGGGGGGAGAGGGAGGTCCCAGACCCTGGGCTCCTGCTTGCCCCTGAACATCTCCACTGCAGTTTTACAGCCCCATGAGCCCAAGTCAGCGGACACAGGGCAGCTGCAGGTGTTTCATTGCAGTGTAGACACTCCCAGCGGGTTTGTGCCGTGATGGAGCCCCTGGGTTGGCTCTCAGTAAAGAAGCCCAGCATAGAATAGACCACGGAGCTTGGAATCTCCTCCAAGCGCCCGAGTCCCCTTAATTCCCACTCAGCCCCTCTCAGGAGACACCCAGAGCCCTTTGGGTCCAGACAGAGGGACAGAGTTAGCTGGGATGAGTGATGGGAGCTTCCCGCAGCTGGCTTGGCAGGGAGATGCCACAGCCAGTGGTGGCCCTAAAAATACCTGCAGAAGAGGCCCCAGACAGACAACGCGTTCTTGCGGGGTCTGGTTTATCTGACCTTCCTTTGAGCAAGGGGCTTAATTTACCGGTCACCAGTGCTGGAATTTGCTTGGCCCTCTCAGGCCACTTCTTCTCAACCAGTGTGTGTTGGCAGGACTCCTCCCAGGGTGACAGGGACCGGGCATGCTGCCTTGAACTGCAGGGCGTGAAGCATCGCTCCATAGGCTAATTCCCTGGCCCTCGTAGTTATGGAACGTTACATGCCCCTGGGCCCTGCTGGGTCACAGTGAAAGCATCAGATGGGTTTTCACGTCTGCTTTTTACAAGGGCAACAACGGGGCGGTATTTCTAAGCCGGATTCTCTGTTGTTTCAGGTACGAAGGATGGCAGGGGCTCTGGTAGCAGTTGGCCAAGGCAGGCTGGCTCCTTATCACATAAAGGAACTATTAGAGATTAGAGACTCGCTGGCTTATCCACAGAACACCATGGCTCCAGCAGCTGGACTCTTCCTGAAATCTGTGGAGTATGACGACGCTGGTAAGTGAATCCATGTAGTGCCAGTCAGAGGGAACCCCGAGCATCGCAAGACTCCTTCAGTGGAGTCGGATCTGCCTCTGAAGGCAGCAGTCACCTGCCCCAGCCTTGCTATCAAAACCATTTTCGCCATTATTCGTTCCACTGAGTGCCGAAGTCGTAATGGGCGCTCGTTGCAATGGGGCATCATGGACGGGTGCGTTTCCTGGTCAGTTTTCTCCGTTGGTAAAACATTCATCATACAGTTTGCAAAGGGCTTTGAGATTCTTGGATGAACGGGGCTGTGTCAGTACAGACGAACTAATGAAGCCTCGTTATACCCACGGGAGTATTATGGCCGTTTTGATGAGGAAACTGAGGCAAAGGAGGTGCAGCAACTTGCCCGAGGTCACAGAGCAAATCAGTGGCTGAGCGAAGTCTAGGATCCAATAATTCTGGCACCTGGTCCCCTGCCCTCCCCGAGACAGGAACAGAACCCAGGGTTTGAGACTTCGTCTCTTGCACGTAACGAGTAGAGCTACTACCCTCTTTAAATGTTTAATAGCGGGCTGAGAAGGGTGGTGGGCACCAGCCAGATACTCAGAATTTGCTCGCATCTTCATTCCCACCTCTCACTGGGTTGTTCTTGCACAGAACCCGTAATGATAAGGCCTGTTGCTTAACCTGTCCAGAACAGGAGACAGAAATCCAGGGGGTCCCTGTGATCGGAGACGTGGTATCTGTTTTAAGCTGTTTATTTCGGGTACTGCTTAAGGAAGTTTAAAAAAAAAAAAAAAAGCCAGTTTGTTTCTCCTAAAAGATTATGAATTCATACAATCCAAAATTCATATCCCTTGTAGGGAGGGAGGATATTAACTGGCTTGAACGATAAAAGCGATTTTATTGCAGGCAGAATGTGATGTCTTGATGGGGCAAAGACGATCTTATTTCTAAATCGAATACAGCCTCTGTGTTAGTGTCCCATTAAAGGGAATCAATGAAATCTTTGCCGTAAACACGCGTACCTGCTTCTGATGAGATTAGCGATCCGCTCCAAGGGAGAAGGATGGGGGCATCGAATTACTTCCTAGCGAGCGTTGCCGTAGTGACAGATGTGAGCCACCATTGTGAAATGATACAATAATCAAGTACCTACTGGAGCTACTTCATCCATCGCTCTCACAGCCCTTTATAAAGACGTGTATTACTGCCAATGATGGGGAAACTGAGGCACGGAGAGGCAAAACTGACTTGCCCATAGTCACATGGGCTCCGAGGCAGAAGCCTGGAGTAGAACCCAGGTGTCCTGACAGCTACACAGCACTGTGCCCTACCTGGCCAGGTCAGCGTTGAGGACACAAATGATGGTGGGTGGCGATATGGAGAAGCTTGTGTAACTGGTGATCCTATGCTGCGTAGAGAGAGGCCTTCGGACCCCCGAGCTGTCCCCAGGCACATGGCAGCTGCAATGAATAAACAAAACTCAATTCCCTTCTACAGGTGGGGTGGGGACAAATGGACGTCAAAGGTTCACCTTCTACAGGCTCTCTCTGGGGCCCCCATCTCCCTGGAGTGCCCTCCGTGAGAGCCACTTCCTCTCTCTGCAGCTCCTGGTAGAATCTTCCTCTCCTCATTAGCCAGCGATTCACCAGGGCCGGGGTGAGCTGGTATGAAGGGGCCTTAACAAACACAGAGCGTCCATCTCAGCTAGCCCCACCAGCCCTCCCTGGGACCACTCCGTTGCACCCAGGGCTTGCTAAAGCTATCAAGGCTCCCCAAGGCTCTGTTAAACTGGGGTTAGGTTTCATCCCCCACAGCAGCAGACGAGGCCTCCTTTGATTTTTCTTGGAGGTGCCCGAGCAGGACTCGGGGAACAAGAAGCAGGGAAACAAAGAGCCACACAACCAGCTTGGAGACAAAGCAGAGCTCTTAGGCGGGCCTTGAAAACGCTGCAGTTTTGGCCTGTTCTAATGGCATTTCTCCCAAGAAGTGCTGGCTGCCGAGCCACCCAGCCATCTGCCCGCGTTTGTGGGGACGGAGCCCAAGCAGGAAATGAAGAAACACAAACTTAAGTGCTTTCAGGTGGGGCTGGGTTTTTCTTTCTTTCCACATCAATGTTTTCCCTTTTTCTCCTCACAGACGTGGACACAGAAGATAACGCAGCAAAATAGCGGCCCTGTGAGACGTGCAGCTGTGCCTGAAAGAACTCGGTTGGTGGGGGCCATGTCGCAGAGATTTCCAGAACTCGCTTTGTATGCTGATACGCGGCCGGGTCTCAATAAACCCCATTGATTGTGGCTAGAGACATTGCCACGTCATTTGTCCACGTGCCCAGAGGCTTGGAAGGATTGGTAATTCTGGGCGACGGACAGCTGGTTGGTTTGTAGATTCTAATCTACTTGGGTCACACCACTGGCTACACGCTCACATACTGTCTTCCCCTCGCCTCCTGCCTCCACCAACATACAGGGAAGGGAGCTGTGTGTGTGGAGGGGCGTCACTTCCCCTGGGCATAGACGCAGAATGGGGTCAGACCACAGTAGGCAAACCTTTGTCTCCTCTTTACCCCTCTTCTTTGTAATCCCTGTCGTCTTGCAGACCAGCAGGAGACAGTCGTTTATGTATGTATCATGAAAGCCCAACTTGAATTGCGGGATGATTGTCAAATAATTGCAGCTGAGTTGTGGACAAGACATGGAAAATTGCGGAAAAGTAATAATAGCCCTTTATTCATTTGCAAAAGCCAGAGAAGATCTATTTGTTTAAGAAAAAAATTGCTAGAACAATAGACACGCTCAAGGATTATCAAAAAGAACGAGGAGTACTTGTGGCACCTTAGAGACTAGCAAATTATTTTTGATAATAGGACATTTTGCTGCAACTGTGTTACAGCTATTAATGCGTGGGGCTGAGAGCAGGCTTATCATGCACAAAGCACACGTGAATAGCGTGATGGAGAACACGGATACTTTTTAATTAAACAGGATTGTTTTTTGTGACACTTAAACCTCAAGTTTTGCCTATTTTATGACTAGGTCTGATACAGTCAGCATCATATTGTGTGTTAATTGGCCTGGCTTGTGAATGGCCCCAAAACCCCAGCCTTCCTTGAGGGGGACTCTGTTTGCAAAGGCCCATGCCACAGGCAGCGGAGTACCTGGGAGGTGTTGAGCATTGACATCACTGGGAGCTAAAAACCAGACCTAGGTGTGCTGGAGGGGGGCCTGTTTTGCTGTGCATATTCTGCAACAGTTCGTCTTTGTGGCAAAAGTTTTAGGCAGAGAGACTGAAGCAGGCGTTATTCTTATATAACATCATCTCGCTCTGCCTTTTGCTTTACTACTTCTAAAGCTTTGCGGTGTCTTATGGCTTGGTTAGTGCAAACGTCAGTCTGTTGTGGTTTTTCCAAAAGAAAGCGAACATATCGCTCAGTTAAACACTAGTGCTTGGCCGGGTCCTGCTGCAAAAATCATGTTTGGTGCACATTGAAGGTGCCTAATGTCAACTTTATGAATTAGCTCCTCGTCCTCATGTGCCTGTGTTGCAATTATTGAGACGGTCAAATTGTCAGTGACTGTGGGTGGCTATTTCCCCTCCCCCCCCCCCTTCCTCTGCAGTGTGTGGATGCAGGTGACCTGCCAAGATTATAAGGGTCTATTTCACTTAATCATTTCCCCGCCATTTGCGGCGACTTTGGGCATCAGTGCATCTTGGTCCTTCCTATTCTCTGCCTGTGGCACAAAATCGAGGTTCCAGGGGGCTGTAATAGTTGGTTTCCTTTTGGTTGCTGGGTAGCGGCGGCTTGTGATATACAGGAAATGAGACTGAACTCTAAGACCCTGTGACAAGCTCTCTCCTTGACTGCAGAGCTGGTGTTCAGAGCCCTACAGTCAGCTCCTCAAGGGTCGGAGGGTGCTTTTTGTTACTGGGGGGTTGGACTAGATACCCGGTAACCTGTTCAGACAAATGAAAAATACTTAGTTGCAAGATTGTGCAGTGTGCATTAACTCTGACAGGCAGGGTTGTGAGCTGGTGATGGTGAAGTATTTCAGCCCTTTACTGTTGCCGGTAGCAGGTTTACCAGTGGACTCACTTCTTCCACCCACTGAAGGAGAGGTAAGAATTTTCCATTTTATTCTCTCCCTTCATACATAGCGGGTTGGTTCCTACTCACTTTCTTTGGTTGCACACGGGTGAGTCAGGAGCTGCATTCTTAGCACTAACAGTGCCACTGGCAGTTCCCAGGAGCCCCGGAAAATGCCACACAATCCCTTTCACACAGTCGGGAAGGTGAACGTCGGTATCTCAGTAGGGGCAGTGCCGACTGATGTTATACAACGGCTTCGTGCATCTGCTTGTGGAGCACTGGACTCACCCTGTCGTTACCGTAGAGACTGGACGTATTGCAGAACAGTTAAGGGACCAGCTTTCATGTTGCTTTGGACTCACCTGGGTATCTGAGCTCCACATAGATACAGACACACAGGAAATCGGACACGATCAATCACATTTAGGCAGCTGTTTCCCTGGAAAGGCGTTAACCAGTGGCCTAAACCTTGCCGCATCATTGCCATTTCTCCTTACCAGGAAAAGCATTGGTTAAAATACAAATAAAATCACAAGTGAAATGAATCGGATTTAGGCTCAGGCTAAAGTCAAGTACTGGCCCATGATTTGGAAGCATCAGCTAAGGGGGAGGCCTAGGGCTGCGTAGTAGCTCAGGTGCCTGTCGCAGTTGTGAATGAACATGGGACTGTGCCTTTCACTTGCTGGCAAAACTGAAACTCATCTCATTGTAGTTTCACGTGACACGCTGGGCATGATGTGAAATGTTCTGTTCACCTACCGGCCGAGTCCGAGTATGAACTGGAACTCTTGGCCTACCTCTGCACTTCCTGTGGTTTCTCACTGCAGAGCAAGGTGGGAGGGTTTTGCCATATGCTTTGCAAGGTGACTTCATTCTGGTGCTACACTTTCGACAGGAGAGCTCAGCATCAAGCCTCTGCTTTGTGAAGCGTCTTCAGAGGATCCAGCGTGTTCGTTGCATTTTTCGCGTGAGATAGTGGCCTGGGGCTGGTGGGTGAGTTTGTTTCTTTTACTTCCCTTTCTTGATTGGTCATGAGACGCCGCATGGCACAGGACGAGGGCAGCTGGCAGTGAGTGTCTGGGTTTTTTAAAGGAATGCTTACATGTTAATACAAGTTGGAAAGCCCCTCTCCAACTGATCAGGCTGAATTAGGTTTGCAACACCCCTGGTAAATGTGTGAAAATAACTTACTAGCTCCAGCTGACATAGTAACTTATTTTTGGGGGGAGGGGGGTGGGCTTTAAATATCTTATGCTGCTAATTCCTTCCACTTGGCTGTAATCTGCCTAGGATGCTGCACCCCGACATTGGGAATACTTGCATTTCTGGTGCTTTACAAATCACGTGATCTGAAATTCAAATTTTGTAAAAATGTGCATTTATCCTGTGACTAACAGAAACGTTTCCATTAATAATAATGGAAACTTCTTTTCCAATCCAACAGACCTTTTCCTCTTCACTACTGGGTTTGCAAACCAGAAATTTTCCACCCTGGAGAGCTTGGCAAGTGAATCTCACAATGGTGTGGGGGAGGGATAGCTCAGTGGTTTGAGCATTGGCCTGCTAAACCCAGGGTTGTGAGTTCAATCCTTGAGGGGGCCACTTAGGGATCTGGGGCAAAAATCAGTACTTGGTCCTGCTAGTGAAGGCAGGGGGCTGGACTCAATGACCTTTCAAGGTCCCTTCCAGTTCTAGGAGATGGGAGATCTCCATTAATTTATTATTATTATTTATTATCCGAGCTGAAATGCAGGAAGTAAAATGGCCTTGATAAATACAGCAGAAAGAATTGGGGTTTTAAAGAAATGTAGGCGCTGGTCCTGCACGCTGATTTACTTGCGGAATGGGGGCCTTAGAGTAATAGGAGAACCATGAGTAAACAATTTAGTTTATTTACAATAGGGAGAAGTTGACAGTATCTGGGGAACTGGGTGCTTCTCCTAGCTTTGTGACATGGGGAGAGTCATTTTGCTACTACCTCTTCCCCCTGGTGTATAATGAAGATACTTAAATTTATTTACTTCCGATGTGTATTGTGATGCTAAATTGTTTGTAAAGAGCTGATGATGGAATGTCCTCAGAGTTTTCTTCCCTCTCTTATCCTCGTTTTGCCATAATTAATCCAAAGCAGGTTCACTGTAAGGGAGTGGAACATCTAAATGGAGTTACCCGTCTTACCAAGTCAGCCCAGCAGGCTGAACTCGATGACCTCTCGAGATCCCTTCCAGCCGTACATTTCACTTCCTTTTTGTGAGGCTTGAGAAGGCTGCCATCCTCTTTCAGTGGGGCAGACCTGGTTTCTGATGCCTACTTAGATGGTGGCTTTAGCACAGCTGTGCAAGATTGTACTCTCAGCAGACCACTAGAATATTAGTCTCTGTTTTCATCATGGTGATGTCGGGCAAGTAGATTTTGTGCCTTGGCTAGTCAAGTCTCACACCAAGACTGCTTGAGAAGGGAGAGCGTGAGATTTTCCTTTGATTTGAGTGGGTTGGTGTGGTCAGCAAAATGTCACTTATGGAAAAAACCTGTATTTTCCTACGTGGTGCTATCGCTGCTGACTGACTCAGTCTGCTCTGTTCCACGTCATTCAGTTAGTGGTCAGTAAAATTACTGTCTCTTGACAAATTCTACAGCCTATTCAAAACCCCACCGCTTACTTCATTTGCTAGTATCCTCTCCACTCAGACATCACTCTTATTTATTCAGATCACCCTGGCTGCTCCTCGGATCTAATTCTCCATCTAAGACCACTGCAACCTCCTCGTTTGTGTGCATGAGTCAGTGTGTTTGTTTTAGGCCTGCTGCAATTTCTCGGTCGCTCTTTTTCTTGTCAGGGACAGGGTCAAATCAGAGTTGTCGCTGCGCGTTTAGATCCTGCTCTGGTGAAATTCTCTTGCCTGGGACACCATAGTTGAGAGGCATGGTTGGCCACAGTGTGGTTTTGCAATTATTTCCCTTCCCCCTACCAACAGATTGTGTAGTCAGACTTGCTCTTCGCCCTGTAGTGCCAAAATGAAACTATTCCCCCCCACCCATCTGTTACAATAATCTTTGGTACTTCTTGTGACAACAGTACAAGTGTGAGGAGACTGACTGTGCCCCTTTAATGTATAATGAATAGTTACATCTACTTTCCTAGGGGCTCCCACCAGAGGATCTCACAGCACTTTACAAACACGGCATGAACCCTCACTCCTCGGGGAGGTGGTATCCCAATGGTTTCAAGAGGTTATTTGTATTACAGTAGCAGCTAGTGCTCGGCTCTGTACAGATACGTCATGAGAAACAACCCCTGCCCTGAAGAGCTTGCAGTCTAAGACAAAGGGTAGGAGGGGCAACAGGCACAGAGAGGTGACTTGACTTGCCTGGAACAGAAGCCAGGGCTGCTAGGCCCAGTCCAATGCTCAGACTTGGATGCCTCATCTCAGAGAACTGGGGCTTGGCTTCCACCAGTGCTGAACACCTGTCCCAAGCTGGGCATGCAGAACGAGGGGCCACTTCTGATAATGTTGCGCTAAAGTCATGCAGCACGTTCATGGGAAATAGCCTGGCACCAGCCCGAAGTTCTTAGATTTGGCTCTGGGCTTTAAATCAAACCTCATCCGTTTTAACTGGAAGACTTTCCCCTGCCTGCCATTTAGAACCGTTGCAAAGGGAGTTACACACAGTCAGTACGCTGGTGAAACAAGCCCAGGGCAGTAAATGGTACCGAACCTGTCAGACCCCTGCAATAACTGAAGTCCTACTCACATAGGGGTCACTCTGCTCACTGCAAGGAACCATCTCGTGCTACATTTGAAGGACAGTCCAGTATTTAACTCTTCAGTCCATCGCACGTTAAACATGTCCCCCCTTTACATATTCTATACTTGCTCCTGTAACTGGTCTCCTCCAGCTGCCTCTTAAACGAGCTGGGGGCTGCAGCTGCTTAATCTCAACCCGTCTCCTGTTTTAGGGGATATTTTTGATTGTAACGTGACGGAAAGTCTTTCCCCACTACACTAATGCTTATTTTTATCTTATTAGGTTTACCGAGCGTAGAAGCTTTAGCTGCATTTTAACCAGAGCTGGCTGATGTAACACCACACCTCGAGTTCTCACCCCAGGACAGAGAGCTCCTGCAGCTTTGGAAAAAAGAGGATAATCTAGGCTCTCCCCACAGAACTTGTTCTCCTGCAGCAGAAAGCATGGCAAACACTTCCTGTACCATGGCCAGGGGACACTCGAATGCAACCATAGTTGATTGTTGTGTGGAAGCAGACTTCCAGTACCATCTCTTCACTATCATCTACAGCATTGTCTTTGTACTGGGACTGCTAGAAAATGTCTTGGCTCTCTACTTTTTGACCTGCAAGGTCAAGCACACCTCGCATTCCTACATCTACCTCATCAACTTGGCTGTAGCAGATACCTTGTTTGTTTGTATATTGCCCTTTAAAATCCATTACCACCTGAACCAGAACGATTGGATCTTTGGAGACATGGCTTGTAGGATCACTGGGGCCTTGTACTACATCAACATCTACGTCAGCATTGCCTTCTTCACCTGCATTTGCATGGATCGTTACGTGGCCGTGCTGCACCCCTTCACCTACATCCGGATCAAAGTCACCCACTACAGGATAGTGGTCACCGTCTTTTGGCTCGTTGCTGCAAGCATCATGATCCCGCTTATCCTTGGGGGGCCCCTTCACAACAAGGGCACAGAGAACAAGACCGCATGCTTTGAGAACTTCTCGCTGACTAGCTGGACCCATCGCATGATGCCCTACAATGTCTGTGCCTTGCTGTTTGGCTTTGTCATCCCGTTTGCCGTCATCCTCATCAGCTACCCTCTCATCGCCAAGCGGATCGCCCACACCAGACGCAGCATTCACAAGAAGAAGGCCTTGAGGACCATCTACCTGATCCTGCTCATCTCCATCCTGTGCTTCCTTCCTTATCATCTCACTCACCTACTCCACTTCCTGATGAGGGTCCAACTCATCCAAAGTTGCCTGTTTACCAACTTAATTTACAAAATGCGCCGGGTCACTTTGGCCCTGGTCAGTTTCAACTGCTGCCTGAACCCCATCCTATACTACTTCACGTCTTCCAGCAAGCCATGGCATCTCGGCCTCAAGTTCAGATCCAAAACCAAGGTTTATACCATTTGTGACAGAAAATTCAATGACTATCCTTATAAAAGCAAGCCAACAAGACCACCAACACAGCAATTGAATGAATTGCCTTTTTTAAAACAAGGTCAGTAAGTGATTCACCCTTAGGTTACGGGTTCAAATCCACCCGAACTTGGAGGAGGAGGAGGATTCAGGTGAGATCAGGTGCTGTATACACATACTCTTTAGGGCAGGGACTATGAATTGAATTTGTTGGTGGTGTCAGTCCACTTCCTAGGAAACTAGAGTCTGTTACGACCCTCGCCCCCTCCAAAAGTCTGTTAATTGGCAAGCGTTGGCACAGCAGACTACATGAAGATAAAAGACAACACATTAGCAGAGATGCCTGTGTTGTGTATAAATAGGACTTTAGTTGGGATCAACAGCTCTGAAAACTGAAGAGTGTCAAGAATGTATGGCAATATTTCCACTTCAGTGTTACTTATTAAGCAATACAAAAAAAAATCCTTTGTTTGGAAAGTGGTGACATTATAGGCTAATTTCCAAAGTAAACGGAGCAACTGGCTTTCTGCTATTTAAAATCTTTGTAGAATAAGAACAATTTCAGTCTGTGTATAGTATGAAATATTTGATTTATTAATAGTTGACAAATGATATATGAATGATCCAAACTAATGGACCTGCACCAGTACGGTTTGGTACACCGACTACTTGACAGTCATTTCATCATCTGCATCCTTTAACTGCTATTGAGACAAAGGACTGGGACTCAGAGGGCTAGGTTCTAATCCAGTTGCTTTGCAGGACATTGAATATCTGCCCATCTATAAAATGGGAATAGCCAAGTACCTCGGTGTTGTCCCTTTCTTTGCTGAACACTGTGAAAGTTAGCTTTGCTTTATATCTGAGGGATGTTCTTCCTATTGTTCACAGCCATGTATGCATATGCGGTAATGGATAAGTAACTGCTTAAATATTATGCTTAGTTTTAATCCCTCAGGCCTATTTTTAAGTTCTAACCCCCTATCAGTGTTCTGTACTGTTAAAGTTGACAGCTGACCTTACGTTCAATGCAGAAGCAACAAAATAATTGAATCATTTTGTTCACAAGCTTCAAAAGGTGGCCGGGTGAATTAAAACGCTGTTAAGAGGAGCATCGTCCTGTGCTGTACTTACGTATGTGGAAAAAGCAAAGTGCTGGCATCAGAATGTTCTTTTTAATATTACAAAAATAAATGTGAATGGAGAGACTTTGAAAATCTCTTACCTTGCTCTACAAGGAATACCAGACGAAGCTGCTCCAGGTAACTTGATACAAACAGCTTGCCCAGTAATTGATATTTGTGACTGACTTTGCCAGTGGGGGATAGCAGTGCTGCTAAAGCAAAATTTTGTCTGAATAGTTTAATACTCTCTACTGCAGGATATTTTACAATAGACCTTGTCTTTATTTAAAAAAAAGAACTTAAGTATTTACATGCTTTGGATAATATAAAAAACAGAGGTGAACTTGGAAGGCTTCTGAAGTTCCATTTTCCCCATTGCTGCGTCACTCAAGCTGTAGTTTGTGGCAGTCCCTTTTTCAATAGGGAGGTAAGATAGCTGCCCAGTTCTTCATCCTATACACAGACATCAGAAATAGGTCAGGTGGCAACACCCCCACTCCACTCTCTCATTTAGGGCAGCACACCAAAGGCTGCTCTTTTGACAGGACTAAACCAAAAATCCAGATCCCCAACCCCCTAAAATTAGTACGGTTTCAGAATTGTTTGGCCTGAATCCATTTCTGATAGTTTGACAAATGGGAGTTTATTCTTCCAAAATCGCAGACTTGGCAGTAACAAAGTACGGGGGCCCTGAGACAACAGATGTCTCTTTTCTTAAGAGCAAAGAAAGGACTATTGATTTTTGCTTTGCTCTCAGGAAAACATTTCCCCTCTAAAGAAAAGCCTTTGGAAACCCACAAAACCTAGGCACTAGAGAACTCTATCCTTGAACTTAAACATGAGTGACTCTGCTAGGGCAAGCTTTTTGCTAGTCAGCAAGTTTGAGACTGTTGATGATATGTATGCTAGTCACACCTCAAATTGTTCATACAAACCCCCGCTCCAACCTTCCCTCTGCTACCAGTACTCCACCCTGACTAGGGCCAGGATACTAGAAATAGCCAAAAATAAGTAAGGCCATCGATTTTAGGGTGGTTGATGATTTTGTTTCCAGTGCCCACAGGGGGAGTAGACTCAGGAGATGGTGCTCCTGGAAAGGTAGTTTTATTAGGGGGAAAGCTTAAGGAAAGGAGGTGACTCCAGCGAGTCATGGCATGGCATGCTGGGGTGTAAATCTATAGTGCCCCTGTACTAAGACGTTGTTTCCACAAGCTCTAAGGAGGTGTCTACACTGCAACTGAGAGGTGAGATTCCCAGCCCAGACAGACGATCATGCTAGCTCAGCGTGAGCTAGTGCACTAAAAACAGCTGTGTCGGTGGCAGCTTGGGCATGGCGTTACACCTCCCACATGCCGCACAGACCTAGCCGAAGTGGCTCATGTGGGACTTTTCAAACAAACTCAAAGCTGGAGTAGCTCTTTTCTGTTCCCTCGCTGCACTAACCCACTTCCTCTGGAAACGGATTCTTATAACTGCAACCCCCACCACAGGCCCAAGTTAGAACAGAGCTAACCGGAATCACTTTGTGAATGTGTGTCTTCGACATGACATTTATTCTTACCTGGTATGTCCATGACACCAGCAAAACTTTGGTTCCTTGGTCCTCTGACTGTGCTGTGGCTTGGATCAGAATGGACTCCACCATGATAGATCCGTCAGGGAGATGCTGAACAGAATAATCTTTCAGGACTCTAGGAAGATGGAAGGTATATTATGCAGTCCTGTTCTGTACTCAAGTGGGCATCTGACTACACAGACCTAGCTCCTACAAACGGTGCATCAGTACAGAGAACGCCTGCACCTCACAGACTCCCTGGCTGGAGCGTAAGCCAATACCCAGCAGCTGAGGAGGGCAGAACAGGACTTACAAAAAGGCAAGACTTTGAATATTAATCATTAGAAAGTCATATAGTTCCACAGGGCTTGATTTCTGACCTGTCTGAAAAGGACAGGCAAAATCCTGAAGTAAAAAATTCTGGTTCCTATTCGTCTGCATAAACCAATCCTCAGGGGCTGGGCCAGCGGAATTATCTACATTTTAGTCCCTGGAATCTTTGTCACCTATTAACATTCCCCAGCTACACACAGCTGGTTTGGAACAGCAAGGCCACCCTTGGAGCAGCAGCTGTTAAACAGCCTGTGGCACGCTTACCCCTTAAGGTGATTATAGACTCGAAGCACCATCTCGTGCTCCTTGCGAGGATCCTGAATGTGGACTCGGCAGGTAAAACGCAGCTGATGCTCCCCAAGACCCAGTTCCTTCAGTGCCTGCTCGGGAGAGACTAAGCGGAAGCTCTGCCAAGGGAAGGGAGAAATCCATTAATCGCAGGCTGCCGTTCACATTGCTCCAGAGTGCTTTTTTCATTATTAGGTAGCTCTCTATAGAGCTAAAGGACAACCACACAGAGTTTCTTGGGTCATGGACCCTGCCTTTTTAAATGGCCTAGCACACTGTGGACAATGCCACCACCAGCAGCAGCTAGCTAGATGTGTGTACACAGATTTATTTATATAAACACCTCTATCTGTTATACATTCCCCATTTTCCAAACCTGCCTTCAAGCACAGCTGCTCTATGGATAAAAGTTGGCACAACCCTCCTGTATGACGAGAGTGAGTTGGACCACAGCCATGAGGCGAAGGATAAGCTCTCTTGACGTGGACCAGACGGTAAATGCATCCGGTATGGCAGCAGGAGTCAAGAGCATGACAAAAAGCAGAACTTGATTGGAAGTGGCTCCGTGGAGTGGTTAGCTATGGCTCCAGTGTCCTCTTCCAGAGACAGAGTGCCACGCCTCTGGGTTGCTCTGATCTCTACCAACCTTGGCAGTTGAGAGGCTGGGAATTCTCATACATCTGGATTTCCTTCACAGCCTCACAACACTTTAGAGTGGTCACTGCTGAGCTGTAGGACTGAGCACAACACCGAGATTCTCTGTGACCCCTTTCACATGCAAGTCTCTGAGCGTGATCCTTCTTATGAATTAAAAACCCTTTTTTATAAATTTAACACCATTGTAAATGCTGGAGGTGAAGCAGGGTTTGGGGTGGAGGCTGGCAGCTCGCGACCACCCATGTAATAACCTCGTGACCCCATGAGGGGTCCCGACCCCCAGTTTGAGAATCCCTGTACTAGAGTAATCTCCTTTTCACTTACGTTATCCTTCATGATTAATGTGCCATGCATGAGCTTTGGCTTCTTGGAATCCGGCACAAGACCTAGAGTGGGACCAACAGAAAAGAAGGGCAAAGTCATTAATGTTCTTGTGCTTATCTTTCATACAAACATAGTAAAACACTTTAGGATCTAACAGACTGCACGGCCATGGTGAGAAGAGGGTCTGAACTGCCAGCCCCTCAACTGAAATGCAGTAGGTCTAGTCTATGGTCTTATAACCTGGGCAGAGACCCTTTACAAACCATGTACTTAAACCAGTTAGCAACTCCATGGCGATGAGGCAAATCACTCTCAGCAACTTTGACTTTCTCTTCTCGATCTTGCAGCACATGGCGCTTCCTTGCTTTAGATAGAAGTTTGGGGGGGGGGGGGGTGTTAAAACCAGGTTATCTTGTAATTCCAGTGGGGGCGGAACTGGCCCACTGAAGTATGCATTTTTATCCATTAAGCAAACTGACATGTCATCTCTCTGCAGGGTGCATTAGTGATGAATAGCAGGGCAGCCCCATTCTGTGTCTCTGTGACTTTCCTGCATGGGGCTTTTAAAAAACAGTGAATATGCTCTGAATGAGGATAAATTGGCAGGTGAAATCCACGTCATCCCACTGGAAGCCTCTTTCAACCAATGATTAGTTATGAAGCTCCATTATATGGGAGATCACATAAATGTGTCTACAACATCCCCTTCTCACAAATCCATGCATAATTGTACATTCAGCAGTAAAAACATAAGATGTACTAGAATTGCAGTACCTGAAAGGGGAAAGTCATTGTTAACTGGTGTATTACCTATGGCACTCTCTCTCTTCAACAATCCAAGGGAAATGTCCACTGGTATATTGGGGCTGGTGAACAATGTAGTGGTTTCTCCATTTGCAGGCATGTAACAGTTCACATCTGTATTAAAAGCCAAACAATACTGAAGAAACATCCATATACAGCTTCTAATCCCAAAGGACTTTTTATACGGGGACTATCATTGCACCCATGGCTAGAGTGGAACATGGCAGGTGTTTAACAGCAACCCTTTACAACAATTTGGGACAAGGACTAAGAACATTATAGTCAACTGAAACTTGAAAGAGTAATTCAAATAACCAGTATAGTTGAATCTTGCCAGGAGACCAGAGTTAACACCCCTAATCATGGTAAATTCCATGGGATTGTTAGTCACAAGTAGCCACGGCCTTATTTTTTTTTTTACTTTTCCCGTGGAAGACAGCACAGATTCCCACAAAGGGAACAACGCTACTTATTGAATCACCAGCAACACTTCATGTAGCAGCATGTGTTTCTTCCTTTGGGGAACTCCCACCCAACCTGAGGCTTGGAGAGTATGCGAGAGCTGAAACGATCCCAGGCTGCAGCAGAACTTACAGCCATGATAAAAACAAGTTAATGCAAAAGTCACCTGAAACTATTGGGAAAATGCACCCAATGAATAAGCATCCCGAGAGTGATACACAATGATCTCTTTATTGATCATTCTCCCCCTAGCCTTAAAGTCAGCTGCTTTCAAAAAAGGTTTTTATTTTTCCTCTAGTCTTGTTCACTGTAACTTAAGTCCGTAGTATAGAATTATAAACACGAAAGAACTTTTCCCCACCAGTCTCCGTTGGTTTTAGGAGTCCAAGAGGCACAGCTTACAGAACTAACTCCCTGTTTATACATGCACACATGCAATAACTCTCCATTTCTTTGACTACACTGCATCTGACTGGTCCCCAGAGATCATTAAACCTGCAGCAGGGGCTCACTGCAAACCATGCCATCTGGAGAGTCATCCTACCCATTTGCTTCCAGCACAGGGACTTTTCAGTACTTGAGCCAATCAAAACATGTTATTCAACTAGATTTAACGTCCTGGCCAAACTACATGAACTATAAAAATAATTAATCCTTCCCCCTTCCACTCCTAATCCTCCCCACCACCCTCCAGAGCCCAACACCTTACATACGAAATTCCTGTTCAATTTTCTGCTTCAGGAACTCCATCTTCTTTGCTTCCCCGTGAACCAGAAGAACACTGCGTGGCTCGGCCTGGCGAATCAGCTGCATTATTCCCTTGGCATCAGCATGGGCACTAAAGGACATGTATTCGACCTGCATCTTCACCTCCAGCTGCAGGGACCAAGGGGAGAAGCAAACACAGACCATCCCCCATCACTACTTGCTTTGCCTGTTCACAACTTACAAGCCACGCAGTAACTAAACCAGAGCTCTCAGCATCTGCGTGTAACTGGAGTGAGCAAGACACCTACATCAGAAAGTGGGACAATTGAGACAGCCAGATCCTTAACTTCAGGGGCAGTTGACAAAAGTCAGCACCATACAAGGAAAGCAGTTAGTATCTTGCAGGATCAGACTTTATAATTCTGGATACACTTCCTCATAGACTCTAAGGTCAGAAGGAACCATTATGATCATCTAGTCTGACCTCCCGCATGATGCGGGCCACAAAAGCTGACCCACCCACTCCTGAAAGAATTCTCTCCCTTGACTCAGCTATTGAAGTCCCCAAATCATGATTTAAAGACTTCAAATCCTCCAGCAAGCGACCCCTGTCTCAGCTTTGCCCAAAGAAAATCACCTTGTAAGGATGTTGATTACCAGCTGCAATGTCCCTTTCAGCAGGAATCTATGTGACAGTTACCTCACGGGGTACAGGTGATTTATGTACTTTTCCATATAGAAGTAAACATCCATTAAAGTCTCTGGGCCCCAGCTACAATGATTTCAGCAGGGTAAGAGATTTATGGGGCAATTGTTCAGCCATTGCCCACGTAGCCAAACTCCCACTGACTGTAGTTGTGGGTCCACATGTGGAAGGATGGCAGCAGAATGCAAATCATTGTCAGTGCCACCAAAGGAACTAGTTCAATCACTTCGGCTAAAATGTATATCAACACAGGGAGAGATTTTCACCGACACAGGGCAGTGCAATGTGCAAGTCCCCTGAAAGTCAGCGGTGCCCTTTCAAAATTAACTTACTATTTGTCTTCCTTCCATTTCTAGCTTCCGCTGTCCACTCAGGATCTTATGACCCACAGTTCCTTGCACACAGTAACCTGGCATAATGACCTGGAAGGAATCCAGACAAATATGTAGCATTTGCACACTGAATGGAGCTAGAGTAAGTTGTTCTCTTGGGACAGAACTAGCCGCACATCCACCTGTATAACGCTGATGGCAAGTTTCCATGGTTCCCGACATGTCTACCACAACTCTTTGTTTAGAACAGGGGTAGGCAACCTATGGCACACGTGCCGAAGGCGGCGCACAAGCCGATTTTCAGTGGCACTCACACTGCCCGGATCCTGGCCACCGGTCCCGGGGGCTCTGCATTTTAATTTTAAATGAAGCTTCGTAAACATTTTAAAAACCTTATTTACTTTACATACAACAGTAGTTTAGTTATATATTATAGACTTATAGAAAGAGACCTTCTAAAAACGTTAAAATGTATTACTGGCACGCGAAACCTTAAATCAGAATGAATAAATGAAGACTCGGCACACCACTTCTGAAAGGTTGCCGACCCCTGGTTTAGAAGCTACTGAATCTATTCTGTTCAATTATGCCCCTCAGCATCTTGCATGATAAAGACCTGAGTATGACACAAGCATTAAGATTAAATTAAAAAGGCGGCTTCTGTTAAAATCCACATGCTACTAAACAAGGGTTATTACTAGTCATGGGTAAACAGACAGCTTTGAACAGATAAGCACAGCTGAAAATACATTTCCATAACATAAAATCTTGCACCACTCATCCTTTCCGAGTCTACTGCCAACAATGCAACATTTTAACAGTCACAAAAACTTGAGCTAACAGAACTGTACCCATGTCAATTCCTCAGGGAATCCCTCTCTCCCCGACTATAAGGGCCTGGTCAGTTTCATGGGATTCCTTCGAAAGTAAGGCTTCTTTAAAAGACCTTCTAAATATTCAGTAAGTGGTTCCAGTCTCAAACCTGAGGAATGTCACTTTATGGGTTTCAAAGGTCACGGCCAGCCTTTGTACACAAACCCTCTCTCAATAAGGATATCAATATCCCATCAAGGCCACCAGAGCAGGCTGAACTTTCAGAGCGTGACTCTGCGAAACGCTCAGAGTTCCACAGCTATTCACCATCGACGGTTTTCATAGCCAGTGTTCCCTTTGTAAAAGTTGACCTGTGTGGATACTCGATAAGGCGGCCCCACTGAAATAAATGGACCAATGCGTCCCCACGCATGGATCACAGCAGCATGTAAGAAGTTAATACTAATTTTTTCCCCCTAATTGAAGCACAATGTGGTATCTAACATAGGTCGACTGAAGTCTGGAATGTAGACATGCCATCAGAACTGAATGCATCATGTTCATGCACAGTAATTAAACCATCAAGCTGCATCTGTTCCCCAAAGACACAAAGGGTGAGTCCTTGTCCAACAGAGACAAATCCTGGCCCAAGTGAAGCCAATGGCTAAACAGCCACTAATTTCAGAGCCCAGCGTTGATCCAAATGCAATGTGCCAGTCATAAAAAGCATTTTTAAATCATGCTTTAATTAAATAAGGTCAGTCAGTCAGCGGTTATTACTAACTGATGACTCGTTTAGATAACAGCTGATAAAGGAAAGATGCATGCAAAAGACTCTCCTGCCAATATAGGCAGAGTTTATTTCTAAAACAACTGGAGTGTAGCCCCATACATCAATATGAAGCATCATTCAAGGTCACAGAATTTCTTACCATGTTCTTTTCATTCCCTGCCCATTTCCTGAAGATCTGAAGGGACTGTCCGGCATGAAGCATACCTGGGGTTGCAAATACAACCTAGGTTTCAAAAGAGGAGTGTTAGGAGCTGCCACACAGATTCATTTTTCCTAATGATTAGAAAACAGGTGTCCCAGATTATGGAGAGAGCACGTAAGAATAGAACCAGGGAAGTTCCATCTATGAATCTATATAGTACCAATTAATATACAGTACAGTTTAGACTCATTACAGCTGTGGGGCTTGGGGGGGGGGGGGGGGGAGAGAGAGAAGGGGGAGGCAGAGGAAATTTTTTCAAACTGTGCCTTACAAGATCTCCATAATTTTCCATAAAACAAAATACTTCAAAATTCACATTTCCTAATAAACCCTTCAAGAGTTTTGATTAGCCGGCAGTACCATGATAGTTTCTGAGTGATCTACTGGGAGGTAACTAGAAAGGAATCTGTCGAAATCAATAGCAAGAAAACAACATTTTTTTTTTTAAAAGGGTCACTTTCATGAGTTTAATTTAAAGGGATTGGTTATAAGAACTATAGATTGGATCAATGCAGAGGAATGCATTTAACATTCGCCATTTTTAGATTAATTTTCTAATACTTTTTAACTTTAATGCACTGGAAGGTAGTTCTTGTAATATGTTTATTCCTTTTATTATGTTTAAGACAAAAGCTTCATTATTGCTGCATATGATTGGATTTATTAGTGCCAAAAAAAAAAAAATGTAATTCAACAGGGATTTGGGTTTAGAGTCCCAGGTCTGCCACAGGCTTCCTATGTGACGTTAGGCAAATTACTTAATCTCTTTGGGCCTCAGTTTCCCCATCTGTAAAATGGGGATAACAGTAATTCACTATCTCAGAGAGATGCTGTGAAAAATACATTGACAATTGCAAGGAGCTCAGGTATTATGTAAATTGTGCGCTTTCCTTAAGCCAGGCAAAAAACAGCACTAAAACAGCTCCTACCCGTGCACATCAATCCTATCACGTTCTTAACCTCCACGTACCATTGGCCCAGGGTTATCGGCAAAAGCCCTGTCAAATGCCTTGATGTGTTTGAATTCGAACATGTTTCTCTGGACAAAAGTTTTCCGGATCTTCTGATTAGTCCATGTGATGAAGAGCTTGTAGTAGTGATTGGCCTTCTCAGTCAGTCCCATGGAGAAGTAAATTGGGGCCTTCAAGTTCATTCTTTCCCTTTGGGGCGAGAGAAGAGTCAGTCAGTCAGTTGTGGTTGCTTAAGTGGAATCCTGGCAAAAACCTCTCAGGCGTTCCCCTTTGTGTGCTCAAGAATTAGTCTAGGGACTTAAGTATCAGAGGGGTAGCCATGTTAGTCTGAATCTGCAAAAAGCAACAGAGGGTCCTGTGGCACCTTTAAGACTAACAGAAGTATTGGATCTGAAGAAGTGAGGTTCTTACCCACAAAAGTTTATGCTCCCAATACCTCTGGTAGTCTTAAAGGTGCCACAGGACCCTCTGTTGCTTTCTAGGGACTTAAGATTTCCATGCATATACTTACCTGGGGAAATAGGAAGTCAATATCACCACTATGTCACATTAATGTTAGATAATCCAATTCTCCTTGTCAGCTGGTCCAGACTTATCTAACCAATGATGAATGTTAAACATGAAGCTATGGGGTATAATTAAGAGTAAGGCAGCTTTAGATCATCATGTACATGTTCCAACCCAGACACAGCCTCTCCTTTCTGATCCTTACCATGACAATGTTCATGAAAAAGACTCAATATTTTATTCGGCCATCCAAAAAAAGTTTCTTATCCAGAACACAGAAAGTTTTGCAAGGCCAGAGGGATGGTATGAAATAAAGAAAGGGAAAATTTAGACTGAGTGTCTGGGGACAGGATGAGGCATGACTCAAAAGAGCAAGATATTTTAGAGTAGTGTCCAAGTGGTGGAGGGACAAAAGCACTAGAAAATATACTACAGGGAGCAATCCTACACTAGCCAGCATGGGCAGATACAGGCACTCAAGAGGTTTACATTCCAGATTCTTTGCAGGGCAGCCGGTTTCCTTAATCTGTGTCTGTGGCGTGCGTCTGTCTGAATTTGGGCTTCGTGGATGTCAGTGCTGAACTCGAGCCACAAAGTTCCCATCCAGCTTTTCCCAACATTGCGGGGGGAGGTTTGCGTCGGTCTCGGTGTTGACGCGAGGGATTCGGATGTTTCCGATGTTGCATTAATGGGTATCGAGCGGGGCAGTGGTTAGAGAAAGTAGCGAGGACACAGAGCACCTGGAATACAGCTGAGACAGCTGTTTCTTGGGACCAGATGCAGCCAGCCCTGGGCAAGATTCCAGTGCGTGTGGGCAAGGGCTACCAGGGTTGCCAGTTAGGGGAGGTGGCAGAAGGTCAGCAAGGCAGAGAGATGAATATAAGACTGTGCATGACAAACAGACACCACAGAATCCTGGAAAAAATGAGCACTAAGTGTAGGAGGGGAGGGGAATAAATACGTGTTTTAAATGGAAAAGTTGAGGCTGTTCTTACCAGAAAGTTTCCAGTAAGATGCAGAGTTCCTGGGCACGTCCCAGAGCAAAAACCGGGATAAGAACCTGCAATTAAAGTGCAGAGTTAGACTATACTACTGCCAAACACCATGCAAAGATTATGTGCCCCACTGGTGCCCACAAACACCTGCACTTGCTCACAGTGGGTGCACATTCCATTTTATAGATGAACTCCACGTGCCCTCCTTTCCAAACTCTCCCCACAGAGGGCCGATCTTCCTGATGCTGCTTTTTATTTCCCTATTCATCATTTGTTCTTAAGGAGAGGAGACATTGCACATTTACGGAAAGCAACAGCCTAGGCTCCCTGGATTCTCGCAATATAACAGGGAACATGCTTTATGGAGACCTAGGGGATCACATTGTTCTGTTTAGCACTGCAAGGAAGTTTCCAATAAAATACTGTAAATAAAAACAAAACCACATTTCTGGCATTGTCTATGGAAAATTATATTGTGCCAAGCACTTTTCATCTTGACTGCCTAGGCCGCACTGGAGCAGTTACGTCCTAGCAGTAACTTTTTTAGCCCTCCAGGGGACAAGGAGCGTGAGAGTCGAACATAGAACGTACACACAGCTGCCTCCTTGGAGAGTTTTCACACACGTCGTTTCATGTCTCTAATATTTTCTGCTGTCAAACTCTTCACTGATGCTTGCTGCCAACTCGCAGGACCTTACATTACACGGATTGGTTTTCCAGATTCAGTGACAACTTCATAGAAATCATCAGCTAATTCTAAGATGAGTCTCTAGGTGGGAGATCTATGTGTATGCCACCTCTGTTCTCAGAGGACTCACTTTTCCCTTCCATAAGCAGTTCCAGATTTCTCCCTCACTGGGAACAGAACAATAAATGAACTAAGTATATGACCAAAGTCACTAGGGATGAACTAATGTACCTTTTAACCAAGACAACACCATTAAAACTGTAAACATGCGATTGCCATACAGACTGCACCTCCCATTTTATCAGCGATTAATTTAATCCAAACTTCAGGAACTAAGGGCCACATCCTCATGCAAATCAGCATAGTTCCATTATTTGAGAATCCAGTGATTTGACCATTGGGATCTGGCTCTAAACTATGTTATAATGCAGATACAACATCCACCTTTAAGTAGGACTGCTCTAAGGCACATTTTATTGGGAAAATACTCTCACTGGCTACAGAAAGTTGTCTTTTATTAACAGAGGGAGGCAATGACCAAAATTCTGAATGAGCGAGAAACAAACACGTGCCTAAGGCCGACCCACAAAATCCAACTATAGTTAAAAATTGCATTAAGATGTTATTGACATTATAAGCACCGCTACGTGCCATGTGCTTTGGTGGTCATGTAGATAACAAGACCAGTTGTTTATTTCAAATTGACATTATTAGAAAAGAACTGAACAAATAAAAGGGGGAAGCTACATGCAGTGCATGCAAACATTTGTAAAGTGTTTCAGAAGGGGATGTAGGTACCTCTTTGTATGTTAATACTTTCCATATATTTGGGGTTTTACAGCAAAAATCTGCTAAGGGTCTAATCGTGGGGCACGGAATACTGAGCTGAGAGCACTAGAAATTATTGGTTAAGAGTAAAGATTTTGACAGTCTCAGTTTCTAAATTTAGATGACTAAGAGACTAGTTTAGAGCACAAAATGCATATGCCTGTGTCTCAGGCACGACTTTCTCTGTAACTTTGAACTACAGAGAGTTAAGATTGTAACCTTGGCATTTCCCTTCCACTAGAAAAACAAAAGCACACACTTAATACCCTGCCCTTTCTAGCATAGGTTAGCAATAAAAACCAACCACCAACTTGCTTGGTGGAGCAACAGAGCTGTCATCAGGCTGTGTAAGAAGTCAGCTCAAATATTAGCAATAATACGGCCCTACTGACCCACCGGATGCCCATGCTTTCTACAGACTGGAAAATGCTCCAATTAGCTTATGCCACATACCATACCTTCCCTCCTCTCTCTACACTTTCATGGACCTTCTTCAGGAAGTCCCTCTCTCGGCAGCGTTTGGAGTCTCGGATAGTTGTGGCATAGGTGGATTCGCTGATTAATAAATCCGGACGACACTTATCAATCCAGGCAGCTCTAAAACAAAACAGAGAGAGACCATCTAATAGATAATATATAGCACTTTAATATAGGGATAATGATGTTCCTTATCCTTCTTTTATAGATGGGAAAACTGAGGCCCAGAAATCACAGAATCATAGGA
Source organism: Chrysemys picta bellii (assembly GCF_011386835.1). Lineage (NCBI taxonomy): Eukaryota > Metazoa > Chordata > Testudines > Emydidae > Chrysemys > Chrysemys picta. The sequence goes on along the minus strand of NC_088811.1, from coordinate 7,751,165 downwards.
CTGGAAGGGACCTTGAGGGATCATCTAGTTCAGTCCCCTGCACTCATGGCAGGACTAAGTATTATCTAGACCATTCCTGACAGGTGTTTGTCTAACCTGCTCTTAAAAATCTCCAACGATTAACTACCCTGACAGTTAAGAAGTTTTTCCTAATGATCAATCTAAACCTCCCTTGCTGCAATTTAAGTCCATTGCTTCTTGTCCTATCCTGTGAGGTTAAGAAAAACAATTTTTCTCCCTCCTCCTTGTAACAACCTTTTACATACTTGAAAACTGTTATCATGTCCCTTCTCAGTCTTCTCTTTTCCAGACTAAACAAACCCATTTTTTTCAATCTTCCCTCATAGGTCATGCTTTCTAGACCTTTAATCATTTTTGTTGCTCTTCTCTGGACTCTCTCCAATTTGTCCACATTTCCTGAAATGTGGCACCCAGAACTGGACACAATACTCCAGTTGAGGCCTAATCAGCGGAGTAGAGCGGAAGAATTACTTCTCATGTCTTGCTTACAACACTCCTGATAATACATCCCAGAATGATGTTCTTTTTTTGCAACAGCGTTACACTGCTGACTCATTTAGCTTGTGGTCCACTATGACCCCCAGATCCCTTTCCGCAGTACTCCTTCCTAGGCAGTCATTTCCCATTTTGTGTGTGTGCAACTGATTGTTCCTTCCTAAATGGAGTACTTTGCATTTGCCCTTATTCAATTTCATCCTATCTACTTCAGACCATTTCTCCAGTTTGTCCAGATCACTGTGCAGTGACTTGCTCAAGGTCACACAGGAAGTCAGGAGCAGAGCCAAGAATCTTAACTTCATTGGACCACATTGTAACTGTCTCTTGCTAAATGAATCCAGTCCACAATATGGAGACTAACACTACAGATTTTTGAGACACAAGTTTTCATTTACTTGCTGAAGACTAATTTAAGAGGTTACATTTTATTAAAGATCACCAACATTTAAAATCTTTCATACACATTAATATCCTTCTCCTTTAGCACTGATAGAACATTTATTATTGCAAGTAATAAAAGAAAACATGGCTCACTGCAAATGTATAGCATTGATCTGAATTATGTTAGAAGGCTAACATCTATAAAAGATGCCATGACAGGAAAATATATGGAACATTTAAACCCAATTATTGTGCAGTCTTAAAAAGGGGATTAACATGACCGTACACCAGAGAGAAGAAGAATACTGCAGAAGTGCATTCAGAGTCTATCTTGAGGAATTATTTTAAATCTATTTAGTTCCATAATTGAAAACTTCATTTATCTAGTCAACAGAGAAGGCACTAAGTGACTGAGTCTCTTATCCGAGAACAAAGAATCACCAGTAATAAACTCCCATACATTAACAGGAGTTGCAGGTTAAGATCTCCCATGTATGGATCACACTCATTAAAATTCATAATTTCTCTGCTTCCTACTTACCCTAAGTGTCTGTCTGGCGTCATGTTATAATCACCCTAATGGAAGAAAAGAAAACCCATTTACTACCTGAACGCTAACTGGACACATACCATACAAAGGAGATGTATAGGTCTATAAATATTTATCTGTATACTTACAGTATAGACCACAGACTCAGAGCCAACTTTAATCTGGAACATGGCTGCTCCCAGCACATGGCCAGCATAGTACGCCTTGATTTCCAGCTCATCATCTACCTACAGAGACAAAACCATATAGCCAATGTTAGACATCTCTCTCAGCGGTTAAAGAGAATTCATGCATTGGGAATTATGAGCACTGATGGCAGCTGATTTTATTACTCTGTTTCTTCACTGCTAATTTTGATCCCTTCCCAAATACAATTGTCCTCTTCCCATCCCCTGTGTTTGAGAGGCAGCACCCTCTATACCAAAAGTCACACTCCCGCTAGAGGAAACCATAGGGCAGAACCAACTTCTAGTGCAGTACTACCCTGAACAAATAAGGGATCTGATTACCCCCAAAGACAAATGCACTAGCTCCTGAGATGCTTCCATAGCAGCCGCTAAAAGGACCCTGGGTAATCTTTGTCTCACCTTCTTCCTATTTTGTATTGTGTCTCTGACTCCCTGCTTTCTCGTTTCTGCCTCTCCACCCTGGTCTCTTGCTTGTTTTTCTTTTTCCTTTTATATGCACTTTGTTTTTTCCACCTATTTTTGGTCTTTGCTAGGTGAGGAACAACCCTCCACCCCCTTTATACATGGAAGGGCTGCAGAGGAAATTGACTAGGTTTAGTCCTTTTCCTTCTGTATCAAGCTCCTTAGAGCACATAGCTGGCTGCAAAGGGAAACTGACAAGAAACACAATATCTTACAAGCTTAAAGTGAAAATGCTTCTTAGCTAGGGCAGGAGTATGAGGGGAGGAGATTAAGATTCCTGGGCGCCTTTCCCTGCTCTGTCACTGACTCACTGTCTGACCTTGGGCACATCATTTAACCCCTTTTTGTATCTCAGGCACTACGGAAGTGTAGCAATGGAAGACCCTGTTCCCTCCTCTTCAACAGTCCAATTGATTTATTCTGAGAGTTCCCCGGGGTGAGTCATATTACCTGGATTGTCTGGTGAAGGTGGACAGCTACCACTTTTTTCATGCAATCTTTAATCATTTGGGAAGTGAAGAAGTTGGTCTCCCCTTTCTTATCCACAGTAATTTTCCTGTAATCCTCCAGCAGGATGGGGCAGATGGCCTTGGTGGGGTGCGTCATGTATATGGGTCCATCATAGCCAACCATTTCGCTGAAATACGGTAAAGCTCCGCAGTGGTCCAAATGAAAGTGGCTGTGAAGGAACATCCAGAATGGAAGATATGACCCACAGGCACTTAGCTAGATGTTTATAGCCGTCACCTAACACACAGATCTTGTGACTGTGCATTAGCTCATGTAAAACACAGAGAGATCCCTGCATGGAGCAGAAGTGCAATCTAATCTTTGCAGTATAGAACTGCAAGCCATTAAGGGTGACTAGTTTATTAACGTAGGAGGGGAAAGTGGAAGAATTATTTTCCAGTGCTTTCCCCTTCTGCACCTGAATTATAAGATGGCAGGCAGTTTTCTTACCTGATGATTACGCAGTCTAGAAAGTCAGTCAGTCTTCCATTCTGGGTAATGTATGAAAAATCAGGAAAGCGTCTCTAAAAGACACAAAAGCAGGTTATCAGATATTAAACAAAGCTGGTTACTGAATTCAAAACATGACATTAAAAACAAATGTCAGCCACCCATGTCGCATTAGGAATGCACTGTGATCTTATTACAGGGCAGAACTCCAGCAGGACAACAGGGAATGCTGGCGTCACCAGTAAGGTGGATCGCTACAGGCTAAACCCCATAAAAGACATGAATGCAGAGAGTGCCAAGAAGGAGGAGGAGAAAACTGCCAATGGGAGGGTTTATTTCGACATTGCAAATAAGTAATTAAGTTATCGTCAGAGAAGAAAGATAGCTAATCCATTTTATCTTCACCATAATTCTCATTTGTAGGTTTCAGACCTCTTCATAGAGTTCTGCTAAAGCTGATAGTTCGCTCTGTACTGTGTTTTCCGAGTTTTGTTATCTGCACATAAGAATTAAGCTCACTCCTCTCTCTATTAGACGCCAACAACATTCAGGTATCGTGAGCCAAAACAACAGAGTCGGGGGGAAAACATGCTGCAGGTCTTGGTTTGGGTCCCATCATCAATCAACTGGCTGGTAACAAAGCTCATCCCAGTACCAAACTAATGATGGGTTTTATGTTTTAAGCACACAGGAAGCCTCCTGCTACATAGAGCAGGGGTTCTCAAACTGGGGTCGGGATCCCTCAGGGGGTCACGAGCTGTCAGCCACCACTCCAAACCCTGCTTTGCCTCCAGCCTTTATAATGGTGTTAAATATATCAAGAAGTGTTTTTAATTGGGGGGGGGGGTTGCACTCAGAGGCTTGGTATGTGAAAGGGGTCATCAGTACAAAAGTTTGAGAACCCCCGACAAAGTGAAATGACACTGAAATGCAGCACTCATTGCCCTGCTGAGCTTCTTTTAAGGTTTTCAGGCAGCCCACACACCGGCTGGGAGGTGGAACTACAGAACACAAACATATATGGGGAAGACTCAGGAACTCAGCATTTGCCAGAGGGGATATTGGTCCATCAAGTGTGGTACTATAACTCCAGCAGCGGTTAATACCTAAGGTTTCAGAGGAAAGTGAGCCTTCACCTAAGAGTGCACCAAAACGTGCTGGATTCTTCAAACAATTTCTAAATGAAGCTTGGTACAGCTGGCCAAGTAGGTTAGGTAGCTAAGGCACCCACAGAACCAGAAGCAATACTGGAAAAGGCTGGGCAGATAAACCTTAAAGAATCTGCACCCAACATTCGGTCTTTCTGCCATACTTACATCATCATTATAGCCCATGTGCATCCCGCAGTCTAGCATGACATTTTTCCCTGCAATAGACACAAGGATGCAGCTCCGGCCCACATCCTGGCCAGCCCCTGGAGCAAGAGACAAACAAAGGCAGCTGCATCACCCGTCTATATAACCTCTTAAACCTTTAGAAGGATATAAACATTTGAAGCTCTGGGAAACCACTGGCTAGATAAACTTCAACACCCCTATTAAATAGGCAAGTATCATTATCCTCATTTTAGAAAGGCGGAAACTCAGACTCAGACAGAGGAAATTACTTGCCCAATGGCACACAGTAAATCATTGGCAGAGCTGGATTAGAAATCTAAACCCTCTCCTATAGTCACTCCTCTATGCCACAGTGTCTCATCTTTTGGTAAAAGTGAAGCTCTCCATTTAGCACCTGGCTTGTTAGTTTCAGACCAAAAGACATACCTTAGCAAAAAGCATTTCTGATGATATATTTAAGAAGATACCATCGAACAGTTTATCACTAAAACTGCTATCATCTTTCAGGAACATCCTCTGTATGCAGACTACACACAGAAACATAGCTATACAAACTAACAGCAGCTATTTTTGAATGTGTGTACTCCACAGAACAATGTCCCCCACTGGTCCTATAGCAATGTTAAATAAGCTAACATTCTGCACAGGTTGTGCTAATATGTATGCTGAAGCAAAACCACGCAGGAAACAAGAGGCTCACAGCATAATCCAGCTTCAGTAAAAACACTTTTGGAGTGGTCGGAAAACAGTGTTTGCCAAATTCAAAAGGAAAAGAGGAAATAATAATATTTTGCACTATATGGCAGCTTATAAATATAAATGAATTAATCCTTTCAACATCCGAAAGCAAGGTTAGCAACATCTCTTTCCGTCTTCTCGTTTGCAAAGCAAGATTAAGATCGCCTAAAGAGAGGAGTCAAATCTGAATGCTGCATGCTAGTTACATAAATATAACGTAGTAACACATAAGTGCAAGTATAAGACCATAACAAGCTATTCTATGTTAAAACGTGGAAAGAAGCATGAATCTCTTGCTATGCATATTGTAGTTATTTCTAACTAATTTTAATTCCTTTAGGGCTCTGTCACAGCATCCAAACCTTTTCTACTTTTCTATCTATTTCAGCTCCATCTTGTGGTTTGAACTTACCCAAGGGGGTGACTTTTATTTCAGGCATTTTAAGCCGAGAAGAACTTTTTGAACCTTAGCCGTATAGCAGGCTATTTCAGAGATACCATAACTGGATACTGAAAACAAGAGAAGATCCAGCCTTTCTTCAAACCACTGATCTGTTTATTTACTAATATCACAGAGAAGAGCTCAGCTGGGGCCCCATGGCTTCCTAGAGAGAGACAAGAATACAGACAAGAAAAGGGTCAGGTAACTCAGCACATTCTTAGTGTCATCTAAAAATGCATGCCTGCTCCCAATATAGTCAAGGCTTAGGTTCTGCGAAAACATAAACTGGTTTCCTTGACCCTAACATTATTAGAGTGTTTTATAGTCGCTCAGTCCAGGACTGATTGGGCCATGGACTTGGTCCTTAGAGGGCTTCTGCCCAGGTGAGAGGGGATGCACATTGGCATGGCTGTATGTGGGAAGCCTGACTGCGGCTGATCCTGCCAGATAGAGTGAGGTTTTCAGCCTTCTGGACTCTAAGTTCATTCATTTATTAACAAACTGCAGACAAACTCCCTATTACAGCCTTGATTTTGCAGTGTGAGTTAATTTAAAAAAATTAAGACTGTCATCCTCTGCATCCCTTTCCCAATGCAAATTGCTATTAGATCAAAGATGAGAATGAATTTAGTTCAATTAACTTCTAAGCCAGGACATAACAAAACACCTTAAATTGTCTGAATGCAGTTAGTACATTCTTTAGCTCTGCTTCGAGGATTCCAGAGCAGTCCCTATTTTATAAATCATTACGGGAAATTGTGAGGTTGCATTATCACCACTGCTGATGGGAAAATTTTCCTCAAAACAAAACAACGTTATTTAAGTCAAAATCAAAATATTTACAAAAAGTTGTCATTTTTGACATTTTTAAAAAAACCAAATGAAGTGTTTTAATAAAATCAAAATATCCTGAAATAACAAAAACATCCTTCTTTTTTTTCCAGAATATAACGTTCTGATTGTTTTGTTTCAAAATAACTTTTAGGAACAAAATTTTATTTATATAAAAACCAGTTTAAGTTTTAAAAGGTTGGGATCCGAAAAAATGATCAAAACAAAAGTGTCCCAATTAACCCGCAGCATGGCACCCCCGTTCACCCACACACACACACACACCGTACCCCGCGGGACAGCACCCCCTAACCCCCCCCAACTCCCCCTCTCCCCAGCACGGCGCCCCCTGTCCCTCCCCAACTCCCCCTAGCACGGCGCCCCCTGACCCCCCCAACTCCCCCTCTCCCGAGCACAGCTCCCCCTGACCCCCCCAACTCCCCCTCTCCCGAGCACAGCTCCCCCTGACCCCCCCCAACTCCCCCTCTCCCGAGCACAGCTCCCCCTGACCCCCCCAACTCCCCCCCACCGCACGGCGCCCCCTGACCCCCCCAACTCCTCCTCCTCCCCCCCCCACCGCACGGCACCCCCTGACCCCCCCAACTCCTCCTCCTTCTCCCCCCCTGCACGGCGCCCCCTGACCCTCCCCCTGCACGGCGCCCCCTGACCCTCCCCCAACTCCCCTCCTCCCCCGCACGGCGCCCCCTGAACCCCCCCAACTCCTCCCCCGGGCACGGGCCCCGCTCACTCCCAGCTCGCGGCTCCCAAACGGACTCACGTTGCCATTACTTCTGGCAGGCCCGCTCCCCCGGTGATATCTGCGCATGCGCGACAGCCCTAACGAAGCACCGTCCCCTGACTTGGAGGAGGTGTCACTCCCCTATCACGTGACGCAGGTATAGCCTCTCACCACGTCCACAGCGAGCGCCAGCCAATGGGCAGCGACTATCATCCTCCCCAACCACCACCCGTCTCCCTACTTGCGATTGGCCAAGGCAACGTGGGGCCCGGAGAGGAAGACGGTGAATGGCTGGAGCAAGAGCGTCGGGCGTCGATTGGCTGCGGAGAGAGAGGGCGGGGCAGCAGTCGGGAAAGCGGAAGCAACTGGCTGAGGGGAGCCGGGGAAGTCTCGAGCGGTTCAACATGGCGGCGGGGGCGGAGACGTTCTCCCTGCGGGAAGTGCTGGTGGCGTTCACGGCCTGCGTCAGCGAGCAGCGGGAAGTCCGCGTGGACCCGTACCTGGCGGGCTGGAAAGGCCTGGTCCGGTAAGGGGAGGGGGGGGGCTCGTGGGCTGTGACTGGCCTCAGCCGGCCCGAGACCTCAGCGGCCGCCCGCGAGGCCCCGCCCCGCTGTTTAAGGGCAGCGGGGGAGATAGCGAGTGGGCCGCTGGGGGCGCTGTCTGGGTTCGCTGCCCCGCCCATAGCTAGCGTCTGTGGTCACGTGGCAGAGGGCCACGCCCTTCCCGGAAGTACTGGAGGAGACATGTGAGGAGCCTCCCTGCCCAGCCTGGCCTCTAGCCCCAGCGCTGCACTGGCCTGTTGTTGGGGTGTAGGCAGAGCAAAGCTTTCAAGCGCTTACTGGAGGAGGCAACCAGTGTCCCAGTTAGGTATCAGCGAGAGCAGATTGTTAAGCATAAGGATCTCACAGGCTGCAGGAGACCACTTAAAAAGAAGTGGGAAATTAACACTACTGCAGGCACAGGACAAAGGTGGGTTGATAGTTAAGAAAATGTTATAATGCACTGTAAAACCAGTGTCAGGTAACTGTCCTAGGGAGCATAGTCCCCGTCTTTGGCACATTTTGAGGATAACTGCCCTCACGCTCCATCCAACTTGAAGAAAGAAGAACAGGAGTATTTGTGGCACCTTAGAGACTAACAAATTTATTAGAGCATAAGCTTTCATGGACTACAGCCCACTTCTTCGGAGTTCATTGTAGCCCAGAAGCATGTCTTGCTCACTAACAGATGTTGATCCAATAAAAGATATGAACTTACCTACCTTGTCTCTCTAATGTCCCCATACTACACACTTTACATGAGTTTAATGCAAACCACTTGCCTCAGCCCCTGCTCTTGTGATCTAAGCTAGAGGTGAAGCATAATGAGGCATGACAGAATTCAATTTTGATATTTTTAATTATGATAAATATGCTTCAAACTAATAAATTTTATCAATTTAAATTTTTGCAGTTGCACAAAATTATGGGGGGGGGTCAGACAGTTCAATGACAATAGACAAAGTTTCAGCTTTTGAATCTCAATAACTGTTTTGACATATGGTATTGCAATTTAACAAAGTAAATCTCCTTACATCAAACTCAAAGTTCTCAAGCAGCATTTTTCTTACTTTGCCTATACGTAAACTTTGACTGTTGATGAAAATATTTTTTCATCAGTTTGTGTGAAATCAATGTTTATCAATGTCTACCACTAAAAATCTAATCCTTCCAAGCCTAACACTGAAACACTGCCTCTTGATCATCCCTGAAAAAGGTAGGTGACTAGTACTAGGCACAAAGTGGCTGTTAGTATATTACATTCTATGTAGTTAACCAGTTTTACTTTATATTACCGACACTTGACTCCACTACTATCTTGTTTGTAAGCCTGTTCCTGTTATTTACTACATTACCTTTAATAAAAATAAAAATGACTACCACCTTATTCTTACATATATTCCATTTTAGATTTAAGTTCAATCTATGTTTACCAGTTCTGGTCTGTCCAATAATTTCTGATATAAAATTAAGACTGATCTAACTCTTAACCACTTAAGTAAGGTCACCATTTCAGCATCATTTCTCAAGCTCCCTTACTCTGTCACATAACACAATTGATTTTTTGTTTTGATTGTAGGTTTCTGAACTGCCTGGGCACAATTTTCTCCTTCATTTCTAAAGACGCAGTGACCAAAATAGAGATCATAGAGAATTACCGTAATAGTGACCAGCGAGAAAAGTACTTGACCGTTCAATCCATGGTGGAGTATGAGCTGGCTAATGGCCTGGTTGATCTCCAACAGCGATCCAAGCACCCTAACTCAGGTTGCAGAACCTTCTTGCGCCTCCACCGAGCCCTTCACTGGCTGCAGATGTTCTTGGAAGGACTGAGGACTGGCGAAGACAACTCCAAAACCTCTGTGATCTGCTCAGAGACGTACAATGCTTCCTTGGCTAACTATCATCCCTGGATTATTCGCAAGGCTGCCGGGGTGGCTTTTTGTGCCTTACCCACTCGAAATACATTCCTTGAAACCATGAATGTGGGCACAGCTGAAGAGGCGGTGACTATGCTGGGGGATGCTTTGCCCTATATCTGTGAAGTCTATAAAATCACAGAGGAGCTCTATGCCCAACACAAACTGCTCGACCTCCCCTAGCATAGGGGATGTTTGATTAGAATATCTCAATATTGAGATTGCTGGAATTCGCTGTATGGGGGAGGGTGCACTTATGTAAATAAGTGGTTATTTGCACTAGAGACTGGATTCTCTTCCTCTTCCCCATGTCTCTAGTAGAGCCCATAAATAACCTGATTGGTACTCTTTGGCCTTTTAAAAGAGAGCTGACTTAATTCTTGGCTCCCCTTTTATAAGAAGACATTTGGAATAAACATTCCAAAGCCCATATTAGCTTGTTTAAACTTAAAGGACTTATTGCTTTTCTCTGCACTGAACTTCTTTTTCAAAACTTTTCAGGTCTTTATTCTTTGTAAAAGCCAAACAAAGCACCCGGCCACGAGTGATCACTTAATCTTTGTAGCTCCAATGCCTTTTTAAACAAAAGTAATGAGGACTCTCCCTTTGTCCTACTCATGTGATGATGCTAAAATTCAGCTAAACTAGGGTTGGAACCTCTTGCTGTGATATTGTAAGGCCTGTGTACAGATGACACTCATTGCCATTCAGCCACTTGTTCTCTGGTTGGGTTAGCAAGGTGATGTGTGTTACAGGGCCTGATATTTTGGTTTTGATGCACTGAAAAGCAGGGCCCTTGAAATTATGCTCTCTCTCAACAGTGAGAGCAATTGATTACAGACCACCTTCATGGCAGCTGGTCATCACTTGCACTGGATAATACTTCCTGCCCTTTCTTCTCTCACTCATCCTCACCAAAACTAAATGGTGTGGAGGTGCGGTATAAGGATACGTTTCCCCCCCCCCCCCTTTTTGTATGGGGCTGTTGAGATAGGAAGTCCCTTTGTTATTTTCTCCCTCTTCCCACTCCCTCCCCCCCCCCTTTTTTATTACTTGGCATCATGCCTTTTGGGGGCGGGGAATAATCTTTAGTGCAAACTGCACAGTACTGAATCACAGAATAATTCAGAGCCTTATGGATGTTGAGGCTACAGTTACAGAAACTACCCCTGCAGTAGACTTTAGGAAATAAAGGGAATGCTGAAAGCCTAGACAAATGAAGTCCTGCTGGCTGGGTGGGGTAATTATGATTTGTACTATACATAAAATCATAGTGTTTGCTGAAGCTTAATGCCTTCCAGTCCAAATCAATCATAAGCTTTAAAAGGAGGGTAAATCTTCATGCAAGTGGTAAGGGTAAAATTGTTTTAGCAAGAATTCCTATATATGTTGGTGTATATAATAGGTGTATAAATAGGAAAAGGTATGCAAGCTGGTTATAAAATAATGAATTGTACTTTATCAGATATTTTCAAAATTTATCTTTCACAACACTGCATGGATATTTCAGAAAGAACACTAAGACCACTGCTGTGAAACTATTTCAAGACAACGTTCACACCTCTCACGCTGTGCCCCTGTACATTATTAACGCTAATAAAGTGATCTAGATAATCGGAGGCATTTAAATGGCCAATAAGGCCACAATGCTAGAATTGAGTATTACCTCATGGGTTTGACCTAGCTAGCCACACTACTCTCCCTTAAATTACATTAATAACTTGCCTCCAAAGAGTGGTGGTGTACAGAAATGCCTGTCTTTCTCAGGTCTTTGAAGGCATGTGATCTTGGGTCTCATACATTCAGGGCATACTGAACCTAATAATGAGTGGTTGCTTAATTAGCTATTTGGGTAGTGATCAGAAGAGACCCAATACATTTAACAGCAGATTCTAAACTCTCAGCTGCAGCATGCATTTCTGTAGATCAGAATCTGTCCATTGAGTATTTCTTAGCTTGAGGATCAGGAAAGGAGGGTTTTCCCCCCCCCATCTGATCCAAGGATAGATATTTACCCACAGTGATTAAAAGATATTTATGCCTCTAGTATAGCTCTGTGAAATGTGCCATTTTCCTTCCATGTTAAGATATTAATTTAGAAAAGCCCCTTTTAAACTTACTGTAACTTTCAAAATGCTGTTTACACTCAATGCCATGGGGTAGATCCCCCACGTATTAAGACAATTCAGGTAGCTCAGTGTTCCAACGTCTAATAAATACTCGCTATTTTTTGTTTTGTTTTAGCTAAATGAGTTTTCTTGCTGTCAGATGTTGATATTTCATCTAAAATGTGGTGTTGCATATTTTGTGTACGATTAAAATATTGTATGAAATTGAAGCATCTTGCACTACATAGGATGTGAAAAAGCTGTCTGTATCGTAAGTAACATTTGCATAATGCCTTTGTTCCAAGGGTTTAATATAAAGGGAGAAACATCATGTGAAAAGTGTTTATCTATTCTCCACCAGTATGTCCAAGCTAAACACTATTCTTATATCATCAAAGCTGTAATACTTGATTCTGCAATTTCCAACAAGTGGTTTTTCAATTAAAAAGTCACTTACCAGTGGAAAACCTGAATTTGCTTTGTTTCTACTACTCTGTTGGTCTTGTTTTGTTTTTTTCCAAATGAGGGTTATATATACACACGATGGTTAGATTCCACAGGGCGGTACACACACTTAATACACTCAAAACCGACACCTTTCTAGCAGCATCCTGCAATCTGTGTTGCATCTTTAGCAAATTCTTATGCATATGCATTGTTTAGTGATGCTCCAAATTCTGAGGTTCCTCTTCTCTCCCTGCTCTGGCCATGTTCCTAAAATCCTAGCCTCTGTCCCTTACTGCTCATTAAGGCCGGGGTCCTACAAACAGCTCTGGGGGGGTTGCAAGCTGCTTTGCACAGAAGGCCTCTGCATGGTATAAGGGTCCAGCCGTGCACAGCAGCTTGCAGGATTGGGGCCCAAATTACATTTGGGTTTAAGAGGTTCAGTTTTAAGCAGAAAGTATTGTCGGACATGTGGGCTACAGCTGCAGGAACTGGATGTAGGTTTTGAGGAAGGGTCGCAATGAACCTATCTGTGCACCAGATGGAGCTCGTTCATCGAGTGATGAATTGAACAGGTGCAATCTCTTTGCCTCTGTACACGTGTTAATCTTGCACCATTTGGCTCTAAATTTCCTTTTATCTTGGAGTGAATGTGTACTTAGTTTAGTCTTATGAAACTACATACTTTAAAAATCAATCACTTTCCACTCTGCTCATTAACTATTTCCATAGCATGTGGGAGGCTGGTCATAACTAGGGATTCTATTGTGCTAGACTCTATAGAGACAGAACAAAAAGATGGTCCCTGCCCTGAAGAATTTATAATCTAAGTGAACCCGTAACATTAAAAGGAGAAGAAAATACATTTCTGGAGCAATGAGTTGACTTTGCAGTCACATAAGGATTTCAGATCATTCTCTGCTGGCCTGTTCCATCTGTTCATATCCTTAGATATATTCCTACACTTGCATTCTGAACCTTTACCAAAGATTAGGGAATGGTACATAGAAATCTTACCAAGAGATTTGCAGTCACGTCAGCTAAACAGTACAACATAGCCCCCTGAACTCAGGAAACTCACAACTGTGTCTACCCTCATGGGATCATACAGCAAGCTAAACACTAAACTTAAATGCACAAGTATCACTTCTCTAATGGACTTATTGAAAGACATATTCCAAACATCTAGTAGTAGAAACCAGTGCTTTTTTCATTGGTGCTTTGAGACTAGGTGCGTGATGGAATATCAATGCATGCAGAGCCAGTAAGAAGTGCACCAGTGAGTTTAAGTGCTAAAACCAGAAGTTCTCCAGTTTAGATCTGTCCTCAGGATACGCCTTGGTGCCTAAATGACTGTATTCTGGAATAGAGATCCCTGAAGAGTTGCACTAAGGATAACATGGCAACCCCATATGCGAGAAATCACAATTTTGCCAAATGACTATTAAAAAATAGCAGCACAACTTACCTGTCCTGGAGTATAGACTAGCTCTCTGCTCCGAACAGGTTCCAATGATGATTCTGAAGGAGACTCAAATCTGTGCCATTGGATGAGCTAAAATTAAAAAGTTTAGGATCCCTGCTGTCTGACTGCTGCTCCTAACCTTACTATCTGGGCCACTGAGCACATAATTCCATAGCTCATTTAAAAACAAGTTCCACACCATTCTTTCATTGCAGGTCACCTTTAAGTAGTTAGAGGATTTCTTTCCCAGTGTGATTTGAAAACCAGCAGGAGATGCAACATGTGGCGCTTTAGCTAGCAAATTAGTCACCGTGCCTTTGGACGAAAAGGCTCAAATAAGAATCAGGAGTTTGGAGAATAAATTTAGTACCTGGGGACGAAGTTGAAAGGTTATGGAGGAATAATAGGTCCCAAAGAGAATGAAGAGCTGAGGCTGGGAAACTGCATCTCTAATGGCAGAGAAACACACAGTGTGTCCCCAGAGAAGAACACAGGGTTTAATGGCAGCATTTAATGTTTTACTCCACATTCTAGCAATAACTATTCTATATTCCTCTGCCAGTATTTCACCACCCCCACGTCGAAGCCAGGCTGTACTGTCAAGGGGAATGCTAGATAATTTATTCAGAGTGCCTAAGAATGTCTGCCCATATTTTTGATGTGTTCTCAACATATTGCTTGTTCCTCTTCTTTATGACTAGAAGGGACCCTCAACATTCTTATGGTGGCGCACCGGGTTGTGGGATGGAAAAGGGGAAGACCCACTGCTTTAGAAGGTTTCCTGGCACCAACATAATGGAGACTGAAGAGGGTGACTGGGTGTGTTTTTTATCAAGTCAATGATCTTCTCTAAAACTGGGTTGAGAGTAAATACCCAGCCAAAACTGTCCCTGTGCTTCGGGCTGTTTGAAAAGAGGAGTGACATTTCAGTGCACCCAAGAAGGTGAGCTAAGCCTCTGAACTTTTGGATGTCTGTCTACAATGAACCTTTTGAGGTTTGGCCACCAGTAGACTAGAAGGGCTTAGGGGTTTGAGCAGGGGACGGGAAGCCAGGAGACCTGGGTTTTATTCCCAGTTCTGCCACTGACCTACTGTCTGACCACGGGCGAGTCATTTCACCTGAACCTCTGAAACAGAACTTTAAATCATCGAGATTGCAACACCTATGGCAACTTTCTTTATTGCCATCCCTTTTCTCCCCCTCACCCCAAGATGCACAAAGAGCTTCGGGTCTCCAAAGAGCCTGATCCTGCAGCTTGCTATGCGTCCTTGATCCCCATTGACTTCGCAGGGATACGTCCTACACCAAAATCAGCACTGTCTCCAGGGTGTTGGAAAGAAGTTATTTTAGCAGGAAAAACATCCCTGTTAGAAAGCCTCCTGCTTCTGTTGTCTCAAGCAGATCAATAAGCCGGAGATACCATTCATTCTGCAGTGAAACGTGAGATAGTCGAAAGAAATGTAAGTGCTTGAGGAGGCATTATTGCATCCCCAAACACCTTAGATTTATAGCAAGAGTTTATCACTCACTGGGGATCGGAATTATTACTTCAAAGAACAATACAACTTCAGTGTAAAAACGAGGGAAAGGGGACTTATTGCCTACTTCCTTTTTTATTCCCCCCTCTTCCCCCGCAGTGAAACCAATGTATAATTCCTCTGCAACTGCTTGGTAAGGAACATCAACTATAACAATTATTTGGCAGGTAGAGTACAGGGTTTGTTTGGAGTTAAGGTCCTTATACAATGGGAGCATGTTTAGTACGCATCAATCTCACAGCACCACCTCTGGGCCTGCAACCTGTGATAGCCGCGTGGTGCTGGACCATAGCATTCATCATGGAACCGGATTGTCAGCATTTACCATTGAACTGCAGAGTCTTTACATGGTTATTAGTGACCTTTAAGAAAAAACAAGTTTCTGGTTCCATGTTCCTTGCCAGCTGGCAGAGGGAAGTGCCGGACTGAACCGTTTTGTATTTTTTTTTTTTAACTAAAAACAAATGATATTTCCTACAAAGGTTAGCTTTTTCCTCCCACACTGACTTGAGGAGGAGACAGTATTTATCATAATAGCAGGGCAATTCAATTTATTAAATGTCCGAAGAGGTTGTCCTCCAAGGGCTTCAGGTAAAAAGACAAACTGGAAAAAAAACCCTTCAAGCAGCTTTGATATGCACATCCTCACACCCTCACCCCAGCTGTGCTTAGCCCCTTCCTGAGGGTAGAGTTGGGGTAGGTTTCTACCACTCCTTGTGCACTCAAGTTTGAAAAGAAAATCCCAAGGCACATGCAAGGAGATGTGAGCTTAAGCCTGATTCTCACCCTGGTAATTAGGGGCCTGAAGCAAAGCCCATTCAAGTTGATAGGAGTCTTTCCATTGATTTCAATGGGCTCTGCACCAGACCCTCGGCACTTAGCTATACACTCCCCTCCAGACTTCACTCTTGCAGGAGTAACATGGGGTCCATCCAGCAACACACTCATTCATGTAGGATCAGGTTCTCCACACGTCCCTTTTCACTTAGGGCCTGTAGGCACCATACCTGCCCTGTGTCGGAACAAGCCCTTGGTAACACTAGTACATCATGCAGCTACCGAAACAGCATGCGCGGGGAGAGTTGGGGGGCAGCCTACATGGGATCTTCAGATACATCATCTCTCTGCACAAACCTTAATGCCAATGTGATTCTGTACATACACCATCAGATTTACCTACGGACCAACTACTTTTCCTTTCTTTTGCAAGCAAAAGAGCCCTCACTGTCTCTGCTTTGAGGCTAAGATCAAGCATAACACGGCAGCTGATGGGGCCTAGCTCAGGAATCTGCCTTGCCCTTGATGATCTAATAGTCCTTAACAGCTCTTCTTCTATTGCTCCTCCCCTCCCCCCAGTGCAGGAGCATCTTCAGATAGAAACATCAGGTGCTTTGAAACAGACAGTGCCCATACAGCATGAACCCCTAAGGAATCCCCTGCTCACACCGAAATGGGAGCCATGACAGCAAATGAAAAACAAGACATTCTCGCAGCCTGATGGCCAAGATGTTTAAAGGAGCGGAGATTAAAATGCAGTGCAGAAAAACAGCCCAATGTGCACAAAACCCTCCGCTCCAGAATCAACGTGGATGTGGACCCTGAGCTCGCTCCCATCTGCAGGGGATGCTCGCGCAGTTATTCATTCAGAATGGATTTGAACAAGATCAGGCTATTGGAGTGTCCTGGGTTTGAAAAATTCACCTTGCCAGAGAGCCCGATAAGAATGATGGAGGGGCAAGAGCCACCGGCAAGTTCAAGTATCCCCTCCCCCCATCACCTACCCTACACACTCCACCACCACCACTCCCAACTGCTGGGTGCATAACCAGCATGCAATCCCTGGGCACCACTTGAGGGCTTCTCTGGCTGCTTGCGGTCTGATCATTCTGAAGCCTCAACCTCCTCTGGGCTTCTTCAAGGAAGGAGGAACTCTGTCCTTCCTCCCCCCCCTCCCCCCACCCCCCAAGCCTCCGCCCTGTTGGCTGGATTCCCACACCTCTAAAAGCCTCCCAACTCTTGCATGTGGGGGTCTCTCCTACTCTCCCTAGCCTGATGGCTGCTGGGAAGGCCTTTCCAAACGATTATGCCCTGCAGGAATTAATGGCTAAACTCACCCACACACCAGGGAAACAATTTGCCACTCACCGGAAATTAGCAATGTTGGTTTTTTTATTCCCTGGCTATACCAATTGGATGGGCCTAAACATAGTCCAATCTATCACAGCCAATACAATGTACATCGATAAGGACTTCCCTGCTCAGCCCTCTTTGGAACTGCAAAGTGCTCTCCTTTGGGTAATACACCAAGCACTGCACATTGCAGGAGAGTGGTTTTGGAAACAGCCCTCTCTGTTGGACTAGAATGGTTTTATAAATAGGTAAACTGAAGTACTGAGAAGGAGAAAGTGACTTTTCCCAGAGCATATGTTAAGTCAGTGGCAATGCCAGAAGTCCTGACTCCTAGTCCCATCACTAGCTGCAGGCCCCATTCCATCCTCTAATAAATAAGAGCCATTTCCCCAAATTTACAGGTATTTGGAAAGTGTCCAGTTCCTGTAATCTCCCCCACTCTAGCATTGACAGAATGCGAAGTGACACCATCTACTGTAAATAAACTTGGAGTGGGGGAATCCCGCAAATGAGCTGTTCAGAGAACCATGTGTGGCTAATTGTGTTTGCCCGTTAGACACAAAGCAGGTCCATCATGCACAGTGCAGTGATGGAGTACTGGACATTGTGTATCCTGGTGCCATAGGACCACACAGCTGCAATTTGTTTAACTGCAGCACAAGATGACTGATCAAGCCCTGGCAGGAAATAATAGATTGGATCCCTCTGAAAGCAGAGCAGACAGTGATTGATATGATTTATGCTCCCCACTGAGGCTTATTATTGCAAGCAGATACAGGATATTTACTGTCATCTGCAACCAATTTCTGTTCCTTTTTCTGCCAGACCGAATGAGCTATTTATGTGGGAGGAGGGGAAGAAAGGACAGAACCTGCTGCTGATCGGACCAGAATCTTTTTTTTCGTTTCCAGCAGTGGAATTTTTAGCTGAGTTATAAACCTCTAAGGCAAGGGTCTCAAACACGCAGCTCGGGGGCCGCATGCGGCCCGTGGGGTTATTTTCTGTGGCCCGCGAGCTCCTCGCGGCCCCCTCCTGCCCTCCCCCAGCGTTTACCTAGAGCGGCTCCGGCCCGATGCGCACCGGGGGCAGGGCAGGCTCCCTGCCTGCCTGCACTGCTCTGAGCCCCCTGCCGCACCCTGCACCCTGACCCCCTGCCCTGAACCCCCCGCTGCACCCCACACCCCAACTCCCTGCCCTGAGCCCCTGCCACACCCCTGGGGGCAGGGAGGGGGCAGAGTTGGGGTCGGGATTTTAGGGAAGGGGTTGGAATGGGGGCAGGGAAGGGATGGGAAGAGGCGGGGCAGGGGCGGGGCCTCATGGAAGGGGTGGAGTGGGGGCGGGGCCAAGGGGGGGAGGTGTCAGTAAATGTGGCCCTCGGGCCAATGTACTAGTCCTCATGTGGTCCTCGTGGTCATTTGAGTTTGAGACCCCTGCTCTAAGGTTAGATGGGCATAATAAAGAAAGTGCTGATACCCAGGAACTACAGTGGAGAGTATCAACCCAGGTGTGGAGTAAGGATGGTCCTGAGGTTACAACATTGGACTAGGACTCCTAAGAACGGGGCTCTGTTCCTGGCTCTGTCACTAACTCTAACGATGGGAAAGCTACACAGAATCCAAGTTCAAAAGTGCCTGAGGTACAGATCCTCGAAAGGTATTTAGGTGCCTAACTCCTACAGATGTCAACACACTAATCGACATGTTTTAATGGTTATCAACCAACAAGAATCAACCTCTCTTTAGGAAAATAACTAAAAATGACAAACACAAAACAAGACTACAATCGATTATTTGAATCAAGGTTTGCTGCTGCCAATTTAAATCATGATTAAAATAAGTGATTTAAATCAATCCACTCTGAAAGGAGTCTAATTCTCCATGGGTGTGCACTCAGCACTTTCTGAAATGTAGGGCCCTCTAAGATCTCTCACATAACAGCCAGACTGGGTCAGACCAAAGGTCCATCTAGCCCAGCATCCTGTCTTCCGACAGTGGCCAATGCCGGGTGCGTCAGAGGGAATGAACAGAACAGGGAATCATCAAGTGATCCAAATCATCAAGTGATCACTCAAGCTGAGCACTCAGCATCACGTGTCACTTTGAAAAACCTTGGCCTGCTAGTATAAGCCCCTCACTGTGGTATCTGGCTGTGTTAGTCAAACAGAAAACAAAGCGCAGCAGGCACTGTTTGGGGAAAGCAAACATTTACTCTACTAAAAGGCCAGATCCTGCAAAGTGCAGAGCCCTCTCACCCCCGAGCTTCAAGCAGGCCAGGGTATAAAGCATAACATCCACGCAGAGGCACTCTGGGTCAAGTGATCTGCAGTAATCAAGAGCGGTTGTTGATACAAGGTGACACACAAATCCAGGTGTCAGGGAAATTTGCAAACAGGAGATGGTTTTTGCAAATTTCACTCCGTGAAAGAGGTCATGTAAAGCAACTTTAGTCAAATTGGATCGTCTCCAGGGCCTGGGACAGGATCCTGCACACCTCCCTCAAGCAAACGCGAACTCTTCCTACTGAAGTCAATGAGACTCCATGCCTAAATACACGCCACTCGTTGAGCGAAGGGAGCCAGGATCAAGCCCCCGGTTTGCAGAAGAGCCCACACATAGGTCACTGCTGTATATTTGACTACTGAGGACCAAACACAGAGTTATTTATTTAATGAATTTTGCTAACCAAATTCACCCGCGTCATTCTCACCTCTTTTAATTCTATTTGACAAGACTTGTTTGGGACCTGCCACTGCAAGATTCTCTCTCGCTTTCCCCTACAGCTCCCTGTGGCCGTTTTAAATTTCCTGGGAAGCATTAGCTCTGAAACACCAAAGCCATGGCTAGAATCCTGCTGCTATACCTGAGTTTGGGCTGCTCCGCGGCCCATGGACGCACGTGCATGTCGGCTCAGTTTAAAAAGCCGGGTGATTATATCCTGGGAGGCTTGTTCCCTTTTGGAATGAATACCATGAACCTGAGCGAGCGACTGGAGCCCAGCGTCGTCGTGTGTGAAAGGTAAGAAGGGATCTGTCAAGGATATCATCCTAATTGGCATAGAGTGACTTTGGTCACCCGGGGGGGGGGGGGGGGAGGGAGAGGGGGAAAGGGCTTTTATGTAGCAAACAATCCGATGTCTTAGTCACATAGGAGGACGTTCGAGGCGAGTTAGGAAGAAAGAGCGCTATGGGGCGCTGAGGGCATTGCCATGGTGATGGCAGGTGCTGGAATGGGAAATCTTCGGCACGCTCCTGCTGATGTTATTCACTCCAGCATCCGATGGCACCGCCTCCCTCCACACAGATTTTGGTCAGAGATTTTAATGGTGCTGGCCTGTTCGGTTGCTAACGCTGAAAGGATTCTACTGTGTCTGCCAGGATGGTTTCAATATGTTGTGGGTTTAGACAGAGCTGTAAGTGTGCCCTGGACTCTGACAGATCATGACGGTTTCTTATTGCGTTTGTAACCCGCTGGGAAGCTCACCATGCCTATTGGGGGAAGATGCTTACAAACAAGGATAATAAGATCCCAGAGAGGCGATGAGCACCCTCCACTCTCTCCAAATTCAGCCAGAGTGGAGGATGTTCAGCACCTTGCATGATTGGGCCACGTGCACTTACACATTCCCATCCCTGCTCAGCAAAGCATTTAAGCACCTAGACTTTAAGGCCAGAAGGGACCATGGTGATATTTCGTTTGACCTCTGCACGCTGCAGGTGATAAAACCTCACTCACCCACTCCTGTAATAGACCCCTAACCTCTGGCTGAGTTACTGCCGTCCTCAAATCAGGGTTTGAAGACATCAAGTTACAGAGAATTCACCGTTTACGCTACTTTAAACCTGCAAGTGACCCGTGCCCCACGCTGCAGAGGAAGGCGAAAAACCACCAGGTTTCTGCCAATCTGACCTGGGGGAAAATTCCTTTCCAACCCCAAATATGGCGCTCAGTTAGACCCTGAGCATGTGGGCAGGACCCACCAAGCAGACACCTTAACTCTAAGTGCAGGCATTCAAATCAATGGGAGTTAAGAACATGCTTGTGTGCTTTGCTGAGTCAGAGCCTACATGAAGAAAGGTAAAGCTGAAAAGTGAGGAAATTCTTCCTCGGCCAGTACCTGCTGTGTTAAAGCCTCAGAACACAGACGCAATCCAGACTTTTGTGAAACGGGTGACATTTGAATAAAGGACCCCAAACCCTGGTGACACTTGAATTCGGAGACGATTCCACAAGCAGAGATACAAGCCGGCCTGGGCGCAGTTCATTGCTTCAGGCTTTGGGGTATAATCTGGCCATTCTGGATTACTTTTTGCTTTGAGTCAACTCCCAGGAAAAGCCAGCCTCAGAGGAAGCCAACCTCACCCGGATCAAACATGGGGGGGAACTCCAGACACCAACTCCAGGGAGCTATCAGTCACATTTCACAGTGTACAGTCATACAATAGTCATTACGCTGTAGCTGAATGCTGTAGGCAGGTCTCAGCACACTAGCTCTTACCTGTGGACTTGTGATTGATATGTCTTTGTCAGGTTCACCAAATTAGTCACATTTACAGGGACGATATAGGCTGCCAACAACCCCAGACCACAATGGCAATATGTATACACACTTCCATTTGCAAGGAGTGGAAAACAGACCCTTGTGTCCCATCCACTGTCTGACCGCTGTAAAGGACAGAACTGAAGTCAACAGCACACTCCACACACAATGGTCTAGTGGTTAACTCGTAGGGAGTCAAGGGCACTGGGTTCGAATCCCATCTCTGCCACAGACCTCCTGTGTGACGCAGGATGAATCAATTCCCCGCTCTGTACTTCAGTTTTCTCACCTGTGAAATGCAGAGAATATATTTACCTACCACCCAATGGGACTGTAAAGCTGAATTCATTAGTGCTTGGAGATCTTCAGGCAGAAGGTACAAAGTCTTACAACAGTCCTGGTTACAGTCAAGCTCTGCTGATAGTTAAGTCATCTCCTGTAGAACCTGGATTTGCTAGAGGCAGGCTCAGCTATACCGTTCTGCACGTCTGTGCTAACTCACGGCTGCCGAGAGCTCAAAGAGCATAGAATAAAGTCATCCCTAATGCAACGGCACCGATCAGTCTGGCTTCATGTAGTTCTAGGTCTCTGCTTTGCTGTTTCCCCTACCTGCAGGTTATATGCTTCTGGCCTGATCTGGGCTCTAGGGATGAAGTTTGCCATCGATGAAATCAACAACTCCACTTCCCTCCTCCCGGGAATAAAACTGGGCTATGAAATCTACGACACCTGCTTAGAGCCAGTGGTGGTCATACAGCCTAGCTTGTTATTCCTGACGAGGGAGGGCAGCACTGGGATCAGAGTCCTGTGCAGCTACACCGACTACCAGACCCGAGTAACAGCTGTGATTGGGCCTTACGTGTCAGACCTCGCTCTGATTACAGCCAAGCTCTTCGGCTTCTTTCTAATCCCGCAGGTAAGTCTTTGGAGAATCACAGCTTTTGCATTATAGGGGTTTGGACCAATGAGCGTGAGAGGAAGAATTGTCTAGTGGTTAGAGCATTAGCCTGGGCCTTGGGAGACCACAGACATCGGTGAGTTACTTCGTCTCTCTGTCCCGTATCTGTAAAATGGGGCCTACCTCTCAGGGGCATGTGGATGAATGCACTGATGACTGTGGGGCTCAGACACTGCGCTGATGGAGGGCTATCGAAGTAAGACAGAGGGGTTGTGTGTTTCCCGATCACCCGCGAGCTCCCTGGCTGGTGCCAGCACATAGCTCTGGAGACGGAAGCCGCCTCGCTGTACCAGTTGCTGCTGTTGATCTAATAGGTCTAAACGCTGCTCCCTGGGTAGCGTTTGGGCCTCAGCCTAGAAGGTGCTGAGCACTCTAGATTCCTATCAGTGGAATCAAGGGGGCTCGGCCCCAGGCCCTCTGCCTACAGAGGGCAGCTCAGTTTCTTGATAACAGATCCCCTTTAAACAGGCGGCCGAGTGAAAATGCAGAGTGAGGAAATGATCAGCAGTGGCTGTTTATATACCAGGGAAAGTCACTGATTTTCATCCTTATGCCTGCAGTCCCCCCCAGTCACTCAACTTCCTTCCTTCTTATGCCTTTACCGTGAACCTGTCTTTTAGGCACCCAGCGCTATCCGACGTAATGGCACTGGGAGACAGGCTGGAGTTGGTGGTTCTAGCCCTGCGTGTTCTCCCGGACTAGCTTTGCTCTCACAGGGTACATCTACGCTGGAGCTGGAGATGGAATTTCCAGCGTGGGCGGACGTAGGCACACTAGCTCTGTACAAGCTAGAGAACTATAAACAGCAGCGCAGGTGGCAGGATGGCTGGCCTCCCCGAGTACAATCCCATCCGACATCCTAGGTGCGTATTCAGGGTGGACAGCCCAGCCCTCAGCCTGCGCCTCCATGTCTACACTGCTGTTTTTAGCAAGTTAGATCAATCAGAGCTAGCACGGGTCTGTCTGCCCAAGATGGAAATTACACCTCCAGTCCAGACAAGGTGGGTGAGGTCATATCTTTGATTGGACCAACTTCTGTAGGTGAAAGAGACAAGCTGAGCTCTCTGTGGCTTGAAAGTTTCTCTCTCACCAGCAGAAGTTGGTCCAATAAAAGATATTACCTCCCCCACCTTCTCTCTCTAATATCCTGGGACTGACATGGCTACCACCACACTGCATACCTCCAGTCCAGCGCAGACGTATCCAGATACACTGGTCTCTCCCCCATTTTCAGGTCAGCTACGGAGCCAGCAGTGAGAAACTCAGCCAAGAGGAGTATTACCCGTCCTTTTTCCGGACCGTTCCCAGTGACAAGAGCCAGTCGAAAGCCCTGGTGCAGCTGCTCGACAAGTTTGAATGGAACTGGATCGCAGCCATCGGGAGCGAAAACGAATATGGCCGTGAAGGCGTAGGCACCTTCTCTAGCTTGGCCACAGCCCAGGGCATCTGCATAGCCTATGAGGCATTGATTCCTGCTGACCCATCGGTCCCACAAGATCACAAGAAACTGGAGAAAATAATCAAGTACATCAATGAGACCCAGGTGAATGTCATTGTCCTCTTCTCCGTGGACAGGCCAGCGAAGGCCCTGCTGGAACAGTGGATCAGTCATGGCTTCAGCCAGAAGGTCTGGATTGCCACTGAAGCCTGGGTGATGTCGGACATAGTCACCTCCATCCCTAACATCCAGACCATTGGGACCGTCATCGGCTTTACCATCAAGGGAGGCATTGTACCTGGCTTTCAAGACTACGTTGCTGACCTCTTCGCATCTGTCCAGCAGGAGAGTTTCTGCCGGGCTTCCTGGGAGTACAGCCGCGATGCCGACTCCGCTGTGCTGGGCCCGCAGTGCAGGCAATGCGACAACGTCTCCCTGCACGACATCGCTCACTTGCTAGAGAACCAGCAGACCTACGCGGTGTACGTCGCGGTCTACAGCGTGGCCCACGCGCTGCACCAGGCGCTGGGGTGCACGGAGGAAGGGTGCCCAAAAGCGACCGTCAAGTCCTGGCAGGTGAGTGAGGGCCGGAGTCTCAGCAGCAGCTTTTCCACTCCCACCCATCTGTCCCGCTGCCCAGCTGTCTCCCATCGGTCCTTTTCCACATGCTAAGATTAATCCTCCTCACTGTCTCCAACACGAGCCCGTCACCGGAGCCACACTGACCAACTCCTTTACTCAGGCATAGGGACATCATGACATTGGCTCACCAGGTCCAGTTTCCTGCCTCCGGCAATGGCCAAAATGTGGTCTAGTGGTCTGGAAGTCAGGTAGGGTGACCAGATGTCCCGATTTTACAGGGACAGTCCCGATTTTGGGGTCTTTTTCTTATATAGGATCCTATTACCCCCACCCCCTGTCCCGATTTTTCAAACTTGCTGTCTGGTCACCCTAGAGTCAGGAGACCCCGATTCTATTCCCGACTTTGCCATGGACCTTCTGGGTGACTTCCAGGCAAGTTACTTGCCCTCTGTGTGCCCCCATTTCCGCAGCTGTAAAACCGGGATAGCGATACTTTGAGATCTACAAATGAACAGCTCTGTGTTCGAACCACGTATTTATTAACACAACCCCACGCTGCAATAAAGGGCCGTTAAACATGCAGCAGGTCACCAAGTCAGTTCCACACCATGGATAATGCTTGGTCAAGGCTTTAAAAAAAGGGGAAATTCCCTCCTGAGCCCGGCAGTTACCAGCTGATGTCCAGAAGCCTAAGAGCGGATGGCTGCTATCTTAGCCTGCACGGGTGACAAGTGATTTCAATCAGAAAATGGGACATTCATACCCAGCCCACTGCCACACTCAGAGTGGGTCTGTCTCCCCTGCAATGTAAACCCAGGATTAGTAGAACTTGCGCCAGCAGACCCTGGGTTTGCGTGTCTACACTCATTCGTAACCCCAGGTAGGAATCCTTGAACCTGGGCTCCAGCATCTACACTGCATTATGCAGGCCTGAGGCCAACCTG
Source organism: Chrysemys picta bellii (assembly GCF_011386835.1). Classification (NCBI taxonomy): domain Eukaryota; kingdom Metazoa; phylum Chordata; order Testudines; family Emydidae; genus Chrysemys; species Chrysemys picta. The sequence continues at coordinate 7,725,416 of NC_088811.1, read as the reverse complement.
CCGTATCCTAGACTTCCTAGTGCCCTCCCACAACATGGCCTGCTCTAGCCCTTTGTTCGTGGGGCAGCATGGGAAAACGTGACTGTCCACCAAACTTGACCGTCCAGAGGACAAAGAAAGTCGGCCCATGGGAAAGTGGGATACTGTTGGTGGCCTTCCAGGGCATGAGTCACATGGGGCTGTGTCTATATTGCAAAGCAATAGGGCTTGAACCCTGGGTCCTGGCTCCATCCTCATGGAGCCCTGGGACCTTGGAGCTGAGTCCTGGATTAGTGTGATCTGTGTGTAGACGGAAGGCGGGGGGGTTAGCCTTGAGCCTGAGTTTGAACCCTGGGCTCACACTGCAGTGTAGACACACCCTGTACACCACAGTCATGGGGTGTGGTTGCAGCTTGAGCAGCCACACCCAAGTTAGCGTTAACTGACTGAACTTGTGTCCCACCGCAGCAAGCTTCAGCATGGGTGGTACAAACCCACCCCAAACCCTGGGCAATTACTTGTGGGGTTAGCCTGGGCTGAAGCTCTTGCAGCCGCAGCTTTCCTGAGCCTGCTACGTCAGGCCGGGCCGCAATCACCCCCAGCGATCGCAGTCCAGACGCACCCGATATTGGAGAGCGTTTGGCAAAAAGTCTCTCCGCCTCCCACCGCCCATTCTCCCCTTTTCTCTGCAGCTGCTGGACATCATGGAAGAGCTTCAGTTCACCCTTGATAACCAATCATTCCAGATGGACCAGTTCCATAGCACCAACCAGGGCTACGACATCATGTTCTGGAGCTGGCAGAAAAACAGCCTCCAGTATATACCCGTTGGAGACTACCGGGAGTCCTTGCGCATCGACACGGCCCAGATTCGGTTTCACACCATGGATAGCCAGGTAAAGAGGGAGAGTGGAGGTGCTGCTAAATCACAACACCACGGTAACAAAGCTGCACCTACCTACCCACCCAGCTTGCTTGCTGTGGCCACTCAGGACTTTATGGCTACAGCAGTCCTTCCTGCTCACAAATAGCTGGGTGAATCCTCCTTAGCAGAATAGGGACTCAGACACAGAGCTCTGGTCCTATCCAATAAGGGGCAGTGGTGCCCATACTCAGCCCGTGTGTTACAGTGTCATCAAATATCTGCTGCTACTGCTGCTGAATGTCTGTGGCTTTGTTCATCTTCCAGAAGCCTGTATCCACGTGTTTTCGGCGGTGTGAACCGGGGCAGATTAAGAGAGTGAAGGGATTCCACCTCTGCTGTTATGACTGTATCGACTGTGAAGAAAACACCTACCAGAGCACCAAAGGTGAGACTTGGGAAAAGCAGCTGTCTGAATAACCCCTCTCCCAGCTGGCCACTGACTTTAGGGCCACACAACTTCCTAGAGCCTCTAAGGAAAATTGGTGTCCAATTCTGTGCTGTTCCTCTGAGAGGCCTGGTGCACAAAATGCAGACCATGGGGAGGAGCGACAAAGGTGACTTGAAGCCATCTTTGCCTGGCCTGATCCTGGGCCAGTGCTGCTCCCACCATAAGTTAGAGCAGCCCTGGGGTTGCTCCAATTTACAGCAGCCTCCAAAGGACCGAGTCACAGCTCCAGGTTTCTGTAGTGGCATGTGCTCCTGCCCTTGGCCTGCTCCTAGTGTACCCCCTACAGTTGTGAACAGGCCAGGTTTAGTTATGCCAGCCCCATGGTGGGGGCATTTCCCCCCAGTGCCTTGTAACACCTTTGCAGCCCCTGTACACAGCTCGAGTGGCATGGGGAAGTGGGGGTGGGGTGGGTGAGCATCTTTCACTCGCCTATTGGTCTGCCCCTGCTACTGGCCCATGCAGGATTGTTCCCTATGATCTATTCTCCAGTGCTTTGTCCAGCATCCTTCTGAAGACCTCAGGTGACAACCAATGCGGGGCCAAAGCAGTGGGAGTGAGCCCATGGGATGGGACAGGATTTTTTTTAGTTTTGTGACAAGGTGAAAATGATCATTATGACACAACCGAAGGGTCTTTTGGAAGCAGGGCTCCTGCCTGGGGAAGGGAGCAGAAGCAGAAAATACAGGGCTCGTTTGGGGGCAGACAGGGGAGGAGATTGGCTAGTCACAGGCTCTGGGGACCCTGAAGATGCTTGCATATTTCTGGGGATGGCACTTTGAAACTGGGGCTTGTAGGAACCGCATCGGCTGCTCCGTTCACCCGTGCCGGTGACCCGTCATCACGAGCTGCCTGTGGCAGGGTCATTGCAGCCCAGAGCGACGGCGTGCAAAGCCGGGCCCAGCCTCACATCCCCTCCTCATTGCTGGTTTGCAGAGGACTTGTTTTGCACTGACTGTCCAAAGCATCAGTGGTCACCTATTCGAAGCACCAAGTGTTACGACCGCAGCGAGAGGTACCTCTTCTGGGACGAGCCGCTCATCATCGGCTTGCTGGTCCTGATGCTCTTCGTCACGGTGCTGACCTGCCTGTCAGCAGTGCTCTTCCTGAAGAACCTCAACACGCCCCTGGTGCAGGCGTCCGGGGGTGCCAGGAGCATCTTTGCCCTGCTCTGCCTCTTGCTGATGTATCTCAGCTTGTGCCTCCACATAGGGAAGCCCAGCACAGCCGGTTGTATGGTCCAGCAGCCCCTCTACACCCTGTGCCTCAGCGCTTGCTTCTCCACCTTCTTAGTCAAGTCGCTGGAGATCGTCTTGCTGACGGAGTTCACAAGCTGTCCCAAAAGCTTCCTGCTCTGGGTGACCCAGAAGAGGGCCTGGCTCGTTGTCGCCGTCGCCTGCCTGGTTGAGAGCATGCTCTGTTTTTGGTACATCTACTCGGTTCCAGCCCTCCCGGCGAGGGATTACAAGCTGCTGCACTCCCAGGTTCTGATCCGTTGTAGGATTCAGTCCTGGTTCGCTTTCATTCTGATCCACGGCTACACCGGCGGCCTGGCATTCATCTGTTTCCTCTGCACTTTCATGGTGCAGACCCCTGCCAAGAAGTACAACATTGCCCGGGGGATAACGTTCAGCATGCTGTCCTACTTTGTTACTTGGATCGCTTTCGTGGCCACCTATAGCACGGTGCAGGCCACGCAGCAGCCCGCTGCGCAGATCTGCGGCGGGCTGCTGTGCACGCTGGGGCTCCTGGCCTCCTACTACCTCCCAAAATGTTACATCCTCTTGTTTAAGCCGGAGTGGAACACCGTGGCTTATTTCCAGTTACACCAAGAAGGGGCTTCATGAGAAGGATTCCCGCTAACCAGGCCTGTTCTCGGCTGCTGTGAAATAAAAGCGGGGAGGGCTTGAAATATTAGCGAGGGTGGTTTGGAATGAATCCATGAGCTGCAGTCCAAAGACACAATTACTGTATAAAATACACACACAGCCCTACCTGGTAGACTGAAGACTAGAACCTTTCCAGCTCAAAAAAATATACATCTATCATAGGGTTCTGATGCCCCAGGCAACAATAGTAGTAGGTCCCATATCCTCGTGGACCAATAAGCAGAGGGAGTCATGGCTCAGTCAGTCACCCCCATAAAGCCAGCAATGTCACAGGTTCCATTTAACAAGCGTCCTAAGGTTCGGCTGCTTCTCGGCAGCATCTGTTCCTGTCAGATCTGCACAGCTGAGCTGGGAACCTCACCAGACCCAGCGCCCTCAAAAGATTTCCAGGATTTCCCGTTTCTAGTCAGGGCAGAAATAAAAGCCAACCTGCTTCTCCCGTGCTATTTGTGTACATCCATTTCCGGTCCCGACCAGAGTATGGAAATGCAGGAGGGGCACAGAAAGAAGGGACAGCCTGGGGTGGGGGAGGAGAGGACTTGCTCTCATGGAAGAAGCAGATGCTTAGCACCCCTCCAGTTTCAACTGGGTGCGTTTCTGATTCCAACTCAACGATGGGGGGAAAAATAGTTACAGCCCAGGAATTGCCGAGTACATATCTACAGATCCTTTATTACTGCTCTCCAAATATGCACCACAGGCAGCATGGATGGGGGAGAGAGAACCCACTGAAATGCCTCTGCATTGCTGCTAGGGTGATAACCAAGTCGAATCGTATTCAAGGATCAGTTCCTCCAGTCCCAGCAACTAGTTTAAAGGCTGGAGTTTGCTTCTGGCTTCCATCCTCCTGGGTGCTTTTTGGTATATATGTTTGCTCTGTTCCTAGCACACAAGCATGCTTTGCCACACACGGGGTTTGTAACTCCAGGCTAGCATAACAGCACTGCATGTATTTCTACACATTTTGTGTCTATTAAAAAGGAATAAAACCAAGACATTCCGCAGCCTTGGATTTACTTTGTAGAAGTTACAGTGAACGAAATCATTTCACCATCTAAATCTGCAGCAGGCCAAAGTGGCCACCAAAACCCACAGAGACTCTGGATCCATCTCAGACCAATATAGAATATTGCATGCTGGGATCTGTCATTTCTTTGTGCTGCTCTTTTGCATTAAAGAGGAGGGTGGCTCCAATCTGCTCGAAGTTAGCGGTGACTCTCAGGTTCCTGGAAAATAGTGAACGTGGCCTTGGGTTGGGGCAATTTTTGTAGGCCCTTGATTTCACCTTGAGGAATACATAGAAGGAGGGCGAGGACATGGGAGGGGAAAGATACGGGAGAAGAGAACAAGAGTAGGTCAGACCTGAAATGGGCGGAAAGGGAGGAATTGGAACAAGAGAGTATAATTTTTCTCCTCATAACTGATATAAATTAATGCTGGAATCCCACCTGAGCATTCTGGTGACAAGCTTTCCTCTTACCATTTATACCTTCCCCAGGATCCTTCAGTATACAGGCAAGAGTGTGCTAGTCCTTATTTATATCTATATCTACCACTGCATACATTTGTACTGAGACTTGTAGAGACCACATTTAGATCAAGTATAAGGGGGAAAATATCTGGCCCAATACAAGGGACATATCAATCATCTAAATTGGCTTTAGTTCATTTTTCGCCAAGCTGCCTTTGCAAAGAACATGGAAATGAATTGAAAATAGAAAATGCAAATCTCGCCCTCCCGAGTTAAAGCAAAATGCTCCCGCAGCCTCTGCAAACATGCAAAGGATCGGCCAAGAGACCCACTCCTCACCCAGTGGGACTGTTTGCATTGGGATAAAATAGCAACATCCTTGTTGCAAATTATGAACGACATGTAAAAAACCCCCTCACCTGTTCATGAAACAGGCTCGGGAAATGTCAGAGCAGTGGTTTGTCTAATTCAGCAACCTGCCACCACCAGTGACGAATAGCAGCTCTTTTCAGAGGAAGGGGTAGGAAACCCTACAACGACAATTATGGAATAACTAGCCCATAGAAGTTCTTTCAGAGCTGGTTAATGCTCTGAAACCTGAGGGTTTACATCGCCTCCATTTAAAAAAAAACCCTATCTAATGTAAATGGATGTTTCCATTGTCCATATAGTTGTCCAAATCTTTTTGAAACCCCACCAACCTCTTGGCATATTTCATTGCAATGAGTTCCCCAGGCCAATTATTGCATTGTGGTTTGTCAGCCTACTACAAGCATCAGTCCAGGCTCCTTCAATTTGGCCCATTTCTTAGGGGCTACATCCAAACCCTAAAGATACGATTTTTTTGTACATCTGTGTTAATTGAATTAGATAGGAGTAAACAGAAATAGTAGGAATGTCTACTGCCACTTTCTAGCTCTATACATAGCTACAAACATTCAGACCCTCGAGCTGATCTTTCTGCCAACTGCCTTTTTGGTTCATTTCTAATATATGGATTGCTCCAGGAGCATCTGCTGCCTGTGCAAAGCATTCCAGCCCTCATTCACACTCTGCGGAGAGAGAGAGATGCTCTGTGGAGGAGGAGGGGAAGCACAGAGAAAGCATGCAAACTATTTATTGCAAACGTTACAAAATTCAAGAGAGGGAAAGGTTTGATCCCATAGAAAACAAATGCATTAAAATCAACACCCCTCTCCGAAATGCTAAATACACCCAAAACAAAGATGGGACATTTATTCTTCGATTACCTCTCAGCTGCTTCTGATACGTCACTGAATATTTTCTTAATGAGAGGTAGAACTCTATTATAGAATACGCCTCTTTCTGATCCTAAAGCCTGCTAGAAAGGACAACTTACAACGACTTCAGTAGGCTCTGGATTGGGTGAATCAGGGTTTTTATGACTGCAGGTGGTCAGGATCTCAGGGATACATCTCACCTGACCGATGGATGTACCTGTAGTGCAGCAGCAGCAGCAGGTAACACCATGCTGAGGCATCAATTCAGCATTGTTTGTTCAACAGGAAAAAGTGCCTCCTACTGAATTAACATCACTTCCATCTTGGGCTTTCGTTGCTATCCTTCCCCCAACCCTGGTTAGCTCAGGAGATCCCAGCCCGACGTGGCACTGCATGCCAAAGCTTGCTCATCAAAGGCAAGAAAGAGGCGGAAGTTTCCTGCCACTCAGTGGCTACTTCTGTTTGGATTAGAGGGGGAGCTGCCTTAGGGCAATTTGCATTCAGGCTACAGGGCTACAAAACCACTGTAATTATGGGCCTCGGCCAAAGCCCACTGCAGTTCCATTGACATTCCTGGGAAAAGACTCTCAGCTTCTCTTCGTCTCAGTGCAGCATGGAGACTAGTCACGTTGGGCCAGATTTACAAAAGCCTAAAGATGCAGATACGTGTCTAGACGGATTCACAAATAAAACCTAACCGGATTAAGTGCCTAACTCCCATTGCAAATCTATGGGAGTTAAGACACTTGCAAATCTCACTAGGCCCCTCCCTGCATCCTGAGGTACCGACATACCTGTGGAAATCTGGCCCTTTGTTGTTAAATCTAAATTAACACATCTCAATTCATTCCCCTCCCCCGAGCAGCAGCATCTTGACATGGTTGGAGGTCACCGCATCCCATTCTGCGGAAGGCTAGTCGCTTTCAGGAGGCAAAGCCTATTGGAAGCTCTCAGATCTTTCAAATCCTGTTCAGACGGCACAGCCAGGTTACCGTCTTGGCCCCTGGGGAGCAGCTTCTTCTGTCCCGTTCAGAGCAGGAGGAGAGGAATGAGCGTGAGAGCGATGGGTAGAAGGGAAGAGGCAGAGGAAGGCTAGAATCCCAGGAGTGAAAAGGGGGAGATGTGTCAATCTGAAGGGAAGAAGAGGAGTAAGTCTGCAGGATAAGTATCATTATGGTGCAAAGCTGGTGCTGAAGTACCACGGTGTCAAGCACCAATACAAGAACGTTTAGACAGATCTTCTGAATTTAAAGGGGTTTATAGTATTAGGATGATCTAGAATACGAGGATCTGTTCTATGCTGTGTAGGCAAAATGCATGGATGGTTATTCAAAGCCAGGTTTGTGATTTAAGATTATTTTAATCTTGTATATCCCTATACCTGCCCCCCTCAAACAACTCCCCACAGATCAGACTGTCTAGCTTTGAAATAATATGGCTCCATGATTCCCCCCTCCCCCCACGCGCACACCAAGCAATACACATGCTATCAAATAATCCAGATTAAACAAGGCACTCTTTGTGATGAAGGATCTGACTTGTTCATGGTGCTATAAACCCCTCCGTCCACAGGAAAGGCAACGGGAAGGGGAAAAAATGGATTACAGTTTATTTGGACGCTGGAAAAAAAATACTGCTGCAATTTTCAAAGTCATTTAGGGTATCTGGGCACTCAATTCCCAGTACTTTTAGGCGTCACTGCAAGGCTCAGTCTGCACGCACAAAAACCAAAACAGCTGCACTGGGAACTTCCAGAGATACTGCTGGATTCAGCCGCAGCTCGTCTATTCAGCAGCGATCAGGTAACGAGATGAAATGGTTCAAAGTCAGCATCAGAACAGACGCTTTGGAACGGGTAAGTCACGGGGCTTGATCCTAGTTCCCCCTGGAGACAAGGGTGAAACTCCCACGGACGGCAACGGAGCAGGATGAAGCCGCTGAATTAGCCTGGAAGGGAAGCAAACCAACCAACCCAAGGGAGACTAGCTTTGACTGAGTGGCAATGGAATCAATGCAACCAAGCCAGCGGGCGCACTTAAAGCGCCGTGCCGGCCACTCCAGAAGCATTCATAGGTCTGTTTGCTTTTCCTGCCATCCATTGACTGGGGCATTTGTGCTCTGGGCAATGTAATTACTATTTGGTCTTTTAATCAAGTGACACTTTGGTTTTGTCGTGTTATAGATTAGATGGATAAAGGCACAGGCTGGCTGCACAGCTCTCGAATCATATCCCAAAGGTTTGCCTCACTCTCTGTGGAGCAGAGGCTGCTAAATTCTCCTCTCAATTGCAGCGTAGTCAGAAGTAGCACCCCTGAAGTCAGCAGGGTTATGTGGTTTAAAACGAGCGCAAGCGCGATTAGAATCAGGCCCACTGCCCACTAGGGAGGTTTAAATTGTCTCTCTCTCACCCTGTCTGAGAAATAAATGCATTATTGCTACAATGGAGGTATCATAGCCCAAGCTGCAGAGGTCAACGTGTGTCCAAGTTCATTCTCTTCTCCCAACGGTGCAGGGAGATCCGTAGCCCTGCTCGCCCTTGGCGATGTGTTTGATCAGCACCTTGGATAGTTGCTGTTTCTTAGCTGTTGCCTGTGGTGAAAGGTAGGCGCTATCGGGGTGGGTGAAGACGGACGTTCTCTCACTGCGAGTGAGAGGAATACATGGGTGTTATCACCTCCATTGTACAAAGGGGGACATGAGGCACTGAGAGGCCCACGGTCATACAACAAGTTGATGGCAGAGCTGGGAACAGAACCTGGGATCTCCCTAGGCAAAAGGCTATGCTGCTTCCCATGAATATATTATTAAGTGTATACTACAGGGGTGGGCAAACTATGGCCCGTGGGCCACATCCGGCCCGCAAGACCGTCCTGCCCAGCCCCTGAGCTCCTGGCCCAGGAAGCTAGACCCCGGCCCTCCCCCGCTGTTCCCTCTCTCCCGCAGCCTCAGCTCGCCCTGCTGCTGACGCAATGCTCTGGGTGGCCGGGCAGCGCAGCTGCAGAGCTGCGACCTTACCCGGTGCTCTGGGCAGCGCTCCAGGCACGGCGGTAAGAGGGCAGGAGAGTTCAGGGTGGTGGTCAGGGGGTGGCGGTGTGGATAGGGGTCGGGGCAGTCAGAGGGTGGGGAACAGGGGGGTTGAATGGGGGCAGGGGTCCTGGGGGGGACAGTCAGGAAGGAGAGGGGGGGGGTTGGATGGAGTGGCGGGGGGCAGTTGGGGAGGTGTCCGGGGGTGGTCAGGGGACAGGGAACGGGGGGGTTGGATGGGGTAGGAGTCCCGGGGGGGGCTGTCAGGGGGCGAGAAACAGAGGGGGTCGGATAGGGGTCAGGGGCCGGGCCACGCCTGGCTGTTTGGGGAGGCACAGCCTCCCCTAACCGGCCTTCTATTCAATTTTGGAAACCTGATGTGGCCCTCAAGCCAAAAAGTTTGCCTGCCCCGGTCTACTATCTAGTGAGAACCAGCAGGCCCTGGGTTTGCAGGGGTTTCAGTGGAAGCTCCATGTGTGAAGGCCTTGCAGGCGGAGGCTGATGATATTTATTCCATTGCATTCATGTCTATGAGCTCCAGGACCAGGACCTCACTGTGCTAGGTGCTGCACAGACAAAGAAGAGAAAGACAGTCCCTGCCCCCAAAGAGCTTACAGTCTGAAAGCCACAGTTATAACTAAAGCTATGATCTCAGCATGGAGATTTTTAGTACATTTCACAGCAGAGGTGTGGGGGGAAAAAAACCCTAAGTCATGGAAAGGCCACCAAATAACAACATGTTCTTTGCTATATCAACATATAAAAGAGATTAGTGGGGCTGCTGAAAGGTGAGGGGAACAGAAGGGGCTGGAGAAAGAGGCCACTCCACATTCACCTCGCAGCAGCAGACGCTGGGCCTGGCTCCCCGTTCCCGGTGTTGGGACCTGCTACAAGGGGTTGCAGTGTCACTCCGGTTCGGCCCATGGGCCCTTCCATCTACACGCTCAGTGACTCTCAGGAGAAAGTCCCATCACAGATAAAATATAGACAGTGTTTTGCTTGGAACATACACACACAGAGAATAGCACTCAGCCCCCAGAACTCCTCAAGTGCTCACAACCAGAGCATCCCGGTGGCTGGTCTACATTGTAAAGTTAGGTCGAGCCAGCTGCGTCACTCAGGGGTGTAAAAAATCCACCCCCCGAGTGACGTAGCTAAGCCAACCCTTAATACCATTCTTCCATACTTGGCTACCACCTCTCGGGGAGGGGAATTAACTACATCAAGGGAAGAACCCCTCCCATCACTACAGCGCTTCAACGGCGGAGCTGTAACATTTTTGAGCGTAGACATAGCCTGCCTTGCAAAACGAGCTGTTCCTTTCCCTGTACTCTGCCCTAATGAAGGCTCAGTTCAATGCCAATAAGTCACAGAAATGAACCACATTGTGTGCATTCCATTTCATTGCCTACTCAAAGTGCGTTGCTTGCTGTGCTGAAAACAAAAGCAGTGCATTATTTCAGGGGGAAATCTCCTGGTTTCTCGTGCCCAAGTCTGTGGGTGGATTTATTTTTTTTTAAGGAACATCAAAGCAGGATCCATCTTTACTGAAATTAGATCCTAGATTATGAATAAAAATAAACTAAGTTTTTAATGGGGCCTTTGTGTAGCAAGAACAATCATTCTTTTTTGGGGGGCGACGGTAAAAAAAGCATCATTTTATCACATGATAACACACACAGATCCTGATTCCACTCTCTTTTATATCAACGTTACACCCATGCAATTCCATTGACTTAATATGGATCTACTCCTTATTTACACCATTAGATCAATATTTGGCCCTCTGAATCTACATTAAAATGCAACAGTTTGGTCTGAAGGCGCCTCCCGTGAGTTCCCCTCAGAAGGACCCAAGGCAGAACTTTTTGAAAGCAAGAAGTTTTTTTTCTGACATCTCCCTATTTTATTCCCCCCTCCCCACTTCAAAGTTGGCCCAAAGCGTTTGGTCTTTACCTCCATTTTTATCAGTGCGGCTTTATCAGCCAGTCACTGAGCTGCATGAAAATTATCCCATCAATTGAATGCACATGAAGACTGGACATAAGCAGACACTAATCTGCGTGATAGGCTGAACATTAGAGAAACAGGCCTTTTGCAATGCGTCCCGTGCACAATTCTTCCTCTGCATTTAACTCCCTGCAGACTGAAGTTCTTTTGGAGGTAGGAACCTGTGCACGTGTGTGTATGGAAATCCATGCGAGTGGGATTTCTTGTGGAGTAAGGCACTACTCAGCGCGAGCCAAAGTATCAGGATCTGGCTTTAAGTCCTCATTGCCAGAGACTGTACTCAAGGATGTACTGTCACATGTGAGATGACCCAAGTGGTGATTTCATGACCGCACAGCAGTTTATGTCATTTTCAATCAGCATTTTCAAAACAGGAAAGATACAGAGCCACATTCTTTGATGAGACTCTATTGAGGTCAGCAGAGATTAAACTGACCCCTTCTTTTTACAGCCAAGTGGAGTCACCTGTTCTGGGACCCAGGCTGGAGTCAATAATCTAACTCCCTCTTAGACTGCTGAGTGAGTGCAGGCTGCACAGCCTAGATCTGCAAGGTTTGAGAAATACCGGGCCCAGTTCTCCTCTCACTTGCAGCTGAGCAGCTCTGGACTGTGCTCTAAATTGTGATTAGCATCCAGCGTTTAGCCAACTTCCCCTCAGCTCCCTCCCAGCCGACATGTAGGCTCTGAAAGATAGAAGAGCTGGGGAAGTTCTTCTGCACACAGCCCAGAGAAGGGGTCTCCAGTCCATATCTGCTACAGAGCAGTACTATCCATGGTCGGCCCGAGGGGTGTTCAGGGGTCTTCTAGGGGCCCCTGATGACTGAGAGCAACCCCCCTTTCTGCTGGCTCTTGCCAGCCTAGGGGGGGGATTTGGTCCCCATCAAGCCCTAGGGAGAATCTCTGTGCCAGGCCCATTCAGGCTTTAGAGAGCAGATTTCTTTATGCTGTTTATCAAATGCATTTTGTTGGGGTTTCCTCGTTAGACTCACCTGCAATCTGGGGTCCAGCAGGATCCTAGTCTCCATCTCAGCTGGGGCAGGCGTGCAGAGTCCAGAACAAGTGAGTCTAGTCACAGGACCGTTAGTGGGTTCAAGCAGCTCCAAGGGACAGAGGAAGAGATTTCTTATTCGCTTCTTGGGTTTGCAGCTCAGACAGCTTGTTCCAACCTAGGCCCAGGACTCAACACCCTGGTCCATACAATGCAAAATATCACACCCTCTACATTAGACTTGTGCTCCCACAAGCTCTGCCTACTCCCTTTCCAAAGGCAGGCTCAGGGAGAGGGAGGAGATAAGCTAATTAATCTAGCCTCTCTTTTAAAGAGACAAGCATGCTTTCTGCACAAATGCATTGATGACAAGGTCAGGGCATGGTTGCGAGAAGCACTGAGCCCTGCCAATAACTCCTGGGAACCTCTCCTTTCACTCATTATCCTGCATGGGGACAATCAGACCTCTGGATTTTATTCCCACCTCTTAGGCAACTCATTTAACTCTCTGTGTCTCCGTTCCCTCGACTCATACACCTTATCACAGGGGGGCTGGAGCAATTTGTATAGTGGGGGTGCTGAGAGCCATTGAATCAAAATGTAAATCCTGCATATAATGGAAATCACTTCAAGCACCCCTACTTCCAGCACCTATGCCTTATCAGTATCTGAGCATCCGGAGAAATGACGATAGGCCATAGAACTCTGAATCCCAGTTCCCTGCTCTAACCCGCAGACCACACTTCCTCCTATCAACCAGACAGAATACTTACCTCTCTCAAGGGGGGAGCTGTCAGACATGCCTTGAGATCCCTGGAAGGCAAGTGCTAGAGAAGTGCAAAGTATCAATAAAGGCAAGACACTGGGTGCAGTTGTCACATAAAATTAAAAGCTTTTTAGTGTTTAAAATAGCATTTACACATAAGCAGCTATATATTAACTATACAGACACTTGGGTTTTAATACAATATCTACAAAAAAGAATTCAATTATGCAATAGACATTTAACAGGAACAGTGCAGTCCATGCTAGTAAAAGGTTACTCTCGGAGTAGAACCAATTCTAGAATAGGTGATAGTCTGGGTTTTCATTATTTAAAATCATTTAACGTTTTTCCCCCCTCTACTGTACATAAATTCTTTACATGTATTTCTAATCACTGATTAGAATGATTTTTTTTAAAGTCAATCTTATTACAATCCAGTTAAATGCAAAACAAAAACAATTACATCAACTCATCAGCTGTCCGTCTCAAGACGGGACTGTCAATTTGACAAAAAAACAACAAAAATATCAAAAGTCGGCGCCTGTGCATTGTTTGCCATCCAATATACCTTTGGATAAAGTGTCCAGGGACTATTACCTCTGAAAAGAAAATGTGTTAACAGGAGGTCAAAGACATCAGCAGTGCCTTTAAGACGCTCATAAACCATTCACCAAAATCTTACTCTTTAGAGAGTTGGGTTAATACTGACATTCCAGTAGGAGGGGTCATCCCAAAGCCTTGGCACATATGTTATCTCGAAGCCACAAAACACACCTATTTCTCCTTATTAGTTGCTGTTGACAGGAATGAATAAATAATAGTGCAAGTCTAGCTGCAGAGCACAGGCAGATTTTGCTAATTCCCCCCTTTCCCTTCTTCCCACCCCCCGAATTCAAATACTATTTAAGGCTCCTGTTATGAGGCCTGCTTGTCATTTTAACCCATTCAGCATCAGACCCTTCGTGTGCCTATTAACGCCAAGCCCATTACTTTTCATTGCAGTGGGAGGAGGACAGGTCAAGATACATTCTAGAGCCAGACCACTGCCACTCCCCGACCTTAAAAGGAGCAAACTAACCTGGGCTCTGCTAAGAAACGACATGCTCTTTAAGGGCCTGATCCTTCAACTATTCGCCACCTGGCGTAGCACTTACAACTGCCTCGTTGACGTCAAGGGCACGTCTCTCTGGAGGAAGCATCCATCTGGCAGTATATGCTTGCAAAATTAGGCCCAAAACACCCCCATGCTGCAAAGATAAACTTGGACATATTTAAAGGCATCAGCAGGATTTTGGAGGAGATCTCCCTCCATCCACTCACGAATAAGTGACAAACAGTCTACACCTGTTTCCCACTTACTCAGCCTGGCATCTCCCTAGACTTCAGTGGAGTTACTGTACATTCCTCCAGGGGAAGGGAGAGGGGACTCAAGCTCTATGTATTAGATTGTAACCATGATGTATTGCACTATTCCTAGAATGGGCACTTAGATTCTCCTCTGGCTCTTCAGGGAACAGAAGATGCCATTCACTGTTTAATAACCTGCCATCGCACACAGAGCAGTGCATGCTTTACCTGAACTGGGAGCTCGATCTCAGCTGGAGCCAGTTTGGATAGAAGTAGGTTAATTTCTAACCCACAGTCAAAGCCAGATTTGGCAGCCTGCTTCCTTCAGCAGATGAGCACCTTCCCACCCCTACAATATGGACTGTGTCAGCCTGACTCCAGAGTCACCCATGCACACAGAAATACAGAACACAATCATTTCAACACAGCAGCAAAGGGCAACACGACACAGAGCAGTTTTTCTGCCAATAGCACTTACCACCACCACAACAAAAAGAAAAAAAAATACAGCAAGTGTGTAACTGCAACTCTTGAAAAGACGTACAAGGAAATAAAACACGTTAGCCTCCTTGGGTGAAAGCCCAGCCTGCACTCACTCCCTCTTCCGTATACCCTACTAGATTAACACTACAATCTTTTCCCCTGATCCCATAACTTTTGCTTTAAGATAAAGTGAGCCAGAAAAAAAAAAATACATGAGCAGAGAAATAAAAAAACTGGTTTAAAAGCAGAACCACCAGAGATTGTCAGTAAAGTCACAGACTTTTTTTTAAAAATATTGCCTCCTTGAGATACAGCAAAAGTAAGGGATGATTTACCCTGATTTCTCTGATTGCTTTAAAGTTTGATTTAAAAAAAAATGACTTTCTGAGGGCGATGAGTATTTGTGTCATGCCTAGGTGAAAAATGAAAAGAATGTTGCTGAACCGCTGCAGGTTCTAAAAGGATCGTGCAATTTTATATTGGTCACCGGCAACTTTGCTACTTAGCCAGTATAGTTTGGGATTCCAGATGAATCGTAATGAAAGCTGTGCTTCCAGAAACACAGCTGGGCGATGCTAGCCAATGGGTGAGTTAGGCAAAAGGGATTTAGGAGCTTAAACGGGGAGTTGGTGTGGGGCAAGGTGGGGTGTAAAATCTACAGTGCTCCAGCACACTAACTGTCCGTGTGGATCCTGCCACTGTTCACTAATGTGCACTGGTGTAGTGAATGGCTGTTTCAAACAGCTGTATGTCCGTGTAATCTAAGGAACCTTGTGGGTACAGCAGTGGGATCCACATGGACCACATGTACGTGACACACTGGAGTGCTGTAGCTTTACGCCCCTGCTTGCCATGCACTAACTCTTCATTTAGACACGCCCTAAGACCCACTGACTGGCAGGTTGCTCTGTGCCTAAGTCGCTTTTGAAAAGGAGCCCTACGATCCTAAGTCATTTCGCTACTTTTGCAAATTTTACTCTTTGTCTTTTTCTAATTCCACTAAGAAAAAGTAAAAGAGAAAGCTGTGGCAGCCACCCCAGGGTGCGTGACATGCCAAGCAGACTGCTTGGAAAGTCAGTGCTACAGCAGGATTACAAGGGAACATGAAATCCCAGCAGTATACAGCTATACACCTTCTCTTCTGCAAGGAATATAGCAGCAGGGACCGTCATATTGGGGAAAAAATCTTTTCTATACAGTGAAGTGTGATTTAAGCACCTATCCTCAAATTCATCAGGAAGAGCTGACTAAGAAAGGTGGACTTCCAACACCATAGGACGGAAATCCTTGGAGATGCGTGACAGCGGATGCTTAAGAAAAAGCTGCCTGTTGGAAGTGGGACCCTTAGCACAGGTATCACTTGGTGTCAGGTAGAAAGATGAATCCATTTGAGCATTTCTGAGCTGTGCATAAAAACATTTCCCTTTACTAACCTCTAGCCCTGTCGGCCTTCAGAACACGCCCACTTGGGAACATTGCAGGGCCAACCCCAGGATTCTGATTCACAGCAGAGGTGAAGCTGGGAAGGGTGATGCCAGGAAGATCTTATTCAGCAACCAAGAGGAACAAGAGCGGCCACAATGACCAGCAAAGCCACTGATGGGGGCAGGAGTAGGATGAACATCTCCTCTTTAAATTGGGAAAAGCTGCATCTATGCCTTGCATAACCAGAAAGCGGCAACTGTCCCATTGCTGCAGAAACAACCTTTACAACAGCAATTAAGTGCATGTTATGACCAGACAAAAATGGACGTGCCTCGTCAGCAGGGGTGTCACAATTGTGATAGGATCATGTCAAAATGAAAGACAATTCTACTCCTTACTCAGCAGAGGAAAGAAGGGTTCTGCATCGAATCAGATCTTTGCCTACTGCTGGGAATTTCGCTCTGTGCCTGCCCCTCTTACATACTGCCCACACACTTTCGGGCGTCAGGGCTGCTTGTATTGTTGTTTGCTATATACCAGATGTATGACAGGGAAATCAATCATAGTAGCCAGTGTTTCTGGTAAGACAGAGAGGGAGAAAAATAAAGGTGCTAATAATGCATCACTGGAAACTTAGAAGTCATATGAAATAATAGTCTTGAATCAGCCAAGAAGACACACTAATTGCACTGAAAGTAGGTGCCACAATTACCAAAGCTCGTTAGGCTGTGAATATACACCAGTCTGCCACATTAAAAAACATGGGGAGAAAGGAGGGGGGAAAAAGAGGAGGAAAGAAAAGATGCCATTGATTTACTGATATTTAAGAATCCCAGGTGATTTGTTTTTGTTTTTTGCAACACATGACAGATTCAGGAAGGTGTTACATGCAATACAGCCAAGCTTTCTTTCTTAAAGTGTTCGGCAATGACCCCCCCAAACCCCAACATCAACGAAAACAAGCCCCTCCCTCCCGCCCCTCCCCCCAAAACAGAGTCTGAAGGCACTTCCTCTCACATGATGTCAACAAAGAATTCGCAAGGGTTGCCCATCGCCTTCTGGAAGGACTGCCGGCTCCCTGTCAGCTCTGGAGGAACGGAACTCAGTTCTCTCACGGGAGGTCCGCCGGGGGGTCCACTTGTCCCATAGACTTTGGAGCCTAGCTTTGGCAGGTTGTAGAGGGGTGGGACCCCCGGAGGCCCGTACGAATGGTGGCTGTGGTGGCTTCTCTCGCTGTGGGTGGCAGAGACGTGACTCCGGTGGCTGAGTTGGCTGACGGGCCGTTCGCGGCGCACTACGCTGGCTCCGCCCCCGCTGCGGGCAGTGTGGTCGGATTCGCTGCCGCTTCCGGCTGACTTGCGGTCCTTCTCCCTGCCCAGAGCCCTCCGGCTGTTCTCACTGTTGCTGCGGTTAGAGCCGCTGCTCTTGCTTCCTGTGGACGGTGAGCAACAGGAACAGAACGGGAGGGTCAGTCAGTCACGTTTCCTCCCCTCCACATTCATCAACACTTCCTGAAATCCCCCGGCATCAAACCCACAGTGGCAACAATGACCATGACCAACTCCGGCCCACGTCAAGCACAACAGGCTATGGATGACTCCAGAATTTGGCGACGACACCCGCTAGAACAAAGCTGAGGAAGTTGTGGCATGCAAGGATACACATCGATCGAACCCTTCCTCCGCAGCCAGCACGGGGAAAGCATTTGCTAGCCTAGAACTACAGCCTGAAGCCCCTCTGCTTCCATGCCTCTGCCCCCCCCCCCCGGCACGTAGAGAGGGAAAAGACCAAAAGGGGAGAAAATGGAGGGGCGGGGGGGAAGGAGTCTGTTTTTAGACACAGAATCGGTTCCTTCTAACAGTATGACTGACTCAATGTGTGGATGCCAGGAACCCTGGCACAGGAATGGGTTACCCTACCATGGAACCTCTTCTTCAAAACAAAACTCATCTGGTCTTTCTTGTATGTCTTTGATAAACAAAGCAGATTCAAATGATGGCCCTGCTCCAAACCCAATGAAGGCAACGGAAGTTGTTCTGTTGGCTTCCATGGCATTAGTGCCTGACCCAAAGGCAGATTCCTACGGAGCCCATCACTGAGGTGTTTTGTGGTTGTAGCGGCCTTCAAAAGCCGGCGTGTACAGTTGTTACACATAGATTGCCGTGGATCATGCAAATGCCGGGTCTAAAAGATGTTCCCCACAGAGGCTGAAAAATAATGCCTGTGAGGTTATGTGCAACTAGCCACGGTACGAGAGTGTGAGCTATTGATTTCACTGGGCTTGGGGCGAGGCCCCACGTGAGCAGCTGTGGGAGGTGCTCAGATATCAGAAGGATGAGCATGGGATGGATACTTAGGTCCATATTTCCAAGTTAAATCTCTCTCTCAAAAAAAATCCTAACTTTCCAAGCCATCATTGAACAAGGAACGAATTGCTCCGCTCAAACCAACGCCCTTAGTTTGTGGTTCCATTCATACACAAACTCCTCCGCCTCGTAACCATGGGCCACATTCTGAATTTGAACAAGTGCTTGCTACTCAAGTCATCACGGCATTGATGGTTAATGCAACGGGAGAGAGGGAAGAGAGAATCACAGGTGCTCCTATTGCTAGTCGCGGCTCTCCTTCTGCTGCTGAGATTATATTGAGAAAGGGCAAAATAAAGGAGATGGAGGAAAGAAAACTAGGCAGGCCTGGCATGTGTAGTAGAGAGCTCAAAGCCTCCTGCAGAATGCAGAGGGGTTGAGGACCAAAGCAGAATGTGAAATACCCAAGACGCAGTGTGGACGAGGGGTTTGACCTCAAGACTAGGAGCCTGCAACTGGTGAATTCTATTCCCAATCCCCACCAATTCCCCTGTTTACTTTAGGCAAGACACTTAACTGCTCTGGGCTTCAGTTTCTCCATCCATGAATGGAGGTGATTATATTTACTCCCCTACCTTCCAGGGGTGTTGTAAGGATTGGTTAGCTAAGCCCTTTGAAAACAAACACTACATAAATGCTGAGTTTCATTATCAAACATCTCCTAATGAGCCAATTAAAAAAAACAACAACAGGTATCAGAGCATAATTGGGAATTAACAAACTGACTGTTCCAGCCCTCACTCCAGGCAGGATCGACGCCAGCATGACACAGATAGAGTTTTCTTACAAGGCACTGATTAGAATTCATCCAGGAGTGAATGGCGCCGTGCCCATCTCCACCCAAACACAAATCTTAAGACAGGGCTCTTTGGCAACTGCTTTGCAAAATCAAGAAGCACCTTGATAGGAAGAAATTCCAATGCAGTGGGCCTTTTTTCCCCAGCAGGAGGTCCCCACATTGTGGCAATCCTTTAAGCACTAGAGAAGTCTCCTTTTCCCCTAACGTTTCCCAGGACAATAGCATCAGTTTCCAAGCAGGAATTCCCACGGATGGAGAGCGGTTTAAAACCCGATGGCACAAAACTGGCCCCTTGACGTTCTCCTCCCACATTCTAGTTCTATGCTGGGCATGCAGTGCCGAGTCTGCAGTAATGTTCTTAGATTCAGGCTGGAGGTGTACGTCAAAGTAAAGGTGTCTGTGTGAGTTGCTATTCGAGATCAGGCCCCAGAACCTAGGCTCACTTACCCCATCAGCACAGTCACTGCTGAAGGGAGCAGCACATTCAGTTTGGTGCAGGTGAAAGGAGCTGAACTGACAGCTTTGGAGAACTAAGCCCTCTATTTACTAAGAACTACGTCCTCCCCAGAACAGTAAGATTCAGTCAACAGCAGGGCAAGCTTCCTCTCATTGCCCTTCCAATACACCTCACCACAAATCCAGGAGAGGAGAACAAAATCCAGTATCCTTGGCTGCTCTGATAACTACTAACGAGGTACCAATTGTGTGACATGGACACTCACCAGATCTGCACAGACACCCTCGGCCCCCGGCCACTGAAATCCTGGGATATCCCCTTTGCTGCCTGGGGGGTCACTACCAACCTACCAGAGCCACTGTCTCTTTTTGAATAGCTGAGTTATTGCTACACCCTCAATGGCTGATCACTTTACGCATCCGTCACTCATGTCAGCTTTCAGATTTCTGAATGCCCAGTGTGACCAGATCCAGCAGCCCGGTCCAGCACCCCCAACAACTAAGGTGCATGGCTGGCACCCACAGGCCTTCCACCAGGCGTGTGCCAGGAGAGCATTGGCAGACACCTCTAGAAGCAGCTTATTGGACTAATAAAAACAAGATCTAGGAGGGGAAGTCAAAAGGCTGACCAAAGGCGCTCAGGGCACCATTTGGAAGCCTGCACGTTGGCAGGGAGAATTCTGATGTCATTCCCCGGTAGCTGTTGTACCGCTGTGCAGTCAGATTGCTTGCTCCACTAATGCCACGGTATTACAACAGGATGTGCTGGGACAGGCAAAGTGCCTCTGACAATTAAAAATAAAATAAAGGGGGGGGGCACAGCTAAACATTTGGATCACAAGAGTCTAAATGATCATGCTATGAATTCATTGTATTATGGAGGCGTTTGAAGCTTACCAATCCCCTAGTGTCAGCCATTCCTTTCTGAATCCTTCAGTCTAATGCTTGCTCAGAACAAAACAAGGGAATAACACAGTTACAAAAACAAGAAACAACACAGCAGTGTAGTTTCCAAAAGTAGAACAAGGGAGAAAAAAAGTGTTGAACCATTCAAAATGAAACCCTCACGTCGCCTTTAATGAAATCTCCTAGCTGGTAACCCAGGATGCATGGACAAAAAGACAGTACCTTTCCTATTCCAGCAGCAAAGAGCTAATATTCTGTTGCTCACAGTGACTGGTGAACCCCCTGAGGAAAAATCAGTGCCCTCCCCAGTGGCAGAACAGACCTGATGTGGATTTTTTCCTAAAGATCTGAACTTTTTTGGTTTCCCTCCCACACACATTTGTTTTCAGCTGAAGTGGGAAGGGCAAGCACTGGAAATCTCACAACAGAGCTCTTCTCAGGGGATTTCCAGCCTGGGTTTGCAAAATGAAGGAGGTTGGGTTAAGTCTGGAGGGGCTGCACGCAAATTACTGGATGTTTATCTCGGTAACATGATTCATATCCGAGCTTGGAGACTCCTTCCGAGCCTTGCTTTTTGGTTACTGGCAGTGTTTCCAAGGGGGATATTCACTCACCGGAAGCAGTGTATTTAAGAAATTGCAGGGGGCCCCCACTGGACAGTCACACCACAAAATCATGTTTTATTTACTATGCTCAGAATGAAGTAGCAGGGTGATCCTAGGGCTGGAAAGGAGGCGGTACATTCATGCAGCCCATGCAACATGCATCAGAGCGAAAGTCATTGTGCTCCCCGCGGAATGGCGTTTCAGGGTTGCAGTGTATTTGGCTGGCTGCTCCAGACACCACTCTTTTTGCTTATTTCTCACGAGAGGAGGTGAATGGCCTTCTGCACTCAGTGTGGAAGTGGAAGTCAGGAGCGTGTAGTTTGGAATGCCACTTCCGTCCCTGACTCTCAGTTCTGGCACGTGGCTTCAAGCAAACCACTAGCGGTCTGATTTTCAGGGACGTCGAGTACTCCACCGAAATCAGCGACTCGCACCTGCGAAAACCAGGCCCTTCACCTCTCAGGGTCTCATCGTGGCCTTTTGATTAGTCAGCAAGCTGCTATCTATGTAGCTCTTTCCTGGGGTGAGGAGTGGGTCGTTACCGCTGGATTAATTAGGGATTTATCAGTGCTGTGTAGTATGGAATGCTGTGGGGTACCTATGCCACATTGGACACGACAGACAGCCCCGTATCTAGTTCCCCCGTGGTTCTTGCTCTGAGCGCTAGCGAACCACCCGGATGGAATATTGTGTTGGCTCAATTAAAACGTAATGGGCACTTTCACTGCGGTGCTGAAAGGCCGGCCCGCCTCTCCCTTGCGTCTGCAAAGAGAGTTTTGGTTCAGCACAGTTGCCACACATCCCATGCGCGGAGCATACAAAACCATGAGGAAGGGGAGCACAGACAGGACTAGGGAAACTCAAGCAAACGGCCAGGGATAACGGGAGCTGGGACAGCGCGTGCTCCACTCACAGGCTTACCTTCACTTTGCTGGCTACCCGCACTGCCACTTCCGTAGCTGAAGCCTGGGTCCTGGTATGCTGGTGGGAAGCATGGAGGGGGGAGTGGGTACTGGTAGGGGTACCCCTGGCCTAATGGCCAAGGTGCAGCAGGATGTGGAAGGGGAGCAAGAGTGTCCTGATCAGAGGCTCCGCTGGAACCGTTGTTAAGGTTCAAGGCAGCCATATCTGGAGGAAGAAAGAAAAGGTGAGGCCAGTACTCTTCCCTAGCCCCTGATCCCCCCGTACTATCATCATCCTCTAGAACGACAGCTAGTGGGGTTTACCTGGGACTTAACCTCAGCAGTTCAATCAAGATATTACCCAGGGTGAAGTAGCCATGAATAATGAATATGGAGGGACGGATATCATAGGCGCCGACTTCCACTGTTCCTGGTGGGTGCTCGACCCCTTCTGGCCCTGCCCCTGCACTGCCCTCACCCTGCCCTCATTCCACCCCTTCCCCAAACTCCCTGCCCCCATTCCACCCCCTTCCCCAAAGTCCCTGCCCCACCTCCTCCCCTGAGCCCGCCAGGTCCCCGCTCTTCCCCCTCCCTCCCAGAAAGTCCTAAGTGCCGCCAAACAGCTGCTTGGCAGCAGGAAGCACTGGGTGGTAGGCGGAGGAGCGGGGACGTGGCGCACTCGGGGGGAAGAGAAGCGGGAGGAGAAGGTGGGGTGGGGGAGTGAGGGGAGCTTGTCTGCCAGTGGGTGCAGTGCACCTACTAATTTTTCCCTGTAATTTCCCCCAGAGTCGGCACCTATGACAGTCTCAAGTGGGCGTGTGCAACTGCGAGTGCAAAAACACATGCACTGCTCTGATTCGACACCCCAAACCTTCTATCATTTGCCTCTCGCTACCAGCCACCTGCAAAGACATTCTAATGTTTATAGGCAGCATCTCAGTGGGGAGATGGGCCTTGCAGCAGAACCACAAGGTTAACGAAGCCAGTCTCTGGCGGACTAAGGAAGGATGGTGGCCTTGTGCTTAAGGCACTAGACTGGGACTCAGGAGATCAGGGCTCAATGCCTGACTCTGCCTCAGACTCCTTGTGTGACTTTGGGCAAGTCCAGGCTGCCAGCTACACTTGGAGCTAGGGGTGTGATTCCCAGCGTGCACACTCACCCTTGTGCTGAGCAAGTGTGCTAAAACGAGTAGTGAAGCCATGGCAGCATGGACAGCTCAGGCCAGCCGCCCCGACAATAAACCTGCTTCGGCACCGAGGTGGGGGGTGGGAAAACATGCTCAGGGCAGCTAGCCCGTGCTGCTGCTCCCGCTGCCTGCGCACTATTGTGGCGACGCTACTATTTTTAGCGTGAAGCCTGATGAGAGCGAGCAGGTCTCCCCGAGCCTGGAATCGCACCCCGAGCTCCAAGTGCAGATGTAGCTTCCATCCGCTCTGTGCTTCAGCGCCCCCCTGTACAAGTGGGATCTGTCCTGAACGCTGAGGGACGTGGCGAGGGTACAGCCGTGACTGAAATAGAGGTGCTAACACACTGCCACGATGGAGGCCCCCGAAGTGACCTGAAGAACGAATTCCAGGGCAAGAGGGGTCAGCGGAGAATGCCTGGCAGCCTTACACAAAAGGAGGGCCAGACGGAATGCCTCTGCTGATCACGCTTGGGTCAGGGCATGAAATCATTATTCGATGTCAGATCATACGCACACAGCCCACATCACCGTAGCGTTTGAGCCCCTCACAGCATCCCTGTAAAGCAGGGTAATACTAGCCCCATTTTACAGATGAGGAACTGAGGCCCGAGGACACGCAGGTGTGTGGCAGAGTCAGGATTGGAACTCAGATTATCTGAGTCCCAGTCCAGTGTCCTAGATCATTAGACCATCTTTCCTACCCAGATAAGAACATAAGAACGGCCATACTGGGTCAGACCAAATGTCCATCTAGCCCAGTATCCTGTCTTCTGACAGTGGCTAATGACAGGTGCCCCAGAGGGAATGAACAGAACAGGCAATCATCAAGTGATCCATCCCTTGTCGCTCATTCCCAGCTTCTGGCAAGATAACTCAGTTACTTCTCCTTGGGGAAAATAGTGGCTAACAATAATGTGACTCGGGTGGTGGGGAGGGGGCACGTGTGTGGAAATGTGCCTGTGAAATCCCACAGGAGGCTGTCCTGCGCTTCCTGCCAGAACAGAGGAGCTGGCATCCAGCACACACGCAGCTTTGCCCTTCACGGCTGAGGAACTTACTGCTGCAGAGGTCCCCGAAGACATAATAGCACTGCTCTGAGAAGGTGATTTTGTTCACAGTGTGCCTGAGGTAGCCGTGTTTTAACATGCTGCTGGCGTATTTTCTAGCCTCCCGTCTGTCCTTGAAGCCCTCCACGTGCGTGTAAAGCCAGTCGACCACATCTGCCCCTGCAATAGGAGCGGGGAATGGAGAAAGAGAAGGAGAAACATCCCAATGTTACTTTGAGCCGGCAAGACAACGTTCAAACTCCTATCATTATCTATCATAATGCATTAGTGCCGATAGGCCTCAACCAGCTCAAAGCATCGCTGTGCTAGGCACTGTCAAAAAAAAGATACAGGTCAGGCCCTGCCCAGGAAAGCTTCAGAATATCATAATTTCATAGCACCTTTCATCTGGAGATCACTTGGCCCACCACTGAAATGCATCCACCTCTGGGGTGGGATGGAGCAGCTGTCTAACAGCGCTAACCACCAGCAGCCATCAGTTTAAGCCAGGAAGTGAAAAACAATCCTGCATCCAGGTGGAGCACCTATTCATTTAAATGCTGGGGGAAATATACATGGAGATTTTTTTTTTAACATAGTGCATATGAGAAGGAATTAAAACAATCTGAAATGATACAGTGTTTATACAGACAGTGACAGGTGTTCAACAGATAGGGGGGGCCAGGAAAGGGGCCAACTCTAGGCTGTCTAGTGTCCTGTTTAGGTGACAAGTAAAAGTAACTTAGGTTGTTTAGAGCGCAGTACACATTTGCCTGCAGCACGAAAACACCATCTGGGTCACTTGGCAGTCTCCGTTCAAGAGGGGAATAGCTAGGGGGTGGTTCAGGTCACGACTGAGATGTGTTGGCAGAGCTGTGTGAACGTGCCGGTTTGGAGCAGCAGGGGGCGCTGCTATCCTGGACTCAGATGCATTCCACAGCTACATGGAGGCACAGGATGGGAACAGCAGTGGTATTACCCATAAGGGTTCAGGTGCAGTGGGACAATGGGTGGGGGATGTTTGTACAGTCCTAGCCCACACTAGTTCAAACTCGAGTCATTCGTGCTCCCCTTTCACAACTAGATTCTTCCACAGATACACACAAGAAAAAAAAAAGTCACCACGGCTCTAAAAGGCAGCTTCCCCCGCCCGTTTCTAACAAGCCACTGGGTGATCCGAGCAGCCTTCGGGGGACCCGCTTACCTATCACTGCATTGGAGATGGTAATTTTTAACCACATTCTGTCCCGGATTTCCAGGCCTGAGTCGGGTAACTGCATAACCTTGACAATAGTAGCCATGTCACTCTTCACAGTCAAGGGAGATTCTTCCAATTCTGAAAGGAAGAGAGGTTAGATGCTTCTCGGAGCTCAGCCACCTCCGTAGAGAGAGTCACTTTGTTTCAGCTCACCGTTTGGATTGCGCCTTTCGAGATACAGCTTTCCAAAGCAGAGGCAAGACACAGCCACAAGATTCCCCCCGTCTTGCCCTCAGCGATGGCACCAACGTACAGTATTCACACCAGTTCTGTAAAGATGCTGCTTGGCGTGAACAGTTTCGTCACTGAACTGCAGGCATCCTACAGGTGTTGGCTTCTCCAGCCAGTTACAAGTCACTACCGGCCCATTTCACTAGGGGGAGCTCCTGAGGCTGATCCAATCATCTGCAATTTCCCATTTAATTTGCAGTGCAGAGGGACTTCAGGCAACACTCCCTCCACATTCAACCCATCACAGGTCACATGGTGGTTGTACAACAGACAACGTTGGGAACAAGTACGTTTTGCTTCTACCTAGACCTCTGGGTTAATCACCATGAATGGTGGCACCTGCCAGGGAAAGAAGAGGGCGAGTCTATTCTGCTATCAATGCATTTGCAGCTCCTACTGATGTCAGTGGGCATGGTACAGGCATCAAAGAGAGGAGGGAAATGAATCGGGAAACTAGAAGACAGCCTGTATCATTAACAAGCCCTAGGCTGGTAGATGCCTTGAAAATGACCTTTATTGGTGGTATGCAGCCTTACAAACCAGGGAAAGTAACAAAACCCAATGAGAACACAGAGACCCCCTCCCCCACACTCCAGGCACCTCTCTTGCAGAGTATTTGGAAAAGCCAATTCTAGATGCGTCAGCATTGATCAGTCATTGCTGCTTCTCTCATTTCACCACCCCATCTCGTGCACAACGCCCCTGACCGGAGTGTTCAGCTGGAAACAAGAGTGATTTGTTTTGCTGATCCATTTCGATCAGAAAACCCAACAGTAAGTGCCTGCCAGATCTCCTGTGCTGGCTGGGCAGGATTAAGCCTAGCCCCCCGTCCCTTGTATGGGAGGGCTATTCTCCTTAGTTACCTCACCCAGCAACTCCTAGGACTGTTCCTTCCATTAGAGTGATGCTCACTATAGACCATAGTAATTAGAGATTGGGCTGAACCCCAAACGCCATCAAACTCTGGATCCAATTCCCAACTTCACAGCTGGTCATGTATTTTTAATGGGCTCCCCACCATACTCATTGTGTTAACCCTGCCTCCCGTCCTCCCAGCTCAGGAAAATTCGTATCCACCACATAGCTCAGGCCCATCTCCGGCAGAAACATAGCAAGTCATGAGCCCCCCCCCCCCCCGCCTTTCTCGAAGAGCAACGGAACCAATTTCATGTTGGGTCAGCCACCCTCACACTTTTGGTAAAAGGTACAAATACGAAACAGCAGAAACTCAAACCATTGATCTTGATACATGCACATCTCCACACTTGAAATAGATCATCACATGCCATATACACACGAGGCTGCTAAACTCTCAGGCCATCTGAGCAACACTAAGATTTTGCTTTTGCTTTAAGTTAGTTCGGTTAGTAACAAAAAGCAACTTAAAAAAAAAAAGACTCTCTGATTTAAATATGTGGGGAGCAATAAACTTGATTTTCACACGGCTCTGTCTCCAAATCAATATTATGCTTTTAAGAAACCACTGGAAGCAGAAGGATGCTGGATCAGTAGGTTGTAGTTTGCTGGTTGCTGTCCAAATCTGAAAACTCTCAGTTACAATCAAAGAAAATGTATCCACTTCAGGACTGGCCTTCATCAAGTAACCCTTGACCTGACAACATGATTTAGTGGGGTGGTGAATACACGAGCATTAGAACAGGCAGACATGCTGACCATCTTTTGAATTAGATGCATTAGCCCAGGGATGCTCAGATCCCAGTGGTTCAGGAGCAAAATTAGTGATCAACATTCCCCAAAGAAGCCACAGTAGTGTAAATTTATTGTTTCGTTTACTTTCTCTCTAAACAGAGAGAGTAAATTATATAGTCATTTTGCTGTGAGAATTATATATAATTCTTCTCACGGCAAAATGACTGACCAAGTGTTCTACAATTGGTTAATAACACAGTAAAAGTCTCCTGATTGGTTAATAACTTAGACTGGTTAATAATTAAATCCCACGGTGTTTTAATATCACGTGCTGCAAAGAGCCGCAGGAGACACATCAAAGAGCCACTTGCAGCTTTCTGAGCTCTAGTCTGAGTATCACTGCTTTAGCTCATTGCTTTAGATTGGTTCTGAGTGGCACCTTTCCCTGTCAGTTTCACCTCTCCACTTTTAGAGATTACGGCTAAGAAGGGTATATATACATCAGGACAATGCAGTTGTACCACATCTCCTGCCATCTTTACTTTGCACCTTCGTTCTAGTGCACATGCATGTACAATATTTGCTGAAGAGAAAGGCCCACGCAGAAGGAACAAGAAGCTCTGGGCAGGATACCCCTTTTCAAAAAGCAAGACAGTATTTCACAGTAACGGTCTGAGGGCTTGATCCAAACCCCATTCGAGTCAATGGAAAAAAAACTCCCATTGATTTCAATGGGGTTTGGATCAGACTCCGAAACACAATAGGTGCCCAGAGGGACTTTGAAATGCTCAGGGCTAGCTCCGGAGAAAACTGGAGTACTTTTACACATAAAGGTATCTAGGGTGATCTTAGAAGACCCGGACGGGCAGTAAGCAAGCTCCCCTTCTGAAAATGGAGTGGGGAAAAGGTGCTCTGCCTTTGATAGATAAACCAGCATCGGCGCTTGTACTGGCTGAAGGCAGCTGGCTCAACAAAGACAATCAGAGGCTGTTGCAAGAGACTGTTGCTCTGGAATGAGCTGAAAATTATTCTAGAACAAGGTACTTTTTTCAGTAATAATTAATATGGAAAACTGGCTCTATCTGGTATGAAAAAGTCTGATTTAACAGCAATTGAGAAGTCCGGTCCCTGAGGAGTCCTGTGTTTGAGAACAAGCCTGAAGAGATGATGAAACCAAACCCAAATAAGAAGCCCACGCCCTGCTGTGTTGTGGGTTTCACCTGAGGCCCTCCAAATCTCAGGTGCGTTAGTCACAAGTGTTGATGTAACACCGGCTGCACCAATCTGTCTGATGTTAGGAACAGGCAAGCAGGTAAAGGGGGTGGGCTGGAAGAAAAGAGGAGTCTTTCAGCCTGTTTATGTTATCCCAGCTCCGTTATATAAACAGAGTAAATCAGGAGACATACTGCAGTACTCAAAAGAAGGAACCCCGACACAGACTTGCACTCAGCTAATGCACCTCCATTAACTGGCTGCTTCCACGTTTACAGCCAAAACAGTAAAACTGATGTTTATGTTTGCAGTATCAGCAACGTAACCCTGAGAGAATCTAGGAGGATTTTGGACGGGGAAGTGCAAGGCTGGACAGCCCTGTTTGTATTTAGGCTCTTTGTTTATTCCATTCTAGGTTTAGAGGCGTGCTCTCTCTCGGCTTCTGCCGCACTTGGCTAAGAGGTTAATGGGTAAGATCCTCTCTTCCTCCTGACTCACTCCTGAGAGCTGGGTGTGCCCCCCAACTGTGCATCAGACTGGCTCCACGTGGAGGAGACCGAAGGGGAAAATCAAATGAATGGCAGTGCAGTTTGCTACCAACCTCACTGCTAGTCCTGTTGGCCTTGTTTGTAATAAAATGTTACCCTTCTATCGCGCCTGCCATCTGAGATTCCCAAAGAGCCAGGTGTGCTGGAACATTTTGTAGAATGAGGGGTGCTGAGAGCCATTGAACCGAACTGTAAACCCTGTATATGATGGAAACCACTTCAAGCCAGCGGGTGTGGCAGCACCTCCTGTTCCAGCAGCTATGCAAAAAGCATCGGAAATGTGAACGAACGAAGCCCCCGACACACCTCTGATGTGCGTCAGGATAACAACTTTACAGATGTGGAAACGGAGCCATTTTGTTCTGATTTCAGTTCTTTCTCCTGCTCGTGTTAGGAAAAGGGGACACCCTACGCCACAAGAAATGAAAAGCTATCTGCAGAAAACTGGTTTCACTCCCAAGCAACCTGCATTTCAGAAGCATGATGAAGAGGGTGTCCGCGTTCCTCATTTCCAAATCGTTGTACTGTGTAGCAAGGCACCCGATACATTAATGGTTCAAGAGGAATGTAAACAGAGTAACAGACTCTCATTGTTTGACAGCAATCAGACGACATATTAGACTCCAGTAATCTTTAGTATGTATAAGACTGAAAAAAATGCATCTCTAGATAAAGCCGTGGTGGGGTAAGTGGTTCACTTGCCTTTGACTGCTGATAATATTTTGCCCCCTTTTGTTGGTGCCGCCTACTGTCTAGGGAGATGCAGAGACAAGACCTAGAAAAGAGATGACTCCCCTTTCAGAGTTTCAAGGTGAGGCTGTAATTCTAGCTGCTGTCCGCTTATGAAATCAGAGAGTGAGCAAGCACCTACATGGTCTGGCAGGAACTGCTGGTACTTTTAAATATAAAGGCACCACCAACGCACAGACAACTCCAGGAATTTAATACTTCAGCCAAACATTTGTCCAGGAAAGATTCTGTCATTGATCATTAACCCAAAAGCCTTTAAATGAGCAATGAAGGTCTACTTTATTAATTATGATGATGATGATGATTGTTGTTTTGCCCCTATGGAAAAATCTAATATAACTTATTAGCAATGAAACCAATAGGGTTTCTCTAAGGGGTTACAGAAATTACGTTAAGCAACCTATAGATTTTAGGCCCCAATTCAGCAATGTACTTAAGCGCTTGCCTAACATTAAGATCGTGAGTTATGGAAGCTGGCTTCAGTGATTGCTGAATTGGAGCCTTAACAGAGAATGAGATTCCTCCCTACAGAAATTTTAAGGCAACCTACAGAATCTGTGGGGAATTATATCCTTGCTACAGATTGGGTTAAAAATTCTACAGAAGGTTCTCATTCTGTATTAAGGGTTTTTCCATACAGGAGGAGGGAGAAAACTTGTTCACCTTAGCCTCTAAGGATAGAACCAGAAGCAATGGGTTTAAACTGCAGCAAGGGAGGTCTAGGTTGGACATTAGGAAAAAGTTCCTAACTGTCAGGGTGGTTAAACACTGGAATAAATTGCCTAGGGAGGTTGTGGAATCTCCATCTCTGGAGATATTTAAGAGTAAGTTAGATAAATGTCTATCAGGGATGGTCTAGACAGTATTTGGTCCTGCCATGCGGGCAGGGGACTGGACTCGATGACCTCTCGAGGTCCCTCCCAGTCCTAGAATCTATGAATCTATGAATCCCTGTAGGAAAGAAATAAACACTTTTTAGTGTAAAGTTCCTTAGAGCGTCTAGTTTAGATTAGTTTCAGAGTAGCAGCCGTGTTAGTCTGTATCCGCAAAAAGAACAGGAGTACTTGTGGCACCTTAGAGACTAACAAATTTGTTAGTTTCTAAGGTGCCACAAGTACTCCTGTTCTTTTTCGTTTAGATTATTTCATTGCAAAACAAGTCTTGGAGTGGAAATAACACCTGAACTATAATTGGCAGTGTCATGGTTAGTTAACAGAGTCAATCTCTTTTTCTTATTACCCTGCGCAGCCGAGAATATTTTCAGTGCACAACAAAGATTAAAGGAGGTGTGTGTGAGCAATACAGCTA
Organism: Chrysemys picta bellii; assembly: GCF_011386835.1. Lineage (NCBI taxonomy): Eukaryota > Metazoa > Chordata > Testudines > Emydidae > Chrysemys > Chrysemys picta. The sequence goes on along the minus strand of NC_088811.1, from coordinate 7,694,199 downwards.
GATCTATCGATTCTCACCCGCTCTTTTAACCTACTCAGATAAGCCAACCCTTTCCGCTGTCACTAGTCATTTGAGGTATTTCAGTTTTTGGATGTTAAGCTGAGGGTATTTCAAACGGAGACCCCAAAATAGCTGGTCACCATTGAAAATCTTGGCCCAAATTTTCTAAATAGAGACATGCTATTATGAATAGCCACCAAAAGCATCCAGTTTGCATTGCTCCTCTCTATTTCTTCTTCCTTTGAAAAAATATGCCAGCCAACAAAGCACAGCAGCTGTCCTGCCTGCCGCAGAGGAATCGGTGGGGGGGTGGGGGGTGGGGAAGAAAAGCTTCAGGACACACACCGAGGCTTTGCCACTTTATGAGTAAGAACGAGACAAGAATTTGATCCTGATTGTGGCAAAAGTGCTGTTTAATTTTGCTGTTCGCAGGGCAATAGGCAAGTGTGTCCAGTGCGTTTAGCTAAGTTGCTCAGTGCATTGGTTGCCCTGTGAGCATCAACAGGACCAGTTAGCAGCAGCAGCTCAAAGTGGGATGCTAGATGGCAACATTTGGGAAGAAGTCATGAACCAGTCCCGCAGAATGTGTTTAGTTTCCGGTCTCTTTATTCTTCATTCGTTCATCCAGGAAAATACTTAAGCATGGTGCTTAAGTCCTAAATTGGGGCCTCAGTGGTGAGGAGCTGAACAGCCACCTGCTGTATGTATTTGTCTTGCCTCAGTGCCATGTGTTTTAAATCAAATGCTGCATTGTGCCCTGCACTCACACTGGAGAACAAAGACAGACTTATTTCTTCAGTTCTAACATTTCCAAGATAAGAAACCACAATAACTTTCTCACTTGGCAGACAGGAGAACTTAGGAATTGTCACACCAGACCAGACCAGTGGAGGAGAGAATCTGACCCTTCATTTCCTCTTGCAGGACAAAAGTCACCAGGTTTTGATTTTCATTTGTTTGGTTTTTTAAATTGAATAAAGTTCCAAAAAAGAAATGGTAACCCAATTAAACCGTATTAAAAACACTGTGAAGACTGTTTTGAAAGCAAATAAAAAAAGTTTCCGAACATAATGCCCCAGTTCCTGATCTGCGAGGTTATCCACCTGGGGAAAACGGCTTCTGGCTCTGTAAGGGACTGATAAATTAGGATGGAGCTCTGCCCTTCCATTTGATTGGAAGACGTGGGGGAAGCTCTTCTAACTTATGGTGCAAAATCTAAGTGCAAAACCTTGCTCCTCCTACACTGTGGTATCACTGTGTTAACCTTCGGAAAGTTTTATGCTCCCCACACGTTAAAATTAAAAAATTTAATGTTTTCTTGCGGTTGTCGTGTTTGTTTGTGTCTTGCTTTGCTTTTTGTGCAGCTCTACACTGCCGGCCCTGAGCAGAAGAGACCTGCCCTGTGCTGGCCGCAGTGCGACTTACTTTCCGAATCGTGAATTGAGCTTGTTAGTGAGGAGCTGGTAGATGTGATGGTGCTCATGGAGGGGCTCATACCGTAACGGGGGTACGCTCCCGTCATGGCTGTGGTATGAGAGATCCATGCTGCAGGGTCAATTGGCCTCACTGGTTCAGCTGGAACAGCAAACAAAAAAGAAAGAAACAAATCAGATTTCTGGCAGAATCCACCTCAGCAGGATTCAACGGAGGGTGAGTGGGGGTAGGAGACAATTATTTGGACACTGTCAGTATCTTGGGTCATTGTCATTCATGTGCACAGGGCTAAGATGATCACTAGTGTGGAGGACCAGAAGGAATTGTCTCCTTGGGTGTCCTATCAGTGACACTTGCCTTCGTCCAGGGCACTAAGCAGGGACGGTTGGGTTAGATTTGGAGGGGTACATCCAAGATGATCAGTTTCCTGTGATTGTAGCAGGAGTCTTCTCATATTATACTGTGAAACCCGACCCAGAGCCCAGACCCAAAGCTAACTGAGGTCAAGAAAGAAAGAATCCCTGCGCCCCCCGCCATTCCCAACTTAGAACTAGATATTCTGATCTGTTTGCAAAGGGTTGGGGGGGGGGGAACTTTCTACGATGACAGGGTGGCTGGAAATGCCTTGACCCTTGAGGTCTTTGTGCCATGGATTTTGAAAACCTTGCAACTGAGTAACTGGCTGCTCACTTACCCCTAGGGATAGTGAAATAACTCCTAGGTGTGGGGTCCCAGCACTTGGCCACCGTTAGGCTGATGGGTCTGAAAATAGAGAAAATAAATATGGATGACGCAGTTCTCTTTCCCTGTAGAACCGAGAGAAGGATACTCTCTCACGGTGAACTAATTTGTTCCTCCCCAGGGATGGCCAGATAGAACAATCACATTTTGAGGAGTCTTTTGCCCTAGGATCCCCATAGGGAATGAATCAGCAAGATAGCTACCAGTCGGTGTTGGTTTTAGCTAGTATACTAACAGCCAGAGGCTGACCTATTCCAAGTGGTTCAGATAGTCAGGATAAGCATCCATACTCTCGGTGCTTATCCAGATTGAACTGCTGAAACTTCTTGAGCTTTGCCCACTACCAATATTTCGGGAGACGGGGGAAGACAGGGATCTGGTGACACACTCACCCAGGCTTGGAGACTATTTCCCGTAAAACCCGCACTGCGTCATCATTGCTCATGTTCTCAAAGTTGACCTCATTCACCTGGAACATGTCACAAAAGACAATGATGGTCAGAGGTTGTCACTGAAGGGAAAAGGGCATTTTACTTAGGCTAGTGTTAGCCTGTCCCATGCCAACAGCAATGATTAGGGCATTGTCAAGTACTATGAGCGAGGCCCCAACTTTAATTTGTCTTAACTTTGTTTTCATTTGGTGGAGAGACTGAAGAGATTTTTCATTGCTCTAGAGTTGGTCAGCCAGCCAGCAGGGGGAGCTCAAGTTAAACGGCAACGATTTGGAGACTTACGTAGTAGGTAGACCTTGTGCAAGCTAAAACTTCTTTGCACAAGGTTGAATTTCACTCACGGGTTCTGGAACGAGGGAAGCTGGTGGAAAGGCCGAGCTGAAGCCAGTAATATTTCAGCAAGTGGCATAATTTTGGGGGCATGGACCAACCTGTAGAAGCATGTCTCCTGGTTCAATTCGGCCGTCTGCAGCCACGGCTCCTCCTTTCATGATGGAGCCAATGTAAATGCCACCATCTCCTCGGTCGTTGCTCTGTCCTACGATGCTGATCCCCAGGAAATTATACTTTTCTAGATAGGTAGAGGGGGGAGAAAAAGCAAGCGAGGTGATGAAAGGCCACTGAAAGCTGGCAGAGTATTAGTCTATGGCCTTAAGAGAGACAGGTGTCTTCCAGATTTCTCACCACCACCACATTATCAACAGAAGCATTGTAGACATTCAGACCAAGAGGCTAAGCTGAGCTGGTTGTATGTACCTGGCATATTCATCCAAGCAGGGAGAGGTTGTTGATCTTGGATTATTTTTTCATACGACTTGTTGAAAATTTGCACATTTTAAAGAAAATAAGCAAGAGGAACTGTACTGAAAAGACCTGTCTGCGCCTAGAAATAAAACACTTAACAGCATCAGGTCGTGTTTGTTTCTCCATACATCACTGGGGCAGCAGGAATTCAGGGCTGGTGAGAGGAGTTGGACTGACAAGTCTGAAAGTGTCTATTTATCCAAACCATGGGGACAACATGGGTGGCAGCAACGTAAGCCTCCAACACCAAGCTACCTTCCTCCTTACCCCACTTCTAGGAATAAGAGGAGAATTCCATCTCTAATGACCACAGTCATGGCCTATCCTGCTGCATCTGCCATGAAGATCGAAAATCTGAGACAGTTATGGTGTGGGTTATGTTATATGGACACACATCCACTCTGAACTGGATTGAGACTCACATGCTTAATTGGCAGTCTGGACAGCTGTCAACATTTATGCCCCTTGAAGTCAACGGGAATCTTTTCATTCATCTCTAAAGAACTTTGGATCAGGCGCTAATTTAAGTAGCTCAGCTATAGTATCATGCTAAGTCTTGACCTTAATAGCAAACGATGAACATTTACAGCACTCGACAAATAGAATTAAGAATAAAAATCAACAACGATGCTACGTCATCTTACCCATATTGAGCGTGACAGTGATGATATTCAGGGACATGGTTGAATCTGTGATACTGCTGAATGAGGATGACTGGAAAAATAAAATGGAGGCTTCATCAGAATCCCAGCTTTCAAATGGTTCAAAATCTAGCAATGAAAATAACTAACTGGGAGCAATTCACTGGAGCAACCAACGGATCAGATTTGGACCTTTCTTCTGCATGGGAACCACCTAGGAACCCATCATGATATCTTGAAATTGATTCCTTATTCATAATTCTTCAACAAATGTATTTCACCCAATGGTTGTTTGAAAGGGGCTCATAGCAATGCTCAATACCAGGGATTCTCTATTTGAACGGTGCATGCTAAGTCATGTGGTACAGTTTTGGACCAGAAGACCTAAAGAAAATACTCCTGTCGCAAAGATGCCCATTTGCATGCGAGTCTTGGTATTCCTATGGATCAAAGCTCCTTCCCAACCATCCGTGCAAATAAAACATGACCCCATGTAAAGTTTGCAGAAAGGCAAACAGAAAACGGGACACACACGGCTGAATCAAAACACTATCAAGGTTCAGCAAACATGTTTGAGAATAGCTCTTCTGTTAAGCTCTTTTTGCTAGAACTGGGCTAACATATTCTGTTTCTTTCAAGCCCCCGGGGATATATATTTTTTTATGAGAGGCAAACAAGTGCCTGATGAAATTATAATACATCCTCAGAGTCACTCTGGTGCGGCTGTTGCAGCACTGTCCCAGAATGGAGCGAGACACAATCCTTGCAAGTTGCTGAGTTTTTCCTACAAGCTGAGCATCCTCCGCTCCCGTTCAGGTCAATAGGAGAGGACGATGCAGGCTAAATACCCGATACTGTAGTAACCCTGCCATTGGCCCTTCCCCTTACTGAAGACAGTGTCCTCACTGAGGCTGTCTCCTGGGAGCACGTGGCAGTGAGAAGATGGGGCAAGAAGCAGGGTCACTCAGCATCAAAGGCAGAGGTCTGAAGAAAAACAACACGCTGGGATAATACTTCAAGATTCCTAGGTTGAGAACCTGTTCCAAAGCCCATAGGAGTGGATAGGAATCTTTCCACTAGCTTCAGTAGGCTGTTGACCAGTCCCATAACCTCTTTCTAGCACACACTGCGCTCATCAGAAACATGACCCTCCCCGCCGGATGCGGCATGACTCACCCCAACCTTACCCTGTCAATCTGGCGCATCCTTTGTTTTCTCCTCCTGCGTTTATGCTTCCGTATGAGCCGGGACGAAGTACTTTGCTCTGTGGAGCTACTCAGCCTGGGGAGAATTCAAAGCACAATTCAGCTGCATAAAAGTGAGGCCATTGGCAACTCTCTACCCTGCCACAAACGGCCGATGCCCGAAGATCCAGGAGGGGGCAAGAAATGTAGGCCCCAGCATCTGGCTCACGACGCACCCTCCTCCCTCCTTGAACTGCCACTCACCCCAGTGTGTTAGATCTTGGTCTCTGCCTAGCAGCATGCACAGGGCAGTAGATTAACTGTGACAAGGAAGTTACAGGCTAAATTACAACATGGATTAATGAGAATAATTTACTACCTTCCTCCTCTCCGGGAGCAAGAGGGAATTCAGCCTCCGACTTGGCAAACACAAATCTTTCTGATTTAACCACCCAAGGTCACAGATACCCAGCATTGCCTAGTACTTTGTGGTGGTCCTGACCCCATTATCCAATGAAGAAAAATGCACACAATAAAGACAGCTGTAGGCCAAGCAATGATTTTAATCTCTGCTCTGAAAGGCTCCAGCACAGAGAACGCTGGAGAATCATGTGATGCTACATTTTGAGAGCCCTGGAGGGAGAAAGAAAGATCCTTATCAGCATGCTGCTATTCCTCCACACAACTGGAATCCCATGTGACTCGGAACTTAATGGGGGCCTCATAGCTAAGGGAATAACTCTCTCAACTAGTTATGCTTGTTCCGATGGCTCCTCAGTCCATGGGATGGAGAAAGTTCCATCGCCACGCAGCCATTTATTTATTTTTGTTTCTATGATTTTCGAAGGCACTGTAATCGCTGAGCGTCACATCCATTCGTGCATTTTTCTTCAGAACTGATCGGTGACGTAGGGAAGTTGTATCATCCCCATTTTACAGATGAGGAAGTGAGACCCGAAGAAATAAAGCAACTTGGCCAAGGTCACACAAGCAGTCTGTGGCAGAGCGAAGGACAGAACCTGGATCTCACAAATCCCAGTCTGGTGGGTAACCACAAGAACATCCTTCCTCTCTATTTGTTACTCTAAAAATAGTTGAGAGAGACAAAGGCAAAAAGCTATATCTTTAACCAGCACAACGTAGCAGCTACAAGAGCAAATGGGCTGACACAAGTCCCTGCTTCACATATCTGAGCAAGAGGGACCCTGGACCTGTTTTTCCATGTCTACCTGGCTCTGATCTACAAGGCTCTGGCCACGTTCAAAATGCTGGAATACCACAAGAGAGGACAAACCCTGGAAATCTCATGAAGGGGCCTGTTGTCATGAGAATCCCCACACGACAGGAGTATCCAACTCCTGTATGAGCTGTGGAGTGAATATTGGAGACGGGAACCTCGCGGAGCTGGAGGGTTTGTGAACCTCTCGATTTATCCTCCGAGTTCACAAAATTAATTCAAAGCTCGTCAACATGCTTTCCCCAGCCAGCAGGGCAGTTCCATTTAGAGCGGCAACAGCCTAAATTTTCAAAAGCAACTAGTGAGTTCAAATGCCTCCATTACTGGCAAAGCCCACACACCACTTAAATCCTACCTAAGCACTCCACATATGGTACAGAATGGCTTCCGGGGTGCCTACATCTTGTTGGCTGCTCTGCATAGGGGTCAATTTCACATAATGTCCATTTTGCCACCACTATTTTTCCTCACTGGATTTTCATTCTTCTCCTCTTTCCTCCCAGAGTCTTTCCTTAGTAGAGCATGAACCTAACTGCGTTCAAGACTGAGCTGAATTCTCCAACCCACAACAATCAGGTGGGCTTGAAGTCCAGCGAAGTGAGTTTGCTTGAGTCCCATGAACCTGCCTGCTACTTGAAGAGAGACTCTGGGGAAACTTTCCTGCTTGGACGCAAGTCAAACAGCAAGATTCCTGGGAAGGCTGCCAAGTGAGAGGCGAGTGCCTTACTTAGGCTGATAAGAGTAGGACTTCAGTGGGCAAATTAACCCTGTGCCGAGATTTCATTCCATGCTGTGAGCCCTGGGGAAGGGGTGAAGTCCAGCATGACTCATGGTGAAGCACGCACTAATCTTTCTATTGACTTTCATGCAGCTGGGTTGGGCCATGAGACAGAAAGAATAAAACACATGACAATTTTTATATTGTCATCTTTTTCTGATTATAACTGCTTTAAATAATTCCCAGCAGCTATGCATCATGTAGTTGATTTTCAGCGTCTGTAACGATCTACTGAAGCATGCAGTAGTTTAGAAGGTGCTGCTCTAGACCAGTGTTTCTCAACCTTTTTCATACCAGAGACTGGCTTGCTGCCTCCCTAGACTGTGTCAGGGAGATCTCAGGGACCGGCGCCAGTCCACAGGCCAGTCATTGAGAAACGCCACTCTAGACAACTCCTAAGGAGTGGGATTCTGGTTTGCAATGGATAAACAGATCGCAGGACACATCCCATGCAGCTCACCATATCCTTTGTTTGGTTTCACAGTGTCACGCCAATCAAGGGGTTAATGCCACTGGTTGCTGTTTCCCATTGTAAACAGCAGGCTCTAGGTGAGAGATGTTGGCAAAATGCACATGCCATGCCACGCCTGAGATGTCAGATTAGGGAGGGACTTCTCCCAGTAGCAGAGAGTTCTTCCTTCGCCTCGCAGACAGAGGATGTTTTGTCTGGACAGGAAATCACAGGACCAGTGGGCAGAAACATAAGACACCTTCAAGACCCCCTAGCCCAGTTTTGCCTCAAGTAGTCTTGGCAGTGACCTAGTGTTGCCTCCAACATTTCTGACACAGAAGCATCTTCCAGCACACACTCTCCCTGTCAATATTCTTATTATCACCAGGCTCTTCCAGTAAACAAACCTCCCGAGTTGCCCATGCTGACAGGTTGTGCCAATTCCTCCCCTCCTGCTCTGAGGCACATCAACACGGTGCTGCTTAGAAACACAAAGAGCAATTATACCAGGGGTTCAATCGGATTCTCTCTGGCAGGCTGGACTAAAAATATTTGTCTGCAGTAAATCTGGCTGGAAAATGCAGCTGCTCTCTGACTTTGTGAGCACTTAGAAGTGACGTTTTAATCTCCCATCAAGTCAGGGACTCAGTGTTTCAAAGATAGCTTTGATATATACAAGGGTAAAATTAGCTCAGTTCCTAATTGCACTGAAACCAATTAAAGATGTCCTGATTGTAACTTGTAACAGTTCATTGCTAAAATACCAGCAAGATGGATACATCTTAGACACTGGTCTGATGCAAGGGATGGCCAAGAGAGTTTGGCTAAAATATTCTCACCAATCCGTAGTTCGCTTAACTTTTCCTCCCATTCTCTCTGCTCCTTCTGCAATTCTGGGCTCTGGCCAGGGCTGGAAGTGTAACGAGTCATTAGCATGGTTTGCACTTGGGTCTTCCGGCTCACAAGCTAGACTTCTACCATTAAAGCTTAGCTGGTGGCTAGTAGTAGGCTGTTATTTTCTAATGACCCAGCCACTAGATGGAAGTCGCATCAGACATGTTGCGAGTGTTACAGAAGTAGAGGTGCAAAAATACCACAAGAAAGGGAACAGAACAGAAGGAAGAAGTAGCAGAAATCTTGAGAGAAAGCCTGTTTCCCATGAGACTTAGAGGTTCTACAGGTTCAAAGAGGTCTGAGAACTAGCATCCAAACTCTGGGTCATTATTCAATCCAAACAGTCCAAACAGTCAGATCTTCTTAGAGGTTCTTCCACCAACCACCATCTTATACGTCCTTTATTACTGATTTCTTAAAGAATAATGTACCCTACCCCTTCTGACTTGCTTACCTTTCATAATTATATCGAAGGAATTCTGAAGGGGTAGGGTAAATTATACCTTCTCAACGGAGACCGTGTCAGAGCAGAGCGTGGTTATTAAAAGCGTAACAAACTGATTCTCACAAACTGAAGGGAAAGGGAAACAATCTTCTTAATGATTCAGGAAGATGGTTTTGTAACCCTCAGGAAATTCCAGACATTCAAAGCATCCAATTGGCTCTAAAGTGCTGCAGAGGTGGTATCTGGTCTGGCCAACACCACTACCCATGTGTCCTACTCTCTAGGCCAGAGGAGCTGGGCACTCGGTTATTATTTATTTGCATTATGGTAGTGCCCCAGGCCCGACTGAGCTAGGCACTCTCTAGACAAAAAAGAAGACGGTCCCGGTCCCTGACAATGTACACTATATGAGAGTACGACTACAGGGATGAGCCTAGATAGAGGGATTAGACAGAAAGAATAGGCAAACTGGGGAAAGATACTTGTGTACGTGTGAGAGTGATGGCAGTCAGAACATTTTAGCATCACTTGCAGGCTGATTCCACTGTCAACCGCACTCTCAGCATCTTCAAAAGGATACACCTTTACCCTCTCCATGTACCTCGGTGATCCTGGATCAAATTATACTAGTCTGGAGAAGTGAGTCTCATTTGGGAATCTGGGTTCCATTAGGATATGCACCTCTCCAAACGCTGAACACTGTCGATCTGTAAAAATGGAACTGGATATCCCACAGAACAGAAAGATTTCTGGCACTTTTGTTTCCAGCTGGTATCAGACTAAGAGGAGTCATGTTCTTTTGGTTTGCAGTATTTCCAGTTCTACTCTGCATCAGAAACCAGGGGTTGGGGGGCCAGGGAAATCAGACCCACAAAAGATCTCAGTTCATATTTGGATCTAAAATATGGTCCATGATTTGGGACAGTTTTTGTGCAATCCAAATTGGCTCTTTCACTCTTTGTCTTTCAGAATTCAGGACCACATCTTCAGCCTTAAGATATACTTCCCTTGGCTTGCTTTCTGGCATCCTTCCATCACAGATGAAGGATGTTAAAATGGTACTTGCAAAATGTATGCGAAAGAAATGAAAGAAGAGGAATTTATCCTGAAGAATGCTGCAAATGTGTACACGTTTAATTCAATTAATTCTTGATCCCTTCTTGTGGGAAGCTGGGCAAGGTTTTAAGCTGTCTTAATAACCTTGGGTGCAAGTACAAGGAAAGCAGTTAATCTTGGCAAGACTTCTAGATGATGTGAAAGCATGTTTGTAAATATCAGGCTCCACAGTCGCTGCGATTTCTTTAAAAAAAAGAATAATTAGGGAAAAATCAAAGGAATCAAACTAATTTTCTCTTGCACATTGCCATAACATTTTAGCCATCTCTTAAGTTCTTCTTGCCAACTTTTTCATACCTGCATCCTCAACAGAACTGCTGCTTACTCCACGTTTCATCAGTAAAGAAAATATATATTACAATTACATAGTCATACTAATTTGCATTTCAGTAGCACTTTTCACGCCCAGTATTTCACAAGTGCTTTATGAGAATTAATTACTTAATCCTTACAACATCCCTGGGAGGCGGGTAGGAATGATTACTGCCATTTTGCAATTGGACAAAGAGTGTGACTTGCCCAGGGTCACCAGGTGTCAGTGCCACGCCAGGAATAGAACCCAGGAGTCCTGACTCTCAGTCTCCTGCTGCAACCACTGGCCAAAAACTCCTTTAGCTCTCCTCAAAACTGAAAGGCTACTAAATGCTACACAGAGGTTATAAAACGAGGACAATCAATGCAATCTGGTTTCTCCAAAGAGGGGGAAAGAGTGGGGGGGGGAGGAGAATGGTAACGATAGACGTAATTTGCAAAAATCGCTTCAGAAAACGTTCATTTGGTTCTTTCATGCAGTAGACTACAGCAAATCTGAAGGCAGTGCAGTTGGAATTCTCGCCACGATTTTGACCACATTAGAGCTAAGAGTTCTTATTAATAATAATTATAGGCTACTGTCAAAAACCTAACTTCCTAACAGCCTTTCGTTTTCCAACTATTTACGGTCTTAGGGGAAGGAAGAGAGACTTTAGAAAAGTACCTCTTTATTGAATGGATTACTCCCCAGCAGCTCTGTACTCAATGTATCACCCATTACCTGCAAATGCCACTAAGTTTACGCTGTTTAATGACTTGTGTACTATACCCCCATTATATCACATTGCTTTAAAGGCATTTTTTAAAGAGAACAAAGTTTTTTGTATCTTTTTCCCACCTCCCAGAAGAAAAACACCAAAATGAATCAGAAGATCAAAGACTGAAACTCCCTGAACCATAAAAGAGAGTGAAATCACTACTGTCTGTAGAGAACCTGAGACAGAGATATGCCAGCACTATTTAAAAAAAAGAAAAAAATGATGTCTCCTACCATATAAAGCACAGATGATACATGAATCTTGGTGTAACAGGATTCTGGTTAAGAAAAGAAACCTAAAAGATGGTGTCGAACTGGGGAACTGTACTGCCTTGAGAGATCCACTCACTGAAATAAATTCCCCCTCACTAAAACCCATCACGGCTTTCACTGGATTGGAAATTAACCAACTCTGGCTGCAACGCTCCAAGTTAAAAATCAATCAAATACTCACAGAGAAGTACCACAGAAAGTTCGTTGTTACCACCATAAAATCCTTCACATTTGGATTCTTCTCTCAGTGTTGTCCCCCTCACCCGCTCACTCCCCACTCTCAACTCGGCCTCCAATACTAGAGTTTATCAACGCCATTAAACAAACTCACCCCCTTTAGCTCTTTCCCCAGGCCCCCATCCCCAGCAGCTCCGGAGCGTGTTTGGTTTTCTATCGGGCTGCGTTTGCCGGTGAAGAAAATTCTCCCCCCACCAGCGGAATCTCTCATCCGCTTGTGAACATCGTCTTTGTTAGAGAACAACATACCTTGGCGCATTCCATTACACTGCTCTTCCTGACGCGCTAGCCTGGCAGCTGCTTTGTATGCCAAGAACTTCTGCCCTCGCCTAGAAAGGAAAGGGCCTTGGCAGCAGCTTCTAAGAATTTCGCTCTCATCTTGGGTCAGGTGCAGAGTTTTCTTTATTAAAATATAGGACAGGATTTAGCTGGGTCTAGCATGCTGTGCTTCAGTAGCCACCCTGACTGTGCTAATCCTGCCCCACTGCATATCTTGCTGCCATGGAAATAATTCATTTATTTACAAGAAACAAAATGAGCTGCAAGGCTCTCTTGGAAACCCCAAAGGTTTTAGGGAAGCTTAGAATGGATGCAGGTTAAAGGCAAAGGGCCAGATTCGGCACATCATTTAGGCACAGGGAAGGCTGATGGGCTTACTCTTGTGTGTAAAATACTTGAGGATTGGTCCGTGCATTTCCGCACGTTGGCGATCCATGCCCCACGGCTCACATTTGCACGGGGAATTTCCATTTGCATGTGAAATTATCAGCTTTGGCTGGGCGTTTTTCATCCAGACTGTGTCTTGCGAGCACATATTTTTCAGGTCAAAGCAAAATCGGCCAAACTGTCAACAGATGACCCGGTAGCCCAAACGAGCATGCACATGCATGGGCAAATGGGCATTCTGCATACCACATTACCCATTTGAAAAACCCGCCCTTTACATGTGTCAAATGGAGTGAAATTAAGGGGGATTTTAGCAAATTAAAAATAACTGAGGCCCCAGTTCAGCAAGGAGCTTAAGCATCTGACTAGCTGCAAGCCTGCAAATAATTCCTCTAAATTCAATGGGCCATTCATATGCATGTGCTTAAATACCTTGCTGAGTTGGGCTCCGTTTTTGTTTGCTTTTCACCTTAGAAATAACAGGAATATCAAGTTGTGTCTTTCGTGGTTTTACTAGAGGCCTCCTTGGAGTACCAGAGACCTGGAACGGGCTTTTTCAGCTCAGCATCTCCAGAGGACGTCAGCACAGCACTAGATACAGCATTTATAGCTACTTGCATTGGAAAACCAGCAGAGGGAACAAGAAGTTGGTCTTGCAAAAACAATGGTGAGTTTTGTTTTAAAATCTTGCAGCAATAGAGTGGTAAAATCTTTAAAAATATACAGAATTAGAATATGAGCGCCTTGTCATCCTACAAACCCTTTAAGGCAAGGCAAACGCAACCGGAGAAAAAGCAAGGGTGCTTTGATATGGAAGATCATTTTGAAAACATCAAGGAGTATTTCCCCACTACTCCCAGTGCCCTGGCTCCAGGAAAGGTAAAGTTTAATTAAAATGCCCATATAAATATTTGGCAGAACAGGCCTTCTTTGTAATAGCATTATTTGGGATGAATTCCTCTACTGCTCATAGGGATCATGGAATATGTAATTCAGCATTAATTAATGTCTACTTACTTGGAAGGTATTACCAAGATATTTTATTACAATATTCACATCATAGAATCATAGAATATCAGGGTTGGAAGGGACCTCAGGAGGTCATCTAGTCCAATCCCCTGCTCAAAGCAGGACCAACACCAACTAAATCATCCAATTACCCCAACATCATTACTATGGAGTGTTTTGCAGCTAATAACAAGCCAAAAAACCAACATCTGTCCTGGTACTTGAGGTCTGCACATTGTTTGGGTTTCAAAATGTAGCCGTCCTTGCTCTGAGGACACAGAGCAGGATAGCTGTTAAAGGCATGGAAAGGCCAGGAATTAGAGTTGTTCCTTAATTGGAACACTCACACTCAGCTACAGGGCAATTCGGCTCTCGGTCCAAACGTCTCAACTGGGTCCCATCGCTAGTATCCAGAGATGAACGGGAAGGAGTAACCAGTAGGCCAGTGCTCAGATCAAAGTAAAGGGCAAATAAGTCCCCCATGGATGCGTCCCCAGAGGTGCTCCATCATTTGGTTTCAAGAAGGGCCGCTGTGTATTCTGACTTTGGCAGATCAGACCATCTTAGGAGGCTGTGCAGAGAAGGGAATTCTCCTCCTGCCAGATACTCCCAGCTGTGCATCCCCACTAAATGGGATTAATGTCCCAATTGGTCTCAAATGGGTTCCCTGAGAATTGCAGCGAAGCAGACTCCCTGATTAAGTGGCTCCCCATTAAGCGGCTGGTCCTGTCTACCCATCGACTGAGCAGTCAATATAGAGCAGGCACCATTTCAAACTCGACGTCCACTGTAGTTTCACCCTGTGATAAGAAGGTGCCACAGCACTGGGGGTGAGGCAAATGCTGGGGTTTTAAAGGACACTCGAGAATACTTCTTATTGCCCCTTGACTTGGAAACTCTCCCATCTCCTCCTTCAATTCCCCAACAACCCATGTAATCCGGAAAACCTTCCTACCTTGAGCCCCTCGCTTCTCCCCACCCTCCCTCAGTCGAACAGCTGTCCGTGACTGGTCTTGGTCTTCCACTGCAAGCCCACGGGGGGTAGGGAATGAGTCTTACTCCAGGTAAAGAGCCTGGTAAATTCACACTGTTCAACAGGGGCTTTGCCATGAACCCAGAGCATGGAGCAGCTTGTTGGCCGGCTTCTCCAGGAGAAAATCGGGAATCAGATTGTGACTCAGTCAGTCTGGCCCCTGGGTCCTTCTCCTTCCTCCAGGCAGGGGATGTGATTTGCATCAGTCCTACACCTACTGCAGACCAGGTTTCTCCTCTGTACCCGCTCAGCTGCGCTGGCTGGCAGCACACGTGGGTAGGTGATGTGGAGCCCAGGCTCCATCTGCTCCCGAACCCTGCCCGCTGCCCACCTTTGCAGAAGCTGCCCCATGGCGGCTGCTTTTCCTTCCCCACACCCCATTCCAAGCTGCAAATGGTGATGGGGAGAGTGTGTGTAAGGGATGCCTTACGCTCCCTTAGCCCGGTGCATAGCTAGGGTCCCAGTCTGGCTCTACACGATTAAAAGCCACACAGTAAATCCATCTTAATTGCTCAGCGTGAATTCCCCACCCCGGCTCCCTACCTGCTTGTGTTATCGTCATCATCCGAGTCAATGAAGCTGCTGGACTCCAGCTCGCTGCTCATCATGGTGGAAGAGCTGTCGTAGCCGGGCGGGTGCTCGCGGTGCCGGTCCAGCTTGGGGTGCCCATTGAGCCGAGGGACTGCGGAGAGAACAGCAGGAAATCAGACTGAGGTGGAGCGCGGGGGACAAACGACTGCAGTGGCATGAAGGTGCCAGGGATGGGAGCATGTGACTGACACTAAAAACAACCAATTCCCAACAGCCTGGGAAAAAGGCCCATCTTGAAAACAGAACCACTTAGTGTTTGGATTTTATTCAACAACTGACAAATCCTACCCTAGCCTTCCCCAATCTATCCCCCTCTGGCTTATTCACAGACCAGGTTTAAGGTTCACAGGGAGAGTCATACAGGGGTTAGGGCAGACTGGCTGCAGGTCAGGACTGAGGTGCATCAGCAGAGCTCTGTGGGGAGCCCAGCGCTGAAAGAGCAGCAAGTGTTGAAAGTCAGGACTGAGGTTTGTTGGCAGAGCAGCACAAAGCACGGGGTGCCACAAACTGGGGGGGAGACACGTAGAGCAGCGGGGAAAAAATGTGCACTGCCCCGGTCTGCACAGTGCTATCAACTTCTCTCTCAGACACAAATCCGTACATTTCCCCCCCCCCCCCACGCCCAGTCAGGTTCCCCACAACCTGGGCAGCACAATTATGTTGCAGCCTCATTGTCTTGGCCTTTCCATATGCATAAAATATATCGGCACATTTTCTTCTGCTAACACAGCTCTGAGTATGCAATCAGAGTGCAAGGATTTCCCTGTACATCTTCCCTCCAAAAGTGTACCCCATTTACCTGAATGCACCAGTGGTTCACCTCTGGCTACAGAAACACTCAGGATATCCCTCTGCAAAACAAACTTCCTCTCTCTCTTCTCCCACTCAGTCACCTGTCACTAAAAGACCCTTGACCTAAGAGTGATACAAGAAAGTTCTCGTCCTAGACGCCGGAAAGGCTGTTTCTGATAAGGCACCCGGTCAAGAAATCAACAAACTGGACTTCAAAGCAGAAATGACTTTTTAAAGCACACTTTCTAATCCTTGGAATGCCTTCCCAGGTACAAGCAGATTATACAATGGAAAAGCTTCATACGGAAAGAATGATGGTGCCAGGAATATACAAACCACAGGGCAATTATTATATCCAGGAAGAAACTTTCACAGCCTAAGACTTTGGGTAAGTTTTGAAGTAAGATTATTTGAAAAATACAAGCAGCAGCATGGACTAGAAAATAGACACAGGACCAGGGGTTGAGAGAGCTGATTTCTAGTCCCAGATCTGCCACCCTTAACCTTGCTGCCTCGGTTTACTCATCTGGGAAATGGGCATCTGACTACTTCCCTCCTTCCTTCCCAGTGGAATTAATTGTAAAGCACTTTGAGATCTCCAGATGAAAGGTACCCGAGAATTACAAAGCACTATTATTTTTCTCTGTAATTCAAGCACTCCTGGTTGTAAAGCTAGATAATCAAAGTGCTGTGACAGTAACCGAGCCGATCCTTCTGGTGCATAATTTCCAAATCCTGTTCTGTCGCCGCCTTGGCCCAGTTTACGTGAAGTTAGCAGTGGAGAAAGGGGCTATATTGGCAGTCCCTGAAGACCCAAGTCATCTTTGTATTGCCAAAGTGGGTGCAACCTGAAAGCAGCACTGGCAGTTCCCCTCCTCCTGGCCAATGTGACTCGATCTTGGTTTGCAGGGAACCACGCCTAGCAGCATCCCTCCTAGCTAGCCTATGCTGCACGAGGGGATCGTTCAGATGTCATGGTCCATCCAAGCCCTGATGCTCTGCTAGGATTGTGAACTAGTTCTAATAATGGGGTTCGAGACTGGAATCTTGTCCTCTCGGAACTACGCTGAGACCACCGAGGATGGTCCTGTGTTTAACACCTTGGGTGGGAGATCAGTGTTCAGTTCCAAGCACTGCCTCAGATTCCCCATGTGACCTTGGGACTATCGCCATTTAATCTCTCAGTGCTTCAACTCCCCATCTGTAACACTGGGACAATGGTATTCCGCCTCAACGAAAAGCGCAAGGGGAATCGACGGGAGAGCATCTCCCCTCGACACACTTCAGGGAAGACACTGTGGTAAGTAGATCTAAGTACATCGACTTCAGCTACATTATTCACGTCACTGAAGTTGTGTAACTTAGATTGATCCCCTCTTCCCCGTCCGTCGTGTAGACCAACCCTTAAATAGGCTGGAAACTAATAATGTATGTGTATATTGCACCACAGGTAAAAAATCCAGTGGGAATCTCCTCATCAAAATAGCCTTCTAGTTCTGGATTTAAAACCAATCTCGGGGACCAGGCCACTAAGCCTCTATATCCCAGACTCAACACAGACAGAAGGGAAAATAAAGGGAAGTCAAATTTTGCCCCTCCCAGCCTGGACCATAGGAGTGTTCGGGCAAAAGCTATTCTAATGATCAAGCAGGTGGCCTGGAAACAGACACACACGTCTCTCAAATGGTCACTGAGGACTAAACTGTGTTATTTCTTCTCATGGGGAATCGGCCAACTTTGACCTTTGTCAGCCAAGGTCAAGTAATCTGTTCTACAAACTCCCTGAATGTTCAAACCCAGCACCTCAGCCAAGCTTTAAGAGCCATTTTTTTCTTTCACTGGTGCTGTCACCCGTGACAAAACAGAAGGAGAAGGGAAAAACTTTCCCGATTCTAAAGCTGAGAAAACAGTGTTCTGTCCATCAAATTAGTAAGTTTCACACAGCTACCAAACTGTCCGTTAAAACCACAGAGAATATCCTTGGCTTGGGCTAATGACAAGCCTCCTTCCTGGGGAATGAGTGAATAGTTTTAAATCCAGATACAGTGCAGTCTAGTGGCTAGAGCACATGCCTGGAAAATCTAGTGGCCTGGGTTCTGTTCCCAGCATTAACGGTGCTTCATCTCTCTGTGCTTCGGTTTCCTCCATCTGTAAACTGGGGAATGATAAACCACTTCGCTCCTGCTGGGAAGGTTTTGAGGCTTAATTAATGTCCATAAAGTCTCGGAGACCTTCCGATGGGAGGCTCTATAGAACTGTGAAGTTATGTTGTATCACTGAGGCTGAGCGACGTAAGTTAGACCAACATCAGCACAGCACTGTGTCGGCAGGAGAGCGTCTCCCATTGATATGGCAGCTGCCGTTCGCGGAGGGGGGTTTATTATGCCAATGGGAGAGCTCTCTCCTGTCGGCATAGCACGTCTTCACCAGATGCGCTGCAGCGGCACAGCTGATGGCCAAAGAACTACTCAGATCCCATTGAGAGTCAATGCCATTTTGCGTGGCTAACTTCCCGTCGACGCCTCTGAAAAAATCCCATCTTAAAATCACCCAAAAACGTGTTCGTCTTCCTAGCAGGAACCTTTTGTTGCTTCCGTTGTGCAAATGCCAAAGGCACACTCCTGCCCACGCCTGTTCAGGCCCAGGAAGGAATGTTTTCATTACTGGTCCAGAGGGCGGGGTAAAAACAAAACAAAACAGAAGAACACAAAGGCTTCCCTGCTGAAAGAAGCCTATTCTGTTGAGGGGAGATTTAAAGTAATTGCCAGGCAATCGGAGTCACCATCAGAGCTCCCCGATTCTGGTGACTTGGTAAAACAAGAGAGGAGATGTGAACCTGACAGCTAAAGTACACAGAAGGTCCTTAATCCGTTTACAAGAGAACAAAGCCATGCGTGAAGCTTTAACTGCTGGGGCTCGCTTCCCGTTTCCTGACATTCCTCTCCACGCCCAGATGTTTCTTGCCCCTCAATCAAAGACCCATCCTACCTGCCCATTCCCTCTCCTCATTCTCCAGGTGCTCTTCTCCCAGCTCTGTCTCGCTAAGCCTCCTAAGGTCTGCTCTGGATAAAAATAAGCAGCACTTTTCATCCAAGGCTCTCACAGCTTTCTACAACGGACAGCATGAGGAACTTCATTCTGCAAAGCCCAATCCAGCAAAGCACTTGAACACATGATTAACTTAACTTTAATCATGTGCTCAAGTCCCATGGGAGTCAATGGGGCTTAAACGTTAAGCACGTGTTCAAGGTCTGTGCTGAATCGGGGCCCACATCTCCAAAGGCAGTTAGGCGCCTTTGATGGGATTTTCCATTGGATGGGATTTTCAAAGGAGCCTAAGGGAGTTAGGCACATAAATTCCAATGGAATTTCGGGGACTAAACACCTTTGAGGATCTGGGCCTAAGTGACCCGGCCAAGGGCAAACAGCGAGTCTTTGTCCCTCTTTGGTGTTGGCTTCATAGCTGGATTCGATGTGCATCTGGTTAACAAAAGCTGAGCCTGACACTACCCGACCGCTGAGGAGCCATGCAGATGAATTTATAAGATTAGCTTCACAGCTTTGCGGTCTCCAGGCAGCATTTCCAATCAGGCAGGTCACAGGCAGCACCTCAGTAAGGCAAGGTGTGTCTATTGACAACAAACAGTTGTCACAATGTGGGAGCTGAAGTTGAGGAGAAGAGGGAAAGGGTTTAGGAATAGACTGTTGGACCCAATTTTTACAATGCTGATCACGGCTGGTGTGGAATACCTGTTGGCTTTCCTTTTAATTGGATTGCATTTTTAATTTTGGTAGAAGGGGAAAAAAAAATCCATGATTTGGTTTTGTACTTTGGTTATAAGACCACATGAAATAAATACATACCCTGCCAGGAAAGAGGGCAGGAACGGTCCATCAGATTCAGAAATATTAGTGCAAGAGATTATTAAATAATTCCTTGCACTTCCTTCTGTTTGAACGCTTTGCTACGCTCGACCAACAATGAGGTTGAAATGTTCAGAACTGCTATGATGACTATTGACTGTTTGTGTTGCTGTAGTACTGAGAGTTCACAGAACTTCATCAGCGTCCCATTGTGTTGTACAAACACAGAGAAATAGCCCCTGCCTTTGTGCAAGGGATCTCATTAGGGTTGGGAAGGATGGAAAAATCTACCGCAGCCTTGGGGTTCAGCAGCCGTTATAGTAACCAATACCCCTCTCACCTCCACCCCATATGCTGGGGCTTCGGCCAGGAATCCACAAAGATCTCCTTGCTCTCAAACCTCCTGTCCTTGCTGTTGTGCAGAGTCCTGGGGACGAGGTGAAGGAAAAATCATGAAAACGAAGAGCAACATGATTGCGATAGCAGAACCTGAACACATCCAGCAGCTGGCTGGGAAACGCTAGAGTGGAGGTGGTCACAACACCAGCAGATATGTGCAAATCAGCCTGTAGCTGGGTCTTCAGCAAACACCGCAGATAAACACTAGGATTAAGGAAACCCATCTACCATAATCCATCATTCTGGGTCAGCTGAATCTCCGTGCTGGGTTTCTGTCTGAACCGGCTGCTAAGGATTTGCCTTTCCCATTCAGAGGAGGGCTCCTGGACTTGCCAAATAAACACCGGGTTTCCAGTTTATTTTATCAGCTGTGCTGGATGGGGACCCTTATTGTGCAAACCAAAATACAGGAACACATGGCAGCATTCGGAGCGAAAGAACAGTTTCTCCTCCCCCCACCCCCCTCAACATGATCCCCGGGAAAGTCAGGTTAACAGGAACTGGCCAGGGGTTGCATGAAAGGCAGAGTGGTGGGTCAGAAAAGGCTTGAGAGGCCCCGTCTAATGGTTAGCCTGACAAGGAATGATAGGAAACAGGTTCTCGCATTATTTTTGTAGCAACTTCCCAACTAAGATGGGGACCACATTGCGCAAGGCGCTGTATGTGTACACACACACACACACACACACACACACACACACCAACTGTCCTTGCCTCAAATAGCTTACAATCTAAACAGACAAGTCAGACGGCAGGTGGGAGAAAGGCAGGATTATTATCCCCAGGTTACAGATTGGAACTGGGGCCCAGAGAAGGACTTGGTCTCACAGGGACCTCTGCAGCAGAGCCAGGCATACAACCCAGATCTCTCAAGTCCCAGTCTGGTGTCTTAAATACGAAACCACCCTTCCTTGCATAGGTTAGTGGGAATTGTTGAGTGGGATGGGAAATTCCATAAGGGAAGCAGGCCTGGAGGGAGGCTATTCAAAAACGGGCAAATAGGGGAGGACAGGGAGGTTCCTAAGGCAGGGAGAGACCCAGACCACAGCCGCAAATCCAACTACCTCTGGGATCCAGATCTCAATTGTGTCTTGAGCTTGTTGGTATCCCCAAGAGAGGAGAAGGAAAAGAAGAGAGCGGGTTGAAGAACGGAAGAGTAGGTGAGCTGATCAGTCAGGGGCTGAGGAGACCAGGAGGGCAACGAAAGGATTTCAGAGACAGCCTCCATTTCCTGACCAGGGACAGCAACTCCCGCTGCTGACTCCAGGCCCCGGAACGACCCAAAGCCACACACGTTTGCATATGGTGGAAACGCAGCCACTGAGGTAAAATACACTCTACTGGACCCTCTTTGGGGCAGGGACCATCTTTTTGTCCTGTGTCTGTACAGCCCAATGGGGTCCTGGTTCATGACTGGGGCTCCTAGGTGCTACAGTAGATGAGGAAAATAAAACTGGTCTCCCTGTTGTCTCGTCTGTGTAAACCCTGTCCGTCTTCGATCCAGTTCAGGCTTTTCCATTGTACCGATCACCTCAGACTAAGTTTTGTGAGGCAGAGCATGTTCCTTATTCTAGCTTTGCA
Source organism: Chrysemys picta bellii (assembly GCF_011386835.1). Classification (NCBI taxonomy): domain Eukaryota; kingdom Metazoa; phylum Chordata; order Testudines; family Emydidae; genus Chrysemys; species Chrysemys picta. Next base: position 7,672,509 of record NC_088811.1, on the reverse strand, counting down.
AATCACTGGGGAAATTTCTGCTAGCCCTACTGCACAGTGGTTTGGCTCACCCCAGTGCAGTGATGTAGCAGTGATTAGCTGAAAAGTAGCCCATCAAAAACCAAACAAAAAACCACCCTAATGTTAAGCCCTAAAAAAAGTTTAAGTCTCCATCCACTTCAGCAGTGTTTTAAGGGATATAAACCTCTGAAAACTGGGGCTAAACAACAGAATGCCCCAAAATTCAAAAGATTCTAGCTTGAGCCATTAAGTGCAGAGATGATTTCTCTGATGTGTGCACACAGCCCCTACCACAATGGGTCCCTGATCTCCCAAGCCAGCTCACCAAATGCAGACCCAAGACAGAGCAGAACTGCTTGCGAGAGCTGACTGCATATCATTTGCTGACAACAAACGGGGAGTGAAGTCTTGCTCCCTCTGAGGTTTCGTTGTTGACTTCAGCTTTCCAGATTCACTAGCTGCCTCATACTTTACCATGGACAGACTGAATCACTTTGTTCTTTCTGAATCTTAAAATGTTTATTGTTCATACAGGAGCTGTATATAAATTAGAAGCAGCACGGGTCCAAAACGCTAACCCCCAGGAGCCCCGCTTTATACTTCCCCATTAGACAAAACCCCCTTTTTTATTTTTTCTTGCCCTCCCTGAGTTCCCTCTGCTATTCGTCGGTTGCAACTTATAAAACCAATCCCATCAATGGGAGCGGATCATTTTTATTTCATTTGGTGGAGCTGACGTTAAACAGAGCCCTGATCTGAAAAACAAGCCCCCGTTGGGGAAAGCTTGCCCAGCTCCAATTGGCTGGAGCATGAAGATCACAGAAAAGTTGCGGGGCCAGAATTTCATCTCAGGTACAGGGGTGTGAAGGGGAGATGAATCTGGCCAACAGGCTGCACCAAAAGGAGAAAGCTTATTTATATTCAGTTTTGATTATTAAGCATGTAGCTTTCGAGGCCAGTTGCATTTGTCGTGTTCCCCCTTCCCCTCCGCTTGCATAACTGTTCTCTATTTTTGCAGCTGAAGGACTCTGTGCATAAGTTTGGGTTGCCCCCGGCACTCATTACTCCATGTTCACTGTGGAAGCCCCAAATCCACCCCACCCCCACGGCAGTGACTAGATACCATAGATTCTTTATTCTATTCAGAGTGGGTGGTCTAAGAGCTTTTACCACTGTGGGTCCCCTTTTCCTCTATATAATTCCATCCTGCATTCTCTTCACCGCTGAAAACTCCACGTGTCATCACTTATGGGAGGGTTAAAGAGGGATATTTATCGCCTGCAACCTCCAAGCTCTCTCTTAGCCCACACAGCTGGGAAGGACACTCACTTCCAAAACCGAGCCTCCCTCACAACACAGCTCCTCCTTCATAATGGAGCATTTAGCCAGTGAATTTTTCTGTTCACAAACTGTGCGTGAGCAGATGGTTATAATATCCTTGAATTTGTCATTCAGAATTCTTTGCCAAATAATGCTGATGGATAATTCTGGGTCAGTAGCTCATTTGGTTTGCAAAGAAGATCCACCGTTCAAAATGCTAGGCTTTTTGATTAGTCACAGAGGTCACGTGACAGGCTTTTGTTCTCTCATTGGATGAGCATAGCTCTTAGAATCCGGTTTCAGGTGAGAATCCTTGCATCTGCAATTTGTTATTTGTTTCCTTTTTACACTCTTGCAACGCTTGCTCAGAATTCATTCATCCCACAAACCTCAATGCTAATAAATTCACTCACCAGGACATTCACAGAAAACAAATGCTCATAGCAAATTTGCTTCAAAATTCAAACTAATATTGATACGATTTTTTTTTGAAGTGGTCACTGTCTCATTGTCTAACAGTAGGGTCTGGCGCAGGCTTCTTGGCTATTCCTATAATAGGGTTTTAAGCAGTATTTCTCTATAAGAAAACACTCTTATTTTCCTGTGCATTGTCTGGCTAAAGATTTATGAAGGATTACAACACAGCATGAGCACATTCTTCACTGTGATTATCTCGCACTCTGAATTAATATCGACAGGAGCGGTTAGCTTTGGCATCTCAGAATATCCCACGATTTATATTTCCCTAAAGTACCTGCTCATTTTGGAGGCTATAAACTTGAAGCTGTGACTTGTATTCCAATCAAACGGACTAGGATAGCTAATCCCACGTGTAATATTTACTCAAACAGTTTCCCCATTCATTTTCAGGTAAATAATTTATCCCAGAAAAGCTCCATCCGTTCACAGCCACTATGAAGAATTAATGGTCCACATCAATTTGCTATGCTCTTTAGTTCTCAAGGGGGGGCTTTTCACATGGAGGACCGTTCTAAAAGCAGGCAGAACTTTAACCAGCGGAGTGCTGCTTCACATACCTGGGACAAAAACACACCTAACAGGGTTTATCTGTACACTGGGCAAGTTTCCTTCAAAGCTCTGACCTTCCAATGAAATACCAGTGTTTAAAAACACAAGTGCCATACGGCGGCTGCACCTGTGGGTAGCAGTGAAAGGGTTAAACATGGATCCATTTGCACTTGTTTTTAACTTTCCTCAGTTTCCTGGTCACTTCGGTTGGTGATCAGAGAGTCTCGCTCTAGGCCAGGTGTTCCCCTTCACGGCCCATATTCTCTTTCTACTCAGTCTTGCGGTGAAATCATAGGGTTGGAAGGAAGAAAGCAAAGCTCTGGAAAGCAGTTGGGAGCCGGGGAGTGGGAGTCAGGACTCCTGGGTTCTATTCCTGCCTTAGTCAGGGCCTGGCTGTGAGATCTTGGACAAGTCTCAATCTCTCTGTGCCTCAATTTCTCAGTACGTAAAATGAGGTGAAGCTGCTTCCCAAGCCGTCATGAGATGTTTATAAAGCCCTTGGAGATCCTACGCACATGCCATGGGAGTGCTAAGGGCTTGCAGAATAAAAATCTTGCCAATTGACTTTGATGAGCCACTCCCCTCTCCCCCGCCCACCGTTCGCATGCCGAGAATGGGCCTCTCACCACTGTTCACTAAAAGTATAATAGCAGGGTGCTGCGGCGGCTGCTTTAATTGGTGTGGGGGCAGGTTCTGTTTGTGCCAAGAGTACCTGTGAATTTTTAGTGGGTGCAGTGTTTGACAATGCTCCCCCACCCCCAGTGTTAAACGAGCTCTTTCCATCAGATGGATACGGATGGGAACGTAAAATACTTAGCACTCACATGGGGTTGTGTCTCCCCAAAGGACTTTACAAACATGAAATCATTTAAACCCCCAATACGCTGCAAGAGGCAGGTGTGTGTTATCGCCACTTGATAGACAGACTGCCTCGGTTTCCCTGTCTAAAGCCCACATGGTTACAAAACGCCCTCGCGGGAGCTGTAATCTGTTTGACCGCATGGAAGCCTCAGTTAAGATGGCTCTTGATACCTACAGTGATACACGCGGGGCTGAGCTTCTGGGTAGCATCGGATTGGTTCCAGGGGTCTCGTCAGAGGGCGACACCACTTGTGGCAATGTCTTCTATTGTGACTGGGTCTCGCAGGGGAACGTTGCTGCTGCTGTTGTCGCCACCTCTGCTGCTGCTGCCTCTCCTGCCGTGGCCGGCTTCCCCCGAAACATTCCAGAAAGGTGGACGTGACCATGTCCCTGCTCAGCCCGGGGCCCGTGAAGGAATCCACAGTATGCACGTGACAGCCACGCGGCGCAACTCAAGCAACCAAATCCAGAGGCACAAAATTCTCCCGCTCTGTGCATTAAAAATAACTCTATTCCTGAAAAGAGAGTGGCGTTCAGAGCTCCAGCTGGGGTATTAAGCGAATTCTTTGCCTGAAGACTCAGAGATTATGGGTGGGGGTGGGGGGAGGAAATCTGCATGCTCTTCCTCCATGACATAATCCCAAGGATGCTTGTGCCCAAAGGGCAGCCACTCTGGTGAGCACTGTATCTTCAAGGGACTGGGGAAACAGAACACAAATCATTTGCATGGGCTTTTTCACATGGCTGTTCCCTGAACATGCTTTGCACTCTCTCTTTCATGGATCATCTCTGAAGAGTCAAATCCTTTTACAGACACATTTTTAATGGGATCCCTAGAATATACGCTATAGTCCTCTTTATCCAAATAAGCCACGCATAAGCACAGCTTTGGAATTTGCATGATTACTTTTTACTCTATACTCAGGCTTCAGGAGATTATGATGATTTGGGGATTATTATTTTTAAATTGTCTCTGATTTTTTAATGTATTTTAGAAATACAGTTCAGGCCTAACTACACTGGCTGATTTTTCTATTTTAATATAGCTGTTTAAATTCTTTATTCATTTTGCCTCGAGGATAATGTATTAATAATAAACAATAGTTAAAAATAGTATCCTTACAGTACACGTGTGGGGATTCCCTTCTTATAAATTTGTTCAGTTTCATGTACACATTAGTAGCTAACATGAGCATTGGCAGTTTGCTCAGACAAAATTCTGTCAATTATATTGGTATAAATCTACAGTGACTCCACTGACTTCTACTTGACAAAGGATAAAACACACAGACTGCTGTCAGGGATATGGTCTGTTTCTAGTGGGAGAGGCATTGCTTACAATGTACAATGGATCAAATTCTGGTCTCACTCCCACCAGTGTAAATCCAGGTTAACCTTCAGTGAAGTCAACGGGAGTTTGGAATGTGTAAGGACCACAAAATATAGCCTGACAGACTTTGAGATCCTACAAGTTATGTCCCTGATTCAAGAAGTGACATAGCATGTGCTCAAATACATCTCTTGCTAAGTGCGTCCTTATACCCCATTGACTTCAACGGGACTTCAACATGTGCTTAAGTTATTTCCTGAATCAGGACACCTGGGCAAGATCGCACTTTCATTCAAGGCAAAATAACTATTGATTTCAGTGGGAACTTTGCTTGAATAAGATCTCCAGGATCAGGTCCTAGAAATCAGTTATTAATGCCACCTCCTCTGGAGTCACTGTGAAATTAATCATAGAACATTTTCTGTTTGATGCATTTCAAAGATTTTTGTACGTGGGCTCGCGTTGTATCTCAAGCTACACACCCTGGCGTTACCCCCAGATGCTCCAGCCCAGCCATAAAGAGGAGGAACTGCTTCCATTCAGAAAATTAAGGGCCAAATCATCAGATGAATTTCCTCAGCTCCCAGAGACTCCAACTAGAGTTGCAGTGGCTCAGCTCCTTTCAAGCTTTGGCTCTATGCTTATTTCCGGGAGATTTTCATATTCCACGACTGCCTTCTTCGCTGACTGGGTCACTAGGACACAGAGACAGCTACATCTCTTACCCCAGGGATGACAGGACATTTAAAGAGAGCCCTCAGCTTTGTCACAAATCTCTCCAACTCCCTTTTTCTTTGTTTGCTTTTCTTTTTTAAATTATCCCTCAGAAGCAGAGCAAAGGAAATTGGGAAGAGGAGTGGAATATGGAGGTGATATTTCAACAGAGAAAAATAATGTACATTCTTGGTATTATCATTATTATTATGATAGCACCTAAAGACTCCTATATGGTACTGTACATGCTATATATTACTGCATATGCTAGATTTAAACAGATCTAACAACTCTAAGAACTGGGATCTTATATCCTCAACCTATTTTTTTCCTCCATTTACAGTACGTAACATTGTCTAGGTCTCTTACCACCCAACACAGTGACTCTTCTAGGACATGCAATTTACTGATTTCCATTTGTGCAGCTTACTTCTTCTAATAAAATTAAAAGATTTAAGAAAATACCTATCCCGCTCCCCCCCCACACACACACACCTCTGCCTTATTTTTCTATTCATATTACAATGGTTACATCAAAAGATATATTTCCTAATACCAACATTTAAAAAAAATGTACAAAGCTTCTTACCTAAACGATGTGTTGTTGAAAACTTCCCCGTTTTTTAAACTATAACATTTTAGCACCTCATATAGCAAAAGAGCTTTGGAAATATACTTTCATTTTTGACAAAATCATGGCCTTTGATCAGAAATACTATTTAAATAATCTTTCCCATGGGGTTTTACCAGAGCAGAGGTCAATAATCCTTAACTAGAGAAATAGACAGTATTGTTCTGCAAAGACATCACAACTGAGTTGTTGGGGTTTTTTTATTTTTTAACTATAAAGGATTGTTAGGATTAATGTTTTTCAAAGTTTGTACACCAAAGCAAGAGGGTGGAGAGCGAGAGATCTCTCTCTCTCTCTCTCTCTCTCTCTCTCACACACCTCTCTCTCTAAAACCCATCCTACATATTCACCCACCTCCTGAATTTGTCCTCCAACAGCATATACCAAAAGCTACTCACTTTAAAGCTCCCTCCAGCAATACGCTCGGTAAGCTGCTATATATACTTACTTTAAAGCACAACTTCTGCTGACTAGCCTGGGCAGAACAAACTTCAGCCTGGGCTTCCTAAGAAATCCTTTTTAAAAAGCACACGCACAACCAAACCTCAACGCGCCTAAGGACACCTGAGACAGCGGATCAGTGAGACACTACAGTCAGCCGTCACTCTGCCTCCACTGTAGGCACAGCTGCAGCACGGAGAGCCAAACCAATGAGGGGGAAGCTATGCAAATGCTCCAGTGATGTACTCTCTTCCTAGGGCCTCTGGCACACACACACATTGTGGCCCTGATGAATAGTCCTTCAGCGCTGAGTCCCCAAAGGGCAGTGCTGGGAAGACAGCTAGACTTCTCTCCAGCAAGCAGCTGACATATGCTGGCCAACAAGGAGGTCTCTAGTGAGAAGGCACACGCTCCTGATCAAAGCGACAGGCCATGTGCTGCTTCGACAAGAGGAAAGCAACACCGTGTTTCTGCTTTCAATGGCATAAGCTCAGCACAAAGCACGGCAGCCTAACACGCTCGCAAACACTCTCCTCCACTACCTCTGTACCCCCCACCATTGCGTCTGCGAAGGAAGCTAGAGATAATTCCGCCCATTATCCCTCAGGCTTGTTGAGCCAGAATAAAAGGTGGCAGCAAATGGCATCAGCTCAACAAAGAGGCCGCCCCGGGATTCCGTTTGCGATGTCTTGTGTTAACTCGGCTGAAATCAGACACGTATGAAATGGAAAAACCAACAGAATTTCTTCGGGGTGCAGGGGGTGGGGAGGGAAGCAGAGGCTCCACAACCATTCCTAAAATAACGGACAGGATAAGCGGTACTTAGTTTAGGAGGCATCTCAGTGCTGCTAAGAGAAACACCCCCACGGCCAGTCACATATGGTCTCTTTTGACTCACATGCTTAGTTGTATAGCATGATGTTCCCCCTACAGAAAGAACACAAGTACCGCTCAGCCTTGGAGGCTTTCCTTGTAGATTAAGGAAAACGGCCAAAAAAAGAAAGAATAAAGTCTCTCTGCAAGATCCTCCACTGCCCTGAATTCCTGTCCTGCCCCATCTCCTCGTGGAGAAGTCAGGCATATGGAAAACTCAGGCAGACTTCTTACCTATCAAGGTGAAGCACACAGGAAAACAGAATCCTGGCTGCATGCATCACCTACACTAGTCAGGACTAACAAACTGTCCCCAAAGTTATACTTTGCACATGGATTCTTCCAAGGCACTCAAGTACCATGGCAACAAATGACCTACACAAGCCCAAGGGGATGTTTTTCAGAGTTTGTACACCAAAGCAAGAGGGTGGAGAGCGAGAGATCTCTCTCTCACATCTATTAGTTAGATGGGTAATATATATTATCTGACCTGACTTTCTCCATCGCAGAGAGAGGTGAGGGTGGCTGCTCGTTATGCGGCTCTGGGGGCACAACTCCTGGAAGGCTGCACTGAGATCTGGGCACCGCATTGCCAGAAAGACATTGATGTGACAAAGGCAGGTCAGAGAGGAGCAAAGAGTCCGGGCACTGGAGCGGCTGACTTATGAGGGAAGATGAAAAGAGCTAACTCGGTATGCTGCAGCCTGCGGCTAACAGCCGATACCTATCGCCAGGGCTGGGTCTTTCCTCTGTGCCACGCCCAAGTAGCCAGACTTGGCCCAGAGCATGGGGCAAGGGGGAAAGAGTGGAGGAATCCTCCATCCCAGGCTGTGGAGAGGCAGTGGTGCCACTTGGTGGCCCCCAGCACGCCTGCTCCTTTGATAGAAACTGCCAGAGTGGATCAGACCCACTGTCCATCTAGTCCAGCGTCCTGTCTCTGACAGCAGCTAGTACCAGATGATGCGGAGGCAGGTGTCAGAACGCCGCAGTAGCAGATGTGGGATAACCTGCCCCCTACAGTAGCCCTTATCCTCCTCTCTAATAGCTAAAGATTGGCTTAAACCCTGAAGCACGAGCTTTACCATCCCTTCCGAAAAGTTTGTGAGCACTGACTATAGCAACGCCAGCTATTCCTGTTCTCCATATCCACGTCTTGCTAAGTCCTTGGCCTCAGTGGCTACCCGTGGCAAATTCAGTCCATGTCCATTCAACAATACTTAGTTTTGGGTTACTTCTTGACCTTGGCTGAGTTTGAACTGGAGACCCGGAAGCCAAAGGGCCCCCCACTACCAGCCTCCAGAGCCCATTCCCTCCCTTGTCACATCTTAGAAGGCTCCCACAAGAAGCGGCCTGAAAGAGAAGAGCTGCCAAGACTCTCCAGTAGGAGGCAGCAGACCCTGTAAATGTTTGGGCTCCGGTTCTGTAGAATCACACAGCACTACGCAGCTGCTGCATCTGAAGGTGCTAAAAGTCTGCCTTAAGCTTCCCACCCCAAAATGCAAACACAAGTATGGTCTGTCCTACCTCTGGCCTTTCATTCCTAACTAAAAACCACCTCCTCTTGGGGAGCTGTTTAATGAATAGCTACAACCAAGTCTTGCGGCCTGCGGACATTACAGAGGGAGCAATTGGCAGAAGGGGCGGCTCCGTGGGCAAAAAGCTACGTCTATCATCGGGTTAGTGCAACTTTGCAGTTGCCATCTGCTCAAACATTCCTCCTGCAAGAAACAAGGAACCAAGGCGTTACAAATTTTTCTAAACGGTAATTGGTGTCTGTTTAGAACTGAGCATGGAAGTGGAGTCAGGGGTGATTATCTGAGCAATGCTGCGAGAAAGCAAATTAAAAAGTTATTAATCTAATCGATTGCTCACTTGCAGCCGGCGTGCCAGTCATTTCCTCAAAACGCAGAGGCTCCAACTGCTTTAATCAACTGCCGATGAGCTGTGCTGAAAACAAGAATCGAGCAGAGAAGGTGCAAAGACATGCAGAGGCCACCTTCCCTCCGGGCTCCCTCCATGTGAAGAGGCATCAAGAGGAAGGTGGGGCGTGAATGAAATCCTCTTGAGCTCAACTGATCCAGAAAGGCTCTTTCACCAGCCCCTTTGGCTGATGCACGTGGCTAAGCTACAAGCTAGCAACGCCGAGCTCTGGAAACCTGAGACTCTGAGATAAAGATACATTAGGGGCCAGATTCTCAGCTCAGCTCCTTGACTTCATCAGGTGCTGTACGTTGACAGAGCTCCACTGATCTGCCCCATGTACTTTGATTGAGTCCCTTCTTATTAATTTGCTCAGTGGAACATGTAGGCTCCCAAATCGGCTGCTGGCTTTTTAAAGCTCCATAATCAGAAATAATCATGGACCCATTTAAAATGATTCCACAGACTTTGGGGGCCCAATTTGTCCTAGTACAAAGCAACAACCGCATCCCCAAACCTACAGGTGATCTCACCCACCCACACATTTCACGCACAAGGCAGAGCTGGCACTCCCAAAACATCATGGCACTGCGCACCCAGCCAGACCGGCGAATGCCAGCTAGTGCTAAAGAATTAAATACTACCTAGCTCTTGCATAGTGACTTTCACGAGTAGGTCTCAAGGGTATCCAAGTCCAATAGGGAAAACATGGAGATCAACCAGTTACGAATGGGGGTAGGCACCCAATCTTAGGCTCCTTTGAAAAGACCAGTCAGAGCCGACAGAGGCCAGAGCATAAAGATTCAGTACTGTACTCGTTACTGCATTGCCTAACTAGCAACTATTAAAACATTTAACAAGCGCACCAACACAGCAGACACATTTACTAACATCGACTGTGGTGGAACCAACTGGGACATTCCTCAGCGGGTTATTATGGTTTATTGTCAGTACAGCTTCTTCCCCACTTTGATATCATGGGGGGAGAGATAGCTCAGTGGTTTGAGCATTGGCCTGCTAAACCCAGGGTTGTGAGTTCAATCCTTGAGGGGGCCACTTAGGGATCTGGGGCAAAATCAGTACTTGGTCCTGCTAGTGAAGGCAGGGGGCTGGACTTGATGACCTTTCAGGGTCCCTTCCAGCTCTAGGAGATATTTTTTTAAAAACTGCAAGTGAAGTAAGATGGGGAGTGTAAAAATGCTGTGAATCCAGGTAAACGGGATTGAACCATTGGCTTCACTGGGGGGTGGGTGGCAGGGGAGGAGGAGGAAGGAAAGCAGAGCAGTGAGGCAGGCCTGGCTCATTTTGAGGGGCAAGAGGGGAGGTGATCAAGAGGAGTAACTCATCGGCTGGGTTCGAAGCCTGTTCCATTTGGGGTTGGGGGATCGAAATGGTTCCGCTAATCAGCTCCGCAGCCCTTCAGAGTCGGAATTCACTTCGTTAAAAAGCAGCTGATGATGTGAACGGGCTGCTGTGTCTCAAACCAACGGCAGCCTCTTGCTCCAGGAGTGCTGGATAGCTAAGCGGTGGGCTTGTTCCCAGACCGGTGTCGGTTTGAAAAAAAATAATTATGAAGGGAAACAAAGCCAAGTCAGTCAGCCAGGACTAAAGACGGCCCCCCTGCTTAGTCCCACCCGTAAGTCTCCAGAGAAAGGTTAGGTTAGAGGTATTTTATCAAAAGACAAACTCAATGGAAAGTAATTACACAAGAGGGGAAACATGAAAGGCCTGTTCTGTCCTTGCAGGGCATGCTTGCTTCCCCTCCTCGGGTGAGCAGAATGTGCCCAGCTAAATAGCTAAGAGAGGCCACTGGCTTGGATCTTCTACGCAATTGTCCTCTTCAGATTCCCTTTTGAACTCCCACCCTGGAAACGGAAACATGCAGAGGCCAGATCCTCAGCTGGGACAAAATGCTGCAGCTCCAGGCCCGTCAGGGAGCGGTATTGGTTTGCACCAGCTGAGACTCCAGCCCCTGGCTTTTAAAGTCCCCAAGCCGGGTCAGCATTGTTAAGTGCCAGGTGCGTTTATGATGCTATGTAGATGAACCTGTCTGGATAAGTTAAGAACCTCTGATTGCCACCCCTGTCCCAAACCCACACCAGTAAGGAACCCTTTTTGAGCTCTGTAACCGTTCGGTACATTTTTTTTCCCTTGGGGCTTGTCATTTTTGCAGCAGCCAGCGCACAAACTGGGCTTTGGCTGGGGCTGGAAATGGAACTGTTGAACGGCCACTCCAGAGAGAGGCTTCCAGCCTGAGTTTGCAGATCCGAGAGGTGCTGAGCGTTCAGGTAAGCATCCACACTCCGGGTAACTCCATCGAAACCAAGAACGGCAAGCTTGTCGTTGGTCCATCACTGGTTTACTACAGAAAATGCTTCCAGCCTCACCTCCCTCCTAGTTGATGTGTGCTAGTTTCTGGCAAAACGATAATACACTTTTCATCTTCGGGCTTTTACCCGGGGGCCTGATTCTCATTTACACCAAAGTCCCCTTTGAAGCTGCTCTATGCTATCAAAGCGGCGTAAAGTGGGGGCAGGTATAATATACTCCCACGCTAAGCAGGGGTGAAAGTAAGTTAAAGGACTTACCGGTACGCCAGAGTCCTGAGCAGGGGCGGGGCCTCAAGCGGAAGAGGCAGGACCTTTCAATCAAGATTTAAAGGCCCCGGGGCTCCGGCTGGGAGCCCCAAGGCCTTGAAATCGCCCCCAGAGCTACCAGCTGCAGAGGTGGCTGGGAGCCCCGGGGCGATTTAAAGGACCCGGGGCTCTGGCCGCTGCTACCACAGCGGAGCTCCGGGCACTTTAAATCACTGACGGAGCCCTGTCGCTGCTACCCAGGGCTCCAGCGGCAGGACTCGGGAGGCGATTTAAAGGGCCCTGGGCTCCAACTGTTGCAGGGAGCCCCGGGCCCTTTAAATCGCCAGCCTGGGGAAGCCGGTCTGGTCCAGCATGGCGTACCGGACAGTACCGGCTTACTTTCACCTCTGACGCTAAGGCACCATTACACTGCCAGAGTGGAATAAATGGACCTAAGGTCTTCTCTACCCAGGAGGTTCTTCAGTATCCCCTAAGGTACGAATGTAAATCACTATAGTTACACCAGTATCTCTCATGCACATGCATGTCCACACTGCATTTTTTCTGGTTTCGCTATGTTCCCTGGGAAGGGGTTTAAGCTAAAACAAAAACCCCACCCCTCTCCAGTGTCCGCATGGGGTTTATACTGGTATAACGGTGCCTGTATCACTGGGACAATTTTCTCAGGTAGACAAACTCTAAGTGTGAACAAGAATCACTCCCCTTTGTCTCAGCCATTCCCAGCCACAAACACATCCTGCCATTTCTGTCTCCTTTGTACCCAGTACCCATCTGGGAATCCAATGCCTAACCCACTAATGGCCAGGGACTTTCTACCCTCCTTGACCCCGGGCTCCTATTGCTTCGTTAGAGGAAGCAGAATCCGTTGGGACAATCAGACAAGAACCTTTCAATCTGTCATGACAATTAGGAGAAGCCATCGCTCGGGAGGTTAAAGTGTGTTCTCCTTGGCTTTCATCAACAGCTGAGAAGGTCTCACCCTCAGGGACAAAAGCACTTCAAAGTGTGGAATCAAACAAGCCTTGAAAGGGGGCAGCAGAGCAGAGGCATCTGCCCCAGGAAGTTATAAAGGGTTCTCCATTAGCCTCATGTAGAACAGCAGGGAGGCCAGGCCGGGCAGAAATCGCTACTAACCCTAAACCTCAGATAGGAGATGACCGAGCGCCACAGCTCTAGCTATCCAGGGGGTCTTCCATCAATTATAGACAGACACTGAAATCCATTCCAACACATAGCACCTCCCCTCCAGCGGCTGGGTCCAGGCCTGTGAGCACAGGACACAGTCGTTACTGGGCAGGTAAGGGGAGAAGAGGGAGTATTAGCGTCTCATGGCCACATTGTGCTCCCTGCTTGTCTGTGTGTTGTATGCACCTGCCATCTCTTTTCTTATGCTTCGACTGGAAGCTCTTCAGGGCAGGGACGGGCGCTGTTCTGCGTTTGCACAGCACCTAACACGATGGGGATGTGGCTGCCGCGCTACAGACAAACAAAACAAACTCTGACGACGATGATGAAATCACGGGCTCCCTCCTTCCCTCACACATCAAACGGACTCACAGACAAGCATGCAGCCCAGCCATGGGAGTAGCCCATGCAAGACTTTATGCCGCTTTACACCGAAGGCAACTCATGACAGCTGTGAACAGACCCAAGCAGCAGCAAGCTGCTTCCATGTTAAAAATGGAGCAAACCTGAAAACAAACCTACGGTAGCTTGGCAACCCTAAGCCCTTGGATATGTGTGTGACTGATCCTGGAGCATTACTGCCACCAGTGTCAATACAGCGAGTGTTTGGTTTGGCAAGGGAACGTAATCACTTACCCCTAATGGCTTTTCCTTCAAACAGGAGTAGCCAAGACATCTATTTGTCAAAGGAAATGTACCGAGAAACACAATCGCTCATGAGCTGTTGCTTCCCCGTGCTGAATTAGTCTTAACTTGCCCTGGAAAATGAGTTGGATGCAGGATAATGTCACTTTCCTTCCCAATGTTACAGCACAAGATTCGTTTCCAATCTGCCTTCTGTACCTTAATAGATTTACCTTCATGGTTCAATATTTACATATATCGCCTTCCAGCTGCAAATCATAGAGCACTCTGTAAACGTCAATTACATCTCATACAATATCTCAGGTCAAATGTCATTATCCCCCTTTTACAGATGGATAAACTGAAGCCCAGAGAAATGAAGGGACATGCCCAAGGTCACAGAGAAAGTCAGCAGCAGAACTAGAAGCCAGGAATCCCAACCCCCAGCCCTCTGCTTTTAGTGGTAGGCAATATTTCTCAGCAGAGAAATGCTACAGCCACAAATACGTTCTCTGGGTCGGATTTTCAGAGATCTGAGCATCTGTAGCTCCAAGTGAAATCAACACCTGCAGGTTCCCAGCATCTCTTGGAAAAAAAAAAATCAGACCATCAAATGCTATTATATGCAGGTTTCAGAAGTGGGCTGTAGTCCACGAAAGCTTATGCTCTAATAAATTTGTTAGTCTCTAAGGTGCCACAAGTACTCCTGTTCTTCTTTTTTCATTATATGCAGGGGCGGCTCTAGCTTTTTTGTTGCCCCAAGCACGGCAGGCAGGCTGCCTTCGGCGGCATGCCTGCGGGAGGTCCCCAGTCCCGCGGATTCGGCGGCTTGCCTGCGGGAGGCCCGCCGGTCCCGCGGCTTCAGTGTACCCGCCGCCGAATTGCCGCCAAATCCGTAGGACCGGCGGACCTCCCGCAGGCAAGCCACCGAAGGCTGCCCGACTGCCACCCTCGCAGGGACCGGCAGGGCACCCCCCTCGGCTTGCCACCCCAGGCACGTGCTTGGTGCGCTGGTGCCTGGAGCCGCCACTGATTATATGTATCTAAATGTGTAAAACCAGCTGACAGACGGTATTTACAAATGAAGACTTTCCCGGTGCCCCTTTTTCCTAATATAACTGTTTCAGTCCAGTCCTTAGTACATCAGAGCACTTGGGACACTGTTGGTCCTATCAAAGCAAATAGCATTTGAAATAACTACACAAATATTTCCCACATGTACCTATTTGATCTGGATTCTAATTACCCATGGACCAGGCCCGGTTTTTGCATGGCGAGCTCTTGAAGAATAAACGAAGCCAGAGATGGTTGGGCGAAGCCCTTTTTTTTTAGAAAACTACAGTTGTTTAAGTTTCTATTACAACTGGCCTGAACAAAGGGCACTGGGAATACAGATACGCTGTTCTCCCCAAAGGCTTAAGAATACACATACTGTAGCTGCGACTGGAAATTCGGAACAATCGCTCTTCCCAAACGTTCACAGGGCCTTGAGTGTAAATGCCCAAAGCAAGGTCATTGACCCAGCACTTTTCATCTGTCCACACAATGCTTCGTTTCACCGCAGTGCAAACTCGGCACTGAAACAATAGCGCCGACACTTGACGTCCGTAGACTTGTCAAAAAACGGCAGCAGCTATAAAACATTCTGAACGCCCATGAAAACTTGTCCCTTAATTACCTCCCTAATTAGACGTTCCACGGTCCCCCTTCTCACTCCTCCTCGGGAAATGGACGTGGGACCTTTGTCCTAGTCAGCAAGGGGTCCCGAGAACATGTGCCAAGCAGACCTCCCACGCTTCTAATTAAGAGCCTGGCTCCCCTCTCATTTAATGGGACTTGGTCAACTTTTCCTAGTATCAAGTACTTTTGTTGCTTTAAGGGGATGGGAGGCAGGAAACAAGGAGAGTCAGGGTTCTCCCCTAGTGACAGCTTCAGCCCATTCAGCCTGTGATTTTATTTGCAGCCAAATCCAGAGAGAGATTTGCTACTAATTAGAGCGAAAGGTGATCAGGAGAAAGACATTTCCTAACTCATACAAAGCCTCAGTTTGATACAAAGGGGCTCTTGGTTCCCCCACACCAATTATTTCTGTGTCTTTAGCACCCCTTCCCTCTCCCCCCTCCCCAATTTTTTAGGGGGGAGGGGAGGAAATCACATTCAAAAGGTAACTTTGCCCAGGTCCGCTTTACAAAGCGCATCTTTGTCTGCAGGTTGGCTTTATTGTCTCTCACTCAAGAGACAGACGACGTCTACATCAGCACAAATGCACTCTGCTCTTGTGCTTGGTGAGTAACTCTCTGGTTTGGGAGCACAACAATCTAAGAATCGTGCAATTCCTCTGAGGAGGGCACGCTGCTGTTTGCTTGTCCTCTTTGTTTTCCAGCCATTTTATTAGACACACGGGGGATCGGTAGACAGAGATTAGCGTGTGCATCACGTTATTCGACATCTGAGGATGTATGTCGCTCACTAACGGGAATTATTCTTTTCAAAATGACTTAACTGAGATTGCACATTGGGAGGAAGATAAATTGGAAGGTTTGAGACCCCAGAAATTAATGATCTTGTTTCTATGTATCATGCTAGTGCGTGAGTAAGGAAAGGGGGTCGATCCCCTCTACAAGCACCTGAATCCTGACCCAAAGCCCACTGAAGTCAACATAAAGCTTCCCCAATTGACTTCACTGGGCACCTAAACACAACCCAGGCAGCATCCGGTGCTGGGTGCTCTCTTAGGCCCTGATTCAGCAAAGCACTTAACATGCTTAAGGCCTATTGATGTTATTTGGCTTTAAGCACTTGCTTAATGTTAAGCGTGCGCTTAAGTGCTTTGCTGAATGGGTCAACAAGCACATTCCACAATGTTCCTTGACCCCATGGAGGCCTGGTCGGCCAGGCTGGGAGCGGGCCCGGCTGATGAGAGCTGAGTGAAGAACGGATTTTTTCAGTTCAGTGGCCAAACTAAAAAAAAAATCTGAAAAATTCAGTTTGGCACCAAACCAGGAGGGGTGGGTTTTTTGGTTTTCTCGATGAATTAAAGGAAATGAAAAACTTTTGTTCAGGTCAAACAAAACATTCTGAATGTCAACATTTTCCAAACAACGTCTGCTCATCGGTCAGTTCAAATGGACATTTCATTTCAAAACTTGTCAAAACGGTTCCTTTGGACATTTTGTTTGGAAATGACATTTCCAGGGTTTTTCCCCAGTTTTTTTCCCTGACCAAACTATTTGCTGAATTTGACCCACATTCACAAAGACGTTCAGAGCCCTGAGGAATGCATTTTTCGGTGAAATTTCTATTCACTGAAAAAACATCTGGCCCAGCTCTATTGCTGACATCCTTTGTTCAAACAAACTGCAATGGAAATTCATCTGCCGCACCAGTCAGGCCTGCGGGAACAACTAGGAGACTGCTCCTTCCACATGTCGCACCTCTTTAAATGCACATCACTTTACCCAATTTAAAAATGAACCCTTTGAAAATTAAGCTGATTCCCTGGGAGAAATCACTTTCCCCAGCACCGCAATTTCTTTGATAACTGATGAAGGATTTGTTTTTTTAAATCAGAATAGATACAGGCACAATGACGTCTGGTGCCATTTATTTTTTCTATGCTATCAAATAGCAACAAAATTTATGAGAGGTGTGAGTGTAGCAGAAGGGAGTGGAACATGCTCACATGTATCATTACCAGAGTCCCTCCCTGATTCAGTAAATCACAAACTCCTCTCTGCTACAAACCTCTATCATCTTTGGTAATCTTCTGCACAATGAATATATCAGGTGGTAACCAAATCCTCTTCTAACTCTCAATTTATGCAAAGCAAGGCTTAACATTTTTCTTGAGAACTCTATGCTTGTGCAGGAGACAATCTTGTTTTGGTAGCACATTTTTCACACAGGCACCCGCCCGCTGCTCTGTATCTCTGCTACAGAAGGGTGGTTAAAGAAATGCACCTGGCACTTGAAGCAAATGGTGGGAAGGTGAGTGACGGCCCTAAGACATGGGAATGAACTTCCCCAGGGACTCACGCCAGCACCCATGAAAGCTCTGTCCTAGACCTGAGCTACATCCTGAGAGCTCCCTCGTGCCAGAGGAGCAAAACGGCCAACCATGGTTTTCATCACGGCGCTTTAGGCTCTTTTAAATACCCTGGGCCCAGGCCATGGATTTGAAATTCTGTGGGAAGCCAGTGTAGAAAACAGAGGACAAGTCTGATGTGTTCTAAGTAGCCCATGTCACTGAGGAGACATGCTGCAGCGTTCTGCACTAGTTGGCGTTTCCTAGGGACTGAAGGCTTCATGCCCATCTATATTGCAGCAGATGCATATTTGATACGTCCTGCATAATAAGAAGCTTTTTCTCCACATCACACACATCTTGTTCACATTCTGATCTGCTAAAAGGTCATGATTATTTTATTCATTCAATTTCATGCCTCAGCCAGCCCCATATCCCCACACAGTTTGGAAAAGAAGATCGCAGTAAGCTATGGTGGGAAAAGCTACAATTAATGCAGATAAATATATTATTTAAATTAAGAGTGTATGAAAAGTTTGTTTCCCTTCCAACTGGAGTTCGGCTCTGTTAAGGAATGCAGAATGTGGCCCTTAGATGGGAGAGGGGGAGTAGGGCCATACACTGTGGGGATGTCTGTGGCCAGGCTGCTACCAGCACATACTGGTTAAAATGCTGTCCAAAAATACATGAAAATAGCTACTCAACAAAACAAAAACATTCACAGAAAGTTTTCATCACTGCTAGCAACATTTCCAGTTTAACAACAAAAGTTTGGTTTCACTTTCTGAACGAAAACACACACACACACACCAACATTTTTACTTTTCAAAAAGCCAAAACATTTTCACAGGAAATTCTGAAGAATAAAAACGTTTTCAAAAGTTCCCATGAGAAACAACTAATATTTTTTCAATCATCTTGAATGTTGGGTAGAGTCAAATTGATTAATCCCCAAATGCTTGGATAAGAGAGTGTTTAACACACACACATACATGTTATAACATCCCAGCTCTGTTAGGGGTTGATCCTGAAGAGAAAGGGTTAAGTGGGTTCTGCTGACTCATTTGAGGTATGGGTCTCCTTATCTCACTTGGATATAAAGCAAAAATTGCTCTCTGGTGAGAGGGGATTTCGGGTGTGGGCTGAGCAGATGAGAGTAACTCTATAGGGCAGCTAAACCTGGGGAGAAAGTTTGAGCTGAACTTTGTTATCATATTGCTAATGAAGCCATACCCCATAAGTGGGGTGAGTATTTGACTCTACACAGTACACAGAGTGTGAGTTGAAGCAAGTTGGGAAAGGCACCTTCCTCATACAGAGTGGGAGAAACTGCAGGTGCTCAGTATAAGTCTATAGTCCTGAATGCTCCCATTCATGTCTACTCTTCACTAGAAAGTAAAGCAAGAAGCCATAAAAACAGTATCATGTCACCAGGCATGTCCCATGGCCTCAGGTGAGGGTATACCATCCACTTAGAGAATGGCCGGTGTGTGTCCACGAATGCGTATGAGCAACTCAACAGCAGCACCTGTATAATTAAGAGTAATCCTGAACTAGAGCATGGAGCCCAATATGTACAAGCAATCCTACCATGACTGTTAATTACCACCACCAAGAGATGTCGTTAATTCTCCATCACTTAAGAGTTTTCAAATCAGGATTGTGTCTCTCTGTGAGGAACGTGCCCTAATTCAACCACAGGTTGTTGGACTCAAAGGAGGAACTGCCGGATGAAATCCTCGGTCCTGTGTTATGCAGGAGGTCAGGTTAGACGATCGTAAGAGTCTCTGCTGGCCCTAAAATCTATTAAACTAATTTTTCTGAGCAGCTCCACAATGATGAACCAGTTTGTGCAAATGACAGTGGGGATGAAACTGCGAGGAAAGTGATTTCAGCCTCCGAGGGTTTAGAACAAACAACCTGACCAATAATCAGAGAGGCAGCAGTCCTAGCGGATGAGGCATTGGACTAGGACTCAGGAGACCTTGGCTCTGGTCCCTGTTCTTGGGTGAGAATTTTCCCCTCCTTGTCCTCCGTTCCCGCCCCCCACACACACCCTGTGTGTCTTGGCTATTCCGAGTGCAAGCTCCTCGTCTGTCTCTCACTTCTACGTCCCCATCCAGCGCCTAGCAGAATGGGGATCGTGGCTGGGGCTCTGTGTGCTACTGGCAAACAAATGGTAAATGCCGACTAGAAAACGTCCTTTCAATTCACCCTCTGCATCCTCCACGCAGAGACTCACACCCACGTTCTACTGAACCGGTCAGCTTCTGATCAGCTCATTCCCCTCCCGAATGATTGGTCTGTACAAGACCTTTCTTTATTTGAACATTGCACCGAGCTTCCTATTAGCAAAGCCCCTGGCTCAAGAAAGACTGAGAAGATTATCCTGTAGCAGCTCCATTGCCATATGGCATGACAAGGCAGCAGAGATCGGCTCAGGATTCTAACCCTTACGGATGGGAAGGAAAGAAAGGCCGCCTGTCATTTATACTGCCCCCCTGGCCGATTACTGCCATCGTTGCTGTAAGCGAGCATGGGAGCAGAGACATGCAGTGCACATGCAAAAACACACCGACAGGCACCCCTTCAACAACCCAAATGGGGCACTCACAAAACATTATTTCTCTTGCAGTTGGGCCTCAAGGGACCAATTGGGGTCTGGGGCCCCACAGTGCTAGGTGCTGTCCAGAGACAGCGAGAGAGTACCCCGGCTCCAAACAGACAGAGGGTGGGAGGGGGAAACGGAGGCATAGACAAGGGAAGTGTTTCGACTGAGGTCACAGAGCAGGGTGGTGGTGGCAGCGTTTGTCTTAGAGTGCAGATCTCCTGAGTTTTAGGCCAGTGCACTAGGCTGCGTCCCCAACACTTATGACACTTGAGAACCCTGGACTTCGAAAGGGAATTCTTCATCTTGCTCACTTTTCTGCTTCTGCATGAACCAGGTGTGTATATATGTGTAAATACTCCTACTCCATCCCATCCGCCCTCCTAATTTCAATGGAAAGTCAACATAAAGTGACAGCTGCTGCCTAACGTTTTGCTAGGGATCCCTGAGTTACCGTGCTGCACAGTGGTGCTAGGGGACATTCTGCTGGCGGAGGATCTGCTTATGTCTATTAACTGAATGCAACATAAAACAATTATTGAAGGTCCAACAGCACCTATCATCACGCAAGGTATGGTCTTTAAATCACGGCCAGATTCCAGCCTGGGTTGTTACACGCTGCCTAGCGGAAATTCCCCTTGCAGGTTCAGCTGCAGGGAAGTCTTCCAACCTTACGTTTTACGCTGCTGTTAATGCACAGTAACGCTCGGTGAAGCAGAGGTGGCTGCATTTCAGCGTTGGGGAAGTGAATCATATTCTTTGAAAATCACTTGGGATTGTTCAGGTTTCATTTCTGGAGAATTGCGGGTTACAGAAAGTGCCTAAGGTGAGTTGCACCTGTCCATTTTTCAGGTGAAAAAGAGCATATTTACCAGTAACTGCTGCTGTCGTTTATCGTTTTGCATCAATATGGGAACTGAATGTTCACACGGACCAGGACCTCCCAGGGACACAAGGAATGCTCCCTTTTTAGATCCTGTATTATAAACTGAAGACCAGGTGCATTACAGTCTCTTTGAAGCACTGCTACCTAGAGTATATTTGCTCTTCAGCAGGATTCAACCTTTCCCAGGAATACCTAAAGCCAGGGGCACTCTACTAACAGACACACGTTCTCCACTGTGGTTGGCTAGATCAGGCAGAGGAAGGGGAGAACCTCAATGGGTTTGTGGCATTATGAACTTTGCAAAAGAACTTTTGGGGAATTCACAAAAATAAAATCTCATCCATGAATGATTTTTTTCTTGTCCTGGAAAATTCCAAGAGCGAATCAAATTTAAAATGACAACCAAAGAGGAGTTGCCTAGCTCATGGGTTCTCAACTCAGGGGTTGCAACCCCCCAGAGAGGGCAGCAAACAGGTATCAGGGAGTTTTCCCCCACCTTGCCCTTTCCATAATGCTAAATGGGAAGATGTCCCAGCCTGGTCCTGGCTAGATGGCAAGGTAGGTTTGGGAGTGGTCTTGGTAGAGAAAAGGTTGGGAACCACTGGCTTAGATAACAGGAACACTATGCTATGTGCTAAAGGCAGAAGAAGGCCCTGAATGCCAGGTTGACAAGAGTGGGTGTCCTCTCCATGGAATACAGTTAGAATTTCCCTCTCCCCACTTTTCTCCATTAGTCACATTCCCTCTGGGTGTTTTCACCTTATTTACCCTCTGCTCCCGTTTCACCCACTATTCCCAATGGATTTTCTATTGCTTGCCTTCTTGCTTTGTAGCCCCTCCAAAGTAGAACAAAAACCCTCCAACACTTGACCTCACAACCCCACAATGATAAAGCATTAAGCAAAAGGAGTTTGCCGTCCCAGTTGGGCCTTACCCTGATGTGCCAGAGTCTGAGAGACTCCCCTATGTCTCATTAGCACCTTCTCCTGCTATGTATTTGCTTGAAATTAAAAAAATAAAAATGCAACAACTGTTCAATTCCTCCCCTTCGTGCAGCACTTGGGGACGCCCCTCTCCCTTTGGCAGGGGAAGGAAATTAATCGTTTAGTTTTAAACAAAAGGAAGGACTCGGGAACATAATGGGAGGTTGTGGAATCTCCATCATTGGAGATTTTTAAGAGCAGGTTAGACAGACACCTGTCAGGGATGGTCTGGATAATACTTCGTCCTGCCATGAGTGCAGGGGACTGGACTAGATGACCTCTTGATTCTATAAAGGGGCATTTTTTCAGTGTAGCTTGGTGAGCTGATGGCACTGTACATGTGCTTAAATGAGCATGGCTTTGCACTGCAGTGTAATTGACACCCCCAGAACAAAGCCAAAAGGCCCACAGAGCGCTAAAGAGGACACTTCCCCACGCCCTCGTGAATTACTGGAGCAGTAATTTTGGTCTCCTTATAACAAGTCTCTACATGGCCAGATCAAAGACTTCTTATATTGCCTTATTCCCAGAGCAGCTAAGGAGGGGCTTGGCCATTATTTCGCAGTGACGAGTGACACACACAGCTCCTGTCCCTGAATTTGGCAGTGAACCCTCATCCTATTGTCTGTTCCACAGCCGTACGCCCCCCATCCTTTCATTCCAGCAGGCAGAGATGGCCAGAAGGCTCACGGAAAGGATGGCTTTGCTGACATATGAGTTGCGTTGTGAAGGGGCTTCAAAATCAATCTCGCTAATCAGAGGAGTGCTGGATTTTTTTTTTCCCCCCAGTGAGACGAATCATTGCAAATTACATCTGCCTTTTAATCTTATTTAAATGCCAGAGAAGAAGCTATAATGAGCTGACAAGCCCGGATGGTTGCCTTCAATTAGAAATAAGGCACTGATCTTGTTTGAAGCACATTCCTTCACATCACCAAGTCCTTGCTCATGCAGCCAGTGTGCTACAGGGAGCAGAACAGACCACTGTGCAGAACAGAAAGCCATTTACATAGCTGGAGAAGTGATCTGCCGTTTGGCAATATCGGCAGAACCAAAACAGGTCTGAAAGGAGGAGAGTTTCCATGCATAGGGAAAGGTGTGGGCTAGCTGTCAGAACACAGGGCCAGCAGCTCCCTTATTGGAATTCTGCTCCCTTATTGGAAAAGTAAATAAAACTGCAGCAGAACTTTCCATTTCTCCATGGGTCCAATCCCACCTATACACCCCCAAAAATCTGGGGGTCCCTGATAAAGAGGTAGCCACTCTCAAGAGAAGAAATGCCCAGCAAACTCGGGGCCACTCTGTTTGATCGCAAAAAAGATGGAAATCTCCCACCTGTGACTTTATGTCAAACGACGGTGACCAATCCAAAAACGCCCCCCAAAGGGCTTTGTTTAACTCACTACAAATCACAGGCAAAAAACCGCAGTGTACAAGGACACCTGACAAGATGCATCCCAGCACCTGTTAGACAGGTCAGGATCTATGAATCTCCCAGAGAATGGTGGGAAGCGGAGGTTAGCACGTCTCCTAATTAAAAAGGACACTTTCTCTTTGCAAACTTTAATTCTCAAACTAGAAAACAAATGATTGACATGGCAGCAAATGAATGATACTGAAGGGGGGGAAGAGGCTAAAGGCTGGAACCACGCAGCAAACACAACGGCCTCACACAATCTCAGAGGGCCAGGACTATGCAACGGTGAGGAAAATCTAACGCTATTCACATGCGGAGCACCTAGGGATCCATAAACAGAATATGGAACAAGTGCTGCCTCTGTGTACAGATGTGATAATCTGGATGGAGCAAGACCCAATTCCTTGTTCTGCCTTATTCAACCCTGACTCCAAACCTAACGAGAAGCCTCCAAGGAAAGTGATCAGACCGGACAAATGGTGCCTGCCATCCAGGAGGATCCCAAAGCACCTCACAGCCCAGTGCACACAGTCCATAAACACTCACCTCCTCTGAGGCTCAGCTCCACCACCTTGTGGTGGACGCAACACTGCATGAAGGTCTGTAGAAAAGGAGATCAAGAATCCCATCTGCAGCTGAAGTCACAGCCATCAGCTTCTCAGTGTGATCCTGCCAAGTCTGGCAAACTAAGTAGCGTTGAAACAGGTCAGTACTTGGGTCGGTCAGTTTAGGAAAACCCAGAGTGCTATAGGAAGCAATTCAGTAGGTAACGCACTTCCCGGCCAGTCAGGAGTGAGTCTTTGTCCCAGCATGGCTCTTGGGGGCACTATGCTGCTGACGGTGTGATTTTTCAGATAAGCTGAAAGAACCTGAGGTTTTAGCAACCACTAGTGGTTACGAAAGGTCCCGTGGCTTTTCACCATGGCATTATTACCCCTTGCTTACAATGCACAAGAAAGTCAGGCACAGGTCACCAGACTCATCAGGGGTATGTCTACACTGTATCTGGAAACGAGTCTCCCAGTCACCTTTGAGCTGAATTTGCTTTGAGTTTTGAGAGGGACTTGTCTGAACCTGAACCTCCAGGCTTCAAACCCTATATGGACTGAAGCCCACAAACCAAACAATTTGTCCAGCGCCTCCCAAACCTAAGCCACCAGCATCCTCACAGCTCTTTCCACTTTCTGACCCAGACATTTAAACAGGCATTGACAAGTCTAGCGAACGTCCCCTCCAGACAGCAGCTGGGAGCCCCGCCAACCTACCTCTGCATGCTGCACAGAGGGGTGTCTATGGGGGAACAGCTCACTGCAGATCACAGAGATCAGGGGAAGGGGAAACATCCTCTGAGCTGAGCAGAGAAAAAAAACATACCTTCTCTCCGCTCCCTCTCCCACTACAGCCTCAGCTGTAATAATACACATCTGCCCATGGGAGCCAAGGCCTAAAACACACGCTCCCCCTACGCTGGGCTAGCGAGTGAGAAAGGGGCATGGATGAATGGAAAGGACAACAGACATTGAAAACAGACAGGCATGGGCCCCACAGGGTATTTTTAGCTCCTTGGTCAACAGCCCTTAGGGTCTGATACACCCAGGTGCCAAACAAGCCCTGAAGCTGGCCAGCAGGATTGAACCTTTGCTGGAAAGGACCTGACTGCATCCAACCCCTCCCACCCTAGCAGGGATCTGTGCTGGAACCAAACAGCTGGAGGGAAAGACAGCACCAGGCATTCACATAGTATGTGACGAGCAAGGGAGGGACAGACAAAGACAAGGGAGCTACATTTCGACCTAGCTGATGGGGAAAAAGGGCTATAGGGCTTTTCATCCAAACGGTGAGAAATCAGCTGCTCTGGGAGAGAGCCAGGTGACACTAGGTGGTTTTGGCCAAGTTTCCCTTTGAGATTTGGGATGTGAACCTCAATCTCAAAGCAACAAGTGGGAGGCACAATCCACAGGGGCTGAAGCCGGCCAAATCAGGGACAGGAGCTCCAGGCAGAGAGGTTCTGCTGAGGTTCACACAGCTCTGGCTAAAGCACTAGAGAAGCAGGCCCTGCACCAGATCAGGGCCAGGTGGGACCCAGATCCAGTCAGACCTCAAATGAGGGGCCCGCCAGGTTAGCAGTAGAGAGCAGCAAGCAATGAAGAGAGATTCCAGCGAGTTGTCAAACTCCACATACACCTTCTGTTTCTTTGGAGTGGAGCGTCAAGAAGAGACGCAGAGCAGGCGAGTGGGGGTAAAGGAGGCCAAGAGGTCTGTCTCTTAATACTTCCTTCTGATCGAGTTCAGACTGGCATATTTAATGCAGTCGTTTCTAAAGAGATTGGGAGGGAGGGAGACAATAAACCAGCTTTAAACACACGTCGCCTTTTAACATTCTTCAAGTAACAACCTTTTGACCCAACATTGTTAGAACGTTCCCCCCTTTCCAGTGGTTTCCCAAAGGAATCTGCAGTCAGTACCATGTGAAGACAGCGCTCTGCTCCACCCGCCATTTGAGGGACATTCATTCATTCTCGGAGCCACTGACGAGTTGGGTGGTTAAATAAACAGAAAGACACCTGCTGCTGACACAATATTTATGCCCTTTTGGTCTTGTGTGTGGAGGCACTCGCAGATACTTTGGAAGGTGGGGCTGTGAGTTAAACCTACACAGGCTCAAGAGATGTCAGAGCAAAATATTCCAGAAGCAGGACAGTTTTACGCTTGATGAGCCACAACACTTAAGCCTGGATATGCCAAACGTTGCTTCTCTGGCAAGGAATTAAACAATAAGCTTACTTAGGTGTGTAGAGTAGAGACCACAGGATGGAATTCTACAGTTTACACACTTACCTTGGATGTGCAAATGTTGCAAAGCCATAATCGGAGGGCATGCATGATATGCACACCCACAGCAATGTAAACCATGGCTTCCTTACTACATATCTCAGGCTTTATCCAAACCCAACTGAAGACAATGGAAAGATCCCCATTGACTTCAATGCGCTTTGAATCAGGCCCTCGGTGTCAAATCTGTGGTCATGTGGGATTTTACAGCTGGCACCTACAGCGCCCATCACGGCCACACAGAACTTCATGCACTGGGGAGTGACCCCTTCACACAATGGGCAGGGCTGTGCATACACAGGTTTACATGTCTTGGGCTGAGTCCAGAGGAAGCACCAGCATCAAGTCTGATGAGATGGGTCAGTTACACCACTCGGGTGCTGGAGGCAGGTAAGGAGTTCAGAGGAAATCTAAGATAGCGCTGAAGGCGGTGTCCCAAGATAAACCAAGAGCTGAGAGTTGCACCAGGCTACCTAACTAGAATATGGTGCATACACACCCATGACCCCAGCGAAACACCAGTGGGAGGCTAGGTGCCAATGACAGACCTGGTGTAGTTAGTGCCAGCAGCTTTTTCTGTACAAGTGCTAAAACTGGTTGAAACAAAGGGTGCAAAATGATGAGACAAAAGGGGGTGGGGAATAGGCACATTTTCATCAACAACAGAAAACTGGAAAATTCTGACCAGCTCTAAAATGCCCTTTGTCTCTACTGCAATATAAATAATAAGCAAAAGCAAAGCTGGGACCCGTCTTCTAAACGTTGGAGCCATTTGTGCAAATTCCACAATAGGATTCCCCCCCACCCCCCTTCACTTCACTAGAGGGTGCTTGGGCTAACAGGAAAGTATAGGAGCTCCCGGCTTGGTAACATGCTTCCCTGTCCTTTATCACAGGGGTTCTCAACCTTTTCCTTGCTGAGGCCCCCACCCCATGCCATAAAAACTCCACAGCCCACCTGTTCCATAACAACTGGTTTGCTGCATATAAAAGCCAGGGCTGGCGTTAAGGGGGTAGCAAGTTGGGCAATTGCCTGGGGCCCCACCCCACAGGGGGCCCCACAAAGCTCAATTGCTCCGGCATCGACTTTCTGCCCTGGGCCCCAGTGAGCCTAATGCCGGCCCTGCCCGGCGGACCCTCTGAAACCGGCTCCCGGCCCCCCAGGGGCCTCGGACTCCTGGTTGAGAACTGCTGCCACCATCTTTTTTAAAGGCACAGGAACCCAGAGCCACCTCTCTCAGTGGGGGGGTTTCGCAACGGGGCTCCAGCTCCATCAGGGCCACAGAAAGAAAAGAACGATGGTGTAGATGGAGAAAAGGGACGTGGGGCTTACCGTCTTCATGGCCTTCCCTGTTCCTCCGCCGGTGTCTCTCTCGCCGGTGGCTAACAACCGACTCCGTTCCTGTTTCGTTGTCCAGTCCATCTCGACTGCTGGCAGCATTCGGGCTGTGAGAGACAAGGGGGCAGAAGACAGTCGGGGGTCACACACCGCCTCAGTAAAACAAACCTGTCGACGCGCTTAGTGTCCAGGAAGGGTGCTGGCTTCGCAGCCCCAGGGACTGAATACAGAGGACAGGTACAACGCAGACAGCAGCAGTGCAAGCTTCCCACAGACTGCTCCGTGAGGGCACCCCCGGTGCGGAGCTAGAGGATGAGGGGACAGATTGGTCTCCCTGCCTTGGGAATGCCCAGAAAGCATCATCCTCTCATTGAGCAAAGCAGTTTCAGACCCTCTAGTTTAGACTGTGGTCCCAATGGTCTAACAACCTTGATGTTGGGATGAGAGAGGGGATTGTTTCCACGTGAATCTTAGCAGATCCACGGCATGCTTTGGAGAGGCCAGCGGGAAGGCAGCTTTGACTGGTTACACATTCACACAGCAGTTGGAGACTAGTCCACGTTTCCACAGCGCCCTGCCGGGGGCCTGACCATCAGGGAGGCGGCACAAACACGCCTCCGGCCAGTCTAACTCAGGTGAGAAAACACCGCAGGGACTCTTGAGGAAAGGGTCATTAGTTCTCACGTACACTTCTACCTCTGAACACAACCGCCCTCTCCCAATGCCCCTCAATATTCTCCGCGATCGAGGATCCAAGAGACATTCACAAGTACGTCTGAGCTACTCCAGTAATGCTGACAGTCCAGCGGTGTGTTTCTCTGGAGAAGTAGCTATCGGGTCATTCTGAAAGGAGTGCTAGACACTCCCTGTCCCTCTCAGGTATCCAGAGGGTAGCCATGAGTCTCACTGCTGCAAAGCAGACACAATCCACCTGCTGCATGCACCCTCCGCTGTCGCTCACCATCCTGAGGGCTCAGTCACACGGTGCATGGGTCCCCAACCTTTACGGCAACACCCCATTTGGAGTTAGCAGCTTGCCAAAGGGCATAAACCACAACTGAGCACAGCCCCCTTTATGGCAGCCTTGCGGCCTAGGAAGACCCCGAGCCCCAGAAGTCATTGCCAAGACACAGAGGAATGGAGGGAGCAGCCTAGAGCATGCTGGGACTCGCAGTCACTCCAGGCTGCAAAGCCACATTAGAGAGGAGGCTGGTTGCCTGACAACACCATGTCATCCTCCAATCCTCATGTTACCTCAGGGACTGCTGTAGAATTCAGTAGTGCAGGTTCCCTCCAAACCCTTACAGAGTACTGGCCCCAAGCACTGCATTGATTCATGTTCTATTCCTCGCAGCCGATTTACCCTAGACCCTCCTCCTTCCTCCACTAGCCCAAAGCCTGACCTCCCCCACCACGTTCTGCCTTTTCCCCCCTGGTTCGGGGCACGAGGGAGAGAGCAGGGGAGTCAGGTTATGTTGGGTGAACAACATCAAGGGGCAAGAGCGGAAAAGGGGCCGGTTGGGATTTAACCAAGCCAAAGCCCTGCCCATCTCTGGGCAGCTGAAAGCCCTCCGCTTCCCTCTTCTGCGACAGCGCCTCCAGGAGCCACCTGTCCACTCCAGCCATTGGCCAGTGCCCAGATTGTCAGTGGAAACGTTGGTATGTAAGTCAGGGAAGAATTCGGCCTCTAAGACTTAAGGCCACATTATGAATCTAGACAAAACGGAGCAATACTGCCTCCCTACTCCCAGCCTTCAGGGGGCTGCTCCTCAATACAGCTAAGCAAGGTTGCCCATCACCCCTAGTTTAAATAACTAAGCCAAACTGCAGCCTTTGCTAGCCAGTCACTGGGGCTGTAATACAGAGCACTGTGCATATAACCCTGTTTACGAGCAACCGTCTGTTTCAAGACCACTGCTGAGGAAATGCCAAAGTGAAGCTGGTCGGAGCAGAGGGGGTGTGCTCCCCTCCCCCAAACAGCATTAGCTTGGCTGCCTACTTCTCCCTTCAGGCTCAATGTGGTTTATGGCGCTCTGTCATTCTTACATTTCATAAACGCCACCGGAGCACTCATGTGGAAGGCAATAAGAAAAGCCTCCCAGAGGCCATAGCTCATTTTAATGGACTGATTTGTGGAAATTACCCTGTAGCTCCTGAGAACGCCGACAGAGCAGGATCCGACGTAGCAATGCACCACTGTGCAGCTAGGGGCTGGAATGACTTCCCTGAGCAAGGGTCGCCCCCCGCATCCCCCTCAGATACCCACCCATCAAACAAGCAGCCCCGGCTTGCGGACACGCCGTGCAGCTGAGAGTTACGTTTCATGTGCGTCTCTCAGTAGTTGCTTTTATGGCCATCATCGCAATAGTATCCCAGCTCCACACAGCCATTAACAGATTTATTCTCACGACACCCCGGGAGGTAAGAAAGTGCTATCATCCCCCTCTTATAGATGGGGAAGCGAGGCGTAGAGTCTAAAGGTATGTCTACACTTTGTGCTGGTAGTAAATTCCAGCCGAGGAGACATACCCGCGCTAGCTAAAACTCCAGTTTGAGGAGACAAATTACCTCTAAGGGTAGACGTTCCCCCAGAGACTTGCCCAGGTCACACAGGGTGTCCGTGGCATAGCCGGCAATCGAACCCAGGTCTTCAGAGTCTTGGTTGAGGGCCCTACCTGGCAGGTCTCCCCTTGCTTCCCTCAGATTGCTGCATTAGTATTTTGGGGTGCTTTTCACCAAAAGATCTCAAATGGAACATCTTTGCTTCACCAATAGATAAAATAAGGCACAAAGTAATTGCTAATTTGCGGGGTCCAATTTTTGACACCCTATGGTAGGGTCTGAATTCCAGC
The DNA here is from genome assembly GCF_011386835.1 of Chrysemys picta bellii. NCBI lineage: Eukaryota > Metazoa > Chordata > Testudines > Emydidae > Chrysemys > Chrysemys picta. Next base: position 7,642,044 of record NC_088811.1, on the reverse strand, counting down.
AGCGCTGAAAATTTGCAGCTCCCGTTGATCTCAACAGGAGATGGGGGATATCATCTCTGCTGAAAATTAGGCCCTGATGCAGTCAGGGCCGGCTCCAGGGATTTGGCCACCCCAAGCAGCCAAAAAAAGCCATGATCGCGATCTGCGGCGGCAATTCGGTGGGAGATCCTTCGCTCCGAGCGGGAGTGAGGGACCATCCGCCGAATTGCCGCCGAATAGCTGGACAAGCCGCCCCTCCCCAAAGTGGCCACCCCAGGCACCTGCTTGCCAAGCTGGTGCCTAGAGCTGGCCCTGGATGCAGTATGTCTAAAGTTGAGCATGCAAGAATGGAGGCACCCAAAATCAGAGGCCATATTTTAAAACATGGGCTCAAAAGAGCCAGAAATACATCCCAGATCTCTCTAGTCCCAGGTCCTTGTCTGAACCACTAGAAAACTCCATCGTTGCCACCAATGCACTGAATGACAGTCCAGTAACATGAAATATTGGTCCTGGGACAAAAAAAATGTTTTACGAAAATCACACTAGTTACACCTCAGCAATACATGTTCCAACACTGATTCACCACTTTGTCCTTATCAGAGACTGAATGGATCGCTCTAGTCTAATAGCAGGTCAAGAGAGGATAAATTGCATACAGAGAATGCAATAAAATGCATACAGTTAATGACATTATGGAAGTGCTCTATTGATTACATGGATTCAAAAGGCAAAACCGTTATACAAGTACTGTAGACCATCAAGGGAGCTGAACAGCGTATGTGTAATAAGTGTATAGAGGACTTAAAAGAGGACTAAAAGTCAATTATATGGGCACCTATTTAACACTGATTTTCTTTCTTTTCCCGGGGGTTTCTGTTTTATGTTCCACACGATGGTGAACTGGGGTAAAACCATTAAATGAAACCGGTTAATCTTACTCAGCCACTCCATAGCAGCTTCCAGCCGAGGCTCTCATACATTTTGCAAATACTAGTTAAGCCCCATATTGGTGGGGGCAAAAACTCCTTTTAGCTCCCACCAATATGCCCCATGGGGAAGGGAATTAGGTCCCCAAATGAAATTTGGCCACCAGTTCAACCTCTACATGCACCAAAGGGGCTCAGAGAAGCAGCCTAACATTTGGATACTTAGAGGAACAGAAAACTCTGCACCGTCGAGTTTGCTCCTAACTACCATAGTACAGGGGACCATGAGGTACAGTGGATAAAGTACCGGATTGGGACTCTGGAGATGTGAGTTCTATCCCAATCCTGCCACTACCTCAAGAGAAGGGATTTAATTGTTCTGTGCCTCCGTTTCTCAATCTGTGCCTGGGAGATTATGTTTACCCAGCTGTGCACAGTGCTTTCAGACCAGGGGATGAAAGATGGTTAATGTGAAATACTAGCAATAATCTACAGAAGTGCCGCTCAGATCTCAGCGGTTATGCCGCAGACCGGGACATACACCGAGAAAAAAAAAAAGACAAGTCGACCAAAACACCAAGCTCTGTAAAAACAGTGCATAACTTAAAGCTGATCCTTGACAGCCAGAAATCGCTCAAGCAGCATATGCTGCGGAAGGAATCCCCCAGCTTCTCATTAAGGCTGAAGAAACACAGGAGATGCCCTGCCAGTTTCACATGTCTGCATATCTCTATTGCTAGAATGAGCCGGGCACTTCAAACAGAAAGCGCAGGACAAGGGAATTCAAGAGACGCAAGCATGTTGCTCGGCGCCGATGCTAGTTCCTTTTCCGCAGGAGCTGTAAAAATTAAATTATTTGAGGGGAAAAGGCTGGTGCCTGAGCAGTCCTCTCTTTCCATATTGAGAAACCCAGGACAACAATCAAAGGCTGCATCAAATCCTCCTCACTCAAACCCGCATGGGGACAACTGAAAGCGAGCAGGAAACCCACAAGATTTCTATGGACTTTCCTCAGGGTAGAAATTCAGAAGGGACCATGCTAGCTGCTTCCAAACCTGAGTAAGTGGGCCCCCAATGCCGCTTTGCTGAGGTGTTTTAGTCATGACCAACAGTTCCTCCTGCTGCTACAGTCCTGCACCCCCACAGCTGTGCCACCATGCTTCAGTCCTGAGCCACAATCCCGCCCGGGATGCTAGACTGGGAACTGGATATGAATTATAACAACGTGACAGCTGTGTGGTCAAACCGGGACTTGCCCGACACCAACAGACTCCCTTCGCTTGTGGCCTAAGCTGATGCGGGCATGCACCCTGTGTAAAACACAACACGACAGTCCTGCTGAAATCACCTCCTGCAGCTGTGCACCACACACTTCCCTTTGATGAAGGAGCTACACTTAAGTATCCATCACACACAGAGGCCCCGATTCCGGACAGGACTTCAGCATGTGCTTAAGTCCCAAAGGCACTTAACGATGACCTGAAGCGCTGTCCTGAACAGGAGTGCGTTTCTCTTTTGGGTCCACTTATCACAGGGGGAAAGAAAGATTTCCTTCCTTTGTCCCTAAACAAAGATGGGCATCAGCCGGTTTTCCAGGCCTTCGTCAGTCAACCTCAGCAGCACCATCTAGTGAGTGCAGGCAGTTAGCATGCACTGCTACACAGCTCACTGGTAATCGGACACTCAAAGGCTGCCTGAGAGAATGGCAGCACGGCTGGTTTTCTCTCTCGCCGCTGGGCTGTCAGGTTTACTTGCCAACGGGAAAGGAGCACGCCATGGATGTGTGAGGTCAGGGATACCGGGCCAGGCCCTCCACTGGGGTAAATCAGCATTGCTCCATTGATGTGACTGGAGCGATGCCAATTTACACCCTCTGAGTAAGTGACCCCAGCTTGTAGTGCCAGATTCTGGGTAAAGCTCTGAAGTGATCATTTTCTAATTTTGCTTCCCCAGTTTCCGAGCGCCTCACAATCTTTAGTGTGTTGCTCCTCACAGCCCCCTGGGAAGCCAGGCAGGGGTACTGTCGTGCAGTTGGTGAACACAGGCTATGCCGACAGGAGAGCGCTCAGAATAATTACTCCACCTCAACGAGAGGCAGAAGCTATGTTGGCGGGAGAGCGTCTCCCACAGACAGAGCGAGGTGTGGACAGCGCGCTAAGTCGATCTAACTTATGCCGGTCAGGGAGGTGGCTTTTTCACACCCCTGAGCGACATTACTATTGCTTAAATTGATGCAAGTTTAGACAAGCCCTGTGGCACAGAAAGATTAAGTGACTTGCCCAAGATCACACAGGAAGTCGGTGGCAGAGCAGGGAATTGAGCCCAGGTCTCCGGAGTTGCAGACTAGAGCTCTAACCACTGGACCGTCCTCCAGGCAGTTGAATTAACACCACACAAAAGCAACGTGTTATTTGCGCCCTCACTGAGCTGCTCGTGGTGCCAAACAACCGCATTCAAATACAATGAAAAGCATTAGAAAAAAAATAACCTTTTTGAATCCAGCCAAAAATAAATCAGAAGCTCAGTCTCTTTAGTTGATCCAAGAGAAGGTTAGAGGTGACTTTATCACTCTCTACAAGTAGCTGCACGGGGCAGATGTCTGATAGCGGGTGGCCCTTTAATCTAGCAGAAAGTGGCTGGAAGCGGATGCTAAAGAAATTCAGACTAGAAATAAGGCACAGCTCTTTAGCAGGGAGGATAATTGTCCATTGGGACAACTTACCTAGGGGTGTGTTGGGTTCTCCATCACTTGCAGGCTTTTGAAATCAAGATGGGATGGTCTTTCTACAAGATATGCCCTAGCTAAGCAGACGTTCTTGGCTTGATGCAGCGGTTACTGGGCGAGGTTCTCTGGCCCGTGCTAGGCAGGAAGTCAAACAAGAGGATCAGACCAGTCCCTGCTGGCTTTAAAATCTACAACTACGAAATAGAAAAAGGAACTGACGCAGGTATCGGGGGGGGGGGGGGGGGAAGCAATTCCTACCCTAAAAAGCCCTCCCCTTGTAGAGGCCTGCTGGCCTGGGACGAAAGGGGAATCCCAGGCCAGCAGGCGGAGTGCAAGTGCAGAGATCTGTCAATGACAGGCTGTGACAGAACTGAACCGCAAACCTCTCATCAGACTTCAGGGGAAGAACTCAGCTTTTAAAAGAACTCGTCTACCAACTTCAAGCCGACCCACCATGTTGCTTCCCAGGACCCTCTGCTCAGCAGCTGGCCAACGTTCCTGCATTCTCCCGGTCTGCTGAGGCCAACTCCAGCCAAGGCCAGCACTCCCGGCAGCAGGAGCAAGCGTACCTAATGAGGGGCCACACACTTGGCAGTTCCCCCTCTCCTCACACACTCCCATGGCCGCCCACCCCACCATACCCTCATTAGGCCATTGCTCCACTGGGCCAAAAAAGCCCAGCACTTGCATTTCTTCTCCATCCCCGATTTCTCCACGCTGCTGTTTGTTCAGACAGCTGGCTAAACGCCTCCATGTGCAGCGACAGCAAGTGTTGTCTAGTAGTCAGAACACAAGCCTGGGAGCCAGGACCTCCCGGCTCCTCTGCCTGACTCACCGGGTGAGACCTTGGGCAAGCCACGTCACCTCGTGTCTCAGTTTGTCCAGCTGTGAAATGGGGATATCAGCCCCGACCTCCCAGGGGCGCTGGGAAGCATGATGCCCCGTTGACAAAGTTCTGGGCGTTTGACAGATGGCAGCAGGTGCAATAGAAGAGCACAGCTGAATAAAACGGCATCTTTAAAGCACAGGGGGTTAAAACAGAGAGTGCTGCACCCGTGACCCTGTGCCTCGAGTTTGAGGGGGGTGTTTTTAAAGGTCCAGTTAAAGTGTTCTAAAACCATCACATATTTCTATACATCGGTCAGGAAGAAAGAACTACCCTGTTTCCCCGAAAATAAGACAGTGTCTTATATTAATTTTTGCTCCCAAAGATGCGCTAGGTCTTATTTTCAGGGGATGTCTTATTTTTCAATGAAGAAGAATACGGTACACATCGGTGGATGCCTTATTATCGGGGAGGTCTTATTATCGGGGGGATGCCTTATATTACAACGAGAGGCAAAACTGTAAGTAGGCCTTATTTTCGGAGGATGTCTTATTTTCGGGGAAACAGGGTAGTTCTGCTCGCAGGTCATGTGACTGCAATTGTACAGGCTACTCGCCTGCAAGGAAAGCAAAGCTTGGTCACAAGAGGGCAGCATAACCCTTGCAAGAAATGCAGGCAAGGTGAGTATTCCCTGGGATGTCTTGTCCCCTCCAGAATACAGCTGGGTGCTAAGCCCCTCCACCCAGATAACGGGCTCTCCCAGGCAACAGACAACCCAGAAAGCAGGGGTGGGGGAAGGAGGAGGGAACATGAGAACAGCAGGAAAGGACAATGGGTTTGCCTCTTTGAATATTGAGTCACTAGCTCACCGGCATTGGGGTTCGGCTCCCGCCCCATCCTCACTGGGGACCTGTTAACGTCACCAATGCAGAGCCAAATGCCAAGGGCAGGGTCAGCAGCGGAACAAATCGAACAGCTGTTAACCCCTCTGCGCCAGGGGCTGCCTGCCGTTCGGGCCTTGCAGCACAAAGCCTGTCAAAGAAGCGAAGCGGAGAGATGTCCTGGCATCAGCACGGGGCATCTGGGTTGCCAGGCACAAGGAGAGGCCAGAGGCACTGAGAGCTCACTTGGCTTCCGAGAGAATAAAATGGGCAAACACAAGGGTTTCTCGCAGCGGGTTGTTCACTTGATCAGGCCGGATTGGTCAATATAGCAAGAGAAACAGCGCTGAATTTTGAGCTAGATAAGCCTGGGTCTGACAGCCCTAGAGACTGATGGCTTCTGTTTTTCTGAAGGGAGGCACAGTGGTCTGGAGGTCAGAGCAAGGGGGGAGAGGGGCCAGAATTCCTGGGTTCTATTCGCACTATGGTTAGAGCATGGGTCTGGGCGTCTGGCACTTTGCTTTCTAGTTCTGATGCTGATACTAACTTGACCTTGGAGAAAACGCCACTTAACTTCTCTGTGCATCGGATTTCCCAGCGGTTTAACTCACATCAGAAGTGAGAATAATTCACTCTGTTGACAAATGGTGAGGGGCTTGAGCGACAAGATTCGGATCCAGATTCCAACCACCCCAAAGGACTGGTGCACAGGGCGGCAGTTTTGAATCTGGGTTTGGGAGTTGGATTCGCTGGGTTACAGGGAAAGGAACCAACAGCAAAATTCAGGACTGCACTGATCTGGGGTTTCAGTTCAGGCCCAAATCTAAAACTACAGGGCGGAATCTCAGCTCTCAAGCACAGCTAGCCTTTGGGGGAAAATACTTGCTATTCCCTGGAACAGATCAGAAGGATCACTGGATACTTTAAGAATCAGAGGGGTAGCCGTGTTAGTCTAGATCTGCAAAAAGCGACAAAGTCCATCTGACAAAGTGAGTCTTCACCCACGAAAGCTTATGCTCCAATACATCTGTTAGTCTATAAGGTGCCACAAGATACTTTAAAACAGCATACAAAAGACTATGGTCCGGATCTTGCTCTCAGTCCCCACTCAAGTCAATGGAGTCATTCTAGATTTCCACTGGCAGGATCTGGCCCTGTACGTATTCCTGCAGGTAACGAGGCAGCTATTCCACCAACGTACGTTGCATTACATACAGTCGGGGTGATAGCACGGGGGCAGGGAGCATTATTCCTTATGCAAACTGCTGCTTATTATAATAACGTTCTGCTGCCGTGTGTGCTACATAATTATATGGCACGCGGTAATAAAAGGTTGTCATCCACATGCCACACAAAGCATTTACATTCCTCCCCTTCTCTCCCCCACGGTGGGTTTCAAAATGATGAGCAACACGGTAACTTCATTTCAACGATCACATTTTTCCTCCCATCCCCCCTTTTATTCCCCAATGAGCACAGCATTATCAAAACAAAACAAAACAGGGGGAAGCACCTAACCCCGGGTACTGAGAGCAGAGAGGTGGGGGAAGAGCCAGGCAAGTATTTTGCATCCCTTGATTAGAAAGCATAGCTTGGCCTTACTGAAATGAGGGAGGCCGTGAGTCTCCGATGCCACCTGTTCTCTCGATGGGAGGAGGGAGGTCCGTGTGACTTTCAGTGCACTGGGAGCCCGTGTCGGAGTGGGAGCTTTCAGCCAGGACCAGCTGCAATAGAAAAAAAAAAAAATAAGGGAGAATTAGATACTCATATACAGGTTTCCATGCCCTGACGTAAGGCGCTCAACTGCCCTCGATAGGTTCCCTATGAATGTCTAGATAGATTAGAGGAGTGTTTCCCAAACGGGGGTTCACGAAATGTTAAAGGGGGTTCTCGGGGGAAAATTCCCTAATGGCGGACAGAGCTGTCCCTAGGGACCCCGGGCAGCATGGGACACTGAGGAGACTTAACCTTCAAGACTCCTTATAAGAAATGGAAAGGGAGGTGGATATTTTTTGCTGTTTTTAAAATTAAATAGGCAGCTAGTATTATTTTTAAAATTATTATGAAGAACAAATTTAAGCTTTGTTGTAATGTGGGTTGTTTGCCTGGACTGCTCAAGACCTGAATGCTTGTGTAGGAGGAACTCTTTGAGTTGGCTTCTTAAATACCTTCATGCTGTTTCACATCTGATACTCCTTGATGAAACATAGGAGCCTTATCTTATAACAGGCTTATTCAAAGTGATACAAGCTACGAAAGTGAGATCTTGGAAGAGTGTTGCTATTTTCATAATGCAATAAAAATGCTGTAATGATCAATAATAATTAATAATACATAGTGTGTCATAAACATGTCACAAAAACAAATTTTATATTTCCAAGATCACGGCTTTTATAATTTATACTCCGGTAAAGGAGAAAATCCCTGGAAATGTTCATTTTTCAGAGGGGGTTCACGAGACTTGACATTTTAGTGAAAGGGGTTCTCAGGTTGTTAAAGTTTGGGAACCGCTGGATTAGAGGGAGAGAGAACTGCTCGGCGTCGGATTTTGATGGCTCTTTGACAATCTTTCACAAAAGCCAGATCACTTTGGGTCCGAACATGAAATTGAAACTGGTGGAGATTCGTGCAAAGCCCTTATGAGACCCACAAACCTGCAGCTGACTCAAAGCAAGACTGACGTTGCTGGGCGGGGAATGCGTTTTGAGACACTTCTGCAGCGTCCTTTGAGTTTCCTAAGGAAACTTGCGACCCTTAGCAGGTCACAGGGACTGAACAAAACCCCTGGAATCCTCACAGGCCTTCAGGAACCCTTAGGAAACGCACTGGGGGACTTTGCAGAACGCCCTGCCTTCAGTGACTGCTTTACCACCACGGGTTCCATCAACCCCCCGTGCTCACAAGGAAAATCAAAGGCTGCAAAATCACATGGCCCAAACACAAGGAATTTCTCTGTCCGTGTCCGTGGCAAGCGCTTGTGTGCGAGGTGCTGAAGACTGCGGATTGGATCCCGGCTGCATGCACACAGCCATGGTTTGTTACACAGACACCCCCAAACACTGGGGGGAAATTCAGAATCTGGGTCCAGATCCAATTCCATGGCTAGCCGTTATTTTTATACAAAAATCCCAGCCTGACCAGCTGGGAACTTCAGGAGGTAGACCTGAAATCCCAAGCTGGGTCTGAGTTTTGTGATTTAGGCCCATTTCCATTATAAAAAGTGTCAAGGTCATTCCTCAACAATGCCATAAAATCCTCATACAGGCAGAAACAAATTGCAGCCAGTTTAAAAATCCAGAGGATCCCTAAAGATTCGGGGCTTTTTTTTTTTTTTGCTTCGCAGGCTGTGTGCTCTCAATAGTCCGTAATGGCCTGAAACCTTCTGTAAAACAACGTTGCTATAAACGACTGCGTACAAAACCCCTTTAATACCGACATCTGCATTCATGGGAGCTACAGGCTGCTGGCAGGCAGCCAGTCCGGGGAGCGGGGAAGGATGCAAAGGACTCCACGTAGAACACTCATGTGAAAATGGGTAATTGAAGAAAAGCTACGGCAATCAATCTTCTCACCACAAATAACAGGCAGCTAGACACAGCCCGGTGTGTCTGAGGCTTATTATACATTCCATTCTCATTACGGGGGTGTATAAATTCTGCAGATAACCACCATGCTGCCGCTTCTCATTTTCAACTTCCTATCGACGGGAGGAAGCCTCGTGTATATGGATAACAGGGATGTTAGGGTTACATGAAAGACGCATTGGGTCCAGTCCTGTTCCACCAAACTCAGCAGATGAAACTCCCATGGGCTTTTGAACCTGCAGAATCAGGCCCTTTGAGAGTGAGCCAATCAAGTAATGGATATACTAGATCTAAACAAATGGGTTCCCCTATATTTCCTTGTTCCTAACTCAGAACCTTATATTGACGGACACTGGAGGACGTTTGAAGTTGGTTGGAGACTTATACTAACCAAATCTGATTTATCCAGCTGCCTCGTATCTACGTTTCCATAGTCTCCAAGGTTTTGGAGGCCAATGTCTTTCAGTCTATTCCCCATCACCACCACCCTTTTTTTGGTAGAGCCAGGTGAAGCAAGGGCTACTTCCATCTTTATAAAACCTTACTAGCATTGGAGAAAGCCACGGTTAAAGCACACGACTGGGAATCAGATAATCCGGGTTCAATTCCTGGCTCTGACGGGGATTCTGTGCAGCCTTAAATGAGTCACTTCATTTCTCCATGCTTCAGGTTTTCCCCTCAGGCTGGTGCGAGCTTAAATTCATACATTAATGTTTGTAAATTGATTTGCAGCCCTTGGGTGGAAGGGGCCAGAGCTGGATAAAGGACACTTACAATCAAACCAGAAGCGGTTTGGACCCAGCTTCCATTCCAAATTAACTCCTGATGTTTGGGGATTTCAGATTAACGGGTCCAGTTTTGCTCCAACTTTATTTCCAACAGAAAGGGGCAAAAATAGGAGCAACATTTTTGTTTTAAAATATAGATTAGATTGATTGATTATTAGATTATTAGATTGATTATTATTACTGTAAGGAAACAGCCCCTCGTCCCACGCTATCCAGACCTCCACACATAAATTGGAGAACGCAGAAGGCAAAAAGGCTTGAAAACTTGTTCCATTTTTTGTTCACAATGGAACTTGTGCAAACTCCTCCCATTGCAGGATTTTATTTATAGTGTGGTCATGCCTTGAGGCCCAAAAGGAGGAGAACAGAGTCCTGTTATGCTCAGCCCCTGTACGCACACAGCAAAAGCTTACAGACCAAACAGACAATACCCAGGGTGGGAGAAAGGCAGTAAAATGGGAAACTGAGGCACAGAGCAACGAGGTGACTTGTCTAAGGGTCACACACGGCGTGCATGGCAGAAACAGGAATTAATCTGGGATCTTCCGAGTCCCACCCAGTGCCTTGACTGTGAGAGAGCATCCTTCAGCTTCGTTTCATCAGGACCATTTTGTCCAGCGACAGGGAATTCGGATTAACCAGAAATGGCACTGAGGACATTTCTGTCACATGGGCCACTGATCAGACGAGATGCCGACCATGAGCTCCACTTGAACTAGTCACCTAGAGGCGAAGGGGTCCATATCCTATTACCAATCCCCTAAACCATCTAAATCCCCTTGCCCAGCCCCTTCACACAACACGATTAAGAAGCCTTTTAATTAAGTAGATGCGCTAATACCAACTCAGATTATCACCTCTCACTGAGAGGCCAAAGGTCTCCGTCTCTCTCCATTTGTAACAGGGCATAAAAGCTAAACACAGCATAAACGAGCTTGACCGTAATTGGTTAATTTATCAAAGGCTAATCCTAATATAATTCTTGGGTAAATACTAGCCATCGGTGCAAATGGTGGGGGGGGAGGAGGGAGGAAAACCGGTGGTCCTGGCAGGCAGCACACAGTCCCGAAGGGGAATAGATCATAGTAACAAGCAGGCAAGAGACAGATGGACACAAAAAGGAGCAGTTTGAATACAAAACGGTTCTTCGGAGCCAGCTATATTACTCATCAGACTCGTACATCACCCAAAGCGAGAGCGACGGGGGAAAATATGGAAGCGACACGTCGCACGAATGCTCCAAATAACATGCCGACAGGAATCTGTTTAGCGCTAGAAGGCATGGCAGTATTTTGGAGACGGGCGTGCATCTCTGAGCAAGGCCTGTCTCTCGAGGAATCCCTCTGCAGGTGAGAATGTTTGCACGAATCAAACCAAGGGACACAAAAGAAGAAAAGAAATTGGGCGTAGACATGAGAGCCGAACACTCCTCACGCTTGTCCCGCGCCCAGATCAGACTGAGCTACCCAGAGAAGCCTAGTGCCATTTGCTTTGAAGCGGGAAGATGTAAAACTTTCTCCAGCCTTTCTCCAGACAGGAACACCTGTCCTAATTACGTGCAGCCAAAAACAAAGAGTCTGAGATGAGCTGACACCGAGACAAATCGCTTCCCAGGAAAAACGGAAGTGACACATTTCATCCGGGACTGTCCGTTACCCAGCAGCGCACTGAAGGCCGCTGTCAGCTGTGCCTGATGTTAGCCACGGGCTCTACTTTAGGCACAGTGCACCTGGGCTGGCATGTTCAAAGGGACACACCCATTTCCTATTGGCGTTCGATAGGATCTGAGTTCCCAGCTCCCGTAGGCTGCTTTGATTGTCCCAAACTCAGCAGACAGTTATCGCTCTGCCCCTATAGGAGGTGCAGAAACAAGTACATACAGTGCTTTTCTTAGCTAACTTAGCCTCAGCAGCTAAGGCGGTAGGATAAATATCAGTAGCCTCATTTTACAGGTGGGGAAACTGAGGCACGGTGCCTAAGTGATTTGCCAGAGGTCAAAGAGGTAGTCAGTGGCAAGGTGGGATGGAACTCCGGAGATCCTGATTCCTATATGTAGACCATAAGACCTCGCCACCACCCACTAGAGACAGAACAAGTGGCCTGTTCCATCCTTCCACCAATGCAGTGGTTTGATCCAAACCTACCAGAGCTTGCCCAATTTGACTGGAAATTCGGCATGGACAAGCTCGCTCTATTGATTTCTGGTACCTCCCGTTGGCCGGCTTGCAAAGCCTGGAAGAAAGTCTTTAGGATGTCAGTTGTCAACTGAAAGTTAATTCCCACAAGAGGATTTAGAAGGGCCAACAGAGGGCAGCCCCTTCATCAGTCAGGAACCTGGGGTTAAGCCTGGGTCTCTTCAGAAATGAAACAGCTGCTCTCCAGGCAGGGAGACACAGGATTATGGGAGCTGATCAAAAATTGTTTAACTTTGAATTTGGTAGGGCAAGAAAATGGAGAACTTTTTCTCCGAGCTAGCGCTGGTGAAAAGGCGTATTACCTAATGGAGGCAACATCACCTAGTGGTTAGAGCACAGACCTGAGAGCCAGAACTCCTGGGTTCTAGCCCAAGTTCTGCCCCTGATTTGCTGTGAGACACTCGACAAGTGACCTAATCTGCGTGACTTCTCCATCAGCCAAATGAGGACACCACCACCTCCCAGGGACTTGTGAAACCCAAAGAATCAACATTTTAACGCTTTGAAATCCTTGCAGAAAGCTAAGTGCAAAGCGTTTGCATCTCTAAAGGGAAGGGCTTAGCCCTGCAAAGCGATGAGGCAAAATCCTGTTGATTATTAGAGTTTGGATGGCCCAGCCTTGGGGAGAAAAAGGGAGGATGTGAAACTCAAACAGCTTCTTTGAGGATATTGGAAGTGTCAGGAAATCCCTCACGTCTGGCAGCACCTGAAATGAGCTGGGAGTGAGACAGTTTAAAAGGGCTTCAGAAAGCGTTCTTGCAGCTCTGCAGATCTGGGGCCTGGAGGGTCCTGCAGGACTTTAGCAAAAGGCCTTGGAACAATATTAAAACAAAATCATTTGCTGTCCAGGTCCGCGCCAGCTGACAGCGGGCAGGGCACGCTTTGCTGTTCACCGAATCGTTCATCCTTCACTCCCAGACAGCCACATTTGTGAGCATGGGAAACAAAGTGTCATTCGATATTCTGACGGCTGTAAACCAAATTAATGGGAATACGACGAAGGAGCTTTGGGAAAATACCCGCTGTACGACTGCAGGAAAGGAACCCCGCCCCAGACGACAAAGGTGCAGTTGGATTAAGGCAATGGCTCAGGCTAGCTGGCTTTCCGCAGTGGTTGAATGGAGTGGAATCGGAAAAGTTACACACGTGTACATCACCTAGCACAACGGGGTCCTGAATCTGGTTGGGGCCTTCCAATGCTACTGTGGTACATGCGGTAATAAAATAGCTGTTCCACTCCATCTGGAAAGCTTTGTCGTGACAGCACAAGGAAGAGGAATTCTGGAGGAAAGTGAGGGTGTTGCAGCGTTTGCTGCATCTGCACTCTGGGATCGAACAAAGGGCTCGTGTCATGCATTGGGGTGCAGGGAAATCTGTTCTGTCTTCTGCAAAGCTCATTAAGGATTCATCATTTCTTCCAGCAACGACCGATGCCAGGCAGAGAGCTAAGTATCTGATCGGCTTCACTTGAAGATAAATCACATCCCTTTCTCTTAGGGAGCTAGAGTGTAGCGCAAGATGCTCCAGTACTAGGTCATTTTGAAAGAAAAAAAACAAAAACGTGGTATTCTGTTTGGGCATTATAGGCTTCTCAAAGTGTTTCCAGAAGAGCAGGGGTTGTTAACCCCAACGTCCTGGCCAAATGCCAACTCTGATCATTACATTTTGCCCATCAAATTCTCCCTGCAGTTTCAACTGGATACAGCATCCTGCTTCATTTCCTGCCTTATACTGCAAAGCTGTGCTGTGTGTGGTTACACAGCATTCCTGTGCGCTGTGAAACAGCTGCTGTGTTCCACCCCAGAGAGGGCCACATTTCAGTGATGAAGTGGACCCTAAACATCTTTTGCCTATTTCACAGGGGTGAGAATTAATAAATGTGTAACCAATTATAATTGTTGCTTCACTTAATGTTTATTTCTGTTTCACGAATTAACACAGTGAGTGAGATCCTCGTATTGCTAAGATCTCACCACAGTAGCTGCTATTAAATCTTTGCTGAGAGAGGAGGAGAGCTTACCCATTCTGTGTGAGCTACAGAAAGGGCCTGATTCTCCTCTCCCATTGCTAATGCTGCAGGATCTCCGCTGACTTTAGAGAGTCGCTTCTGATTTACAGCAACACAAGTGATACCCAGTGACAGGCTCAGAGGGCGCAGGTTAATACTGTGCAGTTTAGCAAGAGTCTATGGTAATAATATCCCCTGTGATCTTTTAACACTGATGGAAGACTCACCTTTCTTTCTGCATGCTAGGCATGTGTAACGGACCTCCTGAAGGGTGGACTTGCACCTCGCACAGCTGACTGATCCTTGGTGTATTTCTAATCAAGTCAATGGAGCTACTCCATTACGCCAGGGTGAATTTGGCCCATCATGCAATATTCAAGCCATGACCTAGTCTTTCACTCCTCAGCACTTCTCTACACTAGTGGGGTTAATCAATTCAAATGTCCTTTAACCAATTAAAATGCACCCGGCAACCAGAGGCAAAAGCAATTTAATTGAGTGGCTGGGAGGCAGTGATCAAAGATCGGGGGTGAGGGATAGCTCAGTGGTTTGAGCATTGGCCTGCTAAACCCAGGGTTGTGAGTTCAATCCTTGAGGGGGCCACTTGGGAATCTGGGGCAAAATCAGTACTTGGTCCTGCTAGTGAAGGCAGGGGGCTGGACTCGATGACCTTTCAAGGTCCCTTCCAGTTCTAGGAGAGGGGATATCTCCATTAATTATTATTTATCCCGATAATTTGCAGGGGTTAAAACTCAATCCAATCAAATGCCCATACGGATGCACTCCACTGCCCCAGTCAGCCATCCCACCTGAAAGCTTAACATAGGTACACCATCGACTGATCACGCATGTGCACGTAAGTCCTAAGGTCCCATTTGGAGTCAGAGATGTGAATAGTGCACTGGCTTGGGAGTCAGGACACCTAGGTTCTATTCACAGCTAGGCCACTGACCTTCTGTGTGACCTCGGGCATATCACTTCACCTCCCGTGCCTCAGTTTCCCACCTCACCCTGTGTCATATTATTTAGACTATAAGTTCTTCAGCGCAGGGACGGTCTCTTGATATGTGTTTGTACTGGGCCTAGCACCACGTTGGCTACTGTAACACAAAGAATGTCTGCTTCCCAGCAGAACCTCTCAACTAGTCCAGGCCTTGAAACGGAGGACGAGATTTGTTAAGTTGACCCACAATTGAGGCCACGGTGCAATGATGGCTGGGTTGGTGGGGTGTTCCGCAGTGCACTTTACTCTGCATCAATAGTTACTGAGCTTGTCGGGCTGAGAACCTAAACACGCAGCTTCATTAGAAGTCTTATTTAAATCTCTCAGCTCTGCTGTGTGTAATGTTGGAGAGCTTGGCATCTCTGCCCCCTTAAGGACAAGGAGGGAGGGTGATAATAGCGGATGCATAAATACCTAATTAAGAAGAGCCATTAGTCAGGATTTCTGCAGTCAACGCTGTAACTACCACCTCTTGTTAGGGGCAGAGGGTCATTATTTCATACGAAGGCATAGCTCTATTGGCTGTCAAAGGCAAAGCCCCAGAGACGTGGTGCATTGTCCCCAGGAGCAGTGGTTCTCAACCAGGGGTACATGTACCCCTGGGGGTACGCCGAGGTCTTCCAGGGGACACATCAACTCAACTAGATTCTTGCCTAGTTTTACAACAGGCTACATAAAAAGCACTAGCGAAGTCAGTACAAACTACAATTTCATCCAGTGACTTGTTTATACGGCTGTATAGACTATACACTGAAATGTAAGTACAATATTTATATTCCAATGGATTTATTTTATAATTATATGAGAAAATGAGCAATTTTTCAGTACTAGTGTGGCTGTGACACCTTTTTGTTTTTATGTCTGATTTTGTAAGCAAGTCGTTTTTAAGTGAGGTGAAGCTTGGGGGTACACCAGACAAATCAGACTCCTGAAAGGGGTACAGTAGTCTGGAAAGGTTGAGAACCAGTGCCCAAGAGCATTGCCTGTGTGGGCACCGATCCCACAAAGGGATCCAACCATCCGCCTGGATGGAGTCCCATCAAAGGCAACAGGACTCCACAGAGACATGTGGGTCTGTACAGGCAGATCAGGGACATGGGATTTACTTTAGTGCCTGGGACAGGAGACTGCCCCAAGGACAACCCAAGCTACTCAGCAAACTGTGCCAATGATTTGCTAGGCAGCATGCTGCCCTCCAGCCCTGCAAACACCTATTACTGGAGGTTAGCGCTTACGGCTGTCACCAGTCCCTCACTGGGCTCCGGGTCGGGCTCCTAGGAACTAGAGAACAAATGCCAAGCGCGTGCTGCTGCTATCAGAGGAGCTGTGCACCTGGAGGGGTCTTTCAGATGATGTGAAACAGAGGCCTGACCACTTGTGGCTAGTTAAGATCCTGTGTCATTTTCATAAGAATAGGACAGTTTACCCAGGTATCCTGACCAAATTACAGTTGGAGTAACAACTTCCTTCCTCTTTATATTTCCCCCTCGGTTTCAATAGGAGACGATACATTGGGTAGGCTCAAAATCCACAGGGAAGTGTTTCAGCAGGCCCATCTGTATTCAAGGCAGAGGTCTCTCCCACTATGGCATTGAGGGGCAGATGAAAAAACACATGTCCATACGTTCTAGTCTATCTTGATGACCATCACTGCTGTCATATCCAACCCCCAGTGACTTCAGTGGGGTTTGGGTGAAGCCCCAGCTCTACTACTTGGTCTGTTCAAGAGATCTTTGGTGAAAAGACCATGTCGTCCTCATGCTACTCGGTGCCAAGAGCACTAACAATCATCCCATTTCCTATCAAGAAGTCCCCCGCCAACTTCAGCTCTTTCTCCAGATGTTTTGCAAAATATCTGGTCTCACTTCAAACTATTCTACTTCAAGAACACACTCTTCTCTCCACTCCCTAGCACAAGTCCGGGAAAGCTCTAAAACGTCCTCAGTTGCAAAGCTTGGAGGAGCTCAAGCTAGCATGCCGCTGACTGTGTCTAATAAAACAGAATATCAGCCCGTGATTCCTCAGCCCTGCATCTCCTCTGACATATGGCAGAGGGAAACGGACTATAACAAGGGTCTCTAAAGTGACTGGAGACAGCTGGGCTTCAGCGTTCACAGCCTTAGGGGTCTCATCACCCCTTGTGCAAGCCATGCAAGTGTAGGCAGGGCCATCTGCTTTCATCAGTGTGAGAACAGCTCCCATCTCCTCCCCACCCCTCCCCAGTGTCTGTTTCACTTCTGTGGCTTGATATCTAGAAGAAAAGAGTCAACACTAAGCTTTGATCTTTCCACCTAACCCCCATTCTGTGTCCCCAATGACAGTACTGTTAGCATCTGCCTGAGTGCCTGGAAGGCCCAAGGAGCCGCCTTCAACTCCTCTTTGGTCCTTGATTTTAACATCCCGGCTGGGTCCAAGCCCCATCCCTTCTCCCTCCCAATTCTAAACTGAAGGCAGGACACAAGAGAGGAGGGTCCGAGAGCACAAGGGACAGGACAGCTAGGATAGGATCATGCGGTTACTTGGAAAGGCACGTGTACAACTGAAATCACAAATTTCTGTAACTCGCTCCCCAGAGGCGAAACGACAGCCAGGAGATCTGAACGAGAAGTGGGGGTTTGGCAAACAGGCTCAGAGAGGGCCTGCCAAGCACATCGAGAGGACAAAAGTAGGTACTGGGGCCGGCTGGAGTATGAACAGAAACAAGGCCACAGACATAACCAAGGTTGAGTCCAAGTGATGCAGGATCTTGCAATTGCCAACAGACAGTGGACTCACACAAGGGCCAATTTTCAAGGGCTCCGCACCCACAGCCAGGGAAAGTTCTCAGCAGCTCCCACTCGGGCACGAACGGCCAGATTTCCAAGATGTTCCTGTACCCAACACGCACCCCAACCGCCCAGCTCTTTGGAAAATGCAGGCTGTGCTGGGGAAGATCAATGCACCGTAGAGCAGAATCTCCTCCTCCTGCTCAGGCTTCATGCATCCAGACCCAGAATATTTCTCCCAGCAAAACGGGCAGGACGTTCAGCCCCCACTGCCAACAGCCGAGGGGCGCGTGAGCTTGTATTCTGACAGGGGAAGAGAAAGGTCCTGCTGTCATTGCTTTTGACAAATTAGAATCAGCTGGAAGCTGCTTGTTTGGATTATTTAGATTCTGCATCCGCTGCCTCAATTATGCACTAAGAGACACTGGCTCTTAGCGACAGATTGTTGAACAATCCCAGGTCTCCTATGCAACCCTGAACGGCACAAGGCTGCGCGACTACCTGACAAGTGGAACAGCAATTGCCCTGAAATGCAGCATCTGGAAGCGTACATACAAGCGGACAAGCAGTTAGGTCCATGGACAAAGCATTATCTCTTGGCACCTAGATGCTACAGGCGGAGAGAGACCTGGGTATGACATCATTAAGAGCCAATCAGAAATCGGATCCGTCACAAACCAGTCACTCAGCCAATTGTTCTCAGATGTCGCAAAGCTTTCCGAAAAGCCACTGATAATGGCCAACCCACTGCGTGCTGGCAGAGGCCTTTCGGCTGGTTCTGAATCGGCAGCTACCCGCGGGCTAGTTCTTTTCAAATTCCCCAACATCAATGCGAAAGCACTGCAGGAGCAGCTGCAGCAACGCCTGAAGGGGGTGGGGGGGTCTGTCTGCCTCCCCCCCTCCCACAGCTGCCACTGGCTTTTCCACAGAAAAATCCCCAGCAAGGCCCCAATCCTGCAAACCCCGGAGCACATGGATAACTTTGCCTGTGTAAGCAGTCCCATTGGCATCAAGGGGAAGTACCCACGACTCGTGTTGAAGGGTTTACGGGGACTAGGGATCAAGGGAGCCATTTCTTGCAACAGAGCAGCTCAGGGGAATTGGGGTTGGTTGGTTGGTTTACATTCAGTTAAAACTTAGGCCTGGTCTAGAGGACCAGTCAGTGCCTGGCAACCTGGGATGTAAATCTACAGTGCCCTAGCAAACCAACTAGCTCTCAGGATCCTGCTAACGTGCATTACGAGTCCCTAGCTCACTTGGAGTCGCTCGGTTTTGAAATGGGAATAGAGCAATGCACAGCAGGGAACTGCTAATGCATGGTAGCAGGGACCACACGCCACTTTGCGCGCAGCATGCCGGTACACCGTAGCTTTACACCCCAGCTTGCTGTGCACTCAGACTCCGTCTACACTTGAGGTGGGATTCCCAGCTCACTTAGATGCACCCAGGCTAGCGCTGCTTGAGCAAGCATGCTAAAAATATTAGCATAGCCACGCGGCAACTAGGGCTAGCCCCCAGAGAACGTACCAAGGGGGTCGGAGTGGGCACATACTCGGGTAGCTAGCTCAAACCACTCCCGGGGCTACCCCAGCAACACTGCTCTTTTTAGCATACTGGCTCGAGTGGAACTAGTACATCTACATGAGCTGGGAATCACATGTCCCAGCTCAAATGTGGACACAGTCTAACTGTTCATATAGATAAGTCCTAGAACATATGGGTCAAGAATTTCAGTAATGCCTAGTGATTTGGTGCACCCTACAGTGATTTTCAGAGGGCCGGTGCTAAGATTTTCTGAAAATGAGGGTCCCTTTAAAGTGTCAAGTTGGGCACCCAAAAATCACCGGCCACTTTGGAAAATCTTGGCCACGAGTCACACAAATCCCTGGTAGAATACTGCAAGATCTGGAGGAATAGAGGGGTGTGGGGAGTCTAGAAACAGACAGAAGAGTATTTGAATAATTGTATTTCATAGCACACTGGGATATATATATTAAAAAGCATCACATCTTCTTCTCAATGTAACTTCCATGCTTCAAAATGTCTTTATAACCTCTTTCAAACATCTGATCAGATACACCAAGTGAGAAACAAAGTTGTTTGCAAACCATGGGAGGTTAGGAATGGAGGTTTGGGAGTTTGCCTGTGTCTATTTTAATTTTCAAAGGGTGTACCATGCATGTTAACCTGATTAAGAAGCAGCCTCACCAAAGCGAGAGCCAGATGTAATTTAAAGTCATGTTACAAAACAAACAACGTTGATTTGTGATGTAGCTCACCAAAGGAGGTGGTCACACTTTACCCTCAAATACAACTGAGCAGTCGCATCATGGCTCTGATTAGAATGCTAAATGCAAAATACACCGACACATGCTCCTCACCAGGGGCTCCCACAGAGAGTCCCAGAGGACAGGTTCACGTGAGTGGCGTATACATCAGAGGATCCATTTTCTAATTCCTTCCTATAAGTCCAGTAGATAAACACACCCACAAGGGTCCTGATCCAAAGCCCACTGAAGTCAGCAGCAAGACTCCCATTGATTTCAATGGGCTTTCGATCAGGCCCCAATCCATCTTCCATGCAACTGTCATGGCCCTATGAGCCGCTAATGTATTCATGACAAATGAACGGCTACACCCGTCCGCACCTGCTGCCTCCCGTTCACTCACGTGCACTCTGATCCCGTGAGACTGGGGCTTGCCGTAGCCTAAGCGCCACAGACGGGATAAAGCACCAGTTACAAATGCCTGAAATACCCGTAGCTTGGCCTCCTGGGTTCTAGCCAGGATAGAATCACTGCTAGGACAAGAGTCCGTTCTTTGGTGGCGGGGGCTTGAACTGTTTGGCAGGTTGTCCCTGAACTTGTGCTGCTACGGATATAGAGATCACGTTCCCCCCCCCGGAGTCGCTCCCAGTCCTGCAAATGGGCTGCAGTGAAATACATTTTTGTAACAATAAATATACAGGTATTTCACCCAACAGCTCCAGATGGCGGGGATTGGCAGAGGGGCAGAGTACCCAGATTATACTCACCTGCTCATCAGCCCCCACCCTCCCCCATCAACAGCTCAGCTCCTGTCACTGTTGGAGAGAAGGTAGGTCTGTCTGCCCCACGTCCATTCCCGACCTCTGGGGAATGGAATCTTCTGACCCCTCCGAAATGCCCAATTCTCTTCTCACGTCCATGCAGGACAGGAGGAGCGACTAGCATCAATGCAAAACTGGTGAGAGCAGAATCTAGCCTTACAATTTTGCCTACACCTGCACTTTTTCTCATGCCACTCTGCCAATTCAGTTCAGCCCTGCTCTGCAGAGAAATCTATTCCCCCACCCACCTGGTACCTTGTGGTTCTTGCCAGGGGAGGGGGAAATCTTTCTACTCAGAGTTTGCTTGTTGGCTCTAGATTGAGACCTGTAGCAGAACGGTCTCTTGTGATAAAATCCAGCCGGACTCCTGGCCTCTGCTCTTCATCCGTCACTTCGTTCAGCGGCCATGCATTTGGTCAGGAAGATGGGCTTACACTTAAGGCACTAGCCTGGGACTCAGGAGATCAGAGATCGACTCCCACCCCTGCCACGGACTGTCTGTGACTCTGGGCAAATCACTCCAGCCCTCCACCCCTGTGCCCCAATTATAAAATGGAGATAATGGTCCCATTGTCGGCTGTGCTCATTTGAGCTGGAAGCTCTTCAGGGCAGGGCCTGTCTCTTGCTGTGCATTCGTGCAGATGAAAGACTGGCATGCAATTTAATATTATTAACATTTATACTGTGCTAGCGCCTAAAGGCCAACCAGGCTGGGCCCCACTGAGTAGGTGCGTTAGAAATCTAGAATGACAGGCCCAAATCACTTACAGTCTAAAAAAAAAACAATAAGATGCAACAAGTGGATGAGACAAACAAGCAGGCCAAGGCAGGGATGGAGGAGGTGGGACGACAAACATAATAGGAGGCCACACAATTGTTAGCCAATCAGAAGCGGCGATTGTGACTCGCCACTCGCGGGTATAAATGAAGGAGGTTCCAAAGTGAGGGGAAACAAGCAACAGCTGAAGGGTTGCAAAGCCTCTTTTTAAAGTTATCGCCTATGGAAACCAGTCCAGCATGTGACGCCAAGATCAAAGCTCCTGCCGATGACAAATATAATGATTCAGATGTTATTAAAAAAAGACGAAACTCAGAACTTTCTAAATGTCACTCGTCTTTTAACTTCAAAGCGTCGGTAATTGCTGCACCAGCCTCTGGAGAAAGATAGGAGGGGACTACTAAGCCACATCACGTATGCCGAATGCTCCAGTTTTTAAACATTCTGCCAGGATGTGGAATGTCTATACACACACACACAAACGAATTACAGTGGAAGAGCCCAGTTATCACAACTGACTCAGTGAGACATTCAAGGCGTTTGCTGTAGGTAGGCTTGGCAGAGTACCTTTTTTTTTTTTTAAAGTAATTTCTTGAATAATTTCAATAGATGTTTATTTTTAAGCATTTTTTCTATTTTTATTGATTTAAATGTTCACATTTGCACAAAGTGATGGGCTTTAAGCATTTTTTTTATTTTTATCAATTTCAATTTTCCGTTGTGAGAAATTGGCGGGGAGGGGGGAAATCAGACAGACAATTTAATGACAGCAGACAGATTCAAAAGGGTAAAGCTTTATAACTATTAAAACACAAAATTGTTAGCATCACGTCAAAATATATAAGCTAAATGTCCTTAAATCAAACGCTAACAAGTTTACGAGCAGCGTTTTTCTTACTTTGCGTGTCTGTAAATTTCGATCATCATGGATGAAAATACATTATCAGCGCGTGCGTGCACGATGAAATTGACGTTTACCAACATTTACCAATAAACATCTAATCCTTCCAAACCTAGCTATAGGCAGCCGCGTGATTTAAACAGCAAAGGAAACAAAGGCAGCTCAAATCCATTGTGTGGGAAGCCAGGTACTGGAGTAGGTCATGCTGAAAAACATCCTTATTCCAAAAGAGAAGGTTGTAACCAGGCTAGGTCTGAAATGCACGGATGCAATTATCAATTCAGTTCAAGTGACTGGGATATTAAAAGGTTCCAAACTGTGAACAATTAATTTACAGTAAGATTAACATAAACCTCCTCCAATAATTAGCGGGAAGGAGAGGCCGATAAGCATTGCAATTTTATGGGTGTTAATGCGAAAAAAGTAATTTGCAATTGGTAATGCAGGTCAGGCACAGATGTTTCAGCTGATAATCCAGCACAGTCAACCGCAGCGCGTGTCAACGTCATTGTCTGCAAAAGGGTGTCGTAAACAATGGGTAAGAGGAGGGCTACAAACTGAATCTTAGCTAGTGGGACACGCACAGAAACGTAGAGATGAGTTTATGGATGCTGGGTGGTTCTCAGTCTTTTGAGGCAAATGATAGTTTACATTGCCTGCACCAACCAGTGCCCATTGCCTTCTGTTCAGTTGCTCATACTTACCCCTCGTGGAAACTGTTTGCTTGACAATGAATTACAACATACACAGCTGAATGGCAGCTAGGGTGACCAGACAGCAAGTGTGAAAAATCACTGGACAGGGGTGTAGTGAGGCGGCCTGGGCCCCGACGGCCCCTGAGGGAGAGGAGCCTGAATTGGCACCCAAGTGGGCGGAGCCACCGCCACCTGTTCCCGCCCCCCGGAAGTCAAGGGGCGGGACAGGAAGTATAAGAGCCAGGCCCCAGCCCTCAGTTAGACCCCAGCGGCCGGAGAGGCCAGACGTGCCGGTGCGAGCTCCGGCTAGACCGAGCCTTTCCAGAGCCAGGTACCCCGACGCGGACGGACCGAGCCTCCCCAGAGCCAGATACCCGGACGCCGGCCGACCGGACCTCCCCAGAGCCAGGTATCCCGACGCGGATTGGCCAAGCCTTCCCCAAGCAAGGTACCCTGACGTAGACTGGCCGCACTTGCCCCGAGCACGGTACCCCGAGGAGGGGCCCGAGCGCCCCCCTGACCGGAGACCGGAGGAGCGACCCGACCCAGACGACCCTCTGCAAGCTGAGGAACCCATGGTGTGGGACCCCGCTGTCGAGCCCGGCGAGGAGCAGGTACCAATGGAGGGGGAAATGGAAAGCAGCCCGGGGGTAGCTGACCCCAGTCTAGCTACAACAGAGAGCGAACCAATGTCAGTGTGTTGCGGTCAGGACCCCACCGACACAGCGGCAGACTGACTGCCGCTCTTAGGGCCCCGGGCTGGGACACAGTGGAGTGGGTGGGCCTGTGTCCCCCCTGCCACCCCACTTAACGGGTGGCAGCCTCCCCCTCCAGCCAGCGCTCTGGCACCGCAACTGAGCTATTGTTTGCTGCCCTGAAGGAGTGCTTGTTGCCCCACCCTGACTGAGGGTCTGGGGCGTCCCGAGTTTGTCCGTGCTCAGCTCCTGATACCCAGACCTGAGCCCGAACCCCTGAACTATTATTTGTTGCCCCGCCCTGACTGAGGGCCAGGGCCTACTAACTCTGCCTGGGCTCAGCCTGCAGGAAGGTCCTGAGCCCCTGGACTATTGTTTGTTGCCCCGCCCTGACTGAGGGCCTGGGCCTACTAACTCTGCCTGGGCTCAGCCTGAAGGAAGGTCCTGAGCCCCTGGACTATTGTTTGTTGCCCCGCCCTGACTGAGGGCCGGGCCTTAACTCCTGACTTTACTGCTCAGCCTGAAGGAAGGTTCTGAGCCCCCTGGACTATTGTGTGCTGCCCCGCCCTGATTGAGGGCCGGGCCTGAACCCCTGACTTTACTGCTCAGCCTGAAGGAAGGTTCTGAGCGCCCTGGACTATTGGGGGTTGCCCTCCCCTGAATAAGGGCCTGGGACGTCCTGAGTTTGTCAGGGCTCAGCTCCTGATCCACGGAGCTGAGCGCCCGAACTATTGTTTATTGCCCCGCCCTGAGCTAGCGCGGGGCTTGACTGACTTTGTAATCCCCAGCTCCGGCAGTGAGGACCGGAGCCCGGGCCTGAGTTACTGCCGGACCCTGACGGAGAGCAGGAGCTCATTGCAGAGGCCGTGTACCTTTGGCCTAGTCCCTGCCAGAGGGGCGGAACCCTGAGACCGATCCAGGCCGTGTAGTGAGGCGGCCTGGCCCCCGACGGCCCCTGAGAGGGCCCGACCCCCGCACCGGACGTTTACAAGGGGGTAGGGGGTAATAGGAGCCTATATAAGAAAAGGACCCAAAAATCAGAACTGTCCCTATAAAATCGGGACATCTGGTCACCCTAATGGCAGCTAGACAGTGGTGTGTACAAGGGGCCAAGAACAGACTCAACGCTAATAACATGGAGAATGGGAGACTAGTGTACTTGTTGCAAAAGGCTTGGCAATACCACTGGTTTGGAACAGCTGATGTAGGGCATCCATTTGCTTGTGCTTTTTGATCTTTGCAATACTAATGTGATCTCTAACCTTGCAGATGTGGTTTCTGTGACTCCGCAACCAAATTGACCCTCGGCATTAAGAGCCTTGTCCTGAGCGCCAGCCCAGGGAAGACTTCTGCTCCATCACCTGATGAATCTCATTTCATCTAGGGAAGAACAGACAAACAAAGCCAATGTTCTTCCTGGAAAAGTGAAACAAGCGACCAAGAAAGGAGCATTGTCTGGCTCGGAGGAGCTAAGCCGTGGACACAAATCTCCAGATGAGAAATTACCTCTTCCCTGATTTCATAAGCATTAGCCCAGATCACGGCATTACAAGTATCACGCCAAGAGTGGCAGAATGGTGGTGAATATCTCATCATAGTAACATTTAGCACTTATTAGCAGGCCTTGGTAAGGGGATGATGACAAGCAACGTAACAATAAAACAATTTACAAAGACTAATCCAAGCTAGCCAACTGCAAGACGATCAGAAACAGCATAATCTACAGCTCTTCAGCAGGGCTTTACTTTATCAGCACATGGAATGGAAGAAAAGTTTGGAACAGTCAGGGCTTGTCTACAGTTAGAAATTGACCAAAATAGCTATTCTGAAGTAGTTATAAATCCACACGTGGACATTCTTATGGCAGAATCAGAGTGCTTTTTCCCAATTTAATGTAATCCACTGGATTCTGGGATAAATATTCGGGAGTCAGTGTTTTGGAAAATGTTCAAGTATAGACTAGCCCTTAGGGATGAGCATCCCCCTAAAAGGTTTGGCGTGTGAGTTCAGAGGCGTCATGCACAGCCCAGATCCGGTAAGGCTGGTTAGATCCTTACAGGCCCAGACGAAAATAAGGATCTTCCCAGGGAGTTTCAGTCACTTAAGAAGTTTGACATCAATGCAGGAAACTGTCTCAGAAATGAAGAGACAACATTTCTCTGAGCTGCAAACGCTGCTCTTCACAAGAGGTTCCTTTTCCAAGGAGTTTGATTCTTAAGGGTTGGTTTTGTGACTTCTTCCTTAAAAACCCATCTTTCTACATGACCTTCCAGGAGACCTTTCAGCCGTTTACATATCCAAAGAGTTGTATAAACACACGAGCTAATTAATACTAATTAATCCTCATGTTGAGAAATACTATGCCATCAAGTAATTAGAAACTGTTTCATAACATGCTTGCACAAAGCAGGGGGCAAAGTTAAATTCAGCATTTCCTACTGGAATGTGCAGCCTTAAAGCTCCTTTCATGTAATTTTCCATGGAATACCCCCATGTACAAGCACAGAACAAAGGGCGAAGGCCCTGATCCTGCAGTAAGTTCCTTGCATCGCATGTTTTCTCCGCATGGAGCTCTGAAGGATTGGAACCTTGCTGTAAAAAGCAGGGCTACTACATCTGTTACACCACCATCTGGGGAGAATACTTCAGCTTCTCCCTTTAAGGAGACACCACATTTTGTACTGCTCAAAAGGTCCTACTGCATTTTTGCTCTAGGGCTGAGAACTGCAGCCATTGCAAACCATCTGTGTCGGGAAAGCGGAGACCCGTATAATTCACAGATCCGGAGGCCTGCACTTCTCTGAATGGATGGCTACATGAAACAGTACAACCAGGGTAACACTAATATTCCTCACCTTGTCAATAAAGGGAAACCGAGTGCAGTTACGGGGCCACTCCAGACTTCCTCCTGTCAGGTATGACGAAGGATTTCCCAGTCCCCACCCTGTTGTGACTCATGAATTTTATGCCCACCAGGTGTTGATCCCTTTCCTCTCCCATCACACACACACACTCCCTGCTCCCACAGAAGTCAACGGCATGGGACAAGGCTCACTGGGCTTATAGGAGGCATTGGGCCTGATTCTGCACCACTGAAATCAATGGGAATTTTCCCATTGACTTCACTCTGAGTGGAGAACACTCAGCACCTCCCAGGATTGGGCCCTCCGTATTTAACAGCCACCTCTGAATGCCACCGTTGTAACAAAGTTAATGAACACGCTACCTCTGTCAGCAGAAAAAGAGAACACACGGCCAGCGCTGACATTTTTGATGAGCCCAATTAAAACGTAAAGCTTTTGAGGTTTGTTTCTCTCTTTTCAAGTACACCTTGACGTCTGAATCGTTGGAGACTTGGGTTCTGGTAGGTTTTTTTAGTCTCTCTTTAGACAGTTTCATTTCAATGGGCCACAGCGTTTCTCCTTCACGTTCCCGTGCTGCTACTAATGATCCCATTAGACGGCTCAAAAAAAATAAAAATATATCAAACATTACGCTCAAAAAATTCACTCGTCCTTCAAGCAGTCCTTCTGGTTGCGAGGCTCCCGTTTAAGAAAGGGGAAAGATGACCTTATGATTAAGAGTTGGGTTGGGATACAGGAGAGCTGGGTTCAAATCACAGAGGTGCCTGGTGTCACACCCCTCTCGTGCCTCAGTTTCCTACTTGGAAACTAGGGATTGGCTTCCTTTGTCTTGTACCTATTTAGACTGCAAGCTTTGGGAGCAGAAAAGTCTCTTACTATGTATCCGTACAGCGCCTAGCACCGGGGGGCCCTGATCTTGGCCAAGGGCTCGAGGAGCAACCATAATATAAATAGCAGCATGGGTGGGAAAAACTGGAATAAAGCAGAAACCCCTGGGATTATCCATTCTTGCAGGTCTGGAAAGTGGCCAGCACCCTGTACTTAAACTAAATCAAAATTAATAAAAAAACTGAGGCTCTTAAAAAGATGCATTTCAGAGACTTTGGGATTCCACTGGGATTTTTTAAAAAAACATATTTTTACATATGTAACATCACTCATCTCTCACTGTTCATGTGTAGATCTCAATGCACTTTGCAAAATAAACCAAATATCGTGATCCCCATTTTACAGATGGGAAGACAGAGGCACACAGCCAGGAAGTGACTTGCCCATTGTCACAAAGCAGGTCATTGACAGAGCTGGGAATGGAACTCGAGTCTCCTGAGTCCAAGTCTCACCCCCTTATCCACCGCCCAAGTAAATGGGTTTTTGTAACAGCAACAAACAGCAGCAGGGGAACAATCAAAGTCCCTTTAATCCTTAGTATGGAGAAATGGATTTTCCGACAGCCCAAAATATAACTACCTTTGCAATAATCTCAGTTCTGCACAGGAGGGCTAGCACAGTGCAATCACCAAACTGGCTGGCTTAGACTGAATCAGAAACTCGTCCCACTGCCAGAGCAAAACTAGGGATCTCCCACCCGTCGTACACTAAATCACACACATAACTGCTTCCGAAACAGCAAGGGAATTTAGGTTAGATAAAAATAAACCCCATGGAGATAGCGAATGTGTTGGAAAGGATAAGGGCCCGGCCCAGCGGTGCGGAAGGCTGCTTGAACATCAGCCTGTTTGCATAAATGCTTTTCAGTTCAGCAGCTTAAATTGGGGGAATGGCGCCGAGCGGCAGGTATGGCCTTCGGGTCACTCCTCATGAGCAGGGCACAGAGAACGGAGAAGGAGCTCGTAGGGTTTGGCTTGTTCTTCTCCCGTTCGGCAAGTCGCTAGTCACTTCCATCCCTCGCATGCCATAGTAGTCGCCATCATCCTGGGCATTTCTGGGGCCCCTTTCACCCGAGCGCGTTGCTCCCTTTGTTAATACACTGCACAAACACCCCTGTTGTCAAGAAACTTGCAGCAGGGCCTGGTCCCCCAGCAAGACTGAGGAGAACGCAGCACAGCTAAAACTACAGGGGCAAAGGGGGGGGGGGGGTGAGCAGCACGTAATCCAAACAACTGGCATGTAAACATGGCACAGTGGTTGAAGCCTCTTACTATGGGGAAGAAGTTTACGGGGCCTTTAACTACCTCCAGTGTTCAGGTTACTCAGTTTTAACAGCTCAGACAAAGAAGGGACCTCCAGCCTGGCAGTGTCGATGAACACAAAAGAGTTCAGGACCCACTCCGAGAGAAGAGCACCGCCATCAGCCACTCAGATACCACAGTGATGGATCCGGTCCTGGAACAGAGCTCCTGTGGTACTGAGATGTCTCCAGTCTGTCTCTACCCTGACTCTGCTGGCCTTGGGAGGTCTGACTGGATCGTCGGTATTTATTCAATGTTGGTTTTATTCTCCAGTGCAAAAAACACGCTTGAAACGGGAACAGTTTAGGGTGACCGTGTGTCCGGTTTTCGACCGGAACGCTCAGTCGAAAAGGGACCCTGGTGGCTCCAG
Organism: Chrysemys picta bellii; assembly: GCF_011386835.1. Taxonomy (NCBI): domain Eukaryota; kingdom Metazoa; phylum Chordata; order Testudines; family Emydidae; genus Chrysemys; species Chrysemys picta. Next base: position 7,612,781 of record NC_088811.1, on the reverse strand, counting down.
TCAGCACCGCCGACCAGGCTGTTAAAAGTCCAGTTGGTGGTGCTGTGGAGCTAAGGCAGGCTAGTCCCTACCTGTCCTGGCACCGCGCTGCACCCCAAAAGCGGCCAGCACATCCAGCTCCTAGGTTGGGGGGGGGGGGGGGGGGAAGAGAGCCACGGGGCTCTGCACACTGCCTCTACCCCGAGCACCGGCTTCTCACTCGCACCGGTTCCCAGACAATGGGAGTTGCAGGGGTGGTGCCTGCAGGCGAGAGCAGCACACAGAGCTGCCTGCCGCGCCTCCGCCTAGGAGCTGGACCTGCTGGCTGCCTCCAGGGTGCCGGGTGGAGTCAGGACGGCCAGGAAGCTGCCTTAGCCACCCCGCTGCGTCGCTGACTGGGAGCCGCCAGAGGTAAGCCCATGCTCCAACCCCCCTGAAACCCAGAGCCCCCTCCTGCACCCCAAACCCCCCATCCCAGAGCCTGAACCCCCAGAACCCCCTCCCACATCCTGAACCCCTCTGCCCCAAACCCCTCATCCCTGGCCCCACCCCAGAGCCCGCACCCCCAGCTGGAGCCCCCACCCCCTCCCGTATCCCAACCCCCTGCCCCAGGCCAGGGCCCCCTCCCATCCCCTGAAAACCTCTGCCCCACCCCCCAGCCTGGAGCCCCCTCCTGCACCCCAAATGCCTCAACCCCAGCCCCACCCCAGAGCCCACACCCCCAGCTGGAGCCCCCACCCCCTCCCATACCCCAATCACCTGCCGAGCCCCCTCCTGCACCCTGAACCCCTCAATTCTGGCCCCACCCCAGAGCCTGAACCCTCAGTTAGAGCCCTCACCCCCTCCCACACCCCAGCCCCATGAAAGTGAGTGAGGGTGGGGGAGGGCAAGCCACAGAGGGAGGGGGAATGTAGTGAGCAGGGGGCAGGGCCTTGGGGAAGTGGGGGGAGGAGGGGCTTGAGTGTTCCGTTTTGTGCAATTAGAAAGTTGACAACCCTAGTTACTTTGTCCATGTAGCAAACACAGAGATTTCTCCCTTGGTTCTGAAGGCAGATATTTAAATGGTCCCTTCTTGCTTGACTACTCCCTTGATTCCTTGGTAGTATCAAGGATTTGTACCAGCACACTTCTGGGAATAGTAGTTGAGCTTTTCAAAGCCATCTAAGGGCTTTAGCTACCTAAATCCTTTAGTCAGCTTTGAAAGAGCCCAGTGTCTATTAGTCATCTACTGCTGCAGGGCCACAAGAATGGAACACAAAGCAAGCTGCGTAGGACCTATATAAATAGCTTTTTAAATAAACATTTCTCGGTGACAAAGTGCTGGGTTGTATTTTTCTTTTATAGGACTATTGAAAACCTGGGGAACATTCCCACTTTGGGCTATAGCCATTTTAACGTTCAAGATCCCGATTCAGCAAAGCATTTGAGCAGACGCTTAATGCTAAAACACAGGTTTAAGTGCTTTGCTGAACACAGGTGGACTTAACCCTAAGCCTGTGCTTTGCCGAAGTGGGGCTAGAGAATTGTTGTGACGATACTGTTTAAAATGCGTGTCCCTTTTAAAGCAAGCGAGAAAGATAATACTGTAGAGTACAGCTGAGACCAATTCGTCTACAGCCCCAATCCTGCTCTCGCTAAAGAGAACAGTAAAAATCAGCTGCAGTCAGAGAAGTCTCAGGCCCAATATGAACGTGTTTCTCACAGCCACGCATGAAGTTCTGTATCTGTTGACTCAGACGCACAAGTATGTCATAAACAACCTCCCACCCCAAACGGACTGACGTTTAAAAACACATTGCACTTTCCTTCTACGGCGTACAGCACATGTGCATCCTACTGCAGGCTACAACATGTCACCCAGGTTTCCTTTGACAGCCAAAGCGCGTGGAGTCACGTCTTCCAGCAGACGGGCTCAGCCACTTTCCCAGCAGCCCAGCGAGGTTTGGTATAATGCCGAGACAGGTTTCCTCAGCAGCGTTTCTGGTGAGACGATGGAGGTACTGAAATAGTTTTAGGCCCCCCCATGCTCTCTGTAGGGCAGGAGAAGTATATCTATGGGCCGGATCCTCAGTTGGCATAAAAGTCAGCATGGCTCGGTTGAAAGCAATGGAGCTCAGCTGAGGATCTTGTCCCATACACTAGAGGGTTACAAAGTCAATCCCCACAGAGCTAACTGCACACGGCAGACAGCATATGCACCCCTACAGTTATGGCAGGGTCCAGATGAACCTATCTGCTTGGATTTTCCCCACTAAATAACCCTAGAATAATTATTATTTATTTATTTTTACTACTTATTGGCTGTGGGCCATCCTGCAGACACTGGCTACCTACCAGCCCCCTTGACTACTAGCCCCCCCAGACAGTAGTAACAAATTTCACTGATCTTGCTCTCAGTGGTGAATGCTACGCTTGGTGATTCCAATCAGACACACCTGTCAAAGCCAAGGCCCTACCATGATGTTCATGCCCTGCATTTAGGTGCTCAGAACGGTGCATAGGGGCAAATGGACATCACTCAAGTCCAACTTAAGCCCTATTTTGGAGGCTTGAGTCATGCACAGACCTTGTGCCAGCCCCGTGTACAGGGGTGATTGGTATCCCTACTTCCAGAGTTCAGTATCCAAATGCAGGCTTTGGACATCCCAGCAAGGGGCCTACATTTGAAAACTGTGCTCCTCATTATGCAATCAGGTATTAAAATTGCAGGCAGACTCTTACGCAATCATTAGTAGTCTCATCTTCTCCTGGGTACCAATAGGAGGGTATCGGATGTTTCTCTCAGACTGAATAGTCTCAGAGGATAGTCAACGGACATTGGTTTGCTAGATCCTTTTTGCCGTAAAAAGAAAAATCCCACAAAGCTGAAGGCTCAAAAGAGCCCCTCTCAGGCGGCTAACGGCACGTTCCTCCATGCATCACCCACCCCGGAGACTTATAAACCTGTAGCCAATTGCAGCAACATCCTCATCAAATGGCCTAACTCAACACAACACAGTTCTGGCATCTACACGGCCAAGCTAATCCCCAGCGGGCCTTTGTAGCACATTGATTAAGAGAAACACAGAAAAGGAGAAAGAATGCGAGGTGTGTGGACTGAGTGATAGGGCACTGGATTGGGACTCAGGAGATCTGGGGTCTATTTCCAGTTCTGCCACTGATCTGCTCTATATCTCTGGGAAAGCCACTTCACCCTCTGACGCTCTCCCTTCCTACCCTCTGCCTGTCTTGTCTATTAAGACTCTAAGCTCTTTCGGGCAGGGACCATCTCTTACTCTGTGTATGTAGGTGTATGCATTGTGCTTAGGACGATGGGGCCCAAATCTTGTCTGATACCACCAGGCACAACCATAAAACAAATAAAAAATAATATATTTGAATGAAAAATGATCTTCCAGATCAATGGATATCAAAGCAGGCTTAAAACTGACCCCTCCAAAAATCAGACAGACTGACTTACTCAGCAGAACTCTGCCTATTGTTAGTCACGTACCATGGACAAAAGGATGCACCCATTCTTTTGTTATGCCACCACATTTCATATTTATCCCTCTCCTATGAATTATACAACATTTACTCCAGAGCTCTACATGCAAATTCACTCTGATGCTTTCTTTGGAGGATGGGACATAAAGTGTTACAAAATTCCTTGACCATTTTTGAAGTTCTCGTGCAGCAAAAATAAGTTTAATTTCTTTTCTCCTCCACACACACTTGTGGACCTCGAAATATTCCAAAATAAATTGGGGGTGTAGGGAAACAGATTTGCAGATCACAGGGCTTTGAGCAAAGGTACAATAAAAAACAATCAGTATGCATTTGTGCAGTTTGCAGTCTCAAGCAAAAGAGAGATCCTCATAAATTGAATTAAGTCTTTCCACTGACAATCTGGATGCTTCTGGAAATAAGAACCATATGCAAATAGTTTATAATTTAAGGGTGATACGGTATTTTCAATGATAGGTATTCAGATGCATCATAAACAGCCTGATTTTGACAGTGGAGAATGCTATTGGGGTCAATTGAGTTCCTAGGCACCCTGCACTTTTGAAAATCAGGCCATTAATCTAAATGCCCAACTCCAGCCCCGTTTTTGAAAATCGTGGCCTAAATAAAGAAACGTACCCACTCAATTCTACTTACTTAGTCTGGGCCCAATTCTACAAAGATAATGTACGTAGGTAACTATATTCAAGCAAGTAGTCCCACTGGTATCCGTGGGATCACTCATGTTTGTAAAGCTATTCACACGTGAATATGCATGATCACGCCCTTACAAAGGCACAAATTCTTAAAAGGCAGAGTTTGAGTCAGTACCACAAACTAGAGAGTATTGGAGGGGGGGAGAGAAACTCCTGCACTCTCACATAATCTGAGTTTATTCGGAGGCATGAGGCCAGTAATTCCCCGCTGTACTCACATACCAGCTAAATCTAGATCCAAGCCACCGCGCAGCACACGTACACAGACACACAGACCAACCTACCCAGGACACCACTCTTCCATTGAAGCACGGTAGCTTTGCATTGTCATCCGAGATCTCCTCCTTCACCACCCTGAAAAATAAAACCATCAAGAGCTTGTATCAACATCAGATCCAGGTGGGCAGCGTTTAACAGGTTCTAATCCGGGACATCAAGACAGTTCTTTGCTCTGATCATCCCAACGTAGCACGGAGACCATAAACTGTAAGTAATGCTCCAGTCCTTTAGAAGGCATAATTGTACTCCTATGCTTTTTGTTCTGTTCATCTCCTAAGGTATCTACTCCTATAGAGGGAATGCTGCTGGTTCTGATGCATTTCCTGTTCAATTACTCTGCATGCCATAAATTTAATCCAGAAGAGGGTTATTCATCTACTGGACAAAAAATGCTGGCCAGGTCAGTAAATGGGTCTGGTGGGCAAGCTGTCAACTCCCCTCTGGCTATGGAGTCCAGGATGTTCAGAAGTGAAGTCTCAGTAAATGTTATTTTAGCTGGGGACTTTTCATCTTAGTGATTGTTGAATCTGGGAAAAAGGCCAACATGAGCATCAAGATGCGACTGCCACCGGTTATAAACGTATCTCAGTAGGTTTGCAAAGGGCTAGACACACATTTTAGTTTGAGTTGTTTTTTTGAGAACCAGATGCACCAAGCAGGATCCTGTATAAAGAGGTAGATTCAAAGCCCTCTGAAGTCTTTTCACCGACTTCAAAGTGCTTTGGACCAAGCTCATAGAGAGAACACCAGATTCATTTCACATAGGCCACCAACCAGATAACAGTGTATCAACTTCCACTACAACCTGGAAGTAAAAGCTACTCCAGTATCAAATCTCTGTACGTTGCCTGTACTACCCCCTTGCTGCACCCTGCAGCTGTTCCTACAATTGAAGACAGACAGTTATGAACACTGACAATTCGTTTTTTTCACTTTTCTTGATCTGTCCAAGTTATATACAAAAAACTGAATGTGTATGAGAAAGACACAGCCAAGATCAACAGACCCCAGGTCTCTGGAAGGACTTCAGATGGGAACTCGGTGCAGGCAGAAGCGGCAGAATCAGGCCCAGAGGTGGTGGGATCCTAATGATTTTAACATCAGTAAGTCTCCAGCACTGTACGGGTCAAGCCCCCTCTAGAGGGTAGGAGAAAGAGTGCAGAGGGAAAGAACAGAAAGGAAGCAGGTGGAGGAAGGGTGTGAGGGGTACAGCTGTTACAGCTAATGATAAAGGAAAGCAATGCACCATGTGTTGGGTCACATTTCTCTCTTGTTTTACAACCCAGTTCTTCACATCATCTGAAAACAGCAGGTGGAGCGTGATCAGCAGTGACTGTCCATCTGCCAGAGGGAACGGCAGTCATTTTCTTAACTCTGGCGTCTCACTCCTGCCTTGCCATTCCAGGACAGCCTCTAGGCGCTATTGTGCTAGGTGCTGCTCGCACACAGACCGTTCACACTGAACGCCTCACAATCTGGATGGACAAGCCAGAGAAAGTTCTTAAATCCCAGTCTGTGAAATGGGGATAATAGACTAATCTTAAAGGACTCCCCTGAGGTCACACAGGTAAGTCTGAAGCAGAGCTGGGCTTTGAACTCAGATCCTCTGCAGCACCACAGTCCAGCCCCTTTGCCCCAAGGCCATCCCTTCCCCTTAATTCAAGCACCCTGCTCTCCACTCTTGGATCATCATTTTTCTCTTGCCGCTAATAAAGTTCTCTGGTTCCCCCCCCCGCCCCACTCCCCTTTCCGAAGTGTTCACAAAGCTGCGGCCTGCCCCAGGGGGATATGGAGGAGCGCCACGGTGCAGCTGTAGCTTGGAGTTCTTTTCCCTTGCAGAAGTGTGATGCCAAAGCTGTGTGATCTTCGGAAGGAGACAAATGAGGCGTTATTGTTAATCAGCTGCATGCATCTCCAGAAATGCCAGGGAGCAGAACGGAGCATTGCCCCTTCTCGCAGGCTGCTGCGGGCAGCCGCCGGAACCACAGAGGCTGTGCAGTGGGAGAGATCTTACCCTTCAGCTCCTCATTCTGCTAACAGCACGGGCTGGCACCAGAACAAAGGTAAGATCCCAGATCTGAAGGGGTCAATATTTCATTTATTTTTGGAGGTCCAATTCAAGCGTCTCAACTCCCAAAGGAGGAGCGGCACCGCCGTATGCCATGCCAGCTACGTAGGAAGGAGGCGCGTATGTTTGCTAGCAAGAGATGAAGCGTGTCAATTTTGTTTTCCGTGGGGCAGCCTCTAGTTTGCTTTCTTAAAGACACCCTACCCTCTGAACTAAAAAACCCTCCTCCCCCAAAAGCTTCCTCTAAAAGGAGCAACCCAGCTCGCTTTCACAGAACGTTTATTTCCATGTTGTTTGATTGCTGCTTTATAGTTGCGTAATAAAACAGCAGCAACCCTTGGACATCTGTTAACCAAAAAGGGGACTTGACTCCTCTGTCTTCCCAGAGCCTCCGACATCCATCCTCCCACCCAGTGATCCGCTCTACAGAAGGCGCGCTTTGCTAGTGGGAAGGCAGGCTCAGAACAGCTCCTAAGCTCATGCCTGCTTGAACAAATGCCTCTTCCGTGTGGGACCACACGCCTTGACCACTGCAATCTCTCCCTCCTCTCTCCTTCAGCTGTCTAAGCTCCGGCTGCCCAGCTCCATTTCCACTCCTGATGTCAGTCAGGATCTCCCCACTTTCTTGCGCCTTTATCCCAGTTTTGTCCTGCCTCGGCTGGCCCTCATCTCCACCTGCAGCCACCTTTGCTCTGCCCCAGTAACAGTCCCCCCACCCTCTCTGGCTCGCTGCCTGCTCCATTTCTGCTCCGTGGTCGGCTACCAAGGAAAGGAGTTTTGTGTATGAAGAAGGGATTTGAATGAACAGAAGGAGACGGGACAATGTTATACCAGGACAGAGGATCCCGTGTGGTTTCAACGTACCAGTGGGGAGAGGGGTTGTGCCAGGGCTAAGGGAACTGGAGCAAGGCCCACAGGATCCATTGCTACAGGGATTCACCTCACAGAGAGGATGCGGTAGGGCTCCTGTTCCTCCTCCATCCCCCCACATGCACCCTTGCAGTACACAGCTCAGCTACTCGGACGAGGCTCCTGCACCCTGCTCATCTTTGCACAGTTTGGACACGTTGCAATCATGCATCGGCATCACAATGATCAGGAGTCATGTGACGGCGGGTCATAACATATGGAAATTGGCCATGAAAAAAAAAATGCCCCAAAAATCAGATGCACGCCTATTCCCCCACCCCCGCCCCGCTCCCCAGATACACACCCAACAGGGAAGAACCCAAAGCCATAATCAGAGAGGGGTTCAAGCTGCAAACTTCAAATCCAAGGCAGGGTTGGAATTTCCAACACCCCAAGGTTCAGAGCACAGAACATGGCCCTGGATTTGATTCGGGCCCATCTAGAACAGTTCTAATTCATTAGACCAACAGCAGGCCAAATTCACCCCACCACAATCTCTTTGCAGTTCACGGAGGTGTATTAGCTATGCATTTGGCCCTATGAGATCTAGTCACACGGACTAGCACCACTCTGCAAGATCATCAGCATTTAAAAGCCCGAGGTGACAGTATAGCAACTGTCATCCCAACATCCTTTACAAACAGGAACGATTCCAGCCACCTCTGGCACGCGGCACAGCAGCTGTTTAACAGCAGGCAGGAACACTTCATGGTACTTTGGGGAAGAAAGTGAAAAGAATTCTGTATCTCAATCAAAACAGCTAGGGGGCAACAGGCAGGGTGATTTAGGGCCCAATCCAAACCCTTTCAGTGAATGGAAAGATACCCTTTGGATCAGGCCTCAGGGAGACACAATGTAATTGCCCAAGTTAGAATTTGGACGCTACACCTGAGTTGAGGCCTCTGCTCCTACAAAAATTGCCTGTGGAATCTCTGAAGACAGCAGAACAGACTAACCTCTAACCCCATGCAGTTCACATGCTGACTCAAGAGAAAAATCACCCGCCGGGGTCAATATCATTACTACTCACTCCCGAGTTCTCCTTAAGAGGTCTCCCAATTCGAGTACTGACCACACACACAGACCCCCGTGTAACAGCCTCCATCCACCTATGCAGCTCCCATTGATACAGCATGAGCAGTGTGCGCAGACGGAGGACACAGGATTGCCATCAAACGCATTCCCAATTAAAAGGGCAGCAACCGTTCCAAACAGTGTCACACTGGAAATGAAAATCAACAGCCATGCCAAAAAGCTTCCTGACATCAGAATCCTGATTCTGAACTCTCCTCCCCTGAGGGTAGCACAGGAAAGGTCACAGTCTTCCCGGTTTGCTCCAGCGTCACAGAGCAGAATCAGGGTCAAAGATTTTTAAACCTGCTCTTAAAATGGTCCTCAATTATTCACTCAACTCTGTGTAACCTCCAGTTTTTACCAATTGGAGAGTTTAACTTTTAAGGTGTTTGTTTGTTCTAATGTTTAAATGCCCAGCAGCACAGGGCAGCGGGAGAAGATTGCTCACACTCTTCGGGGCAACCCACTGGCTTTATTTATTTATAAATAAGTAAATACAAACCAGACATTCAAGTGACACTATTAGGAAGAAAACAGACATGCACCCCCAAACTGGGCTCAGTTCCAGGGTTTCCTTTCAAAGGGCTTCGTTCCACATTTTTACCCCTTACATTTTTCATCCGAGGCTTCTCACGCCTTGAATTCTGAGTTCAAACAAGCCCTCCGATTCAAAGCAAAACTCAGCCAGAAATGAGGTTTGGGGTCAAAGCATCACATTCTTCATGCCTTCTGCCCAGAGCCAACAGACTGCCCAAGTTAACTCAAGAAGCATGTGCCCAATCCTCACCGAGGAAGGATGGCCTTGTGGTGAAGGGGGGGTCAAGAGATCTGGGGTCAACTCCCAACTCTGCCACAGACTGTGAGGCCGCATGCAAGTCATGCTCCCTGGCTCTCACAGTCTGGAAACGGGTAACAACATTGCCTTTGTCTAAGTTAAGCCCTTTGGGGCAGGCACAGGAATACCATAGTGCCTGTAATCAATGCACTCTCCCCCTTGGCAGAGAAGAGATTGGTCTGGGTTCACACGCAACAAGGTCTATATTGAGACTGCTGCACACAGATTGACCCTGTGGTTCTCCCTGGCTCCCACGCTAAATAAAATAGCTTGTACTGCTGAATAGCACTGCACACGGCCTCCCTAAATCCTGGCGTGGACTCCACCGTGATGGAAGAGACGGTTGACTACACTACAGTCAATACCTCTGGAGTCATCCAGATGAATACAGCAGTATCTAAATCAACTAGTGGTTCCAGACTACTGGGAGTAATTAGCAATTGCCTTGAAGCTGTGTGTTCACAACAAATCCCCAGTGAGCCAGCTTCTAGCTCTACTAAACCGTTACAGATGTCATCTTTCAACAGGGCACATTCAACTAGGTTTTTATGACTGTTGCTTTAGGCTAGAGAGAGTTCTCACTTAAACAAGAGAAGATTAAGATTAAGGAAGCGTGAGCTCTGAAATCCCATCATCTTTCCCACCACTCCCCAATCTCGGTCTCAAAACTGCAATCAAAAACCACTCTCAAACGTCAAGGCAAAGCAGGTAGTTCTAGGGGTTCCTGAAAAGGCCAGCGGAAGAGAAGTTTTAAAGAAGAACGAACTGTTTGGGGGGAGGAGGGAGTTAAGCAGGGTGGATAAAAATTGATGATTTTTTTTTCCAGATTTTTATTTAAATTGAATACTTTTTTTAAAAAAAATAAGCCTATTTAAAATTAAATTTGAAATTACAACAACCTGTATCAAGGCCCAAATTTACTATAACCTATAAAAATATTTTAAATTAAATTTCAAAAGTAACATCCAAGCAGTACGTTTGCTGCCAAAGTTTTAAAGAAAATCAGACCACTGCACAGGTGGAAGTCGCTGGCTAAGCACCTGGAACCAGAGTTTGTTGAAGTGCTACACCAGCTTTTGGCAACAGTAGCCTCTTTTGTAGATGCAAAAAGAATATTTTCTTGTCAGTGTATTCATCTAATTCAGTTCACTGACTATTCAGTCCCAGTTCAGAAACTGATTGGGAGCTGAAAAGGCAGGAAAGCTTGTTTTCCTCAAGCAAGCTACGAATAAAAACTAGGTGTGAGGATGAGATCTACTAATTCTAAAATCTTGAAAGACATGGTGTCCAGAAACAATTAGTTCAATTCACTAACTACTGATCATACTTCCTTTGTTTAATAAGTTCGTTTGAAATACAAAACATGTTTTGTCAAGCTTACTTTATTCCCCTATTTATCCAGCACATTCAAGGGAGTTTTATTTAAAAAAAAATTAAAATTCTGTTCTTGTGCATTTTTAATTGAATTATAATTCCTAGCCAAATGCAGTTTGACACTCATCTGGAGTAAAAAAACCAAATCTAGTCAATAAGAAATGAGTCATTCATCATTTTCTACCATAATAAAAAAAGTAAACATTAAGAATCTGATAAATGTAAGTTAAAATATAGAATTCCTTAAATAAATGTGTGGAGATATAATATATCCTCCTAGTTAGCAAAAAGTACCAAATTTAGTGTAGAAGGCTCTATTTAGTTGCAAATCAACTTGTTTTAATAATTACCAACCAATGAGAATCAACGTTTCTATAGTCAAATAAACTAAAAATTACAAATGCAAAACAAGATTAAAATCAATTATTTAAACCAAGGTTTCCTGCTTACTGATTTAAATTGTGATTAAAATTGGTGATTTAAATCAATCCACTCTGTTTTTAAGATACTAAGATCTTGTACCGTGAGTGCTTAAGTTTTGAAAGGGCTTAAATGCTTTGGTGAATGCTCAGAGTTTTCAGTCCGAAAATGCAATAAAAATGCATCACAGAACTTCTGTGTTAATTTGGCGCAATGATTTCACTTCAGATTTGCTGAAATTCCAAGACAAGAGATTATTTCATAGTTACCAGCCTTATACTCTCATTCAGTCCTGAATCGGAGCCAGGCTGGGTGCTTTCTGGTTCATGTGTCACTAGTAATAAAGATTCTGCAGGCCCAGTTCTTCCCTCCATTACAACAACTCTGCAGTGTCACTGTCGTCAATAGGATCGAAGAGATGAAACCGGGGGCAGAATTAGTTAGCAGGAAACCGCAATTTAAATAATTGATTTAAATCTTGTTTTGCATTTGTAATTTTTTTTTTGGTCACCTTGAAGCCTAGTAAATTTCAATACACTGTGGTTATAAGACCACATTTTCCATTATTTATGTTTTTCTCTCCCCTGTTGCTGTGTTGAAGACCCATATGAACCATGGGGAGATGGACTATACTGTGCTGTCAGATGAACAAAATCAACAAAGGGGGAGGGAGGGAATATTTTCTCTCTGTAATATCTGTTAGAAAGATCTTAGTAATAATATTACAACTTTCTTTTTGCATCCAATAGCTGGAAGTTGAAGCTAGACAAATTCCGATAGGAAAGACAGTGTAAATTTTTAATGGTGACAGTAATTAACCATTGGAATAGTTTACCCAGGGTCATGGTAGATTCTTCAATCGCTGACCATTATAAAAAAATCAAGATGGGATGTTCTTCTAAAAGCGCTGCTCTAGGAATTATTTTGGGGAAGTTCTCTGGCCAGTGCGACACAGGTGGTCAGATGAGTGATCACAATGGTCTCTTCTGGCCTTCGAATCTATGAATCCATAGATTTCAAAGCCCTTTGTGCAAAAGAGAGGTAAGTATCAATTTCTCCTTTTTTATACAGGGTCTTCAATGCTGGTAGGCAACACATTTACGGCCAGGAGCATACTTTTAAGCAGTTACTAGAACGGACATTTTAAAATGCCAATTGAGAGTTTATTTCTGTGTTTGCACTTTCCATTGTCCAAAGCAGAGAACAGACTATTCGATTTCACATGCATCAAACTGCAATTTTGGGATTGCAAACACTTGTGCGGGGAGAGGGGTACCAGCTATTGAAATGCTTCCAGTGGAAATTCAATAGTGTCATGGAAATTTCTATTAGTCAGTTTTTGTTTAAAATAAAACCCTACAATTTGGGCCAACTTTCGATCTGACAGCATCCATTTAATCTGGACAAGAATAGGAACCCATTGCCCAAACTTGCCATCAGAGCCACATGGGCAGACCCTACAGCTGGCACTAGGGTGACCAGATGTCCCGATTTTATAGGGACAGTCCCGATTTCTGGGTCTTTTTCTTATATAGGCTCCTATTACCCCTCACCCCCTGTCCCGATTTTTCACATTTGCTGTCTGGTCACCCTAGCTGGCACAGAGCCATTCAGCAAAGCATTTAAGCATATGCTTAACCTTATGCACGTGGCTTCAGTCCCATTCAATCGGATTTAAGCATATGCTTCAGTGTATTGCTGAATCCTCACTGAGGCTCTTCACGGATCCAGCTGCAGGATCAGGACTTAAGATGCTGCAATAATTTTATGCTGGCGGCTACATCTTAAGCTAGTGGCAATTTTGGGTACGGAAATGTCATTTACTGGGAATTATACTCCAATCCTGCACATCCGTATGCACTAGTTTACTCTACTCACGTGAGCAGAGCCAGAGAAGTCAGCAAGGCTACTCACACAAGTAAATTTAAGCCTGTTCAGGTTTCCAGTACTACGGCTCAAGTGTTTGACCTTTTAGGGCCACCCACTAAGCTCAGGGGTGTGGTAAGGGTCACGTGTTGGGAGGCAGCGGGTTATGTTGTTCATCAACTCCCCCCAATCGCTACATTTTCCAAAGGCCTCGGTGGTCTTTAAAAAGACCCCCAATAGCCGTGGAATATGTGATTTCCCTGCTACTCAGCACAGAACGCTTCAGCCGTAGGCTTGCTGGAAAACAGATTCATCAAAGCGACCACTTCCAAAACAATGCACTTTAGCACAGGATCTGCCGGGAAAGGGCTGCTCTGCTACAGCTTGAACTATCGAATACGGCCCCAGGCTACGAGGCAGGAGAATGACAGCCTGTAATTCCCGGCTCGCTCTGGGTAGCAGCAAACAGTGCCAAGAATATCAAATGCTGCAGCCACCACTGATTTCATAAATCATTCTTTGTGCGGAAGAGGCAGCTCTCGGTTCCCAGGAGGTGGTGGCAGTGGGCTTAGGGAGGGAAGGAGAATGAAGCACATGGGTTCGTTCATTCAATTTGGGGACCTCTTTGAAAGCACAGATCAGGCAAAGGCCCCTTACTTGGCTACACAAGAGCGGAGGTTGCAGGGCTCGTGAGGACGACGCGTGTCAGCGTCGGCGCCTGGGGAGTGCTAGAGGCTGCTCTCGCTAACACGCAACAGCGGCTCAGCATCTTGGGATTTGCAGGATCAGGCCCTGAGTGACAAGCTCGCTTCCTAAGCCTGGTCGAGGCTGGCACAGCGAGGAGGAGCAGAGAGGCCGGGCAGCTTCTCGTCTGCCAAAGGACTCCTGCCAAGCAGCTGGGGCAGGACTCCTTAAGTCAGACTGGGGGGGAGGGACAGCTGCATAAGGGGGGGGGGGAGGGGGGAAGAGTAGGATGCCCCTCCCGCCCCGGCTGCCACAGCCTGCCCTATGATAATGAAAGCCATCAAGCCAAGGCCACTAGGCAGCTGGAAAAGTAGGTCCTAGTCCTGACTCTGGAATGGGTATTTGCCAACTAAGCCACACCCTGCAGCCAGATAGAAGCCAGGTAGGTGCAGTGCTTATTCCTGCTAAGAGCAAGCGATTGCCGGACTGGGATCCTGCTATCCCTCTTTATTCCAGGTCTTCGATGTGCCCCTCAAGCCGGGGACTCTCTGGCCCAGGGACTGTCCATCAGTGTGTGTATTGCGCAGTCATCACTAAACAAACAGTGAGCAGTAAAAACACAACCGGGTTCCTGGAACCTGGGATCATCTCCTGGAGGTGGCCTGAGCGTGTCCCAGCAGCGCATCCTACCCTTCCAGTACAAGGGCAGGGCACGCCTCAGGAAGAGTGAGCCGGAGAGACACACTCGCACCAGTATTTTAGATTCACAGTAACTTTGCCCCGTCCTGCCACCTGTCAGCAGAGGTGAACTTTTAAACCTCTCCACCCACCTGCCAGGTAGGTCAAGCGAAGCGCAGAGAGGGGCAGGCACTCACCGGCCGAGCCAGGAACAGAACCCAGGAAACCCCAAGTACTTCTGCTATGGAAAGCTTAGAGCAAGCGGGCACTTTCTCCACAGTGCCTTCTCCAAGGGTCACGTTCTTCCCAGCATTCCATTGGGAGGAGATTTAAAATCCAATTCATACATGGAACCATCAGTCCTGGTAGCAGAAATCACCCTCCTTCCCTCACACTAGCCCCCTGGTCCTCCCCTTTCCTGCCCATCTAGGTTCCTATACCCTCCTCGTGCCCACCCTCTCTCCTTTCGGACTTGCAGCAGAAGCGTCACTTTGAAAACACTCCGAAGAAGAATTTGAGGCCAAGGAGGCATGGCCAGGTGGCACGGCACGGCCCCAGGAGCAGGAGAGCCAGGCTTTGTGTCCGGCTCCGACACAGACTTCAGGTTCTACTTTCCACTGGCCGTGGTAGGGCTTCAAGCAGCCCCCCACCTCCTCTGGCTCTGGGGGGCAGGTGTATGGACTGTGAATTTAAGCTGCCTCGCAATGACAGGAACACTATCTGCATCACCCAGAGGTGAATGCATCCTTAGCCACAGGTGGCCACAGGCCTTGCACAGGGTGACTCAAGCCTTCCCGCGTGGTACCTTGGGCAAATCTCTTCCCAGCCTCATGGCTGCCCAACTTCACAGGCCTCAGCCATTAAATGCTTGAAGCTCCTCAGAGAGAAGGGCAACGCAGCAGGGCAATTTGTCCTAAATTCAAAGCCAATTTGTCTCAGAGTCAGTAAGACGACAGAACTGGAGACAAGCTCATTGAAGCGCGGATTTTAGCAACAGAAGTTCAAACCGCAGCTTCTCACGGGTGCCCACTTTGATTCCACTTATGAAGCAGCGGGTTCCCCCCCCCCACAAAAAAAAACCCACCAGCTGTTTAAATTAGCAGCACAGTCTGCTAATCTGCGACATGTAAACCAGCCCAGAAGTTATTTATATTAACCCACTAGATGTTTTGGCAGACCTTGAGTCTACAGCTCGCCCCAAGCCTCCTAACTGTGCTGTAATCTGCTTCGCTATATACATTAACATGGAACTAGGGGCCAGATTCTCAGCTGTGGGAACCGAAGTTGCTCCACTGAAGTCAGGCATTTCACATAAGTCAACTGAGCTCTACCAGCCAAGGATCGGCCATTACCCCTTTAAATCTGCCCAGAAAGTTTCTCCAGAATACCCAGATTACCTGGTAACATCAGTCTTGTTGGACCAATCTGCAAGGATTAAGACCCCCATGTAGACTATAAACACTGCAAGACATCAAGGCTGCCATGAGATTCCTTGGCAGGGCATAGCACTGACAGATAGGAGATTCTGTCATCATTGTGGGGGTCCACTCTAAAATACAAAGAACGCGTCAGTCCCTGTAAGGACAGAACGTATTTCAGAGTGCACACGGCAAACCAATAGCCAACACTTGCTGAAGCCAACCTTTCCGAGTCTCTTTAAAAAAAAAAATCTCACCCCACTGATCACATGGTGGGTTGGGAGTACTCCCCGGATCAACACAGCTGCTCTAAAAATAGGTCCCTTTCAAAGCTGATTAACATTTCTGTTTTAATTCTCATTAAGAATTCCGAGTATAGTTTTGATAGCTGAGGCCTCGACACAAAAACATGGTTTGTTTAACCATCCCTCCTTGGGGGGGGGGGGGGGGGGGGAGAGGAGTTCACAAAAATAACACCATCCATGAAATGAGCCGATGGGATCTGGCCGGGACACAGTGTTTATTCTGGAAATAGACTAGAAGGGATGGAATCTTTTTGCCAAGCAGGATAAACACCATGCTGCAGCGCAGCATCAGAAGGACCCCGCTTAACACAAAAGATCTACAGCCTTCTGTGATGCTGGAAAACCTTAGATCTCAGCTGCACCCCGCTGAGTTACCGAGCAGGAAACTGGGTTGAGCTGCGGAAGCTTTCAGAGGCAGATCCGCAGGTGCCTCTCTGTGGAAAGCTCATGCAAATGACTCCCTAGCCTAGGGATCTTTCCGCTCAATGCAATAGAGCCAGAACGGAACCTATGCACCATTTTTTGAGCAGTTAAAGGACGACAATACTTTGCATTTCCACACAGGCCCTTGTATGAACCAACACTTGCATAAACCAGTCAGGAACACACATTGGCACACAACACAATTACTATACAATGACACACCACAACAGCAGAAAGTTGGTACTAGAACCCTTTTCCTACAGCTTCCAAAGCAGAGGCCTCTACCACTGGAGCTAAAGGCGAGCTCCCTCAGCTGACAGAAATAGTAGGTCTTTTTTCCTCTTTGTGGGGTCAGCCACTAGAGGCCAACATCACCCAGGCATAAAGCACATTAAAAACTTGCCCCTGGACTCGGTGTTCCCCAGCCTGGGGTTAATGAAGAGACCACCCTGAGAACATATCGGATTAGACCCATTCTTAGAGGTCCTATAAAAAATTCAAAGGACAGAGCTTATGCATTGGGCATTCGGGGAAGCTGCTTCTTTTAAGCAGAGTTAGGATCTCATCAGACTGTCCTAACGCTGAAAAATCCAAGCCCTGAGCGACAGTTATACCAACCTTAACCTCCATTTAGATGGCGCCACGTGAACAGGAGAACTTCCCCTGTTGACAGAGCTACCGCCTCTCAGGGAGGTGGATTCATGCGCCAACAGGAGATCTCTCTCCCATTGACACAGATCATCTTCACTAAAGCACTGCCGTGGCACAGCCTTAAGTGAACACGCCCCTATGCTGAGGGGAGAGAGCTCTCCCATCGGCATAGTCAATCCACCTCCCGGAGAGGTGGTAGCTATGTCGACAGGAGAAGTTCTCCCATCGACAACGCTGTCTACATGGGGGAGGGGGGGTGTGAAGGTCGGAATAACTATGATGCTTAGGGCTGTGGATTTTTCACACCCCCTAGCAATGTAGTTACACCGACACAGGTCTGTAGCGTAGATCAGCCTACCCACTGAAAACCATTAGCACCCACAAAACGAGGTGATGCTTTCTCCAAACTCAGAAAAACTCGGCCCTTTCAGGTTTTATACCACTTGCTTCTGAGGACAGGTAACAAGGCAAGGTCAGGGAGCAGAACCTCCGAGTCCTGCCTCCCAATTTCCTGCATTAAGGAGGCAGCGTGGCTAGTAACGGCTCATGTTATCGCGCGAGACGGTTGAGGATCTCCGCAGGGCACACATGAATGACCAAGATGACAGTGGATCATTTTGGTCACTTCAGTGGCTTGTTAAAAAGAAAAAAAAGTATTTAAATTAAAACAAACTCTGAAACGGAGTGAATCTAATTGAAGGCATGTAACGGGGCGTTAACCTAATCTTAACATTTCAATGTGTGAAAATCAGACCACTCTTGGGAAGAGCAAACATTGCTCCTAGCTGGGTCACGGAGTATAAAGGAGCCTAGGAGGAAAACTTGATGGGAAAACCTATAATGGGAGCAATAAGGTTACTTAGGGGACAGTGGGTAGGTCTATACTGCAACCGGAAGTGTGACTACTACACAGGTAGGCACAGCCACGCTAGCTTTGAGCTGGCCACGCAGCTAAAAAACCAAGAGTGGAAATGCAGCATGAGCTTCGGCACAAGCTAACTTACCTAGAGTCCCCAGCTGGCTAGTACAGCTGGAACTGAAGGCCAACCCGCCACATCTTCACTGCGATTTTTGGCCCTGCTAGCTAGATTAAAGCTAGCATGGGTATGCCTACCCACACTGCAATCACATGTCCAATTGCCATGCAGACAAGACAACATCCCAAGGCTAGTAGCAACCTTGTCTGGGTCTGGGATTTCATGCAAGGGCTCTGGAGAGGAGTGGTCCAGAGGATAGGACAGGAGGTCTAGGTGCATCTGACACGGGCTTGCTGTGTGACACTGAGCATGTCGCTTCCTTCTTTGTGCCCGCTTCCCCAGCTGCAAAATGGGAATAATGCTACAGACCTTTCTTTGAGCTCAGTGGAGGAGAAACACTATCACAGCTAAGTGTTATTTACCATCGATAAAGGACAATCCAGAGCTCTGTTAAACGTGGTCCCCACCACGTAAGACTCAAGAGTACATTTGCAGCCGGGGTAAGGAGGAAGGCAATCAGTCTGGCAGCTTTCACTAGCACTAAAAACCATTAAAAAAAATAAACAACAACCCCACTGGTTGTTACTGAGCACAATGCTCGGACATGGTGGCTCACACTTGAACAGTTCTACGTGTTTCAAACCAGCTGTGTTGGGCTCCCAGCCCAGATCTTCCATTCCAATCTAGCCCAGCCCAGCCCCTTTCCTGCTAGCCCTCTGCCCCTTGCCAGATTTTCCGAACATCACTGGAAGGCAATTTCTAACGTACAGTTCAATATTGCTACTCCGGCTAAAACTTGTGTTGCATTTTATATTAATACCAGTCCCCTCGTACAGATTTTAAAGCAATTTAATTGGGGACAATTCTCCCCTGCTACCACAGTGAGTGGCTCCTCTATTCCCAGGCTGATAACGCTTATGTTGTTTCATAGATGCTAGAGGTGGGAAAGACCTACTAGAGCATCTAGTTCATCCACTGCACATTTCTTCCCTAAGGAACAGGGTAACTTTCAGTCCTGCAAGTCAAGTATTTTCTAGACAACCCTAAAAAGAGACAGGGGGCAAACTGATCTCTGGCTGAAACGTCTATTGAAACAAACATTGTGACTTTAGCGCTGATCATTATTTTTTTCTCCATGATTGGGACTTTCCTGTGACATTAAATACCAATACTAAGCACAGAGGGGTTTTTACCTGCAGAGCTCAAAGCACTTTTGCCAAGCTGGAGAAGTACCATTATCCAGGGCTGCTGGAACAATTTGTATAGTGGGGGAGCTGAGAGCCATTGAACCAAACTGTAAACCCCCTATGGTAATGGAAACCACTTCAAGCCAGGAGGTGTGGCAGAACCCCCAGCACTCCTCCTTCCAGCACCTATGCCATTAGCCACATTTCACAGCTCAAGAAGTTGAAGCATAGAATGCAACACGCTTAAGATCATGCCATCAGTCAATCAACGGCACAGGTGGTTAAAATGCAGATATCCTGTTCCTAGGTGAGTGGCTTTGTCACTAGACCAGGCTACCTCCCAAAATATTTCTGACACATTTTAGGTATATATTTCACACACACACACACACACACACACACACACACACACACACACACGCACACACAAATTTTACAAAACCTAACACAAACAGAAAGCTTTTTTTTTTTTTAAAGATAGTTCATGTAAATCGTTTTTTTGTTTAAAAAAACAATCCCCTGCCGCACAGGAAACCTAAACACCGTAGCATCTTGCGAGGGGCTGAGACTCACAATGCAACAGTAATTATAAGACAGAAAGTGACACAGCACCCCAGTTTCACTGAGTGCAGACCAGAATAAAGCGAACAGGCTGCACGAACAGAGCAAAGCAAATTCCATTTCTAAAACCTCTTTGAGTTGTAATACTCTAGGGTGGTTTTAGTAGCACAAGGAAGGAACCAACACATGGGAATTTCATTCTGACATCATTTCAAAATGGAAAAAACCTCATCTGAGAGGCATCAGGCGCTTCCACTGGGGGTGCGAGTCACAGAGTGCCCAGCTGAGCGAAGTGCAAACATTGATGCATTGGCAGAGAGTGATAGAATAGCGAACAAAAGGAATGATACCGTTACTGAATACAGCATTTGCTTCTCCCTCTCCTCCTTCAAAACCACTTAGGAAAAATCCACCAGTTCCGCGATGCATCCAGCAATGCAGACCGCACACTGCTCTGCCTTTGCACTGCACGATGGTACAGCACAGTTTCGTATCCTTGAGATGAAAGCTTCTCTGGGGCAGGGAAACTGTTATTTCTCGGGCACCATTCACCTATCATACAGCACAGTGCTCACATGGGGCACTAAGAAATGATATGAAATAAAGAAGTGGTGTGTGGAGCTTGATTAAGTTTAGGCTACAGCTTAAGATTTGATTTGACAGACAAGGGGACAGGCTCTGTTCTGATGATACTCAAAGCCAAATCAATGCACAAGGTCAGATTTCTACCCAACCTGGCAGAAGTCTCTCAAAAGTTGATCTTGCAAGAGCTGGACTTCCAAAATCCACATTGCCAAGAACAGGCCACTTCCACTTCCACAGCCAAAACGGGAGAGGAATCTAATCCAGATATTCTAACGCAACCCTGTCCTATCCACCCCAACACACAAACTTTAAACTGGATTACTGGCACGTGTCAAGTTAAGCACGCATCTAAGTCTTTGCCGGACTGGGCCTAAGTGAGGTCAGGAGACAATAGTATTTGGGGTCAGAATAGAACAGAACAGTTTAGACAAGAACATGCCTGTGACAGGACAGGAAGTGAAACATAACTGGATGGTGAAATCGACAAGCTTGTATAAAGATGCCAAACTTTTCTCTTGGATGTCCCCTGTTAGCCGGTGTTAGGGCACTGCATCAGTCCGCTGAGTAAATGTTGCTGACCCACTGTGGCAGAAGCATTCACCTGGAATAAAGAGATGGGTGTAGCCCTCTGGCCAGAGGGAGCTAGGGATGTCCTCCAGAGAAGTATTACATCTCCTTTGCCATTTATCTCTAAATTTAATTGTTCAGAGAGGTAAATGGTGACTTTGTGGTTAAGGACGTATATTGGTCTCAAGAGATCTGGGTTCAGCTCCTAGCTATACCAGACTCCCTGTGTGACCTTGGCCAGCTCGTTTGTATCTCAATAGCACCAACCTACAAGCTGAGGATAAATCATTCTCTCCCGCATTCTTCTTCTGCCTTGTCTATTTAGATTGTGAACTCTTTGGGGCAGGGACGATCTCCTACTCTGTGTCTGTACAGCGCCTAACCCCATGGGGTCCTGATCTTGGTTGGCGCTACCATAATAAATATGGTCAAAACAAACAAAATACCTCTGAAGCAGAAGATATCAAAAGAGAGGGTAATATCTCAGCCCACAATGCTGATGGCATCCGCTGCTATGCACTGGGGAATTTTAAAGACGGTTTTAATAATTTAAACCAACAGTCTCTTTTGAAAGAAGATTTAAAAAAAAAAAAAAAAACAAGCAGCCCTACCTTCCCCTCCAAAATATGCTACCTAAAGATATTTACATAAATTAAACAAAAATGTTATCAATGACAGCGATAGTAAAAATGTAACATAACTCAGGGCTGGATCTGAAATATACATGTTCTCCATTTTCACAAAAAGCTTTTAATTAAGAAGAAGGAGGAAAAAAAGGACCCCAGTCTCCTTGAGCCAACTGTTTCGGCAGATCATAAATAAAAGAAGATTTACTGCAGCATCTTTTAAGCCTCATCAAACATGACTGCATAATTTATCTTTCACTACTCGCTCCACACCAGAAAGGCTGATCTGAAGGGGCCTGATAAAAATGAAAAGTGGTACAAAACATGTCAACAACCACTGCCTGGATAGCTATTGAAGTTGCTCATACCAAATATGTGCAACGACTGCCTTGCCCGCAAGCGTAAGCCCAAAAGAAAACCACAACTGCAAACTTTCCAGGCACGGCATTTAAAAAAAAAAAAAAAAAAAATCTTTAAAGAATCCACCATTCCTCAAATGTCACCCTTCAGTTACGGTGCTGGGGGTGACTTGGTATTTCTGTGCTGTGTCTCATTTATTCCAGATGCAGCTCCTGCTAGAACGCATGTTGCGATGTTGGCTGGGTGAGCCAATATTCCCCTTGCCCTGAGCCTGCAAAGAGACCTAACCATTGCTCTGCCGTGAGGAAAAGCCCAACGCTCGTTATGGACTCCTGCCATCATTATAGGGTTACTGAGCTCAGGGCCCCATTGTGCTAGGCAACGTGTATGCATACTGGGAGTGACCATCCCTGCTCTGCCTAGCGTACAGTTAGGGTGACCAGATGTCCTGATTTTATAGGGACAGTCCTGATTTTGGGGTCTTTTTCTTATATAGGCTCCTATTACCCTCCCCTCCCCCCGCCCCGATTTTTCATGCTTGCTGTCTGGTCACCTACAGTCTACAGAAGACACGACAAGGAGTGGGCGGGGAAGCGGAGAAATGAAGTTACTTGCTCAAGGTCATTCAGGCAGTCAGAGAGCAGAGACTAGAACACCGCTCTGCTGAGCACTGGGTCTTGAGGCCTATCCACTGCAACTTACACTAGCTCCCAAAGATTTAGCTGCAAAAGCTTCTGTGATGAGCCGCCGGTTTCAGAAAATTCTCTGCAGCAATATCCCACTGGCCAATGGACACGTCACCCTCTGCCACTTGAATGGCTCTGCTGGGAGGCAGCACAGTCCCTCGACTAGGACGTAGATGACTTCTAGCCACAGCTCTGACACTGGCCTACCGGGACATGGTGGCCAAGTCACTTCACCTCTGTGTTTCACTTTCCCTAGCCATAGAGAGGGAAAATGCTGCTTACCCACCTTCACAAAGCACTTTGAAATCCATAGATGAAAAGCACCCGTTGAGAACTAAGTGTCCTGTTATGGACACTAAGAGCCAAGCAAAACCCACAACAGAGATAGGAGTGGAACCCAGAAGTCCTGATCTAACCAATGCTCTCTGCAAGGGTTTGGAGTAGAACTGGGAAACTGTTCACAGCAAACTGTACATTTAATGAATTTAGCGCCGGTGCTTATTGGACACGTGAATAGACAGCAGAGGCTGTTTGCAGAAAGCTTGCATTCAAAATGTGATTAATGGTTTATACAAACATACTTCTGCCTATAAGCTGATGGTTAACTATTAGCAACTACTCAAAGTGATAGCTGCAATTTATAGCCTTATTTAGGCTTGTAACTGGTCCAGCTAAATCATATCCTCTCTTTTTCTGCTCTGACAGGATGTTTTCAAAATGGCAGCTGAAAACATCTATTCTATGGTGTATCTACACTTCAGGGTAAACTCGAGCTGCAGGATCTGGACTTGCGGTTTCCAAGCCTGCGCTTCAGTGTCCACACTGCATTGTAATCTGGGCTTACAATTGCTGCACCCAAGTCTCTCAGCAGTGCTAACGCATTCCCTACTGCTCTTAGGTCTGTGGTGTGAGCTGTGTTCACACTGGAAATGACAGTGTGTGGACCCAAAGGCACAGTGGGACTCAGACTGTGACCCTCCCCCACCAGGATTCTAGGACCCCAGCCCTGCGTGCTTGCTCACCCAAGTCAGATTAATGCTTGTGTAGGAATGGAAGGGGCCCTTGGGCTCAAACATAAATCAGAGCCTGGGCTTAGTGCACAGTGTAGACACGCCCTTAATGCGGATTCTAAAGTGAATTTGAAACTCACTCTCGTGACCATTCTTGTGAACAAACATTTGCAAATGGCAAACGAACGGGATGGTGAACAAACATACATTTGTGCAGGGGGGAGCCAGTGTTTTCCCCCGGCATGGCATGCGCTTTGCCTGGGAGAATTCTTTTGCAAAACAAATTGAAGGGAAAAAATTAAGCTTTTTACAGCTGGGGTGAAATAAAATCTGAATTGGAACTTCTACCTGAAGAGTAACAAGTCTAATCTACTGTATCCCGTCTGGGTGCCTCCGGGGCCCTTCCATCACTGTAGTATCAAGTGCCTCCCAATCATGCATGAATTTATCCCCATTGCACAGATAGGGAAACTAAGTCCACAGTGGCAAAGCGACTTGCCCAAAGTGGCAGAATCAAGAATTGAAGCCAGAGCCTGAGTCCCACTCCAGGGTTTTGATCACATTCTAGATTAACAAATCCTCATTAAAAAATGGAATACGTTTTCCTAGGAAAGGGCCTAGAAGGAAACTGCAAAGGGAGAGTGCAGCAGATAGCGCGGTGGTGCTTGAATGCCCATTTGAAATGGCTGGCTCCGATTCTGTTTTCCCCAGGGTGCAATTATCTTCAAAACATCAGAGTGGCAAACTCTCCAAATAGCACTTACAGGCAACAGTCACACGAAGTCAAGGCAGAGAAGCAGGCAGTTAAAAATCTAAGCCTCTGTAGGCTGAGGCCATGTCTTGACCTTTGCATACAAAGAACCATGTACTAATTCACCAAGGTGCAGCTGCTTCTAATATGCACTTGAAGTTTGGTTCTCCCAGCCGAGCCTCAGTGGAGAACAAAGGCCACAGTTCAGATGCTTTCACTAATCAAAAGTGGCTCCCGATCCCATCAGCAAGTGGCAAAGAAACCTGCCCAACTCCCAGAGGGGCTGGCCAAATCACCTGCCACCTCATAAAGATTTATCCTGTTTGTAGAGCAACTGCCTACTCAAATGGCATCGCCCCCCCCCAGCACAAAGCACCCATAGCAGTCAGCACCATCAGTGGGGGGGTGGAGGGGGGGGGGAGTCATCCCATTATAGATTACTGAGAAAAGAATGTAAAAACCTCCATCAGGGACCCTAGACTTACAGAACTCACACTGTCCCCGGGGGGGATGCCATACAGAACTCTTAAGCAGCCCCTCCACCATGGTACTGTGTACCGAAAAGCCCCATTAACAACCATCATCACTGGGGACCGAACTCAGGGCCTCCACAGCCAAAGCACACGCCTCTATGGGTCAAGACAAGATTAAGTCCCCTAGCTGGTAGCTCCAGCAGACTCACATCCCCTGTGAATCAGAGGAGGAGGAGCGGATGCGTGCTCCCAACGCATGCAGCAGAAGTACAAGTGCATCTCACCCAGCACTGAAGACCCGTTCTTCAGCGGCAGAGCAGTGCTGTGTGTGGAGACAGCAGGGTGAATCACAGGTCCTGCAGCACACAATGCCAAGAGCTGGCATGGTTACCAGGCGCACCGTTCACACGCAAACACTACGTGTAAACAACAGCGAGCTGACAAGAGGGGTGGGGAGCAGCAAACTCAGAATTAAGGGGCAAAGTATGTGTGTGTTCACAACAACATGCACCGTGGAATTGGTCTGGTGGTTGGAACAGGGGACTGGAGGCAGAACTCCTTGGTCTCTTCGCGGCTCTGGCGCTCACTGGGTGACAGTCATTTTGTCAGTGCTTCAGCCTTTCCAATACTACAACTAACGTCTTAAGACACAACTCACCCTTTTGCCAAGGACCCAGGGCAAGCTCCCAGCTCCACGTAAGTCAGACTCCGCGATGCATAGGCGTCATACTAGCCTTCTGCACAGGGATGAATTTAACCCTTCAAGTCTGGGCTCTGTGTAAGCTCGAAAGCTTGTCTCTCTCACCAACAGAAGTTGACCAATACAAAAACATTACCTCACCCACCTTGTCTCTCTCATATCCTGGGAGCATGACTGTGATACGCCACCACTGCATACAAGGGGTGAATACAGACACTCTCTCGGATTTTGGAGTAAAAAGCATCATTATCCCCATACCAATACCATACCTTCCCATGATTAGTGAACTGTCAGAAAGTGCTCCAAGAAAGATGCCACAGACATGTAAAGCATTGCCCCTAGTTTGCTTTCCTACAGGTCCCTACTCAGTCAAATTCCCACTGATGTTAATGAGTAATGGCTCGTTATTATTCTTATTCAAAGTGACAAACATCAATAAGGAGAGACAATATCTGGAGGCCACAAATGTTTGTTATCTTTGTAATTTGCTCACATTTTAAAATGGCCAAAGCAGTGTCTGAGAGCCAGGTGGGGGCGGGATTGTTATTTCCTGCTTCAATGAAGACCGTTGTATAGCAAGATTAACACAGGGTGAATATGCAACTTGTAAGCCCCCCCACGTGCCCCGGGACTGAATACGTTTAATGGGAAGGCTGGCATGTACTTACATCCAACTGCAACCACAAACAGCAAGGGCTGCAAAACCAGCTACTAGATCTTGCCAGCCGGAATAGCAACATGCCGACACATTGACAACCCCCATAGCATCACATGCACATATATAGAAAAACCAGAAAACAAGCAACTGGCATTCAATAGCATCCTTAGTTTCTATGCCAAAGCAATTCAGAGTCATATGGTCTCACGCCTTGCCTTTAGAATTCAGCAGCAGAGCTAGATTTGTGCACGCAAAGGCTGTCACCAGCACTTTGGCTTATTGGTTGTCAAGCAATCTATTTTCAAAGGCAATAATACCAGTCACATATTGCAACCTTAAGAATCCATTTCTGTGTTAAAGGGGAGAAAAAAAAAAAATCTATAAAATCGTGTTCCTTCAGTCTCGTTCCATTTGCTTTGCTGTCACTGGTAACCATGGTGCAATCATTCTGAAACCAGAGCATTCATTTCAGTGTTCCTCTCCAGTGTAGCATTGTGGCGTTAATGACATCAGTACAAATTTCATGACAGGTAATAAAGCAAAGACTAGACCCAAGATCTGCTGAGTTAGAAGGGGCCATTTTTACAGTCACATTTCTGATGGAAACTGCACTTCAGAGATACCTTTTCAGTTCTTTGCACCTAAAGCTATGCCGCCAACATATGAATTCATGTGTGTAACGGGACACCTGTGTGTGCAAGTGTAACGCCAACAGATGCCAGTCGTCAGCGCTGCGGGCAGGGATCGAACCGGGGACCTCTTCAGCTTAGTGCATGAGACTTTACCGCATGAGCTAAAAGCCAACTGGCTCTTAGCTCAGGCAGTAGAGCAAACTCATTTTATCTCTAAGTGGTCTCGATCCCACTAGATGGGACAGAACACATACCCAGGAGGTGTGTGGGTTACACAAGTTCCCATTCACTAAAGCAATTACGTGTCTGCGTGTACGTACTGTACTTTGTGAGAGCCATTTAGATGCTAATGTTTGGCGGATGCCACGTTAAGGAATTTGGTATTTATTCCATGGTCAGAGTGGTGAGTAGGTAGAATGAATGTTCATTCAGGATTGTGGAGGTAAGTACTCGTCACGGTGCACTGTAAAGCTAATGTAATAATGGCCCCATCCGGTTCATTTGAACTCTGGCTTTCAAAGCATATGCCCCCACTGCCTGACCTAAAGGATCAGGTCCATTTGCTCAAACCCAGTAGCAGATCCATTAACCTCCATGCTGTCTAGCCACTAGAGGGGGACAGAGCCACACTTAACCATGTTAGCATGGCTTATGCTAAACTGATAATGGAGACCTGGGAGCGGAATGACCCACTAACTGGTCTGTGCCATCCAATTCTATTGGCTAAAAGGCCGGGCTGATGGTATCGGTGATGTCAGAGGATGGTATATTCTGAGATATCTTCAGCAAACCCTTCTCCTCTCCCCCACCATACAATGTGGAGCATGGCAGTGTTCGTTTTTGTTTTTTGACTTGCCCCTGGCCCAAAAAGAATTTTAAAAGAGTTGTCAACAAAATCTCTCAAACGTAATGGGTCTAGGTCTCACTACAGGTACCATGAGACATGGGCCACCCTTTGTAAACTGCAGCATAAGTATTTATGGGGCTAACGATACTTACCTCCCATTGCAAGGTGCTTTGAGATCTATAGGTGAGCGTTACATGGGGCAAAGTCCCCCCTTCCCCTTCAATGAAGTGGGCCAGCACAAGGCATATGGACCATTTAAAACTGAGCCCTCCTATTTCCTACACAAGGAAATGGAGGAAAAACAAGGGCACAGGCTGCCTTTGCAACCAGATGTTATCCATAAAGAGGGAATTGGTTTCTTAATGAATTGCAACATAAAGTTAAGAGTTAGTCTCATCTGTCCTATGCACCACGGGGTATCGCTCGCCGCTCTAGCCATCTTACAATACACAGCAAGTATTAATTCGTTATCAATAAAAAGGTCACCTGAGCGTAACTCTCACCATATCAGATGCCAAAACATCTCAATTCCATCATATATATTTTACTCAAAACCACCCAAGAAATAAAAAATGTCAAATGTTAAAACACACACACAGACACACCAAGATGGGCACTGACTCCAATTCGTCTTTGAAGTGTTTCTTCTCATGTTACTTAATGATTTGACTAAAATTCCATATCCAGGCCAAATTAAAAAAAAAAAAAAAAAGCCACCCTGGCCAACGCCTTACAGAAAATACTATCACATAGCCAGTTCCAATGATTGGTAGCTGAGAGATTTGAACGCCAATTCAGCCCCATGAAAAACTACACACTGCAGCCAAGTGGCCCTGATGCTCATAGACGCAAACATTTGGGATGTGGAAAATCATCCATCTGGGGTGGTTGTAAGAGTATTGATTTAGTATGGTCCCGATGCAGAAACCTTTCACATTATTTTATTATAGACAGGGTCTCTCTCTCTCAAAGTTATTTGTCTAGAGATCAAATCGCATTATTCAGGGTCACTGATGTAGCGGAGACAATGGAGTTCATCAGGTCGGCTGGCACATGACCTCAGCTTCCACCAGCACAACTTGGCGTACAGGCATTTGGCAGTTCGGAGTATGCTGTAACGAATTCATGTTCTGCAAGCAATAAGCACCATCACTATATAAGTTACCAACACCACACATGCAGGTGGCTGAGGGCTAGATCCCAGTCTGTTAGCTCATGTGTTGGAGGCCTGTCTCTTTGGAGCTAGATTCAGTGCATAGCCTGGATGGTCTCTACTGGGGATACTTTCGCAGAGTCTTGGTTGCAAATTAACGCTGCGGTGTTCCTTTAGGGTTTAATCCCCCACAGGATGCAACAGTTCCCATTGGCCCAGGCAGTGAATCAAGATCACTGAACACACACACACCGACATTCTCTGGGCACGTGCACACGGTGACTCTAATGCAACACCCCGAACCTGCTAACTAAAGAGTTGAGATTATGGGTCAGGCACTGCCGTAGAATAGACACTTACTAGGGCAACAGAAGGGGTTCTTCCCCCACGGACATAAATCCACCTCTTCCCCCAAGGACATAAATCCAGAATTCTTCCATCAACCGAAGGGTGCCTACACTGGGGCTTAGGTCATCTTAACTCCATTGCAAAGGATGTGGATTTTTTCACGGCCCTGAGCAATGCAGTTAAGCCAACCTAACTTTGTAGTTCAGGCCAGCCCTCCGTTTCAGTTTCAAGTCAGAAAAACGGATTGCTAAGGAGTGAGCACAATTGTTGTGAAATACGAGCCTTTAGAGCCCAGGTAATCAACAGCGGCTCAAACCAGGGTTAGAGTGAGATTGGTAAGTGAGAGAACTAAGTCATCAACCAAGACACGCTACTATTAAACTGATGGACAGCCTGGATTTGGACTCCCAATAAATTAGCAATGAATTAGTCATTAAGCCAGCCTTGAAAAGGCTGCTAATCTAGTAACCAATCAAAACTGAAAGGAAAATGCGAGTGTCCATTTTTCAATATACCTTACACGGATATCTTCAAAAGAAGTTCTGTTGAGAGGATTTTTTGTGCATTACAAAGTGAGAGAAACTTTAACAAGGTTCCTGTAGCTTAAGTTTTGCAGCTGATGGCGATTTCAATCATGTAGCAATTTCAATTCTCAACAGGTCTCCCCAGAACGTAAGACGCAAATGCAATGAGTGCGTAGGACGTAGGGCTCATTAATGAAACCTCTGGGTAAGCTCCTTGGAGCAGGGATGGTCGTTTCCTTTGTGTGCAGCACCTGGCACAATGGGAGCCCACTGTGCCCTGTGAGTGCTCTTGCAATTTAAATAATAACCTTAGAAGACAACCTAGATCAGTGCCAATGGGGGAAAGTCGTATTCTTTGCCCATTTCTTAGTGAACAAGCACAGACCTCTCCATGTGCGCCACCACCAGATGGCCGCTTTTTGGCAGTCCCAGTGGACAGTTTCAGGATGGAGTGGACTATCGATGAGAGGCAGTGTGGTCCAGTGGATAAGGCACTGGATGAGCCTCCAGAAATTTGGATTCTGTCTCTGGCTCAGCCGCCGGCCTTGGGTGAGTTACAATGAGGCCCTGACTTCAGCTGGGGTCTCTAGGTGCTAGAATAATACGATACTAGATGATCAACTGTCCTCCATGTAGTGGGTGATCCCTTCCATTCCATGGAGGCACACCGGTGGGGTGGGGTGAAAAAGTCTGCATGGTTCCCATGCTGCGAATAAACAGAGAACTGCAGTCCTCAGGACCGGCATTCCAGTACTTTATGTTCACAACAACACAAAAAACTTATGGAGGGAAGGGACCCTGGATGAAGATTGGGGAAACAAGATGCACACGTGGTTACCCCAAAGTGGGCAAGTTTCCATCACCCCAAGCCTTCCCTGAACATAAGAGGCTAGGAGGCTGCGATTTTAGATATACGTGGAAGAAGGGGGTGAATCCTAGGGCCACGCTGGTGAAGAGATAGACACCGCACACAAAACCACTTTTTAAGCACCACTATCCATCATATCAATTTCATTACAGAATCTCTCCTGGGCATTCAGACTTCAATACCAAGCACAGCCAGTCTGAAAGGGACAGAACCCAGTCACTGTCTCATGAGTAATACTCCATCCAGGAGCCTTTAAATGCCAAATTACAATCAAGGAAGATTAGGGCTTTCTTCTAAATCAAGTTTATTCTCAATTAAACCTAGCCAATCATGCTGGATATGCGTCACCCATTGTAGTTAGTCTCATTCTGCTTCCTCTTCCAGATCTTTTTGTGAAGTTGGGACCCGAGCAAATCATCATTGGAGAACAGCACTGGCCATAGTAGCTGGGGGCTATTTATCCCACAGCCGTCATCAGGCAACATTTGTTACCCACCAAGAATAATTCAGGAACTCTCATCTTTATTTTAAGAAAGCTGGGAATTTTTACTGGAGCCCTTTATGCTCCACCCTTATTTGGTGGCAGGTGACCTCTCCATCCATCTCTAAGCTTTGAGGACCACCATGTCCTCTTAAACCTCTCAAGGCTCTACCTAACAGCCACCCCCAATTCTGAGAGCCAAGGACGATGGAACTGACTTCTCATTTATTGAATGGAAAAGGTGATGTTGAGCAATAATGCTCCCAGTCAAAAGGGCTCCAGGCCTAACAAACCGATCAGAAGTTCCACCTCTCCGAGGCAAAGCCTGCTACTCATGGGTGCTATCAAATCTCACTGCTCTGGGCAACAGGAAACCAGAAGTTCAACTGGACACTGCCAACCCTCACAAGCAACTGCACCATGTCGTTAGTCTGAGACCTTTGCTGTACCATCCATGCCCACTACTCCCCATTCAGTCCCAGCATGGTTTAACCCACCAGGGAGGTTGGGCTGCTCCAAACCCCAGGCTGAGAATTGCGAGCAGCCCCAGGAGGGAGACCCCGAAGTACCTGTGACAAAAGCCTGAGGTACGTGAACTGGTGGTGGAGAACCACGGCACTAGGCCACCAGGCATATGCTGGATATAGCTAAGCAGTGTCCTGGGGTGCACTTGAACACATCAGGTGCAACGTCCGACTCCATCTAGCAATGGGTATAAAGCGGCAAAGTTCTCGTCAAGGAGCAGGCCTGGGCCAGACGGTTCCAGTTCATATGGAGTCCCAACCAGATTCTGAGGACACCTTCCCCTAGAGGTCAAGCCCCCATCTCGCAAACCCCACAGGCATAGGACAGTGCCCGACATCCCCCCCCCCTTTCCCCCCGCAGGCATGGTTGGGCGTCTTCCCGTCAGCAGTTCGGCAGACTGCTGGGTGTTCAGGTAGGACCTTGGGTTTGGTGCTGGACAGAAAGCTACACGAGAACTTCAGGGATGGTGCTGACTGTCCACCGAGCTGTTTGGATCAGGGCTTTGTTTCACTCCATCATCCCAGTGAACGTGACAAATTGCTGTGCGCCGCCCCCTCCCCCGTTGATCAGACTGCAGTGCAGTAAAACCCCAGCCCTCCACTGTCCTTTCAGTCTCACTAAGCCCAATGGGTCATTAGTGGTAGGAGCAGCGTTTGCCCAGCTGTTCTTAACAGCAGCCATTTAAAGAAAATCAGAAAACCTAATGTGCTGTGAAGCTTTCAGCTAAGACGCCGTTCAAGTGACAGATGGGGCGCCTGCCAAGAGCTAACATGCGTGCGTTAGGAAACTGCGCTCCAAACATT
Source organism: Chrysemys picta bellii (assembly GCF_011386835.1). NCBI lineage: Eukaryota > Metazoa > Chordata > Testudines > Emydidae > Chrysemys > Chrysemys picta. The sequence continues at coordinate 7,580,294 of NC_088811.1, read as the reverse complement.
ATACTTATAGAACTATTACCTTGCAGCTGGGAGAGCCCACAGGCCGCCTGTCTTGGGAGCGGCCCCATTAGAATGCTCGCAACCTGCTTCTCACTTGCCTAGCTCTACCTGTCGGCTTGTTTTTCTTCCCCTTTCAGAGTCGTTGGAGGTGCCTAAATGACAGCTTAGAGAAACCAGGGCAGGTGAGAGAAGAGTTTTAGATTCTGTGCATCTGGGAGTGGGGGCCATGTCCTATTTGTATGTGAAGGGACGTTTGCTGAAGTGACAAGACATTTGAAAAACACATCGGAGTTTGAGTTTTGGGAGAAGGTTTGAGTTGCTTCCTAGTTTTATTTTACTAGAACCCATCAAACTCATCTCTGGTTGAACTCAAATTGAAGTCCCCTGTGGGGACTTCATAATCCAGGGAACATCTGTCTAGGAAAGGTCAGGCCTTGACACCACTTGCACATCTGGTGTCTGCAGCATCCCTTGTGGTACCAAAACGATTGCACTACTCAGTTGTAACAAACAAAGTTAGTCCTTTATGGCCACTAGACACAGACAGGCCCTGTGATTATCTTGGGTTCTCGCTCTCCAGCTCGGGTTGTTTGGTATCACTGGACAGGGTCTCTCCAAATCCTACACAGAAGGGACTGCTGGCTGCCACACAGGGTCTGACAAGAGGAGAGTAGCCCAAGCTCAGGTTGCAGGTCTCACAAGCACCAAGACTATGTGCTGAATCTAAACCTCCACCCAGTGACAAAACACAAGTGGCTGCTTATTGGACAGACTCTCAAGGCCCGGAGAGCATCAGTGAGCAGTTTGCAGCCTCAGAATAGGCCAACGCTGCAGGAGCCCGTGATCGCTAAGTGCTCTTCATGTATTTGGCTACAGGTACAGTAGATAAAGCAGCTACAGAGCTTAACAGGGGCAGGCTGTGCAATGGACTCTGACAGCTTCTTTGGCTCCCCAAGTCTCTTTGCAGTAGGATCTGGGTAGCATCTCCCAAAATCAAAGCTCTGCTTTGCCATTTCCTAATTCCCATTTCTTTGAGACATATTTACTCTGATCCGGCTCTGCCGAACAACAGAAGACCCAATCCCAATGGCTTTATAATCTGTCCATTCTTCCACGAATTCTTAACTTGATTCATTTTCTGCTCAGCGACTTCAGGAGAGAGACTGGCAGCTCTGTAACTGTGACAGTTGCCAATTGTTATCCAACCAACCAGAGGCTGATTTCCTAATTAGTGCTCTCCAGAGTCTGGAAAAAAAAAGAATCCATTACAAAGGAGAGAGGTGGGAGAGGATGGGGGAATTAAATTTTTGGTTCTTCAGAACTGTCCTTTCACATGTCTGTTGCTAGGACCTCCCCACACACGTGTGAGAACAGGCCTTTCTCAAATGCTTCCTGAGAATGAACTTCTCTAGTCTGCGATGCCTAGACCCATTCCCTCTGTGCTCCAAAGGGCTTGCGGTCATGCCACCCGGCAGACCTCAGGAGCCAAGTGGGGCTGGGCTAGCCCTTCACTGAGCTATCTCCCATTCAGCACCTAGGAAATGGGATTCAGTAGGGGGCACTCTTCCTTCCAAATCACCACAAAGCAACATCATCACTACCATGATATTAGGGGGCACGCCACTACCATGGGGTGGGGACGGGGACAATTTTTTGGAGAAGATGTAAAATCAAAGTCTTGCCCACTTGTCATTGAAGAGTCCATGGACCTTTTCACAAGAGACGGGATATCAACACCTTGGTGTCCTGCCCAAAAGAGAACTTAGTTAGTATCAGCCTCCCTAACTAAATTCCCCTCTGTCGTTTAAAATTAACATCGGCTGGTTCTTCACCTTCGGCCCGAATCTGTTGTGGAGAGTTGCACGCACTGGTAAAACAGCTGCCACATCCCATGCCAGTGGTGAGTGAAGCAATTCCCGTGGACAGTTTGTGGAGTGCTTTGAGATCCTGAGTCAAAGTGAAACATCTCATTCCAATGACGACTTCATTAACCTTGTTCCATTTGCCAGTTACTTGCCCGGCAGAAGACTAAACATACGGCACCTGTTAGAATTCCCATCGGTAACTGGATTCACCTCTTGGACTTTTAAACCACATTGCCCCCAAGCGTTTTCTATTCAATTTGCTGCAGCCATCACTCAGCCAGCATCTTCCCTAGGACACCATTTCAATGGTCTAGTTTATTTTGCGTACAAATGTAATTAGTTCTGGGAGCCAGTCAGAATAACTAGAAAGTCATTCATGTAATTTGTCAAACTAGGTTAGTGTGCCAATAAATATCTTTAGGCTGGCAATTTTGAATAAAAACCCATAATAAAATTCAATTGTGCAGAGCTTTACATAAACCAACACAACTGAACCTTCTTAATATCCTCTCTGCTTTAGATAGCAGGCTCTTTTATTACCAATAAATCTCTAAACTCTGGGCACTCTCAATCATTGTACCTTTGATATGATAGCAGGGAACTCCTCCCACTGACATTTCTACACACCTTCGTCTGGAACACGAAAGAGAAGTGGACATTAGCCCTTTTTGGATGTATCACCATCTTTTTAATCTATTCATAAAAAGCCCATAAAGGGGATACAGTGCAAAGTTACTAAGCCTTGAAATTTACATGCCTGATGATTGTCCCATTTGCAAGACTTACCTCAAGGGGACACAAAGATATTCATTATAAGCACATTTGGTTAACTAAGGGCCTGATCCTGAAACGTTTACTTATATGAGCAGTGTAACTAGAACTTCAGTGGAACTACTCAGAGTAAGATTTGCAGGTTCGGGCCCCAAAAGCGTAGGGTCACTGATTTTTTGTAAATTCCTGTTTTTAGAATGCTAGAGGTCTAGGAATTTGACCACAGCTTGCTGATTTGGGCTCAGGACACCAGAGGGTTCTCTAGTCTCCTGGTCCCCAAGAGGGCTGTATCTGGCTCTGATGTTCAAAAAAGCTGAGCCCCCAGACTGAAATCAATGGAAACTCCTATCTAAGTGCATGTATGGCCCTCATCATCCTAGCATCTGAGGATCTGCCAGCCAATCATGGGTTTGATCCTCACAGCGGCTTTTCAAGCTAGGAAAAGTACTATCCCTGTTTGTAAAGCGGGAACCGAGGTGCAAGGTAGACAACAGACTTCCCCAAAGTCACAGAGGAAGAGAGACTGGATGAGCTGAGAATTGAACTCAGATCTCCTGGCTCCCAGCCCATCCTTTCTACCCACATGGGATCTGGTGAGTGCTCAGGACTTCTAAAATTCAGGCAAAATGTGGAGAGGCTTGAAGCTGTTGCTACAGCAACAGCAGGTATTGGCTTTAATATTTGACATTTCTCTAGTGCCTCCCATGCAAGGCTGTCCAATGGACTATGGACCAGATCACGGTGCCTTTACTTGCTATTCGACATAAGTAAGGGATCAGAAACGGACTCCAATTTATTAAACCTCAATACTTCTGCAATGTCGCATTATTATTCCCTTTTAATAGGTGAGGACACGGAGGCAGGCGTTGGTTCACTAACTAGTCTAAAGTTTCAGAGTAGCAGCCGTGTTAGTCTGTATCCGCAAAAAGAACAGGAGTACTGAGTACTCCTGTTCTTTTAACTAGTCTAAAGACACGTTAAGTGCCTACCCTGTTTTTTTTTTTTTTAAAGTCATTCCCTTTAAATGGACTGAAGTTAGGTATCCAAAAAACAAAAACAAACCCAAGTCACTCAAAAAATAAACAAACCACCAGATCTTTTGGAATTTCGAGCAGCACTTTAGCATGTCAGGGACAGCAACTCCCAGCCTGCTGGTCTAAGCATTATAAGTCTTGACATGCTAAACTGAAACACTAACTATTTTTTGAAGGCTACAGAGATGTCAAGATGTCAAAAAAAGTTCTTTAATGGAAGCCATCTCTGTCTCTTTAAGAAGGAACGGTAGGTTTTTTCTCGTCAAGTAAAATAAAAGAGAAAGCAACAGAAGACGAGGGGATGGAAATCGTAATCACAGAAGGGACCATTGTGGCCAGCTCTGGGGATTGCAGGCTGGAAGGTATCAGACGCGAGAACAAGTTCGTGACATAATTGATCTAGCCAAGCCTGACAGACCAACTAAAGGCTGCTGCCCATGGTTGCTTCTGGATGCAATTGGTTTTGACAACCTTGAGTCAATCACTGACAGTCCAATAAAACATGTTGCTTCAAATTAAGCAAAATGAGACACCTCTCTCTCTCTCTCTCGTTGGAGAATCAATGGTCGTGTTTTTCCTTCCCCCGAAGGCTGGTGTAGGTGGCGTGAGCAGCTGTGATTTATATCTGGCTGCTAAGCTGATGGCAAGGGGCTTTACGTTGTACCAGCCAATAATTGGGGCATTGTGGACTCTCAGCAGCTTACTGAATATCCTCATTAGAGGCCATATCTATTTGCTTTCTTTCGAGTAACCTAGTGTAAACTGGGAAATGGCTCTGTAACTCTGCACACAAGTGGACTGTTCTTGTGGGCAGGGTGACGCCGGAGAATTGGTAAGACCCCCGCAGTCTCCTTTCACCGAGGCGTCCAGGGTTTGAATCTAGGCCAATAATAGTTGGATTGGTGTCTGTGTGAAATGAGCGGTCAGCTTCATTCCTAGTGGATGGGGGTTTAATATCACAACAGCCACCATCACCATTGGCTCCTCTGCTAGCACTCTCAGGAGAGGCCATGGACTGAATGGCTCTCTGGGGTGGACCCTTTGCAGGTCCGGGTCCAGGCACATCAGCAGGGAAGCCTGCACCATGCCGCTTGTGCTGTAGGTGTGTGTTGGTGAACACATAGAGGGCGTCAGTCGCCAGGACTGTGAATCGACTTAAAATAGGGGGGGGAAAGTTTTCTAGTCTGTTTGGATTGGGCATGTCAGTTAAATGCAATCTGACCATCTTCCCGCCTGCTCTCTTTTAAAAATAACCTGTTGTCATAAGAGCAGCAGCACTCGAGTCAGAGCATCTCTGCTGGTTTGAACGTTGAGGGGTTGCTGAAGTCGCTGTTTTGAGCTTGACAGGCCCCCAAAGTATCTGAGGCGTGGCTGACTCCTGAGAAACCTGCTTAATAAATGTTTTAGGAGGTGCTGATACGGTCATTGTTTTGCAGCAATGTTTTGTAGACTGTGGGTGTGCCCTACGTTACAACCAGAGGACACAGCATTATGGAGATGTCTTCACTGCAGAATTAACTGGAGTCTGGAAACCCAGGGATGGGTATCCAGGTTAGCCAAGCCAACCTGCCAGCATCCATGCTGCAGAGCCTTCCATCCACGCTGGCACTGCAGTAACCTGGGTTAGGCACCAAGCCTTCTGGGGACATATCCCAGGGTTCTTAGTGCCTCACTAAACTGAGCCCCTCTAGGAACTGTTTTGCAGTGTGTTGCATGATCTCTGTGGTACTGTATTGAAATCCGGCTCTTGTGAATCCTTGGAGCAGCGTGCTTTAAAGGAACACAACTTGAAATCAAATCCGTTTTTAAACTGCAAGTTAAAAGTAGTTGTGGGTTCTACAACCGCTCCCAAGTCTCCCTGCCAATACTTATGATTTTCACACTGCCATTTTCCTGCTTTTGAAAACATTTTTCTTGCCTGTTTGTGTATGAAAGACTCATGCAAACAAACTGGCTCTGCAGAGGAAACAGCAAAACTGACTGCACACAAAGTGCTGCCAAATGCACAAAGTAAACAGAAATAAATGGAGAGAATTATGGGTTTGGGTTGTTTTTGTTTGTTTTTTCCTCACCAGTCAGTAGTAGAAATCTTTGAGTGTTGCTTATATAACAATAGTGAGTGTGGAATGTTTGGCTTTTAAAGTTAATAAGTGGAGATATCCCATCTCCTAGAACTGGAAGGGACCTTGAAAGGTCATTGAGTCCAGCCCCCTGCCTTCACTAGCAGGACCAAGTACTGATTTTGCCCCAGATCCCCAAGTGGCCCCCTCAAGGATTGAACTCACAACCCTGGGTTTAGCAGGCCAATGCTCAAATCACTGAGCTATCCCTCCCCCCTAATTGAAAGTTGATGAGTCCCTTTAATAAACTATGACAAAGGGTATGATTTGCACTGCTGCAGGCTCTGTACTTTGGAATTTTGTCTAATGTCAAACTGGCCACAAAAAAGTGATACTGTACAAACAAAATACAAAAGTTAGAGAAACCCATCTAAAGCCTTGAACCGTGGCACTGGAAAACAAAAAATGCCCCTACAAGCAAGGACACAGTGCTGCCCCAGGACAGCATGCCAAGAAAACTGGAGGGATAAAGCAACTTCAGTCTCAGCACAACTACTGTGCAATCTCCTTTTCTTTGCTCTGCTTTCCCAGTGATGTGTGTCCTGGTTAAGCATGGTGGAACAGGACAGAACATGGACCGAAAGTAACACATTACACAGGTGATGTAATACGGACACGGTCAAACCTGCTCTACCAACTGCCACTTTTATAGCACTTGAAGAGAAAGATCCCACCTTTTTTTTTGTCTTCAGGGGCGTGGTATAATTAGGGTGACCAGATGTCCCGTTTTTAAAGGGACAGTCCCGTTTTGGGGGACTTTTTCTTATATAGGCGCCTATTACCCCCCACCACCCGTCCCGTTTTTTTGCAGTTGCTATCTGGTCACCCTATCCCTGCCGCTACCGCTCTTAAATTTTTCAGACTGCACTTGATCTCACTTTTTCAGACTCCCTCCACCCCTCTCTGAGAGTTTTACTGGGGTTTTATCATGGGAACAATAGCACAATGGAATCTCTTTACCCACTGACTGGGAGAACCACAGTGTTTGCTGAGTGCTTCATTACATGCTCATTCTTTAGGACAGCCATGTCACTGTGGTAATTAGGGCTGAGTGAAAGGGCCTTTAGTAAATAGGAACCAATTAACTGCAGGGCAAAGGGAATAGGTTCCACGTTACACTTTCCCTTCCCTGTGTATGCAGGGAGTCTAAAACACAGACAAGATGAAACTACAGAAGAGCTGAACCAGCACGGCTCAGAAGGCTGTAGCTCTGGGAGTGGGTGATGTTAGGATTGCCAACTTTCTAATCGCAGAAAACCAAACACCCTTGCCCTGCCCCTTTGCCGAGGCCCCGCCCCTTCTAAGCCCCCCCACCCCACTCCATCCTCCCTCACTGGGCTGGGGCAGGGGGTTGGGGTATGGGAGGTGGTGAGGGCTCTGGACTGGAGCCAGAAATGAGCGGTTCAGGATGCGGGAAAGGGTTCTGGACTGGGGCAGGGGGTTGGGGTGCAGGCTCTAGGCTGGGGGTGTGGGCTTCAGGGTGGGGCCAGAATTGCGGGATTCAGGGTGTGGGAGGGGGTTCCGGGCAGGGGCAGGGAGTTGGGGTGCAGGCTCCGGGCTGGGGGTGTGGGCTCTAGCATGGGGCTGGGGCTGAGGTGTTTAGAGTGCAGGAGGGGGCCCTGGGCCAGGGGTGTGAAGAGATACCCAACCATAACTACGCCAACAGAGCCCGCCGCAGAAACACAGCAATGCCAAGAGAAGAGGATAGTAAGACTGCTCTGCGGAATCCCTAACAGAACTCCTCCTTCTGTTGGCTTGTACTGCATCTACACGAAGGGGCGCTGCCGGTAGAGCTATATAGGCAAAGACCCGGTAGTGTAGACAAGGCCTCGCTAGGTGTTTATAGCCTAGATCAGCTCTCAGCGCTATCATAATACAAATAAATACAAGACGAACCAACTACACTGATTTTTCCTCTACTGCCCTTGCTCAGATGTCTAAGTTCCACCTCATCTTTACTACAACTCACGGGAGAATGGCCAAGCCGGGACAGCTGCAGGAATTCCCACTATGGGAACTTGTCGAACCGACTCCTCCTAAAGCTTGGCTACCATGCTCTGCAACACCCACGGAAAATGACCCCTCCATCCCCCACCCCTTGCAGGCCAGAGTCCTAATTCCTCTTGCACTTGCTGATTTTCGTTATAAAAACTCTAGTCAGCTTGGCTTTAATGATGCAAACCAGGATCCCGCCCTGCAGCAGAGAGCAATTCACAGCAGCATTCGCTTCAATTCATTGGCTTGCTGCTAATTTGTGTGAGGGCGGGGTAGGGGAGCGAATTTTTTCCATTGCCAACATAAGCAAAACTTGCTTATTAACTAGATTAAAAAAACAAAACCCTTATTCAAAAAGATGCTGGGAGGGTAGAAAAGGAGCATGTCAAAGAAGTAGGAACTGGAGCCGCCTGGCTAATGTCAGCCATGAAATGCAGCCCCTGCTGGGCCAATCTGAAACACAGAGGAGGCAGGCCTTTGATTGCTCTAATTCAGAGTGAAGCTAGCTACTAGTGTATTAGGAATGGGACCCCTGATTTATCCCACAGCTCACTGTTACAAGGAAAGAGTGCAACGGGTTCGGTCACAGAGACCCGCTTGGGACGATCACCTGATGTGCTGAATTTACCTCGGAGCCCATTTTCCCTGCCAGCTTGGGACTCCAGAACCCTGCCTTGTTGAGCCAGACACACTAGCCTGCTGCAACACAGACCCAGGGTCTGAACCACACCCCCAAAGCTGCAGGCTTTAACCGAAAACCACTCAGCAGGTTACCTAGCTCCAACACCCAGTTCCCAATGGGATCCAAACCCCAAATAAATCCATTTTGTGCTGTATAAAGCTTATACAGGGTAAACTCAAATTGTCTGCCCTCTATAACACTGATAGAGAGAGATGCACAGCTGTTTGCTCCCCCCAGGTATTAATCACTTACTCTGGGTTTATCAATAAACAAAAGTGATTTTATTAAGTATAAAAAGTAGGATTTCATAGAATCATAGAATATTAGGATTGGAAGAGACCTCAGGAGGTCAGCTAGTCCAATCCCCTGCTCAAAGCAGGACCAACACCAACTAAATCATCCCAGCCAGGGCTTTGTCAAGCCGGGCCTTAAAAATTTAAGTAATTTCAAGTAATAACCGACAGAACAAAGTAAATTACCAAGCAAAATAAAACAAAACACGCAAGTCTAAGCCTAATACATTAAGAAACTGATTACAGATAATGTCTCACCCGCAGAGATGTTCCAATACGCTTCTTTCACAGACTAGGGACTTGTCTGGCTTTAAGATTAAGTTAGATAAGTTTATGGAGGGAATGGTTTAATGGTAAAACATAGTTGTCAAGGAAAACCAAGCAATGGTAGGTAAATAGCATAATGGCTAAAAGGGGACAGGATGGAGACTCTTGACTATATGCTCGGGGTCTTACTGATCGCCATATTTGGGGTCGGGAAGGAATTTTCCTCCAGGGCAGATTGGCTGAGCCTCTGGAGGTTTTTCGCCTTCCTCCGCAGCATGGGGCAGGGATCTCTAGCAGGAGGGTCTCTGCCGATTGAGGTCACTAATAACAGGATTGGGGACTTCAGCAGCAGAGTCCAGGGAAGGGGCGGGGATGGTTTTATGGCCTGCAGCGTGCAGGGGGTCAGACCAGATGATCATAATGGTCCCTTCTGACCTTAAAGTCTATGAGTCTAGACGCCTTCCTAATCTGGGCCCAATCCTTTCCCCTGGTACAGTCCTTGTTAGTTCCAGCAGACATCTTAGGTGGAAACTAGGGTTCTCTCATGACTGGAAGCTCTTTGTTCTGTTCCACCCCCTTTTAAATCTTTGGCACAAGGCGGGAATCTTTTGTTTCTCTGGGTCCCCACTCCTCCTTCTAAATGGAAAAGCACCAGGTTTAAGGTGGATTCCAGTATCATGTAACATGTTCACATGTCCTGTGAGACACCCAATCTCCATTCTTCCCGGACTGGCCCGCAAGCACCCAGGAAGGTTTGCAAGTAAACTGAGCCATTTACAGGTCATTGATTCTGAAGCACCCTTAATGGCTTCCACTTTATATGTTTGCATCAGTAATACAAGTTTATATCTTATTCTCCTAACTCCAGACATAGAAATAATACCTTCAAACAAATGGGATGAACACACTCAGTAGATCATAAGCTTTGTAATGATACCTTACAAGAGACCTTTTGCATAAAGCATATTCCAGTTACATCATACTTACACTCAAGCATATATTTCCATAAAACATTATGGAGTGCAACGTCACAAAGAGAAAGATCCTAAATATCATGAAAAGGACCAAACCAATCCCCTACATGCCATGAACTGGGGACATGTGTCTTTTTCAAATCAAGCCTGACGCAAGTGTTGTGAGCGGGGCGACACGGTACGAAAATATTACGAAATATACCAACTCATTTTAAAGTGCCCCCAGTGCCATGTTCATGGGCACTATGGATTGCTGCTGTACCACCCTCCCGTCTCTCCTATTTCAACACCCACAGCTCTTCAGCCCCAGGTGCCCTCTTACCATTACAAAACTAGTTTCTGCCCCCCAGAGCCACTAGGAGTTTTGCATCGATCCCGCCTTTAACAACAACTCATGTCCAGGAGCATATGAGCTTGCTTAAAAGTCCATAGTGGCTGGGATCCCACTAGTCTTCCTGATGACAAAGGAAACCCAGGCATCCCCTAAATGAGGGGAAGTGGCCTGAAGAGTCCAGAGATTGAAGTACAGAAGGTCTTTGTAAATGCGCAAGTCACATCATTGCTGGCTACCACTTTGCAAGAATACGTTTTACATATGGCCAAATAGCGTTAACTTTATTAGACGGAATAAACAGATACGTGGCATACAAAAGGGAAAGAACGCCCCAGGGCTCGGGGATTGGGCAGCATCTCCTTTCCCTTTAAGTACCACTTTGCAGTTCATGAAAATGGTAAGTGGGGCTGAGGCACTCTGCCCCACGGTGAGTTTCAGAATAAAATTCATCCCTCCTAATGCAATGCATCCATTTTTCAATTTTCCCTGTAACTAAAATAGCCCATCAGGTGCAATGAATCTCTGGAAATCACCGCTCTCAAAAACCTTTGAGAGAATCATTTGAATGGCCCTGCTTTCTGAAGGGGCAGATTTCCCTTTCTCCACCCAAACTGCAGCAAGAGATTCAAGATCAAACTTCTGCAGGTGCAAGTAGCGTGATCTCTGCAGATGGCTGCCACAGAGAAATGGTTGCAATGACTGCCAAAAGCCAGGAGAGAAAGAGACACATGCATGTTTTGCCCGGTGGAGCAAAGCAAAAAGGAAAGAGAAGTCTGGCAAGCTACTGCGATTTCTTGGCAGAGGAATGAGATAGCCAGTTGTAGGACTTTGCTGCCAAAATACGAAATGCTGGGTATGTTTGGACCAGCGTGTAGCTGCACAGAAGCAGGCTCCCGGGGTTGATGTGCCGATTCATGGAACAAGGAGCTGGCATTGTGTAGCTCAGCCTGGTTGAAAAGCTTTTATAGATGGGTTATTGAGGCACAGAAAGATTCATTCCCCAAGTACACGTGCTGAAGTTTAAACATGGGAATAGTCCAACCAAAGTCAACAGAACTAGTTTAAGCGAAGCACGTGCATATCTGTTTGTAGGGTCGGGGCCAAAATGACCTGCCCTGGGCTATCCACGGAGTCTGTGGCAGAAACAAAAATTGGACCCGGATCTCAAGTCCCAATCCAGTCGCTTCAGCGCATCATCCCCTCTCTCACTTTTAAGTGAAACTGAAATTATTTTCCCCTTTTAAAGTTCTTTCAGGTTTAGTTGTTGACTATTATTAGTCACTACAATTTTTAGATGACTCCTACTTTGACACTGGCTTTTCCAATCTAATTCCTTTCACAGTCTATTTAGTGAAAACGCTGAAAGGTTTTTTCTTTCTTTTTTTTATTTAAAAGCCGAACGAATCGTCGAGGAAGCGCTACCTTCACAAATCCCCATGGCAGGAGAGCCAGCTGCTAATGGACCGCTTTAGGCACGCCTGCTTGCAAAGAGATTTCTAATAGCCCACTTCACAATACATCTGCTGCCACGTCCCCGAGCCTGGAAATGGATACAAACGGAAAGCGACTGGGTCAGCAGGAAAGAGAAGTAAACTTTTCTGGCCCGTCACAAAGGTTTGGTTTGGGTCTGAGGCAAAGGGTTAGCGAAGGGGCCACTACAAATTTATTCTTCAGGTCTCTCCCTGAAACTCACCTCTACCATGATGGCCACAGAACACTCGACAGCAGCTCAACAGCCAGCGGGCTGGGGCTGCTCCACGATCTGCTCAGCTGAAGGGTCTCGCTGTTACCTTGTGCTCCGGCCTCTGTTTTGTTGTACTTCAACTGTAAGCTCTTTGGGGCAGCGACCTTCTTTTCATTAGTCGCTTACACAGTTCCCACTACGATGGGGTCCCAGTCACAGATGGGGCCTCTGCTCCTGGAGACCGACTGTAATCGAACTGGTTTGTTTCGGGGTCTGCGTGCAAAGCCAACCAGCTAAACCGCACGGAATATTGTGGGCAGAGGCCAGGTTTGAATTCTCGGGAGCCGGGAGTTCTCAGTGGAGGGCCCTTCTCTGCTCATTTTGCCACCAAACAAGCCCAGTGTTCTTTGTATGATCCATGACTCATCTCTGCGCAGGCTCGTGCCTAATAACCAACCTGCTGAGTCCACCCAGGTGTCCTCCCTTTTTTCAGAAGTCAGCCCTGGCTGCCATGGAAACGGAGGCCTTTCAAACCCAAGCAAAGGGTGCCCAGACGCGATAGCAATGGGTGCCTTAGAAATGCAAAATAATGAAAAATAGCAGCACACAAAGCCCACAAAAAACATTCGACTTGAAAACAAAGATCTGGAGCTGGGCTGTAGAGACTCAAAGCTATTTTTGAAAGGGAGATTCCCGACTGCCTGAACAGACTGACAGCTCGTTAAGGCTGCTAACACCGGAACAAGCACGAGACCTGTTTCCCCACCGTGTCCTTATATTAGCTCACCTTGAATTCATTTTCAAATGAGGACGACTGTGGTAGGAAGAGTTTGATGCAGAACGTTCAGCGCCTTCCCCCCTCTTTTGAAGTAGGAGAAGATGTAAAGATTATTCTTTATTTGCTTGCTTTGGCCAGAAATGCTGAGACGGTCTCTCGCGGAAGCAAGCATGGAAATGCTTCCTGGGCTAGCTAAACCAAGAGCAGTCTCAGCTTGGCGCACAGGGAGATGCCATTAACATTAACGGCCATTAGCACGAATACAGGGATAGTCCAAGCAGCACAATGGGATTCCCTCTTTGAGAGGGGTTTCCATGCAGGATGGAAGAACCCCTTGGCAGCGAAATGCCATTTGCCTTTCCAGCTGTGTTCCCACTGTGGTTATTGAGGAAGCAGCATGGTCGAGCAGGGGATTGGGAGTCAGAGTTTTCTAATCCCAGCTTCTCTCTGCTCCTCAGTTTTCCTCTCCGTGAAATGGGGTGGGGGGGGGGGTGAGGGAAATAATAATTCCTTAGCTCATGGGGAGGATGGCACTTCCCTAGTGCTCTCCTTGTCAAGGCACTTTGCAAACACTAAAGGGCCAAAGCCCAGTCGTCTCTAACAGACCACTCTGCATACAAATGGAAAGCAGCATTCGGCCCTTAGCGTTTGTTTGCCAAGCACTTGGAAATCCTGTGCATGGAGAGCACTAGGGAAGGGCCAAGTGTTAACAAAAGGTTCAGCTCATGTTTATGACATCAGTTCCTGTTGCCATGGAAGTGACTGGGGTCATGAAAGGTAGCAATAGGTCCTCTCTGCAGGGTCTAGGAGGAGGAAATGCACATTTGTTCAGACAAGGTATAAAACCGAGGCCCTGACCACTGGGAATCTCAGAGCTTGAGGCCAAAATTTGGTGTCTTGGCCAGATCCCAATCTGGATAATTACATTCAGCTGGCCTTCATCCCCACCTAGTTCATACTGAGGAAGCATTCTTCACAGCGTTTCCAGCTCTCACAATTTAGTCTCGCACGTTACAAGACTTGAAGCTGCAGCTCCCGGAGTTCTGTGATTAGGGGAGAATCTCAGGTTTCATTTTTAAAGGAGGACGTTTCTATAACAGAGAACAAAAAAAAACACATCTTGATTTTTAAACCAGATTCATGATTTTTGAACGCATGGGGTTGGCAATATTGTCCTCACTCCATCCTGAACTGTTCTGTAGGAGATCAAAACTATTATATTGTTCTCCATTGATGGCTGCATTTTAGTGGTTGCTGAAGTCAGATCTGCAGATAGGCAGCTTTGAAAATCTCAGCTTAAAGAGCATCCAAATGCCTGGGGCAGGTTTGAAAAATCTCAGCCACAGTTTGTCAACTGCTTTACAAAGATCTCTAGACATACTTGCATAGAACTCAGTGTAACATATTATTCATTAGCACAGATAGGGTTACATTAAATGGGCCTCAATTGGAGTTGAGAATCTGAGCTCTGGAGCTGGAGACAAAATTCTCATCTTTCCTACAGACCAAATTCCTACTCCGGATAATCACGTCTGAATCACAGTGTCCAGATCCAAACTGGACATTCAGGCGTTTGCATTCCACCCATCTGAGCTGCAAGCTTGTATCTGATTTCTTTTTTCAGTTTCTGCCCATCTCTAATAAGACTTAGACAGTCAGCAAAAGCAAGGAGGAAATTTAACCAAGACGCACACGAGAGGTAACCGGACATAGGTTTGAAACAGTCAACATTCCCTGCCAGTGAAAAAACAGAACACTAAGATGAATTCATCAAAACAGCAAAGTTAAAATTTCCACCCCTGAAAAATATCCTGTTCTTCATCTCCACTGGGAAGCAAAGTTTGTGTTTTGTTTCAAACTAAAGCACTTTCACATGTCTTGCGATTTGAGGCAAGCATGCCTCATCTCCCCCACCCACCCTCCAAGGGCCTGCTCCCCTTTTTTTAATGCCGTGCATGAAGAAAAGCCCACGCAGGGAGAGTTGGACATACAGTACGTTCCTACAGAAAGGAATATTGTCGCTCGCAAACCTGCTCTTGCTAGACACTGTTCAGTAAATGCCATCAGCACTCGCACTAAGTTCCATGAAAAGCCCGGGGAAGTGACATGCGGCTCCCTCATTTAGTAGAGCTCGCTTTGCCCCATCATACACATATGGAGGGGAAACGTGAGGAACATCTGCCTTTTGCTGATAACCAGGGGGCTGTGGAATAAAATCCCACATGAAGCATACCATCTACATTGCAGTATTTGTATAAAGCAGATGGCAGTTCCAAGACATGCCACATCGGTATCAACGCTGGAGTCTAGGGCTCAAAGGTGCCAGTATCTCTGGATCGCGTAATTGACATAAAGAGAGCTGGGGCCCCAATTTAGAACAGCAGAGGATTCAAAGATCTGTCAGTGCGACATCCCAGCCCTACACACAGTTCTGCACCTGCTCACAACACGGAGATTTAAAGAGACAATAACAATCCTGTGGCCTGGCTGCATAAACTTGGCAGTTGCCGGCAGCCACAGAACTCCGGGCCTTCTGCTCAGTAAGCCCCTGCCCCCAACACTTGCACGAAGGGGATCTCAGCTGTAGTAGTAGAGTTTATATCCTGAGGGTAGGTCTACATGACAACCTAACTCGATCTAATTTACGTTGCTCAGCGGTGTGAAAAAGTCCCCCCCACCCTCTGACCGACACAAGTTTTGCACTGTTCCGCACCAGCGCTGTGTCAGCAGGAGACACTCTCCCATCAGCATAGCGCGTCTTCACCAGACACGCCAATGTAGCGCTGTAGTGTAGACTTGCTCTATGTTGGCCTCCAACCACTAGAGGGTGACAGGACGGCATTTCTGATTGTAATCCTATCACTTCAGCTCTATGCCAGTGTAAACCCGACTTAAAGTGTAGCGAAACCGGCCCCATGATCTTTAGATCCAACTCTTGTATGTTTGGCTTTAAACATGTACATCTTTGCAGGACAGGGGCCTTAGCTTGGAAGACAATCCTTTCCCCAAGGATCTTACAACACCTTCCTCCCTGTCGATAGACAAAAAAAAATCTTCTACTGCGTGGTTTAAATTTTAAATCAGCTTAATACATAAATATGGAAGAGTAGTAACAAGAACAAACCCCAGAACCAAAATCTCACTCCAAGCAGGAAGCCCTCTAGCAGACTTCATTGAAGAATCCCACTTGTAAGAGTTTGGAATTTCTCCTCCATCGCTGCTTGCCCTCATCAGTATCCGTCTGCTTCCCTCCTCTCTCAAGATATTTGGGTAATTGCTCTTGTAAATACCAACGATAATTCGAGAAGGAGGCATGCACAAAAATTATCAAAACATTTCTCTTCATGGTCCGGATTTTAAACAAAATTGCACACAGACGTTGGGCCTAAAACAAGGAGGTCATCCCTTTAAGAACCCGTGCTCCAAGCAGCAAGAAGAACACCAGCAGTGAAGTGGCCTTTTGTACTTTAAAACCAGAACCTTAGCAACAACAACGTTTGTTTTTACCAGAATGCCTCATGCCAAGTCAGCTCTGATGATTAATGAGGACAAATTGATATTTTTTCCCTTGCAGACATTCCAGTAATCAATTTAGCGTCCCAAACCGCTAGCTATGATCACGTAGCGGATACTTTAGAGCACTGTGGGCAAACACTGCCATAGGATACTTGTTCGGATCAGGGAAGATAGTTCATTTTGCTGTCACTGGGGAATGTTATAATTTCAGAAAGAGATTTAATAACAACCACCTACATTTTCATTATGAAGAACATATTCCCTTAGGTTCAACACCACATCATGTTCAGCAAAACATCTACAGCTAGTGAAATTAGGCCACAATCTATGGGGAAAAAGTAGGTTTCCTCCCCCTCTCCCCGACATGGACGGAAAGAAGATTAGAGACTGTGTGTTGCAAATTGCCAGCTGCCTTTCAGAGCAAGGTTAGCTACGTCCAGATTTTCTTATCCTTGGTAACCATGATGCATAGTAGGGAGGTGATCTGCATATGGAAAAATTATCCTGCTAAGCAATTTGAATTAAATAAGCATTACAGCCTTACTTGTAAAAACATTCCCTAGAAGCTTTCATTTATGTAAAGCAGAAGTAGAAACGATACACTGCTGCCCTAGACCCAGTATAGATTGCTAAAACCCCGGAGGTTACGCTCTTCTGGATCAATGCATCCTCCTCCCCGACACATGCATTCAACCAATGTATTCCTTCTGCGAAATCCCTCCATGTGTTAGGATGCTAAATGGACTAACGGCAATGCCGAGAAAGAAAAATCAATTGCGCAGCCTCTTGCTTACAGCAAAGGGACGTAGTCGAATGACAGTCAAGTCTAGAACAGTGAAAAGAAACCGTAATGTGTACTAGCAACAGGGAAATAGAAACACACACAAAACCACATGCGGCAAGCATGTCTCATTATTCCCACTGGAATATTTTAGTTTCAAGACCTCAGTTTAAAATAAACGGTGTGGACTAGTAACAACTTTTCCTTGTTTGCGTGCAGGAAGTTATGCATACCTCACGTGAGCAGAGGCTTGCATAAACCATAAATTTTGCTAAGCATCTAAACTACTTGTACCTTTGGAGATCTTCTCCCTTCCACCTCCTCTCAGAGGAAATCAAATCAGTGAAGTCCAGTGGTTAGAGCTGTGATCTGGATATCAGAACTCATGGATGGAGTCTATTCCTGACCTTGAATTCATGTTGGCACGGTTATTGCATTAGAACTGCTGAGCAGAGCAAGAATGCCACTTGGTTTCATCTAGAAAAATTGAGTCACCGTGAGATTTTTGCAGGAGAGCTTGTGATTCTGTAAGTGGCGTGTCTCAAAGTACTTAATGATCGTGACGCTTTGAAACCCCTTAGGAAGGTTACAAAGTCAGAGGCAGGGCCAGGAATGGAATTTTAGAATATCAGCTTCCACTCCTCTAAGCCACGCAAGAAAGATGCCATCTGCATGCTGAGCAGCCGTGGATATTAATTTATCCTAAACAGTTATTGGATTCATCACTCTGGGATCCTACATTGCTTCTTTTGCAGCCTTTCTCCGTTGTGAATGGTGCAAAACATTCTATAGCACAAACTTAGTCAAGGGACTAAAATTGTTACAATATTTACGGCTCTTTCAAAGGATCCTGGCATCGAAAAGCAGCTCTCAGGTTTGCTTCAACTTTAATTTTCCAGCTACAGTTGCTCACTCTATGCTTGATTGGGTTCTTTGCTCTGATTTCTGAAAGACTAAGATATGCTGCTACCACACAATAGCCGGCATGAGACATGTCCGCTCAGAGACAGACTCAAAGGGCCAAATTTTAAGCATGCAGAAGTGATCGTCCATGCAAAATTTGCACATCCAAATTAGAGAACAGTCTGAAATGAAGGCCCACACGTTGTATTTCACTAGATTCTGCACTTGTGCGCTTAAAATTAAGCACATGAGCAGTCCATTGACCCCAGTGAAAATACAGTTAAGCACAAGCAGGATCAGGGCCTTAATCATTATTCATACAGCACCTAAAACACATCAGACACGTACAGGACAGAGAGGGTACAGTCCCAGCCCCAAAGACCTTACAGTCCCAGTCGAGACAACAAGAGAGGGTTACAGTTTTTGCATACATCTTGCTGGCCAAGGCGGATCTGTGTGCAGCGAGAGTCCCCAGGAGAAGCACATGACCCAATAGCAGAGCTGACATGGACCCTGAAATAGGAGTTTTTTTGGGTCAGGCCTGTGCGTGGCCACATTGGTCCATGACTAAAGCTCCTAGGTGCTAATACAATACAGAAATAATACCAGTCACTGTCTCACTTGGGCAGGATTCTAAGGCTGAAATGTTCAAGCCCTCCTACTGGATTTAGGCACCCAATCTCCAGGAAATTATAAATCATTGTGTGTCTAAATTACCTAGACCACTTTGGGGGGAAAAAAAATCTCAGCCTAGAGTGTGTGCATATAATATTCCCTAACCTTGCCAGTTAAAAGGTAGGTCAACATCAGTAGAGCCCAGCAAATCTGTAGCTATCTGCTTTACATCCAGGGCTCTATGTATCGTCAATCCCTCTCCTTTCCTCTTACCTTTGACTTGAGGTTCTCAAATCTCTTTGCAAAGGTGTGCAAGTACCATTCTCATTGTGCAGCAGGACACACTGAAGCAGAGAGACGTTAAGTGACTTGTCCAAGGTGACACAGCAAGTCAGTGGCAGAGTCAGAAACAGAACTCAGGCCTCCTGGTGGTTAGAGCAGGGCAATGGGCACTACACCATGCTGCCTTTTATGCACGCAGAAGGCTGTATTGCAACGGATACATCTATAGGGACAAAGCTGGGATCAAAGCTGAAACCTTAACTGAGAATTTCACAAAACTAACATCCAGATGCCTAAGTGCACTATGGGAAACAGATTTTGAAGGGGACTTTAAGCTGGGCATCATTTTTTTCCACAAAGCACTGCACCAAGGCCCAGTTTTCAAATGACAGGAAAGTCTAATTTCCACATACTCTCCCATGGAAACGCAAGCAAGCTATTTCTGCCGTTTGCCTTCTGTACGACATGCACCAGACCCATTGCTTAGCTGCTGCACTGCAGAAGGAAAGAGAATACTCAGTTCAAAGACTGAGCAAAAAGCCATGCAAGTGAATGGCACCAGCAGTCCCATTCAATTACTGTTCTCTCAAGAGGACGCCGTCCAGGCTGCCAGAACAGACACAACGAGATGGTAACACGGAATAACCTCCTATTCACTTTGCACAAAGGCTTTAAAATCCAGGCTTAACTAACAATCACTCGGTCAATACGCTAGATCCCATGCACCAGGGCTAATAAGGCAGCCAGACATATGGACCCAAGACAGCCAAAGACTACAGGTGACATCTGCAAAGGTGCTTAGGGGATTTGGATACTCAGTTCCCACTAACAATTAAGACATTTGGATGCCCAATTCCCATTGGGCAGCTTTGAAAATCTCACCCTCTATGCTCTATCCATGTGGTGGGGGCGGGGGCGCGGAACTTCCATGCTCTTTTCAACGCAGGGGGGATGATAATATTTAGTGGCCTGCTTGGTGGACAAATAACCTCACACATCGTAAGACATCTTAGCCAGAGACTAGAGTTGGATCTCAGTCCTTTGGCAGGTAGGATTCAAGCAGGTAGTACCTGGGAGGCTTTTGCCTCAGGGAGATTAAAAACAGTTCTTATTCACAGTACTGCTATCAGCATGGCTGCTTGTCCACCCCTACTTGTGGCGGAAGGAGGAGTATCTTGCGTCCAACTGTCTAAGAGCATACAACTTGATGGTGAAGCATGCAATCGGTGGTAGAACTGGTTGGGAATTTTCCATGGTTTAAGTCAGAAAATGCCAATTTGTCAGCCCTGAAATGTTTCTTACTGCTGTCCAGTGGCTGAAAGCAGGGAAACTGACAAGAACATGTCCATTTCGACCAGCAGCTGCCGTCCAAAAAGCAGATTTCCTTTCAGAACCACCACCTGTCTGTTTCTGAAACAAACGTTTTACAGAATTTCTGGTGCTCGCACACACACGGAGTCTGGTTTCGGTCCCAGTCTGAAAGAAACCAAGTTTCAGAAGTTCTCCCATAAACCGGAAATTGCAAGTTTTGGCCAGCTCTAAATCGATGGGCCCTAGAATGAAAGAGTTGGGTGGATAATAATGTCCTGCCCAGCCCTCGGTAAGTTCCGATACCCAAAGGAGAGCACAGGCTTGTGTGCAAATGAGGAGACACCAAAGTTCTGCTGTTACTAGCAGCAAAGTCTTGACTAGGAGATGTCACGCAACGAGCTGCGCAACCAAACGGCTGAAATGCCTCAGGTACATGTATAACCCCAATATACTGCAGTCAAGTGGTAAGCAATATAGTGACCAAGAAGGTAATAGAGAGAGGAGTGTACCAGCAACACAGCAGAATTAGAATGCACCATTAAGGTTTACCAATAGGAGTTAAAACAACTAAAATTCATGTTCTACACATTAGGTTTATCTCCAGTCTTACATATTGAATCAAATGCTCTTTCCTGGCTACCATGCTGACAGCTGTTAAGCACAGAAACTGTGCTAAACAAGTCCTACCATAGGTTTCTGGGAAGATTTTATTTTACCAGGTCATTGATATAACCTTAAATATAGCTGATAATATCCTGCAATGTCCCCCTCATTTCAGCTGGTCACATTTAGCCGAGGGAGTCTTTGCACCAGAGTGAACTTGGCACAAATATTTAGGCCACCCCTTCCTTGAATACTGTAAAATCCTCTGTATTTGTTCATCAGCTTGTCTCATTCGATTACACTTTGGAGCAGAAACTGGCTGCTTTATCTCCATGTACGCTTTAGTCTCCTCTGAAAACAGGACCCCCTCGAGATAGCAAGAAAGTCGCCAGCAATGCATGCCCCCCTGCACCCTCGTATGTGCTACGCTAATGCTCATTAAACCCCAAGTGCCATTAGTGGCACCTGATGCAAACTTTTGATGCTGTTAATTAGACGGGCACAGTCAGCCATCAGCTGGAAAGAGTCTAGCCGGCATAAACAGCAACGTTTCCCGCCCCCCTGCACGCCCATGCACAAGTTGGGTGCTCTGCCACTGACGACAGGGAGCAAAGAGCCAGAGGCAGAACTGGAGAATCATGTTGCTGTGCCGAGACACCTCCTCTCCCACCCCTCTGGCAGAGTTCTCTCCAGAGTCAGGGCAGATCTCTCCCATTCGTCAGCTCCCCGATCTGAAGCACACGCACAGGTGAACTGCGCGGCAGGAAAGTTGCAGTTCCAGAATAGCTTTGTATATCCTAGGCCCTGGAAAGGTCAGTCTTCCTTGATTTTGCAATCCAGCTAGCGGAAATCAAGGGATTTGCCAGGAACTTCTCATTACCTTTCCTCCCAAGAGCACGGGTGTCCTCAGAATCCTTCGTCCGTCACTTAAGTTCTTTTCACCGGGGAAAAGATACCGATGCAAACTCAGAAGGCGCAAAAGCCTGTAACAACTCAGCCAGCTCTCTGGTGCACTTACAATCCCTGCTAATCTGCTTCCCTCATCCAAGCCCACCAGCAGAGTCTGCTCCAAAGCCCATTGAAATCAGCAGCCGCTTTGCCATTGATTTCTAAGTGTTTTGGCTCAGGCCCGTAAGGGTGAAGGGAATCTCGTCCCTGCCAGCGAATCAGAGGCCTCTGCATAAGCACCTGGCTGATGGAGATGGACCTACTCACATGCTTCAAGTCAAACATGTGTTTAGATGCTTTGCTGAATTGAGGCCTAACCGCTCTGGTTCGTAATGGATCCCTATAGGGTATGAACTGGTGCTTCGGTACCAGTGATAAGTTCTTTGTAGGGTACCTAACTCCGCCACAGAGAGTTGTAACAGAATTTCCATTTACTCAAGCGTCTATGGAAGCAGCACTGCCCCAGCATGGACCGTATGCTAGTTAAGGTAGCCCAGTTACAGTCTAAATGCAAGTACCAAATGAGGGGCTGCTGGTCCAGTAGACTCTCCAAAACTGAAACTCCTCCCGCAGCGCCTGGGATACCTTAAAAAGGAAGCGCCAACCTGACTGATGCAGATCAGCGCCCCTCCACAATCTCGGTTGTAACCTCCCGTTAGGGAGCCCGCTAATTATGCTGCTTAGTAACAATTGGGAAGAGCACCCGTGTCAACTCTCCCCTTCCTACGTCCCTGCACAGCACAACGATGCACAACGTTCCTGCAGCAAAGGCCCAGACTCGAGAGTCAGGCCCAAGTTCCACACACTGAACGTTAATTGCTAGTGGAAATAAATAAGGTGGACGTCTCCCATGACATCAGTCTCTCTCCCAATATCCATACGTTATGCTGCCATTAAAAAAAAAAAAAAAAGCCACACACCCCTTGGTATTAGATAAGGCAGGTACATTTCTCTCGCCGCTTCTAATATGCTTCACCGAAGTCCAGGGTTTGAGCAGTTTTCCATATTTAAAGGAGGGAGGATCATATAAAGTACATCTCCCAGGAGCCTTCATCCAAAACTCCAGAGGCTAGAAGGTGTTCTGAGGAGGAGGAGTTTATTAAGCCCTTGGAGAGAGAGACCATCCAAGAGAGGGGAAGGATGGAAAAAGAGACGGGCTTCTTTTGACACTCTGTGGCCAGCGAGCAGTGGGCTTCAGTCCCAGCCGGGCGGATGTGAACTGTGGGCGAAGCTGGGTCGGAATCGTGACAAATTTCAAAATCACATTGGGCAAAAGAGTTAGAAATGAGTACAAATCAAATAACTCAAGGCCCTCCTCCCCACCACTTTCAAACCAGCCATTGAAGACTTACCTCAGGAGCCTGCACAAGGCATACCCATTATTTAGCAGGCTCTGGTACCCGAGTCAGGGGTGGACTTTTTAAACTGAAGAATTGTATTGCCATTCAGTGGGAGAGTCGTGGGAAGGATGCAGCTGGGGAGAGGACAGAAGAATAGGGTAGAGGAGGAATAGCAGCAGGCCCTGAGAGCTTCTCTAGAGGGGTGCTGGGAGGTTAGAGTACCCCAGGTCAGAAGGGGACGAGAGGAACAGAAGGAGGCTGCCCCAGGGGAGAGAAGCTTCCCATGGTATTGTCCCATCCCTGAATCCCACAGGGACTGTGGCGCTGACCCCTGATAATGCAGACCTTGTTATCTGATTCTGGTTGGCCCTCCACATAGTCAGATCCCCTTGAGGGATGTAGGGGGAGCTGGGGTGTTTGAGACTATTGGCCAATAGGGACAGCATGTGGGCAGTAGTTGGATTCTTTCCTCCATCCCCCTGAAGGAGCTGGGCTGCCATCGGAGAAAGGGATGGCCTGGGATGCTGTACCCAAGCACTGGACTTCCGTGAATATAGCCCTGAGAAGTGCCTGCATTTTAGGTTGGGGGAGGGGGAGACACCCCCAGCCATTCTAGACTGGAGAGGAGACCCAGCTGCCTCTAAAGGTAAGAAGGTGGAAATTCCTTATGTTTCAACTTGTGCGTGGGGTGGGGAGGGTGGTTTCCAGCACATGATGCAAGATTTTTCCCCAAGTGTAGGGCGAGGCAACCTGGCCCACAATCATCGGCATGCAGACGAGAGAGCCTGGAACCTCCCTCTGCCCTAGAAGCAATGCAGAGCACCCCCGGAGCGGTGCACAATCAGTGCCTCATGTTTTTTACAGACTAACTGCTTGTTTTTCCTGTGAATGCATACCAGCCCCTGCCAAGCCTGAAGAGCTGAAACGTGGGTAACGGACCTCGAGACAGAGCAACCACCGCTGGGGTGAGGAACCAAGCCGCTGTACTGCTGAGGACGACCACTCTGGAGACAGCAGGGTGCAGCTCCTGGGTTGGAAAGGCGTCCCCAAGCTGGGCCTGACTCCTTCTCTTGTTCCCAGGGATGGATCGCCACAGTTCAGCCAAGGGCGTGTCAGGAGCTCAGAATTTCCCTTCCCGGGGGACCACGGGGGAGCCACCGTGAATTGAGAGAACGTTTCAAATGCTAACAGAGGCTCCCTCCTCAAAGACATTTCCACCGGTGCTGGGGGGACTGCCGCACCCTCTGGCTGGAAGCGGTTTCCAATCACATGCAGGGTTTACAGTTTGGTTCAGTGGCTCTCAGCACCCTGCACTATTCACATTGTTCCAGCCCCCGAGACATTTCCATCTTTGGGATCTCTAGGGGGCCTGCCCACATGGGACACTCAAGCACTGGAAAACGCTGGACGCAGCAATGAGACGATCCATAGGTCCCTTATTCTTCCCTTTCCCTGATTACCAAACTCTTTCCATGTTGCTCTTCCCAAAGGAATTCTGTTTTCTTCTTGCTTTTTCCTCCACTCCCAAGGGTCTCCATTATGCTCCTGACCATTCAAATCCACGGGAAGACACATTTGCTTCAATGGGCTTTGGCTCAGGCCTTAAGTACTAGTTGGGGACAGAAAGACGCAGGTACAGTGGGAAGAGGTGCATCCTGCCGTTAGACACAGCCACTGTCCCGGGCTCTCCGGCACCTCTTCTGGGAAAGGAGTTCCCTAAGCTGGGGTCTTGCAGTGACAACTCTGGCATTTGAGCCCACAAGACTGATTCTTAGCCTCTCTGTTATGCAGTTGCCCTGGTAAGATATGGCTGGCTAGACAGCTTCTGGGATAACTCAGTTCTAGACTCAATGTGGAGCCCTTTTCTTATTGGAAAAGCAGATTTATTTCGACAGCTCTCGTGTATTTTATTATTGTCAACATGCTCCTAAGTGGCTATTTTGATTCCATTGCCATTAGTTTTCTTTCTAAGCTACATTACCAGCCTCATCAGCTACAGTGACAAAGTAGGACTTGGAGCAATCTAAATGCAGCACTGCCTGCACTTAGTCTGACACCTTTAATAAAAGGCATTGGTCAAAATCAATGCCAAGTTAAAAAACAAAACAAAAAAATCAATTGCCCTTGGAACTCTTGGATAAAAAAGGGACAAGATTCCATTTGTCTAACGGGAGCGCGAGAAACCACCTGTTCAAGAGCTTTTTGCTAATTTCCCAAGGAAATGCTAAAGTGCAGATGGAGCACTTAAGCCTGAAAGGAAAGTTACAGCTCAACTCGGTCTCATCAGTCTGCTGAGACGGTTAAGATGAGGATCTAACTAACAGTCACGTAGCAGATCCACAGCCCACCTAGAACACCAACCTGGACCGGGGATCAGGGAGACGCAAAGCCACTTTTGCCTAATGGAGGTGTTCAGCGAAAACATACATACAATAGAGAGCAGCTCATTGCAGATCACTTTGCAAGAAAAATATTTTACAAAAAAAACTTCGATTTTGGCCCTCAGTTGCCAGAGTGTCTGAATTTTCAGAAGGAATTTGTGATTTTCTGGGGGCGGGGTGTACGAGCAAGAGGTGGGGTTTCAAGTAAGGCTCCTGTTTTAACAGAGTCTATTAGGAAAAAAACATTTTCAATTCATGTTTAAGGTTTCAGTGAAAACGCTCTTTAAAGTTTACATATTCCCCTACAATTAAGTTCTGAACATGAAGGGTGAGATTTGCAGAAGGCTTTACCATTCACTTCAATGGGAGCAGAGTTAATCCAACACAGAGTGCACTGGAAAGAGCCACCTACGCATTTTTCTGCGGCAGCGAGAACCAGCAAATGAAAGCAACTAGAAGCAGAAAAAGAAGCCATAAGTCCAGAGTCACCTCCAAGCCAAGTGAATGACAAAAATGTAACAGCATACGTTAGAGATACTGAAAATTCTTTCAACAAATCAATATTCCTTCTTTGGGACTTCCCAGCCCATCCTGTTTACTCAACATCCATCCTCCTTAAACTGTAAATTCTTTGGGGGCTGGGACCAGAGATGGTGCCAGGCCATTAGGGGACCTAAGCAGAAATATCCCTCCCTCCGTCACACACACACACACACACACACACACGCTGCTCAGGGCCGTAAGCAATTGCTTGGTCTGCTTATGCCTGGGAATGTATTTTTGCATCTCGTAGAGAACGGAGGACATTTGTTAAGCATCAACAATAAGTTTTTTATAGCAAGAATCTTTCCTGCATTAAATATATTGCATTTCCCTAACAAGGGATGCAGAAGGCTCAGAGATAGATACGCTGGTATTTACTGAGGACCACCAGAGAAGTTGGAACACATCAGAATGCAAACTTCCCTTACTAAAGGAGGACTAAGTTAAACCCCAGCCCCTGTTGCTGTATAAGGAAGCTAGTTTGCAGGCAAGCCTCCCTTTTTTGTTTACAGCTGATACTGTTCGCTTTCCGTGGCTGCAGACAATCCCGCGCCTGGGTTAAAGAATTAGTCATTAACCCACCTGGGAACAGAGGCTTTGTGTTGAATACAAAATAGCAGTTTGTGTTTCCTATTACAGGTCAGTGTTAGTAAACTGCAAGGAAATCCTTCTGCAAACTGAGTGCAAACACTGGGGCAAACCGGGAGCAATCAAGAAACACTTTTGAGCTTTTCAAAGGCCACGGTAGCACTGGCTGCAGAACAGTCATGTATAGGGTGAGCAGATGTCCCAATTTTAGGCCATCAGGAAAAGATTTCTTCCAACCCCTCCCCCCCCGACCTCTCCCCAAGTTTACAAGGTACACTGAACGAGCCTACTCTAGTGAAGGGGCAGGAGATAGAGTCTTTTCACCTCTAATTTTCATGACTAGATATCCCAAATGTATCCAATAATAGAACTCATCTGGACCTCTGGCTGTGCAAATAGCCTAGCACCCACAACACACCTTGCTTGGTTTTCCACTGATTAAAAGGAACTGCTCTATCCATCTAGGTCTTCCTATCATGGCATCTCAATGCTAATTTCACACACACACACACACACACACACACACACACACACACACACACACACAATACAGCAGTATCTGCTTCACCTACTATAACAAAAGCAAATGAAATATCAGCTCTTCCTATCTGGCAGGGATCTATTACATGTACATTTTATTGTGGCATGAAGGCTCGAGTGCCATAGATTTTTATTGGTACTGCAGCAGTACCTAGAAGTCACAGTGTGCTACACACGACACCCACTAAACTGTCCTAGCTCTAAACAGACCAGACAAATGGTGGGAGAAGGCCAGTATTATGGAATCAGAGTCACAGAACGTAAGGCTAGAAGGACCCTCAGGAGGTCATCTAGTCCAACCCACTGTGCAGAGGCAGGACCAGGTAAACTAGATCATCCCTGACCGGTGTTTGTCCAACCTGGTCTTAAAAACCGCCAAGGATGGAGATTCCGCAACCTCCCTTGGATGCCTGTTCCAGAGCTTAACTATCTTAGAGTTCACAAATTTCTCTTAATATCTTAACCTGAATCTTCCTAGCTGCAGGTTACACTGATTTCTTCTTGTCCTACCTTCAGTGGACATGAGAACAATTGAGCATCCTCCTTATGACAACCCTGAACATACCTGAATACTGTCGTCAGGTCCCACCCCTCCCACCCAGGCTTCTTTTCTCAAGACTAAACATGCCCCCTTTTTTTTTAAAAAAAACCCTTTCCTATTGATAAAAGGTTTAGAAAACCTGATCTTTTTTGTTGCTCTACTTTGTACTCTCTAATTTGTCCACATCTTCCTGGTGCTCAGAACCGGACACAGGACTCCAGCTGAGGCCTCACCAGTGCCAAGTAAAGTGGGACGATTACCTCCTTTGCCTTGCATACAAACACACTTGTAAATACAGTCCAGGATGATCTTAGCCTTTTTCACGACCGCATCACACTGCTGACTTACTGGCTCCTATGATCCACTATCGCCGGCAGATCCTTTTCAGCAGAACAACCACCTAGCCAATCGGTCCCCATTTTGTAGTTTGTGCAGCTGATTTTCCCTTCCCACGGGTAGTACTTTGCGCTTACCTTTATAAATTTTATCTTGTGGATTTCAGACCAATTCTCTAATTCGCCTTGGTCATTTTCAATTCTAATCCTGCTCTTCAAAGTGCTAGCACAACCCCTACCACCATGGTGTCATCCACAAATTCTCCATGTCATTAATGGACGTATGAAAATATTGAACGGTACCAGACCCAGGCAGGACCCCACTAGTGCATTAGTGAAACAGGCTAGCACTTGATTCTCCCCCCACTCCCCATGAATAGTTCTTCTCCCCCCCACCCCACGACATAGAAAATGAAAAAAAATAATGCCAGCTTAGATTCATTCCACAAGTAGGTTTATGCATTTAAATATAGTATTGTACATGGTTAATGTAGCCACAGCTCAATATGACAAATGGGAACATTTTCAAAACCACCTAAGTGAATTAAGCTCCTAAATCTCATTTTCAAAAATGACTTAGGAGCCGAGGCATTTCAGATAAAATTTTACCCTGAGTCCTCACAATTTGAGTTTCTAGGTTTTTGTTCTATATAAAAATATGCATGTACAATAGCACGCCTGTCGTAGGACCAATGTATGGCAGTGCTGGAAGCTAAAAAGGTGGCTATAAATCTAAAATAAAATTAAACATGCTCAACCTGAAATTAGTTTTGTGGTCCCATGTAAGAGCCCGATCCAACTCAATAAGGATTTCAGTAGCCAGTGGATTGGACTCTAAGCAGGGACTTCGTTTTTTGTGCTTACATATTATGAAGGGACGATGCCGTTTTGAAACTCAAACTTTTTCAGGCTGCTCGCCCATCACATGGGCAGGCGTCTGAGTCCTTCCTCTTTTTAAATGTAAGTTATTGAAAAGTGACTAAGGGAAAGCTTCTGATCTCAGTTAAAAATCCAGAGCAGCTCCATCAATGTCAAAAGAGTTACTCCAGATTTACACAACTACAGAACTGGCCTGTTGGGACTAGCACAATGACTATTTCCATTTGGGTGCCAAATGCGAGTGCGCCGTGGATAGCACGTGCGGGAACTGTATTGACTCCCTAAACCATCATCATCAAAAAGGGCCACAACTTCACCCTCCAAAGCACACTTAGCTTTTTCTTTCCTATCCTTGGTCCTTTCACCACCTCAACATTGTTCTCTGCAGAGTTAGTCAGCATACGGGTTTTGCCAGCACAACCTCTCCAAAATAAATTCTACTGGGTACTTTTTATGGCTGCATTCATAATCAACTGTTAGTGCTTGTAACCTATTGAGATACTGTAGTATTAGGGTTACCATATTTTGTGCCTCCGAAAGGAGGACACTCCACGGGGCCCCGGCCCCGCTCCTCCAGCCCCGCCCATGCCCCGACTCCGCCCCTTCCCCAAAGTCTCCGCCCCCTCCCCTGCTTCCCGCGAACATTTGATTCGCAGGAAGCCTGAAGCAGGTTCCCCCGGTTCCCGGCCCGGCCCGGCCCTCGGCACCGCACCGCTTTCCCGGCCCCCGGCACCGCCGGCCCGGCCCCCGAGCCCCCGGCCCGGCACCGCTCCGCCGGCCCGGCCCCCGAGCCCCCGGCCCGGCACCGCTGGCCTGGCCCCCGAGCACCCGGCCCGCATGTCCCGATTTTCCCGGACATGTCCAGCTTTTTGGGATTTCCCCCCGGACGGGGATTTGGAGCCCAAAAAGCCAGACATGTCCGGGAAAATCCGTACGTATGGTAACCCTATGTAGTATTCCACAACTCCCGCTTCCAGCACATACCCGTGCAGGATTCTAAAAGAGGCCTGCTGACGTCCTGCATTTTAAAACCAAGCAATAGTCTGTTATCAGCTCATGTCCAAAACTCTGCTCCCTCAATGTGAACAGAGGTGCCAGAAAAGGCATTGGGAGAAATCAGAGTATCTGAGCTGAGATTTGTCAAGTGGGTCTTAAGAGTTTTAATGGAAAAAGTTGGTTTGCCTCAGATAAGATCTACGCGGGGAAGTTACTGGCAGAGAACAACATGCGGACAGGCAGACTTGGGTAAGGTTTTCAGGCTGTACGATTAAGTGGAGATAAAGTAGGTCGGGAACCCCAGGAGCAGATCAGCTCCCAGCCCTGACCTCACAGAGCCACATATCGGAACTTGATTTAGGCTAACTGGAAGGAAGCCACTCCCCTTCACCTAGCTCAGACAGTGTGATGGACTCATTTACTTGGGGGAATCTGCCTCAGTGTTGTGAGGACCTCTTACGGAAACAAATCCAATAAGGCTTGTCACCTTTAAAAAGCGGATTGATAACCTGAGCCAACTGTAAAGCAGAGGGCAATGGAACAGACAGACCTCAGCTGACTTCAGTTCAAAGGCAGGTGACCACACCGGAGCATCACTGTTGTCTCAGGCCACAGCTGCAATTGCCGTACACGTTTATTCTACCCATGGTAAAGCTGAACCAGGTAGCAAGAAAGACGACAGACTTACTAGTTAATGTATGCAAATTAACAATCTGGGCCCTTGGGGAGGAATTCTAAATTGTTAACCAGGAATCCCTACGAATCATTACAAGGCATTCAAGACAACAGTGAGAAGGAGATCAGGGTATGGGATAAGTTAACTTGAGATCTATTAAGTCTCCAAGGCAAGCGTCAGCTTCATAGAAGCACGGATGGATGCCTTTTTTCTCCTGGCAGAAGTACTGTCGTTTCCCCATCATGGTTATGAATGGGGACGGTGTTTTAGAAAAGAAATTATCAGAATTCATCACGATTTTAGAGTGGTCATCACTTAAAGCAAAAGTCTCTTGGAGACAGAAGGAAAAGGAACGGAGCTTGCGGGCAAAGAGGTTGGGGAAGAACTTGAAGGCTATGGGGAGGACTTTTTGAAGGAATACAAGGAACGCTCACCAAGAGTCTCCCAATGACTCTAGTGGGGTTGGGAAAGAAAACTCCACACAGCGCTCACTTCTAAAGTTTCTTTAGAGCTAGCTACATGGGCAATTCAGCACCCATTAAGCTTCCTTGTAGCCAGAAAGGGATCACTTGCTGAGCCATTGGCGTACTGTAACTGCTCCTGTTAAACAATTCAAAGCAAGACAGCCAGTTGGGCCCAACATTCCATCCTCCTGGGAGAGATCACGTACAGTCAGTTAACATCTAAGAAGCGGTAACGGAACAAGAACAGTGGGGTTAGTTTTCTCAACAAGTGGACTTTCCGTCCAGCAAGTTTTTATGTTCTGTGATTTCCTGGTGTCTCAAGCTGATACTGACGGTTTCCCAAAACCACTTGACTGGATGCATCATACCCATGGAGAATATTTCACAGCGTTGTATCTCAAGTTCCTCAATACACTGTGACCCTTTCAAGATGCTGTTTTGAAGAAAACTCAGTAAAACAGGCTGCGCTTAGCGATGAGCTTTTATATGCAAGAGCGTTTCTACAAGCCAGGGATGATCCCTTTGGCACGAGCACAAGCAGGCATTCCATTTTAAAGCTTGCTGGGGTTAACATTTCTCATAGGAACCAGCAAGATATTCTGCTCTTCATCGGGTTTCCTATAGAAACTCAGTTCTTGCCATACAAGCGATCAGGTCAGCAGATTTACCAAGACACTATGGGGACATGGCAGGCAGAAAGGCACCTATTGCAATGTATCTGTACATTCAGTATTGCTCATTATCCCCCTGCCCTTTGGAACTGGTAGTCATAGGGTGCAGCCAACTATAATGGGATAAACACTCAAAAATTCCAACTCCTGGAGAAAATGTGGGAGAGGCAATTTCAGTTATCAAGGCAGCTGAATTGACACACGCAGCAAAATTCAAAGGAAGATGCAGGCTGGAAGAACAAGGAGAGCATTCTGGCAGCTACCACCATGTAGAACAGGGGTAGGCAACCTATAGCACAGGTGCCAAAGGCGGCACGCGAGCTGATTTTCAGTGGCACTCACACTGCCCAGGTCCTGGCCACCGGTCCGGGGGGCTCTTCATTTAAAAATTAAATTAAAATGCAGCTTCTTAAACATTTTAAAAACCTTATTTACTTTACATACAACAAATAGTTTAGTTATCTATTATAGACTTATAGGAAGAGACCTTCTAAAAACGTTAAAATGTATTACTGGCACGCAAAACCTTAAATCAGAGTGAATAAATGAAGACTCGGCACACCACTTCTGAAAGGTTGCCGACCCCGATGTAGAATGAGCTAAGAAGTAAATTCCATATACATATACATATACACACACACACACACACACACACTCTACAGCTATACCACCTCATCAGCTTCCATATGCTTTTGCTGGAGTATAGCAGTTGCAAAAAAGACTAACACTGTAGATAGTTTCATGCCTTTGAGAGGATTCCCCCACAAATTAGTTTTAGCCAGTAATGTCAACTCAGCCTCCACATACACACAAGAAACTGTGCAATTTCTTGGTTCTCTAACATCTCCAACAGCTGAGACTCTGCAAAGCAATCAGAATGATAACTGACAAAGGTGCATACAGTCACTTACCAGCTGCATTTCAAGTAGAATCCCAAAGACAAGCAGGAACAAGCCTATTTTCAAAAACCCCAGGCACGTGCCCAAAGGCAAGCAGAATCCAAGTCAAATCAGCCTGCTGTATTAATCTCCAATATACCATGACAATCTTTACAGGTTTTACAACTGCATGTAAATGAATTCCTTAATCCCATCTTTAATCTGTTCCCATGCTATTTAAGGTTGATTTTGAAAATGTAGACATGGATCCCCTCCTGGTGAACCTGCTCTGCTCTCTCGCTCTCTCTCTGGCAGACTAGAAAGACGATAATCTTTCAACAAATTATTCTTTAATAAACCCTATTTAATCCCACTCACGTCACAAACAAATTTCTTCATTACAGGAGCAGTAAGCCCACAGATGTGTTCTGAACCTCACTCCTAGAGACACTTAATAATTTTAACAGCTGCACAATCTACATGTGTGGTTAAATCAAAGCTATAGTAAGGCTACCTGCCTACAGGATAGTTGACTATACACACATTGTGGGGGAGGTTTAGTTCCAGGAATAGTAACTACATTGTTTTTCTAGCTTGTCTCACAGCAGATCACTAGCCACAGGAAGTGGGCCAAATCTATTGTATCCCTTTGGCATGTTTTCATAGCACTAGTTTTTAATAAATATAACACTCCGCCCTCAGAGCAGGGCTGTCCTTGGGATCCAGGTTATTGCCACTAGAACAATGGCTGTTTTAAGTATTTGATTATACTACAGCTGGACCTTTAAAATAAGACGCGACTTGCACTATAGAGAAGCATCAGAATGAATCTGGCAAAATACATGTATGCTAGTATGGTTACAAGCGCATAGGCTTTGGGCGGTATGTGCTAGGGATTGGTACATATACCTTTATGATTTAGCATTTGCAGGACAATAATACTTACAGCCCCCAGCCAAAATTAAAGGTCCCACTTATGCAGGCTCTGTGCAAAAAAATCAGAGACTGTCCTTGCTCCTAGAAGCTCAACATCTAAACCGATGAGACAGACAAAGCTGGAGAAGGGAAATTCGACTGCCCTCATTTTATAAACAGCAAACAAGGCTCTAAGCACAGCACACACCTAGCAATTCAGCAAAGCACTTAGTCACATGTCTAACTTTTTACCCAAACGTGTGTTTAAATGCCTTGCTGAACTGGGACTTAAGTGAGTTGCCCAAGGTCACATAGGAAGTCAGTGGCAGAACAAGCTTTACCTCTGGAGCTCAAGTCCCAGGCATCAGTACTTCAGGCTTGTGTGACTTTTAACCTAGCTTCCCTTCCCTGCCTTAAGGCTGAAAACTCCCTCCTGGACCCAACTGCTGCCTGGCCGAGATATTCAGGCCCAAATTGTGCTCTAAGTGATTCCGTTACTCCACAGTGACACTGGTTTGACTGAGAACAGCACGTGGACCTCAGTTTTGATTGCTCTCCAACTCACCATGGATTGGGACAGCTGCACTTCTTGCATGAGGGCCTGGAGCAGACCAAGCTCCATTTCAGGCTGGAGCACACTCAGGAGAATAGGAGCAAGTGGCTGCCCCATGGAACCAGTCAAGGCCCCCATCTGGCAGACCTATAGAGTGGCCCATAAAGGTTGAGAATCGCTCCAGTCGAGACACCATCCTAAATCACAGAAGTCTTATTAGCTACCACTGAGTGCAGTAACTAGTTAAAATCCCAGCGCCAAATCGAAGGGAGGCTTTGGAAGATTTCCCTGCCTCTGATAAATGTATCCCTTCTCCTGATGCTACTCAGCCACCTGTTTTACCTACATTTTTGTGGGTGACGCTCATTGAAATATTGGCAGATCTGACTTTAAAAAACATCTGTTCCCGTTGGTACTCACAACCAGGGCCGGCTTCAGGCACCAGCTGAGCAAGCAGGTGCTTGGGGCGGCCAAGGGGAAGGGGCGGCACGTCGGGCTCTTTGGCGGCAATTCGGCGGAGGGTCCCTGTCCCTCTCGGAGGGAAGGACCTGCCACCGAATTGCCGCCAAAGAAGAAAGCGGCGCGGTGGAGCTGCCGCCGATCGCGGCTTTTTGGGGGGGGGGGGGGGGGGGGGGGGGACGACTGCTTGGGGCGGCAAAAACCCTGGAGCCGGCCCTGCTCACAACAAACTGCAAATTCAAAACATGAACTAGATAGCGAAGGAACTGCTGACTCAAAACCCACTGAAATGAATGGAAAGACTAATTGATTGCACTGGGCTTTGGCTCAAGCCCTGAGTAAGCAAAGTTGCTGCTACCTATGTTCTTCAGGCTCTGGGCCCTCCCTGCAATGCGAGTTACGTGAGCAACAAACAGATAAGGGCTATAAAACCTTGTCACAGCCCTGTCACGGGTCATGCATTTATTTCCTTGAGCAGCCATGTTTGTTTACATCACGTGGAACAGCTGAGCGTGACCTTAAGACAACTTTGACGTCTGTAGGCCAAAAGAACCAGTTACATAATAGTCCGAACAAGCAGAGATAGGCAGATAAGGCCTAAAAGAACCTGGGGCAGGGAAAAACTTTAAAAGGAACTAATTTGTTGCACCGTCTGTTCAAACACACTTACCACTTGAAAGAGATATTTGCACTGGAATTTATTTTTTAGGCATTTACAAGAGAGAGGCCGTCTAATTTGTATAAGAACGGCCATACTGGGTCAGACCAATGGTTCATCTAGCCCAGTATCTTGTCTTCCAACAATGGCCAATGCCAGGTGCTTCAGAGGGAGTGAACAGAAGAGGACAATTATCAATGATCCATCCTGTGTCATCCGGTCCCAGTTTCTGGCAGTCATAGCTATTGATCGACCTATCCTCTATAAACTTCTCATTCTTCTTTGAACCCAGTTTACTTTTGCCCTTCACAACATCGCCTGGAAGTGGGCTCCACAGGTTGACTGTGCGTTGTGTGAAGAAGTACTTTCTTGTGTTTGTTTTAAATCTGCTGCCTATTCATTTCCTTGGGTGACCCCTGGTCCATGTGTTACGTGAAGGGGTAAATAACACTTCCCTATTCACCCTCACCACACCAGTCATGATTTTATAGATATCAGTCATATCTTTTCCAAGCTGAACAGTCCCAGTCGTTTTTAATCTCTTCTCGTATGGAAGCTGCTCCACACCCCTAATCATTTTTGCTGCTCGTCTCTGGACCTTTTCCAATTTGAATATACCTTTTTTGAGATGGGGCAACCAGAACTGCACACAGTATTCAAGGTGTGGCGTACTATGGATTTATATAGTGGCATTTTTATATTTTCTGTCTTAGGCCTGGTCTGCACTGGGAGTGGAAATCGATCTAAGTTACAGAACTTCAGCTAGATGAATAACTTAGCTGAAGTTGATGTATTAGACCTACTCACCGCAGTGAAGACACTGCAGTGAGTCGACTGCTGCCGCTCCCCCGTCGACTCTGTCTGCGCCTCTCGCGGCGGCGGAGTACAGGATTCGACGGGAGAGCGCTCGGGGGTTGACTGATCACGTCTAGTCTAGACGCGATCAATCGACCCCTGCTGGATCGATCGCTGCCCACCGATCCGGCGGGTGGTGTAGACATACCCTTATTTCTATCCTTTTCCTAATGGTTCCTAACAGTCTGTTCGCTTTTCAGACTGCTGCTGCATGTTGAGCAGATGTTTTCAGAGAACAATCCACAATGATTCCAAGATCTTTTTCTTGAGTGGCAATAGCTAATTTAGACCCCATTATTTTGTACGTATAGTTGGGATTATGTTTTCCTATGTGCATTACTTTGCATTTATCAACATTGAATTTCATCTGCGATTTTTGTTGCCCAGACACCCAGTTTCGTGAGCTCCCTTTGTAACTCTTTGCATGCACCTTTGTTACATGATGGTATTACCATTTAATGCCCCCAAGCCTGAAACCCCTGGTGCCTGAGTGGACCACTGTGCCCATGTGGAGTTTAATTGAAGTAGAGCTCTGCACAGGGTCAACAGTCTGTACTTGGCAAAAAGCTGGAAGGTCAAGGCCTAAACCTGCAGTTGAGAGCTATCTACTGTTCTCTTATTCATTTAGTTTATAAAAACCTTGGGGATTCTACGCATTAAGTGATCCTAACCCATTATGTTAGAATACAAACTCTTAGATTTGAGTAAGGAATATACCAAGTAACCTATTTGCAATCTGGACAGATTTTTCCATTGCTGGAGAATAAGTTTCACAATCATAACGGCTATTGAGTTGTGTGAATGATATTAAACTCCTCTTCTTTTCAGTACTAGTTGAGTTAGATGTTGCACTACAATTCTAATAAGATTAGCTCAGCTAAACAAGCTTGTCTGGAGGGATTAAAAATTCACCCATTCATTTTGTTCTGATGAGGTCTACAAACTAATGGGCCAGATTCTCAGCTACTGTAGATCAATGTTTCTTCATTGATTTGTTCACACACAATAAAGTCATAACTATTTAATCCTCAAACTGTGTAGGGAGGTAAATATCATTCATGGGGAAATTGAGGAAGAGATGTTAAGGGCTTGATTTGACAAGTGCTGAGCACCGTCTGCCCCCTGGAAGGCAGGAGGAGCAGCAGGATCCCAGCTACTCTGGAAACTTGGCCTTACGGCTCCAATTCAGCACGGCATTTCAACACGTTTACTCACACGTCTAACTCCATCCTGGCCCAGCAAAGCACGTAAGTACATGCTGAAGTCTCACAAAACAATAGCTAGGATTCTCAAAATGGCCTCAAGGAGTAAAGGCATCCACCTCCCATTGACTTGCAATAGGAATTCAATGAGCCAACTAATTTCCTTTGACCCCTTTGAAAATCGCAGCCCACATGCGAAAAATTAAGCATGCGCTTAAGTGATTTGCTGAATCGGGTTTTGATGACTTCATCAGTGCCATAGATTGAGTCATAGTCAAAAATGGGATTAGAACTCACTCCCTCTTTACTCCAACGGGTTCACCCTCTTGCTAAAACCTACACTCCCATTTCAAGTACAAAGAGAAAGATTAGTAGGAAAAATATTGACAGACTTTGCATTTCCTCAGTATTGTGTAACAATAACCTGACATGACTTTCATAGATAGAAGCAAAGTCCAATACCGTCCAATGGATCCCCAGAGTCAGTGGCGGATTAATAATTTTGCCGCCCCTAGGCCGGGAAATAATTGTCGCCTTGGTCCCGTCCCGACTCCGCCCTTTTCCTGCCCCCATTCTAACCCCCTCCCCAAAGTCCCTGCCCCAACTCCACCCCTCCCTTCCCCTATTGGATCCCTTCCCCAAAGCCCCGCCCCTTCCCCCAATGCGCAGCGTTCCCCCTCTTCCCCCCTCCCTCCCTGCCCTGCGAAACAGCCGGGAGGGGAGAGAAACAGGACGCGGTGGCGCGCTTGCAGAGGAGGCGGAGGTGAGCTGGAGCAGGGGGGCGGGGTGCGGAGGGGAGCTTCCGCCCCTGCAAATTTGTCGGCCTAGGCAATAATACGGCACTGCCCAGAGTGCTTTGCAGTGTTTGGACTGCTCTAATTCCATTTAAATTCATGGGATTGAGCACCAGTGAAAGGAGCTGGCTGAGGCCAGAAGAACACTTCATCCAGCAGAAACTCCCTGGTTAATTTATGGAAGCAGAATGTAGTTACTCATATTCAAAGTGGTCACAAGTCCACAGTTAACTCTCCTTGGGGAAGGGTCTGTGGGACCGGGACCAGAACCAGGTCTGCAGAGCCTGGGACAGCTGACGTTCCCCACATTGCCACCAAGCAGAGGGCGCACAGAGCACTGTGGAGAATATGCACCACAGGAAGTAC
Organism: Chrysemys picta bellii; assembly: GCF_011386835.1. Lineage (NCBI taxonomy): Eukaryota > Metazoa > Chordata > Testudines > Emydidae > Chrysemys > Chrysemys picta. The sequence continues at coordinate 7,541,904 of NC_088811.1, read as the reverse complement.
CACCCAATGGGTCCAGGAGTTACAGCACGCTGGGGTTTTCTGATTGGCCCACGCTCACTATTTAACTCTGGAGGGTATGCCAGGAAGTTGTCCAGGCAACCACACAGACTTCGAGCTTGCTGCGACTCCAGGCCTCACACCTCACTTTCTGATCTCCAGTCTCCGACTCCTGCCTGACTCTGACCCCGACTCTTGCCTAGCAATTACTCTGAGCCCAGCTCGCTGACTATCACCTTGTGACTGTCCTTGTAGGCAGCAGTCCAGTCACGAATGCTAGGCCAGCCTGTGCCGCCTTCGCCCTGGTCCCTTACATCTGGTCATACATTTCGCCAAAATATGGATACATGTTAATGTTTCTTTTGCAGCCCAGACACCAAGTGCCATTGAACTGACATTTTTTGCCCTGGAGTATTTATGAGCAAGACACATCAAAAACTTTTTAAACACATCTTTTGTTCCTATATTTTGTTCAGTTTCTTGTTCTCTGAAGTTTTCTAACCAGCTCTAGTGTTTCCTGTTAATGTGGTACACCTCTACCTCGATAGAACGCTGTCCTCGGGAGCCAAAAAATCTTACCGCGTTATAGGTGAAATCGCATTATATTGAACTCGCTTTGATCCACCGGAGTGCACAGCCCCGCTCCCCCCTTCCCCCCCAGAGCACTGCTTTACCGCGTTATATCCGAATTCGTGTTATATTGGGTGGCGTTATATCGAGGTAGAGGTGTATATGCAGAATTCTCTGTGACTAGAATGGAAAATGGCATAAGTTTTTAACTACTACATGGGGGCGGAACTGTCTTTTTTTTATTTTATTTTTTTTAAATGATGACATTCCTTTTCTAGCAGAGAGAGGACCTACTTTTCAAAGCTTTTATCCCCTCATTTTTAGAAGAATTATGGACTAGAAATGTATTTATGAGCTCAAAAGACTTTCAGCTCCTAACAAAGTTGTTCTGTATCTCCACATAGATCCATTTCTCAGACTAGATGACTTGCATTAGAGTCAGGGGAAGCAAAGACACACCCCAGAGAAAGTCTTCACAGGAGCGTATGCAGAGTGAACCCCTCATGCTGGAAGATCTTCCACCATGAATTGTCTTGCTCTACACATCTCCCCCACCGTATACAACCAGCAAGACTGCTCCCCTCTAAAAGGCGCAGTACAAAGAAAACCATAACTCCTCACGGATATAGGCTCATGCACCAGAAAGATCATGTAAGTGAAGATCTTACACAAAACTGATAGCAACATCTTTCAATACAGAGATACCAAAGGGGATCCAGAAATCAATCCTCTCTTTACATCCTCCCCAAGAACATACAATAAATAGAACGTATCAGAGGGGTAGCCGTGTTAGTCTGAATCTGTAAAAAGCAACAGAGGGTCCTGTGGCACCTTAGAGACTAACAGAAGTACTGGGAGCATAAGCTTTCGTGGACGGGGTAGCCGTGTTAGTCTGAATCTGTAAAAAGCAACAGAGGGTCCTGTGGCACCTTTGAGACTAACAGAAGTACTGGGAGCACAAGCTTTCGTGGTCTGAAGAAGTGAGGTTCTTACCCACGAAAGCTTATGCTCCCAGTACTTCTGTTAGTCTCAAAGGTGCCACAGGACCCTCTGTTGCTTTTTAATAAATAGAACGTCACTTCTTGATTCTGCAGATCCTGATCTCTCCCAGAAGAATGGCAGAATAGATTCTGGTTTCTTGTACATTGGGCGAGAGGATTCCAGAGCAGCAGGTCCTTGACAGAAAAGGTTTGTCCCTCAGTACCACCATTAGGGGACAGGAAGACAATCAGCTGTTCCAACCCTACTGACATATTGGTTAAACAGCTAGGAAATTAACAACAGGGCAGACACCCTGGAGCATGGGGCACATTCATCAATATAAACCTTGGGATGTGGCCCAGGTTACGCATTGTAGATTGAATACTTCTTCCTCTGTATCTCTCTTGCCAGCAACAATCCTGTCTTGCTGTATCCTGTGCTAGCTAGTAAGGGACTGGATAAAATTAAATCTCAACATGTGTTACCATACATTTATCTTAGGATGATAACGTTACATGCCGTCCTGTAATTAATTGCTTTATCATTGAGTTTATTGCTTTCATAGTTTCCAGCTCTAAACCACATATTATTGGACAGTGTCCTACAGCGTAATAAATTACTAGGTTTTTTCCAGAGCTTTTCCTTACAAAGGAGATGAGTTGGAAATATATGTGCCCATCCGATATTATGGACACTCCACGTGAATAAACTGGATTCTGAGCTGTAAGATCTGTGCAACCATCAGAGTTTAAATTTAAAAAAGTGGTTCCATTTGACTAAATTAAAAATTCCAAAAAAATCTCTAATGTAGTGTGTTTATTCAAATTAATAATTGCAAAAGAAATCAGTGAAGCTGCATTAGACAAAGGACTGAAAGGACGCATGGGCATAACCTCAGAGTCAACACTATTCCAATGGAAAACCAGGGGACGCTGCTCTTCAGCTAACAGACATGGGCCATGAGAGCAGGTTTTTTTAAGAGACTCATAAAGCCTGACCCTGCAATGTCCTGACCACCCTCACCTCCCACTGACTTCAAAGGGAGTGCAAGTTGTCAGCAATCTTACATTAGAAAATAGGAGCTCTACGATGTCTTGTAGCTATAAGGCAATATTTGCATTCATATAGTATCGTGAGCTATAGATATGAAGGTAGCAGGAAAGTACTGTACCTTCAAAGTATAGACAAATCCATGCCCCCACCAGTGGGTGCAGAGATCAGCAGGCATGGGAGATGGAGGAGGAGACACAACATTTATTATGAGCCTGATATGAGCAGACTTCAAGTGATGTTAAGTTTTTCTGAATCATACCTGTGCATCACTACGGTTTACACTGCCATAACTGGCTGAGGCTGTAACATTACGTACTTTGTGCCTTAGTAAATTAAGCCCTAACTAAATCAGAAAGATCCCTAGAACCTCCTCTGCCATGTTTTCCGACCAGCATGCTGAAGGCTGGCCAAACACTCAGCATAGATACATGAAACAGACTGTGTAACAAGGCCCCTGTTCTACCACCACTTCTCTCTGCCCTAAATAACCCTGGTCATTCCTGGCTGGAAACAATTCCATGTATACATTATTTCGGAACAGTTATTTATTACATTATTTCAGGATCCAGGAAAGGCTGGGCCATAATTACAACAACATGTGCAATATTGCAGAGTCAGTTCCTGAGCGCTGGCTTCGGAAGAAGGCTCCACTTCTGCACAAAAACATTTGCCTTCCGAACACCAGAACTACTTTTCACTCCATATTGGGATGTATAAACCGCCCTGCCAAGCCGTCAACTTGCCAAATTATAGCTCTGCACGGCCACTGAGCAGCAATGCCAAGAACAGAAGTCTAGCGCGAGAGAACTCCAAATGACAGGAACATTTCAGTTTTAAATGAAATCTAAGTACCTCTTACAGAACAGAAAGAAAAAAAAAATTCCCCAGGGAACATTTTCAGGGCTGTTCAGAGGAAATCAGACAATTCTTGTGATTGTTCGTGGAAACTGTAGATATAGTTCCCTGTTTGCTATTGAAAAAAAATGCACCCTTCAGGATACAAGATTATAAAAACACAAACCCATATTTACTGTTAATACTTTGTCCTGACAGCCAAAACGCAAATCGGTTCTCCAATTCCCTCTGCTTTTCATATGTAATTGTGTTTATAAAGGAAGCAATAAAAGTTTAGTAGGACCAGTAGACAAGGCTGATTGATCGCATATTGGCTTATGAGAGACACTAGCCCTAAACAGGAGCAGACACTACCCTTACTGCGCCAATAGCTTCCTACTCCAGTGCATCTACAACACAACACAGCTTTAGTCTTCCATTCTATATGCATCCGAAGAAGTGGGCTGTAGCCCACGAAAGCTTATGCTCTAATAAATTTGTTAGTCTCTAAGGTGCCACAAGTACTCCTGTTCTTCTTTAGTCTTTAGCCATTCATACAGACCATATCCTGAAATGCTTTACAAAGTTCCCCACCACAGTTAGAGAGTGGAATAATCACAGCAGGAGAGAGAAACAGAGGTACACACAAAGGAGAAAAACTTGTTTTCATGTGAGATTTGAAAGCCGGGGATGGGGAAGAGGAGATAAAGTGGAGGAACAGAGAAAAGCTGTTCCAGATGATAGGCGCTGCACAGAAGGCTCTTGCACCAACTCTGCTGGGGGAGGGAGGGGGGGGGGAGATAAAGAGGAGGCTGGTGCTAATGGACTGGGGACAGGAACAAAGTCAGAGGAGGGACTACATTGGAGTAACTTACACCTTTCAGTCCCACAACACCTAGGATTTACTGACGTTGGCCATGAGCTGACAATCATATGAGCAGTCCCATTGAAGTCAGCAGGACTACCCACATGCATATAGTTAAGCGTGTGCATCAATGTTTGCAGGATCAGGGCTTTAGATTGAACCCCGTCGAACAAACATATATAGTTTACACATCCATACGATCCCTCGGACCAGAAATGGGCTCACTGGGTCCCGGAGTCTAAGGGACATGGCACTTCTACATTTGGTTCAGAGAAGGTCTGTAGTTTCGGATGGAGCAAATCCAGGTAGTGACATTACAAGGTAGACAGTTTTGAACTGGATCCTGAAATAAGATAACTACTTGCTTAAAGAATTCTATATACACACACATATACATACCCCCTCCCTAAAAGGAAACCCCAATGACTGCCCCAGTCACCAACTACACGATGAACTTCATGCAGAGAAGCCATCGGTGGTTGGAGAAATGAGCCCTGCTATAAGATGATGACATTTTACATCAAGAAGGGAAGTGAAAAGGGCATCACTAGAGGTTCACAGTACCCCACAATTGATTAAATCCAGTGGTCACAGAAGGAAAAAAAAGACAAGTGATTGTGGTGGTGTTAGCACTGTTAAATGTTGCATCAGCTCTTCCATTAGAGATCTGATTTTATGTTGGTTTTCAACTTGCCCATAGAAATTCATTGTGAGCTGAAGCTTAGGAAAGAGAAGTAAATGCCATTTAAATTTACACACAGGCCCAAATCTTGCAGTCAGATACATGCTGGCAGACCCTTCTACCCTCAAAGAGCCAAGGATTGCGGTCATATCTTGTTATATATTATTTAGGAACTTCAACTGGGGTTTAAGCACAAAAACTTTGATGTTTACCTTTAAACAACTTCAGCTTTTAGAGAGACCCATCTTGCAACAAAACTAGCGCTGATGCATGAAGGAACAGTCTAGGAAAGACAACATCTGCCCCAGATGCAGCGGGCATCAACAGGAGTTGTGGATGCTCTATCCCAGGGGTAGGCAACCTATGGCACGCATGCCGAAGGCGGCAAGCGAGCTGATTTTCATTGTCACTCACACTACCTGGGTCCTGGCCACCAGTCTGGGGGAGCTCTGCATTTTAATTCAATTTTAAATGAAGCTTCTTAAACATTTTAAAAACCTTATTTCTTTTACATACAATAGTTTAGTTATATATTAAAGACTTATAGAAAGAGACCTTGTAAAAAAGTTAAAAGTTTGGCAGGCAAAACCTTAAATCAGAGTGAATAAATGAAGACTCGGCACAGCACTTCTGAAAGGTTGCCGACCCCTGATCTATCCTTTAGGATCAAGCACTTTGCCAGCTGACTACTGCTACCGAGCCAATAAATGCAGCAATCCAAACTGTTACCATTTTGTGTGGTGACCCTCACAGATATCAAAGGTTCTTATTTAATTTCAGGGAAGAGTGCAGCAGATTATACTTTAAAAATCCTTTTTTATATATTTTGGAGAGCCCCCCCCCCCCCTCAGAAAATTTTAAGATCCTCTAGCTCACACGCTGGGTCTGGCTTTTCTTTTGCTGCTGGTTCCTGAAGCAGAATATAGTAGAAACCTTGGAACTGCCAATTTTTCAGCACGTCTGCACACAGGCACTTCAAAAGGTGGAGTGCCAGGTACCGCACGTGAGCGGCAATGGAATTAAGTTTTATCCTGTGTACTACATTCACAAGGCAGCAGCAGTTAGAGACCAAGTATGACCTTTAGCTTTGAGTTTGCTAAACATATCTTGCTTCATGTTATCACCTTATAATTTAAGCTGGTGGTGTTAATGTCTGGGAATCCCATTCACAAACTTGTAGCTTTGCTACTTAGAAAAGCAAAACCATTCCAGTTCCATCTTACAAGATCACTAAGACAACGGCTTCAACCAAACACCCTCATATTTGCCACTGTACGATGCGAGCTTCCCCTGGTATCACCAAGCAGAGATTCCACACTTCACCGGCAGCACAGACAACTTAACTGCAGCCATTCTCCCCCCCACACCCACACGTCACTTTTACAAAGTATCGATTGTTTCGTATATTTGTATTGGAGAATATTGTTTACTAAAGGGACACGAATTTGACGGATCCAAGATCCGACTGTACATTTGCAACTCCCCACTCTTAAGCCAACTCCATTTTCACAAGCAGGCAAGTGGATCGGCTAGAGATGAAAATCCAGTCAGTAAGGGAACTGAAACAAACAAGAACCCTGCACAGGATTTGCTTGTTAATTACTATCCTTCACCTGGCCAAAGAGCAAGGACAGCACTACACGAGTGACTTTACCTGCAGTCCCAGCAAACTCAGAATCCAGCCCAGTTTTACTGAGGTTGGATCACACACCCGAAGAGCTAGCATTTTAAGGCTATCCCTCAATATCCCATTTTTCTACATGAAGGGTGCTGCAAGTTTAAGGGACAGGCAAATTTTATGCTTGTCCAACATGATATACATATTTTTAAGTTGTACTCAACTGTGCTATTAAAAAGCAAGTACTTCAGAAGGCCCAACTGGCTGGTCTAACATCTGGACCATTTCACACATCCCCATGTGTTTGTTTTGAAATTAATTCTTGATGTACTTTTTTCAAAATAAACGTTTCCAAGTTCTAGGAAATAAATAAATCAGTGAATGAGCAGCTCAGTAACAAACCAATATAAACAATCTACCACATAAGAAACACCCTTCAGCATAGAAACATGTTCCCGTGCGGATGGAGAAACAAGCTTCAGGGTTCAAGCTTTCAAGAAGCAATAAAGAGAATATCATTTTAAGACGGTATGAATATTACCAATAGAGTCATTTTAGATACCAGGCACTATATTCATAACTTATTATGTTAGTGATGCTATAGGCATTAGATCACGTTACTTTTTGACAAATGTTTCATCCATTCTCTTCCAAAAGCAACCTAAAAATGCAGAGATGTCTCGCCAGTGATAGATGCAGATACAAACATCCAAGACCAAAAAGTGCAGCTGTGTATTACAGAGGGATTACTACACTTTGAAAGCTGATTTATGACAAACTGTCAAAGGGCATTGGACTTTTTTTTTTTTTTAAATATATGAATACAAACAAATTCAAGCATACAACCCCCCCCCCCCATTTGCGAGGGAAAGCTGGGCCAGAAGTGTGTCCAGCACCCACAGATCCCACTAGAAATCTGGTCTTAATAGTGGAGGCTGAGGACTAATGAAAATCTGGCCCCTCATCTTCATCAGCTTTTATACGTTCCGCGGGGTGAAAACGATCACTTCCGAGAGGAAACAGCTACCTGATGGGTGTGTGCAAAGGTGCTTCCGCACTTGCAAGAGTGGAAGTCCCTTTGAATACGTCGGTTAGCATATTCTTGGTCATATCCTTTATGCTATATTACTGGGGTGTCCTGCAGACTATCCAGAGCAGAGGTATAAGGAGACAGGACAGGGTTACGGGAGAGCGGAGATGCTCAGTGTGCAGAGAGCAGCAGAGGGCTTGCTCAGCGGGACACCAGCCAACTCCCCGTGGCTAGCGCCAGGGCAGAGGATTTGCCTCTCTTTTGGGGTGATTAGCCGGGCATTGGGGAATGGAATTTCTCCCATTTCCCAGGGGGGATGTCCGGGAGGCAGCCTGGCCTCCTAGGAGCAGCCGCCTGGAGGAGGAGAAAGGCTTTTGGCCCAGTCTACTAGAGGCAGATACCTGCATGTGGGAAGGGCCATGAACCGGTCTCCCTGTGGGTCTGACTTGGGTAGGGGAATAAGGACCCTCCCTTACCCTCTTGTGCCTGGGTATTGGGGCGGGAATTGCCCCAGACCTTGGCATTGGGAGATGCCCTGTCCCCCTGCTGGGGCACAGCCATGGGGCAGGGCCAGGCCCCTTATGCCTAGTTCTTGGGTGAGTGTCCCTGGGGGAGGGAGGGGGAAGCTTCCCCCAAGCCCCCCCATGGATAATTGGCGCGGGGGGGGGGTCTGCCCCCATGCCCGCCCCCCCGTCCGGGCAGTGCTGGGGCTGTATTGAGGGGGGCTGCCCCGGACCGCCCCCCCCCCCCCAGCCCCGCCGCCTCCCCAGCCCGGGCCGCCATGTTAGTAGCTGCCTCCCCCGGTCCCTGCAGCGGCGGCGGCTGCCCGGGCCTAGCGCGAAGCCGGCGCCGCGGTGCCAGGATCCCCCCGGCCGCGGGGGTGACACGGCTCAGGGAACCCCCCCCAGCGCTATCCAGCCCCGCTGGGGGGCACAAGCCCCGCTGGATCTAGCGCTGCCCCAGCCCCCTCCCCGGGCACCCCTTGAAGCGCAACAGCCCCCCCCCAGGCAGCCCCCTCAAGGGGTCCACCCACCCCCCAGCGCGATCCCAGCCCCCCCCCAGCCACAGCTGCTGGGGGGGGCTGCTCTCGACGGCCCCCATCTCCCAGGCTTGGGGGCGTTTGCTCCATTCCCCCCCCATATCAAACAAACGCTCCTCGGACACCCCCCCCGAATGGAAAGTGTCCCCCCCTCCCGACCCACGCGAGCTGCGCCCCCCGGCGCGGGGAACAGGTGCGCTCGGCTGCGTCGCTCCCGGGAGGGGTTTAAAGCCCATCGCAGCTGACAGCGGAGGGGGGGGACGACACAAATATTCGCCCCCCCTTCCCCCATTTTAGGGAGTGCCTATAATAAACAGTGCTAGGAGACATGGGGGGGGGGGTTATACACACAGACACTCACCCGAAATCCTGGTCCATGGACTTGAAGAAGAATTTGTAGCTGTGCACAGGCCGGTTGCTGAGGACATTTTTAAAATCTGTCAAAGTGACTTTCTCCGGGGGGACGGGCAGCTTCACCAGGTAGGGGGTCTCCTCCTCGTCGATGTGGTAGATGATTTTAGTCTCCGCCATGGGAGAGGGGGGGGAGGAAGCTTCCGAGGACAAGGGAGGGGGGCAGGGGGGGCCGGGGAGGGGGGAAGATCCAGCCCCGGTCGGAGCGACCAGTCACTCGCTGGGTTTCACCGCCCCCAGTCCGGCGCGGCTGCAAACAGGAAGGGAGAGCTCCGCTCCTGGCTATTGCACCGGGGATTTCATTCCCTGCACCGCTCTCTAGCTGCTCAAGGGGAGAAATGCAAGCGGTGCCCAGCCCGGCCGGGTGCCCGGCGCCGCTGCGGCCAGCGGGCGAGGAGAGGGGGCGAGCGGGGCCGAGCGGAGGCGGGCCATGCCCCTGAGCTCGCCGGAGAGGCAAGAGGCGACCGCCGCTGGAAGAGCCCCGCACGCAGCCGGCTGGCGAGGGGAGCTGGCTGGGCTGCGTTCGTAGCCGCCTCCTTCCGCGGCGGCAGCCACCCGCTTTTGCCAGTTGCTCTGGATGGGGAGGGGGAGTGAATCCGCTTCCCAGCCTCCTCGGTGCCGCCTCCTCCCCCGGCTGAGTGAAAGGGACCCCGTGAGTCGGAGCCGGCCCCCGCACCCGCCGGGTTACAGGCGGGGCTGCTCCAAAGGCCACACGAACCCCGCACCGCGCGGCTGCCCAGGTGATCTCAAAGCGGGCTCCCGGCTCCCCCTAAACCAGCGCCGCGTTTCTCTGCAACCAGGTGACGCGCCAGTCCTGGCGTCCGAGGCGGCGTGGAAACGTGATCCGCGAACCCTGCTCCGGGAATGAACCGGACAAGGTCGCTCGTCCCCTGCTGGCTGCCTGGAAACAGACCGGAGGGGCTGGTTCCTGGGCGGATTGAAATGGACAAAGACCAAAATCTTCCTAACAAACCAAAAGTAACAGCTGGTCACGTTGGGAGGCTGGCAGTCTGGGCTGTGAATTATAGCCACACTGAAGGCATGTCACGGGTTTATGGTTGCCATGCCTGGAAACCTGGTAGTAAATAATCAACTCGCTTCATATAGTACCTGTCATTTCCTGACTGAGAGCGATTTACTGTTCCACGGGAATATTGGGCCAGATCTAGCCCTCCCTTGCTTTCAAACAGTCCCCCTCTTCATGTGAACAGCCCCTTTGACTCCAGGAAAACCACTAATGAAGGTGCAGCACCTGAGCACCTACAGTTCCCATTGAAATAAATATCAAGCTGCTCTCTGTATGTGCCTAAATATGGATCTGGGAGCAGAACAGATTAGGCAGCCAGGGTTGAAAATGTAGGCCAGATTTTGGTGCCCGGCCCATTCGCAGCCCCTCCACCTGCTTCTCTTCTGCAAATTGCTCCCTCTCCTTGTAGGAATAACCTGTGGGAGAGGGACACACGTGGTACTGGCTTTGCATGAATAGTTGGAACAGAGGGAAACCAACGAATGCTGGAATTTAGGAAGGAAAAAAAAGACTTTGGGGTTAAACCGAGCAAGAGCTGGTAAAAGAGAGGTTTTGGTAGCTGCAGAAAAATGTGTCTTGTGCTTTGTAACTGGAAACAGAGCAGTCACTGGACAAATCAGGGTTGTGCCTTCCCTTTGTATTTCAACAGAGCTGGGTTGGGGTTTTTTTTATTTATTTTTTTTCTGTCTAATCACCATGTTCAGTGTTCCCCTGCCGTTAGTACAATTTGTCATGGACCAAAGCCTATGCTAATAAGCCAGCAGAGAGAGACATTTGCCATCTTCAGAAATCTTCTTTCATAGGTGCTGATTGGGAATCTATCAAGTGTAGATACTGCTGGGGTGGTTGGCATCTACAGAGCTTGTGACCTGTCATAAAAATGTAATCCTTTCTCAGAAGCCATGTTGCCGTACCACAAAGACTATCCCATGCTTTGCAATAGCTTTGGTCCTACTGCTACAGGTCTGAGCGCAGTGCTTTGGAGCAAAGAAGCGGTCCTCTGGTTCTAGAGAACACCTCGTTAGGGGAGTATATCCTGTAGCTCCTACATTTGAGTCACTCCAGCTTCCCTCCTTAGAAATTCCAAAGGAGGGCAACCGGCGTGTGAAGATTTCCAAAAAGTATGGCTGGGTCGTGGGGAATCTGCTGTTCATTAAAAACACTTCTGCAGCAAAACCCCAGACTAATTATATTCCTTTTTTTTTTTTTGCGCCACCCCCAAGAAAGAGCACATTCGTTTCTCCAAATATTCAGCTGCTGCCTGTGGAAAGGTAAAGCACAACTCAGTAATTGAATCCTGCGGCCGTGGAATGATTTTTCCATTAGAAAAAAATAACAGGGGAGCCAGTTGTGTTAATGCAGCTGCAGTAGGCCAAACGGTTCGTTAACATTGTTACTATTTATTATTTGGAAAGGGGAGGGAGGGGGTATCCCCAAATCGAAGCCTGAGGGGTGAGATTTTGAAAAGCACCTAGTTAGGTTCCCAATTCCTGTTGATTTTTAATGGGAATTGGGCACCTACCTTTAACTTCCTCAGGCACCTTTGAAAATCCTACCCTACATCTTACATTTACGTAGCATCTTTCAGCCTGAGGTGCTTTTACAGACTATGGGCCCAATCCTGCAAACATAACTGAGTGCAGTCCCTTTGCTTAGATGTGGTAGTAAGTTTATGCACGATCAGGCCCCGTTTATCTCCACCAAGCAGCCATCACTGAAGTGGATGGGGCAGCCAGATGGAAAACCGGTGCACAGCCTGCTGTGCATCAGTCATCAAGGAGGGAAGGTTTTTATTTAATTTAGTTATTTATTACTCGGTACTTGGAATGTAAAAGTATTTCTGGGTGGCACAGCCAAAAGACCGTTTGATCCTGCCATCCTGGGGATGGACTTATGGTTCTTTCTACCCTCATTTCCTATGTTCCCATCCCATTTAAAAAGAAGCCGTCTCACCCGAAAGGAACCTAAACATTCTCTATTGTAACAGACACATAGCATCATTCTAGCGTGTGTTGAGTGAGCGTGGGGCTTGGATTCATTTCAGTAACACTTAGTATCATTGTAACTGGGGCTGACAAAAGGGGGGATAGGGAGACAAGTGTACCAAGGCCCTGATTTCAAAGGGCCCTCCCTCCACCATCTGTAACATCTGCCTAAATAAAATGAAAGGGGCGGGGCAGCGAACATGATGTACCAAGGTCTCACATTTCTATTGCCAGGTCTGACTGTGACATGTATTGGGAAACCACAATGCTAGCGCCAACTATCTGCCGGCACGCCTAATACTGTGATGTAATCACAAAATTGCAGTCACTGAAATTCTCCAACCCTGACTCGCTACGGGCATTTATACCACTGTTTTCACCACTGAGCCCAAATCCCTGTCTAATCCTTTAACAAGACATGCAAGGTGAACAGCAAGGAAAAGCTGGGGCCTGAATTTTCAAAACATCACTAGTGGTTGTAGGGTGGCTCGGTTTTGGGGTGTCCAATTTGGCACACATCAAAGGTGTCTGATTTTCAGGACGTGCTGAGCACCCCCACTCTCAACATCAGTCTTCTTTAAAGTGTCCCCAGTTGGGCCCCTCAGAATGTAGCCATTAGTCACTTTGGAAACTTTAGGCCTATGTTTTCACTATTTAAATATAGGCCTTTTACTTGCAATAGGCAAAAACTACTGAGGAATTCCATAAGCTCACGCTAGGGTGACCAGACAGCAAGTGTGAAAAATCGGGACGGGGAGGGGGGGAATAGGAGCCTATATAAGAAAAAGACCCCAAAATCGGGACTGTCCCTATAAAATCGGGACATCTGGTCACCCTAGTTCACGCATCCAAGTTCTCTCACTCACACACACATACAGTGTGGTTCACATAACATTTTGGGGTGCGCTTGGTACAGAAAATATGCCACAAAAACAGCGGTTTTCCCACATTTTAGAATCACTTGGTAGGAATGTACAAGATTCCTTACAGCGGGCTTGTTCTCTAATCTGAGCTATGCTTTTCAGAGATACCGAGTCCTCTGCAACCTTTTAAATAAATAATAAAAACCCCACATAAATATTCAAGACTTTGGTCTCTTTAGTGGGTACTTAATGGCCTTCTGAATTTCTCAGTCTCAAAGGAGGGGCTAACACAGAGATTGGGTCTGCAGAGCCCTGTCCCTGCTCTAGCCAATTTGCTTTCACTTTTGACAACTAAAAATGGAATGAGTTGTATAATTGTCAGATGGCTACGTGCCAGCATAGAGATGAGGAGCTTGGATTTATGACTCACAGAAGGATTCCTGTGTCCCGCCCATAATGCCCTGCCTTCTTGGCGTAACCCAGATGAACGTTACAGTTAAACCACTAGCTAATCCAATTAAGAAATGTATTTGGTACATAGTGAGGCACAGGGGGTTTGCCATACTAGTAAACCAAGTAGGGCCGGCTCCAGGGTTTTTGCCGCCCCAAGCGGCAAAAAAAAAAAAAAGCCATGATCAAGATCAGTGGCGGCAATTCGGCAGAAGGGCCTTCGCTCCCAGCAGGAGTGAGGGACTGTCCGCTGAATTGCCGCCGAATAGCTGGACGTGCCGCCCCTCTCCGGAGTGGCCGCCCCAAGCATCTGCTTGGCAAACTGGTGCCTGGAGCCGGCCCTGGCACCAAGGCTAATATTTTGCTTCTTGCAGAATCCAGTACCTGACATTTCAAAGGAAAGTCAAATTAAGGCCCAAGCCACTTGATGGGGGAAATAGTCTACCGGAGGAGATGAATGCCTGAAGCATAAGCGTTGATCAGCCTTTTTTTTTTTTTAAGCAATTGACACTACCCTTCATTACTGGCCACAGAATTCACAGAGTCATAGATTCCAAGGTCAGGAGGGACCATTGGGATCATCTAGTCTGACCTCCTCGAAGCACAGGCTTCCCCAAAACAATTCCTTTAGCAGATCTTTCAGAAAACCATCCAATCTTGGTTTAAAAATTGCCCATGATGGAGAATGCATCTCTGTGGTAAGATGAGGCCCTGAAACATAAACCCTTCTATCAGAGGCCCGGTATGAGGCCTAAGACCTGAACTAAAGTAATGGTCAAGACTTTGTTAACATAAAGCAAAGTTAAACTGTGAGCCAGAGGCAGACCCTGCTCGGAGAAGCTGGCAAGAAAAGGGCTGATGCTGCAAAAATATTCATACCTAAAAGGTACTGGACATTAGAGGTATAAACATATGCTAGGATGGTACCAGAACACTCCGATACTTGCATATTCCACACAGATAACAAGGAACTGGCCGACCCATCCTAAAGACGGGGCAAAAGGGTAATATGGTGGATAGAGTTGTTTTGTTCGAACCAATATGTACAAGGTGAGAGGCGGCACCTTACTACGTAGAGGGATTGTACCTCAATACATCAGGAGTGAGGTGTAACTTGTTTGTACCTGTGTATAAGAATTTACCCCGAGGAGTTGCCTGGTCTGGCCTAGGGGTCAGTGGCGAGTCCTGCCACTGACTGAGTCGGTCCATTGTCAGGGAGCACATATATACTAGCAGAACTGTAGACATCTGATCCGGGGAGCTGGAGACTGTGTTTCATTTGGCAATAAACCTGCCAATTGCCTTCGTACCTTATCAGAGTCTGTGGTCATTGGGGGTTCTCTCGGGGTTGGCTGTGCCAGCGATCTGCAGAGCTGGGGCAGCACACAGGGAGAACACACGCACGCAGCCGACTGTTATCAACATTGAACAGAGCAGAGCACCACACCGGTGAGGTCTGATGACAATCACGACCCTTGGTAAATTGTTCCTGTGGTTAATTACCCTCACTGTTACACCTGTGCACCTTATTTCCTGTCTGAATTTGTCTAGCTTCAACTTCCAGCCATTGGATCATGTTAGATCTTTCTCTGCTAGACTGAAGAGCAAATATTGGTTCCCCAGGCAGATACTTACGGACTGTAATCAAGTCACCCCTTAACCTTCTCCTTGTTAAACTAAATGGATTGAGCTCTTTGAGTCTGTCACTGTCAGGGATGTTTTCTACTCCTTTAATCATTCTTAAGGCTCTTCAATTATCAACCCCATTTTTAAACAATCTGGCTTTTGTGTTGTATTTATGATGGCCTCTTGTGGCATTGAATTCCACAGGCTTACTGCACGTCGTGCTTTTGTAACTAAGCATTTGCACTAGAAATGGGACTGAAAGAAAAGCAAGGATTGGGACAACCTGGAGTTTTAGGGAACTGTGTGACTCAGGCCCATTCCCAGCTTGCAGGGGTGTTTATAGAAATCTCTGCAGGTAAAGGAGAAAAGGCATCTACCCTCACTCTGGTGATCCTTTGGCAGGGGAATCCTGTGTTTATTTCGACTCTAAACGCTTTGGGGATGGGAATAGTCTTTTCATTGGGTCTGTGCACAGTACCTAGTATAACGGTGCCCTGATCTGTGATTGGGGCCACTAGACACTACCAAGGGACAAATAAGTGTTTGAGGGCCCTTCACACCTTGCATGGAACATTTGCCGTTTAGAAACCTATCAAGGATCAGGAAATTTAATTTTGGTCCTGTACCAAGAGAAAGGCTCCTGATCTCTTGACAGAGCAGCCAAGTCACTCTGCCCCTGCCTGTGGTATGAGATTCACAAGGGGAAGACGAACCGAACGGCCACTCAAATGACACCTCAGACAAACACCTCTCAAGAACTGAGCAAAAACTTCCATTGGGAGCTTAGATGTTAGTTTCGCCTTAGAAAACAAGCCTGCTTTGTTCTCTAAGGGCCAGCCAATGGGCATGGTGCCAGTGATGTCAATGAGATCATAAAAGTGCCCTTGGTCAGATTGCCAGCTAGAAAATGAAAACTTCTGCTTATCAACAGAATGGGAACATCTGGGCCAGTGTCAGTAGAAGCTTCCCACACCCCCATGCCCAACAATCCTTGCCAACTTTCCTTATCCACCCTATAGGCTCAGACTCAGTCCTTTGGCCTCTCTGCTGAGAATGCCAATGAGGAGGCCAGTGAGTGTCACATCTATGGATGCTTCTCCATCAGGAAGTGAACGGAGGCCACCAACTAGCTGGCAGAGACTCCATCCTGGCTGGATCCACACTAATGACCTAGAGAGAAACGTTTCTCAATTTGCCAAGCCATGGAGTCCTGCCAGCATGACTCATATTTACTACTCATTCCTGTAATTGAAGGCTTTTCACGTAAGCATTATTCACATGAGTCACTGGTGGCAGAGGAGAAAGGGAGAGGGAGATGTTGGCCATTTACATTGGAAGGACATATAAAAGTTTGGGAGTAGTCACCGTGAGTGCAGCTACGCCTGCGAACCGCCAAGCAAGCCACTGCTCTTCGCCACACGTTTGAAGTGACCCCATCTAACGAGGTTTAATTGTACTGGGCACTAATAGATTTTCTGAGTGTAGTAGGAAAGGGCAGGTGTAATGATGTGCACACGCTCTTCTCCTCTCGGGGGGACAGAGGCGGTTTGACGGCTCACTTTCAGTGTTTTAACTGCAGTTCATAGAGGCTGGAAATGTTTCCTGTCATCCAAAAATAGGAGTTGGCAGCTAGCCATGGAAATTGTCCTAGGAGCTTTTTACAAAGGAAAGACAGGTCGTGTATGGCCCACACATCTGGATTTATCTAAAATTAAGAAGCAATGGGCCTGCTCCTCAGATAGTATAAATTGCCATTGAAATCAATATACACCACCCGAGGATCTGGCCCTGTGAGTCTATTTCCTCCCTGAGGGGCTGACAGGTCATTGCAGAACTCAGCTCAGGCGAGGCTCCCATGGCAATAAACCCATCCGCCACCAGAGGGTGGCAAAGGCATTGCAGTGCAGCAAATCCGCTCCCCGGCTTCCAGCAAGGCGCCTTGTTGCTTTTGGCTGCAGCGGGTTTAGAAAACAAACAAGCTAGAGTGACACCTGATACTGGGCATTTTTCAAAGGCATTTCAGGGAATGTACATACTTACCCGGCGGGGCTTTCCAGCTGCAGGTCTGTGCCCGCCGTGAGGCCTGTAGGAATGAGACAAATGTACTTTACAGGCCAAAATAATAAATAAATAAACAACGCTTGATACCTCAGCCCAGGCAGCACCTGGCGTCTGAACTCCTGTGGGACTGGTTAAAAGAAACAAGACACTTCCAGTGGAAAAAGTTAGTAAACTCTGCTGGGGCAAGTGCATAGTTCCCCTATGAATGTAAATAGACGCCGTGGGACTGGAGATGGGATAGAGCCGTCTCCAGCCCAGGTCTGTAATGATGCTGTTCCCATCTGATGGGCGTCAGTGACTCCATGGGAAGTGTTTTGTGGGGCACAAAACCCAGCGCCGTAGTCAGCACTAATTGCCTCCTATGCTGGTCAAAGAACGAACAGGCCATGAGCCTGAACTACCCTCCAGTGCATCCCAGCAACAGCAAACCCAAAGTGAAAGCCGGATGCTTTTAGAGAATGATGATTACCTACATCCGATGAAGTGGGCTGTAGCCCACGAAAGCTTATGGTCAAATCAATTTGTTAGTCTCTAAGGTGCCACAAGTACTCCTGTTCTTTCCTTAAACAAAGACTGTGAATGGCTATCCAACTACAGAAGCAGTTTCTCCTCCCTTGGTGTTCACACCTCAACTGCTAGCAAAGCACCTCACCCTCCCTGATTGAACTAACCTCGTTATCTCCAGACTGATTTATTCCTGCCTCTGGAGATTTCCATTACTTGCATCTGAAGAAGTGAGGTTCTTACCCACGAAAGCTTATGCCCCCAATACTTCTGTTAGTCTCAAAGGGGCCACAGGACCCTCTGTTCCTGTTCTTTTTGCGGATACAGACTAACACGGCTGCTACTCTGAAACCTACATTACAAAGCTGCTCCCATCACTGAAGTGCAGCCACCTCTGAGGTGGAATGTGGCAGCTGTTTAACAGCTCATAACACTACAAACAATTTAGAGGATATGAAGAAAAATCCCAGATTGAATTGAAGCTGTAGAGCATCATTTAAGTTGGTCGAATTTGGCCAGAGTCCTACAGGTAATTCCCCAGATCTTGCAAAAGGTTTTATGAGCTCTTTACTAACTTGATAATCAAAAGTGACCCAGACCCCAGTTTTACATCTTATCTAGTGCTCTGTGGTGCTGCTGAAAGCCTGGCAGTGTTGCTACCGCATACGTCACCATGTTAAACTGCCGTGGCCTG
Source organism: Chrysemys picta bellii (assembly GCF_011386835.1). Lineage (NCBI taxonomy): Eukaryota > Metazoa > Chordata > Testudines > Emydidae > Chrysemys > Chrysemys picta. Next base: position 7,523,614 of record NC_088811.1, on the reverse strand, counting down.
CCAGATAACATCTGAGTGATGACGTCTGAATGGGAAAGGATGTTGTCTGAGTTCTATAAGCCAGATGGGTTGGAAATACTGACAGCAGCAGGAAAAACAAAACCCAGCCCATCTCTTTGCTGGTCAAATGCCTGAACCTGCAGCTCTTATGCAGAAAAGTCTCCCTTTGAAGTTGCTGGAAGTTTTGCTTGTGAAGGGACATCAGGCTGGAACATGGAGGCAGGTCATCAAAGCAGCAAGTGGGATCAAGTTCATTTTGATAAAGTGCCATTTTTCCTCCTCTTGATTGTTTTAGATGGGAGCCTCAAATGCAAGTCCTATATTAAGTTCCCTGCCTCCACAGATCAGAGAATCATAGAATATCAGGGTTGGAAGGGACCTCAGGAGGTCATCTAGTCCAACCCCCTGCTCAAAGCAGGACCAATCCCCAACTAAATCATCCCAGCCAGAGCTTTGTCAAGCTTGACCTTAAAAACCTCTAAGGAAGGAGATTCCACCACCTCCGTAGGTAACCCATTCCAGTGCTTCACCACCCTCCTAGTGAAATAGTGTTTCCTAATATCCAACCTAGACCTCTCCCACTGCAACTTGAGACCATTGCTCCTCATTCTGTCATCTGCTACCATTGAGAACAGTCTAGATCCACCCTCTTTGGAACCCCCTTTCAGGTAGCTGAAAGCAGCTATCAAATCCCCCCTCATTCTTCTTTTCTGCAGACTAAATAATCCCAGTTTCCTCAGCCTCTCCTCATAAGTCATGTGCTCCAGCCCCCTAATCATTTTTGTTGCCCTCCACTGGATTCTTTCCAATTTTTCCATATGGGGCCCAAAACTGGACACAGTACTCCAGATGAGGTCTCACCAATACCAAAGAGAGGGGAATGATCACGTCCCTCGATCTGCTGGCAATGCTCCTACTTATACAGCCCAAAATGCCATTAGCCTTCTTGGCAACAAGGGCACACTGTTGACTCATATCCAGCATCTCGCTCACTGTAATCCCCAGGTCCTTTTCTGCAGAACTGCTGCCTAGCCACTCGGTCCCCAGCCTGTAGCAGTGTATGGGATTCTTCCATCCTAAGTGCAGGATTCTGCACTTGTCCTTGTTGAACCTTTTGGCCCAATCCTCTAATTTGTCTAGGTCCCTCTGTATCCTGTTCCCTACCCTCCAGTGTATCTACCACTCCTCTGAGTTTAGTGTCATCTGCAAACTTGCTGAGGGTGCAATCCACACCATCCTCCAGATCATTAATAAAGATATTAAACAAAACCGGCCCCAGGACCGACCCTTGGGGCACTCCGCTTGAAACCGGCTGCCAACTAGACATGGAGCCATTGATCACTACCCTTTGAGCCTGATGATCTAGGCAGCTTTCTATCCACCTTATAGTGCATTCATCCAGCCCATACTTCTTTAACTTGCTGGCAAGAATACTGTGGGAGACCATATCAAAAGCTTTGCTAAAGTCAAGGAATAACATGTCCACGGCTTTCCCCTCATTCACAGAGCCAGTTATTTCATCATAGAAGGCAATCAGGTTAGTCAGACATGACTTGCCCTTGGTGAATCCATGCTGACTGTTCCTGATCACTTTCCTCTCCTCGAAGTGCTTCAAAATTGATTCCTTGAGGACCTGCTCCATGATTTTTCCAGGGACTAAGGTGAGACTGACCCCGGATCCTCCTTCTTCCCCTTTTTAAAGATGGGCACTACATTAGCCTTTTTCCAGTCATCCGGGACTTACACCAATCACCATGAGTTTTCAAAGATAATGGCCATTGGCTCTGCAATCCAGTTGGGACGAATCCTGTGTTCTAGCCAGCTCTCTGCGAAGCACCCAAGTTTGGGAACTTGGGCAAGGGCCTGTGTTTTGTCCATTTAGGAAAGAGTGAATCATAGTCTAGTTTTGCTCTTTATTTCACCTCTCCCTCCCATCTGTGTCTCCTCCACCCCACACCCCAGTGCTTGCTCCCCTTTTCCTCTGTGCAGGTTTCCGGACACTTTGTTCCCTGTGGCCCAGAGCATTGTGTGGCCCAGGATTAGCCCCGGCTAGGCATTAGGACCATGTTCTCCAAGGGGTTTGGTGAACACACCCACCTCTGCCAGCTGCCCGATTTGTGTATGGGGAAAATTCTCCCTTTTGGTTGGCGGCTGGTCACTTGCCCTTGGAGCACATGTAAATGTGGGTGTCATGTGTGTGCAAACAGACATGCCTGCAGCAGACTTTGCCGTTGCACTGTCGGAGGCCCTTTGGAAACACGGTGCCACATTTCCCATCTAGCACTAATGGGAGAAATCAAATTGCTGGTGTCTTTGGCCTCCAGCAGTTGCGGTATAATTTGAAAGCATTTTCTGTGGCCCGGCCCTGCAGTTTGCGCGAGGCTTTTAGAAGAAAAAATAAGGTGAGGAGCTAGTTTTCAATCTAAAAAATGGTCTCAGGTTCGATTCCTTCCCAGTGGGGGTTGGTCAGGGGATGAGCTCAGCTGCTAGAAGCCATCTGTCGGCTCAGGATGGCCAGCCCTGCTTCCCCTTAGATGCTGCAGTGAGGAACATGCGCTGCAGCTTAAAAATGGGACCGACCTGCATGGACACACTGTGTGCTTGTGGGCCCCGAATTCATCTCAGCCAACGAAACGGAAGGTTCCTGATGCTTGGTGCAACCTGGGGCACTCCAAAGGCAAAGGGTTGATGGTCACGCGTGTTTTTGGGAGCCCTATCCTAGCAGGGCTGATTGAGCAACACCCAGACAAGGGGGGGTAACGCCATCAGAGGCAGGGACATCACCCCAACCTTCCTTTCAATCTGCTGTCAGAAAGGGGATGGAGGGGCCCTTCAGCTCATCGCTAGCCCCCTCTTTAACCTTGTTTATTTTGGCCAGTTGAGAGAGTGAAGGAGGCAGTGCAAGCCGATTTGCCCTCGGGTAAGAGGTGTCATGGAATGACAATGGATTGTTTTTAATATGTATTCCATGCAGGTGAGACACTAAGCATTGGCGAGAGCCAGGGAGACTGGACATGCTCCTCAATCCACCTCTGGCTATTTATACTGTATCACCTCCTGCTTTTCTCCCATGCTAAATGCTTTGATCTCCCTCTTTCTTTGCCAGGGACTGGACTGTCCATGCAACAGGGTAACATCGGCAGTTTCCACTCTGTCCCGGGTAAAACTCTGTCACTCTCGCTGGAATATTGGTCAGCAGTTGGTGGCTCTCCAAGAGCAGAATGGACTTGGGGAGGCTTGGCGGGTATTTAAGTCCAGCAGGAATTCCAGGTAGGAGGAATTGACTAAATGTGCACCAAGTGGCATGAAGTTTAACTCCTGGAAGCAGGTGGGGGGGGGCAGATTCCTGACCCCCTACTAAAGGCAAATTCTTTGCCTCTCTGTCTGCCAATGCTAGAGTCCTGAATATTCTAACAACGTAATAATAACGCTGCTATCCTGTCACCGTGCCCAACGTCCCCCACCCCTGCAGTTTCAATGGGATATGGTGTCTTCCTTCTCTTCCTGTCCTACAGCATTGTGCATCGTTACCGTGGACTGCTAAACCCTCCGTGGTGGTGTGATCTGTATATGCAGTAGAAGGGCTGATCCTGCAGTCCTTATATGCAACTTCTTGGGAAGTCAATGGGAGGTTTTGCATATAGACTGTAGGATTTGGGCCTTATAGACCCAGTCTGATGAGCCCTCCCCGTGGGGAACTCTTACCAAAGTCAAGGGGAGTTCCATGCACTGGGAGCATGTAGGATTGGGGCCACACTTTGTTGAGCATTTTGGAGCACTTTGAGGTGGAAGCTGCTGCATAGATGGAAGAAGGAACATGCGGCTGCTTCTCAGTTTCTCAGAGGGCGTCTCAAAGAGCAAGAAATAAAACCAACTGCATTTGAAAACCAATTACATTCTTCTTTATTTCTTACATGTCAGGAGAGTTACACAATGGGCTGATAAATGATGACAATAAAGCAACAATGATAGTATGGAAATGAAGTATATTACAACACAGCGTCAAACCAGCTTTATGGGCCAAACTCTCCTCTCAATCTGGAGAGGCAGCACAGTTCAGTGGCTAGTGCACACAGCTGAAAAGCAGATGTGTGTCCTAGTCCTAGCTCTGCTACTGATCTCTTGTGTATCTTTGGACAAGTCGATACAAATCACTGTGTGCCTCAGTTTCCCCACCTGAGACCTAAAGACATTTCTACTCACACACCTTTGTAAAGCACTTTGAGATCTTGGGCGGAAGGGTTCCTTGGTATTAATTATTATTATTATAGGGTTGCAGAGCTGTAACAGAAAAATGTAGCCCCATATATAATTTAGGAGGCATTTTCTATTGCACATATTACTCTAATTTTATTAACAGATTTTTTTGGCTGATGTACCCATGTCTAACTTCAAATAAGTAAAAGCGGGAGGGCTGCACATTAGAAATAAAAAACAAAACGTTCCAAGTGCACCTCAGAAAAAGCCAAACGCAGCACCAGGCCCCAGCAGAGGATTCATAGCTTTTAAGGCCAGAGGGGACTGTTATGATCACCCAATCTGACCTCCTGTGTAACACAAGCTAGAGAACCTCACCCACTAATTTCTGCATCAAGCCCAGAATTTCTGGCTCAGCTGGAGCGTATCTTTTAGCAAGCATCCCCTTTTGATTTACAGACTTTAGGTGACAGAGAATCCACCACGTCTCTCAGGAAGGCGTTCCTATGGTTAATTACCCAGCATAGCCCTCAAACCAGAAGCTTGGTGTGTCACTGCTAACTCCTTCTGGGTTTTACATTAAAGACTTAAAGACACTTCTCTACGTTGCAATGACTATTTCATCAGGGAGTTTTTTAAAATAAAAAATCCTAAATGGTATAAAATGATCAACTAAAAAAAAAACTTTACAGCTTTTCCTGGGCTCGCCATGAGTTTTCTTTCCACGGGCAAAATCTCTTGTAGCATGTTTTGCGGGACAAATCATCAAACCAAAATTATTCTTATTTCCTTGAACAAACTGTTGTGGGTCAGATCATTAGCTGATGTAAACTGGTGTAGCCACCAGAGCTTACTGATTTACACCAGCTGAGAAACTGATTCTGTCTTTGCTTCAAGTTCCAGTGTCATCTGGGAAGCAGCACTTGGCCTCTGCCATTTGAATTTTAACACACGCCCAACCACTCAGATACTGGGGGAAGAAACACTTTTTGCTTCACTCTGTGTCATTCAGGTGCATCCTACCTGCTGCCTGCAACCCAGGCAAGCCCCACATAAAGACTGGGTTATAACATCACACCTGCCAGGCAGGTTCTCATCTAGCTGGAGCTCCACTGTAATTAGCAAGCTTCTAATTACCAAAATATATATCTATATGCCAATTCCCAGCAACAAGAGCAGCTGTCTGATTTCTGGCAAAATATCTAAGTTGGAGACTAACATAATCCCTGTTGTTTTAGCACCTGTATAAGGATTGCGCAGCTGCATCAAATTACACCATCTCGCAAGCTTCTAGTCAAGTTCAGGCTTCAATTAAGATCTCACCAGCTCATGCTGAGGATAATTTTTTGCCCAGACACTGAAACACAAGAGCTATTCTTTTTTTATCTTTTCCAAATCACTGAGTCCACGTAGGTGCCTTCGTTTTTTTATCTGTACCCACTTTCCTGCCTACAGCAATGACTCCCTACTGTTTATGTCCAATTAAGATCATGACAATGTCATCTTCATTAAACTAATCCTAGGATTTCTCTCTGTCTTTGCTGCTAAAAAAGGAGGAGAAGTCATTGTAGGTCCGATAGCCTATAGAACTGTTAACAATAACAATCATTCACTTATGAACAATTGCACTTGGGAGGAAAAACGGCCAAAAGGACTCAATCAATGGGACTGCAAATACAATAAAACGAACTTTCTGGCAGCTTTCCTATCCAAGCGGAGAACATAAATCACAAGGAAAGGATCATGCTTTCACTGTTCCAAAGTCAAAACCACCAGCACCAGATAATACTGATTTCAAGAATTAAAAATAAAGGCCCTGTTGCTACACAAAGCTCTCTGGAAAATGTTTGCTTCCAAAGAGCCGAGCCAATCTGGGACCAGCTGGCATTTAACGTAACCCCTTTTTAAGGTCACCGATGTAAACTGTTGCCTTGTTTCCAAACAAAAGATTACAGTCTATAAAATCTTAACTACCCTACCAGGCACTTTGCATTTGCTGCCATCAACTTGCTTCAGAACAGGGGAAGCAATCAGCAGACAAATATTAAGGGGTTTTATTATTATTATTATTATAGTGAAATGTGTTTCTCAGGAGTCAAAGGAAACTAGAAGGGTGCAAAGCTTGACAACAGTCCATAAATCAAAAGGGAAACCTGTCTGCTAAAGATTAAATGCAGCATCTGCTCAGTGCAGTCTTTTTTTTTTTTTTTGCACTGCTATAGAGACATGCATTTAAGGTTCTCAGAGTGCTTTACAAATATTAATGAATTGCTCCTCTGTGAGCGAGGAATTATTATCCCCATACACTGATGAGAAAACAGAGCTGCAGAGACAACAGCCATATTCCTTCAGGCCAAGGGGAAAGACCAACAATATACAAGAGCAAACATGCAAAGGAGCTACAGCTAATGGGCTGCTCAGTGGTGTCAGAGCTGAGAGCGGTCTGCCCTCTCATCACTCCTCTACACCATCCAACACAAGAACCTCCCCCTGCTGACTCCACTTAGTGATTGAACAGTGCTACGAAAACACTAACCAGATTGTCCTGTAGTCTTGCCTGGATCGCTTTACCTCTGGCCTTTGACCTGGTAAATCACACACCTGGCACGTGTCCCTGTAGTAGGGCAGCAATGCATGCCCTGTCCGGCTTGATTTTCTCATTGATTAGCAAAAACCAACCTTGCACTAAACCTGTTCAGATCTATACAGGACACTTGATGTGCCAGTCTTTAATGCTGCCATTTCTGTCGGTTTTTCTTTGAGAGGGTGCAGTCCTCCAAGAGACCCTCTTTATAAAATCTCCTCCCCCCGCCCCACCACGGCCTGGGAACTTTTTATTGTTTACTATTAAGCTTCAGTGGTGTGCCTGGCTCTGGACCAGATATGGTCCCTGCCCCAAGGAGCTGGCAGTGGAAACATCACAGTAAGGTCTCTGTCGGGACATGATTCCTTCAAGAACCATCACCTCTCTTACCACGCACGCGGAAAGGAAGGGGTTGCTCTCCTGAGTGCTCCTAGACCCTGCCAGCATGACAACCTCGGATCTTCCCGTGGCAGGCCAGAGATAAAGGAGGAATTTTGTCCCTCCATGTGCAGCACAGTGCAAATGGCCAGGGAATTGCACCTTCTTTTGAAGCACCAGGTAGTGCCTGAGGCAGGTTACCAGACAATGGCCTGATCCATTATGGCAAATCCTTTGTTCCTGTGCTGTCTGGCGAGACGTCCAGTCTGGCCCTTCGTTTGTTTTTTCTTAAAGTGGCCTGGACAGTGAGGGACGTCTAACAACTGCCGGGCACAATTTTCCCTGGCCAAGTTTTTGTGTAATTCTTCTCAGCCAGCTTTGGGCCCAGGCTGAAACTCAAGTCAGCTGCACCACGTGGACTGTGAGAAACGCAGTTTGCTTTGAGTATCTGCATGTGCAGAGATGCAACCACGATACATGGCACAAGCAAAATTCCACCCACAGACGTCACAGGAGTCTGCACGGAGTCACACACAAACACCTCTTCCGAGTTACTGATTCATTTGCTTGCTAGGCGGGCCCAGTACCACCTCGAGCAATGTAGGGTTACACACACCCCAGGCTCGACTGCTACCCACATTCACACTGGAGATCAAAGCAAAGATGGGGAGCTCTCGAAGCCCTGTGCCTAGTTCAGAAAACATGTTAATTTTTTCCCCTTAAGCTATTTTGCAGCCTAGAAGACAAATGAAATATTTAAACTCCTCTGGAGCTTATGAGTAAGTGACCCCATTTCTAGCCTGTGTCTATATAAGCTGCGCTAAGCAATTTGAACCGGCAAGTTCAAGGTCCAACCTTTGACTCACAGACGTGAAAGAGAAAGAGAGAGACACATTAATGCTGATTGCTTGAGACTGTGCCGTCCTGATTGAATAACCAGTGCTTCCTCCTGCACCTGCAGAGGTGTGGGTTGGATTTCACTCAAGCCCCGCAAAATGCAAGCCAAGAATGGCTCTCTGCTTTCTGAGGCCGGGCAACTAGTGGAACCTAGGGCCCTGATCCTACCAGCTGTGTCCCGCGGGATCAGGGGTCTGCCTTCACCGAGCAGCTTGCAGGAAACGGGACTAAGCGAGGATAAGGGAAGTTTCTCAAAAATCACAGGATCTCTATATGGGGCCCTTGGATCTCTAGAGGGGTCCAGAATAACTGGAGGTTAAAGAATTACCCTACTATGTCGCACCAGTGTTTTTTCACACGTCTGCTGTTTAGCTAATGTTGCCCTAAGAGGCTACATTAAAGTAGCACTCTCCCATAGAAAATGATTCTTCTGTAAGGAGACGCCCACCATCAGTGAGAAATCAGAGCCTACGTGGGTACTCATGATGAACCATTTTCCTTTACACACTCCTTTAGGTACAAAAAGCCTCTCATCCTGGCTTCTAAGTATGTACGAGGGCCCCCCGGCATTGTGACAAGATTGGTTGGGCACCATCCATGATCCCTCTGATGGAGCTTGAAGAACTAAATTCAGCTTTGGTGTAAATGGATGCAACTCGACAGCAGTTGAGTTGCTTACTCCAGGCCCAAATTTGGCCTGAAATGCATTCTTGCTGCAGCCAGGCATCTCCAGAATTCAGCCTCTGCCAGGGAGGAGAAAATGGAAACCGAACTATGGCAGAATCCACCCTGTGATTTCCAACATGCAAAGAGTTGACTCAGAAAGAGATTCAGTTTTAAACCTGAAATACCAGCCCAACAGGCTATTTATTTGCAAAGGGCTTCTCAGCCTACGTCCCCTACTTCCAAACGTGAAGTCAACATCCACAGAACTGATCCTGTTTCCTTTCCCTCCTCAACCTTCCTGCCTAAGAATTAGCACCCTGAAATGGCCCTGTAGCCTGTTTTGAGAGTTTGTTGACATACACACCCTGTAGCCCTTCTGAATCTGTTCCTCCTTCGCTGGGACCTTCCAAGTCTTATGGAAAAACAAAGAATGCTCCCCAGAGCAACTCTATGATGATAATTTACCAGTAGGAAACAGACGGTGGAGAATTTGAAATGCCAGCCAAATCGTCAACTGGATGATCAAGGTGCTGAATGAGCACTCAAGGAAGACAAGGCCATTGTGGAGAAGATCAATGAATTGTTTGCATGAGTCTTCATTGCAGAGGATGTGAGGGAGATTCCCACACCTGAGCCATTCTTTTTAGGTGACAGATCTGAGGAACTGTCCCCGATTGAGTTTGATCTCAGTTGCTAACCTAAGGTCTCCGTTCACCCCCAGCATACTGCCTCTCTTTACCTCAGTGGGAGTTGTGCTTGGGGCTGGGTTTGGTCCATAGTGAAAAATTCTCCTCCCTGATCCATCCTGCAGCTAAGAGACCTATAGGGTGGAGTTAGGTCTGCACTTCACTGGATGAGTAGGACCCACCTGGCAAATGCAGGACATGCAGCAGAGAACCACCCGACGGATCCAAGAATTTTGCCTTGTTCATAGTAAGATTTCTAGTTCTGATCTAACTTACACTGGTTTTCCAACAACATAATGCATTGACTTCAAAGGAAGCTGTACCTGCTCATGCCAAGGTTGGATTTGGTCTATAAATTTAAAATAATAATAAAAAAATCAGGCAAGGTGGCTGAGAGGAATAAGACAGAGCTAGGTGTCCACAGCATCTGGGATCTAATCCTGGTGCTGCCACTTATCCTCTGCAAAATCACAGGCAAGTTTCTGCACTTATATACCTCAGTTTCCACACCTGGAGGAGGATGATAATATTTACTCACCCTCCTGGCAGGGCATGAGGATGGATTAGCTAACATTGATACCACATCTTGACTATGGAAAGTGCTAAGTGTCATGACTGTTCCTCCTGATTTACGTCAGCATACGGGAGATCAAAAACAGACCCTGTCTTATTCGCTGTTAAACACATTGCACGGAAAAGTACCTGACATACGGATGGCTCAGGGTCATGGTGCAGGTGGGGTTTATTTAATGCTGTTAAGTTAAAGCTAAACATCTGCTGGGGTCAGCTGAAAAAAAAACATTGATGCAAAAGAACAAAAAAAATCCAGAAAAGGGAAGGAAAAATAAACAGGAAAGGGGAAAAAGAAGCCACCAAAAACCATCTCCAAGATCACACAGCCAATCTAAACCTTTTTGTATGCAGCTGCACACACCTTGGCGCCCAACGGGAAGAAAGTCTAAATGAAAGCTCTACGGTAACTGGAAGGATGTTGTAATAAGGAATGCATCTCGTCTATTTTTAATTGCAGCTTCTGGTCCAGCCAGCAGCTTCCAAATGTCTTCATTTACAGTATTCCTTCCTGAAATCTGAAAGCACAGGAGGGGGCGGAGGTTAGCGTTTGCAGACTCATTCAAAATCACGCAAATCAAGCCACTGTGATATATACAGATGGGCAGCAGGGTGCTCACAGCCTGCCCGTCTGGTAAAAATCCTCTTTCTGAGACCCAGCTGGAGCTGGGGTATGTGTGTGCATGTTGTGATGGAAATGCCTCAGCTGAAAGGAGGGTCTTGTATTAAGGCACCTGAGTGCTGCTTAGAACACCTGAGTTAAATTCCCTCCTCCCAGGGCTCAGATCCCCAGATGGGAATAGCATCATTTCCCCACTTCGCTGGTTGAGCCAGATTTTTCCGCTCATTGGCAATTCAAACAAAAATGTCAGATTGACTCAAAACTGAATTTTTTCTAAATTTCTGGTGACTTGAAAGATAATAAGAAGAAAAAAGAATCATTTCAGGTCAAACAAAACATTTTGATTTTTTTCAGAATTTATCTCTCTATTAGGGTTTTTTTCAATCAAAGCTCTTCACCAAAATTGACGTGAATTTGCCACATGTTTTGGTGTCGCCGAATCTGCATTTTGCACTGAAAAAAAGTTTCAGTTGAAAAATGTCACCCCATTCTACTCGCAGGAGAATGAGGAGGATAAACGCATGCGTGAGTGTGAGGCACTCAAGAGTGAACAGAACTTTTTCCCTACTCTGTGACAGTGACTCACAACTTCATCCAGACCTAGGCGGGAGGGGGGAGGATTTGGGAGCTTTCCATCCACCTCTTTTTCTGGGGGGTACCTTCTCTCGTATAATTTCATCTCCATGCTTCATGACAGCCACCCGCATGATCTCATTCAAACAGAAGCAGAGCCAGGTTCCCTTTGGGAAAACTCTCCCCGGCTTTATACAGGGAATATTCCATTGTTCCAAATTACGCATAATCATTTTACTAGAGAGCGCAAAATGTCTCCTTCATTTGCTAGCAACTCCCCCTGGACTCTGCTTCTTTCAGTGACCTGGTATGGTCCTTTCACAGATGGGATCCAGACTGGTCCCAAGCTATTTAAATGAGATGCTCTGCAGAATCTAGGCAGTAGCATGGCAACACTTGCAGCTCCAGGGTAACTGATGTGATCACGGTGCTAATAAAGTTATAAAGCTGAATTACAGGAGGCCCGGGCCTGATTCCCTTCTCACTGGCACTGGTTTTACACCAGTGTAACTTTGTTGATTTCAGTGGCGTTGCAGGAGAGGAGATTCCGACTCCCGGGGGGTTTGTTTGCTTGCTTTGAATCAAGTGGATGATGTCCATAACTAAATTAGTCCATGGTATTTTCTTCCAGAGAGGGGTCATTCCTAACCTCCATGGGAGCACATTTCTGCTAGGAGGAGCTGGGGAAAGTACTATTTAAAAGACTGGAATAAACTATTCTAGCTCTGTGACATACTGGAGTGGGAAGAAAATTCTCCTCATCTGCTGCCAAGAGCTTTTAAGGCTCCTAATCACCACTTGTCACTTGTGGCTGCATGATGAGAGAACAGGAGCAGAACCAACTCCTCATTCCAGCGGCCACGTGTCGGGCTGTTTGGACATTCCCCCTTCATCTGTGGCTTGGGCTGCTGCAATCTTAGCACCATGCTCCCCGCCTCCCCCTAGCCCCCACAATAAAGAGCATCCAACCCAGCATTTAGTGGGTGGAGTGGGTCATCGGTACCTTTGTCTAAATCGATGATCTTTGCTGGGAAGCTCTTGGTCTGCTCGGCCCGCTCCTTCAGGATGTTGTTTTTGAAATCTGCGTGAGGAAAGAACGCAATTCAGAGGCCAGCCTCCAGCAGACCGTTAAAAGAAAGCTATGCTTTTCCGATTAGAGGGATGTGAGATTGTTCCTGACGGGCACTAGGTGCATCTCCAGATCGGTCATATTTGCAGAACTACTCAGATACTGGCAGGGAGGAAACATGTTTCCCCAGCTTAATCACTTCACTGGCATGGATCAAGTCTGAATACTTCAGCGTGCTGCCTTCAGTAACAGCCATGGATTGCTTAGGTCTGTAGCGAGATGCTCTGGATTAGCTGGGTGAAGGGCTCCCGGGAGCCTTTCCTGATGTCGTTATTTAAAGAATTTTGCTCCTAGGAAAACTCTCAGAAGATGCTGGCCCTCGGCAGGATTTTATCAGAGTTGTAGGAAGCCACCTGGTGCAGCCTGCCCCACCCCCCTGCACAGAATTATATCCCATCCTCTGCCCCCGGGGAACTCCTCTATTCTCTGTTGCTGCATTTCACACGCCTTCTATTTTTCTGGGGCCCATCTTGGGATCTCTGAAGCTCAGCCTCTGACTCTGTACCCCATGATTCTCCAAGCAGTCCCTCCCTCCAGAGGATAGACTATGGGTAGGCCTTTATTTGGACTGCATAGAACAAAACAGAGAAAGGGCCAAATTCTTCCCTGAGGTACCAGTGAGTCCACTGACATACCCTGAGACACGCTGGGGGTGAGTTTGGCCCCCTATGCTCAGCTTGGTACACCAAAGAGGAACAGGATGACTTTAAATGCAATCTTCCCCAAGCTTGAACAATGAGAAGGACCTCGTCTGGGAGGAGGACCTGATTAACCACCCAAACCAGGAACTCCAGGCTTCCATTTCAAGCTCCTGTAAAAAGAAGGAGGATCTATCTCCAGCTTTGTTACGGGATCCCCCGGGTATGCCCACACGTCCATGCAGTGACCCTTATGTAAGCCATCACTGAGCCTGGCTTGCATCCCTTTACTTCAGCATAGAGTCATAGACTTTAAGGTCAGAAGGGACCACTATGATTGTCTAGTCTGACCTCCTGCACAACTCAGGCCACAGAATCTCACCCACCCACTCCCGCAACAAACCCCTAACCTACGTCTGAGCCATTGAAGTCCACAAATCATGGTTTAGAGACTTCAAGGTGCAGAGAATCCTCCAGCTAGTGACCCGGGCCCCACGCTGCAGGGCTCTGACCATGAGATCCAACACTGGTTTTAGTCTTCTATACTCTAGGGACCCAAGAATCAGCCACTCCCAACTTCACCTCCTAGGATATTCCTCGGGGTCCTTTTGCCCCTGTTTCTCCTGAACCTCCAAAGAAGAAGCCCATGTCTCAGCATGATGGTTTGCAGCATCCAGGGAGGACCTGATTGCAATGGACTGAATAAAATTTGCTACAGTGGAAGATGGGAGGCAGGGAATGGGGCTGGCTCATGACCTTCCTCTTTCTCCAACTCAGTCAACTGCTGTTCATACCCTCTTCTGGGAGGGGAGCAAGGTCAAGTGGTTAGAGCAGGGACCTCAGAGGCTGGATTTTGGGATTCTATTTCTATCTCTCCCAATGACTCACTGCGTAGCATTGGACACGTTATTTAGTTGGTCTGTGCCTCAATTTGCCCATCTGTAACATGGGGTTAATGACCAAGTGCTTCGAGACTCTTTGATGGTAGACCCTAGAGAAGTGGCTTCGTGATTATCATCCTTATAACACCCCTTCACAGAATGTTGTGCAAATTTTTGTCCTGTTTTTGCATCACATGGCTTCGCATTCCTGTCCATTTTGCTATGAACTGCAGGGTTCAAAGAAGCCCAAAAGTTCAAAGGGAAAGTAAAGAGTTTTGCCCGGTTTCCCCCAAACCCATAAATCAGCCCCGAGGTCATCCCAAAACTCCCAGTCACCCAAAACTCAAGCCCCCAGGTTCAGTCCAACATTTTTGGCAAACTTGGCCCAAGTTTTAGGTTTGTGGGCTGAGATTTCCAAAGCTGTGTACAGATTGTGGATGGACAACTCTCACAGAAATGAATGAGAAATCGGACAACCAACCAAATCCTTTAGATGGCTTGGGAAATCTCAGTCGTAATTCGTTTTGATCCAAGGGTTGAGAACTGCTGCAGGAAACATCCTGCTGATTCAACACATACCCAGCCTTATGTCTTCGCTTTTGTACTGGGTCAGGTCGGTTGTGTCAACTGAAAACTCTTTGAGGTTCATGTCCTTCCTGACAAAGGGAACGAGAAAAAAAAAATCACAATTTGCCAGATATTTTCTACACTTGGTTCCTTTAACTCTCTTCATTTTTGCAGGTTGTTCCCCATTTCTCTCACATCTTTCCCATCACCTCTGCTCCCAACATTCCAGCCAATTCCTGATCTTCAGAGGGGGTAATTTCAGAGCAGTGTACTGGGGGATTGCTGCTGTACCACGCACATTAAAGCTAAGGGGAGCGCTGTGATTAAATCATCACCCACTGCTTTGAAGATTTATCCTTTAACAATAAAGACCCAAATCACTAAGTTTTAACTGTTCTCTTTCATCACACTTTCCTTTAGGTGTAACCCAGATGGAAAAGCCCAAGGAGATTTCATAGGCAATGGTAACCTTTTCTATAGGTGTGACGCTCTGTACCTCGGGGGGACACCCTACACCCCCATGTTCATCTTTATAAAATGATTGTGTGGGATCCAATGCCAAGTTTGTCATGTTGGGTGTCTTCGGAAGGCTCGTGAGGCCCTGAGCATGGTTGTTATAGTGATGTTTTAGTAATTGTTACAGTGATGTTATAGTAAGGTTACAGGTTATAATTTCATGTATATAGTTATGAGGCTGAAAACGTATCCTCATGGCTTAAAGCAAGCCCAGGGAAAAACTCTCCAAGAACAGAGAGTCAGTTCACACCTCATCAGGGCATGGATGGGACAAACCCAGCCCAGCCTCACAGGAACAATGGACACTGGCTCATGCAGCAACAAAAGAATCTGTTAGACCCTCAAGGGAGTCACCACCTTCCTTCGGGCAGTATGGGACTGCGATGAGGTAATGCTCACCTGACTCTGAAGGCGGAGGGGGGGGAGAACAGAGGGAAGAAAGGACATGATAAAAGAAGCATCTAAGTCTGTAAGGACTTTTAAAGTGTTAAGATCAGCTTAGAATGCGTTTTGCTTTTAGTTCATTTGACCAAATCCGACTTGTTGTGATTTGACTTATAATTACTTACAATCTATCTTTATAGTTAATAAATCTGTTTGTTTATTCTACCTGAAGCAGTGCGTTCGGTTTGAAGCGTGACAGAGACTCCCCTTGGGAGAACAAGCCTGGTGCATATCAATTTCTTTGTTAAATTGATGAACTCCTATAAGCTTGCAGCGTCCAGCGGACGTAACTGGACACTGCAAGATGGAAGTTCCTAGGGTTGTTTCTGGGACGGGAGATATTGGCTAGTGTCATTCGCCTGCAAGTAGCTGAGAGCAGCTGACATGCCAGAGGCTGCGTGTGAACAGCCCAGGAGTGGGGTTCTCACAGCAGAGCAGGGTAAGGCTGGCTCCCAAAGTCAAGGATTGGAGTGGCCTAGCAGATCACCAATCTGGATAACACCAGAGGGGAACATCACAATAGATTTTTGGGTGACCATTCCAGAGAATTTAATCGAAAACGTTGTACACCTTTAGAATGGTAGGAAAACCCTGCACAAGGAGCTCATTCGCTATTAAATAGTAGAGGTTGTAGGGTATCTTCTGCAGAACCCTACCAAATGTCTACAGAACCTTATTGGTTGCACTGGAGGCAGTGTGATCTAGGAGATAGAGCACAGCATTGCGAGTCAGGAGACCTGGGCACTAATCCTGGCTCTGCCAGGGTATGTCTACACTGCATTGTAAACCCAGGTTTGTGGGACCTGGGCTTGTGGACCTGGTGTTTCCAAGCCCATGCTTGAGCGTCCAGACTGCATTGTAAACCTGGGCTTACAATCACCAGACTCAGGTCTCACAGCTGTGCTAACGCTTCCATACTGCACAATGCTGACCGTCTGATTCGGGTCTGAGGCTGGAGCTGAGTCCACACTACCGAATGACAGGGCTTGGACCCAAGACACAGGGCTCTGACTCACACCCCTAGCAGGGTCCTAGGACCTGGGTCCTGTGTGCTTGCTGGCCCGAGGCAGACTGGTTTATGTCTGGACAGAAAGGGGGCTTGAGTTCAAACCTGAGTCAGAGCCCAAGCTTAGTGTGAAGTGTAGACGTATCTCCACTGACCTGCTCTGTGACCTTCTGCAAGTCACTTGGCCTTGTTGTGCCTCGTTTTCCTCCCACCCTTTCTCTGTCTTGTCTATGCAGACTGTAAGATCTCTGGGTCAGGGATGGTTTCTTACTATATGTAAGTACAGTACCTAGCACAATGGGGCTATGATCTCAGTCAGGACCTTGAGGTGTTGCCTTAATACAGGTAATAAAATCCCTAATACATTCTATCAGACTTTTCTCATAAAGGAAGTGAACACACGACAAAATGGTCTCACACAAGGGAATCACGTCTCCCACTGAAGTCAGGGGAACGTCACCACCTCTCTCGCTCTCTCTGGCCAAGGGAAGAGGCACCATCCTCTCCCACAGCATGTCAGCCAAAGGTCTCTTCCTTACAGAGAAATAAACGGAGAAGCACAAGTCCCAGAAATGGGACCAAGATGCAAAGAAAGTTGAAGGGGACTTAGGCACAGGCGTGTGTCCAGGACAACCGCAGCAGTGTTTGCCCCAAACCTGTGCACTTTGTGCCTTTAACATGAACTCCTGGGGGTATCTTTAATGAAGCGCTGTTTATTTTAAGGCTCAGTTCCTAGCGTGTAAGCAGAGGAAATCCAGCTACTGACCCAGCGCTCCAACGACCGCTTGCCCATTTTGGTAGGGTTCAAGCTGCTCACCAGGGATGGGGATCCCAATTCTTGTGTACAGCACCAAGCACATAGCAATGGCCATAATTAGGGAGTGAGCTGCAGGAGAATCAGCGGGAAGGCAGTGAATAAAGCCTGTCAATCAACATGCTTGTTGCATGACTATGCACTTCACAGAGACACCGTCAGCCGGTGGACAGCCCTGGTGGCATTACGGCACGTGACAGCACTGAGAATCTGGGCCCATATTCTTCAAGATGGAGCCTTTCGCTTTGTTCAGTGCTCATTTACTACAGATCGGGGATTCCTACTTACTCTTCGTATTTCTTCACGTTGTACTCGTAGCCTAGATGGGGAAAGAGACACGCAGTGAGCAGGAGCAATGACGTCATTCTACCCAACCCTCGGACTGGGGCTGAGAGGACGGCTCACCGTGGGCCTGGCTTTCACAGCCCAACCACATGCCCGCCCGTGTGCATCCCAGCTCCATTGCCCCAGGACGCCATCCCAGCTACCCCTTCTCCCAACCCACTGACCAGTCATGTTTTGTTCCTAAATCTTCACCTGTTGTTCCACCCTTCCCAGACCAGCAGATGACTGGCGACCAAAAGCTTTGGTCTTCTTTATTTGTCACGTCTTCCTCTGGTATTTCAGCCATGGACTTTTCGGGGGTCACTCCCTGCCCCATGCCGCTGCACTCACTAGGTCCATGGTACATCCTCCCAGGTAAGACAGGACAGCCATTGAGAACTGTGTCTATCGTGGGCCACAGGTACCAGGCTACAGCCATTAGGTCTGTGACCTTTCCAAAAGGTGGGTATCAGGCTAGATTTCTTCACCCTGCCTTGGATGGAACTATGATCTCAGGGGTCCTCTTCTCCTTAGGACGACCTTGGCCCAGATTCTGTTCTCATTTGACACTGAGGTGAACCCAGTGTAACTCCATTAAAGTGAGTGGAGTGGCTCTGGATTTACAGCAGTGACACTGAGATCAGAATCTGGTCCCCTGGTGTTTGGGTCCCTACCCCACACAAAGACTGGCAATCCAAGGGCACCACTGAGGAGGCCGACACTGCTCCCCACCCCTGCTCGCCATAGTGTACGTGGCTATTTCTGTAGGCACGTATCTCCTTCTGCAGGGGGAGAGTCACCCACGGCATAGGGTCCACACAAGGCCGAAGACACCAATTACACCTCACTTCGCCCCTAGGTGGTGCATTGGGTTTTACACAGTTTGGGCAGAGGCAACGTGTAACTGTTGATTGTATGTGTGTGTGTGTGTGGGGGGCAGTTTAAAGGTTCGGAGGGGGACGTGTGACCGCCCCATGCTCTGATGACTATCACACCCATCTTACTGAATGGTCTCTCTTCAGGCCCATTCCTGCAAACCCACCACGAGCCCCACTGCCTTCAGCACGATGCTCAGCAGCAAGTGCTGGGTCCTTAAGCCGGGTAACACCCCTGGAGACTTTCCCATTGGCGCCCTTTCCCTGCCGGCCAGGCGCTTACCTCTCCTCCGGTGTTTGCGGGTAACGAGCACCACAATGATGAGGAGGATGAGGAAGAGGAGCAGCGTTGCCAGGATGTAGCCCAGCTGCTGGAAGAAATGCACCCGGCTCTCAGGGATGATGACGTTGATCACGTTATGGCCCCTGCCTAGGTTTGGATCTGGCGTTGGCGAGAGAAAGCAAAGCAGAATAAAATGGTAGCGCCCACGTGTCTGGAGCAAAGCAGAACACGGACAGGGTGGTGCCTGGTTCAAAGGTAAATCCTTTTTGGTAACGGCTTTGGAACCTAAACGTGCCCCAGCGTGGGGAAGGAGAGAAGTTATTCTTCACACCCTCTTTTAAATGCTGTTGTGCATCGGGGCACAGAACGGCGGCCATTTCCACCCCAGAAATGGCTGCATTTCAGTGAGGAATGAGTGAGCCCCATAGATACAGGCTGTAACGTCCAGTGGGAGCCTTTTCGATGAAAGGGGTCCCGTTAGAGAGAGGCCTGAAGCTAGCCCTACCTCCGAACAGCCTCTCATCACGTTGGAACTGGCTCCAGCGCTGGCTCGCCTCATTTCCATGAAGGGACGAACTAAAACCCCAAAGCAAACGCACTGCCCCTGTTGGGCCAACAGATTTACCTTCCCTGGGAGCAAGTTTATGGAGTGTCACAATAACCGCACATGCTGATGGAAAAGGTGCAAAAAGGGGATCAGGGAGACTGAATGAGTCCAAACTAAAAGGCCTCCTGCTATAATTTAAGGGCTGCGTAAAGCTCATGCCTGGTAAACGAGAGACGTGTGGGACTAGAACTCAGTGACCCAAAACCGGGGTGCTGGAAATTACGTCTAATTGGTGAACAACATAATAAGGGGTGGGGCCACTCCACCATCACTCCCTTTTGGGGCTCTTAACAAGAAGAGACCTTTGTGGGGAAATAAGTGCAGAGACGGATGGGCAGAGGGGGCTACTGCAACATGGGTTGATTGAAAGAAGGGGACGGAGCAAGCTTCACCACCATGGCTGCTACCCCCTCCACATCTCCCCCCACACCCCTTCTGTGTAATAAGAGTCTGGCTTAGCTGGCCACATTTTGCAACACTGCTGTCAGCCTGTGACCAGAGAGGCAGATAAAAGCAATCCCCGAAACGGACCGATGCTCATTACGGTTCGCCAGGTCTCGGAGTGGTTGGTAAGACCATGCACGCATGGTGCCTGTTTTTTCCCAGCAGTGAGATTGCAAGTGAAAGTCAACAGAGGTGCTTTTTCTGTCTGTCTGATTCTTCTCTTTTCCTCCTAGTACAAGTTTGGCTTGTTTTGTCTTCAAGAAGCCGGATCGGACTATAACAGCAACAACCGCTCCAACCCCCCTCAACAGGGCCGGCTCCAGGCACCAGCCTGGCAAGCAGGTGCTTGGGGCGACCGCTCCGGAGAGGGGCGGCACGTCCAGGTATTCAGCGGCAATTCGGCGGACGGTCCCTCACTCCTGCTGGGAGCAAAAGACCTCCCGCCGAATTGCCGCCGCAGATCACGATCGCGGCTTTTTTTTTTTTTTGGCTGCTTGGGGCGGCCAAAACCCTGGAGCCGGCCCTGCCCCTCAACTAACTTCTTCTCTTTCCCCCACAAGGACAGTTATCACCATCTCTGTCACCATCTCCGACTGTCAGACACGGGCGGTCCCTTTCTAAGAGCTCCCTTCAGCTACCGGAAAAGGGAACAAGGAACGTTCCCTTTCCCTATTCAATACGGTACATTTCAAATGCATTAACCGTCTTTCCTTCTTCTCTGGGTCTTTAATGAAAGGTTTCCATGGATAATTAGTGGTGATTGCCATGCTGCTAAGCAGGCTGAGGTCTCTGGATATCAAACCCTGACCCTGTTTCATGTTGGACGGTGGCAGGGTCATAGGCTCACATTAACACCTTGGGCCCCTTGATTCCATCTAAATTAACACCACACACCCCTCTGGACGTGTGGATTATTATTTCTCTCTTCTTCTGAGCTTGGAGGCTCCCAGTTGAGATCAGGACCCACGGGGCTGAGGACTGTGCACACCCATGGTAAGAGACAGCCCCTGCCTTTAGGAACATATGATCCTAAGGATTATTGATCCCAATTAACAGAGTGGGAACTGAGTCACAGCGAGATTCAGTGATGCGAGCAAAGTCAGGCAGGGCCTAGAGAGCAGAACTAGGAAGTGAACCCTGCTCCCCCGAGAGTCTGGCCAACTCTCTAATCACTAGAGCATCTGCCCTCTCTGCTGCACAAGGCATTAATAATCATTCTTTAACATGTGCTCATGTTTAACGTTCCCAAGCCTTTCCAGGGAAGCAAACATGCTGTTAGTGACTCTTACCGATTATCACTGCACTGCTCCTGTCTAGCAAAGAGGGCGAGTCCAGGGAGCAGCAAGGAGAGCCCCAGGTGCCTCTGCATGAGAGCCGAGCGAGCTTTTCTGGTCGCTTTAGACATGCTCTGCACTGCTCCGGCTCCAGACGGCTAACGGGTGAAGCAGCCCGGCCCTGCCAAGTGGTATAATTTATGGAGTGGAAGGAATTTGCAATGCCGAAGAATGAATTTTCTTTTAAATAAAACAAAATAAATAACTAAGAACACAGCGAAAAAGCCAGAAATCCATTCCATTTCTGGGCGCAGCAGCTTGTCGATTCCAGTTGCTCGTCTTCCAAGCAGGGAAGGGAAATAGAGTTTGTACATGGAACGTTTTTCTAGAGCCTGAATAATTGGGTCAATGCTCTCTCCCTCCCTCCCCCCGAAAAAAGAGAAGGAAATATTTGTTTGCAAGAGTCGGGGGGTTAGATAAATCCTGCTGAAGGATAGATAGCAAAGCCCTGAGACATACCATGCTGTGGGGGACTTCCCTTTGAAGCAGAGTTCAAAGCAATGCCGTCTCCTGGAGACTGGGAATGTTCACATAGCACCAGACAAATGCCAACTGGGAATTCTAACCTGAAAGCTGCTTCAGAGTTAAATTCCTATGTTAGTGAGAGAAAGTAAGGGGGAACATCTAAAGAGCCATCGTACCCTGCAGTATATTTAGGCAGAATTCCCTAATGGTTAAAGCAGGGACCAGGAATCCTGGGTTCTATTCCTGGCTCTGCACTCTCATACTCAAACTTCCTAAGTGTTCTGGTTCCTTAGTTTCCCCAGTGTCTATATAGTAATTAAAAAGGCTCAAATTCTGCTCACTGTTATACCAGAGTCAATCCATTACTTTGGATTTACACCAGTCTAAAGGAGAGCAGAATGTAGCTCCCTCTTTTCTTTGTAAGTGTATTTTGGTGCTCATGAGAGTGGGGGGCTAATAACAGAGACAAATGGCAGGCACTGAGCAGCAGACTTTTCCCCCACCATCCCCGGCCCACCATGCACAATATTGCCAAGAAAGAACTTCCATCTTTCTGCCAACACTCCTGTCCTAAGCAAAGGCTATGCTATGCCAAACTGGAGGGTGATTTTGCAGTGTGGACCAAATGACCATCGAGACTAGAATGAGACCACCGGGGCCTGTCTCAGCTGGGACACGATTGCCCCTGGTTTGAACCCAGCTCTCCGTTTGTGTCAACCTTGCCTGTGCAGCCAGATCTCCCCAGAGCCTTTTTAGTCATTCCCCGGTAAGTGACGTGACACCTCCAGAGTATCGGTTAAGCGCAGCGATGATCGGCTGTCAGAGGAATGTCGCTGCTGAGCGAAGCCAGCGAGTTCATTATGACTCCAACAGCTGGTTTTGCTTTTCGGGCCATTTGAGAATGTTATAAACTATTCCGTTCCATCAGTACAGGAACGCAAACGCAGCCAGGGTCCAGAAACTCCACATTCCCTACGATCAACGAAGCGCTGAGCACCCTGACCCAAAGGTCCAGGACCCCAGTTACAGAAGGGCTAATGGGCCAGAGCAAATAGCCCATTAAACCAATCAGCCAAACTTCAATTAAACACTTGAGTGACCCAGGACCCCTGGGCATTAGGAGATGCTAAACTGGGGATCAAAATGAAGAATTGAGGCAGCTGCTCAAGAACAGGTAGGAACCAGGAAACCCTCCAGCTGTCTCTGGGTTGGGTCCTGCTCTGGGAGGAGCAGGAAGTGGGACTAGAGATACATCCCCAGTGCATGTACTGTGAAAGTGACTCCTGCCAGCCAGGCCAGGATTCCGCAGGGCAGGCCCAGGCCGAGCACTTTGCTGCTGCTCCCAGCAAGAGTGAAATGCCAGTGCCCCCCGCTGATCACAGCATGTGTGATTGGACGGCTGGACACACCCCGGCCAGAAAAGCATGGCCCCCTGCGGGACATGGTGCCTGGGCTGGTATGTCCGTTGGTCCTGTCCCTTCATGCTCTGCTGGTTGTACTGGGGAAGAAGCTATCTATATCCTTTTCCTGTCCTCGTAGACCTGCATAGCGCAGGGCTGGATTCAGCCCTCGCTGTGAAGTCTTTTTGCCACGAGAGTTTGACAGCTATAATACTGGAACACACAGGAGTGGTCCACCTGGGAAGCCATTTGTTACCAACTTGGTAAGAGCAGCAGGGCATTCTGGGAAGGGGAGGTACAGCAGGGTGCAGAGTTCTGAAAGCCTGATGGTGTCTTCGCTAAGCTTTGTGGAAGAAACCCAGTTAGACCCGGTTCAGAACCTGAACACTGGATCTGAGCCCTCCTGAACTTTCGAGGAGCTTGGATCCAGATCCAAACAATTCAACCTGGGCCGCTCTCTTCAATGGGCCGGACAGAACATCCAGAACCCTCAGACTGAGGAGAAGTTCAGCTGCAAAGCCAATGGATGTGAAATGCACAACACGGCCCCGTCATTAATGAGGGGGAAGGGTCTTTGGTTGCCATGGGGTCAGTGTACATTCAGGGAGAGGAACAAGCCCCCGATAATAAGGCAAAGAATCTATTTAAACCACTCCCGTGCCTCAGTTTCCATATCTGTAAAATGGCAAAAATAACTGACTTGCTCCACAAGGGTGCCGCGCGTGTTAATTAATGACTGTCGAGTGCCCACGATCCTGCGGTGAAAGGCCTTGGTTATGTACATAGAGCTCCTGGCTTCGGGGCAGGTTGTTTTGTTTGTTTTTTTAAACATACACATCTTGGGAAACTGAGCCAAAAACCTAGAGCCAAAGATGACGCCCTGGAAATGCCAACATCACCACCGGAAAATCGAGAGGCTCGGCAAGAGCCCTGCGTGGTCTGATGGGTTTGTCCTCCAGCCCAATCGTGTATCCCTCTTTTACTACCATCGCTACCCACTGCGCCAACTGTTGCTGGCTGGCTCTATTGGGGGTGAACTCTTGTCACCACAGCCAGGCTTAAAAAAATATTAAAAACCATCAACATCAACTACTTGCTGCAAATCTCCACGTTGTTAAAGGCGACAGTAGCTGCCACACAGAGGAAGCAACCACACGGGCAGAGGTTTAAACCAGCGGACAGCATCCACAGCATGGCAGCTTACTGGTCTTTTGCCTTCCCCTGACATCGCTTGCTAGAGAGGGTTGGAGTTGGCTTAGCCTTTTGTAAACACTGGGGATTTCACTAACAGAACAAAGAATAGATCTGAAACAGTTTGGGGCCTCTTGTGGTTTATTTTATTAAGTATTATTTTTATTAATTATTATTATTATTAACACCTAGCTGTTATCTAGTGCTTTTCACCAGTAGATCTCAAAACACTTTACAAAGGAGATCAGCATTTTACAGATGGGGAAACTGAGGTACCAGGCAGTGAAGTGACTTGCCCAAGGTCACTCAGCAGGCCAGTGGCAGAGCCAGGAACAGTATCTCTATCTAGTATACAGTATCTCTTCCCCATTCTAGTTTTCCACCAAAGTGTAAGCTTAGGTGATGCTGCTTTATGCTACAAGCAAGAGCCAAACCTGCAATATTTCTAAATATCACATCCCCGTCTGCACTCAAGCCACTGCACTAAAGTTCCCTAAAATAGTCAATACTAGTTAACAAAAGAGGTGAGCTCTAACATAGCCAGCAATGCAAGAGTTAAGGCACTGATATTCCCACACACATGCTCACAAATCAGACTATAAATCACTGAATTCAGTGGAGTTACACACCGAGGCCTCAATCCTGCAATCTGATCCATACAGGCGGACCCTTAGACCCGAAGTCCACAGGGCTCGGCATGGACGTGAGGGTCCACTCGCATGGATCAGGATACAGGACTGGGGACCAGGCATGCACGCAGCCATAGTCAAAATCCTTTCCTTGTTTCTCGCAAATACGGTATAATCCCATTTAGTTCCCTCGCTCCCATACGACTCCATTTAGGACAAGGAGGAATAATTAACAGGCTTGTGTTATAAAGGCGAACCTACCTCACAGGCATGTGAGACTTGAGGGACTCAATGTTTGTAAGATGCTCTGAGACCTTTGGTTGAAATATATGACAAACTTGCATTTTCAAAGGGCTGCTGCTTTATTTTAACCCACTGATTTTTAGTGCAAAAAATTAAGTAGGAAACAGCCTCCCGACATTCCTGCCACCAAAATACCAGGGGTCGGATCCCCGGTGCTAGTGTAACTGCGTCTAGCTTCACTTTGCACCAGCTGAGGTGCTGCAGGCAGCAGAGGACTGAGCATAGTTCTGTGAACTGTGCTACAATAAATCCGTCATTGAGATAATGGCCGGATTCTTCTCTCAGTTACGCAGAATCATTCCACTAAAGTCAGTGGCTTCCCTCTAGATTTATGCGGGTGCAACCAAGAGCAGAATCCAGCCCAGGTTTCTATTTGCAGCAGGATGAAGTTTCCTGTCTGGAAATGGCTCCAAACCTTGGAGCTACGCCTGAAACTGGAGCTGGTCATTGAGAAAGGTCAGCGCTTTGGTTCTGTTATCGCCTGACGTTTTCCTTTTCTTTCATTTCTCCCGGAAGTTTTTTTACAAGGGTGCGCAAGGAGTGGGGAGGTTCTGTCACGGCCACTCCCGCTGCTATTGAAACAGGAGCCGCTCTGGCATGCTGCATGGTGTCGATGGGTTTGGAACAGGCACACGAGACATTCCAGCTTCTCTCAAATTCCCATTGATTCAACAAATCCTTAGCGTGGCGCTTTGCAGGCCAGATGAGCACTCACCACCCAGAGGCCCAAAGGGGGCAAAGCTTAGCAGCTGAACCGACTTGCTTTGCTTTACCCAAGGCCCACTAGGGCCTGATCCAAACCCCGCTGAGATCCGTGGTCTTTAGATCAGGGCCCGAGGGCACAGCAGCCAGCCCTCATGGACCTGTTTAGCAAAGGCTCTGAACAGAAAAAATCCAGCTTGTGTGTTCTTCAAATGAGGCGTGTGTGGGGGCGGTGATCCTGGGCCTGATCCTTCTCCCACGGCCATCTCTGCAAATTTTGCCATTGCCTTCAAAGGGAACACGTTCCTCTGTGTCGTTTTTTGCTGTTGGCCAGAGGAGACCAGTGGGGGCTATTCGCATGAGTCAATATTACCGAGAGTTGCAGGATCAGGACCCAGTTTGCCAAAATGGCAGAAGGCTTCTTCCCTTCTTGTACTAATGCTTTGCACACAGGGCACAGTTCAGGCTCTGTACCCTTCAATAGCACCTGTCATCGGAGGATCTCAAAGCACTTTATGAATATCAACCAATGATGGCTCATGTCACTGCTGCAAGACGTTCTCTCCATCCTGTGCAGGCACAAAGCGATTACCCTGCTACTCGTGTGAGTGCGCGCTGCAGGACTGGACCCTACTGGATTTGTCCAAAGTCACAAAGCCAGTCACAGAGACTCAGCCAGAAAGAGAACCCAGGTGTCCTGACTCCCAGTTTCCCTGCGCTGATCCTTAGACTTCGCTTTCTCTTAAGTTCCTCCAGCACACTCTGACCTACAAGACTGTGTTTATTAATCCAGCTGCAGACATTGTTATCATTCAGTTAATGGAACATAGTCGCTTTAATTTATTTAGTCCTGTTCACTCCAATGAAATGTAAAGGAGTAAAGAGTAAAACCTCTGGCAAAAGTTTACCAGGGAGAAACAAAAACCACTGAACACAGGAAGAACAGTCGTTTGCTGCTTAAATTTAAATTAGTGTAAGGGACGAGAGGGCTCCCGAGACTGCTTCTTTGATTGTAGTAATTAATCCTTTCATTCTTTTTGCCAGTGACAAACCCTGGTGCAGGACCCAGACTACTGATATTATTTTTTTTACTGATATTACTGATTGAGTCAACGGTGTGCCCTTGTTGCCAAGAAGGCTAACGGCATTTTGGGCTGTATAAGTAGGGGCATTGCCAGCAGATCGAGGGACGTGATCATTCCCCTCTATTCGACATTGGTGAGGCCTCCTCTGGAGTACTGTGTCCAGTTTTGGGCCCCACACTACAAGAAGGATGTGGAAAAATTGGAAAGAGTCCAGCGGAGGGCAACAAAAATGATTAGGGGGCTGGAGCACATGACTTATGAGGAGAGACTGAGGGAACTGGGATTGTTTAGTCTGCAGAAGAGAAGAATGGGGGGGGGATTTGATAGCTGCTTTCAACTACCTGGAAAGGGGGTTCCAAAGAGGATGGATCCAGACTGTTCTCAGTGGGACCTGATGACAGAACAAGGAGTAATGGTCTCAAGTTGCAGTTGGGGAGGTCTAGGTTGGATATTAGGAAAAACTTTTTCACTAGGAGAGTGGTGAAGCACTGGAATGGGTTACCTAGGGAGGTGGTGGAATCTTAGCAGTTTTTAAGGTCAGGCTTGACAAAGCCCTGGCTGGGATGATTTAGTTGGGGATTGGTCCTGCTTTGAGCAGGGGGTTGGACTAGATGACCTCCTGAGGTCCCTTCCAACCCTGATATTCTATGATTCTATGATTATCTTGCACGTATCCAGCCCCTTGTCTCCCAACGTGCTTGATAGGCTCCATTAAACTGAAACACACTACACTGGGATCACTTTCCCCACCACTGAAATACAGCCATCGCTGGGGTGAAACACAGCAGCTATGGGACAGCCCACAGCAATACTAAGCCAACAGTTTTGAAGTGCAAATGATGAATATGTACTCTATTGAAAGCCAGGGGGCAATGTAATTACCCCACATTAGAATGCAGTCAGCATACTGAGACTCTCTCTCAGTGCTATTTCAAATTGACCAGGACATTAGTTAGGTATTTCCCCTAGATGGCAAGAGGGGACAGTACCGCTTGAGCCGTTTTGGGGACTTGATGCAGGATTGAACGACTAGTGAGCTAGTCTGTCTATATTAAATTGGTTCTAGCTCCTCCCATGTTTTGTCCACCTCCTGCTCAGGTGGTTACCAGTTCACTGACTGAACAAACAAAGAGCAAATCTGGATTCCTAGGGGACCCCCCCCTGAAATTGAAATGTAGATCTGCAAAATGGCAGCTGAACGTGACTCCCCAAGCCAAGGGATGGCAGCAAAACGGCCATAGGCAGAGAGAGTAATACATCTCTACTCCGATATAACGCAACCCGATATAACACAAATTTGGATATAACGCAGTAAAGCAGCGCTCCGGGGGGCGGGGCTGCGTGCTCCGGCGGATCAAAGCAAGTTCGATATAACGCGGTTTCACCTATAACGCGGTAAGATTTTTTGGCTCCCGAGGACAGCGTTATATCGGGGTAGAGGTGTATTTGTGTCCCAGCCTCTCCGTAAACTCAGCCCCCGGGCAATCTCTGTTTGATAATGCCTCTCTTTTCTGGATGCCGACCTATGGCCCAATGGGGAGACGCAGGCCTCCGTGGCTTGGAAAAGCCTCTTGCTGAAGCAGAACGGAGTTACTTAAAGATTTATGAAGCACGTTTAAATTCAGTATTAAGCAGCCAATAAATATTAAACCATGATGAATATTTTAAAATGTTAATAAAGAACAATAACCCAGAAGGCACAAAAATTATTAAACTGGGGAAGGGGAGTTGCCTGTGATGAGTGTGATGGTTCAGGGTTTGAACAGGCTTCAGAGAGCAGCTCATCCAGAGAAGAAAATGCGAGATATGGTAAAAAAAAAAAAAAAGGGGGGGGGGGGGAGGGGGGATCTTGGGGCCTGATTCTCCACCGCCTGGCATGGACACCTGTTCAGAGCGGGTGTGAAATGCTCCCACACCAGAATAGTAACCTTTGACATGCACTTTGCACCAGCGAATATAGTGGCACTAGATGCGAGGCAGAGAAGAATCAGACCCATTAGCTCCAAAGGTGCTGAGCATCTTTAACTCCCACTGACTTCAGTGTGAGCTGGGGGCAGGATCAGGCCCTGTCCAGAGGTTCCCAGGGTTTACTTTAAGACTGCTCTTTGCAGATGTTTTTCCCCTCAAGCAATCAGAGCACCCATCACCCGCACAAAGACACCAACCACCCCTCAGAACATAGGGGCAGATTCATTCCTGCATTGACAGAAGGGACGTTGTTTGAGTCTCATCTACTCCTGGCTGCAGGGTCATGTGTGGACCCTGGCTCAGGCTGGGGAAGCTCTCAGAGCATCTTGAAGTTGCTTCAATGGCCTCTGCGGAGCTTTGCAGGGATGCGGTCACACCTTGGTCACATCCCCTCCCTCCTTCCGGCCTGCCCCAGAGTGTCTCCTGAGCCCAGCGCTGTTGTGAGGGCAGAGCCATCTCTGCTGGCTAGAAAACCCTCTGGAACTGGAGGCATTTCCTGAGGGCAGGACCCATAGGCCTGCTCGATAGCCCCTCTCAGATGGCCTAGCTCAGCCCTAGGGCAGGGCTGTAGCTGTTCACCTCCTCCCCGGGAGGAAGGACCCCCCACCCTCGGAGGGTAACCTACCTACAGCTGGCACGATGTTGGGGTTAGTGAGGTTCACCACCTTCTTCTCTCTCACTGGCTCCATCACGGAGACCCGGAAGATCCTGCGCTCGTGGAGGCCGCAGTAGTGATGGTGGAGGTGGCAGGAGTACGTGCCCTCATCGGCGTTCTCCAGGGCTGAAATCCGCAGCGAGAAGTCGCCCAGAGCGAAGGCCGTCTCGGTGATGTTCATCTTCTGCCGGATGAAGAGAGGCCCGTAGGAGCGGCGCTCGCCGGAGGCGTACAGGTCTATGAGGCGGTCGGCCCGGTCGTGCGGGACCCCCGGGGGCTGCCTGTCCCAGTGGACCACTTGCTGCTCCTCCTCGCTGTGCCGCTCAGTCCAGATCTGGTTCCGGTTCACGCAGGGGAGCACCACGGTGCTGTCCTGCAAGGCAACGATCACGGCCTTCTCGCCATCCCAGTACCTCTTCACTTCCCTGGCTGCAGAGAGGACACAGGAGGCAGTTGGGTAAACATATACAGTCCCATTTCATCTAGAAACAACTCAGCACACACACCTTATTATACCTGATTGCCCCCGGCAGCTCTGCGGTCTAAAGACACCAGCCTTTCCTATGCTAGGAACCACCGAGAATGCTTTTCTGCTCTGCAGGACCCAAGGATCTCAAAGTGCTTCACAACCTGAGGCACATGGAGGGGAAGTGACTGGCTCAAACCTCACACAGAGAGTCTGTGCCAGAGCTAGGAATTGAACGCAGGACTCCTGGGTCCCCGTTTAGTGCTTTAACTGTAAGCCCATCCTTCCTCCCTGGTAGCTGAGAGTCCGTGGCTAGGTCTGCAAAGAAGGAAGAGCGGGCGCTCTCCAATGGCTGAAAATGGAATAGCAATAACAGACTTTATCTTCAACGTGCTAGGTCCCATCCTCCAAGCGTCTTAGGCAGTCTCCTTGCAGGAAATGCCCCCAGTGCCCTAATTACTGGAGGAGTTACAGGATCACTGGCTTGCAGGCTGTTCATGCTGACCACTAAAAAACAGAAAAGCAGCCTGGGGACAGACTGGGCGTTTCTATTCTACGAACAGAAACTTTCAGGGAGCGAGAGCAGAAAGCAGAAGACGCTGCTTCCTTCCCATCCCACCACCCACTTATACGAGTTTACCCGGACGCTTGCTGAACAGTCAGCCCTTCGCCTCTTCCGCAGCACAGCCGGGCAGGGCAGCCTCAGCTCTTCCCCAGGGCTAAGGAGACGGGGACCGGCAGGAAAGCCAGCCGGCTGCTCAACCTGGACAAGATGGAGGTGAAGCTAGCGGGCAAGGGGGAACGTCTCCAGCCAAGTGGTGCCGTCGGTGGCAGTCCCTAGAAGAGCCCCCCCGGTCTACCCCAGAGGCTGTGACACAGCAAGACTCCAAGAGTAGAGAATGAAACCTCACAGCTGCATGGTTGCTAGAAGCTGCAGTGAGCACGGATGTCTTCTGAGGTGCAGCAACATTCAGGTGCAGCTCCCGTGACCCTATCCTGCATGGTGTTCTGCCTCTGTACAAACCCCCCCTGATTTCAGTGAGGCAGTGGGTGGGAGCAGGGGCTCAGGGCCCAGGGTGCTAGCCCTGGGTAGTACACCTGTGAAACCAACAAGGCTCTACGTGAGCCCAGAGTTCTCGGTCAGCCTGGGGCCCGAGGTATTGGGCATGGGACGTACTTGCCCCCCGCAGAGGGACCAATACCCATCATTTGCATCAGCATGCGCCTTTACCTTTCTCAGTGACCTCCAGCTGGATTTTCACCGTTTCGTACAAGTGGCAGTAGTGATGGTGGAGGTTACAGGAGTACGTGCCTTGGTCGCTCTCTGCAACATCTAGCGCAGGAGGAGAAAAAGACCATTTAAGAGCAAGGTGACGATTGTTTGCGGTTGTTTATGCAGCACGCCCCCAGGCAGGGCGGCACAGAAGGAGCTTTAGACGAACAGGGCCAACGTCTCACTGCAGTTACATGCTCATTGGAGCTCATTCTTGTTTGTTTGAATTATTATTTGGCATTTCAGTAACACCAGCCCCAGCCAAGCTTGTGCGAGGCATTGTAAGAGACCCAGAGAGCTCACAATCTGCAGACAAGACAGACAGAGAGTGGGAGAAAGGCAAGATTCTTATCATGTTACAGGTGAGGAAAACGAGGCACAGAGTGATTAAGTAACTCAACCAAGGCCACACAGAGAGTCCATGACAGTGCTGGGACTGGAACCCAGACCTAGTCCAGTGCTTTACCCAGAAGGTCATCCTTCCTCTTGACACACTGTGATTAAGACTTTCAAAGTGGTTGCAAGGCCCATTTCTCTTAAAAGGTGGTTACTTTACTAGTGGTTAGAACACTGCATTTCCTGAGTCTCAGATGACATCAGCCTGCCCTTCCCCTTAGGAAATCTCAGTACAAGAGCATGGAGCTGCAGCTCTTTAGAAGCAATGGAAGGAGAGATCCCTTTGGCTCCTGGTACCTTTGATCACCAGTGAGAAGTTGCCATCTGCGAATGCATTCTCGGGCATGGCTATCCTCCTTTGGTTGTAGGAGCTGTACACCCGCTGCTCCCCAGCTGAGTACATGTCACACAGCCTCTCCGCCTTGTAATCGCCATCCTGGTTGCTATACAAGTCCCAGTGGACCACACGCTGGCGGTCATTCAGACGGTCCTGGGTCCAGATCATGCGGTAACTCTTGCAGGTCAGGACAGTTTGGGATCCAGCCACGGCGCTGACATTCGACACCGACACCACCACGCTCTCGGGGTTCAACATGTCAGCTGGGACTGTGGGCAGAGAGAGGGAGAGGCCGGACTGATGGGGCATGAAGTGGGGAAGGATGCATGAAAGCAGCAGGTTGGTCATGGCAGCATGTTCTAGAATCTATGCATGTCCGGCAGGGGCTCTAGGCTCACGGGCAGCCAGGCAGTTCCCCGTTCCTGGCCAATGGGAGGTGCAGAGTTGGTGCTTGGGGTGGGGGCAGTGTGCAGAGACCCCTTGGCCGCGCCTCCTCCTAGGAGTCGCTGCCGGACATGTTGCCACTTCTGGGAGCTGTGTGGGGCCAGGGCAGGTAGCGAGCCTGCATTAGCCCTGCTGCACTGCTGGACTTTTAGCGGCCTAAAATTTCCCGGATTGGCTTTAGTAGCCTCCGGGAGATCGAGCCCAGTACCGGGAGGGTTGGCAACTCTAGTCAGTTCCCATACTTCTAACGATCCTAAAACCAGGACAGATTCAAAGGGTGTCACTTACCTGAATACAAATGAACAACAGACCCTGTCAAAGGAGAAGAGAAAATAACGTTACTGACAAAGTAAATGAGAGAATATTAAATATATTCATAGCCAGCAGCAAGCATCTTTCCTTTATTTTTATTATTCCATCCTTCAGCCCTTCTTCAACATTATGATTATTTAATATTTATATTGTGCTAGCAGTGATGGCCTCAGAGCCCGTCTGGGCCCCATGGTGCTAGGCCCTTTACAAGCATAAGAAATGAGAGTCCCTGACCCAAAGAACTTCCAGTGAATGGAAAAAACAAGCAGGCTGGAGCAGGAGGTGGAGACACGGGGTCAAAAATATACTCGGATTTGGTCTTGGCTTTGCAGAGATAACCTGAGGCATCAGATTAAACTATGGGCCAGTAGTTTACCATGCTAATTAACTCTCTTCACCACCTTCAACCCCAGCGATCTGTCTGGCCCCTCCTCCCATCTTTTTCATTATCTGGATTCTCTTCTGTTCATTTTACTCGTACCCTGGTCTAGGTGATAATTAGAAAAAGGAGCTACGTGGATTGGAAACTTATCAGTGGCCTGGTATTTGTGGTAACTTTCAGAGGCCAAACCCTGTACCCACCAACCCCCCAACTGAAATGAATGGGCCATTCATGTCAGTGGAAGGAAAACAGGGATTTCTTCCAGTGCTTGCATTCACCTTTAATGTGCTGGTTGGACTAGAGGGGAGTTTATATCCCCAATTTAACTTCCCCTCAGTTGGTCCTACGGAGGCAACTTCTCGCCCGTTAAATATCTTAATTCTGTTCAGGAGCCACCAGAATAAAAAAAACAACAACTAAGCATGTAAATGCAATGCACCAGTTCCTCCCAAGATCAGGCCTTAAATGTGTATGTAACTTACGCCTTCTAATGGGTGCAGCCTACAGACAGGATTTGAACCTGGCCTTAAGGGTATGTCTACATAGCAACTGGGAGGCATGACTGCAACTCACGTAGACATACCTGAGCTAGCTTTGATCGAGTTATCTTGCTAAAATAGCAGTGTGGTTATGGCTGCCTGGGCAGCCACACAGGCGAGCCGCTTGTGTACAATCTGGACTGGGACGGTAGGTCCGGACTCAGGCAGCTAGCCCAGGCCAGGTGGCTACACTGCGATTTTCAGGGAACTAGCTCAGGTGTGTCTACACACCCTGTCCTGATAGCAGTGTAGACATTCTCAGCTAGCCATCCCTAAGGGTTTCTCCTGTTGCTAACAGGGCTGAGCCCAGCATTTTTGGAACCAAATGGCATGGGGTCCTGTTCTCAGGAAATCACTGGCCTTTCTGATGCCTGTACGGTGCCTTCCATCCTGGGCCAGTTACAACAGGGCTTTCAGCCAGATTGCAGTCACACACTGCTTCTCAGTCGTAGCTTGCCCAGAGAAAACTACAGCTGAGCCTCATAGCTCGGAGCTGTGATTAGGGCTGGGAACACACTGACAGGGGCTATCCCTGTGCCCTCACACCACAAAGCCTGCCTTTACACAATGGAAACAGGACCTTGTCTACCACGGGGCTTTTTCCTCCCTAATATTTTCCAACACTGCAACCAACGGGGCAGCTCCACCACCAGCAGCCACAGGGGGAATGCTTGTGAACACAAGGGGCCGACAGCTACTGGCATTTCGAGCAACTCACAACGCAGACTGGCTCTGGGCAGGGTAAGACGAGACAGCGGCTGAGCACGCCCATCAATGGGAAATTGTAGGGAATTACCAAAATACCCGCCCTCCCCCAGTGTTCTCTTGCTGAGATGGAGTGTTTATAATGGAACTGGCGTACAAACACCACCTTGGTCTCTCTCCACTGGCTCCAGCGGGTTCGCCAGTGGTGCTAGGCAGTGCTTCTGACCATGCTGACATTATATAATAGATAACAGAGACTTTTATTCGGCCTGGTGTATAGTCAGCCAGGGCGAGGCCCTCAGAGCTGTTCATTTGGAGGGGGAGGGGCCCTGGGGGTCTTGTAGGAGGACACCCAGCCTTACGTCTAGAAGAGAAAAGTTCCACCCTTCTCCCACAAACGGTTAGTAAGAAAGGGTGACAAGGCAAAATTGCACCTCTGCTGTTGCCACATGGACCAGGCTCCCCATGATGGCCCATTGCGATTCCAGGGATCGTCCATGGACTGTAGCAGCAAGGGGGTGCTGGATGGCTTATGGAATTAGCAATGGGGTATGGAGCCTTCCCCTTGTAGGTCGTCTATTTGAACCCTGCTTGGCTCTGTGCTACCTGTGTGAACGGCGTTTGGTAATCTCACTCCAGTTCCTTCTTAGAGGGCATTCAGACTGCTGTCCCAACAGAGACCAAGGACTAAATGGACATGGAGATTCAAGTCCCAGGTCAGAGCTGAGCTGGAGTAGAGTGGAGGGGAAGACCGCACTGCCACTCTTCCTGTCCTATGGCTAAACAGAGGGCTTTGGGTGTCCAAGTCTTCGAAGCTAGCACCTTTCAGGAGAAAGGGCAGCAGCACCGATGCTGGAGTTGATGCAACTGACTGAGTTCCAGTGTTTCATAAAAGGCAAAAAGCTGATGATCAGCAAAGCACGAACCTTTGGCCAACCTCACTGCACTCAGGCGTATTCCCCTGCACGCTCCTGTCACACTTCGCTGCCAGCACTAGTCAGAGAAACCACCTGTTGACATCAAGGGCATCCCCATTAAATCCTGTCTCCCTCACACGCCTGGCTTCCCCAGGCTAGCCCAGTGCAGCCTCTCCAGCCCACATAACTCAGAGCCATGTGGTGAGAACTACTTCCTGGGACATAAACAAATGTCTTCGTTTCCACCTTTGGGATAGCCCAGTACCTCCTACTAGTTGCATAGGATGGGAAGTCCAGTGGGCAGCGTGAAGAGCATGGCTCAGTATCGCAACGCAGTGGCATCATTCATCTCCATAAACCATCTGTTAACCATTGAAGCACAAACGGGTTACAGCCGGATAATTAGTCGTTTTGTCCTGCTAATGCCATGGGCACGATGCCACCCGGACAAAGACTGGAATTTATTTCTTGCAACCGGGAATAAATTAACTCCAGAATGGGGCTGCTTCAATAACACCCACAGAGAACACGCTCAGTAAAATAAACCACTCTTATTCTCTGCCTCTCGCAAAGCATCGGCCATGACACCATGGGGAGAGAATGGCAGTTTCCATGCAAGAGCCCCATTCAAAGATACTCAGGATGGAAGCCTTTTCTTCTGCATTTATATTTGCAGCTTTACAAAGAGAATACACTGGGGAACTGCCGATGTACTTTGCATCACTTCGTATAAAAGGAAGGGACAAGACATTCCCAAACAGTGAAGTGATTCCTTCGTTTCCGATCCCTGTTCTTGTGGTTTACAAAGCACTTGGCGCAGAACAATAATGTTCAGGCCTTCATTTCTGGAAGCTCAGATTTAGCTTGGGGCAACAAGGAAATGATACTTTGCCTTTCTATAGCACTCTCCTTCTGCGGATCCCAAAATGCTTTGCAAACATGGATCAAAGTATTCATTTTACTGGTGGAAAAACTGAGGCACAAATGCTAAATAATTAGTTCACGGTCCCACCTTGACTGCGGATTAGGCAGATCTTCTAACACCCAGGTCCATGCTTTAACCTCTTGATCATGCGCTGATGAACATGCTGGACCCAGACTACTGACCAGGGGGCACAGGTTCACACAAACCACAATGCAAACTCTGGGCAAGCCTGAGGGCCGGAACCGCAGGTGAGAACTAAAGTGCATTGTTCGAACTGTCTGGGAGAAGCTGGTCTTATGGTTGTCACTGATCTTGATCTTCGTAAGTGAGCCCTGATATAGCTTTGGGGATGGACCAACTGTCCCAGGGCTGCAGTAAGTGACTGAAATCGCTGGGAGTTACTCACACGAAGCGATGGAATAACTAGGACCTGGGCATATCTTCAGGTGTGATGGGACATCATGTCATCATGCTGTGTCCTGGCCCAGTACTGCCATACATCAGTGTTACGGTGTGATGCTAACCAGTCAGGATATGGTGCGGTTTGCATCCTGACACAGGGAGGTGATGTCATGATGAGGTGGTGCAGTCAAATGACCTTTGTCCCAGAGCACAATGTCTACAAGTTGGGGCTGCTAGCTGTCTGCACACCCAGTGTTGTCAGAGCCTCGTTTTGCTGTTCACTTAATAACGGATTGAGTTGGTGCTGCAAGAATCTCCTCTTGTGGGAGAGCCGTGGGAATGCATTTATTTTTCCCTTTCCCCCTTACAACTTAATGTAAAAACCATGGAGGCAAACTGCATAAATTGGACATCTGACAAAGCCATCCAGCTGAGCCTTCCAAACCCGGAAACCCGCCCTGTGCCCTACTCCACGGTCTGCATCGTCCATGAGCTAAGAATAGCAGAGCCCCTCTCCCCCCAGTTCTGGATTCTGTTATTTTGCTGGTTTTACCTACTGGCATGATCAGGACCACACAAGCCCTGATTCTCCCGTCCATCCACTGGGGCGTATTGCCAGGATGGCCTGCTGGAGCTCATTAACAGGCCATGTGTGTTCCTCCGCCACATTGCAAAACGTGGTTGTTCTGTGAAACAAGGCTGCAGAACGTGATCATCTGTAACATCAGGGCAGCAGCTTCCAGGAGAGAAAAACTTGACACGGCTCCTGCCGGCTTCCCTTTCATTCATCTGTTAAAGCCTCTGCTAGCAGATCCTTCCAGGGGCGGCACCAGTCTAGTGGTTTCTAGGCAACTGCACATCAGGACTCCTGAGTTCTCTTCCCAGCTCTGCCACTCATTGTAGGAAATGGGCAAGTCACTGTGTTTCTCTGTGCCTCAATTTACCCATCTGTAAAGTAGGTGTAATACCTGTCTGTGCTTTGCCAGGGACGTACTTCGAGCCTTTGGTTCTACGGTTCATCCTTACAACCCTGGACTGTGCGTGGCTCAGAGTCACCGACTCCCACCCGTCAGTACTGATCCTGTCAACTGAAAGAGGCTGCTTTGCCCACCTTGATCAAGGCAGTAACTGCGTCGGGGGGAAGGGGGCAGCATGAGAGGAGGTGCGAAGCCAGGAGTGGGAGGAGACAAAGGAGGTAGTGAGTTGAACTGATTGGGCAGGATGCAGGGGGAACAGTGGAGTGGAGTGAGATCAGGGATGCCCGTGGGCTACTGGGACCCAATTCATCAATGTGCCTGAGACTGGAGATGGGATGAAAGAAAAGTGGCACCTCCCTGATTCTGGGTCATGGTTTGGGGCTGCCCTGGGCCCCAGCAAAGTAAGAGCAGTCTGAGACACTGCCCTATGCTGCCTCCGGCCCCATGCAGCCATTGGGGCAGCTGGGAACAGCCAGAGCACAGCCGCACTGCGGCCACCCTCCCCCTGGACTGGAAGGGGCAAGGCCGCCCAGAGGATTCAGGGGGCCTGGGACAAAGCAATTTTGGGGGCCCCTTCCATAAAAAAAAGTTGCAATACTATATTCTCGTGGGGGCCTCTGCGGGATCTGGGGCAAATTGCCCCATTTGCCCCCCCGCCCCAGGGCAGCCCTGGGAAGGGGACATGTTGTAGAAGCATTGCACCAACTCTGCCTATGCTGGAAGAAAGGCCAGTGACCCATCCTGGCAGCCGTACAGCCCCTTACACTGACAAAGTTTGTGTGACGGAGGCAAGGGGCAGCCAGGAGCCCCGTGCTCAATTCACAGCACCGTCAATGAGACGTCCAGGGCCACGCTGGCGAATGGCTCCAGGAGGTGAAAGGGACGGGGAGGTTGCCCTGGTTTCCCTCTGCAACCATTAGGCCTAGAAACACGAGAGCCGAAGCTTTGGGACCACAACCTCAAGCCTTGGCCAAACTGTGTTCACTGCAGTTCACGGTTCCGCTTTACAAAATGGAGGGCAACTGCTCTGACCCCTGTAGCTACATCCCCCAGCCCCATCCTCAGCTCCAGATACAAGTGGCACTAGGGAGATTGGCTGACGTAGTGGCCCCTAACTTTTCTTTTACTCTAGAGGCAAACACAGGGTTCTTCCCACTGAGTTCCTGAGATATCGTGCTGGCCAGTCCAACAAAGATCTTGAGCTCCGCTGGATGAGAAGAGGGGAACAGCCTACATTTCAAGATCCCCCTGTAAAATACACACCCAGGCTCTGGCTTCTATAATTCCAGGGCAAGCTTCTCAAATAGGCCAAGAAGAAGCTGGGCAAACAAGAAGCAAGCGCCCAAAGCTCTGAGGAACGTCCCACATCGACACTGCTCCGCAGACTGCCTCCTCTGTGTGACCCAACTAGGAAAGCACCTCTCCCCTTTCCTACACATAGAACACCACCACTGCTTCCGGCGGAAGGTATGTGGGATGCCGAGGAGAGACTGCTGCTCTGACTGAGAGGCTGAGCCCAAAGCTAATCAAAACACCCGGCATCCTGTTCAACGAAGGGCTAATAGAGGATGAAAGGCAACGGCAGGGCTGAGCCAGGAATCTGGCTGACATCACAGGAGGCAGCGTGAATGGGGCTGTTTGCTGGTAAGCGGGTGTGTTCATTACAGAGTCCTGTGACAGCAGGTAACCTCCCCCCGCAAGACCCCGATTCTGCCATCCTTACTCACACTGGTTCTGATGCTGTCCCCGCTGAAGCCAGTAGGAACTTTGCCATTGATTTCAGGAGTTGCCGGATCAGGTATAGAGAGAGCAGTGCTTTACAAGACAAGCAGTGCCGCTGAAATCCATGGAGCCACTTGAGAAGCAAGGGACTCCCCCTAGGAGTAAGGGCAGCAGAATCGAGCCTTCTTAGTGCTCTACACCCAGCATACATGAGCACTGTCTCTTCCCAAGGCAACTGAGATCAACCAGGAATTGTCCATGCTCTTCTCCCTCCTAATGGTTCAGCTGATACAGGCTGGAGGAAGGTCCTTCTGAATGCAGGGGCCTCATCTCTGGCCCAGCCTACCTGTGTCCCTAGACAAGGCCTTTCAGTTAGAGTAAGTTCAGCTCTGACCATCTCTTTTTCAGTCCCTTTTTCTTTGCCCATCTCATTGCCCATTTTCCAGGCCACTGAGTCTCATAGACTTTAAGGTCAGAAGGGACCATCGTGATTATCTACGTCTGACCTTCTGCACATCACAGGCCACAGAACCTCACCCACCCACTAGTGTAATAGACCCCAAACCTCTGGCTGAGTTATTGACATCCTTAAATCATGGTTTAAAGATGTCAAGTTACAGAGAATTCACCATTTACATTCGTTTAAACCTGCACATGACCCGTGCCCCACACTGCAGAGGAAGGTGAAAGCCTCCCTCGCCCCGAGGGTCTCTGCCAATCGGACTCGGGAGGAAATTCCTTC
This sequence comes from Chrysemys picta bellii, assembly GCF_011386835.1. NCBI lineage: Eukaryota > Metazoa > Chordata > Testudines > Emydidae > Chrysemys > Chrysemys picta. The sequence goes on along the minus strand of NC_088811.1, from coordinate 7,483,642 downwards.
TCAACCCCAAATATGGCGCTCAGTTAGACCCTGAGCATGTGGGCAAGACCCACCAGGGAGACACCTGGGAAAGAATTCCCTGTAGTAATTCAGAGCCCTTCCTCCTGTTTAGCATAACTGTATCAAAACTGTGCAGCATCCCGGATTCTAAACGATAGCACTCATGATCTCGGCCATAGTCCTTTCAGCTTCAAAGTGCCGCATGACACCGTCATGAGCGAAGTGTTCTCACTTCTAATCTGCACTTCAGGAAATTGAGCTCTGGAGAGGTGCAGGCCAATGCTTTTGAAAGTGGACACTGATCTTAGGTGCCTCTGTTTTGGGGTGCCCAAACATGGGGCACCTTGGGGCTGATTTGCAGAAGGGCTGAGCACCTGTAGTGTGCAGGGACTTCACTGGACTTGTGGGTGCTCAGCGGCTCTGGGAATCAGCTCCTAGGTGTCTCCGGTTGGGTAGCCTAAGAAATCAGACACACCCCAAATCAGCAGCCGCTTATGAAAATTTCAGCCTACCCCAGATCATACAGTCAGACAATCACAGAGCCAGGACTAGAACCTGGGAATCCTGCCTCCCACTCCCTCATCTAACCATTCACACACCACTGTGGTGCTGTCTAGATGCCTGAGCATACGTCCAAGAAAGTGACACGACTGGCCATTAAACCAGCCTCCATTGACAAAAAGGGAGCTGCCGCTCCTCTTGCTGGAGGGGTGGCAGCATCACGGTCCGGCTGGAGTGAGTGGGTGGTGGATCAGGCCTTGAACAAGGGGCTTACTCAAAAACGGGAGTTTTTTAAAAAGTTAAAAATAAGAAGCATGTGAAAATACCAAGTTCCTCGTTCTCCGTCGTCACGACCTCTGCGTCAGCACTTTTAAGGGCCTCCCTAGAGCTATTCCCATGTCAGTGCAAACATACCAGATGCTGCTACTGACTTAAGCTCATACTTTCTTGGAAAATGGTAGCAACTTCACGCTGGCTCCTTGGGGGCCTGACCCAGTGTCAACGGGACCATTATGGTTTACCCTGCAGGCACTGTACTAGCAATAGTCACATGGAATAGCTCAGCTTAGTTCTGGGAATAGCTCTATTCGCCAGCTGACACAGCAGAGGGAGGCGGATCTACGCCCCCCTTTTCAAGTCACCCAGGTGGGGCATCAGCGAGTAATGCAAGTGCTTGCTTCCTAGTGGCTAACCACACTGCACCCCTGCGGCTCCTATCTCCTGCTGGCCTGGGAGTGAAAGACCGAGGCTAGATCTTGAATGAAGATCCCCTCACAGGCAGCCACTTGATTGCTGAGTCAGCCCTTGCACTGGTGTTTTTTTAAGTCCCCATTTAAAAAAAAATAGCTCCTGGGATTTAATTTCTCAACAGCAGATTTCTGTTCTTGCTTTGAGGGGATTTTGGGACTCCCAAAAGGTTCCCCAGCCATCCGACTCTAACAATTCCAACACCTTCCCACAAGTGGGAACATGCCTGTCAGACCGGAGAGAGACAAAAATGTGCCGTCTCGGCAGAAAGAAAAACGTCCTCCTTCTGCACGAGGAGCCAGGAGAAGCTCTGCCAGCATTTGCCCGTCGCCATCTTGGCTGCTGTGCACACAGGCCTGCTTCTCCCAGACAGCTCAGATATGTGCTTCGCTTTGCAAACACGTCTCAGCCGCGTATACTGTGTGTTGGCCCACGGCCCGCTACGCAGAGCCATTCGGAACGGAGCCGGTCTTTCCCCGAGGGATGAACGCTCCAGGGTGGAGATCAGAACCGCATCTCATCAAAGATTAAAGGAGCTGGATTTCTCCCCCCCTTGCCTCCAACTTTATTTTCGTGGGAATTTGGTGAAGTCAGCCTGGAAGTGGAAGATCTCTAAATGTCTGCTAGAACCCCTCAACCCTGACCTGCAGGTCTGAGCCCCACACAGCTCTACTGCTGACGAGCAGCAATACAACCTGCTGTTCCTGTCCCACGTGCTCCTCAAGCACCGCCAAAGCACCTGAATCGTGTAGGGTAACAACCCAGCTGGTGACAGTCCCCTCAGTTCTGCCAGTGCTTCTCAGGCATGACACAAAACCATCCCCTCCTGCTCTGGTCACGGATCCCCACGCAGCTCTCCCACTGCTTCTCAATCGTGATCTTCTCCTCTGGCGCTGAGTTCCTCACAGCTCTGCCCATGCCCCACAGTCCTCACCGGCAGCTTTCCCTGCTCTGCCAGTCCTGAACCACACCCAGAGGCACGGCAAACTGTGGATGGCTTGGTGAGGTGGAAAATATCCACCAGGGACCAGACTGAGCACAAAAACTGAATTCACCTGTCACCTGAAGGAGCTATGAAAGGCAGGTGTGGGGGAACCCCAGCCACTGGCTAATGGGATTATTTGGGTTTATGAAGTTGGGGGATAAAACAGCCCCAAAAGAGCTTGCACCCCACATTTCCCAGATGGGCTGCACTGTCGTCCTTCAGAAACTGAGCTGTTCTGTGCCCCAGAGAGAGCCAGCCTTGCTCACACCCAGCTCTCCTCAGAGAAGAAGGTGTTGAAAGGGCTGGTTTGGGTTGTGTGACGTGGGCTGCTTCCTTCTGGGGGGGCTGCTATTTACCCACAAGTCTTTTCACTTCATTAGAGCCAGCTGAGGCCCCCTCTCTCGGTGCATTGAATCTGCCATTACCCACCCCCCCCCCGAAAATTTTGCAACACAGGAAATAACATAAACAGTGCCACGTTTCTATAATAACCCCTCGACCATCCTCCCCCTTCTCCATCTCCACCCTCCCCCGGGATGTCAGGTGAATCCTGTTTTTACCTGGGCAGCCCAAACCGTTTTAGTATTTCCCCCCTTATCGCCCACAACAACTGCCTGCTCCTGCCTTACAGCACAAAGTCGCTTGAGATCAAACGATTCAGAGCGTTTCAAAGCTTTGGGGCAATACCAGGCTATGTTCCTTCCCTTCCTTCTGCACACCAAGATGATCAGCAGCAAAACAAACCAAAGTACATAGATAACGACCCAGAACATCCTCTGATCAACCCCTCCCCACCAAGCATTCCTCCTCCAGAAAAGCCAAGAGAAATCCCTTTTCCCCATCCAAACCTTTTCCCCCACCCCACCACACACACACTCCAGAAAAACAACTAGCTACAAGAATCTAAACCCAGACACTGAACTGACAGAGCCAGCTCCCCCAGGTAAACTCCAAGCCCCCATTCTCTCGGGGTGCAAGAAAGACACATAACATTGATGCCAATCAGCTAGAAGCTTACTTTGCAGAAGCAAAAGCTGCCACAGAAGGAATTTTGCTACTTGCTCCATTTCTTCAGCCTCTGTGTGTTTCTCTCTCTCTCTCTCTCCTGAAAAACAAGTTGAAGTTGTTGTTTTTTTTAACCCAAAAACACTATGACCTCATCAGCGTACAGCCGGGGAGCCAGGGACAGCAGCTCAAATTCTTGCAGTATTACTCCACCTACAATTTATAACACCCCACCTCCCCTCTGCACTGCCCCCTCCAAAACACTCTCTCCACCTCCTTCCCTTCCCTTCCTGCTCAATTTCTCCAAAACACGAGCTCTCTCTCTTCCCCCCTTGGTTCCTTCTGCTCTGCTCCCTGACTTTGATGTCAAAGTCTTATCTGCTGACTTTCGCTGGTCCCGCACAGCTCTGCGCTCCAAAATCCAGCCCCCCTCCCCCCACTTCCCTTCTGGGTATGGAACTCATTTTCCTTGTGCTGTTACTGGATCCAGCTGTTCCTCCCTTTCTTTTGACACTCATCCAGCTGTCTGCCGGGGACAGGATTTTTGAACCTTCGTGGTTTTTTGATCTGTGTCTCCTCACATGGTTTTACTTTAAAAACAAGTCTCAGAGGATGACTTGGGAAACAACATTGACTTGAGTTCAGGGCAGTGGAGGCAAAACAGACTAGATTATAACTGTCCCCCCCAAATGTCTCCTGATGGACAGGACCCCTCTCCAGCCTTGTGCCAGCTTCTCTTCTACGTAGAGACAGGAGAGATACGGCCAGTGGAGAACCTCTACATTCAAGCTCCGTATACAACAACGGAACAATGCCACGGGCTGATTGATTTCCATTAAAAGAAAAAACAGACGCCTTGTACAGTGGATCTTGGAGAGTCCAATATACCGCTCTTTGTTTCCTTGGTCCGCTCGTAAGCTGTTAGATACAAGACTAATAGGGCCATGATACAGCAATGATCTCAGGTAGTGATGGAAAAGCAGAGTTCTTAATGGGCTCCTGCTCGTGAGAAAGATTGTTATGTTAGGCCAGGTCTGTACATAAAGTGGTACCAATGTAACGAAAAGTGTGATTTTATATCAGTTCAGTTACCGGTGCAACATTGTTCATGGACACGTACATCCATTCAAACCCGGCTCAGAGCAGTTTAGCTTGCATCAGTAGATGCACAGACCCATGCTAAACCAATATAATCAGTTTTAAACTGATATGAAAGACCACATATGAAAGCGGCAGCAGTTTAACTAAATCGATTTCAGTCAAACCAACGCAGGTTTTGTATGTAGAGAGTCAATTCAGAGGAATAACTGAGAACTATCTGTGGATAATTCCCTCCATCTGAAAAGAAAATCTGTCTGGCTAGTTTCTCCAGCATCCAAGCGCTCCCTGCAGAAATCGGATGAGTGTTCCCAGAGTTTACACAGCTATTTTAAAAAAAACAATCAAACATACATATTTTCAAATCCAATGTTAAAACTCCAAGGCAAGTTTTCCATTCTCCAGGAGTAACTGTTACTCTGCAGAACGTCAACCCCTTAGTGACAAGAATAGATGCCTGAGAGCCAGTGGAGTCAAAGATGCAGCTGGTACGGGCAACAGAACGCACAAGCTCCTGCGCTGTTAACTCTCAATGGCGGAAAATAAATGAAAACGGTCGGAAGTAACAGTAAGGCCTCGGCCTGAAATCCGTAAACCCTCCATTGTGAGCGGAGACTCTTGCTTCATCTCTGCTGAACATCTCAGCGGATTCTGTGTCCTTTTAGCACACCAAAGGGAGCTCCCGCTACCAGACCGCACTGAAGACAACGTGAAAGAGAAGAGAAAGATTCATTTCCAAACGTGAAGATGACCCTAAAACTCAAGCCAGCAAAAAAAAAAAATACCCAACCCTTGCCCTAACGTTAGTGAGGAAGGTCTTTCTGTTCCATACCAGTCCGTTTTTTTAATCGGAAAATGAACCCCAATCCTAAACTGGCGAATAATACACCTTAGTGGGTGACATCTTGAGTCAGGACTCCTGGGTTCTCTTTCTGGTTCAGTATTGATCTGTCATGTGGTGGCGTGGGCACCCACAACTCTCACTGAGGTCAGTAGGTGCTCATGATCATCGCAAATCAAAGCATAGCTCCCCATGCCTTGGGCTAGCTACTTTGTGACTCTGCTGTGTCAATACTTCCCCTCATCAGAGGCCTTGGAAGCTTAATTGCTTGGAAAGCACTTTGAGATCCTTAGATGGAAGCAGAACCAAAAACCTGATCCCAAACTTCGGGGAAGTTGATCCATGTTCAAGCTTTGCAGCTATATCTATAAAGGGATGAACAACACACCCAGATTAAAACACCTCTGTCACCTCCCATTCTTCAGATCTAATCCAATTTTCAATCTCTCTCTAGTACCAAGGCTGTGTGGAGATGTAATCTGACAATGTTTATATGGATGGATGCCCTGGCTCTAGTCATGTGCCTTTAACATTACACAGCAAAACAATCTGAGCTGCCATTCCCCATGCTAGGGAGGTCAAAGACAGCAGCAGTAGAGGGATTTTTCAATTCCGTGACAGTTCCAAAAATGGGGGGGTGGGGGGGGAAATAATTTTCGGTCAAACCAAAAAAAAAAAATTTTTGGTGAATCTAAAAATCAGGAAGAAAATTCATTTTGAGTCAAATGAAAAGTTTTGTTTTGATTTTTACCCCTTTTCAACATTTTTGATTTTTAAAAAATAAAATTCAAGGAGATTTTGAAGCGAAGTCATCGTGAACCAAAAAAAAAAAAAAAAAAAAAATCAAAACTTCTTGTTTCAAAAAGGTCAAAAATTTAGCATTTCCATTTTTCCAGAATTTTTTTAAAGTATTTTATTTGGCAGAAACAATTCAGCACAACCAGCACAAATTTGCCAAACATTTTGGTGAGTCCAAATCTGCATTTTTCACCAACAAATAGTTTTGGCCAAAAAATTCCACCTAGCTCTAATCAGCAACATGGGCTACCATCGGCCCTGATGTTCTTTTTGCAGATTTCCTTTATGTAGCATTTGACTCAGAACAATGCCCAGACATCTGAAGGAAGCGGACTCAGAAGAATGCACATTTCAAAGGTGGTTCTGTGCCGGGAGTGGCTTAAATTCAAATTCACAACCTATTTGTCGCAGTGGTTCTTCTGTTTGCATGCTTTCTGATTTTTATTTAACCCCTCCTTTCACCTGCATATATTGCCAGAGTCAATAGCATACCTATGAGGTTCCACCAGAAACTGACACATGTACTGGTTTGCAACAGAGCATGGATAGCTTTGCTTATCTCTGGCTCCTATGTACCACAGATAGTGCTCAGATAGTAGCACTTTTGCCTCAGGGGCTGAAGGCTGGGGGTTCAAGTCAATATTATTTTTTTATTAGAGTAATACCTAGAGACCCAAGACAAGATCAGGGCCCCACTGTGCTAGGTGGGTCCCCGATCAGTGTCTGTGCAGGCAAAAAGTATTATTATACCCATTTTAAAGACGGGGAACTGAGCCACTGAGAGATGCCAATGAAAGTCAGTGGGAGTTAGGCACCTAAATCCCTTAGGGGCTTTTGAAAATATTACCCAAGGTCACACAGGGAGATCTAGGAAATGGACCCAGATCTCTCGAGTCCCAGTTTAACGCCTTCACAAGATCAAAATCTTGCACCCAGATTTGAGTCCAGGCCCAGTGCTAATGCCAGAGAAGGCTGCACTTAGATGGGATGTTCAGCCTAACACGGATTGTCTCTAAGGGCTGTGACAAAGGAAGTTACAGACCCCAGGGCACTTTCCCAGACAGCAGAGGGAGAGGACTTGAATGTCCCCCCTCAGTAGGAGCTAGTACATGAGGATTGCCTAGGGCAGAGTAACTGGTGGTACTTGCTCTCACAGCATGTAGCATGAGTAACATAACAGGAGTATGAAAAGTGCTTAGATGTTATTTTAGGACTTGGGCCTAATGCTCAGTGGGTGTAAGCTGGTGCCGTTCCATTAGAATTTGGCCCTGTGCTTTGAATGATTTTGTACTTTCGGGAACTGTTTAACTGCCTTCTAGAATTTAGCAGGGGATTTTACCCTGGTCTAGGGTTCCATTTAAACATTCTGTTGCAAGCACATCATTCTCTCTGGCTTTCGATCGGACTCTTCCATGCAGGTCCGATGGGCATCTCCTGCCTGACCAGGCCTATGCCTGCAAAAGGCAGGGCGTGTTAGGGCAGCCCACTCCTACCTCTCTCCTCGCCAGACTGGGTGAACTCTTGAATGGTACTTTCCCAGTAATCCCCTCGGATCTGAACAGCAGGGAATGACTGTCTCATTTGCAGTTTAGATTTTTTCAGTAGAGAAGTTCAGTCCCTGCAAGCTTGGCTCCCATCACAGTCCTTCTCATCTCCCCTTCCCGTTGCCCCCTCCGTGCCTGTCCCTTTCAGACGTTCCTGGCCTTCCACTGAGGCCTGCAAAGCACACCAGGCACCGAGAGGCATCTCAGACCTCTTTGCCAAGCACCATTCGATACAGCAATCAGTTTCCCAGCCTTCCTGTTTGGTAACTTGTCACGCGGCCTCAGAGAGAATGGAAATCTTTAGCAGTTGGCAGCCTTCTCCATTTTGTAGACAAACATACACTTAGTCAGCCATGAGCACTGCCCTTTTCATGTGGGTTTCAGATTGGGCTGTTTGATGCACTGTAGCTGATTGAGCCTATAAGATGGCTGATGAGATACTCAGTGGCAAAGCATTGTGTGTTCAAACACCTGGATTCCCTAAAGCCACATGTTTGAATCCTACCAGGGCTACCACATCCCTTTGTTCTTCCAAGGGAAATAAACACATAACCCTAGAAAGTGAAAAGTGTGTGGATCTGTCCAACGAGCCCTTCGAACCAAAGGATATTGGAGGTCTCCGTAGCATTTCTATCAGAGAAAGTGTGTGCCCCTGGTCAATTTTTCCCGTCACAATATCATACCCTGTCCTGTGTGCTACATGGCAGCTTTCCCCCACCCTAGAAGTGGTTGCATTCATGGAGCTGTGTTTCTCTAGCTGGATAAGTGCTTTAGGAGGAAAGGTGCATTATGAATGTAACATTTTATTACAGAGACCTAAACACCAGGACATAGTGTGTGCACTGCAACAAGCGTCAGCTGAGGACAGAGGTGAAAGTAAGCCAAGTACGCCCTGGTACGGCGTACCGGCAAGAGCCCGTGCGCCGTACCGGGGCGGATCGGCTTCCCCTGGTAGCAATTTAAAGGGCCTGGGGCTCCCAGCAGCGGCTGGAGCCCTGGGCCCTTTAAATTGCCACCAGAGCCCTGCTGCCGGAACCCTGGGGAAGCAGCAGGGCTTGGGCGGCAATATAAAGGACCCGGGGCGCCTGCCGCAGCTACCGCCCTGGGCCCTTTAAATCGTCCCCGGAGTCCTAGGGTAGCAGCGGCGGAGCTCTGGCGGCTATTTAAAGGATCCAGAGCTGTGGCAGTGGCTACAGCCCCGGCCCTTAAAATAGCCGCCGGAGATGCGCCGCTACTGCAGCGGAGCCCTGGGCCCTTTAAAGCTCTGCCAGAGGCCGGGGTCCCCTCCGATGGTGATTTAAAGTGCCCGGGGCTCCACTGCGGTAGTAGCAGCTGGAGCCCCAGGCCCTTTAAATCACCCCTGGGGCTCCCAGCCACCTCTGCAGCTGGTAGCTCCGCGGGTGATTTAAAGGGCCCGGGGCTCCCAGCTGCTGCTAACACAGCCCCGGGCCCTTTAAATCCTGATTTAAAGCACCCAGGTATTTAAAGGCCACGCCTCTTCCAGTTGAGGCCCCGCCTCTCCTAAGGACTCCAGAGTACCGGTAAGTCCTTTAAGTTACTTTCACCCCTGGCTGAGGGGCAGCTAGACTAGATCAGACCCGTGGTCCATCCAGCCCAATAGCCTGGCTCCAACAGTGACCAGCACCAGGTGCTTCAGAGGAGGTGCAAGAAACTCCAGTGATTATTATTCAATAATCTGTCCATAAACAATGGTTCTTTTTAACAGATATAGACTCAGCCCAGTGGAAACAAGCCACAGCAAAGCTCCAACCCAGGCGGGATGCACTAGTTTGGCTACAAGAAGATCCCACTGAAATTTGACCCCGAACTTGAACTGAACCACTCTGCTGGAATATGGAAGAGTGGGGGTAACTTTGCTTGTGTTCCTGACTCTCTGCTCTTCCCAGGATTAGAAATCGAGAAATACCAGCTCGTGCTGGTCCCAGTCCCTACCAAATCCAGGGAACACTTCAGCGTTAGCCAAAGGGGAGTCACAGAAGCTTGGATATATTCAGAGAAGCACCTGAGCCAGTCATTTGGAGGTTTGCCTCTTGCTAACTCCAACCTGACCCCTGCAGAGATGGGTCGATGACCCTCTTTAGAGAGGAACGCCAAAGTGTCAGTGCTGGCAGGGACATCACAAGGGCACCGTGAGGAGGAAGCACAGTCTAGTGGGTAAAGCATAAGACGAGAAGCCTTGCTAGAGGAGTTCTATATATTGGCTGTACCACTACTGGACCCTGAAATCATTTCACCTCTCTGTGCCTCCATTTCCCCATACGGGGACTCAACAACCTGCTTAAGTCAGTCATTTTTGCAAAGTGCTTTGAGATCCTCAGATGGGAGGGGCTAGAAAAATGCAACGTGATTAGCCCAGTTTCCAAACCTCCTGCCTGTCGCACTTTCCCCCCCGCTCCGAGCTGAACACCAGCTACCAGCTCTCCAGCTGGTATCCATCACCACGACTCCATAGACGACACTGATCTCCAGCTGAGACTCTGGCTCGTCATCTCTGCCTGAGGAGAGCGGGAGAAGGAGCCTTTCCTGTCGTATCCCGTTGCCTCCGTGGGTCAGAGGAGCAAGATGAAACGGTTCTGAACCCACGGCCCTCTGCCCAGCTGTGTCATCAGAGAGCAGTGCCTGCAAGACCTGCCTCGTGCGACTGCCGCACTTCTGCATCTTGCAAGCTCGGGACCAGCCCCACCCTGCTCCATTCTTTACCACCTCCTGCTGATCAACCTTGGCCTTTCGAGCATCGACAACGGGTCCCTTCCCTCCCCCCTCCCCTGTTCTGCCGCCTGGGTCTGGCTTTGCAGAAGCTGCTGGCTGTGCCTCGCATGACTTCTCTGGATGGCTGTGGTTGCTGCTGTTATGAATCGGCTATTTCCTGTCTGAAAGGAGCCAAAATCCAGGCAGAAGCCACTGAGGTCTGCAAAGGAAAACAGCTAAACTGGCGAGAAGAGGCGCAGCCTCTCTGGGGCTCAGGCTGAGAGAAGGGGAAAGGAAGAGGGGGGCCAAGGCGTTGATAGGACATCCCTCTCCAAGCGGGTGTGGCTCGCAGGCCCTTGCTATCCCCCATGCCAGACCCTAAGGCCCCACGCTGGTCTGGCCGGCCTTCAAAGCTGAGGCCAACTGGGGCCTCTCTTGGGTTGCCCAGCCCACGGTTGTTACCCAGAAAGACCATGGAGATGAGGTAACTGCCTCAGCTGCTCTCCCTGGTACTTGTCAGGCTGGGCACGGAGGGGTGAGCTTGGGACCAGAAGCTAGATCCTCCATGGAAACCATCTCAGCCAGCTTGTCCCAGGTCTCTCCTACGCCCGCCCTTCTAGTGGTATTTGGGGTATTGATTCTCCAAACAAGCAGCGCTGCTCATTTGCTCCAAGTGGCATGTTCCAGCTGCCTGCTCTGACCACGGGGATGGCCAAAGAAAAGCAGCTTCACCCAGGGAAAAAACACTCTGCTTCATCATTTCGACCAACCAGCCACAGGCCTCTTGCCACCCAGCGCCCGCAGAGCAGATCAAGGCATGTTACAGGGCAGCCTGGCAAGACTCTTTGAGCGCTGGAGGAAGAGTTGGATGTGGTTTAGGATCCATGCAGTTGCAGGTCCTGCCAGGGAAGCAGATGACTAAGTCCACTCAGTCTTACTTCTTGTCCAGCCAATCGCTCAGGCAAACAAGTGTGTTTCCATTTACGGGCGATAATGTTGTCTGTTTCTTATTTACAATGTCCCCTGAAAGTGAGAACAGGCATTTGCACTGGCACTGTTGTAGCTGGCGTTGCGAGGTATTTACGTGCATATGCTAAACATTCGTATGCCCCTTCAGGCTCTAAAGTTTGACATTGTTTTGTTTTTGAGTGCAGTTATATATAAAAAAACTACATTTGTAAATTGCACTTTCACGACAAAGAGATTGTACTACAGCACTTGTATGAAGTGAGTTGAGAAATATTTTTATTTATCTTTTTTACAGTGAAAATATTTGTAATCAAAAATAACACTATAAAGTGAGCACTGTACACTGAGTAGTCTGTGTTGTAACTGAAATCAATATATCTGAAAATGTAGAAAAAGATCCAAAAATATGTATAACACATTTCAATTGGTATTCTATTATTGTTTAACAGTGCGATTAAACCTGCGCTGAATCGCGACTATTTTTTTTATCTCGCGATTAACTGCGATTATTTTTTGAATTGTTTGACAGCCCTCCGTTAAATCATTTTGTTTAAAACTTGCACTACGTTCTATTAGTGCCAGAGCAACTATCTAGAGTGTTGACGTGACCAAACACCGATATAAAGAGACACAGCACACACCTATTTGCTATCTGAGAGAGCCACCACGCTAAGGAACGAGCGGCTTTCACAGCTGTAAGCAGGTGCATAGTTATTAATAAGGCACGGCAGGAGTAGTTCCCACTGGACAGGAAGACACAAAATAACATAGCATGAGACATTCCCAAAGCCCGTGTCAATGATCCATGATCAAACTACCAATGATCCTTTTAGGTCTGTTCTAACATGGGATTGGATGACATCTCATCACAATCTGCTCTGGGCGATCAAAAGCAAGGAAAAGATTCCCATTGGACAGCAGAGCTGGGGGTTTCCAGCGCAAGGAGCGCTACAGATGGGAAATGAAGCGTAATGACAGGTGCATTGGCAAAGCAATGTGGGTGCTGCGGGTCAGGAGGGAGAAGCATCTGCAGAGCTGTGCCTGGGAAGCCCAGGGCTGCCAGTCAGGATTAAGGTGCACTGATGCAATTCTTTGTAGCAGGAATTGCTCGCATAACTCTTGTTATCCCATCAGTGCCATCAATCTGACACATTCATGAGGACTTGCATATCGTCCACAAAACTCCCTTTTCTCAGGACAATTTGATTAGAAAACCCGCCTTTAGCGCTGTCTATTGCTGACGGGCGAGAACAACGTAACACAATCCCACGTAAGTCACTGGAGAGTGCATGTTTCCCAGGAGGTTTCATTTGGTTGCAAAGCTTCTCCCATTAAAATAGATCTTCCATCTGCAATGAATCCCGTAAGCGAGACTGAAATAATACAACATACACTTGGTTCCGTGAACTAAGAGGACAAAACTGAAATCTAGCCGCAATGACAGGCTCGTCAAATGAAGCCTATCATTATCTCAGTGACCTAACGAGCAGTGGCATCTCTTCGGGACTCCATGTTACAATGTTTCTTCTGTACTGAAATTACAGAGCTAAACCCCCTGATTTGCCCTTTCTGAAGAGTTTAATCAAAATGAAAAGTCCAGGGTTCTGTGCCGAGGTTCCTCTGTGTATTCCTGTTCAACTGCAGAACCTGAACGCAGAGTCTCCAGCCTGCCCCAGCTGCTGGCACAAATCCATGAGCCAGCAGGGTGCAGGTACCAGACTGCCTACTGGAACAGGCACAGGTCAGCCTTTCTCGTTAGTTATATGCACAGTAAAATCATGGCAAATCATTAGCCGGGGATTTCGTCTATTAATTCCCCATCACGCTCCAGTGACAAACCTGTTGCTGGTGAAGAGAAAAGAGAGAGAGGCCTGGATCGAGTCAGTGGGGGAGCTGAGGTCAGATCAGCAAGAGGAAGGATGACCCAGCGGTTGGGGTGCCGGCCCAGGACACCTGGGTTCATGTCGCAGACTTTGGACAAATCACTTAGGGTTGGATCCACAAAGGCATTTGGGTACCTAAACCACATATGGAGATGCCTTAATCACTGGACTAGAATCCCTCCCATTCTGTCTGGCTGTTCAGGTATTGCTGGCCAGTTAGATGTCCTCGCAGGCACCTTTTGCCATGAAACCTCTTGGGGGTTCTGGGCTGCTGTAGCTCCAGTCACTTTAACATCTTGGGACGGCACTATATTTAAACACCCGTTTTCACTGGGCGGCCTTCAGGCTTGGATTCCTGGAATTCATTTCAAAACCAGGACTAGAAGCCAGCTAGAAAAACAGAAGACTTGCCCAAGAAACCAACAGAGATTTTTTTCCAGACTTTAGTTTGAAGATTCTGTTTCCAAGATAAAAATGCAGGACTCAGGCTGACGGTGAACGAGTGGAGAGAGAATCTGGATGGATGGGCTGATTTGTGGGCTTGAAAATCATCAAACAGGGGCAGATCTGCAGCTGGTGTAAGTCAGCGTGGCTCTGTTGACTTCACTTGAGTAAAATGTCAATTTACACCAAAATTATGGTACTGTTTAAAACTTTCACAGTAGTGATGGACAAGATCTGCTGGATCACTGAATCCTATTGTAAGGGCCCCAGGTAATCGATTAATTAATTAATATAGCTCTTCTATAATGGGTTTATCCACAGACCTCAAAGCACTTTACAAAGGCGGGAAGTATCCTTATCCTCATTTTACAGATGGGGAAACTGAGGCACAGAGAGGGCCGTGACTTGCCCAAGGTCACCCAGCAAAGCAGTGTCAGAGCCAGGAATTGAATCAGGTCTCTTAAGTCCCAGTCCAGTGCTCTGTCATTCTTCTGGACAAGCCTCTATTTGTGCTTTTAATTATAAATGGAAGGGAAAGCAGTAAAAGGAACCGACAGTTACCTGTTCCGTAACTGGCGTTCTTCGAGATGTGTTGCTCCTGTGCTTTGTGGGATTTACTACCCATTGTGCCTATGGTGGACCTGGCATCACAAAATGCATAAGAGGGGATCTCTATGCCGCAAGCCTGGGCTCCCTTTTGTCAGAGAGGAGCCCACCCTGGACAGCCACAGTAACACAGCATAATCCATCTGGGTCCCCTCTGCATCTTAGCAAATCCCCTTGTTAGCCAAGTCTCACGGGTCAGAACTCCACCGTGAGGGCAGGGAACTAAAACCACCCACCACAAACTCTTGGCCCTGACGCCATTCGGGTTTGCAGTCAGAACCTCCAGAGCTGCCCCATTTGCCAGCCTGTTGGGATATGAACAGGAACCAATCAAAACCTACCTTCTCCATCTCGGCTCCGAACCGAACCTTACGCTGGGTTCAAAACAGGAGTAGGATATAAACCAAGGCTTATTCTCGAGAGATCTCCAGCCCAATTTTGCAAGCTCAAGAGGTTTGGAACGTTCGGAGGAATGGCCAAACCTCTAGATTCTTAGCCAAACCGCTGACCTTTTTTGAAGTTCACCCATCACTCCTACCAGGCCACACAGCGCAGCCTGGCCTGGGGAAACATGGGAGATATGCTGGGCACAGCTTGGCGAATTATTGATTGTGGACAAGTTATCCAGTGATTGATGTCTCTTTTTCTGTCTGTTCCCAGCCAGGCCAGGACTTCCATCCCGTTGTTCAGGGTCCTCAGGTATCCGACAAATCTTCAGTGCAGCCACACTTCAGCCCATGGGATGCTCGCAGCTGTTCAGTGCAAGTATGCAATATTCAGGCTATGTGATTGGTCACCTAAATCACGTTATTGCTTCTACTCTCTAATTGGATGGCTGAGGTCTCTATAAGCTGAAGAAAGGCCTGAATAAATCAGTGGGGTTTGAATTCCCTCAGGGGAAGGGGAACTTGAAGGAGAGGGCGCAGAAGATAAACAAGCATTTGGGAAGTGGGGGCTTGTAAATAATGCACTGGACTGGGACTAAGAAGATCTGAGTCGAATTCCTGGCTCTGCCACTGACTCCTTGTGTGACCCTGGGCAAATCACTTAGTCTCTCTGGGCCAGATTTTTAAAGGTATTCCCAGGAACGCTCATGGAAATGAATAAACAAGGCTGCAGACACGGTCAAATCAGATTAGAATCAGGGTCAGTGGCAGAGCCAGGAACAGAATCCAGTGCTCCTGAATCTCAGTCCGGTACCTTCTCCCCTGGACCGCGCTGCTTTTGTCTTATCAGAGAAGTTGGAACTAAGACCTGGTGACTGCATCCACGTACGTGGGACTCTTGCAGTCCCACAGAGCTCCAGGGGAGTCAATGGGTTTCCACACAGCCACAGGGCTCTGCCGGCACGTGCACCAATGCATTTGTGGCATTGGGGCTTACCCAGTTACGCAGGGGAGAGAGTGCCGCCGACGATACACAGCGCTGCCCCATGTGCAAAGTGAGCTGACTGCAAAAATCAAGGTAAATATTTTCTCTCTCATTTCGTTCATCCCCAGCAATCTCAGGGCTTAGGCGTCACCCATGACTATGGTGAGTAACGTGTGTTCAGACAGGAAAGTGATGGTCAGGTTGACGGTCTCCCCACCAAAAGTTCTTTGACTCTCCCTGATCCCCTAAGCAAGGCAACATTCTTGCCATGTGTGTTTCCCCTTTCCTGTGGGTCTCATTCAAACAATACATACCTCATTCCCCTGCCAGCTCAAAGAGCCAGACCAGCACGGAGCATGTAAAATTAAGACATGGGTGTTGAACTGAAAATGGTCCATCAGGTTACTCTGGGGCTGTGGAAATATGAAGTGGAAGTGGAAGTGAATGGGAGTTTGCCCTGAATAAAGACTTCAGGATTTGACCCTATGCACGGACAGGAATCAGTTCACAGGCAGTCAACAGGCACATACTGGGGCAAGGGGAAAGCTGGACCAGGGCACCCAACTGCCTTCAGATCACTCGTGTCCATACAGAGCAACGGCTGCTTCATTTGAATGCAAACTGCATGGAAATTCAATGTGCCCAGCTCACGACGGGCTGGGTCACCCCCAGCAGGAGCTGTGGTTCTCAGGAGTCTCGGTATTTCAAACTTACATTTAGACCACTAAGCCACCCCTTCAGCATATATTTCGCGCTTGTCCATCTCTGTAGATCACAGACAGCACTAAGAACCAGGAGGAAATGACAGCGGATTCGAATCAGCCAGTTTGTTTGTCTTAGGCATGCAAGACAAGCCAGCTTCCCAGGAGCCTGACATTCCACTCACTGTTACTCATCTCTGTTTGTTAGTGATTTGAAAAAGCTCTTAAAGACAATCAGGGAAAGAGGAGACCCTGATGTGTATCAGAATAGGCAGACTCAGGTCCCGTCGACATTCCTGGGGACTCAGTCATAGTCCAGCAGCCTCCAACACGGTTACAAGACAACGAATTGTAAAATCCGGCTCTTATAGAGAGTTTTTCCTCAGTAGGTCTCAAAGCACATTACAAAGGAGGTCAGTATCATTTTATAGATGGGGAAACTGAGGCACGGAGAGGAGTACTGACTTATCCAAGGTCATCCAGCAGGCCAGTGGCCAAGCCGGGGAAAAAACCCAGGTCTCTATCCACTCGGCCACACTGCCTCCTCGGTCACACCCATTAGATGGGGCCATATCAGGTGGTTGGCTGGTGCAGAAGTCCAAGGCGTAGCACAGATCGAGAGCCCAGTCAAGACACCCTTCATTCCATCTTTGCATCACAATGAACCCTCTCCTAACAATGGCTGCCACCCTACCACTAGAATCTCATGGTTGGAACCCCGAAACCACGTGAACCTGACTGAAGCCTATGATGGGAGACGGCTGTTCTCAGCAGGTTCCCCTAGCTGTAATAGCCAGCAGCACCGAGCCTTATAGTTCTGCTTGTCTTTATTTGGGGTGACGGGGTTCAGCGTGCGCACATCGACTGCCAAAGTCTGCCACTGACTTTGGATCAGGCCCGGAGTCCCTCTCCCTTCTCCTTGACCCCTCTTTCCATTCACTGGCGAGCTGGGACACCTCTAACAGCCGTTAGGCTGCTCCTCCTCACTGAAGCGTCCCCTCATTTACCTTTGGAAATCACCACTGCTGAGCGCATGAGTGAATTTGGTGCTGGTGAAGCGGGCTGAAGCGCCAGGCCTCTGCCACTCCGTGGGTAGCAGCAAGCCAGTCTTCCACCACATAGACCTCAGGGGCCACAGCCACGAGCGCTCCATGCTATTTCCGTGACGAACGGAAGCAGGCGGGACTCAAAGGTACCCAGGGAGTGGACCCCGTGCTGCAGAGAGGTGTCATTTTCAGAGTCACTTTTCTGACCGTCAGCCTGGTGCTTGAAACCACATTGTCTAGCCCCTCTCCACATGAGAACCAGGCTCTGGTGAAACCGGCTTTTGAAGGGCCTCTGTTCCCCATGCTAATTGCAGCCCATCAGCTGTGCCTGCCTATAATAACGAGGCAGCAGCACTGCAAGGCCAGCAGCTTATTTTGAGATTGCAAATTACGGAGAGGGAGCAAGAGGGCTGGGAAAATCAATAGCTCTGTCCTGAGAAGAGTGCTGGGAGGCCGCCTCCCAAGAGGTCTGATTATTTTCCGAGGGTTTCCAGACCACTTCATTTACAAGAAAAGAAAACATCATTTGGGCTTCAAGGCGGCTGCCCTCCAGAATGCAATCTAAGCCTGTTGCTAAATTCAGAGGCGTAAACACGGAGCTGGGCCAGTTTTTCAGACCTGGGGCCGCTTTGAAAGGGCAACTCGGATATACACCCTGGGCCCGATTTTCAGAAGCGCTGAGCATCGCCAGTTACAGCGGAACGTAATGAGGAGCTGCTGCTGTTGACCCCCTCTGGAAATTGGATGCCCCGTGTTTATTTGCTTGGAAACCTACATCCCCCCCACTTTTAATGATCATCGTTTGCACCTCTGTTGCCCCTTCCATCCCAGGGTGGCAATGCCCTACACAACACCAGTGGATTTAGTCTCACAACGCTCTTGTCAGGCAGATGAGGACGATTATTCCCAATTTTAGAACTGAGGAAGCTGAGGCACAAATTGATTAAGTGACTTGCCAAACGCCATAGAGGGAACCAGTGTTCCTGGCTCCTAGGCCCAGTTCCTCTAAGGTATTTAGGTGCCTAACTCTCATTGGAACCAATGGGAGTTAGGTACCTAAATACCTTTGAGAGGCAGGGCCATAGTATCTTACTCAAACCTTGTTTTAGTAGGTCCTGGATGTTGCTGCGGTAGTTAGCAATGCACCAGCTCCCCTGAAAGGAGCACTGTCATGTGGAGCCTCACAGTGCACTCCTGTGGGTCTGAGGATCTAGTGTTCTAATAAGCTTCATTATCATCAGTTTCATTTGTGAAACCAGCCGGGGGTAATTTTACCCGTTCATGATCCACGCAGGCCCATTGAGAGCAGCCAGCCGTTAACCAAGAAATTAATAGTTGTCATAAGTCATTGTCGCCTCGGAAAAGTGCAGTTTCTGAAACTACGGCTGAAAACCACCTCTCCATCATTCCTAATCTTTGTTGCACAGGTTGATTGCTCTCCGAGTGGCCCTGGAGGACCCATGAAAGAGAGACGATGCCCTAGAAGATGGGTCTAGCAACATTAACTTCAAAAGCACGCGGGTCCGGGGGGATGGTTTGGATTTAGAGAAATACATGTCTTGCCAATTTACAGAAAATGGGCTTTTTCAAGCCAGGAAGAGTAGGGGGGCTTCTGCCAGAACCACTGTAGAAAGTGTGGGGGAGAGCCGCAGTCAGTTCTTTGCAGATGGGCTGCTTGAACAGGGAGCTGGGAAGGGGAGGTGAAAAGCAGAGAGTTTGGTTTACTGTGCAGGACAGCAAGCAAGGCATTCATCCAAGGCAAACTGAAATGGGAAAATGTTGCGTGGGGGATGAAAGAGACATTGACATAGCAAGTTCATCCCAAAGCGCTGTGCACAGCAACCACTGTCATGCATTACTGAAATGCAGCCACTTCTGAGGTGGGACATAGCAGCTAGTGAACAGCACATGGAAACACTGCGCAATAGTTTAGAACAGGAAGTGAAGAAGAATCCCATATCCGAATAAAACTGCAAGGGAATTTAGGCAAGTGGAAATGGGAATCTGGCCAGGACACTGGGGCTAGCACCCCTATTCTTGTGAAAAGATACCAGGAAATCTTTAATACTCTGGAGTGGAGGCCCCTGACCAGCAGTCAGAGCTTACAGATTCACAAATCCTCTACCCCCAGCCGTTACAGAACTGAGATTCCACATTGCCTGAAATGGGGACATGAAAAAAGTGTACACAAAAAGGGTACACTCTAGGGAAAACCCGGCCTCGTGCATCAAACCTACTGCACCCCTTGCACAGCAGCTTGCAGAACAGTGAGAAGGCCAGTAACTCTGATCAGGGTGAGGGGAAAAGCGAGAGTCACTCACTAAGTTCAAGTCAAAATTTATGAACACATCAGAGCTGATCTGGACTAAGATCCATACTGGACAATGCTCCTTAAATTCACATCAAGCAAACTACTTCCCCCACCCCTTACTTTTTGTTCTAAGCTGGCATCCCCCTTTAAATGCAGGGCAGAACTCTCCTCTTGGCTGCACACATCAGATCCCAGCTCTGCACTGAGAATTTTATCCTGTGCTAAACTTCCACACAGGAAAACAAGGGCTAGGTTTGCCTGGAGTGGAGTGGCTCTGTGCTTGTTCTAAGCTTAAGGCAGGGATGCTTTATATTTCTTCTTGCTGTGTCCATCCCCTTGCGACTGCTCAGCATAGCATAGGCCCATAGAAGTGCTGGGCAAGAAGAGTGCTTCCCAAACAGTGCAACAGGCTCTTTTCATCTCTTCCAACAGCCGCTCCGATCAGGAGTCTGCCGAAAAAGCTCTTTAAAAGTTCCTGCTCCAAGATGGAGGAAGCTTGTCTCTGACTGGACACCGCAAAGAGCAGGGAAATCAGCGAAAAGCTGGCCACCCATCTGCAAACCCCAGAACCTCCTCATGGCAGGAGGTAGGCAGCCACTCATTACATCTCCTGTCATTCATCCAAGCACATTTCCCCTTCATTTGCCCCCTTCTATTTCCCTGCTGTGGCTGATTAGCCCCTTACGGCCTGCTGGGGGGAAGCCCTCCCGCCGTGACTAGCTGTCTGGAGCTACAGTAGGGAGTCTGTTTTCACCAAGCAAGATTTCAAAATTGCTTGTGAGCAAAGCTAAGCTAAACCAGTAGCAACTGGGGGTATTCTGGGGCAAAAATGAAAATGGGTGGAACCAACTGGCACAAAGAGGGTAGGAGTTTCTCATTCTCCTCTTGCTTAGTCTGGTTTTACATCAGGAGGCAGTGCTGCCTAGTGGACAGAGACCATGGGGTCCCTTTCCTGGCTCTGCCACTGACTTGCTGGGTGACTTTGGGCAAGTCACTTCACCTCTCTGTGCCTCAGTTTCCATCTCAGGTTTACTGATGATAGAGCTGGGTAGTAAGGACTTCAGTGGCATCTCCCTGGTTTTCCCAGGGTAACTGAGATCAGAGTCCAGCCCTATGTGTTTGCCTGCCTCCTATCCCAAGGAATTTCAAGGCGGAATTAGGGGTTTTTACCTTCTCCCCTACTTTCCAGCTGGACAGGGATCACACGCTCGGTCCCAGCCTTTACCATGGCTCTTCCTCACCTGCTGGTTCTTCCTTCTCTAGTCCCTTTTCTCTTTCTTTTATTGACATCATACCTGCTGATAGCTGCTCCCTGCACCACAAGCTGTCTTTGCAGAAAGAAGCCAAAATGGAGGACAGTCCAATATAGGAGCCCCACCCACAGGCAGGCCTATGCTAATTAGTAGGAGGAGTTTGTGCCCTATAAATAGGGTTGTCAGAATTCCATTTTTCCTAATTTTGATGGATAACAGTTTATTTTAAGCATTTTTTCTACTTGTATCGATTTACATTTTCACAGCTGTGCAAAAAGATGGGTGTTACGCCTTTTTGTTTTATTTGTATCCATTTAAATGTTCGCACTTGCGGGAAATTATGCGGGGATCAGACAATGAAGGGGTCAGTCAATAATTACCGAAGAGGCTGAGATTCAAAAAAAAAGTTGAAGCTTTATAACCGTTAAAACGCAGATGCTCAACATCACATGCATATACAGAGTAAACATCCTGAACTCAAACTCTAAGACGTTCTCAAGCAGCATTTTTCTTACTTTGCTTAGCTGCAAATTTTATCAATGGAAATATTTTTTCGTCAGTTTGTGGGTGTCGTTGCCATTTAACGACATTGACCAGTAAAAATGTCATCTTTCCAAACCTACCTACAAACAGCTCTGGTTCTGCAAACTGTTACTCTTTGTTCGCCCGAGAAATGAAAGGACCAAAACACAGAGGGCAGCACAGCCTGGATTGGGGGTGATTTTAAATTTGGGTCTGAATTTTGCAGCTCACCCTGTGGAGATGGAGAGACGCCATAGGCCAGACAAAGCCCTCTTTGTGTGCATTCTCTATGTAGATGTGGTTTGCTGGCCTGTACTTCTTTCATTCACCCTCCCTTGTGTTCTGCAACGCCATTGTATAATAATAAAAACCACTCCCGCCCTGTGTGTTGGGGATAGCATCCTCATTTGCCACCCTCTTCCTCTCTGTATCAAATGTGGACCCTGGCAGGAATCCTCCACAGATTCCTGGTGAGGAAAAGTTTCCTGCTTTTCTGGAGGGCCCAGCAGCCCCCATCCCTTCCCCAAGGAATAGCTGCTATTATCAGAAAGTAGGAGATTTGGCTCTCCCTATCTTAGGACAAGCCAAGGAAGACTGCCTTACACATGGCAGGATGCTGGTAACAACCTAGGTCATTCCCCTCCTCACACATAAGAAAGGTAAAAGGGCTCAGACAATGGCAGTTCCGTGAAGGCTGCACGTTAAGCTACCTACATTAAGCAGGTTTGAGGTTGCAGTGCAGCAACGACTTCTGAACAGTAATTGGAACTAGGGGTGCTGGAACTAGGGGTGCTGGAACTCCTGGGGGTGCTGCCGCACACCCTGGCTTGAAATAGAAATAACACCATACATATGGTTTCCATGATCAGCATCCGCACTATAAAAATTGTTCCAGCACCCGATTGGAACAGTACGGATGACCTGAGGAGCCAAGCTGGGCGGTCTGGTCTGGAGGGAAGGTTGCCATGATGACCTATCTCAAAGATTGTGCCCTCAGGACAATTCTGACCTGAATCCAGTTGGCTCTTTCATAGCTGACTCAGCCCTGCAAAGCTAGCAGGAGTGAGAACACTTTGTCAGTAGAGGAAACGGATCTGACTCAAAGGCACCCAGGGAGCAGAGCTGCTGAGTAAGACGGTGCCATTAACATGCAGTCACATTGCTGGCCATAACCTCACCTCAGGCCTCTTATACTGTTCTTGCTTTTGGCACGCTTCTTCCCCGGTTGATAAGTATTTTGCTTCAGATTAACCCCCCACTGGCTTAGGTCACAGTTCAGCTGTGAGGACTCTGCCAAGTTTGGCAAATCCACTTCAAATATGAAGTCTTAAATATTTCCCAAATCTTTATTTTTATGGAGCTTGCCACGTCCTCGGGGAGGACTTTCCCTCGGAGCACCTTGCCTCTAGCAGCAATGTCACTCCAGGACTATTCACAGGACTTACTGAGCGCTCGATGCCGCCGAGCTAGTCCTAAATACCCCCAAGTCCTGTTCATATCAGTGAAAAGGCAGAGGGCTCAGCCCCACCAGAACTCATCCAGCACCACAGCTGGTCGAGCTCCCTTAAAGATTTTGTGACAAAAAATGGCTTTTCGAACGATAAAAAAATCCTCCTGAATTTGTCGTATCATTTGAAATGTTCGGCTTTTCCATCAAAATAAAACAAGAGCTTTCACTTGAATTGAAACCAAATTACTTCCAGTTTTTGCCTTTTTCTTCCGCCCCCGCCAGCTTCTCTCTCATCGAGAGGGGAAAAGAAAGACGTGGAGAGCAGTGCTAAAAACTCCGTAGAGAGAAAGAGATGGTTGGTTGATTGGTTTGAATAGCATCAAAACAAATGTTTTTCTTTCAGAGCAAATGCACCTGAAATTTTTCATGACATTCAGATGAAAAGTGGAAAAATTCTGCCTGAAATTTAAAAAAGAAAAGAGGCTTTGTTTCTTTTGAATGTTATGTGGAAAATCCATGTCGTTTTTGACCAGTCCTTCTCAGCACATTGTAGGACTGGGCCTAACTCAGCAGCAGCAACATTTCAATACACAAAGTCCAGGGCAGGACTTTTTAACAAGATTCTTTTTCACAATCAGGTTTCATTATCTACGGTGCTGTTAGCATCATCGAAAGATCATTTGGGCCAGGTCCTCCACTGACGGCAATCAGCACAATTTCATTAACTTCAGTGGAACCACACCCGTTTACATCAGCTCATGACCATTTACTTTTAAAATACACATGGCCAGGTCCTCCTCAACTCAATCCCCGTGATGTTAATGGAAACATGCCTATTTACACCAGCTAAAGATTTGGCCCATTGTTTTTAACCTGGCAGTGTCCCTATTAGCTCACCGGTGTAAACACCCCCATTGTTTTTGCTCAGGAATTATTGGGCTGCGGTACCCCTGGCTTTTAATAAATCCAATCAGCAGCTAGCTAATCGACAGCAGGGGAGCTCGGCGCTTCACTCTCTGAAAGGTTGGCATTGTTCACAAGCTGCTCGTAAAACTTCCAAGGCACAATGGAGGTGGGAATTAGATGGGGTAGAAAAGATCCCTGGCATGTGCCCCTTCATCTGAGATTGCCCTGGAGCCTTAATGATTCAAACGAAGAGGATGGTGCCCAAAATACACATTAGGAACCAGGCCCCTGGCATCAGAGTCTAAGCACTGAGCACAGATGGAACCCCTCAGGCTGCAAATGGAAGGAAATTTGCTTTGCAACTTGGTGAAATCTTCCAGCAGCCAATACAACGCTGGGAAGAATAACGTCCCTTCACATTTTCTTTTACAGCCACATACGGCTGGGTTTACTGGGCACCCTGCAGCCGGTACCCAGCACTTCAAACACACGTGCCTGCTCCGATGAGATCACAGCAGGAGTCGCTGCCAATACACATCATAAAGAGCTGTTTCAGTTCATACTGTTTGGAGGAAGCGTGTTACCCTGACAAAGCTCCATTATGTGGGCAGCGCCAGCATAAACTGGCAAGCGTTTTAGTAACCTCTCCAGCGCATCATCAAGGATCTACAACCTATCCTGAAGGATGATCCCTCACTCTCACAGACCTTGGGGGACAGGCCAGTTCTCACTTACAGACAACCCCCCAACCTGAAGCAAATACTCACCAGCAACTATACACCACACACCAACCCAGGAACCAAACCCTGCTACAAACCCCTGTGCCAACTCTGTCCACATATCTATTCAAGGGACACCATCATAGGACCTAACCACATCAACCACACCATCAGGGGCTCATTCACCTGCACATCTACCAGTGTGATATATGCCATCATGTGCCAGCAATGCTCTCTGCCATGTATATTGGCCAAACAGTCTCTACGAAAAAGAATAAATGGACACAAATCTGACATCAGGAATCATAACATTCAAAAACCAGTAGGAGAACACTTCACTCTCTGGTCACTCAATAACAGACCTAAAAGTGGCAATTCTTCAACAAAAAAACTTCAAAAACAGACTCCAACTTGAAACTGCAGAACTGGAATTAATTTGCAAATTGGACACCATCAGATTAGGCCTGAATAAAGACTGGGAGTGGTTGGGTCATTACAAAACCTAAACCTAATTTCCCCAATACTAATTTTCCCCTACTGTTACTCACACCTCCTTTCAGCTATCTGAAATGGGCCACTCTCATTACCACTTCAGAAGTTATTTTTCCTCCCTTGATATCCTGCTGTCAATTGAATTGACTCGTTAGACTGATCTCACACTTGGTAAGGCAACTCACATCTTTTCATGTATTTATACCTGCTCCTGTATTTTCCACTCCACGCATCTGATGAAGTGGGTTCTAGCCCATGAAAGCTTATGCCCAAATAAATGTGTTAGTCTCTAAGGTGCCACAAGGACTCCTCGTTGTTCTTGTATGTAGTGGATCCCTGAACTATTCCGAGGCTCACATGGGAGCAGGGTCTCCCCCTTTGGTTCTGCCACTGGGAGGGGAAGCCGAAACAGAGTTGCCGGCAGGACGGGTGACAGTTTCAGAACCCAGGGAAGCATGAGCTGAGAGCTGATTCAAGTCAGCCTGGAGCAGAAATATTCACAAGAAGCCTGTTCTCAGGAGATTTTCAGCCCCTGGTTTGAATAAGCAGCTCAAATCTGTGTTCCTCTGACTCAAACCCAAATTTCACACCTTTGGAGGTTCACCCATTACTACTTGTATGGTAGGAATTACCCAAGCTGTCAAAGTTGCCCAGAAGACAGTCAAGCTAATGCTCTGCACATGCAGCACGTGGAACAGGATCACTTGAATCAGGTGTGGTTTTCACACAAGAACGCTGCCGTGTTGTGACTAACACAGGGTGTAACTGTTGCTATCTTTCATCCATTTCAATTCGATATTCATGGCCGTATCAGACTAAATGCACCTGATCTTGTCTGACCTTAGAAGCTAAACCGTCCCCGGCCCAGCTAGTATTTAAATAGGAGACCACCTGGGAATCTTGAGTGCGGTAGGCAGCCATTCAATTTGATCCTCATTACCAAAGGGCTTTACTCCATATATGGATAGTTTCCTGTTTGATTGGTAATGAGACAGGATTTGAAATATCAGTGTGGATGTCACCTTTATAAAAGCACCAGCCTTATCCTAAAAATCTCCCCCTGCTACCAATGGAGTGATTGCTAGTGCATCCAGAGCGCTGCGGACTGTGGAGTTATTTTCACCATAGCGTCTACAGGAGTGGACGCTCCAGTGGTTAAAAAGCCAGTGCCCAGCAAGGAGTTCTGTCTACACTGGCTCTACCCTATCGCCATGTAGTCCACTGACATAACGGGCCTGATCCTGAGCTGCTATAAATCAATGTACCTCCAGTGAAGTCAAGGGAACTACATCGATCAACACAAGCTTAGGATCGGCCCCAGCATTTGACAGGTATCTTGAACTCAGGCTGTTTGAATGCAGGAGCTATTTCACAACCAGAAACCACTGGGAATCTCACACACATCTGGACTCCTGAGATTCTTGTTACTACACTGATAACAGCCACATGCATCTCAGTGGAGACACTCCCACCCCTTCTGAAGTTTGCCCATCACCATTATGAGCTGCCAGTTCTGCAGCAGATGCAGCCCATCCCAGCTGTTTAAGCCACGGTGCTGCGGTGTCCTGCACTTCTGGGAAGGGAGCAGGCCATGTGTGTGAGGTTTATACACTGCTTTGACTGACGGGGAACAAAATACAGCCCCGTTATCTCTCTTCGGAGAGCAACCGTATTCCTACCGGAGATCCAAACCATGGTTTCAGTTCAAACCAGGTAGCTCTGTAACCACATTGATCCAAACGATAAAACTACCAGACTGAATGAGAGACAATATTCTGCTCAACAGTCTAGTTTGCTCTCTGTATCCAAGCACACATAACCCAAGCACTGAGGGGGAAGGGGTGCGTGTGTGTAATTCGTTTCATATTCCAGTTTTCTGGATGGCGATGGCGGAGTCCCAGTTTCAAACATCCATCACGTTGTCTTCACTGGATAGCTCCAGTCTCTGTAATACTTAGCATGGATTCCTCTGGCAGCCTCCTGCTGTTTTTCAACCATAATAGGGAGATGAAGGAAGAATCCTTGAAACCTCTTGATTTATCTGAGTAGGTTAAAGGTCAAAGCATACCCTTCCACAGGCTTTCAGCTGCTACCATAGCTACACATACTTGACACATATGTGTGTGCATACGCACATAGGCGTATTTATATTGCTAGAACAGTAGAAATTCATAATAAGGTTTCCAGAATGGAATATTATGTGCTGGTGCTCCCCCTACAGACAAATATGGGGAACTTTCTTTCATCTATTCCTCCCCAACAAGAGCAGGACCAGGTTAACCCAAGGGATGAAGGGCTGTATTAGGGTAGAAAACCTGATCTGTGATTGAGGGAGCTAGGACACGTTGATTTTAATCTTGGTGGAGGATTACACACAGAGAGAGAATGAGAGGGCGAATGTGTGTGTCGGTGTGTCCTTATAGCGTCTGGCACTGAAACAGCTTGAGAGACTTCAACCATGCTTTAGGACGGTGAGTTTCAGCCTGGGGTCGGCAGACTATGTCTATGATCTCCAAATGGGTCCACACCTCTCTGAATTTTTTTTTAGGGGTCTGCAAATGAAAAAAGGTTGAAAACCACTGCTTTAGGATAACCATGATTTAACTATGCGACCCCACCTAGAAAAAAAAATATATACTACTAAGAGCAGGGCACAAATGTCTTGTCCCCAGCCTTTAATTATATAGGAACATACTGGGCTTATTTGTAAACACCATTGCAAATTACACAGTACTTCCATATACCTGCAGATTAGGCTGCCATTATGTTTAGTAGATGTAAAATGATGACTATATGTGCTGAACTATGATTTAGAGGGCAGATATAATCAGACTTATACTTAGTGAAAAGATGGAATTCACTGCAGAGACCTCCAGCTGGAACATGGCGACTGCCCTGTAACGAAACAATGCAGCTCTGCTAGAAGGTGAAGAAGCGGGGGAGGGATAGCTCAGTGGTTTGAGCATTGGCCTGCTAAACCCAGGGTTGTGAGTTCAATCCTTGAGGGGGCCACTTAGGGATCTGGGGCAAAATCAAAAATTGGTCCTGCTAGTGAAGGCAGGGGGCTGGACTCGATGACCTTTCAAGGTCCCTTCCAGTTCTAGGAGATGGGATATCTCCATTAATTTAGAAATTAAGAAGATTGCATGAAGTCTGTGCCCTGGAACTTCACGTGTTTCAGAATTCGCTTTCCTAGCAGCTGACTCGGTGTTACAGAACAGGTTGTCATATCAAGAGGTGGCTTTAATGCTATGGGGATAATCCCAGGATACAACACATCCCCTCCCTCCACTCTTGAGTTACCAGCCATGACTGCAGTGAACTGCTTTGTGTTCCAGAGTGACAAGTATAGGCAGTGCACCAATGACAGACACTGCTCTCCTCTCCTACGGAAGAGCTTTGCATGTTATGTTCTTACCTATGGCATGCCCAGTAGATTCCAACCCACAAAGCCCTGAACCCAACGCTGCACCCCCTGAAACAGTAAGGTGGGGGCAGAGGGGGAATTGGTTAAGATGCTCATGGGTGTTTGATGTACATGGCCAGTCTCTGTATGTTCACCTCCGAGGTACAAAAGAGGATGAGTACAACCATGTTTGTGGCACCACTATCAATATTCATCAGACCATCACAGGGAAAGTCAGGGACACACACACCTCACACCTGATGCCACATTCCAATCACTCACACACCCATTAGGCTGGAAGCAGGGATGGCCTGTCAGTGCTTCTGGAATAAAAGCAGGAGTCACATGATTCTGTCTGCTCAGGCTGGCAAGAGCAGAGAACAGCTGTGTTAAATGAGGCATAGGAGGTGGCTAGTCTTTTGGGACAGGTTTTGCTTGTAATTTTGAAGACCCCCTCCCCCGATACCACAGCAACCAGCACCCTAGAAACACACAGATTGACTTTTCAGACAGGAGGGCAATCAGCGAGAGGCCTAAGAGCCAATCCCAAAAGCAGCAGGAACGGGAGCGACAGAGCTGTGAACACAGCCCCTAAGAATGAGCATGAAGGGAAATAAAAACCCAAGGGCCTCACTCCAAATGAGCTAATACTTTAGGCAGGAGCCTGCTAGAGAGAGGAGGCCAGACTGAAAGGACCTGACAGCAAGGCACTTTTGTGCAGTTACACTGTAAAACGTTCAGACTTTTTAGCAACCCCTGGATGCCTGCTGAATATTAACCACGCCCCTGACGGCTAGAGCCAGCATTGCATACAGGGACTTTTGAAGGCACAGGGTTAAGCACTCCCCTTGTTGATTGGAGCCCTGAGGGAATAGGCTGAAAAAAGCCCTGTTTGAGCTGGTTAAAAAGAACTGCAGCTGTAGCCCTCTTTAAAGCTTTACGAGGAGGCAGGGGGTTGTTTTTAAAGCCCTGATCAAAGTCACCTGCTAATAACAGACTTGAGCCTATAGGCTGGAAAACCCGCCTTAGCAATGTTCTAGTCCTGCGTGTCTCAGGGGTCACATCAATTTAATACACCTCTCATTATAGCAATATGTTTCTGTCAAGAATAAGGATTTTTACACACACACCAATTCTTTAAAATACAAGAACTAGAAAATTATCCAGCAGGTTCCTATTACAACTCCTAAGGCATTTGAGGAGGCCTTGACTCTACTGCCATCTACTGACAGGAAGAAGAGTAGCAGGTGTCTCTTGGTTGCCCTGGCAGATGACCTACAGAAGGATACAACAGAAATTACCATCCTAATCAGGCCACGGTCCATCTAATCCATATCCAGTTTCTGAATGTGGCCAGCGCCAGATACTTCAGAAGAAAGCGCACAGAACCCCAGAAATGTTCACTGCAAAGTAACTTGGCCACATGAGACATTTCTTCCAAATTCCCATCAGTCTAAATATTATCTTGTAGCAATGAGTTCCACAGGCCAATGTACTTAAGTATATACTTTTCTTCACTTTTAATTTTGTTGCCTTTTGGTTTAATCAGATGTCCCCTTATTCTTGGATTATGAAAGAATGAACAGGAGTACCCAATTTACCACCTATGCACCATTTATTATTTTGTATACTTCTAACATAACCCCTCCAAACCCAAAATCCTCAGTCTTTTCCACCTCTCTTCATAGGACATCACCTCTAATTGTTTTCATCACCTGTCTCTGGTGGGATATTGTATTTCACCTTTCAGATGGAAAGACTGAGGCACAGAGAGGGAAAGTGACTTGCCCCAGTACCCCTGTGCAAGTCAAAGCAGGGCCAAAAACAGAAACCAGGACTCTGGACCCCCACTAAAAATGGTTTAGACAATACAAATAAAGATCTTTAGTTGCTTCTTCTCTTCAGGACTGCTGTTGGATGCCTTCGCGTGAAGAAGCTACTCACTGAGGCTTCAGGCAAGTGGAACTGCATTATATTTTGTAATGCTGGTTAATGCAACTTCCACTCCTGTCCCAACTCTGCTACAGAAATAACGCTGTTCACAGGCTGTCTTGAGAAGCAAGCAGCAGGCATCCTGCAGCAGGACGTATGACGAGAATGAGACACTATTTTACAACAAACAGGTAGCTTCTCCCGCAGGAACATTTGAGATGTGCTAGTCACATGATCCTGTCTTCTGCACCAGTATGAGGTGCAATCCTTCTCACACTCAGAGGCCATTGGTGCAGCAGGGAACGCTTCCCTCTCGCCATACTAAGACTATTGTATCACACTTGTGATGCTCTCATTCCATCTCCACCAAGGTAACAAAGCCCATCACATTCATACCCCCACTTGAGACTGGATACCATATGCTTGGGTGGTTACATTTCAAGGACTTATTACCTGATCTAGGATGAAGGTATGTGCAGGATCATTTCTGCCTTATGCCTTGCACTAAGAGAAATGAGAACAGATGGATTGGCCTGGATCTCTGTCCCTCACAGCAAATTGGTCCAATCCGGCTCTGACTGAAACTCCATGAGAATATTCCTCAGAACTGGCAAGTCCTGTGGGTTGGGTCATTTTATTCAGAACCTTACTTGCTCTATTTCCCTCTTCTCCATGCAGCTAGATAGAGGGGTTGGCACTGGGAGACAGAGGTCTGACTTGAGCTAATTAACCCACTAATTGATTTTTAACTCAGGTCATTTTTAGTTACTATGCCCACATGTTTTTTTTCAGCAAATGGCATTTTATTATTTCAATACCAGTATTGCACAGGGCTTGGAATGATCTCCTCACCAAGATTTTAAACATCCACACACCTCTGGTCTCATCATTCAGATGAAAGTTAAAAGAACTTTGACTTATTTTAAATACCCTTTAATTACAATTAAATGGCAAAACACATTTGAGGTGTTCCAGTCACTTAGATCTCACAAATATCTTGGGCAGTTTCCATCCCTCAGAAGGCTTTTTCAATCCAGCTCTTCTCCAGATGCGTTTCAGATCTTTTTCAAACTTTGCCTGGAAAGAAAATGGGACGACTGTGAGCTCTCTTGGAAGTGACACGTTCAAACCAAGACACCCCACTACATAAGAAGTATCCTTAAGAGAAGCTGGGTGTTATCTGTATGAAGGAAGCAGTACATTACCTAGGCAGCCTGTCCTGCTTCTCAGAATGTACTGTAGTGCTTATTGCAGAAAATGCATTTCAAATGCTGTATAATTGCATTTTAGAAATGCCTCATTAGAAATACTGAAAACAGAGACATATTTAAGGAGTTCAAATGTTAAAAAAAACTAGTATCCAGTAGGGGTCAAGAAAGGAAATGGGACCTTTAACATGGGCTCTTTAAACTTGAAGGGGTTTAACTTGGGACTAACAAGACACAAACACCTGCTAAGGATGTGTGTGGTGGGAGAAAGACTAGAACAGGGATGAAACAATTTGAAGCATGGAAGACCGGTGGGCTGTGGAAAGGCAGAGCTAAGTAGCCCATACAACCAATGGAGTTGCATCTGCCTCCACCAGTCAATGTGGACCCATGTCCTTCCTCCCCCTCCCCGCCCCCGCCCCATTCTAGAAAGGAAAATGCTTCTAGGCAGGAATGCAGTGTGATATTTTCTCCTTAGCACATCAGCTGAGGATGCTGGCAAGACAGGTAGAAAATGGTTATTACACCAACTATCCAAACATCTTGGGCATGTGTACTACTCATTGGTGCATATGTCAAGAGATTATCTTTATCTACTGCAAAAGTCATAACCATTCATCTTTTCAAATTATTTGAATGTCAAGATAGATCACTATGCATAGTGATGTATCATTCAAAGTTTAATACATCTCTTTACAGCTACAGAAAATATTAAATAATTGGCCAAGGACATCCAGGTCAAAAAACAAGCCAAAAAGTTCAGAGGGTTCCGAAACCTGCATGATCTGCAAAGCCACCAGCCCAATGCACTGGAATTGCTCCAATCAGATTGCTGCCATTTTTCACAAGTCAATTCTAGATTAAACGCACCACATAACCTGCTAGCCATATCTAAAAAAAGTGCCAGCCACTTTTGGAAAATATGCTTCTGTTGATTTGCTGGACTGTTTAATCCAATCTCACCTGACGTTTTTTCCTGCGACCATCTAGTATCTTCCTCCACAAAAAACGTCTTCGTTTGACCAGCTTTTTGTACTTATGCCTATTCATTTTCCTCCTGCGGATCTTCAACACATTCTTACACTCAACCTTGTTAGTGCTGACTTCTCCTTCCTCTTCCTCCACATCAGCTCCCCATTCACATGGGGGACAGTCATACTGTTGCGTAGGTTCATAACCTAGCTTTTCATGAACATTGATGATCTCCACTTTAGGGAGGGAGTATCTAACAGTCAGCCAGCTTTCTAAAGGGCTGATGGACATTTTTCTGGGGACCAGCATTTCTTCCAGTTCAGGGTCCAGTGCATACCAGCGCTGAGGTTGGGCTCCATTCTTATCAGAGGGTTGTGTGCTGTAATTTGAAGATGTAGGACCAGAGCACAGAACAGAAGACACTGATCTTGGCAAAAAATGTCCTCAAAGAAACAAGAGTTTTGTTTAAGAGTTAAACTTCTTGAAGAACACATTACATGAGTGTCTAGTTTTAAAATAGCTAAATATTAAAATTACACCCAAAAAGCTACTTTAAAAGTTATTTAGGTTGCAAACATGTTCTTATGTTATGTAAACTCAACCATTTGGAAGTTAGGAAATGCCAAATTTACTCTCGCCTGTTCAACCGTGATTCCACCCCTTGTGCATCCATTCTTTTCACTGAATGAGGTAGGGGTCATATGGAAAAAATAGTGTGCAATCATGTAATTAAAGACTGTATCAATGCATACATACAAGGAGTCAAATTAAAGTTGCATTGGGAGGCATAAAACTGGCATTTCTTAACTTCTGAGTGGGTGAGTTTGCAAGAGAAAGTAATTTAGGTTAATAGTTTTTTGGATGCAATTTTCTAATTTGTTTGTTCAAAGGAAAAAGACAAAGACAAATTCTATTGTGTACAACTGTAACAACCCACAAATCGTGCACCACCGGCCGGCCAGGATTGAACCCTGAACCTTCAGGATTGCAGTACAGACTTCTACTACAGTAGCCTGCAGCAGCAGTGGGTTATCATCTCTGGGAAGATATGGGCATGTGGGTCTGGTTGAGGGGAGGCCAATCCAGCTCTTTTCTCCTCCCCTTCCCCAGGAAATGAAAGACTCTTGCATCTCATGGTTTTCCCAGAGGGAAAGAATGGAATGCTGGGGCCAAGTGCATCAGGGGGAGGGGGGGTAGATTGTGGGAAGATCCCAGCCTAGCTCTCTCTCCCTCACTCAGGAGTTGGAGGAGCTCCGAGTGGTGCACCCAAGAGAGGGGATGGATGATAAGTCAGGTCCATGGCATGTGTGTGGCTAGGGAGGAATGAGAAGGGGAAAACCTGGGTTAAATGTACCATAGTGGTATAACTACCGTATACAGTTACTGGTGTTGCTTTTGTGGGCCCATAGTTAAAATACACACAGGAAATTTCAAATAATTATTTGGACCACTATGTTCAAAAACAGTTTAACACTAAAGAATGAAGAGGTTAAACTGTAATTTACCCATTAGTTGAACTAATGCAAAATGTGCACTTTACCTTAAGGAAAAGGATGCAATTCAATCAGCTAAAATTAAGCTAAAGAGATTACTCCTGCATATAGAATAGGGAAAAAAAGTCAGATCTAGAAAGACTAAGAACCTGAAAAGATCTCAACATTCAACCTTCCTGCTCCAAAATACATTCATTCCCCTTAAGATCACATATAACAGGGGTCGGCAACCTTTCAGAAGTGGTGTGCCAAGTCTTCATTTATTCACTCTAATTTAAGGTTTCGCGTGCCAGTAATACATTTTAACGTTTTTAGAAAGTCTCTTTCGATAAGTCTATAATATATAACTAAACTATTGTTGTATGTAAAGTAAATAAGGTTTTTAAAATGTTTAAGAAGCTTCATTTACAATTAAATTAAAATGCAGAGCCCCCGGACTGGTGGCCAGGATCCGGGCAGTGTGAGTGCCACTGATAATCAGCTCACGTGCCGCCTTTGTGTGCCATAGGTTGCCTACCCCTGACATATAAAGTTAAGGCAAAACCTCGCAATAGTGTCAATACACGCCAGGCAGCAGGATTAGTGACCTACTGTTCTTCAGCACAAATGACTCATTCTCCTGACTTGTAATGCTTGCTGGCAAAAGAAACTCTGGAAGTCTAATTACCCCTGAAAACTTCAAATTAGGTTTTGCACTATGAGTTCTAACACAGATGAACTGGGGGGGGGGGGGTTAGTTTCACAGTTCTGTTTACCTGCAAATCGTGAGGCCTTCACTAATTGAGACGTCAGCCGTGAGATCAACATATTTGTTATTGATTTCTTCCCTCTGTCAGAACCAGTAACGACTGCCAACACAAGAACAGTCATTCAGTGAACTACACAAAACTGGAAGGAACTCAGCCAGGCACCAATCGTGATCAACCCCAACCGCTCCCCTGCCACAGCCCCCCCATCGACCCCAAATGCTCCCCCGCCACAGCCCCTCCCATTGACCCCAAATGCTCCCCCGCCACAGTCCCCCCATCACCATCAACTGCTTCCCCGCCACAGCCCCCCCATCGATCCCAACCGCTCCCCACCCACAGCCCCCCTCCCGGCCATCGACCTCAACCGCTCCCCTGCCACAGCCCCCAACCACAACCGCTCCCCTGCCACAGCCCCCAACCACAACTGCTCCCCTGCCACAGCCCCCACAGCCATCAACCCCAACTGCTCCCCTGCCACAGCCCCCCCCGGCCATCGATCCCAACCGCTCCCCCGCCACAGCCCCCCACCCATCGACCCCAAATGCTGCCACGCCACAGCCATCACCGACAACCTCTCCTCTCCCCTCCCCCGGCCCCAAGATCCTTTGCTACGGGGACCCAGGGAATAAGCCCCCACCGCCGCGCGCTGCACGTGGGCTCCCCGAGCCGAGCCCGCCCCAGCCCAACCCAGCCTCCCGTCTGTCCCCCCAGCGGGGAGGGCCCGAGCCCGCACTCACCATCCCGGGCCCGCCGCCCGGCACCGTACACACCGCGGTTTCCGGAAATTCCGGCGACGCTCCGGCCCGCCCAGCCCCGCGCCCCAGCGCCCGCGTTCCGGCCCCAGCGGTTCCGGCCCCGCCGGCCGGTGTAGCAGCATAAACTGCCCCCTCCCCCGCGTTTGCGCCCTAGGTTGTACTGCGCATGCTCAGTTCGGGGTGGCCGCTGTCCCCGGAGCGAGCGCGGCCGGGGGGCGGCTTTGCCCGGGGCGATACACGTGGGCCAGGTACGCGGCCAGGCTGGCACCCGCGAGACCCGACGGAGAGGCAGACAGGACCAACTAACACACACACACACACACACACACACACTCTCTCTCTCTCTCTCTCTCTCTCTCTCTCTGTTGTCAGGTGCTACCGGTGTGGTGCTCTGCTTTCTCCTATGTTGCTCTCACTCGGCTGCGGGCGCGTGTTCCCGCTGTGTGCCGCCCCAGCGCTGCAGAGCGCAGACCCCGACGAGACCCCCCAGTGACCACAGACTCTAGTCAGGTACGAAGGCACCTGGCCAGGTTGATTGCGACCCTGACACAATTGCAGTTCCCCGCAGATTACTTAGTCTACGGGGCATACTACGAGAAAGTGCCGCTCGCCCACGGACTCAGCTCAGTCAGTGGCGGGACTTTCCACGGCCCCCTCGGCTGGACAAAGATATCCACTCAGGGGTGCCTTCTTATCCACAGATACAAACAAGTTACACATCACTCCTGACGTATTGAGGTGCAACCCCTCTACGCAGCAAGGTACAACCCCTCTACGTAGTAAGGTGCCGCCTCTCACCTTGTACATGTTGGTTCGATCGAAACAACTCTATCCATCATTTTACCCTTTTGCCCCTGTCCTTGGGGTGGGTCGGCCTGTTCCATGTTATCTGTGGAATGGTCCGGTAGGGTTACCATTCGGCCGGATTCCCCCGGACATGTCCGGCTTTTTTCAGTTAAAAATAGCATCCGGGGGGAATTTGTCAATGTCCGGACTTCCCCCGCCCCCCATGCAGAGCGTGCGGGGCTTACAGGGCAGCCGGCCGGATCGTGCCACTCGCACGGGCTCCGGCAGCCAGAGCCCTTCCTCCACTTCCCCCTCCTCTCCCCTGCAACTTGACACCACTCCCCTCCTCTCCCTCCCTCCCCCCGCCCTGCATTCACAGATCGCCGGCCATCCTCGGCCTCCAGCAGTCTGGAGCTCCGACCCTGCTCCCCTCCCCTGCTGCCGGGCGCGCTGCTCTGCAGCACAGTAAGGGGGCCGGGGGTCAGAGAAGCGGCAGGGAGGTTCTGCGGGGGGGGGGTAGTCAAGAGACAGGGAGCAGGGTTGGATGGGTCAGGAGTTCAGGGGGGGGCTGTCTGGGGGTTGGGGGGTGTAAGGTTTTGGGCAGTCAGAGTACAGGTGTGGGGGTCTCAGGAGGGGGCAGTTAGGGGACAAGGCACAGGGAAGCTTAGGTAGGGGGTGGGGTTCTGGAGGGCAGTTAGCAGCAGGGGTCCCAGGAGGGGGCAGTCAGGGGACAAGGAGCGAGGGGGGTGTTTGGGAGTTCTGGGGGGGGCGGTCAGGGGGCAGGAGTGGGGAGAGGGATCAGAGCAGTCAGGGGACAGGGAGCAGAGAAGTTTAGATGGGTCGGGAGTTTTGTGGAGGGGGGGGCTGTCAGGGGGTGGGGAGTGGTTGGATGGGGCGTGGGAGTTCCAGGGGTCTGTCTGGGGGTGGGGGGGTGGATAAGGGTTGGGGCAGTCAGGGGACAGGTAGGGAGTAGAGTCCTAGGGGGCCAGTTAGGATGTGGGGAAGGTCTCAGGAGGGGGCAGTCAGGGGACAAGGAGCAGGGAGGCTTAGGTAGGGGGTGGAGTCCTGGGGGCAGTTAGGGGCAGGGGTCCCAGGAGGGGGCAGTCAGGGGACAAGGCGTGGGGGGGAGGGTTGGGGGTTCTGAGGGGGCAGGAAGTGGGAGGGAGTGGAAGGGGCAGGGGCGGGGCTAGGACAGGGGCGGGGCTAGGGCGGGGCTCCTCCCATCCTCTTTTTTGATTGTTGAAATATGGTAACCCTATGTTCCAGTATTGGAGTGTTCTGTACTTTAACTTTGCTAGGTGAATATATATTTATGCAACATCAGCCCTTTTCCTGACAGTTTCTGTGAGCAGGGTCTGCCTCTGGCTCACAGCTTAGCTTTGCTTTATGTTAGCAAAGTCTTGACCATTACTTTAGTCTAGGCCTCAGGCCTCGTACTGGGCCTCTGATACCAAGGTTTATATCTCAGGGCCTCCTCTTACTACATTCGCCCACTTTTTGTCCTTTTACGGGGAGGATGTTTACCCATCGACCCGGAAAAGCATAATGCATGGACTGAGGATAACCCAGTGGGCTAAACGCTGTTATGTGGTTACCTTCTTTTACCATCCATACACTTATGCCCCATCCGTCTGTTTAGTCTGCACATTCCCTCGTAAGACTGGCAGACAGATTTTATTATCCAATTATTTTTTAGTCCCTTATGGCGGGCCTGGGAATGTTAGGCCCGGGACCATGACTGAGGAATGTAGTATTATGATTGAGCCTTAGAGGCACTCCCAAATAATTAATATATATGAATTATATGGATATGGCATATATATTTGTAGTGTGTATGGGCATATATGTATAGTATGTATGTGTACATATGACACCACCTTATATCCAAGCATAACCATGTTTTTCCAGTCCAGTGTTGTACTCTGGTCCTTTTACTTTGGTGACACAGATAGAAACACCCTCCTATTAGGGCAATTCCAGTTATCACCTGTCTCATCATTAATAGTAGGCTGAGTGTTTTGAAATACTGGATAGGGATTGTGATGGTGTGTCCCACAGTGCTATGTATATGAGAAGAAAAACAGAAATTTGGAGTAGTGACACCACCACTGAGGCCTTTATATATAAATATATTGTAATTAGTTACTACACCGTACTGTCCATTCATGTTATAGGTTACCCTTACTGCTAGTTGTCACCCTCTGGTTAGCTTCACCGGGCAGGAAATAGAAGGGGCTAGCTTCTCTGTTCCATTGGTTGCACGGCTCTGCAATACACAAGTAGTTGACATAGATCCAGTTGTTTCTTATGGATGCTGTCTTCCAGATAACCTACTGAATAGACAGTAACCAATTTATCAAATAGTGCTGTGTCAGGATGTAGTATTGGTACCCAGACACTGAACAAGATTGTTTTGAATAACATGTGCCTCAGTTAGGATGCAGTGTCACTGACTCAAATTATGACTGGTACTAACAGGCAATTTGTTTACCCAATTTGTAGTTACTGTGTAACTTTTTGTTTACCACTTTGTTTTTTCCTTGCCTTCATGTTGTTTGCTGCCATTTGTTTGTTAATTTTTACCTGTGTGTTGGTTAAACAGTTTAGCAAGGTTATGCACATTGTAAGTATAGTACAGCAATAATACAATACAGCAATAAGACAACAGTACAACAATAATACAGTTGTTTTTACATAGTAACCAAGTTGAAATTAAATGATGGCTTATTCTGGTCCAGCTAGTGGTTGTTAGCTGATTGAACAATTAAGTTAACATATATGGTAGATAGAGATGTGTTTAACCAGTCTCTTATTTATAAATCATGTCATTGTTCTGTTCTTGATGCTTGGGGGTTTCTTCACTGTATACTGATATCATTTGGTATTTTTGTGGCATGATGTCTTTTGGTGTCTTTAGTCTGTGGGATGCAACTTAAACAACTTTTGTTAGTTAACAAAAACTTTACTGTTTTTGTTTGGTTTTGTTTTTAGTAACCCAAACTTAATACACAGTTTAACTTAGTTTGTTTACAATGTAATAAGAGCAAGGTAATAGGGACCGAGCCTTTTATAACACAAGCTATACTTTTGCAATTGTTGTATAGACATTCATTTTCATTTGAAGTGGGAAGGCAGGAATGGGCCCCCACTATGTATCCCACCAGCTGGCAGTGAGCAGGGGCTCCTGCACTCTTTCAAGAGGCCACATGCTGGTATTAACACCTGAATGAGATGTAGAACAGTGGTTCTCAAGCAGGGGTCTGTGGCCCCCCAGGGGAGGGGCATGAGCATGTTCTAGGTAGGGCCACCACACAATCACTGGGGCCCAGGGCAGAAAGCTGAAGCCCCAGTACAGGGGATTGAAGGCCAGGCCCTGAGCCCTGCCAGCCAAGGCTGATGCCGAAGCCTGAACAATGTAGCTTCATGGAGGCCAGGGTCAGCTCCAGGCACCAGCACAGCAAGCATGTGCCTGGGACAGCACCTAAAGAGCAGTATTCTGTCCATTCTTGGGGTGGCAGAGTCCAGGCAGTTTTTTGGGAGGGGGCATGCTTCAGCAGTTCAGCTGGCTGTCTGAGCAGTTCTCCCCCTGGTCTGCTTTGGCAGTTTGGGTGGCAGCAGTCCAACCGGTTTTTTGCTTGGGGCAGCAAAAATGGTAGAGCCAGCCCTGGTAGGGGTCCCTGTAGCACAAGGCCCCAGATGATTGACCTGCTTGCTCCCCCCCAACTCCAGTCCTGGCTTTCATGTGCAGAAAAGCGGTTACTATGACACAGGTGGCCCGTGGAGGTTTTTATAGCATATTGAGAACCCATGAGGTAGAAGGTAGTCCCCACCTCCCACAGCAGTTGGTTCAGTCAGACTTC
This sequence comes from Chrysemys picta bellii, assembly GCF_011386835.1. Lineage (NCBI taxonomy): Eukaryota > Metazoa > Chordata > Testudines > Emydidae > Chrysemys > Chrysemys picta. The sequence goes on along the minus strand of NC_088811.1, from coordinate 7,443,580 downwards.
GTTATGGTTCCTCTGCCGTTGGAACTCTGGCACGAGAAGTAGGGAAAAAAAATAAAGTGAAAACTTGAGCTAGGTCCCTGGTCATGGGATCTGTATCTTAAACCAGCTGGCAAGCTCAGATGGGGGCAGGTTTTGAAGAATAGCTACTGTCCAGGAAGAGACAGCTCAGCTTTGGCCCTTCTCCAGATTGCTATTAAAAATCACAACTCAGAGAGGAAGCTATTCTTCAGCCCACCATTAAAATAACTAGGCAGCTTGACTTAAGAGATTAGTCCTTCAGCAAGTACAGTTTCTAAAAAGAGCAACTTTTTAAAATACTTCATAGTTCCTGCAATAAAAAAAAAAAAAAATCTTTGTTTCCACCCTTACTTCAGTCAGTATTCAGAGATCTCTGCTCTATCCCAGCTAGAGGTAACATTTTGTACCCAAGAATCAGTGGCTCTCCATGGTTTGGGCACTACCGGTGAATGGAGCCAGCCTCTAACAGCCGCCCTCAAGTGGCACTGGACAGAACAATGCCTTTCAAATGGAATTTTGATCTCACACACCTTGAGCCTCCTAAGTTAGGTCCAGTAGAAAGCCTCTGAAGTAGTTCAGTAAATAAGTGGTTTTGGCTTAAAACAAAAGCAGCTTTTATTGAAGACAAGTTAGGAGTCAAACATACAAACTTCACCCCTGCATGGACCAGGGGATTGGTCACACAGCAAGGAAGGAAACAAGTGTCTTGTGCCATGACCATAGGGACACTTCTCCAGAAGTGCAGTGACCAGGGTTAAAGCTTCAGTCTTTACCCACCTGAACAGCCTTGACCTGCTAGACTGATTTACAGTACAAGAGTTACCAGAGTGGTTCAGCCTGCAGGAGCCACCCAGACATGTCCCTCCAACTTGGAGCAGGGACCATAGCAACCCCTTTATCTGATGTAAACAGGCCCAACTCCACTGAATGGAGTGTCTCACCTGCAACTCTCACCCATAAGAGTAGGTATTTTTACTGCTTTGGTTTTGGAATCCAATAGGAATAATCCCCACCCCTGTAGCTGTAGTTTTGGTAAATTGGAGTGTTTGCTAAAAGGTATTGTTCCCCATGTCCTGTTTCCTTCTCAGGGTTTGCAGAGGTTATTTGAACAGCAGAGCAAAAAACTTCCAAATATCTGTACATGTTGGATAACAGATTTTTTTGTTAATATACTAGTTGAAATAGTCAAAGAGATCTAGACAAAGACATTGCCAACCAAGATTTAACTTCTGGCACTACTCTCATCCTGTAGTCCATGGTGTGTGTTACCATGGTAGTGTTCCCCCTTGCCCATCTAGGAAGGAGCCGTTGTCTTTTTCGCTGAGATTAGCCAGAACTGAGAGGATACCTGGGATAGCTTCTTGTATCTGCAAGGGAGCCTAGGAGGATCAAGATTAAAAAATTAGGAGTATCCTTAGGAAAAGGCAAGCAATAGAATTCTACCTATGGGTATGCAAGAGCTTCCTTAATGTTGCACTTAATATAGTTTCCTAGCTAATGAGATGTGTTAAGGCAACTGGCTCTTCAAGGCCTTCAGCAGTTACAATTAGTGGATTGCAAGAGTGAACTAGAGAGCCAGTATATTTTAAGGTGTTGAGATGCAAGGTTGGTCCTCCTTAAAAAAAAAAAATAATAAAGAGTGTCTGAATGTCACTAACCATGTCTCCTCCCATATCAGTTTGAATCCAGCCTGGGTGCAGAGAAATACAAAGGATTCCATCCACTTTCAAGTCTGCAGCAAGACACCTGGTGATCATATTCAGTGCAGTCTAGAAGAGTGAACATGGTATCAGTAGGTCAGTTTCACATATCAACTTTGAGGTCTGGAAGGAAGGCCACCCAATTAGTACCTTGCTTCCCCACTCGATGCATCAGGGAGCTGTAGAAAGGTCACATCCAGAAGATGTACTTCAGACACTGGACTTCAATCTCCTCTCTTAGAAGATGCCAATCAAAGAGCAGGTCAAAAGTCAATGGAGCTATTTTGGTGCAAGTGAGAGGAGAATGAAGGGGCAATCTTTTGGTCAAGTTCTGATGGATCTGGAAGTGCAGTTTGACACTCACATGGAAGAGTCTTGTAAATATTCTTAGTTCAAAGGTTCCAAAAGGCTGTATCTATATATTCACAGCTCCCCATATAAATACAGCCTTTCAGAACCCTTGAACTAAGAATATTTACAAGACTGTTCCATCCAAGCATTTAAGACCAAAAAGAGAAAGAAAAGGTAATCTCTTCCTTTCCCCCCCACCCCAGCCTACAGGACAACTTGATGGAATTTAATGGAGCCACTTGGTTTGTGCAGTCATGGTTGTATTTGAGTGTCTGAAGAAACAGATGTTCTATTTAGTGCCTAAGCAGCAAGGTCCTAGAACCTTAGGAGTTGAGAAGGGGGTGTTGTTGCAGGAGGGCGAGGAAGGAGGAGGAAGAATGTCTGCCATAAGGGACATATGTCATTTAACCCAAGCAGCCAGGATTCTGTTAAATCCATCCTTGGCTAACAGCAACGAATACCAGATCACAGTCCCTGGATGTGTAGATGTTAAAAACCCACATTCACGTTGGCACTAATCACGGTGCGACTGCCACTCCTTGCAATCCATTTAATGTTTACCCTATTGACCACCTTGCTGAGGTTAGACAGAAGCCTTGCACTATGGCCAGTAGGTACATCATAGGTCTAGGGAGATCCCCTAAGAATGCTGGGTGCATTTAGAAGGGACTATTGACAAGGCACTTACCTGGATTGTATAGTGGTTAGTTAAGGACAGCATGTTCTGTATTCCTGATAGATAAGTTTGTGGTAGAAGGTAGTCCTCCTTTCTGCACAAAGCTCCAACAGCTCTCTACTCTTATTTTATATTGACTAGCAAGTCTTTACCTAGTAAAGTCATCTTATACAGCATATAATGAACCCCTATTTCCAAATTAGTTACCAGTTTAGGATCCCCTTTAGCTCAGAGCATTGCCTGGTTTCAATTGAGCACAGCTTTGGAAAAACACCCACCTTTGCTATTCTATAGGGATAGACTTTGAGGAACATCTCATTTGCCTGGACCAGTTGCATGGAGGCAGCAACAGATGACATATTGATAATGGCTGCTCGGTGACAACCCATACCAGTACTCAACTGGGCTGCCTTCCTCAGAAGGGGAAGAAAGGCCTGTAAGAGAAAGTTCATTTCATTTCAACTTAAATTTCAGTCTCAGCCTGACCAAGACCAATTTGGGTTTAAACACTCCGTTCTATTAAGAGCCGAGCTCAATACAGCCATGACAACTGTATGCTACTATCTGACTTGCAGTGACATTAACACACTAGTAGACCCTCTACAGAGCTAGCCAATGATTTATGCTGACTTTAGAACCACCACAGACCTATCACCCACATGAAGCAAGCAGCTTCTCGATTTAATCCTTTCATTATTTACAGACCGAGTCTGCTCAGGACCTGGCACTATGAACCCCTGAAGAGACACGAAGTATTCTTGTCACACAAGATGGAGATTTGCATACTACAGAAAAAGGCTAGAAGCTAGCTTTGAGGAGTCCACCATGTACTGTTCATTGCTCAAACCAGAGGGCACAGTCAAACTATGTGGGGTGTGAAACCCCACATACTGGGCTAGGGTTGAGACTGGCCTACTTGCTGACTCTCAAAGCTCTTAAACTATTCTGGAGAGAGGTCAGTTAGACATTAGCCAGTGTAGCCTGACCCAAAATTGGGTAAATATAATTGTAACTTGAGGATTAACAGATTCTTGTCCCAAGATGAGGCCCAGTAAGATTATTGTAAAAATCATCATAATTTGGGAACCCTGATATGCACAGGTGCAACACTCACTATAGGAACGCTTTCTATATATAAATATGATTTATGAATTATTTAGCAAAGATTATAAACACAAACTTAAAGCAGATAGAGATAATACAGAAAGTACATTTGGACGTTCATCCTTATACCCTCATCTTTCATACTTAACCATTATCTTTATCACCTTCATAGTCCTCACCTTCCCCAGTAGCCATCATTCCGGCCCCTCCCATGATCTACATTTCTCCAACCTCCCTGCTGCCCCTGGGATGTTACTTTTAATAGTAGGTTACTGATGCTACCATGACCAATTAGGGTGACCAGATGTCCCAATAAAAATCAGGACTGTCCCAATATCCAGCTGTCTGTCCCGCATCCCAACAGATGTGTGGTCAGGACGTCATTTTTCCTGATATTTGGCTTCGGCAGCACTCCAGCTTTTTTTTTGTGCTTCGGCGGCAGTGTCCCAATATTTTGTTCTGGTCACCCTATGACCAATGCATATTCAATAGAGGTCCTTATTTGTATTTCCTCCCTTTAAGGTATCCATTTTCTATAGGTTAGTATATGTATGATGTTACCCTATTAGCATACATGTTAATTTGCTCTCATGGCAGCTTTGCAGTCAGAGGTTCTGTCCAGAACTTTCCAGATGCTGGTGTCAGCTGTGTTCTGTGGGTGGTGGAGGTCAGTATTCTGGACAAAATTCCCACTCTGGCATACCACTTTCAGTTCCCTAGAACTTAGTTTATCTATGCTAAGGGTTATAGGCCTCAAGCCTCACACGATCTACTAAAGCCAAATCTTACAGGATAAAAGCCTGTAGGTTCCTTGCATTACTACTAACTATAATAAAGCAGAACAAAGCAATGACTAATACAGGTAAGCTGGCCCACACCAGTGACCATGCAGTTAAGCATTAGCTTGTCTCTGGAAGTCTCACCAGGCTTGTACAATGTAAAAGGCATAGATGGGGCTCATGAAGACTTATATGGGCAGTACACAAAGTACAGAGCCTTTTTAGTCTCTTTCCCAAAGTAAACCCATGTCCCGGTCTTACCTTCGTGACCATCAACTGAGCGACTGTGTTGGTTTCATAAATGGTGAGCATGGTTTCAGCCGTGACTTCTTCCAGGGAAGCAACCACATTGATACCAGCATTGTTAATTAGGCAGTTCAGCCCTTTGTCTCCTAAGATCTCTTCCACTTCCTGGACTACTTTCTTTATGCTGTTTTCACAGACTACATCTGCCACAGAGAGGAAAGGAAACACCAGCAATGAAGTGGATTCTGTAGGACAGTGATAGTCTGTGTACCCAGTATGGGCTGCAAATGCAAAGCCAGTGCTTCAGGATGTGTAGGAAATACGCTTGGTGGAAATTTAAGTCCCACTGAAACAAGCATGGCCAGAACATTTAAGCAAGAGGAATGTTCTGTGGTCCATGTTGTCCCACGTGCCTTCCCTTTAAAGGAGGGAAATAAGGGCTTCCTCACCCCAGCCTGATACACATCTGGTTGTGCCTGGCCTGTTCTCTTGCTTGACTTAGCTCAGTTTTTCCTTCATGCCCAGAAGGGGCTGAGTGCACCACAATTTCAGGTTTGTCGCATCAAAATCAGGGTACGAAGAGGCTGCATGATCTCAATCCAGCACCAGGACTGGTACAGTGTGATCCAATACAAGCTAAAGGAGAGAGAAGGACCTGAGAGTTTGGGTGTCCCCCCCCTCCCAAGCCATTCCACATAGAGATGAGAGCCAGACAAAGTGTGGCTCCAAACTGAGGTTGAATGTGGAGTTTTGCCTCAGTCCCCCTCTAGTGAGGGACTGACAATTAGTTGGGGGGTGGGGAGGGAAAAGAAGAGTTCTTTTCAATAGGCAGTAGTCAGGTGTCAACATTGATCTCTGAAACAGTGAGTTTCAGTTAAATGTATACCCCCTGTCACAGACAAGTCAACAAACCCTGAAAGCCAAGTATTAGCATGGACCATTTCTCAAACACTAGAAGGAACCAGACTGTCTCACAAGCGTTATAAGACATCTGTACAGTACCAGAGATCTGGGGAGCGGCTTTAAGTTATTAGTGAAGAGACGCAACTTCGGATCTTCCACTCCCATGTCTCAAAAGCAACCCAACCTGGCTCTGGTAGCACGTGCTCTGGTTTGTTACGAGGCCCTTTCACTCACCAAGCTGGAGTAGTTTGATGTTGCTATACTGCGTGCTGAGCTGCTGGAGTTCCTAGAAACAGAAGGAAAAGCTGAGTTGTGGTCTCGTCTGCCTGTGGTTACGGCTCAGTTTTCAGGAGTGCGGAGCACTCCGGTCTAGTTAGCTTCCAGAGGAGTGAGGTGCTGGCCATCTCTGAGAAGTCAAGCTCTTACTGACTCACTTAGTAAAGCCACTAGCAGCCTCACACCATGAAGGCACCCTGCTTACGTTCTCCATTGGGCTAGCATGCAGGGCATGCATGCAGCCAGTCTAGCCATCAGATGAACACGACTGGTGAGCCCATCCTGCGATGGGCTTCTGATAGCAGGATAACAGGACATATTGCATGCAGTTGCTGGACAGACATTACACTGCTTCCCACTCAGAGGGTCAGAGAGTGTTTAGTCATTGAAGCTTCAGGCACCTCTGTTCTGGCAGCAGCACAGAAGAGCAGCACTAGTTTAAGGAAGGAGCATTTGATATTTGAGAACATAAGGGCAATCACTGGGAAGTTTTAGTATGCAAGACTCAAGACAATTTTTCAGTTCCATGCACTACAGTTAAGTTGTTCTCCGCAAGACATTCATAGTGAAATTGAAGACTGAAGTTTAACTGTCCAATGAAGTGGGCTGTAGCCCACGAAAGCTTATGCTCAAATAAATTTGTTAGTCTCTAAGGTGCCACAAGTACTCCTGTTCATTTTTTTTAGGGAAACAAGGAGTCACTAACTTTTAGCAGGAACACAATTGCAATGGTAGCCTAGCTGCCACTAGACAGATTCAGGTTGATTATCCTGGGGGAACACTTCCCTTCTAGGCCACAAAGCAGGATGTAAATCTTAGCCAAATGAAACAGACAGGGTGGGTTCTTCTCAGTCTCATTCCAGAGACTGAATTCCCACAGGCAATTCTTATTCTCACCAGAGAGCCATCAGACACACTGAGTTGCTGCCATCTGATGGTGTTTGGTGGCCTGTGTTTTGGGTGACCAGACAGCAAGTGTGAAAAAATGGGGACAGGGGGTGCAGAGTAATTGGCACCTATATAAAAAAGCCCCACATATTGGGACTGGCCCTATAAAAATCAGGACAACTGGGCACCCTACTTGTGTTAAACAAGCTGGTCCTTGCTATCAGTCTGATTAGTGATTGAATCAAATAGATCTGACCCTCTTGTTGGCAGCCTCAGGATGGTGAGAGATGGAAAAAGCCATGGAGACTTCGGTTCCCCCCACTGACATCTTGAGGTGACCCTTGCAGATAAGGCACAAGGCTTGTCAGCTGGGAACCTTGCCTCAATATCCCTCTTGAAATGAGGAAGAGACTTGGGCCTTTGGTGTCATCCTGGCCCTTTTCACAGATGGTAAATTCCACATACTTTTGTGACCACTGGCTGTCACTGGGTTGTGTTTATTTTAACAAGTTCAAGTTAAGATACCATCAGCTGCACCTACTCCAGGGTCAGTTGTGACTCAGGCAAAGTCAGGAGCCAGGGTCAGTGGTGCTGGTCCCTCCACCCCACACTGAAATGTAACAAGTTACAAAACCTTCCAGAATGTAGCTTGTGTCTTAGACTTTGACATGACTCTCTCAGACAGACTGTGTCCCAGAAGAGATTACTCCTCATTTTGTTTAGTGGGTCCTGCTGGCTACAGAGTTCATCTGCCAAAGTTTAATATAAAAGAAACAGTCCGGTTTCCTAGTTTGCTACAGGATGCAGTGACCAAAGGGAACTGTTAAGCACCAGCATCTGCTATTGCAAAGTCAGAGTGAGAGCCCTCCAATGTCCCTCCCTTCACTTTTCTCTGGAGTTCTTCTAGTGAAGAATGTGCTATCACACAGGGACACTGCAGGAGAGGGGAGCAGAGTAGAAGGACTGTTTGAATGTGGGAACCTAGTTAGAGAGAAGTGTCCTATATTCAGAGTGGTCTGGAAGGATTATGGAGGTCTTCAAGTTGGGGATAGGAAGGGTAGAAAGGCAGATTATCCTTCTAGATCCCTCCACCCTTGCTGATTAGGGACCTTGCTAGCCAAGAACCATCTTGTGCAACAACTCACCAACTATGGTGCCTGATCGAGTCAGCAGACCCCTGGTTTATCCATAGGCTTAGAAGGATTAAATTTATTGACATTTATTATTTAAAAATAGAACTGTCACTGTGTCAAGACCAAGTGTTTCCATTAATTGAGGTTTACAGATAGGTAAAGAAAGAAATTGGCTGCTTGAGAATTTAAAACTCTGATTTGAGGATATTTTGTATCTTGACAACTTGTTTTGACAGTTACAAAGCTTTAACTTTGCGAATCTTGAGGTCTATCATTAAATAATTGTTGTATGACACCCTCCATTATTTCCCACAACCATGAAAGTTTAAATAGGTAAAAATAAGAAAAAGGTTTTTTAAGTATCTTCCATCAAAATAATAAAAAATTAAATTCTGCCAAGCCTATTTGCATGTGAGGGGCTGCCACTGGGACATTCTCTGTGCGGTTTCCTTAACTTTGAACCCCAGGTTGTGAGGAGGGTGGAAAAGAAGGCGTTCCAACAAGCCAAGAGCCATTCGCCTTCAGGGCATAGTTAACTGAACATTAACTGCTTGCTCCTGTTTTCCAGGACAGCACAAGTGTTTTGTTAATCCCGAATGGGTGAGCTGGAATGCAGGATTGATTTGGTCAGAGATCTGTAGCCATTTCTATTGCTCATGTGCATAGGGCAATGGGCAGGTAATTAAAAAAATACACTGAACAGTACAGAAAGTGGGGTATTGTACTCCACAGAGAAGGGGTAATAGACAGCCTGCAGGCTCTCTGACCCTCAGAAGGCCATTTGCTATGCACACATGGTAGACAGCACCTAGGATTTATTCAGCACAAGTCAGTCTAAGCTGGCAGAGACTCACATGCAGAAGCCTTCAACTGTTCTCTGTTATCCCAGGGGTCAGCAAGGTACAGGAAAGAAAGACATTTGCTGCCTTCTGTAGTTGGGAGGATTGGGTGGAGGGATCCAGTGTGTTCCCAGGTCACTGGAGGAGAAGTACCACTGGCTATATGCTGGCAGTTAGCCTACATAGAGGGGAGAGTTACAAGAAGATCAAGCAAAATATTTAAGTCCTCAAGACAGGCTTTTAAAAGCCATTGGTGGCTTCTTTCCCACCTTTCCAGGGGCATTCTGGTCAGGTCTCCTGTAATTGGATTTTTACAAATCCAGATCAGAGAGACCTCCCCAGACATGTCCACAGAGTTCATCATCCATCTCAGGAGAGGACACTAGGATCAGACCATTCTAATCTGGTAGCTTTTTTACATCCACTTTTCACTGGTAGGGCTACACAAGGTGCAGAACCGTGGAGAATCAGGCCCTAGGTGGTTCAAAGAGTGCCTGAACTGAGTAAATGTGACTTTTCCCATACATCTACTCCATGGGAACAAAGAAATCACTTAAACCTGGCTATAAATGGGAACCATGTGAAGTAAAAAAGCCTTTAGAGGGGCAGGCTCCAACATCTTGCTGGTGGAAGCTTTGAACACTTAAAGCTCCTGCTTTACTAAAATAAGTGGAGCTACGTGATATGTGAGTGGGGAGTGAGGAAGAGGCGATAATGAATAACATTGCTTTGCTGCTCACACGTGCTTGGTAAGAGCTCATATTTGGCATTCAGAAAGTTAACACCCGTACTGTTGCCAAGCCACAATTTTATTGTGAGTTTTGCCAAGTTCAGCGTTTAAGGCCCCAGCTGCTGAAGTCAAGAGAATCTCTCCTTTCATTGGAAAAGAGTTTCTCGCTCTCAGGGCTGCAGGAAAAGAGCTCAGCCAAGACACCTTGCAGGCTCTGCCGTGCCATCTACCTTCTAATTCAAAAGAAGTTTTCAAAGTCTTGTGATTTTCAGGAGCCCCACTCAGGATTTTTGAATGCTTAGGGTAGGCAATATTGTTCTCTTAATTTCTGTAGCGTGCAACTTCTGTTTTCCCCTCCTCCATAGGGTTTCAGAAGCCACCTTTTAGCAACACCTCTGGCTAGGGGGAAGGAGTGTTAATTTCAAGCCAGCTGCAGAGAAGATTTATATTGATGTAATGCTCAGAGCATTGTGCTTCAAGTGGTGGCCTGCATGCCAGAGCCATCCAGTCTGCAAGGACCTTCCATGTGGCCCACTGCCTGGTGTCAGCTGTTCCTTCCTGCCTCCTAGGAAGGAGCAGCTAACCAAAACTGCTCAGAAGCAGTACAGATCTCCTTCCCCGCTCTCCATCCCTGTGCCCAAAGTCACACAGGAAATCTGGGGGTAAAGCCAGGAATTGAAGCCCCATCTCTCAAGTTAATACCCTAACTAGTAGACCAGCCCCCTCAAAAGGGCAGAAGAACAGCCATCCTGGGTCAGACCAAAGGTCCATCTACCCCAGTATTCTGTCTTCATATAGTGGCCAATGCCAGGTGCCCCAGAGGAAATGAACAGGTAATCAAGTGATCCATTCCCTGTCACTCATTCCCAGCTTCTGGCAAACAGAGGCTAGGGACACCATTCCTGCCCGTCTTGGCTAATAGCTATTGATGGACCCTATCCTCCATGAATTTATCTAGTTCTTTTTGAACCCTGTTATAATCTTGGCCTTCACAACATCCTCTGGCAAAGAGTTTCACAGGTTAACTATTCTGTGAAGTATTTATTTTTAAACCTGCTGCCTATTAATTTCATTTGGTGCCCCCCTAGTTCTTGTGTTATGAGAAGTAATAACACTTCCTTATTTACTTTCTCCACACTCGTCATGATTTTGTAGATCTCCATCATATTCCCCCACTTCCCCTTAGCCGTCTCTTTTCCAAACTGAAGAGTCCCAGTCTCATTAATCTCTCCTCATATGGAAGCGGTTCCATACCCCCAATCAGTATGGTGACCACATCTGCATGCAGTATTCAAGATGTAGGCATACTATGGATTTATAGAGAGGCAATATAATATTTTCATCTTATTATCTATCCCTTTCTTAAATGACTCCCAACATTCTGTTCACTGTTTTGACTGCCGCTGCACAGTGAGCAGATGTTTTCAGAGAACTATCCACAATGACACCAAGATCTCCTTCTTGAGTAGAGACAGCTCATTTCGACCCCAACATTTTATATGCAGGAAGGCACACACCAGACATTCTCCAAAGTCAGCCAAGGGCAGAATTTGACCTTGTAATTAGCAGGCAGGCCGTGGGTTCAAGGACTTATTCCAAAAGGCAAGGGCAGACCAAAGAGATGCACTGAAGTTATTCACCAGGATGGTTCCCCCTTTCTGTGAAAACAGGGTGGGCCACAAATTATTACCCCACTTGCAAGTTAGATACCTCAAAGCTATGATTCGCAATCACTTGCAACAAATGAAGTCTGGAGAGTGCCTGGACAAAGAAGTCAAGTCTAGACCCACAACATTGTAATAGGAATGCAGATTGAAAGGGGGCAGGGGAATCTAATGAATTGGCTGAGAAGATTTCAAGAATATAGATTTAAGTCTACAAATGAATCCATTTGGGTAGTGATAAGTGAGCTGATCCCAACCTGAAGGAAAGAAGGATTAAAAAAACTACACACCACAACACACACCACTCTGACATGAAGTAAGACTGAAATACACCAAGGCAATGATCTCCTTTTCTAGCTGAACAAAAAACCCATCAGACAAAAGGCAAGGGAATCAATGAAGCAGTGCACCAGAAAAGTTCCAGGAGGTGGCTTTCAGGAATCAGGGGGAGTTAGAGTCAGGGATTTACCTATCCAGCATTGAATGAATGAGGGAACAGGGTTAGTGGCTTTGAGGGAGGTTTAAGATGTGGCAGCTGTGTAAGTAGACTGCTTTCCAGATGTGCCTTCCAGCTAAGAAAGGAGGTCTGTCTTCAGCTCTGCAATATACAAGAGCCATCTGAAGGGTAGCAGTCCTTGTTAATTTCATTTAAAATCTTGTGTCCTTGAAAGGTGGGGAGTTACCAGCGCTAATCAGGTCAGTAGCTCCCCAGGGCATAAACAGGAGCTTTTGTATGATCCTGCCCCACCTCAGAGTTAGATATCAAGCAGGAATTTTTTTTTTTTAAATACCTTAGGGAGACTAGCCAGTTTCCCGGCAGGTTGAAAGTTTGAAATAGGTCTTGTGCTGCACCAAGGAATCAGCAAACACTGAAGTTTTTCCCAGCCAGGGACTGATCCTTGGATTTCACCCTGAGCCACACCAGGGGTACTGGGACAATTTGTCTAGTGGGGGGGGGGCATACTAAGAGCCATTGACCCAAACTGTAAACCCTGGATATGATGGAAACAGCTTCAAACCAGGGGGTGCAGCAGCCCCCCCCCCCCCACCCCTAGGTCCAGCCCTATGGCCCAGGACTGCCTCCCTCACCACCCTGGGCTGCAGAAGCCTCCTGTGCACATGAGCAAACACCCCCGGTACAGGGGTGGCAGGTTTGTAGAAATTTTGGTGGTGGCCAGAACCCGCTCCCCCCCCAAACTCCCCCCCCACCTGCCTAAGGCTCTGGGAGGGAGTTTGGGTGGTGGGAGGAGGTCTGGGGTGCAGGCTCTGGGAGGGAGTCTGGGGTGCAGGCTCTGGGAGGGAGTCTGGGGTGCAGGCTCTGGGAGGGAGTCTGGGGTGCAGGCTCTGGGGTGGGAATGCAGGAGTGGGTGAGAGGTGCAGGCTCTGGGACAGTTTGGGTGTAGGCTCTGGGCTGGGGCAAGGAGTGTGGGTGTAGGAGGGAGTGCAGAGGACTGGGGTGCAGGCATGCAGGCTCTGGAAGGGAGTTTGGGGATGGGAGGGGGTGCAGAGGATGAGGGGTCTGGGAGGGGGCTCAGGACTAGGGCAGAGGATTAGGGTGTGAGGGGTTTGGGACGTTGGAGAGGCTCAGGGCTAGGGCAGAGGAAGGGCAGCCGGTGTATCACCACAAAGTGCTCTCGCACCGGCCCTGCCATTAGGGGCTGAGGGCACTAGGACCCTGCAGCAGCAGTTGATGCCGGGAGCTGGCAGAGCACAGACAACGTGCACTGCGGGCTCCGGGCCGGGGGACACTCACGGGAGGGACGGGGCCGGGGGAGCGCCCGGCCCACGGGCCCATACAACTTGCACCCCTGCCCGGCACAGGCCAGGAGAGCCGGCCGGGGGTCGGTTCTCGGCAGGGCCCCTCCCGTTTTACCTGCGCCTTCTCCGGGTAGCGGCACGTGGCGATCACCCAGTCCGGAGCGGGGTTCGCGGCCGCCAGCCCCCGCGCCAGCCCCAGCCCGATGCCCCGGCTGCAGCCGGTGATGAGCACGGAGCGGCACCGCTGCTGGGCCATGCTGGGGCTGGACACCGCTGAGCCGGGCCGGCCGCGGACGGGGCGGCTTTTAACCCAGCCCGGGGGGGCGGGACCGGGGCCTCGCCTTGCCCCACCCCCACCGGGCCCCACCCCCTAGCTGCTCCCCTCCCGGGCCCCGTCCCTCACCCCCACCGGCTGCTCGTCCCGTCCCGTGCCCCCAGTCCCATCCTAGGGTCCCCTCCCGCTCCCTGCCCCGGGGACCTCGCCCGCTCCCTGCCCCCGGATCGCCTCCCAGGGTCCCACCCCACCCATCCCAATGCCCATCCCCCTCCCAGGGTCCCACCCCACCCATCCCAATGCCCATCCCCCTCCCAGGGTCCCACCCCACTCATCCCAATCCCATCCCCCTCCCACGGTCCCCCCTCACTCATCCCAATCCCAGCCCCCTCCCACGGTCCCACCCCCCGCCCCACCCATCCCAATCCTCCCAGCCCCCTCCCAGTTTCCCCCCAATCCCATCCTCCTCTCAGGGTCCCATCCCACCTATCCCAATCCCCATCCCCATCCCCCTCCCACGGTCCTCCCCTCACCCATCCCAATCCTCCCATCCCCCTCCCAGGGTCCCACCCCACCCCACTTCTTCCCCAGTCCCCCCTGAAATTCCCCACCCACTGCCTTCTCTCTCCTTTCAGCCCTTCATCCCATCCCACACCCTCTGCAGGGCCCCCCATCCCATTTGCACCCTATCCTGCTTTGCAAGCTGCGCTTCCCTCCCCTCCCTCCCCAGGGCCCTTATCCCATCCTGCCCCCCTCCACAGGCCTTCCCCTCCGGTAAGTGGAGTGAGATGAGGGCTTGACAGCTCACCATCATTCTAATGTCTCCATAGAGAGCGCCCCCCCCCCCCCCGAACTGCCATTTCTCTGCTGTCCTTTCGCCCTTTCCAGGGGGTGCCCCTGGGCTGAGAGCGCTTGGTCAAATGTAAAAGTCTCAGGCTGAAAGTAAAGAAAAGATCAATTCCCAACACATGTGCTGCAGCTGCAGCTAGTAAAACACATTCCTCAGCATGAAGCCGTTGGTTTGGTTTGGGGGCCACTGTAACCGAAAAGGAGCCCCCTGGGCAATGCAATCAGAAATGAACAGCGGGGGGTGAGGGGGGTGTCTGTTGAAAAAACAAATGTGCTCAGGAATTGATTAGATTTCCATAGAGGAAGAAGAACTTTTTTTCCCCTTCCCCACCATGGAAAGCTTTCTCTCCCTCTCTCTGCTTCTCTTGTAGGGTAACCGACCCCCCTCTTTGTGATGGGCTGAGGAGTCCGGCTGCCAAGTGGGTAAGTGGTGAACCCATTCAGCAGTAGTATTTATATTACAGTAGCAATTAAAGGCCCCAGCCAAGCAGAGGGCCCCGTGAAGCTACCTTCCATTCCCTACGCACCCCTCGTCCTCCAGTGATGTAGGTCAGTATTAGTCTCCTCATTTTATAGATGGGGAAACTGAGGTGCAAAGAGCTTAAATAACTTGCCTGCATTCTCTGTGAGGTGGAGCTGAAATAGATCCCAGGAGTTCTGACTTTAGCACCCTGCTTTGCACCCACCCGTTCTTGGTTGGTTTCTTTGTTATTTCTGCTTAAGAGAAACCACGCGGAGAGCTCTAACTAATCTTTGGGATCTGGAAATCTTCATCACTGCTGGCCAGCCCGAGAGAAGGATTGATATTAATGTATTCATCCCAAGATGATCTTCCACCTATACTGGGGGGCGCTCAGAAGGCACTTGGGTCTGATTTCTCGTATTCAAGGCACCTCAACACAAGAAAGGGCTTGAGTAAAAACTGCACTGACTTTGGATCTGTCTCATGTAAAATGGCACATAGGTATGGTGGCCAGTTTATTCTTTCTCTGCTACGTCGTCTCTGCATGCAATATCAGAACCATTTCAAGGCTCCCATCTTCCCACTACTTGCTTGCAGGCCTTTCCAAATCAGTCAGAGAACATTCAGTGTCCGACATACCCATCTGATTTACTCTGTGTGAGCGAAAGGAGTCAGCTCCTGTCAAACTGTAGTACTGGGAATAGTTTCCATATTCCTGGAGGCAGCTACTGGTACTGTGGGTAAGTTTCAGGCCCTGCTTGAACAAAGCTCTGAAGCATGTGCTAACTTTAAGCAAAAAAAAAGGACAAGTTTGGGGAAGGAGAAGGTGCTTTCCAACAGGACAGATTGTGCAGGGGAAAGTACATTAGATTATGTGTATTAAATTGCGGTATTTTTAGAGTGTCACAAACCTACATGACACTTCATAAACATGCAGTCAGAGTGATAGCTAGCACTGAATAGCCCGTTTCATGGATACCTCTCAGAGCACTTTAGAAAGGTGGGAAAGCATTACTGGCCCCATTGTGCCGATGGGAAACAGGTGAAAGGTGAAGTGACTTGCCCAAGGGCATAGAGTGAGTCAGTGACAGAGATGGTAATAGACACCCTGCCCCCAGGTCCCTGATTTCCAGTGAGGTGCTCTATGCACTGGATCATACACCCTCATAAGACAGGTTACCTGCCCCAGAGGTTTATGGGGTTTTCAAATACTTTCAAGTTAATGTGTAATTAAAGACACAGGGCCAGATTCTCAGCGAGTATAAGTCAGCATAGCTCCACTGAAGTCAATGCAGCTGCACCAATTTTCGCCAGCTGAGAAGCTGGCCCCTAGCTCCCATGCAGAACATCAGCTCTCCCGGTCTAAGCTGGAGTTCGTGACTTGGTTCAGAGTATTCCCTGCTGAGTGTTGCTAGGCAGCCTCACCAGAAACAGGTGTTTCTGTTGTCCCTTTCCCAGGTGCTAACTAGCAACCTTATCCAGCTGCCTTTCTTCTTAGAACACAATCCAAAATTTAAACAAAAGGATTTATTTGGCAGAGTGTAAGATCAGGGAGTTGGGGGCAAAGGGTGGAGCCCATGTCTTTAGCCCACCATTTGAAGCCATTGGAGCTGTGCCATTTTACATGATCTGAGCCTCGGCCCCCTAATATTTATCAGTACATTTCTCATCCTGCAGCGGTGGCTGCATGTTGGTGGTGGATGAAATGGAATGCTGCCCATGTGCGTATTGGACATGAGCCAACTCGAGGGAAAGACACCCTTGGATTTGAACAGGCTTTGGGTCAAGTCTATAGGGCTGCCCTATACAGATGGATTAGTTGGGAGGGGCCACAAGAAATGTCCTCTCCTCCCAGTGTACTCACCGTAATCCATCTTTGTATAAATTATTATGCTCTCCATCCATTAAGACCGGGTTAACTAACTTTGCACTCAGTTTGTACAGCCATAGGTTTCCTCCCAACCACTAACCTTCCATGTCTACACTGGAATAAAAGACCTGCAGCATGGCTGTGGCTGGCCCAAGTCAGCTGACTCAGGCTTGCAAGACAGTGCTCTGGGACTATAACATTATAGTGTAGACATTCAGGCTAGGGCTGGACCCAGAGCTCTGAGACCCTGCCGGGTGGAGGGTCTCAACCCCCGGGCTCCGGGCCAAGCTCAAATGCC
Source organism: Chrysemys picta bellii (assembly GCF_011386835.1). NCBI lineage: Eukaryota > Metazoa > Chordata > Testudines > Emydidae > Chrysemys > Chrysemys picta. The sequence goes on along the minus strand of NC_088811.1, from coordinate 7,426,761 downwards.
TACACTGCTATAGTTAGTCCTGTAGCCTGAGCCCCACAAGCCGTCCGGAGTCAGCTGACTTGGGCCCTGACACCCAGTGCTGTGGGGTTTTTATTGAAGTGTAGACACACCCACAGTCACTCAGAGGCACGGGAGGATGGACAACAATCCTTGGACCCAAGGGCCAGCTGCTGGTTATGAATTCAAGTTCTGCTCTTGGCTGATTTCAGAGAATGTCTAATGTGTGCACTTCCGCATTCTTTGGAGAAGAAAAATGAGCTAGTGGTTAGGACATTGACGTGAAAGACCTGGGTTCAATTCCTGGCTCTAAGCCCAGACTTCCTGTGTGACCTTGGGCAAGTCACCTAGTCTCTGTGTGCCTCCGTTCCCTCACATGTACAACAGGGAGGATAGCGCTGGTCTGCCTCACAGGGGTGTCTTGAGGACCAATACATTGAAGAGCATGATGTGCTTATGGTAACAAGGTCACTGTGAGGACCATAGACAGACTGTAAGTTGATCCTCCATAATAGTACCCTCAGGGAGGGATTTTCAACTCTAGCATCCTTTCAGGGCTCTTGGTAGGCACATAATTTCCAAGGCTGCATCCGAATGTTGTCCATTGACATTTCTCTGTTGTCGTGTTGGCTCCCCACTGGCGAGATGACCTAGTGACTGAGTTGCAGGCACTCCCGCTTTGCTCAAGGTTCAGTGACTTTGGAAATAGCACTGCCTGGGGACTGAACGCCCTGGCAGTGATGGGTGATAGAGTTGCTTATCGAAGCTTGGCTCAGTCTTGCAGATAAGAGGTTGCTTTCATGCAGGGAGCTTTGGAACAAACACATATCCACCCATGCATAAAGGCAAGTGCTCACACACACACACAAACCTACAGCCTGGCCAATTTCAAGAGGTCCCAGACCATGAAAACAATCAAGCGTGTGTCTGATTATTGCTCTGACACACGAGAAAATTAATGGATGGGCTCAGCGTGCTTTGTTTAAGGTGGATTAGATTCTGCTGCTCCCTGCAAATGGAAGGGAGAGATTCCTCTTCCTGTGCAGCTGGAATGTGGTCTGAACCAGCAGCAAAGCAACAATGTGTACTGACACCTGCACCTTTCTCCTTACCAACCAAAGCCCTTGAAGGCACTATGTTCCAGTAGCATCTCTCTCCCTCTCTAATCCGTTTCACTAATGTGTTGATTTGGGAACAATACATGCTGTACATTAACAAAGGCATTTAGTGGCTTTGGAGGATTTTCGAGCAATCCCCTTCATGCTTAACATTTCTCAGTTGTCGTCTTTGTGTGTGTACTTTTTTCAGCCCTTGCTGTCTGGACATGCCATCGGTGTCAGACATAGTTGGAATTCTGCACCACTGTGTTGATTCAGCAGCAGTGCACGGCCGGCCAGCCATCCTCTGGGTGAATGTGTGTACTGGGATCTACATTCATGAAGGATACAGTCTTACAGATCTTTGCCACGCCTGCCACTCAAGTCGAAGGGTCGGAACATTTTCAGTGTACTGTATGCGGAACTATAAATAATACTATGCCTTCCCTCCTTAGGGGGGAGGGATAGCTCAGTGGTTTGAGCATTGGCCTGCTAAACCCAGGGTTGTGAGTTCAATCCTTGAGGGGGCCACTTAGGGATCTGGGGCAAAAATCAGCACTTGGTCCTGCTAGTGAAAGCAGGGGGCTGGACTCGATGACCTTTCAAGGTCCCTTCCAGTTCTAGGAGATGGGATATCTCCATTAATTATTTATTATTTTCCTCAAGTGCCTTTCAGTTGAGGATCACAAAGCCTCTTAGGCCTTGGCTACACTGGCGCTGTACAGCGCTGCAACTTGCCGCGCTCAGAGGTGTGAAAACGCCCCCCCCCTCGAGCGCCGCGACTGCAGCGCTGTAAAGTGCCAGTGTAATCAGCGCTTGCAGCGCTGCACGCTCCCTCGCAGCACTGCAAGCTACTCCCCTCGGAGAGGTGGAGTACAGACAGCGCTGCGAGAGAGCTCTCGCAGCGCTGGTGCCGCGACTACACTCGCTGTGAATTCCCAAGTGTAGCCAAGGCCTGAGAAATATTGACAAGTGCAGCCTCACAGCTTGCCTGTGAGGGTCAGTAAGTATTATCTGGAGGAAATGATACACAGAGAGATGGAGACACTTATCCAAGGCTACGTGGAGGCTCAATAGCATAGATTAGAATCCAGCTGTGAACACTCAGACCCTTGCGTTAGCTGCTAGGACAGCATGACTCCTCTATGGAGAGCGGTGCCTGAATCACGGACATTTTGCTTTACAGAGGTTTATACAGATGTTTTCTTTCATTTCAGATAAACCCAAAGCTTAAGCAAAATTCCATGGAACACCCACCTGCTTCCTCCACACTAGGGTGACCAGACAGCAAGTGTGAAAAATCGGGACAGGGGGTGGAGGGTAATAGGAGCCTATATAAGAAAAAGACCCAAAAATCAAGACCGTCCCTATAAAATCGGGACATCTGGTCACCCTAGGGTGACCGGACTGCAAGTGTGAAAAATCGGGACGGGGTGGGGGGTAATAGGCGCCTATATAAAAAAAAAGACCCCAAAATCAGGACTGTCCCTATAAAATCAGGACATCTGGTCACCCTACTCCACAGCTCAATTTCAACTCAGCAAAACCATGAGAAACAACAGCCTGCATTGGGCGTGGATGCAAAGCCATGAATTGTCCCTCTCAAAGAGTTCCCAAACCTTACTGAACCTTTCAGCAAATCTGGCCTGCTTCATGCTTTCAGAGAAAATGTGAAAGGAGGTGAGTTTCATGTGATTTCAGGGTCTGGCACGAGCATTTTATTGGCCAAATGGGCAACTGTCAACACATATCCACAGGCAGTTCGCTTTCATCGAAATCATTGGCAAAACTCCTATTGGCTTCAACGGGAACAGCATTTGGGCTATGCTGGATAATTTATGGGGCCCTCTAATCTTCATTTATACAGTAGGGCTGACATTTTCAAGGTTGCCTGAGAGATTTGGGCATCCAATTACCATTCAAATCAACGAGGATCAAGCATCCAGTTCCCTTCGGAGACTTTGAAAACCTCAGCCCATGTTATTCAGATCCATGCGCTATGTCACCTATTGGCCTGTTATCCTTCAAATCTTCTCTTAAGAACGGTCCTTTCGCTGTTACACAGTTCCTATTTCAGTACACTATCTGGGGACATTATTCCAATGCACTCACCCAGAAGGGAAAATAGCTTCTTTGTTCTTTTGTCCCTCTCTTTGTTGATCCAGAGCAAACATAGGTGTGAGGACAAAAACTTCTACCTGTACAACAAAAGTCACAGCTGCTGTGTCCATTTATTAGGAAACATCAGCCAAGTAACCCTGGTTAAATATTTTCCTTTGACGCGGAAGAACTAGGGTGTATTGACAGAAGCCAATAGCGCAGGAGAGGAAGTCTTATCTGTGGTGCCATTAATGGCCCACAATCTCAGTGACGATCAGTGAGGTGGTTTGTTTGGTGTTAGTTGAATGCCAGATCTCCCGCTTTGGGCTTGGGTTAAACATGACTAGCAACAAATGCTTATTCCTTGTCTGCACTGCATCCCATAACCGCATGAGTTAACACTGTAGCCCTAAGGATTAATCTGCTTGCTTGCATAGATATATCTTTTCTTATACGTTTAAGTATTTGATGTATTGTAATACAATACAAGAACGTTTATCTTCTAATCAAACATATTGGCGAGCCTAACCCCACACTAATTAATATTAACAATCAATCCCGGTTAATATGATCAATTAATTAAAATTAATTAAAATAAAATAAAATTAAGTGGGTAAATTAAATCAGCATTACTCACACACCCCAGATCAGGCTACAACACGTGTGAAGACACAATTACAAACTCCAGCACAGACAAGCCCTTTAAGCACAGCCCAATAAATGTTATTAATGACAATTAGCACTTACATCGAGTTTTCTTCTTCAGATCACTAGTACTGATATTAACTCTCTCGGCGCTTAGTCCTGCACGGTGCCAAGCAGCCTGGCTGTGACCCAGCAAAGCATTTAGGTGTCTGCTTGACTTTAATCCCATTGACTTCCAGGACAATTAGGGCTTAATCGACACTCATTTAAGCTAATGGCAAAACTCCCCTTTACTTCAGTGGGGCAAGATCAGGCTCTTACGCCCACGGTTTAAGTACTTTGCTGAATCGGGGCCAGACGGCTCAGCACCTGGCAGGGGCATGTTTGTATTCCACTTTTCATGTCCACATCTCCAAGCACGCTGCTAAAATGAGGATCATTGGCCCCCCATTTTATAGATGGGGAAACTGATGCCCTGTATTGCTTCCACTGTACATCACAGCACCCCTGGGAAAGGCTGTCTTGGCTCTTGTCTTGTGGAGAGTCAGAGCATTAGGGACCAGAAGCCAATCAGAAAAACAACGCCGTCCGTCGAGAGCACACTTCACTAGTGAGTCAACACAAAACCCAAATGCAAGGTTCACATGTCTCCCCTCTAGTCTAGTCTCACCTCCTGCAGAGCACAAGCCATAGGACCTCCCTGAATTAATTCCTGTTTGAACCAGAGCAGATCTTTGAGAAAAACATCCACTCTCCATTCAGAATATCAAGCCTGCAAAAGTCAGAAAAGTGAAAAAAATAAAAAGGCAGGTTGCTCCTACCAGAGCTGTCCCTTGGGGGGTGCAGGGCCCTCCCTGCTAGTCTCCTCGCCGTCCATCCGGTGCGCCCACCCACTCCCCGCCGCCTCACCCCCCTCCCGCCTGCCCACCTGCCACTCACCTCCCTGTTCACCTCCTCACCCTGCTCACCTCCCACCTCACCTCCCCGCCCGCCTCCTCACCTGAATATCGGGACAAATGGCGTCCTGATCGGACGTCAGTCGGAATGCGGGACAAAGGGCTAAATATCGGGACAGTCCCGATTTGATCGACGTTCGGGGTCCCCCAAAGCGCAGGGCCCGGGGCGGTCGCCCCGATTCACCCTACCCAAGGGACAGTTCTGGCTCCTACCTTAGCAACCAGCCGCGTCCCACAGACGTGGCGCTGCATCCAAATGTACATTTAACAAGCGAAACGAGGAACAGACCATCCCACATCCATGCAATGGGGCCGAGTTAACATTGTAGGAGCCTGAACTTCCTGACTTTTCAGTGCTTGGAACTAGTTTAACGGCAGACAGCAAAATCAGTAGGGGGCAAGGGGAGGCGCCTGCATGAGCTTTTTTTGGCTTTGTGAAGAAACGAATCCAACAGGAGTGTGGGGAAACAGAAGGGAAGAGAGCAGGGAAAGCTGGAAGCTTGCAAGTTCCTTCAGCTCTGTGAGCAACTTGATCTGACCCTGTTCAGCGTACTGAATGTCCTGGTTCAGAGCAGAGGAGTCCTTGATTCTGGGACTATGCACAAGGCTCCCATGCCTGACAGCTCTCTTCTCCATGGGGTTTATAAATCCTGCCTGCCCTCAGCTCTGGGACTGTCCTTTGACCAGCCTTGCCATCGACATCTCCCCACACACCCCACTTCTTGTTCCTGTGCTGGCCAAGCAAAAGAGGACAAGCTGGGAAAACTGTGGATGCTGTGATGGGGTGTTACCCACTACAGCCCTGATAGGTTACCTGGCCAGGGTTAACTAACTGGCCTATCAGGCCCCCGTTAACCCTAAGAGTGAAGCCGTCTATGAGGCCGTCTTAAGAGCCGACTGGAACTGAACTTTCCTGCGCTCTCTCTCTCTCTCAGATGTGCTGGGGAACATTTGCCTGAGGGATCTTGCACATTTAGAGGGATGATCAGGCCCCTGGTGATCTGCTGCTGGCTGGCCCATGCTAAGATGCTCATACCCATTCCAAACTCCTCTCCTTCCCCTTAATGGGATAGGAGGGACCGAAAACCCGCAGGCTTTCCTCAGGCAGAGGAAAGACCACGAGAGCAGCCCCCAGTAAGCAGGAGAATGGAGCATCCCCAAAACAGATGTCAAAGGGGCTATTGGCAGCATTTCCTATGTCCCTTCTGCCCTGTGAGCACCTTCTGAAGCAAATGCAAATGGGATTCCCCGGCTGCTGGGAATGTTTCTGAACAGCAAACAAAAGCCCGTTCCAAGGGCAAAGTCCCAGGCTGCAATTTTATAGCCCACAATAACTCTTATTATGATAACATTGTTAATGGGGCCAAAGTACCTGACCCAAATCTCTCCCTGTGTGCCCACAGAAGAGCAGGTGTAGCAATGGGGGAGGGGAGGGAAGCAGCAGTGGGGGACCATACCTGCAGAGGCTGCTTTACAGGCAAGGACGGGAGCTCATGAGAGATGGGTCCAGGCCACAAAGTATGGATTTCATAAGCACCAGGACCCGGGCTCTGGGGTCTTGGATTGGGCTGTGAATCAGTGACCCTCTCCCTGCATCTACAAGGGCATTTCCTGTTGGAAACAGGCTAAGGAGGAACTGACGCCATGCAGTCCTTGTTTGTTTGTTTGCCCTGTTTGGTTTGTGGCTACTACTAAGGGAGTGACCCTGACGGCTTAGCAAAACTAGTACAGCTGAGATATGGATCTGTCTAGCCACGTTCCATGTCCCCCCTCCATCACTGCCATCGTATCTTTCACACTGAGCTCCCCAGCGTGATCTCAGTGCAGGGCAGTAGCGAAGGAAGACCACTGCCGCTTGACACATCTGTAATGAGCTGGAGGGACTCAGCCAATCCCCTAGTCCTCATCATACTACGGGCAGCAGCACTAACCAAGTCCCATTGCTGGCAGCCCCAGCAGAGGGACCAAAGACTCAGTGGGCCAGGGAGACTGTGAACTTCCTTTGCAGCCCAGACCGGGACTCCTGCAGACAGAACTGAAGCCCATTGGAGAAAATTCATAGGGCCACAGCCCTGCTCTCTGCCTGTGCTCCCTTTGCCAAAGCCCTTCAGCGGAGGACAGGAATACACTAGGGCAAACGAGTGAATTTGTCTGAGTCCAACCTCCCCCACAGGTCTCCCAGCGGCTGGTTGAGCGCTGCACACCGGGGCTGTGATTTGAGCTTGCCAGGGCTTACGTTCGTTTGCTGAGCTCAGAGTTCTTTTCGGTGGCATCATCATATTGTGTTCCTTTGAAAAGGTTTCGGGTGAAGCTGGTGCTTATGAAAGGTAACAGGACTTGCTAGAGGTCAGGTCAGGGTTGTACACAGCTCTGCCAGCGTGCCTTTGTCCCAGACTCCCCACCCCTGCTGTACCAGTCCTTGGCTCTCCCCAGAAGCTCTGCAAGTTCTCCTCGCTCCTTGCTATTCCAGACCGAGCTCTCAGGCACAGGCGGCCAAGGCACGGCAAATTAGAGGTTTGTTTGATGGGCAAAATGCAGAGGGGATTAGAACATGTTCGGTTCTCTTCAGAGCCGGCTGGGGTAAAGAGTAGTGCAAAGCTCGTTGGGGCAGAGAGCATCTTTCTGTTCTGTGTTCGTACAGCTCCTACCACATTGGGGTCCTGGCCCATGAATAGGGCTCCTAGGCGAGACAGTAATACCAATAATCAACCATCAGAGATGGTCACCTGGCTCCTCCTTTTTGAGGGATACCTGAGGCAGAGGTGAAAGGTCCCACAGCGGGAGTTGGCAGCGGTCCTGTGTGCATGCTTTTATCTGCAGCATGCCTGTTGTTACTCCACACAGGGGAGTGAATGCAGCGGAGGAGTCAGTGGGAATAGGCTTGTATTTGGTGTGTGTCTACAAAACAACCCAGCGTCTTATTTTCAGTCTTAACATTTTGTGCCAAATAACATGAGAAAGTGACACAGAAGACCTGTCTTGTCCTTTAAGAACAAGGAAAAACGTGGTGCGGGTGGGGTGGGGTGGGCTGGGGATCGCACGGCCGAGGTGGCTCCACAACCTGAGCAGATGAAGTGACGTTGTTCTCAGCCCCCGGTGGAGGAGGAAGTAGGGCCCAGTGGTGAGGGCGCGGGCCTGGAGACCCTGGTTAAACTCTCTGTTCTGAGCCACTGCGTTGCTCTCTGCGTGGCGCGTTGGCGTGGAGGGGGGCCGGGGCTGTGTTTCCCATGGCACTGGCCCTGGCTGGCCCCCTGGGACTGGCTGCTGATTTCTCTTGCCTGGGTACGTTGCTTTGGCAGTGACAGACGATCTCTTGGCTGCTCACTTCTCCAGCCGCTCTGCCTCCTACGTCGCTGTCCAGAGGGGCTGAGCGTGCTCAAACCCCACCGCCGACCTGGGGAGCGCAGCCCCTCTGGGACTCATTGGCCACTGCCATGTTTGCACAGTGCTTTAAAGATGAAAGGAGAAATCCTGGCCCCGTTGAACTCAAGGGGAGTTTAGCTGCTGACTTCACTGGGTGGAATTTTTCAAAGCTGGCTACAGGATTTGCCCTCCCAGTAGCCGTTCCTTTGGCCAATCTCCCCCTAAGGGGGCTAAGCACTAGGAAGTGCCAGGGGTCATTCCGGAAGGTACCTTGTTAAGGAAGGGCGAGATCATAACGCTGCTAAAAGATGGACAACTGCAATAGTATAACTAATATGGCCGTGAGGCCCAGAGGGTGGGACACTGGGCTGGGAGTCAAGGGACCTGGATTCTTTTCATGTCACTGACTGGCTGTGTGATTTTTGGGCAAGTCACTTATGTCTCAATTTTCCCCATCTGTATAATGGGAAAGATATTCCGTCCCTGCTTCGGTAAGGCACATTATAGGGCACAGATGACGGGTGCTATCTCACTATTAAATATTATTACTCCTAACGCACCTTTACTTGAAATAACTCAACCTGCTTTAAGAACAGGAGTACTTGTGGCACCTTAGAGACTAACAAATTTATTAGCTTTATGCACATTAAATTAAACCTCATAACTCCCCTATCAGCAGCATAAAGTGCCATAAACACCCTAGATCTTAAAGATGTGAGGAAGCAAACACAGCTGGGCTCTTTGCAGTGTCTGTATGTGGCTGTGTGTGAGAGCTGGTGGAGTTGTTATCCCAGGGCACCACAACAATCAGGGCTTGGAAGCCCAGCACAACTGCTCCGTAGATCGCAGGACTGCTGTCTCTTTGTACATTGCATAGATCCTGACTTTCCTCTTTCCAGTGCACTGATATGGCTTCACTGGATAGTTTTGAAAGGGTCTTTCTCTAGCTGGTGTCACACCCAGGGCTGCTGCTGGGGTTGCAAAGGGGGCAGTGGGTGAGATGGGACTGGGAGGGACTAGAGAATCAATTTATTTGTTTTACTATTTAAACAAACCTGCTCTCTCATCCATAAAGAGGGTGGCAACGGTAACTGGCAAACACACCTACCACATGTAGTGAGAAACACTGCCACTTTGTTCCTGGTTAAAACCACACTGAACACTACTGATAAACTCTCAGAACAGTAGCTGCTCAGCGTGCGTCATCTGAAGTTGGCAGTGGGGAGGGGAAAGAGGTCAGAGGCATCCTCCATGTTTTGTAATGATCTGAGGCATGGTGCATCTGAAAAGAAGGGTTTTAATGAGCACTAGGGATCTGATAAATTGCTCCTGTGATCAGGGCCAGGAAGGCAGACTCCTGCCCCCATTGGGCTCCTACCCCAGGGATCTAATTTTTATTTGCATTACAGTAGTGGCCCACTGTGCTAGGCACTGCACAAACAGCCTCCGACCCCAAGAGTTCACAACCTGAATAGACAAGGCAGAAGGTGGGAGAGATAAAGCGACTTACCCAAGGTCACAACTAGTTCAGTGGCAGAGCTAAGATTAGAACCGATGCCTTCTAACTCCCAGCCCACCAGACCATGCTGCCTCAGCCCACAGCTAGCAATACCCAGAGAGGAATCCCTATCAGCAGTAGGGAAAAGTACAAGATGCTGCCAGGCCAGCTGAGGCTCGAGCTCTATTTCTTTACACCCAGAAAGGACATGCAGCAGGTTTAAAACAAATAAACGCAGCGCACAGTCAACTTGTGGAACTCCTTGCCTGAGGAGGTTGTGAAGGCTAGGACTATAGCAGAGCTTAAAAGAGAACTAGATAAATTCATGGTGGTTAAGTCCATTAATGGCTATTAGCCAGGATGGGTAAGGAATGGTGTCCCTAGCCTCTGTTTGTCAGAGGGTGGTGATGGACGGCAGGAGAGAGATCACTTGATCATTACCTATTAGGTTGACTTCCTCTGGGGCACCTGGCATTGGCCACTGTCGGAAGACAGGATACTGGGCTGGACGGACCTTTGGTCTGACCCAATACGGCCGTTCTTATGTTCTTATGCATCCAAAATACATACTCCAAGGCAAAGCACTGTACAAGCATTACAAAGATAGGAAAAATCTCCTGCTGCCACAGAGAAAAACACACTGTTCTCAGACCCCAGGGACAGGAGAGGAGAGCAGAGCAGGACAGGGCTGGAGAAGTGGGAAGCTCGGACCAACAGAAACAGCTGGGATGAAGTCTGACTATGGAGAGCAGCAGGGCCAGCCTCAGATGTTCAAAAATCAGCCGGCTCCCACCCTCCAGTTATGAGACTGATGTAAAAAAAAATTTTTTTCCAGGTAAATGTTGAGTTCCTTGCCTCCTGTTTGTTGATCCTTTAGGCTCCACTCAGGTCAGGTTTTTCTGCACAGCCATGAGGGCTAGAAACTTTATTTTGAGATTCTCACATCATTTCTTGCCGCCTGAAAATGGGATTTGAAGTAAAATACCAAACATCCCGAGAGCTGGCGCCGCTCGGAACGTTCCATTGATAAGTCGAAAGAGCTCCATCCCCAATGCAAGTCCCCATTCACACTTACACCGGTGAAACGATGGCCAGGTAGGAACCCAGCTTCACTTACTCTGGGCACGCCCCGTAGTCACGTGTACGTGAACGAACCAGGCCTGTATGACATTCCCAACCCCCTAACTTGTGCGCTGAACCCAAAACTGACCAAATCTAGCAACAACTGGCTGAAAGATCTGAACCTACTCTTCAAATGAGCAGCAAAAGAATGCAGGAGCCCTGAGCTGCCTCCAACCGGACGGACTCTGTTTTCCAGTTCTGGTTACAAAAGCTGAAGGACATTCAAAAACTAAAAGCAATTCAAATCAATCTCTGACTCAGAACTAATGCCATTTGTTAATGGACAGTTAACTGCTCAGCAGCTGTTTCTAGCTCAAACTCCAAGCCCCCTTAGTCAGTCAGCAGGGGCTGCCCAGAAACCTAGCAATTTGGGGGAGGGTTTTTCTGGGAGGTGGGTAAGGAATGGGGCTGAGACCCCAATATGTCTCTTCCCACACGGGCCAAACATCCATGGTCCGTGATCACTGCTGAGCCAGGCTAGATTCACCCCAGCAACCTGAAGGGGAAGGCTGGTTGTTCTTCTTGTTTAGGGTGACCAGATCACAACACTAAAATATCGGGACACATTGGGGTGCCATCAGCCCCGCCCACAGTCTATGCCCACTCTCCCAGGCTCCGCCCCCTCTCTGCCCCAGGTCTCGCCCCCTCCCCACTTGCCTCTCCCCACCGCGCCCTTCCTCATCCCCCGACCCCCTGCTGGCTTGCTCCGTCCCTCCTCAGTCCCCTACCCACCGCTTGCCTCTTCACCCCCCCCCACACGCCACTCACCCCTATGGCACCGACTTCCCCTCTGCCGGGTGGGTGCTCGCCCACCCCCCGCCTCTTCCTGCCCAAGCATCTGCTCTCGCTCCACCCCCATTCCACCCCCTTCCCCCAAGTCCCCGCCCCGCCTCTTCTCCACCTCCTCTCCTGAGTGCACTGCGTCCCCACTCCTCCCCACTCCCTCCTGGAAAGCGCTAAGCACCGCCAAACAGCTGTTAGGTGGTGGGAAGCACTGGGGGAGGGGAGGAGCAGGGACGCGGCGCGCTGCGGGGAGAAGGAGGCAAGGAGGGGGGAGGTTGGCTGCAATTTTTCCCCGTGGGTGCGCCAACCCTGGAGCACCCACAGAGTCGGCGCCTCCCTCCCGCTCACCTCCTTACCTGAATATCGGGACAAATGGCGTCGCAATCGCACATTGATCGGGACACGGGACAAAGGGTTAAATATCGGGACAGTCGGGACATCTGGTCACCCTATTCTTGTTGAAGAAAAGGGAGCTGTGTTCATTTCAGTTCCACTTGAAAGACCCAGGGAAAGCAATCAGCACTAGCCAGATGGAAAGAGACAAAACCCAGGCTTGTCAGAGAGTGCTAGGGGCATGGGGGGAGTCAAGGGAACGCTACTAAAAATGACAACTCCGTATTTCCTTTAACAGCTCTTTGAAATCCCTGGGCTGATTTCCCCTCCTCCCCCCACTGTTGTGTCCAATCATGTGCACTCAGCCGTCACTGCCGGAACTGTGCTTAGAAAAGATTAAGTGAACAAATGCTAAACGGTGCCAAGAGAAGAGAAGAAAAGGATCTGTGTAAGCTCCATTCGTGGAATTCCTGGGTCACTCGTCAGCAGCAGCGTTCACTCCCAGAGCCACCTGGGCAACTCCCCTACTCTAGTTCACATCAAAACAGCGCTGATACTCATCCGCTTTGAAATGTTTTCACACCCCGCGAACTGGCACCTGGCCACTTTCCCTTTCTTTTGTGTGTGCCTAGGGCTAATTCTCTGCCAGGGCTCTTTGGATAAGGGAAAGAAAATAGATTTTGCGTGAGTTTCATGGAAACTGGCATCTCCGGGAATTTTCTGACAGCTGGTTACAGGTACAATTAAGGTAAATTTTCTTGTTTTTTTTAAATGGAATTTTCACATCCCCATTCCAGAGTCCATCCCCAGGTGGGTTTAATGCCAGTGGGAGGTGCTGGATTGAGAGTGACCTGGACACCAAAGCCCTCTGTTTAGCCACAGGAGTACAGCGCAAAGACTCAGCCAGAGGATGGCACCTCTGGAAGCAAAGTGTCTCCTTTCACGCCATGGCGGGGCCTGGTTTCAACAGACTTGATGGAAGAAGAGCCAGCGATACCGCTCCCTAGAACGTCTGCAGGGTCCTGCATGCAGGCAGTGACCTAGTCTGTGAGATCAGAAGGTTTTAGGGTGGGGCCTGTGTCCCTTTAATGTGGCAGTGGGTCTCTTTGCAGCATCTGTTCTTCACACTTGGTGATTTTAACTTTCTGTTTTCCACACATTATTCCCCAGCTTCTTCCAAACAGTGCTTCGTTTCTCCTGCCTGAAAGGACAAACCTGAAAGGCTCTCTCTTTGCCCCTTACCATAAGCAAGCCCCGGTGCTGAACTGGCATCTGGTCCCTATTCCCAACTTCCAATGAAGTGGCATTATAAAGAGCCTGTGTCTTTCTGCTTCAAAGACAAACAGCAGATTCTCATTAATCATGGCTCTGTAATCCCTAGATATTAACTGTATCTATTCTCTGTGGGGTTTATTAAACATCTTGCCAGGGAAGAAGACAAGACCTGACTAGCATTGCCATCCTTGCTAGACAGAGTGTTGGAATTAGTAATATTTCAAATTATTAATATGGGAAACCAGCAGACACTAATTTAACGATATGTTCCTTTATTAAGTCCAAAGGCCAAATGGTATTTTATACGACTTTAAACATGCCTAACAGCCGAAAAACAAGCAGTCATTACACACAAACAGTCAGCATTTGCTCAAGACACTTACAAACAGGCTAAACCCATGGGTGCTTAGACCAGGGGTGGGCAAACTACGGCCCGGGGGCCACATCTGGCCCTCCAGCTGTTTTAATCCGGCCCTCAAGCTCCTGCCAGGAAGTGGAGTCCAGGGCTTGCCCCGCTCCGGTGCTCCAGCCAGGGAGCGGGGTCTTCCCCACTCCACATGGTCCCAGAAGCAGCGGCATGTCCCCCACTCCAGCTCCTACGCTCTAAAAAGTTTGCCCACCCCTGGCTTAGACCCATTTTGGTCAGCTCCAGTGAGGTCAGGCAGGTATTAGCAATGAACCCTTTAAGAGTTTACTTTTTATACTCTTTAACAAACAAGCGATGTCATTGCCAGTTACTGACTTTAGCTAAAAACCCATTTGAGACAATTCACCCTTATTTGCAAGCTTAATCCCGATAAAATTTCCAACCTCCTGTCTTCCCATGCCCTTTCCTCCCCATCTCTTCCCTTCCTTCTTGCTGGCCAATAGAACACAGGAAGGTTTGTGCTTGTATCTTTTGAAACAGTTTTTCTTTGTCTTGTTACTGCAGGCAGGGCCGGCTCTAGCTTTTTTGCTGCCCCAAGCAGCAAAAAAAAGCGCTGCCCCCCAGCCCCACCGCCGAGCGCCGCCGGAACCCCCCCCAGAGCGCCGCCCCCCCCGCCGAGCGCCGGAGCCCCCCCCCCCCCTGCACCGAGTGCCGCCGGAACCCCCCTCCAGCGCCGCACCCGCGCCGCACCCCCACCAAGCGCCGCACGCCGGAACCCCACTGAGCGCCGAGCCCCGCGCTGCCCTCCCCCGCCGAGCGCCGCCGGAACCCCCTTCCCGCGCCGCCCCCTCGCCGAGGCCCGCACAACCGGAGCCCGCCCCCCCCCCCCCCCCCGCGGAATGCCGCGCCGCGCTCCCCCCGCCGCCCCTTACCAGGTGCCGCCCCAAGCATGTGCTTGGGTGCCTGGAGCCGGCCCTGATTGCAGGTCTTTATTCCATTAGTTACTTTTTGAACTCCACATCCTTCCCACACTGCAAGTAATAAACACTTGATTATTCTCACAGCCTTCTTTTACTTGCTGATCAGGGCCTTTTCCATACTGGCCACAAACCATAAAGCAGACATTGTGTTCTTTACCAAACTTAAGCTAACTTTAATTCTTTTAATTGCATAACTATCCTACGCTAGGTAGAACCAATTACTTGACTACATTTATGGTTCAATAGTAAAAATATTTAAGAGACCAAATAGCCAAGCATAATCAGTTTACCAGTCAAAGACAAAGCAATCTCACGGCATTCACCTTATGTCGAAGGACTGGTTCCAAAGTATGTGCTCAGGGCTACCTGTGGTAATTTACAAGCTGAAAGCTAACCGTCAGCCAAAATTCACCCCACCAACCTGTCTTGACTTTCTGTACCTTCCTTATCTTTGTTTTGAATTCCACATTTCAGGTACCCAGGGGCTGTGCGGGTACCAGGACATACTATTCATTTTTCTTATTTCAGACAGATTTTGTATTTGTGCCAAGAGCAGGGCTCAACTATAGCATGAATGAACAGCATTCTGGGGAAAGCGTCATTCAACCCCCGTTTATACAACTTACCAGAGACGAAGGTTAAGTAGCGATGCTGTAATGTGCACAATGTTAAGGTCATGCATATAATACATATTAGCGTGGAGGGCCATACACAGAGCAATGCTGGCTAACTAGAGACTCAGCTGGTGTCTTCCGGCTACATTTTTAGCTAGTCAGTGAAATGCCCACTCTCCCTCACAATGTGTACCATGTACAGCTGCACAAGGTGTTTGATACACACTGAAGAGAGGCCTGAACCAACCCCCAGGCTCAAATACTGCCTGAAACTTCGAGAACATTTGGAACTGGTTCCAAATTTTGTGACTATATCTTGTGGCTATGAATCCTTATTTAGGATTCGTAAAGAAACCGAACCAAAGACCCAGATCCAGTTGCCTCAGAACTTTGCAACAGTTCAGATCCAGAGCCGACCTTTGCAGTTTGGTTTAAAAAAAGGCAGAAGGATGGGAGCCAGATTCAGAAAAGAGTTCTTGAAACCTTGCAGCAAAGCTGGGCTAAGGTCTGAGAAGCTGGGCTTGCTGTCAAGCCAGCCTGTATTGATTTCAGCTCGCAGGTGGAAAGGTTCCTTACCCATTCCCAAGCACCAAGCCCATCTCTATGATGTCATGGAATCGCTCACACAGGGTTGTCAAAACACCAGTGTTTGTTTCAGGGAAAAGACTCCCCTAGAGCCCCAAAAGAGGCTGAGAGTAAAACTGACTGCTGCTGGGTCACTTACCAGCACAGATATGCCCATGGAACCGTTCTGTGGCTGGATCGATCTTCCTGCCAAGCCCTCCCCCTGGCTTCAGCCTGCACTTTTACCAGCACACATACAGGGAGGGACACACCCAGCTGCAGAAACACAAAGACGCGGAAATCAGCTGTGCATGGGAAGGCTCAGCTAAGGAACTGCCCCGTACTCAAATGCACACCCCCCTCTAGAGGATAAACCCAAAATTATACCGTCTTGTGCTGCACGAAGATCTGTACAGCGTAAGCTCACGAAATTCGTCCCCTCCCTCAATGTGGAGGAAGATATGCATCAGCTTTTGCCCACCCCCCCAGCAGGGCCAGCTCTAGGCACCAGCAAAACAAGCTGGTGCTTGGGGCGGCACATTTTTAGGGGCAGCATGGCCGGCGCCAGAATGCCGCCCCTGCTGTCCCTAAAAATGTGCCCCGGCCGCCCTAGCTCACCTCCGCTGCTGCTGCTGCCGCCGCTCGCGCACCACGGCGCACGAAACAGCTGATTCGCACGCCGCTGCTCCTCCTCCCTCCCAGGCTCTCAAACCTGGGAGGGAGGGGGAGATCCCGAGCGGCCGCGGCGCGCGAAACAGCTGATTCCCACACCGCTGCTCCCCCTCCCTCCCAGGCTTGAGAGCCTGGGGGGAGGAGGCAGGGCTAGGGATTTGGGGAAGGGGCGGAGTTGAGGCAGGGCCGGGGTTGGGGTAAGAAAAAAACGGGGGGGGGGGGGGGCCAAAATTGATTTTGCTTGGGGCGGCAAAAATCCTAGAGCCGGCCCTGCCCCCCAGTAATGTTTTCCACACACTGGTCTTAGACAAAACATTATTAACTACAAAAGATGGTTTTCCCTTATAATCACTTAAAATCTAACAGATCAAAGCAGATTAACTAGCAAATACAACAAACATGCAATCTAAACTTAATGCAATAAAGAAATTGGACATGTGTAATAAATTCTCACCCTCAATGTTGTTTTAGGCAGATTGCAGAGGTTCTTGAAGGTAAGCTGCACTTGCTTGCAGCTTAAAACTCCCGTGGTGTTCGGGGGTGGTGGGGCAGCCCACGGAGCACTGTTCTCTACCCAGCTCCTGGGAAGCCGCAAGCTCCATCTCCTAGCTCCACGTGCTGCCTCCGCTTCGCCCCAAGCCCTGGTTCTGCAGCTCCCGTTGGCTGGGAACCGCGGCCAATGGGAGCTGTGAGGGCGGTGCCTGCAGGCGAAGGCAGCCCGTGGAGCTAGGAGCTGAGAGAGGGGAGTTCCTGTGGCCTTTCCAGGGAGCCCTCTCCAGGTAAGCACCACCCTGCACCCCAACCCTCAGCCCCCCCACACTCAAATTCCTGCTGCTGGGGAGTGGGGGGGCCCGAGACTGCCCCAGTAGCAGCCAGTGCGACTGGCCCAGGGGCTGCCCACGCTGCTCCCGGGGACCAGCCGCACGGGCTGCAGCAGAAGTCACAGAATCTGTGACAAACACAGAGCCTTAATCATAGTTATGCCGTAACCATCTCATACTATCTCTACGAAGAATACGGGGCGTAATGCCACACCACCTTTGCCAGAGCTGTGTTGGGTTGACTGGACAGGAATGGAGTGCAACTAACCCACCACGGTTCTCCCCACAAACCCGCACAGCCTGTTACCAGGGGCCAGATGTGCTCCCAGGCATGAAGAAAAGTGGTGGTGATGGTGGGGGGGAATATCAGGCCTGGTGAATGTTCTAGCACTAGAATTTTGGTTCCATCAGACCAGACCTTTCCCCTATGATTTGATAATTCACACAGCTGAGCTTGCTCGGAATTTCCCAGTCATTAGTGGAGCAGCCTTTGCGATCACACACTACTGTGGTTATTTGATTCAGTTCAGGCCATTTCATAGGTTATGGGTTGGAAAAGGCCAAGGAACAAACAGCTCAAGAAATCACTTGGGGATCGCAGGAGCAGAAAGCTGCAAAAATCACCTGAGAAAACACATGCAAGGGGCCAGGAGTTCATTTCACTCTCTGAAATATTCTCGGCTGTTCAGGTGAGCAAGCTGCCTTTTCAAAAGGCTGGCCGTGTCTCTTTGGTAACTGACTGAATGCTGAATTGCCAAACTTATTTCCCATCAGCGACTGCTGATTACCAGCCAGCCCCACCCCCAAAAAACCCATCCACTGGTGCTTTGGGGTTGCGCATTCAGCAGAAATCTTCCCTATGGCACTTGTGAAAGCCACTTTGCACCACTCCTGCAATTGGATCAGAACTCACGACTCTTGTGCCTAACTGAAGACAACCAGGCTTGGAAGTAAGGTCCATTGGCATGGCTCTGATTAGAGGTGCATCCCTTTGTCCCTTGCTCTGGCACCATTGGGGGAATAATGGGAGGGGGGGGAAGGAGTATTCTTTGAATAGCTCATTTTCAAACCAAGATCAGATACTGGAGAAAAACTACTCAACTAAAAAGTTATATGAAATTTGTCAAATAAATTAGACAAATATGAATTGGCTCTAGTCTGTGGCTCCTTCAGCAGAGTCAAAGCCTGTTTCCTTCCATTACAGACCCGGGCCACATCCTCAGCTGGTAGAAACGGACACAGCTCTCCTGAAGTCAATGGAGCTATTCTGATCTACAGCCGTTTTGTCTAGCTTGTACTCTCCATCCACCTTGCAGCAGCTTCTCTCAGTTCTATGCCGCTGCCACGACTCTGGGTTAGTTATCTATGCTGGAGGGGTTTTCTCAGTAAGAACATGTTGCTCTCTTCTAGAACAGGATGTCCCTTTTAATCCCAGGATATAATCCCTTTGGTTCGGAGCCCTATACACACGCCCATGCACTTTTATATAGGGTGTGAGGTTCCAAGATATTTCTCTCTCTGGCTTCACACATATCAAAAAGTGGAGTATTACTGTTTATCCAATGCTGTACATTTGCATAGCAGTTTATAAAACACAGCTGCTGCTTCTTGTGCCAAATGAGGTAATGTCTATCTAGAAACCCCTCCACAGGCTGGGTGCTGCTCACCCTCTTCCCCAAATGCATTCTGAGGTTTAACTCCAAGCATTCCAGTTAACGGGCTCACGATTTAATCAGGAGATCGATGGCAAAACGCGTCAGTGGAAGTTTCAACTGCAGAACTTGCTCCCCTTGTGCAACCCTCACTTTTTGCATCTGCTGATTTTCAGAACCTGGTACACAAACCTGCTGTTTGGAGGATTGCTTCTCTAAGGGATTGAACAGGAGGCCTCTGGGCAGCCCAGATTCCCCAAAGGCATTTAGGCACCTAACTCCCACTGATGTCAATTGGGAATTAGGCACCTTTGAGGATAGGAGTCCTCATATTTAAAATGACTAACAGAGATGAGCTGATGATTAAAGTGGGGGAATGGCCACTTCCTTTTAAGACTGGCATGAGCCAAGAGATGCATTTTACTTCGCTAAATGCGCTTGGCTGATCCCTTTACAGCTACATTAGGCAGTAAGGGCAGAGTTTACATGCAGACTCCCGGCAGAACAAGATTACTCCACAAAGGAGTCTCACAAAGCTGGGAGACACTGGGCAACAAAATGGCAGATGAAATTCAATGTTGATAAATAAAAGTAATGCACATTGGAAAACAATCTCAACTACACATACAAACGGATAGGGTCTAAATTAGTTGTTACCACTCAAGAAAGATCTTGGAATCATCCTGGATAGTTCTCTGAAAACATCTACTCAATGGGCAGCAGCAGTCAAAAAAAATCGAACAATGTTAGGATCTGTTAGGAAAGGGGATAGATAATAAGACCAAAAATATGCCATTAGATAAATCCATGGTATGCCCAAACCTTGAATAATGCATGCAGTTCTGATCACCTTGTCTCAAAAAAGATATTAGAATTGGAAAAAGTACAGAGAAGGGCAACAAAAATGATTAGGGGGTACAGAGCAGCTTTCATATGAGAAGAGTTTAAAAAGACTGGGACTGTTTCCGCTTGGAAAAGAGATGACTAAGGGGTGATGTGATAGAGGTCTATAAAAATCACAAATGGTGTGGAGAAAGTGAATAAGGAAGTGTTCTTTAGCCTCTCACATTACACAGGAACCAGGGGTCACCCAATTAAATGAATAGGCAGCAGGTTTAAAAACAAACATAAGGAAGTACTTCTTCACACAGTGCACAGTCAACTCATTGCCATGGGACATTTTGAAGGCCAAAAGTATGGGTTAAAAAAAGAATAAGTTCATGGAGGACAGGTCCATCAGTGGCTATTAGCCAAGATGATCAGGGATGCAACCCCATGCTCTGGCTTTCCTTAAACCTCTGATTGCCAGAAGTGGATGATAAGGGATGGATAACTCAGTAAGTTGCCTTATTCCATTCAGTCCCTCTGAAGCAACTAGCACTGGCTACTGTTAGCCAACAGGATAGTGGGCTAGATGGACCTTGGTCTGACTGAGTAGAGCCATTCTTCTGTTCTTTCAAATCCATACAGAGTAACACTTTGGACAGGTCAAGATTACTTTGATGTACTGCCTGTAGCTTGTTACTTTAAGACTTTGTGTATACTAAATAGTCCAAATAGCCATTGAAGTATGAAATTACTTCAGTTTCCCTCCACGTGTGCAAAATACAGGTGAAGGCAGGTAGTTTGCTGGCTTTTGAACAGATGAAACAAGAGACCTGCTTGGTTAAAACCAGTTAGCACAAGTCTATGCTAGTATCTTTCCCCTCCTCACACTCTCATGTTATATTCCTTGACACTGCACAATCCTAACTTAAACTCGACAGTTTTCCCACGTCTCAGCCTAGACAACTGCTTCTGCTTGGGGTACTTGAGAAACACGTGCTGAAGATACCTAGAGACCAAAGTTCCTCAAGTTTGACTGGTAATGTAAAGTAATGGAACCTCATTAGCAAAAAGTGAGTTACATATAAACCATTTTTATAGAACCATACAGCAGCTACATTCAAAGCTAGGTAACTGGGATCTTACTGTAACCCTTGTCCTCACTGACCTCAAACTTCTGCATCATCCTCTCCTTGCATCATGTGCAAAATTAGATTGATGCTGGCCGAGGGATAGCAGCAGAGTCTTTCATGTGTGTGGGAAGTGCCTATAGCCCCCACGTTCTGAAGTGGCATTCAGCTGAGGGCTTGTCTCCACAGGGAAGATTACTAGCATAGCCAGTGGTAGAATTCCCTATGTGGGCACTTGTATCCGCAAAAAGGAAGGCTCTTTTCTGATCTTTACACTGCTTTCAAAGCAAATTAAAAATCAGAAAACAAGCACTCTTATTCAGGAAGACAAGCATACAGATGGGAGTTTTAGTAGTATAGCTAGACCAGTAATTTTCTCCATCTGGACATCATGTCCTTACAGAGGATTAAAGTTCCTCATAACAAATGCTTAAGTTTCTTCTGTTCCAGAATTATTGTTTGGAGGGGCTGTGACTTGCTGGATGGAACTAAAGCCTCTTTAGGGGGTTATGTTCAAGTTTTTAAAAAAGACCAGAGTGAAGTGTGAGCAGAAGCATTGCCAGAACTCTGAACCAATGGGGGGGGGGGGGGGGGAGAACCTAGAGAAAAAAGTCTAACACGCCAATAAACTTATCCACAGGACTTAACTGCACCATCACTGTTTAGTCTCTTCCCATTAGTTTACCTCAGCTGTCAGCACAATTAGTTTCAAGCGGTTTTCCTTTAAAAGCTGAAGGATTTTTTTTTTTTTTTAATACATATGAGAAACTCACTGAGGTCAGATGGCATAGCAAGCAACATTTAATCCTCTGTGCAGTGATAAGAAAGCAGCAATGGACACGATACATGGTGGCACATTCAGGGCCGCATGTGTGATGAGTGACTATGTGCCTCCATTTTTATCCCAATTTGAGGCACTTTGGGGAGGCCTGATTGTCACAGGCTTGGGGTGGCTCAGCACTTCCTAGGTGATCAGCAGGGAACAGCCCTGCTTCAGGAGGCAGCTCCAGGTCCTCTTGGTTGCTCTGCTTCCCCTGCTCCACAGCAGCATGTGGGGGAAACGGTGGTAACATGAGGAAGCTGCCATGAGAGGGTGTGGGAAAGGCCAGGGCAAAAACAGCAGGAAGGGGAGATTGCTGCTGGTCAGCTATAGAAAGCACAGCATTTTGCCTATTCTCCCCTCTGCACCATGATTCATGAGGTGGGGCCCAGGCGCACCCTTCTTCCAAGGCATTTGCAAAGGATACTGCACTGCTTGCACAATTCTGTTCTGAGATATGGGAACGAGGAATTTCAATGCCATCCCAATGGCCGGCTCACCCCTAATGCTGTGCATGCCTGGTGATGGGACACTGAAAATCTTTGTAAACGCTCCTGCGATAAGCCTGCCAGCAGATCACTCAAAGACATACAAGGGCATTTATAATGCCCCACCCTCACTGTAGTATCTAGACAACTAAAGCTAACCTATGCTGTATCAGGGTATGTCTATACAGCACCAGGCTGTGAGCCCCCAAGCCTGGGTCAGCCGATTCAGGCTCTCACTACTGCACTACAAAGAATGATGTAGACATCAGAGCCCGGGCCATGACATTTACAAGGCTATTTTTAGTCACCCCAGGCTCAGAGGCTCGCTGCTGCGGGCTGTGTAGACATACCCTCAGTGGCTTGAAAGTCACAGGAACCACTGTCAACCAATCAGCAGCCACCATTACTTTCTTTCCCTGGATAGGAAAACACTCACCACTTCAGGCAATTAACCCTCTATTACACCTGCACTGATGAACATTCTGATGGACCTGCTAAGTTGCATAGCTTTTAACTCCCTCCAGTGGGAAAGGAAGAGACCTGTTTTACCATTACTCACAACCCCTGTAACCATGTGCTACAAAATTAGTCTGAAACAGTATTTATATTTGAGATGGCACACGTCAGTTTAAAAATAGAATGGCTATAAACTATTCATTTACCCCTATTTCAAGTCAGGTTATTTTTTCCCTTTTCGATTAGACGTGGCAGTACAACTTAGAAGAAAGTCTCGGAATTACACCAGACAGTAACATCATGGAGTTTAAATACAAAATCAAATACTTTAATGAAATTAGGGAGCATGGGAACAGCTCAGATATACCACTAAAACGGATACCACTGAGCTGCGGACTTGGGATTTTTTTTTTTTTTTTTTTTTACACCTTCTGTTTTTAAACAAGCAAGCAGATTGACAAACTACCAATTCTTCAGCGTGTCAAAGATCCTGAGTATAGAGTTATTCAAAACACATAAAATGTATATATATGAAACTTCTCTATGAGCTGGTGGCCTGCACGCAGCATTGCACGGATAAAAATATACTACTTTCAATACACAGAGCTAAATACTTTCACATTTATCAGAATTCTCTACACAAATCTTAAATTGATAGAATTCAAGTTTTGACTTTTCAGTATATAGCTTTCACTTGTATTAAACAAATGCTTATTTACACGGTGGAGAAAGTAGAAGGGCTAATAAGGCCATATTCCCATATTGTATTGTTAAACACTGCAAAATATATACACAAGTGTAACCTAATATAGGCATCAGTTCTAGAAATATCACCTTACATTTGTACAACATAATTGAGTCAGTATGAAACGACAGCTTTGTTAGCACCAAGCCACTAATGGTTTTCATGAAACGTTTTGAGCTTTCTTCTCGTTCCATCAGGAAGGGCTAGTTCAGCAGGGTTCGCTAATCGCTGAGCCAGGAAATTGGTGCTCTCAGTACTCCGAGTCCCGAAATAGACTAACACCATTGCACTACAGTATGCAAATTTACCTATTACCAAAGAGCAGGCATAGGAGCAGCCACCACAAGAGAGGCTCTTCGGTGTTTCTAAGAGACACTCCAGCAGCAGAACAATTAAGCCATCTACCAGATCAAGTCTCCCACATCATCATGTCTGTTCAGTGTCCTTGTATTTGGATTCATGCTAACAAGCACAGGGTTAGAAAAGATTACTGATGCTAAGTGGTTTAGACCCAGGCTAACCCTATGCTGCAAGGGAAAAATGGGGGAAACCGGGCTCCACTCTGAATCCCAAAGGACAGAAGAGAACCCGTTGTAGCGCTCATCTCCTATGCCTGCTGTGGCCAGGGTGGTCTCGGTCATAACGATGACCCGTACGCTCATAGGAGTGGGAACGCTCATGTCTCTCTCTATAGTAGTGACTTTTCTTCTTGTACTTCCCAGAATGATCAGAACGCTCTCGTGAGTGGCTCCGGGAACGTGAGGAGCTCCTGCTGCGGGACTTCCTTGGCTTGTGTGTCGAATATTTGTAGTCCTTTGACTTTTTGTAACTCCTCATTTTAGAGCCTTTGTAACTAGCACTATGGTTGAACTGTCTTGGGGGAGAATCACTGCGACTCCTGGAGCGGCTGTGGGATTTGGAACCACTCGATGTTGAGTAGCTTTCACTTTTTCTAAGACAGGGAAGTAGAAGGAGAAGAGAACAGTGAGTGCCTTAACAATCAATGTCCGATTACTTTACAACATTAAAAGCACGCACTAGGATAAGACAGATTATAGCAATCTTAGGTGCTACTTGGAACACAAGGAAAAAGGTTTTAGAAAAAATGATTTGACACGGTCCTTTAAAATGCCACCCTTACTTACTTGTAAACTACAATTCAGGTTGAAAGCTGCCCTCAGAATAGATCTTACAAGCAAAAGCCTCTTCTCTAAATACAGAGCGCTACTAATCTGATTAGTTGAACCAGCAAGCTTTAGAAGATATTTCAATT
Source organism: Chrysemys picta bellii (assembly GCF_011386835.1). Classification (NCBI taxonomy): domain Eukaryota; kingdom Metazoa; phylum Chordata; order Testudines; family Emydidae; genus Chrysemys; species Chrysemys picta. The sequence goes on along the minus strand of NC_088811.1, from coordinate 7,402,185 downwards.
ACATTTTAGCTTTTGTCTGCATCGCCTGGCTTCAAACAGAATACTTCCCCAGCTCACACCCCATAACTCATTAAAACACAGTATAAGTAATTTCCTGTAGGACTAAAATAATAGGAAACATTTGTAATCATTAGATCCATTGTTGAATGGGTAAAAAACCCAGATGCTTTGAAATGCTGAACAGTATCTTTCACAACATTTTATTAATAATCCAGAAAGAAATCAGCTTCATAATTACAGCAAAAGGTTTTGGAAGAATTTTAGACCTATGGACTTTGGGGGTTCCATGATTACCTCTCATGGATATCTACATACTTGTAAATTGAGCCAATTTACCATAGATTTTTCTCTCTAATTTGTAGCCCTGAAAACAGCTTAAGGCATGAAAATCAAGCGGTCTTTCCTAGCTTGAGCATCACCCCCAGTAAGAGGCTTTGCAGGCCAAAATTGGACCTCAGTTCTGTTTGTGAAACCCCAGTGTTTGGTACAGGGGGCACAAGGTATAATGGAGGGAGAAGCTGAACATATTGCCATTCTGTTGATCTGAGAGTCAGAAGAGAATCCAATTCCCTATCCCCCAAGCTTTGTTGGGTCTATGGTGAGGATAGTAAGAAGCAGTATATAAACTTATTTTTGTCATTTAAGTCAGCAGAAAGGACCATGGGCACAAGGAGCAGATTTGCTGAGTGAGATGCCATTCATATGCAGTTATTCCTCTAATCATAACTTCACGTGAACCTACACTGGCCACCGTGTTGCACCTCCATACACTAGTCTCATTTCCAGAGCTCAAACGGGGTTTCAGTTTTTATATAAATTGCTGTAGTTGTTGCTTCAGAGCCCACTGACTCCCAAAGCACCATTCTCTGGGATGGTAGTTTGCCATTAGCATAGCAGGTTACAAATGGGACTCAGCACTTCCACCCATTTCAGTATGTACCTGCGCTTAGGAGATGCTGATCTAGATGGTGATCTTGAATAACTCTGCTCTCGACTTCTGCTTCCACTTCTGCTCTCCCTTTCTTTCTGAATGCTATGAAGGACAGAATCCAAGTAAGATTTAGATTTAAGCGCTGGGAGAAAAAAAAAAAAAAAAAAGTAGAGTCTATATCACGTGGAATCTTACCCATTCACTGGGCTGTTGGAATTCATTCTTTTTGTTCCATCCATTTTTCTTTTGGCATTCTTCATCGCCTGCACAGCAAGTGGGGAAGGTTTATTTCCTTTACCTTCTTTTGGAGATTCTAAAAGAAAAATGTAGAAGTTTACACTTCATCCGCCCCCCACATGCGTATCAAAGAGATGTCAATCTTTAGTGGGCAACCCAATGATAAGGAGTGGCAAGCAGTAGTTGAATGGATCACCTGCCCTCACTAATGAGGGCAAGGATCGACTAATTACCAGATCCCTCTAGATACCCTTTGCTGTACATTCAGATAAAGGGTGAAACTTGAATGAGTTATTCAAATCTAAAGTAAATTTCTGAGGCTGTAAACCTAGTACATTAAAAAACAACCCCCCCAAAACCTCTAAAACAGACTTTAAACAGTGAAAAAACCTTTAATAGAATTGCCTGAACCGGCATTTTATGTAATATGTCTCACAATTTTCAATGCCTTGGAAAGGCAGATACTATTGTATCTTCAAGAGGGCTCTGTTAGGCAAAAGATAGTTTCCAAACATGGTGCTCTGGGGAAAAAACTTTCTTTAAAGGTGTTACAACCTAAATCTGAATACCAGTTTATTTGATTCATTAAAAGGTCCAACTCTTTCCTCTTTGTTTCAAGGAAATTTACATGCCAGATTTTTTTTGTAAAGGGAATTTTAACTAGCCGGAAGTAACTATTTCTTATACACACATTTCAGTTGAATAGAGAACAGGGCACTCTCCCTTCACACACAGCCATTCCTCCACCACCCTTCCCAGCACATACAGTTACTGGAGCAGAGGCGTTTTGAAAAGTGAACACGTTGGCTCTCTCCACTAGACAATGTTCTCCCACTACAACAAATAGTTTCGTGTCATGTCCCAAGGCTGCCTTTCTTCTAGCACACATACTAACATGAGGCCAAGAAAAAGAACGGGAAAAAATCTCATGAGTTTGACTACCCCTTTCTAGAGTGAGGATGCTGCAAATTAGCAGCATTTGCAGCCTCATTTGGAACATAGACAGCTTAACAAGGAATACCTGCCATCTAAAATAGCCTGACTGAGACAGGATTCTTACTCGAGTTATGAAGTCACTGTAATACTCCCAAAATATGGGAGAAAGCAATGCAGTCCAAATGTGCAAACTAGGTACATTGATACCAACCATTTTTAGGAACAGGGGAAAACCCTGACGTGTTCTCCAAATTGGGAGTCTTGTCGGGTAGCAGACCTTTAGCTAATGCTTTTGCCTCTTCAATGGCTAGTTTTTTCTTTTCTACTTTGCTTTCCAGATAAGACAAGTCAACCTGCAAATGCACATTTAAAAAAAAAAAAAAAAAAAAATCAGTTCTCTGTACTGTTTCAATTGACCATCCATGCTTAGAAGAAGGGATACAACTCACAGAGTCTGGATTCTGCTCCCAGAGAAGTGGGAGTTTTGCAACTGGCTTCAATGGAAGCAGAATGTTTTGCCCCATGTACTGAGAATACACATCGTATAAAACAATAGCGAACCTTTTTCCGAGTATATAGCTGCAGGATTTTTATACAAATCCCTTGAATTTCCTCCTCTGTTGCTCCAAACAGCAGAAACCAGTGAGGACGATTAGGAAGTGGGATCTACAATTGAGAAATCATACATTCAGTTTTCTATTTCTACATGAAAACCTTAATGTAAATTTAAACGACAAAATATAAATAGATGTTTCACCTCCAATGTTCTAGCAGCAAGGTAGATACAGGCACAAGCAATACTTTCTGGCTGGAATCTTACAAAGACATCTGTTCGTAGACTGTCATTCATGTAATTCCTGAAATACACAATAAGGGAACAATTGCAACCCCCTGCAGAATGCCTCTCTGTTCTATTCTCTTCAATTCTACAGTAACTACTTTTCTGTGCATTCTATTACTAAGCTCAAATGCTATACTCCTGTAAATCTGAAGAGAAGTTAGAAAAATTTCTTCAAGGGGATGGATATGTGGTTGGGAATAAGTTTCTGACTGGCTGTCAGACAAATCAGTTATGAAAGAGAACCAATTTTAACTTTACTTTTCCCTCTAGATCTACTGGCCTGCTCTCATGCAAAAACAAATGTTTTTGTAGAGACCACATATAATCTGTAAAGAACTCAGTAATAGAAATCTAGGCTCAATCCCAGAGTGCAGAGAAGCATGCAAACTGAAAGCTAGTGTTCAAAGTTGCCGATCCTGCTGGAGTTCTCTGGAGAAATGCAATCCACTTCAGCGTGTACCCATTTCCACTGGAAAGTTTTAGGAACCTGTCCATTTTCCATTAGTGAGACAGTATCCAAGACAGAATCCATTTGTGATGCAAAAAGCTAGTCGTGGAAGAAATCCAGGTATTTGGGATCATCAGTGCAGAGGATGGTTCAGTATTCAAACAGATCTCCTCTTCTCTGGCATATGACAGTATCGTTTCCAAATGTCCCATTTCAACAAGGTTTCTTAAAATGAATATTCACAGAATGAGACAACTGTAAAATATTGCACATATTCCACAACAGTCAGTACATACTTTAAAATATTTTGATTTTAAATCCTCAAGGAAGTTTGTATTTTCAAAGTACTTGCATCTGAATTTGTCAACAAATACAATGTTTAAAGGTATAACTTTTAAAAAAAATATTTCTTTCAAGCAGCGTGTCAGGTGGGCAAGAGAGAAAACACCACCCAGAACAAAGGCCACCATATAGTTATACAAGCTTTCTGAGAAGAGTTTGAAATTGATCGTGGGGGTATGCAGCACACAAGGATGCCCAAACCAGAGCCCACAGCCCATTTAAAACCAGTTTACAGAAAGAGGAGGTGCTCATGAATCTCATTCCCATCTACGTGTTTTAGTCCTTTACTAGATATTTCAGTTCTAATACACGGGGATCGACTGACCATTGGGAAAAAAGTGGCAAGTTAGAGGCTTAGTCTTGACTCTCCTTCACCTTGCCCATGAGGAAAGCTTAAACTAAGTCATGCTGTTCTAAAACCGTTTTTTTTGCTATAGAGAAGACACTTTGAAGGAGATCAGAGAAAGTCTTTGTGAAATGAAGTGCAGTGAGAGAAGTATTCACAAGGTATGAAGGATGATTGGGCTTCCTTTCCCAAACTGCTTAACAAAAACTAACTTGCTAACTGTGCAGCTGGTCTTTTGGGCTCTGAGTTTGGGGGCATGTAGAATTAAACATGTGTCACATTACTTCAGCTTTAAGTTGTTCTCTAAAACCACTGCACTTCAAACATTAGTTATACTGGATACCCATGACTTTCCAGGTACTGGAAGCAATGAATGGTTAGGGAATTGCTCTAATAGTTATTCCACTGCATCCCAAACAAAAAAGGAAATTGGTGCCTAATAGTCTTGCTTCACATGTGAATTCTGAATGCAATGGTATTGTGTAATCTGGAAGTAGGGAAAATGTCCAGTGTCATTGCTGTACTTAATTCCAAACTGAAAATACTTGAGTAGAAGGTCTTAAGTGTTGGATTAAATAACATACACAGATATGATAAAAACTGAAGTCTACCAGTTAGTTAATTCACCCAGAAGACTTAAATCCCACCTTAAATAGTTTTTTTTTTTTTTTGCATTTTAAAAAGGTACAGCATCATTAACATAGTTAAAGCATATTAACATTAACAGTTTTCAAAATTTAAACAATCAAGTTCTAAAATATACAAGAGAGTCAAGGGCACAACAACAAAAATCAAAAGTATAAGCACAAGAAGCAGTTGGCCAGTTACTATACTATCGTATTTATACCACCTGTCTAGAGTCAGCCTTCTCTTTGTAGAGCCTGCTTTGGTTTGACTGAAGACGCAGTTATCCCTGCACCATAGCGCTTGGGCAGCAGAGGAGAAGTCTTAGTCACTTACCCTCAGAGGCTACCCTTTGATTAAAAGAGTACAGAAAAGAAAAGTCAAAATAGGTTCTCCATCAAACAGATCACAGTACCAGAGAGTTCAGTCAGCAGAAATATGACCTTTAGATTCATTATTCCAATTTTTAAATTATGTCATTGTTTCATAAGTTACAAGTTTGTTACAATCTGGAATTTTTACTTCGATACCCATCCCCAAATGATTCTCTTCACTACAGTGAAGCAACAAGACAGGCAGAAGACGTTTCATGGCAAATGCAAAAACACTGAGTTATCCAGTCTTAGTAGCTGACATCTTGGATTATCCATGTGGATAAAAAGGATTTATGTCGAGGGTTCCTGATGCCCTTGTTGCAACCGCAGCTCAAGTGTTGGGAAAGTGTCTCCCAGCATCAGCGACGGACAAGAACTGCACATATGATTTACCCAAAGAAACAACCACTTAACATTTTCACTTTAGAGGGAGGGCAAAGGGTAGAAGAAAAGGGAAGAAAGAGCAAGGGTTGAGGGGTTTAAAAGCTATCTTACCATTTAAGACAGTGCCTGAAACTTAGAGGCCGATCAACATTTGGATAGTAGGTTGGGGCACTCCAGGAAACACTGGAACTGTCTATTCCATGAACATAGTTGTGGGCTACACCAATGTTGCCCAGAGTGCCTCAAATGACATATTTCTGCCACTGCCCTGCTGGTCTCGTATAACAAGATAGATCAACTTACCATGAAGTCTGGACCAGGTGTTGGTTACGTTCACATTCTAATACCTGAAGGTACATAACGATTATCTGGAAGATATGGGTTACTGAGTTATTATCAAGAATCTCTAGAGCCAAGTATTTAATTCAGAGGGGATGTCCATGTAGCATCTGCTATTCTGTTCTAGATTTTAACATTCTCAAATATCCACCGAGAGAGTGCTTGTAAGATGCCAAATGTTTACCCGGGTAGTTTCTGCCTTCAATTACAAAAGAGGGAAAGAACAGGCTCCAAAAATGGCTGTGCACAGCCAAATCTGACCTTCCTCTTACTCCTCCTTCTGTTCTCAGTCATCCTATTCATCTAGAAGTCTTGCCTTCCGCTCAGTTTTCAAAATAGGTATGCTTTTCCTATGGAACTCAACAGTCCTCTTAGCTGCCACATGGGAGGAAACACTGCCAACTGGAAAAAAGTGGCACCAATCCACCACAAAACACCTCTATTGGAAGGGACTAAACCTAGCCAACGTTTTTTCCCCTCTTTTGCTTCTACAAAGTCCTAGATAATAGGTTTAAAAGGTTCACAGCAGCATACAAAACAGTTTTTTGTGAACCACATGAAAAAAGATGGTGGATAAAACAAAATGATTACAGAAAATTCACAGGGATTAGTGGGTGAAGGAGTACACTCATTCCTGTGTTTGGTACCCCAGTAAATAAGAAGGCTCAGAAAGAATGGCAGTGGGCAGAGAAAATCTGAACAGAGCAAGGTATCTACACATTTTTAATCAGGGGGCACTTGATCTCAAATTTAAAGAACATTTACACTACAGTGAGCTGAAGAGGTCTGAAGTAGTAGCCCATTACAGCAAGACAGAGAGCAGATACCTGCAGGGCAAGGAAAAGGAGAACCCTTACACTACTTTAACCTTCTATTAGATTCAAACAGCCGTGCTGACCAGCTCCTATGGGGAGCAGAGTTGGCACACTTTGGGGAACAGCATTCCTGGGACTGAGAATTTCACACATCCCATCAGTAATGACGAATATTATAATCAGAACTAGATTCTACAAAAGGGATATTCGAGAGCCTTAGTCAAAGAGGAGTTATTCATATTGCTTCAGAATTTAACACCAAAATTACCTGCTTATTCAACAATAAGTTGTTTTCATGCTATGACAAATTGAAGAATCCAAGTACAGTTAAGTCTAACCAGTTCTTAACATCTGCATCCATCTCCAATCTTCACTGACCAATGAGATACAAGACCAACTATTAAGACTCTCTTGAATGAGAAACAAGATAGCAAGATCACTGTAAACTAGCTTCACTGTGTTCAGTATTGTGGAACAAGCAGCTTTTAACCAGTTTAATAGTCTACCCAGAACAAGCAGAGTGTGAAACACACACAGTTTATAAGTTAGTTGAATATCGTACAAACCTTATGAGGGTGCTTTACATGAACGCAGAACCCCAGCTCCTTTAAAACTCTTCTCTCTGCCTTTATGATTTGGTTCTTCAAATTAACATAATCTTGATCCAGTAGTAGAGGTACAGGTTTTCTGTAAGACATTATTTCAGATTCCATCGAGTAAGAATGAACTGCCAATATTAAAAGACACCCAACAATCTTACTTGGACACATATGCAAGTTACTATATTTTGATGCAAACTAGCTAGTATTTACAACAGTACAAGCATTTTTCCAGTTAAGATTAACCAGATTCATGTTTTAGTTTTCATTCCCCAAACAAGGTTTTACCCCATGTTCCTTGAGTCATGATGCATCTGAACTCCCCCATAGGCACAGCAACAATTATGGCTAGCTAGGCTGCTAAATTCAGGCTCTCATGTTCAGTAGTCCCCACATTTAAACAACCGGCCATGAAGAAAGGGAACATTTTTCAGATTCTAAACTTACTTTTTCTCTCTTAGATGTCGAAGGCGATGGAATACGTTAATTACATCTCTTATGCGCCTCGGTGCTTCTTCAATTTTGGATGCCAGATGAACACAGGCCATTGACACATGCTGAAATATAAGTATTGCAACATACTGATGTTTTGCTCAAATCTGGAACTGATCGCCTCCAAGAGCTTTAGGAGGGATAACAAGAGAAAGTGGTGGTAAAAACAAGAAATATTCCAAATTTTAAGTTAAGTATTTGTTACAATGTAGATGTGTAAAACTGTGTTTAACTAAACAACATATCTATAGCTCGAAAGTTTCCTGTACACATAGTTCAACAACAGGGCATAATATATGCTCTCAAACATGAGAGAAATCAAATGCATAGTGCATTTTCTAAAAGAATCCTTACCTCCATGGAATGCTTCACAAAAGATTTTGTATAAAAGAAACGTTGAAACAGCACCTGCCCTGTAGCCATTGCCACCTAGAGAGAAAGGAAGAAATGGTAATCCAATATTAATATCCCCATACAAGGTTCTAGAGCAAGATGAATTACACTGCAACAAATTTGAGTCCCATAAAAAACATTAGAAATGCCTGACACAGCAAACAAACAGCTCCCAGAGGGAGAAAAAAAAAAAAGCGTATAACACCATGAACACCTAGAACTATAATGTGCAGTCTTAGACTAGACAATAGAAAAGTACCAAACAAAATATTTTATGGGGACACTCAAAAATAGTTATGAGGGTGGACACTACAGTCTAAATGCCCCGCAGTGCTCCACCATCTATGCAAACACTCCTACTTGTTTATTTTTGGTTTTATGTTCGTTGTGCAATATTAAAAGGCAACCACCAACCCAAAGCGAGTCATTTTAACCATGAGTCAGCACTAAATGTCAAGCATTACCACCTACCCACAAGCTCCCCAGCCAGCCTTTGTGGTTTTACAATCACATAGCCATATTTAAAAAGACTCCCTTGTTGCCATATTAAACACACTCATATGCAAGAAAAGATGGCTAGAGAAATTAAAACAGCTAAAATAAAGATTATTGGTAGCACCATTAGGCCAAAAAAAAAATTTATTTATTTATTTTTTAAAAAAAACTGAAGGTCTCGTTAACCTTGTTTCAGCCATAGTGGTATTTTTGTAACCGCTCTTCCCTCCAACCATCATCGTAACATTGACTCTTTGTCCCGTTTTCTTTAATGGGAGGAATTGAAGCGCACCAGAGAAGTCAACTGGCGACACGTCATACGAGAAAGCAGTTCAGAAACCCCATTTGAAAGGCATTGCGAAATCATGTGCGTTACCATGAGCATGAGGGGGGGGGCTCTCCTTTTAGAAACGAGCGAGACTTGGCCGATCTACCAGGAAGGGCCCTGGAGGGCTGAGCCAACCCAGGCCCTGGTTTTACCGGAAGAGATGGTTACATCATTCACTTCCTGTCTCAGCAGAGCCGGCCGGGACAAAGGGGGGGGGGGGGGGGGGGGAGAGCCGGAATGCTGCCCGTAAAGGACACAACAGGGCCAGTTTCACACGCCTGGTTCCTTGGTAAATAAAAGGCCGGCGGCGTCTCGTGATCCCTGTTCCGCCCCCGCGATTGCAAACGCGGCTGCGGGGCCCGGGACCCAGCCCGTCTCCCCCGGGAGCTGCCGGGTCGGGCGTTACCTAGTTTCTAGGACGAAAGGGGGAGTTTGTGTGAGTGACGCAGCGGCCATGGGGCACCAGCAGACGGCGGGGCCCTGCCCGGGAGAACAAAGCGCGACACTCCCAGGCAACGAAGGCCCAGCGCCCCCGGCTGCCGCGGGCCCGGAGCGGCTACGCAACCTCCTCCTCCTCCGGCCCGCGCCGCCCCCGCCCGGGCCTCGTTCGCTCCCTCAGACCGGAAGCTGCTCCTCCCTGCCGAGCGTCTTTCACCCGCCGCGGGCCCGGCCCCGAAGGCCGGCTCACCTGCGGGAGCCGCAGCAGGATGCCGGCCGCCTGGATGAGCTCGCAGCCGGTGACGCGCAGCTGGGTCTCGGTGTCGGTGTCCAGGCCGCTGCCCATGGAGGGGGTGAAGAGCAGCGCGTCGTCGGGCAGCAGGCAGTTCTCCAGCGTGATCAGCACCCCCGAGTACAGCCGGTCCCCGATCAGCACCGCGCCGGGGCCCGGGGCGCCGCTCCCCGACGGGGCCGGCCCCGCCGCCTGAGGCCCGCCCGGGCCCCCCGCTACTACGGCCGCCGCGCTGCTCGTCCCCGCCGCCATCTTGGGCCGCCGCCTCACCTCTCTCTCGCCTTCCCCCTCTCCAGCCGCCGGAGCCGGGCGGTGTCCCGCCCCTTTCCCCCTGCGCTCGCCTCCCATTGGCGGGTGACAGCGAGGCGCCGCTCTCGGATTGGCCTGCCTGCCCCCTCCGTGACGCTGGTCCTGCGGCCTGATGCAAGCGGCGTGACGCAGCGGTTGGGAATTCGAAACAGGGTGGAGCGGGCGGAACTTCCGGCGTGCATCGCGCGCCTCCCTCGCCCCCTCCCCCACCCAGACAAAGCCTGGCTCGCCACCACCGACCAGGCCCGAGCCAGCCCTTCTCCACCCCCGCACACGCCAGTGGGAGCCCCCCACGCCGGGGGGAGGGGGTTTGAAAGACTCATTGAAACAGATGCTGGGGGTATGGACAGGGCCCATGAGAGAAAGCTGGAGCCCCCCCTTCCACTTACAGTTGGGGGGCCCTGGGACAATTGCCCTCCCCCCACATTTAACAGGAGCCCTAAGGGGTACTCCACCCACATTTTCAAGCTTTTCTCTGCGATGCTGAAGGGCAAGAAGCTTTGTTTCTTGACTCCAGCAGCCGCGGCTTTAAGTAAAACAAATCTCCCAAGGCTCACCCCCAAAATCTTGAATTGGCAGCATTGACCAGCCTCCCCACAAGTGTAGTTTTGTTATCTTGCACTGCTATGCCTTATAAGAGTTCAAGCAGGAATTATCTTGCACGGCAGCACTAGCACCTGCATTGAACAGACTCCAGCACACAGATTTTACTGGAAGATATATCTGAGTGTAAGCCTCCTTTTGCTTCAACTTTAGCTAGGATATTTATAATACGGTGGTGCTCCCCTGAAGACCAGAGTCTTGGAGGATCCAGGGTTTTAAAGCCTTTACACAGACAGAGGTCCCAGTTGCACTACAGCTTTTAAGTGCAAGGCCTGCTCTACACTAAAAAATTATATCTAGTTAGGTACATTGCTCAGGGCTGTGAAAAAATTCACACCTTGAGCAATTTACGTAGGTCCACCTAACCTCAAGTGTAGATTACAGCAGGGTTGATGGAAGAATTCCTCCATCCACCTAGTACCATTCTTGAAGAGTGGATTAACTAAATTGATGGGGAAAAAACCCTTCCATCAATTTAGGAAGGGTCCATGCTACAGTAGCGCAGCTGTAGCGTAGATATGGGCTTAATCTCTGGTTCCCCTGATTCGGAAACAAGTATAGTATAGACTGAACCAATGAGAGATTAGCAACTCTGTGGATACGTTTTAGGCAACACATCACATGTAAGCTTTCCCTACTTTAGACTGGCCAGTTTAATTTTTAAACTAATTTGAAAGACTGACCGCTACACTTGAATATAGTCTAGCTGTGCTGCACTCTTTTACATATTCTAGTTTAAAAAAAAGCTAGATAACTCCACATTTTGTGGCATGAAGCTAGATGGCACAATACTTAAGAAGGCATGGTTTATACTCCTAACAAAATCTGAATTTCTGGTGATTTCACTAGCCCTTTTTCACTTTATTTTTTTTAAAAGATGCCTTCACATGCTTATTCTCACGGACTGACTACTTATTTTAGTAGAACTCTACTAGCTGCAGCACAAGCCTTACTAAAGCCTTTAAGATTTTCCTTTTTTCTGCTTTTTGGCAGGTACTTCCATAGTTATCTTATGCATCACATATTTAAGCCATAGCTTTGCAATATAACCTCCATTAACACTGAGTGCCACATAAATGTTTTTTTTACTTGCATCTATGTGGGATAGTTGTCAACATTTCAGGAAGCATTTAAAATGCATGTTATTGTTCTGTGACACCAGAAGTGACTATTCAGATATTTTCATAATACATAAAAAAACCTTTATTAGATTGTTACAGAACAAAAATGTTTACACAATGTTTTTACATAGAGTGACTTCTGCACAGTAGGGTTTATCCCTGTTAAGCTTAGACTGCAATTTTGACCAAAACCACTAAGGAAAAAGAACCGCCCTCTTGAGTTTACAAGCTAGCTGTCTAAGTCTTCCTTCAAGTACATGATCTTTTTTGTACTCTGGGGTGCAAACTTACTTTGCAATACAAGCCTCGGCTTAGAATAGGCAGCTACAATTGTAGGTTATGCCTGTCACTTCAATAATGGTGCACAATTCGTGAAAATATTCCTTCTGGTTCTTTTCCATCCCCAAGGGCATCAAGGAAGCCTTCTTGTCTCCTCCTTTGGGCCAAGGCAGCTAGGGACTTGAATGTCTTTGGCTCATAAATAGCCAGATCAGCAAGCATTTTCCTGTTCAGCTCCACCTGGCACTAAATGCAAGAAGGATGGTCAATGAAGAGCACAGGAATTACACTTTTCCAAATGTTCATTGTTAAGTTCTTAAGTGCATTACTATATACAAGTTTCACTAAAACGCTAATATTTAATGACTGTTTTAGGCAAATGAACATATGATTTTACTGCCTGGGCAAACCTCACAAGATACACATCTAATTTTTGTGAATATCCCAAGGAGAAAGTGTCATACAATTCAACAGCAGCAATCTTATACTACACCATATGATATAAAACAGATAATCATGGATTTTCTAAAACCCCTTTCTAACAAATTCCAGTAGCTACAGTGGGGAGTCTCTTCCTTTATGTAAGTCTACGTAGTAAGTGCCTGATCTTGGATGTCCTAGTTTTCAAATTCCAGCAACCAAGGTATATATGTTCCAAATGGACGGGAATTCTTATTGAAATAATGTTTTGCACTTTTATAGTGACTTCCATCCAAGGTTCTCAGTGCTCCTTTATAATGTATTCTATCCATTTTAGAGTTGAGGAAATGGATACACAGAAATTGACTTGGCCAGAGTTGCACAAGTTGTCCATTTCAGAGCTGGCAATAGAACTTGGGTCTCAGTTTCTAGTCCTGTGCCTTAACCATCCTTACATTGTATTTCAGATTATGCAATAACATCCAGAAATATTCTCAGCCCATACATTTATCTTCACCTTTAAATAAAAAGCCAAGTTTGAGTTTCAGGGCCCAATCCCATGAAGTGCTGCACACCAACAATTCCCATTGACTTCCACAGAAGTGGTGGATGCTGAACTCAGGATCAGGCCATTAAATGGGTCTCAAAATGGAAGGACTTCAGGATCGGTCCCTTTATAGACTACATAGGGCAACGAGTGGATGATCTAAAATATCAAGAGATTATAGAAACCAGGTCTGCTTCTTCTGGAAAATGAAACTAAGGACCTCCCTGTTGGACAATTCTAAGATGCAAGGGACACTGACTTTCTCTGAAATACCTGTTCCTTTGTCTCAGTTTGATGGAACTTCTATGCCGAGTACTTTATTCCATTAGTTACCAAGAGTGACAAGAGAAAACAATGGAAGCACTTTAACAGTTTGATAACTTTAGAATAAATCTGATTTAATTAGTTCAGTAGTTCTCAAACTTTTGTACTGGTGACCCCTTTCACATAGCAAACCTCTGAGTGCGACCCCCCCTTATAAATTAAAAACACTTTTTTATATATTTAACACCATTATAAATGCTGGATGCAAAGCAGAGTTTGGGGTGGAGGCTTACAACTCGCGACCCCCCATGCAATAACCTCGCAACAAGCTAAACCTAAGACCAACAAACTTTTCCAATTCTAATGTGAAGCTTTGAAACAAATCCCCCTGTTTGTTTTAAGAGAGCACTGGAGTGCTAAGAATGTAGCAGCGAAACTGACTGCATTTATTTTTGTTGTCCAAGCTGACTGAAATGCACCAGTCTAATTAGTGAAAAGTAATTCGGATTTTTAAACTCACTTTTAGTAATTCAAGGTTTTATTTGTTTTATATTTTTTAGATATCAAGGTATTAAAAAAGGCAGCTATTACTCTGAGCACCTGACAGTAGCATAGGTAACATCTTTTATTTTCAATAAACAATGTAAACTGACACTGTCCCTTTAAAGAATAAATGAAAAAAAGTTCTTCTGGTCACAAATGTATAGTGAAGAGGTAGGAACATGTTATGAGTCTTATGTTGAGCTCTTATGCTGCCAAGATAAAAGGTCGTCACTTGTAGCAGAAATAGATACAAGTATAAAACATGACTACATTATTGCAGTAAGCAAGAAAAACCCTACACAACAAAATTCATATTTATCACTCATCAGCAGAGCTGAGAGGTTTTCTGGGTGTTTTATGGAATGACTGACTGAAAGACCAATGAGAATTTTGGACAACATGTCACCATTTCAGTGCAATTCTTCTTCAAGCAACACACTTACCTTAAGCAGATTGCCTATGAAAGCTGGATACTTCAAACCATGTTCAAGAGAAGCTGCTTCAATCCTCGTAATCCAAAGCTTTAAAAACACAAAGATTTCAATATAAAAATAAGAATATTCTAGTTGATGCTTTCTTTTGGTAGAGAATTAGACACATGGATGTGCTCAGATTCAATAAATACAATGTGTCCTGACCAACATTTCTTCACTGCTAAAATTCTGATGAAACATGAGCTACTGCAGAGCCAACAGGGGCTACTGCACTTGCCTTGAACTTGCAGAACTACTCTTTCAACAGCAGTTTGTAAAGCATTTGGGGATACCCCGAGTAGGAAAATGGCTATATAAAAATGATTCTAGTCTCCCAGTTTCAGTGTTTACATCTATCATTTTGGTTTGTTTTTTACCGCTCTCATGAATTTCTTCTTTTCTCTTCTGGCCTTTGTTGACTTCACAAAAGCTCTCCGAACACTTCGTACAGCCAATCTATAGCAGCGGTTCTTTCTTCCACGAAAATGCTAAGGCAAAAACAAGATGTTCCAGTTCAATTATTAACTTTATAAGGCTGTAAAGCCCTTCAGTAATATGAATATAGAAGATATCACTTTGCATTTCTATAAAGCCTTTCATTAAGAGGATCTCAAAGCACTTTACAAACATTAGTTAAGCCTAATTTTACAAATGAGGAAATAGAAACTCAAACATTAAGTAACCTGAGAAAGACCATAGTTTCTCACTGGCTGGACAGATAACAGAATCAGTTTTAGTTTTCAGTCCCAGATTCTAACAGTGGGCCAAACTCACACTAACTTTTTGACTCTTAAAAAACAGAAGGGGTTGTGCCTCTACGCAAACAGCAGGAAATCAATTGGGAATCCCCATCCTGAGTAATGTCTCATAGCTTGAGCCACTTCATGTACCACTGATGATCATATAATATCTGTGGAAACCACCACAGTTGCATATATGGAAAATTAACTCTGGGCAAGTGCACCATGTGATTAGTCTGCCCTCCAACAAGTGTCCCCACAGGCTACTTATGATACATGGCTAGATTGGGACCCACAAGTGTAGGATACACCCATTTCATTGTAGGCAAGGCCCTGCTCAATGCTATAGCAGGTGATGATATCACTAAAGCTACTGACAATATGCCCTTACAGAAAATTCCTTTTTAACCCTACATGCAATAGCTTAAGAGATACTGTCCACTTAAGTCATATTGTAAAGAAGTATCTTTACCAGTTCTAACAACACCTGAAGATATACAAATATAAATGTACTTATCACTGTTAATGCTCTTTACCTTTTGCATTTGGATCAGTTCAAAAATTAAGTCAATTTAGCCAGTTTCATTGTTTACAGTTTGAGTTTCAAACACTGAGGGAAGGTTTGGTTAAGGCTTCATCAAAACTAGTTTCTATAGCAGTGGTTCTCAAACTTTTGTAGTGGTGACCCCTTTCACACAGCAAGCCTCAGAGGGCGACCCTCCTTATAAATTAAAAACACTTTTAAAAATATTTAACACTATTATAAATGCTGGAGATGAAGCGGGGTTTCGGGTGGAGGCTGACAGCTTGCGACCCCCCAGGTAATAATCTCCCAACCCCCAGTTTGAGAACCCCTGTTCTATAGTATTTATATTTCTGGTGACCAAATTTAAGTTCACACTGTCCCTTTAACCTTATATGTGCAAGCAAGGCGCAGTTAGCCATCTAGTCCCCATTTATACAGCAACTATGGACAGCCAATAATTCAGCTATTTTCCTTTAAGCTGTAACATCATGCCTCCCTTTTGTATAAAAAAAAATAAAGGGTGAGAATTTCTGGTTCTGTTATGGAGAAGAGCACAGCCTTTGGGGGAGACCAGGGTGAAAGCTTTATTTCTGCTCTCTGCCATTACCACCCACCATGCACTGGGCAACTCAGAGAGGAACACCAGTGTCACCTTCAGGCCCAGAGGAAGGACAAGACTGTAAGTGGACGGGGGTGTGGGAGGAAGCAACTAACAAAGAGAAAGGGACACACCCACCCCTTCTGCTCCTTAGGGACACGACACCCCCCCACACACATACACCCCCTTTCTGCTCCTTGGGGACACGACCCCCCCCCCACATCCCCCTTATGCTCCTTGGGAACACGACCTTCTCCCCCACACACACCCCTTCTGCTCCTTGGGGACACACACCCCCCCCACCACACACACACACACACACCCTTTCTGCTCCTTGGGGACAGACACCCCCACCCCCTTCGGGTTCCGGGCGGGGCTGGGAGCGGCGGGCTCTGGCCGCAAGGTGGGGCGAGGGCAGGAGAAAGCGCCTGGCTCCCAGCAGATGCGCAAAGGGAAGCGAGGCCAGGCAGGCGCCGAGCCCGCGAGCGGGGCTGGGGAGGAAAGAGGCCCGGGGCGGAGGCCTGGCCGGTACCGGGAAGCGGGCCGCGGAGGGCGGCTGGACTCACTCACTCGCGCATGCTTGAGCACCGCCTGCACCCTCCAGAAGCGGTCGGTCAGGCGGCTCCGCACCCAGCAGGGCGCGCTCAGGAAAACCATCGCCCCTCCGCCTGGCCGGCCACAGCCCCTGCGCGCCGCGCGGCCGGGAGCACGTGGGCAGGCGCGGGGAGCGCAGGGGGCGGGGCCGGGGGCACGCGGGGAGCGCAGGGGGCGGGGCCGGGAGCACGTGGGCAGGCGCGGGGGAGCGCAGGGGGCGGGGCCGGGAGCACGCGGGCAGGCGCGGGGAGCGCAGGGGGCGGGGCCGGGGGCACGCGGGGAGCGCAGGGGGCGGGGCCGGGAGCACGTGGGCAGGCGCGGGGAGCGCAGGGGGCGGGGCCGGGAGCACGCGGGCAGGCGCGGGGAGCGCAGGGGGCGGGGCCGGGGGCACGCGGGGAGCGCAGGGGGCGGGGCCGGGGGCACCTGGGCAGGCGCGGGGAGCGCAGGGGGCGGGGCCGGGTGTCCGTGCCGCGGCTCAGCTGCGGGGCTGGGCCATAGGGCCGGGGGTCTCCGCTGCTCATGCTAGGGGCTGGGCAGGGATTCCCATGCGCTCAGTTTTGGGGAGCAGGAGCAGAGGTGCTGGGCTTGACGTGGTTTCCATCCTATCCAGGGTTTACAGTTTGGTTCAATGGCTCTCAGGCTCCCCCCCACACACACACTATACAAATGGTTCCAGCCCTTCTGGGCAGGAGGTCACAGCTGCCCAGATATTGTTTGGGGGGGAAGAGCAATAGTTGACAAGATTGGGGAGAAATGTATATCTGGGCACATGAGTCCCCCTCTCCTCCCTCCCCCCCCGCTTCCCAAGCCAGTTATTTGTGCTGTCAGGAAAGCTGTGCAGATGGCCTGCAAGATAGATAGAAAAAGCAACAGGTGCGGCTGGAAGTGCTGCCTGTTATTGGTACGTTTCAGAGTAGCAGCCGTGTTAGTCTGTATCCGCAGAAAGAACAGGAGTACTTGTGGCACCTTAGAGACTAACACATTTATTAGGACATAAGCTTTCGTGGACTACAGCCCACTTCTTCGGATGCATATATGCAAATATGAAATATGCATATATGCATATATGAAAGCTTATGCTCTAATAAATTTGTTAGTCTCTAAGGTGCCACAAGTACTCCTGTTCTTTTTGTGTTATTGGTACCCAACCCATCTCTTGATGAGATTTTCAGTGTTTATAACTTTGCCAAACTTTAGCTGGTGGAACTGAAGCTTTCCCTGCCAGGTGTCTCCTCAAGATGAATTTAAAAAAAAAAATGTAGCCAAAAGAGTTCAGCTGTTTGTGAGAAGGAGAAAAAACTTTCCCACAAACTTTTCTTTAGGACGCTCCAGTGTCCTCATGCTTTGGAGCAGGGACTTGAAATTAGGCCTTTGAGCCAATGATGAGCCATTTGCTGTTCCCCGAAAATCCACTCTCACAGCTGCAGCTGAAATCAATGGGAGCTGTGCTTTGAACATATAAAGTGCTGCATAATGCTAAGTATTCTGGAATATCAGGTCCCAGGTGTCTCAAATAACTGGGCATCCAAAATTAGTAGATACTTTTGACTTTAATCTCTTTGTGCCTTAGTTCCCCATCTGTAAAATGAAGATAACAACATGCGCTCATCTCCCAGGGGTGTTGTGTGGAAATTAACGTTTGTAAAGCACTCAGATGCTATGATGCTGCTATTGTATTAATTTAGAGGGAATAAATGGACCCAAAGAGTTAAAGGTGTTAACATGACCCAATCACTGTCCGACGTTAAACAGTCTTAAACAAGATTCAAGGTCGCTGGTACACAGATATCTTTTGCACCTTTTCCCATCAACATTTGTTTTTATAGGTTATTGTGACATTTTCTGGACTTTTATTCACTTTTCACAGTTGAGCTCACCATTAGTGTAAATTTATATGCCCGGTTATCATAACAGTACCATACAAAAGCCCAGGAGGAAATTAATAATTCTGTTTTCAGAACAGGGTTTGAATAGTGTGCAGTAAAGGCCTGGAGCCACCCATTGAAAAATGTGGAGAAAACAAAATATGAAATAGCTGCTCATTGAGTGAACACCATCCATTCTGTGCACTGAATGAGGCAAGGGTCTTGTGGGAAAAAAACAGTAAATGGGTAGTGTAATTGAAGCCCATCATGCATATGCACAAGGGGGCTGAATTAAGGTTACACCGGCAGCCTTAATTCTGGCATTTCCTAACTTTTGACTGTGCAACCTTAATATTATTCTTTTAACTTAGGACTTTTTGTGTAATATATGTCGATATAGTTTATAGGTTAGATATACTGTACATAATATTATTGATATACAGTATACCATAGATATAAATTGCAGATAGATGTTTGTCATATTAAAATAGGGGCTACATCAGATGAGACTTTTGCCCTGGTGTCTGCCAAAATTTCTCTTCCTATCTGCATATACATACACAGTTGTGCAGCATGTTGTGTGCCATTTTTGCAGTCATTACCCCAAGGGTGGTTGCATTCAGTGGTGAAGTTATTCCAGTCTGTCATTTGTTTGGATTTCATAGGTAGTTGTGCCCTGAAGAGCTCTTTTATCCCAACTGGCAAAGGGCGTACTGTTATGTAACCATAAATCCGAGCAGATCTGACAAACTCACTACATTCAACTCGCTCTTGTCAGAATATTTAGCCAAACCGTTCTTGTGAGGTGTCATGAAAATGGTGACATGCTGGTCATGAATATCATTGTGTGATGTGGGTATGGGTTGCGTATAAACAGTTATGTACGTGTGCTGGAAATGTGTTCTTAAAAGATGTCGTGGAGGCAGTTGATAAACAAAGGAACGTGGGTTACGTGTCTTCATGGATCAGGCTAACAGGCAGATGAGAAAACCTCATGGCCTGGTTACAAGAAAAGGACAATAAAAGTACATATACATCCAAGGTAAACAAAGTGATCAAGGCAAATGAGAAGGCGAATTGACCAGAGGAGGAAGAAGGGGCTTGGTGCCTGCACCCAGAGGAAAAAGCAGCAGGGGCACGGATGCCGACTTTTCAAAGTGCCGGAGGGTGCTTGACCCCCTGGCTCTGCCCCAGGCCCCGCACCCACGTCACCCCTTCCCCCAAGGCCCCACCCTGCCTCTTCCTACTCCAGCCCCACCCTGTCTCTTCCCGCCCAGTTCCTCCCCCGAGTGCACCGCATCCTTGCTCCTTCCCGCTCCCCCCCCCCAGCTTCCTGCATGCCGCGAAACAGCTGTTCACAGCGGGCGGGAGGGGCTGGGAGAGATGGGGAGGCGCTGATCCATGGGCCTGCCGGTGGGTGGGAGACACTAGGGGGTACTCCAGCCCCAGATCACCCACGGAGTTGGCACCTATGAGCAGGGGAGAAGAACTTTGTCTGCGTTTATTTTTCAAAGAATACATTTCAAAGGTTTTCTGACTGTAAAAGGGAATCAAAGGGACTCCTAGGTTATCCATTACTTAAGGCACAAAAGGGGCCAGCACTTTTGGAATCTGTGAAAGCTGGTTCCTCAACCATGTGGGTTGAGGATGCTGAGAACTGACTGTAGGTGAGAAATTGCCTGAGACTGTTAAGTTTTAGACACTAGAAAGTGTGTTTTCTTTTGTTTATTTGTAACCACTTCCTGTTTCTATTATCTCCGCTCAGTATCACTTAGTTAATAAACTAATTTTATTAATTTTACCATAAAGTCACTCAGTGCTGTTATATTAAAGTGTGGTGTGCAGTCTCGGATGTGCCAACAGGCTAGGGTGTATTCTGTCTCTTTCGAGATGGTGGACTTGGTATTTCTGTGGTCATCTGGTGACAAGAGGTGGATGCTGCAGAGGAATGGTCCAAGGGGTTCGGGGACTGGGGCTGACTGAATGTTACTTGCAAGGCAAGGTGAAGACTGGCAGACTCTCGAGGAGTTTGCTGGTGAGGCAGACAGACCGGTGTGGCTGGGCCCTAACACACAGTTTCCGCTCCAGCAAAACTCTCCCTTGCTGAGGCAGATGAGTAAAATATTGGCTTATGAATCTGGGCACAGGGAGAAAGTGTCACAGTGGCGAATAGGTACAAGCAAATGAATGAAAAATCAGCCTGGGAGGTGCAAATTTTTCATAGCTGAAACCTTTCATGATCGTATAGACTTCCTATCTGATCATTGGCCAGCAGGGGTTATCTCCAGTTTAGCGTCCCTCTCTCCCTGCAGATGGGAAGATAATGAGGCAGTATTGGATTCTGTAAATCCGGCATGTTACATAGAAGGAAGGCAGGGATCCCTACTCCATGCTTGGGAAGCTACCTTGTCGCATCCCCCAGTCACCTACAGTGCTGAATGTAGTCACCCAGACTGGGGGACATGCCTCTCTTTGGTTTCTGGCAATGTAAGACCAAGCTCACTTTGCTGAGATGATTACGCTAGAAGAGCCTGTAGGAAGGACGTAGGTGACCCAACAGAATTTTGTTGTGATTGCTGCACACTGCTAGTTTACACCTTCTAAAGGCGTTCACATTGCCAGCAGTCTCTCCTCATCTGAACTGTTGGCCCAAGCTTTGACATGTCTATGCTAGGCCCTACTAACTGCTTTGTGCATGGGACCCCCGCACCAGTGGAGAACCCCACTGACTTTTGGGGGGTCCTGTGTGAGTGCAGGGATCTGCCCGTGTGAATCCAGCTAAAGGGACAAAGCCTAAGACTATACACAGCTCTACCTCGATATAATGCTGTCCTTGGGAGCCAAAAAATCTTACCGCGTTATAGGTGAAACTGCGTTATATCGAACTTGCTTTGATCCGCCGGAGTGCACAGCCCCGCCCCCCTGGAGCACTGCTTTACCGCATTCTATCCAAATTCGTGTTATATCCGGTCGCATTATATCGGAGTAGAGGTGTACAAGCTAATGGCTAGGGAATACGTCTTAGTCTGTGCTTGGAAAGAGCTACGTAAATGAATAATAGTAAAAAATAACAAAGTGCTTTGAGACCATTGGTTAGAAGGAGCCATAGAAGTGCAAAATCATTATTGTAACATGAGTTAATGTCCACAGTGGGGGTTATAGACTGAAAAGAGAGCTGTTCAAATACTGGATAATACGATTTATCAAGTAAAATATTGTCCGGATCATGTATTATTCATCAAATATTGCACTCAACCAGCTGTAAAGTTGAGTAATGCAAAACATGGAATAGTGAATAGTTCCATTACTTGACAAATATTATCCATCCAGCTTTAACCAAGACCTAATTCTTATTTTCATCTAACTTCTGTTGACGTATTTTTATTACATGTCTTCAACCCGCCTTCAAAATGTACATGTTTGATTTTGGCTGCAGGCATGGAAGTGACTACTTGGGAGCATTGGAGCTATTTTTCCACTTGGAAACAAATTACATCCTGCATTCATTTGGAATCCTGCCCTATATGGAGGCAGCAGGTGCAGTTATTGCCTAGATGACAGCTTTGCTGATTCAGTGCTTCCTATGCTACAAGAGCTGGTAATTTCTCAGTTGATTCAGTGTTTCTTTTATGCATACAGGTTTATTACATGGCCACTGGCTGAATAGAAGATGACATCAGCATAGGATTATTCTAATGTACAAAGGTGTATTCTAGAGATAGGGTGATTGTAAACAGCACAGATCTGGCCATTTTGCCCTTCTTCTGCATCCCAAGCTAAATGGTAAGTGAATTTCAGGCACTTCAAATGGCTACCACCATGTGATGACAGCGGCCATTTTAAGTGTGGTCTTGCTTCGTCTCGCTGCCTGGCCTATGTTCTACCAATCTCCCTTACCGTGTCCTCTGCTGCTTCATTACTCCGACCACCCTTTCCAGGGCCTCATCTTGCGCCTTGGGCACCACCCACCCCACCTCCCTGATTCATCTTAGTATCCACTGGCTACATTATCTGGTATCTAATGAATCCCCAAAGATGGTTTAATCACATCCCTAGTAAATCCGTATTACAGCAGCACATTGGTAAAGACAGAACCTTTTAAAAATTAGAGCCTTATTCTCATTTATATTCAGGCCCTGTGACACCACTCTAGCAGTATAAAGGGGCCTTACAATGGATATACAGTATATTTATACCCCCTTTAGGGTTCTGTTCCACTGCAAGAACAAGGTAAATGAGAATCAGGCCCTTTATCGGTTAATACTGGCATGATGGGAAAGTCTGATCCTTCTTCACAAGATGGCAGCAGAGGAAACTGAAGGACAAAGCTGTTCTCATGTCTCTCAGGTCCAGCTAACTGTAGTCGAGCTGGGATCTAGTTCACGTCCAGATTGCAGCTTGTCATCTTCTCCTGGGAAGTGGACGGAGTGCCCGCAGGTAGGGCCCTGTCTGACGCTAGATCCTGTGCCGTTTCATGCCAGCGAGTTCTGAGGGACAGACTTGCCCCCTTCCCCAGCAGCAGCTCCATTAAAAGGAAGTGATTTTTTTCCACAGCCAAGTGCAGCGGGGTTTTGTTTAGCCAGCCAGCTGCATTGATCTCAGCTCCATGGTCCAGAAGGTAATTAGCTACCTCGCTGTGCCCACGACAGGCAGCTCTGTGAAGCGGAGTCAGATTCAGACAGTCCCTAATGTTTGGTAACAGCTCCTGTCTTAATCAGCAGGTGGACGAGGGCCAAGTGTCCCGCAGCTGCTGCCTTGTGGAGTGCCGTGCAGCCGTAGTGGTCCTTCATGTTCACATCAGCTTTGCTTTTCAGCAACAGTTCTGTAATCTGGGAAAAGAAAAAGAGAGTTCAGCTGTGTGGCCCCATGCAAACGAATGGGCATACGTTCCACCTTCTTGCAATCCGTTGGAATATTGAGCCCAAACCTGCAAAACCGTGAGCACCTCTTACGATCAGCTATTTTCATTTCCAAGTCAACAGGAGTTGAGGGCACTCAGCACCTCTTAGGAGTGGGTTGGCATCTTGTAGGACCGGGCCCACACTGCGCAACCTACAGCAATTTCAGTGGCCGTTTGCCGTCTCAGAGACCCTTGTGCCAATATAGAGCTCACTGCAGGATCAGGGCCTTAAAATGAGCATTACTTTTTGCTCTTCAAGTCTTGGCATGGGACAAGAAACTGGAAACTCCTTCTGAGGGCTTCAGTAGGGCCTAAGGTGACCAGATGTCCTGATTTTATAGGGACAGTCCTGATTTTGGGGTCTTTTTCTTATATAGGTTCCTATTACCCCCCACCTCCTGTCCCGATTTTTCACATTTGCTGTCTGGTCACCCTAGTAGGGCCAGGATTTCAGTTTTAGTGAATCAGTGTTTTTAGCAGTAAATGCAGCTTCCTCTTCTTTTTGACGTATTCTCAGCGAGGCATAGTCTAGTAGATTTATTTTTCTTGGTGAATATAAATTTCATAGATTTATAGATCCCATGGCCAGAAGGAACCATTGAGATCATCTAGTCTGATCTCCTGTGTAACACAGGCCACAGAACTCCCCCAAAATAATTCCTAGAGCGTGCCGTGCCATTCCGTTTTCGTTTACAAGTTTCATTTGCGTTTTATCTTTGCATTTGCCTTTTAATTCTTCCGTTTCATTCTCCTATTTTAAAGTCACTCATTGAATTCTCCCCTGTGTTCTGAGAGCTGGGGGTCGGGGAGGGCAGGGGGGATTTCCAGCTGGTTTACTGTCCCTCCTTAGAAAAGGCAACTGTACAGGTAGTGCACCTGTACAAACTACCAATGGCACCCAAGCTATCGAATGCCATCACCAGAATATGCTCTGTCGTCAGCCAAGGTGCTGTTAGAAAGTAGAGTCCTTTACGTTTTGGTGATGTATCTTTTCCCTAAACATGCATAGAGAAGCCAAGCCCATTGTGCTATTGTGTCAGAGGTCATATAGTTCAATACGAGCCACCAGTGAATGGAGCTAGCTGCATCTATTCAGGCATATCTTTCCACTTTGTGGAACTTTGGAACCCCAGAGGACAATCAAGAGAGAAAGCGGTCAGTGTGGATAACCCAGACATAACATTCACAGCCAAACGGCTGGGTCTGAGTCAGCATCTTTGGTCATCTCGGATTGTCCCAAGTGAGCACTGGACTGGGACTCAGGAGACCTGTCTTCTATTCCCAGCTCTGCCACTGACCTGTGGGGAGACCTTGGGCAGGTCACGTCCCCCCGCCGTGCCTCAGTTTCCCCATCTGTAAAATGGGGATAATGATACAGACCTCTTCGTAAAGTGTTTTGAGATCTATGGATGAAAAGTGCTATGTAAGAGCTAAATATTCATATTATTATTGATAGACTTCAGTGGTCATCTCTCCCACCTTGCTGACCCTAATCAACTGATAATGAACCATTGCCATGAGCATATTGCAGAATTCAGTGCCTTAAGAAGAATGGATATTAGGGGCCTACCTCTTGATTGCCATTATTGGATGCAATGGCAAGTGCTGTTCTCCCCAGCCCATCCTGAGCATTGATGTTGGCACCCTTGGCTAGCAAGAACCTTACAGCATCACTTCTTCCCGTCTCTGCCGCGATGTGCAGTGCTGTGATGCCTCCGTTACTGCCCAGGTCTGGGGAGAGACCCTGGCAAATCAGCAAGTCCATAATATGCAGCTGGCTGTTCACAGTTGCCCAGTGCAGTGCCGTCCACCGGTTGTTGTCCCCGCTGGCAGGATCTGTGCCTTGCCGTAGGAGCAACTGCACGATGAGGGTGTGACCGCTGGCTGCTGCACAGTGAAGTGGGGTGAGGCCCCCTTTCGTCATGGCTGATGCTGGGGATCCCCGAGCCAGGAGAAACTCAGCCACTTGGGTATGGCCACTCCAAGAGGCATGGTGCAGCGGGGTGTAGTGTGCTCTGTCTGTGGCATGGACCACGGCTCCGCGCTGCACCAGGAACTTCACCAGCATGATGGACCCCTTCAGCGTGGCACTGTGTAAGGGCGTCCATCCATTCTCATCCCTGTGTGGGCACAAAAATGAAACCTCAGGGTGTTTATTTCAGCGCGAGACGGACAGAGAGCGAATGAGTGAGACAGAGCTGGGGTAGAGTGGGAGTAGCTGGCTCGAGGGGGCTCACCTGCTCTCTATCACTGCCCCCTGCCTCAGTAGCTGCTTCATCAGGTGGGCGTTGCCGTCCCAAGCTGCCAGGTGAAGCTCTCTCCAGCCCGGGTGCCCAGGGGCAGATGCTGAGTTATTCTCCATGAGCTGAATGCCAGATTCAGAGCTGTTCCCCATCGACTCTCCTTCCAGGGTCATCTCCTCACTCAGCTCCATCCACCTCCTCAGGAACTCGGCCTCTGCTCTCATTCCTCATTTGTTTTTTCAACAAGCAACAAATAATCGGCTGAATATTAGTTCCATTAACTACACCCCCCCCATCACTGCAGAGGGGACTCTGGGAATTAGGGAATTAAAACTAGGCTGCGGAGCCTCTACATCACAGGTTTCAATCTAATAGTAACCAAAAGCCATTGCTCTCCGTTGGCTTTTGTTGCTCTCCATGGGTATGTCTACACTGCAAAAAAACCCACAGCAGTGAGTCTCAGAGCGTGGGTCAACGGACTTGGGCTACATGGCTAAAAATAGCCATGTAGATGTTCTGACTCGGGCTGGAGCCTGGGCTCTGAGACCTTTCGCCCCTCACAAGGTTTCCGATCCAGCCCGAGCGAGAGCATTGACAAGGCTATTTTTAGCCCTGTAGCCTGAGCCCCGCGAGCTCCAGTCAGTCGACCTGGGCTCTGAGATTCACAGTGGCCACTGCTGTCGGTTTCCACGGTCCCAGTGCAAAGGGTTAATGTTTCATGAACCTGTACTCAGTGCTCTGCTTTTGCAGCGGGGGCTCTTCCATACAGGGATTCAAGAGACGTACAGGGAGAATTTCTGGAGTTTCACAACACCCACCTCCTCAAAACCGCACAGACACCGCGGCGATATTTTCCCTCATAAAAAATAAACAAATAAAGCTAGTTCTTGTCTCTCAGAGCCAACCCCTTTTTAGATGGAAAGGACAGTCATTTTCCTTACCAATCATTTTCCTGCCACAGTCACGTGCGTAGGGTGGCTCTGGCGGGTGCGGCTGTACGCACAACTTGTTAGGGTAGTGCTGTTGGTCAGTGTGAGGCTTCACACGCTGGTTTGTTATCGCAGGGTCGTTTCCGTAGTGGTAGCCTTTGCAAGCTTTGGTTATCGCTGGGTTGTTCCTCAGGGCCGGCCCACTGGCATTCATTCAAAAAGAAAAATTCGACCAAGTAGTGAAGCTGTTGGGGGGAAATAAAGCCCCTGCGTATAAGGTATCACACAGACCAGTAGGAGATAAAAATCAATGCAAGTGAAACGCGTCAGTCCCTCTGACCTTGAGACTGTCCCCTTAATGGAAGGGAAGCCTGTAGGCTCTGAAGAGCGCACTGTCCTCGTGGCTTTCTGTATTTAGTACTGTGCTCCGTCTGTGCTGTTTACTCGGTGACTAAATGGATTTGGGAGGAGGACCTGGTTGCTAATGGTTAATAGGATAATGTCTGTTTCCCTGCACACGTGTAACTTCTTTCAGCACTGCTGCCAACATTCCACTAGACAATGAGACACCAGGTCAGCAGAGTCACACAGCACCACTCCCTCGTAGTAAGACGCTCTCCAGGCAAAGACAACGACAGATCCAGTCCATCTGCTAGTTTGGGGGTCAGCTGCTCAGAGCTTTGGAAAGTGATTGTGGCTGTTGTGACTGGAGTGACATTCACTAGAGCTTCACGTCTACCCAGCACAGTGAAACAAAGTAAATTCGGTGCTACTCTTAATAAACTACAGACCTTCTGACAAGCACCAACATGTTCCCCCTCTCTGAGGCGCCTTGTGTTACATGATAACCTGCTTTTACTAGGCATTGGCAAAGCCTTTGATCTTCCAGGCAGGGTCAGGTGGCGAGTGCTTAGCTCCATGAAGTGCTCTCCTGAAGCATTAACTCTTGCGTCTATGGGGCATAAGAAGAATGAAAGAATATCTTGCCCTTCAGGTGCTGTTCATGCTGAAGGATCCTGGAAAAAATATCCTACAAACTATGGGCCTGATTTTCAGGTACACCTGCATCTCCCACCTGGAATTGTGGGTACCCAGCACCTCGGAAAATCAGGCCCTGTTTTCATTCATCACTTTGCCCACCACCGAAATAAGCCAGGGCTGGGGTGGAACATGGCGATTGTTTAGCAGCTCACAGCAATTCTACTACAAACGTTTGCCTTGAGCACAGGAAGAAGAATCCTGTATCCGGGTAACTGCGGGGGGAGCCAGGTCAGCAGAGAGGAAGCCAAGAGGTTCTGATGAGCATCCATTTATTTGGGGTGATGGTACAAACAAAGCTTTTGAGGTCCATCCCCCACTAGAAAGACCTTCGTGTAATAAATGACCACATGCTAATTCTCCCCAGATGGTAGGAGGCACATAAAAGATGGTGTTTGTCCTCTGAGTCCAGCCTTCCTTCCTATTATTTGCAGTAAGGCCCCTTCCACAGTTCCGGTTGTGTAAAGGGACCTTCTAGTGGGTGTGCATGTAGTTGACTCTGTCAGAGTTGTGTAAAGGGGCCTGTGTGTCCATGGAATCATAGAATATCAGGGTTGGAAGGGACCTCAGGAGGTCATCTAGTCCAACCCGCTGCTCAAAGCAGGACCCATCCCCAGACAGATTTTTGCCCCAGATCCCTAAGTGGCCCCTCAAGGATTGAACTCACAACCCTGGGTTTAGCAGGCCAATGCTCAAACCATTGAGTGATCCCTCCCCCCATGATAAGCCATCCCCATGTTTTCAGTGGTTGGGGGAGTTTGAGAAGGTGGGTCACATCCTCCAGAATGTCTCCTTGGCAGGGAGAGAAGGCTGTGAATAAACCAAAACCAAAGGCAGGAGCTGTAAGAACCCACAAGGTGGTGCTGTCGCTATAAAGACATTTGAGAAATTGTTCTCCCACCAGTAGTGCTCTGGGTGGCTCTGGGGTCGGTGAGAGAAGTTCATGTTTACTGCACCAACTACAGCATCTAATATCTCCTGGCAGGAGACTCTTCCACATGTAGTACTTAGCAAGACTTCTCTCCCACTTGCTAAGAGGGTCTTACCAGGGCTGGGGAAAGCTGAGGAACTGGAGGTGCTGTGAACCTCTCATCCTGTTTTTTGAGGTTTGCAAAGCTATTTTGATTTCTAGATGATTCATTTGAACCCATATTGTTTTCCAAGCAGAATTCAATTTGAAAACGACAATCTCCTCCCAGCTCCCTATGGGCTAAATTCTCATTTACATTGAGGGGAATCTGGAATCACTCCCACTGGATACACTGAAGTTGCTCTGGATTTATGCAATGTAACTGAGATCACAGTTTGAGCCAACATACTTTCTAGAGCCAGAGAAGGCTGTGCTATGCATTTGAAAGAGAAGAGCTCCCAATAAACTAGGCCAGCGCATGCGGGTGCCCAATATTAGAGGTGTGGCTGGTAAGCAGGCTTAATTTATGGGATCCAATTTCACTGATTTGCTGGGACATACTGGATTGGGTATTACACTCCGTTCAATACTGTGATGCTTGTAAAAAAGTGTTATGTCCATTATTAAATACTAATCACAGTTGTACCGTGTTCTCATACTGGCAACCTCTTCCTGGCAGCAGAGAATCTGACCCTAAATGTCCTCTTGCATTTTTAGGAAACCAAACACAACCACCCTCATTATTAATATTGTTTAACAGAACCCAGGGTCCATGCAGGCTCCAGGCTCCCCTGGGCTAGGGGCCATACAAACACAGAGAAAGACTCTGGGCCTTGCCCCAGACTGACTAGCAACAAAAGTGAAACTGACCAGTCAGTCTTCAGACTCAGGTATTTCAAATGTGCACATACTTCAGTACAGGGGTTTATGCACCTGCACTGGAGTTCGTGGCCTCTCAAGTTCATCATGTGCAAAATCTGACCCTAATCCCCCAAGGTGAATGAGATGAAAAAAGTGAACAACCAGCATAAATAGTGAAACGTCCATGAGATTTTTAAAAATCCATTTTTATAACTGCAGGTATTCTTAGTAACAGGCAAGGACTGCAATCTTAAAGCAGATGACATTTCTCTTGACAGCATCCTTCTAGTTATCATCATAATAAAAAGAGCATTAAGAGCATGAATGTCAGCTGACTGTTGTGAAATAAACCTTCCAGTCACAATCCATCAAGCAAGAAAGGTTCAGCCTCTCTGTTCTTTGCTATTTGCAGTCACTCGATGCAGGTGCACTGGGTCTGTTTATTTAATTATTTATCTATTGGTGGTGGAATTACATATTAGTATTATACTACATTGGCCAAGGTCAAAGCCGCTTATCTACATTAAATATCCTAAGAATGCTAATAAGTTAGATAGAATCTGTCAATCTTCGAATGTGTTTCCATTAATTTATTCTGGGTCGGTTTATCTACATCAATGATTCCCTTGTCAGCTAGGAAACCTGAAACCTTTAGGAAACACAAATGCAATTCACCAGGACTTATTTGAAATGCTAACCGATAGTTAGCTGGGAACATAGTTCAATAATGTGTCTACCTTTGAAACAAAATCAATGTTACTCAGAAGGGTTTTAATGTGGGCTGGTTTTTAATGCTATGTTTTTAATATATAAAATGTAGTTGGAGGGTTCATTGGATCCCAAAGGACAGATTTGGAGCTGGTGTAAACCAGACGCCGCTGGAGCTATGTTGTTTTACACCGGCTGAGGATTTGGCCCACGGTGCCCATCTGGGAGCAAAGCAGTCGCTGCAGTTGGATGAAATCTACAAGAAAAATAAACTCCCTTTTTGTCCTGTTTTTCCTACTCCCGACAGTTTACCAAGTTTAGGGGCTGCCGGGACAGATAAAATTAAATCCATCAGAAAGGCGGAAAAGGGGAAGCCCTAAACTCTGCTGTTTTGGGACTGCAAATGTTGTAGAAGCCAAAATAAAAAGAGCCAGGTTGACTGGCATGCTCCTACAGTTTACAGGATCAGGGCCCTAGCTGGTAGAGATTTTAAAGGCATTGCCGTTTGACCCAGTTGTCTGATATGAATGGTGGAAAATGGCTGAGAAATAAAATGAGAACATTGCCCAAAACTCCAACTGAGGCATTATGTTCACCTTGTTTTCTCCCACACATTTGTACTTCCTGGTTCCATCTGGGACAAGAAGTATCACAGCACAGGCTGTCCTAGTATTTCAGTGTTGCCAACCACAAGCATTTGAAAATCATGAGTCAGGTCCCCAATTAATCATGAGATTGAATTAACAATCTGAGATTTGGGGGTTCTTCTTCTTAGCTTTCTAGTTCTTGAGCCTTAAGTTGCACTCGGGCCACGTTTTCAAGCTTTGTTCTCCATCACGAGGGCTAGAAACTTACATTTTTAAAATGAAACCTGAGATTCTCATGAAATCACTTGACTCCAGGAGCTGGCACTTGAAGAAAAATATCAAGTATCATGAGATTGGCAATAAAATCGTGAGAGCTGTCAACACTGATTTCTGGTCCAGCTTTGCAGAACCACGCTATTTTAATGGTTCTGAGAAATGTCCTGTCGTTTGGATGCCTCTTCAATCCAAACTTCCAAGCCATTTGAAAATCACATTCCAGCAGCCCTGACCAAGCAACCTCCGTAGGGCGAGGCATGTGATCAACAATAATGGTGCTGGTGGAAATTGAGCCCAAGTCTGGGTTTATGTTTGCATACCAGCAGCGGGCATGCCTGTTCTCCGTTCCACCACATGCTGCGAATTACTGCGGTTGGCTCAGCACAGGGATGCGAATTGCTGAATTTCAGCCAATGTACACTTTCTTCTTCGTTCGCGGCAACGCAGAGTCTATCATGCGTCCTCCCTTGCCTGACACAGTGGGCCCCTTTGTGCTGTCACTGACACCTGTGCAAAGGGAGTGCCAGGAAGAAACCAGACTTCTCCACTCGCACCCGGGGCAGGATTGTACACCCGCTTTGCACCGCTGGGAATGAAAACAGAAAGGGGCGTGGAGTCTCAGGTCCCGTAACATGACAGAATCTTCCCAGGGAGCTTCCGTAGGGGCCAGTCCTGCAGTCCTCTCTCAGATGAAACTCTCATTGGCTTGACTGAGCGTAAGAACGGAGAAAGAACTGCAGGACTGAATCCTTGGCTATCAGTGGTGGCAAAGCCCTATTAGGCCATTTACCTTTCAGTTGAGACATAAAGCCAAGGTCCTGACTGCTCCTGGTGACCAAGGATCCAGTCGTTTTGCCCCAGAGAGTGGGAACTAGCTCTTGTGCTCTGGCATATCCCAATAGGATAATTATGTTCTGCCTGCTTGAAGTTCAGGGCAGTTTCAGCTGAATCCAGTGGGCTAAATCCATAGTCAGCATATCCCAGTGGCACCACCCTGATTTGCCCTCTCTTCATTTCCTGCCCTGAGCCGTTGAGTCGCGTTGCCCTGCACTGACAAGCAGCTGCTGCGTTGTGCCCTAGAGGTGGCTGCATTCCAGAACTGGGTGGAAGCGATCCCAGTGCATGCTTTGCACAATCAGTGTGTAGGGGGGTTGGGCCCCGTCTCTGTACAAACACCCAGTCATCACCATCATGGCTTGGTGTCGTTATCCTGAAACTTCACTCCTCGGGGGGTGAAACAGACGTGCAGCTTGGAGGTTTATATCACACTTGCTCCTAGTGAACTTTCCCTTGGCATTTAGTGCTGAACCTCCCTTTGCTCAATTCAGGCCCATTCTTCCCACCAGATTGTTGGCTTGCG
The DNA here is from genome assembly GCF_011386835.1 of Chrysemys picta bellii. Lineage (NCBI taxonomy): Eukaryota > Metazoa > Chordata > Testudines > Emydidae > Chrysemys > Chrysemys picta. Next base: position 7,369,837 of record NC_088811.1, on the reverse strand, counting down.
ATGACTTGGGCACTTTGCTCTGAAGATATTCAGACACGGCGTGCCTCTCTGTCGGGCGAAGAGGACTCCAGTCACACAGCAAAAGCTTTTTGAACGGTAAAAGCAGGAACTGAAACCTACACACGTTAATCTCATTGCAACGGCCTGCTGCAGCCGCCGTCCTGATGGATGGACTCTGCATCTCCATGAATATTTATTTCCCTTTATTATTCTTGAAATGTATTTATTGATGGAAGGAACTGGGCTGAACTTTCACCCAGTGTCACTGGTGTATTTCATCAGGGCTGGAGACAAGGCGAGGCGCTTGGAGTGACGACAGGTAGCATGCATGGGAATAGCATAGGGAAGTACTGAAGGGCCAGGTGAATGAGCCGCTCCAGTGAGGCCGGGGGAGACAAGCAAATGCTTCAAGTTGCACTGATGAGCTGTCGACAAGTTTACTCCAGTTCATCCACAGGAGGAACAAGGAAGGAGCCAGGGAATGGAACAGAAGGCACACACAGGCCCCAATTCCCCTTTTGCTTATCTCACTGGAACTCCATGGACTTCAGGGGAGCTGCTCCTGATTTACACCGGAGTGGGAGGAGCGGCCCAGTGTTTTGTAAACCTTCTGCATTGACAACAGTGGGCATGATCAGGCCCGGAGTGTGTGACGGAGAGGGGCAGGGAAGAGGAGGTTTAGTTCTGTTTTCAAGTGAGTAGCCTGGCAACCAGAAATATATTTCCACCCTGTATGTTTGCAAAGCCAGTGGGGCAAAGCCAGGGCCCTGATTAGACGTGGTCTAAGGAGGAGCAGAATGCCCCTTCCCCCATGTTTGGATTGTGCAGGGAGTGTGTGGGAGGGCGATAAAGCATTGGTAAGGGGAATCAGGGGCATGGCCCTGGGCGGGAAGTATTTTGATAACCCTGTGAAGCTGGGTTCATTCGAAAGACAAACCAAACAGCTAGTTGTTGGCAGCCTGGAGTAGCTTGATTCAGATGGATCCGTGGTGATCTTTTCCCAGAATCAAAGGGAGAGAGGCCAACACTGCCGCCCCTATAGGGCAGCTTGGCATAAATGTCCACTAATACCTCCTCAGAAGTTGCTGTGCACCACAGCCCAGCTCTGGCTGCTTGGCTGGGGTGGGTGAGGAAATTCCCATTTATAGAGCGCTCTGGGTTCCAGCTGGATACAAGAAGCTCTTTAAATCACCCTACTGAACATGCTGAGCTCTCTTCTAGCATGTCGCCTCCGCAAGGCACTTCTCGGGGCAGGGATTAGCTGTCTTTTTACTGTGAGTCCGTGCTGCACCTAGCACAGTGGGGCCCTGACTGGAGTCCCGAGCCCCTACCACAGTATAAAGAATAGTAGCTTGCCTACGGCCCTGCAAGCATCAGAGCTGGTGTCAGAGAAAGCCTGGCTCACAGCCCCATGCTCCGACCTCTAGGATAACTCAGCTCTCATTTGTCTCTCCTTTGCTTCACTCTGCTGTGTATGAGAATCTCAGGCATGTTTGATTTTCCTCTGCAGAAAGCTGGTGGTAATGAAGGGAACTGGGTTTGAAGCTGACAGCTGTTTTCCAGAGTTAGCTTCCTGGAGCACTCGAGCAAAGAGGCCAGATGGGTCTGCCACGGCCCAGGCAGGAGAAGAAATGAATCCATGGAATGGGCTATCTCTGATGAGCGATGATGATGGATGTGCTTTGAGACTGGTCTCTTTCTTGGATGGGTAGATCCTCAATGGTGCGTCGTTGCTAATTGTTTGCATGCAAGGATCCAGCTTTTAATCTCACCGTCCTCATCTGTTTTCTCTTCCCAAAGCTACTGATCCTGGAAAGGATGTGTCTTGATGATGCGTGGCACTATTAACCAGCTCAGTGGCGAGTGGGCTCGCACCCTCCTTGTGCGCCACTCAGCTGTGCTGCCTAGACGTCTCGTGGGACTCAAACAGCGCGCTGGCCCCTTCCAGGGGGGTGAGTTTCGTTTGGAGGTGACTTTGCATGGATGTGCTCTTTCCTCTCGCTAATTGTGTTTCGACACTGCCCACCAGCGGTCACACGCAGGAGCTTCAGGGCGACAATTGCCCCTCCCAACTTGAACATCTTTTCGCTGGTTCAGCTCGTCAGAATTTCTAGGAAAGGGGCTTGGTCTTCAGCTTAAACCAACCAGACATTTGCAAAAGCCTGATCCCCCCAATAGGCACCCAGCTAACAGCTGCTTTGCTTCAACAGCCTTTCTCCTCCTCTTTAGAGCCTCGTTGCCTTCCTCCCTTTTTCACTTCCTTCCCATCCCCCTAATATTCCGGTTTCAAGACAGGAGACGGGATACCTTCTCTGTCAGTGACTTGTGGAACTATTATTTCCAGTGCACACTGTGCCCGCCCTTATCTCGTTAGGATTTGTAGCTAAACGATCATCGTCATCTTAGAGCAGGCTGTGTGATCCAGTGGCAAGAGCACTGGGGTGGGGGAGATCTGGGGGTCTGCCATTAACTGGCTCTGAGCCCTTATGCACATCTCTGTCCTCTGTCTCCTTTTCCCACATCTCCTCAATGGGGGTAAGGATCGCTGGATGAAAAGTGCTACGTAAGGGCGAAATGTAAGTGGAGCAGGCCTGTGTCACTTTGGTCTACCCGCAGTTTTGGCCCCATTTAAGTTGTATTGGTTTAGAAGCGGTGCAACCCCGGAGCGCGGGGGCAGCTGTACTAGGATCAAAGTACAAAGAACAGGAGTACTTGTGGCACCTTAGAGACTAACAAATTTATTAGTCTCTAAGGTGCCACAAGTACTCCTTTTCTTTTTGCGGATACAGACTAACACGGCTGCTACTCTGAAACCTAGGATCAAAGTGCTTATAACAGGATCGCTTATTTCTGTATGGGGAAGGCGATGGGGTGGGTTCAGTGGGGCTAGGGGTAAGGCTGGTAGGTGGCCTGTGGTAGGGTTAGGGGTGGTTTCAGCCGGCAACCCCAGGCTAGGGTTAGGGTTGGAGCCAATTGGTTCTCTGGGCTTTGGGTTAGATTTGGTTGGTGTTGCTGGCCCAGAGCGAGGGTTGGGGCTAGTTAGCGGCTCTGACCTCAGGCTAAGGTTGGGCAGGGTTGGTTGCACTGGTCCTGGTATCTGGGCCACCTGCCCTTGAGCCTTTCACAAGGCCATTGAACTCTTGAAGCTCGCCGACTCGGCTCACCCGTTGGTCATTATTCCACCTTGCACCATGTCCCCACCAGAGGGCCGATCACTCGAGGTTTAAGGAGGAATTTGGGGGCAGATAATCCCTGTGCCGGTGCAAAGACAGCGGGAGCCATCCCTGTTCAGGGGATGTGGGGCCTGTGCCATCCACTAGGGCATCCCTGAGGACTTCCCTAAAGTGCGTCACTGTTTCAAAGACCCTTCTGGGACTTCGCAGGGGAACAGAATAGCTGGTCCCTGAGCCCATCCCAACCATGCTTCACCCTCCGGTCTGCACCCACCCACTGCCTCCGCTCTATCCTCAGGTCTCTTTTGCCCAGGGTGCCAGTGGAGGTGGTGCAGGCTGAGCACCAGCTGTTGGGGGCCTCTGCGTCAGGAGTCGCCACCCCACGTGGGGAGGGCGGGGCCTGGGCCCTCCCCCACGCAGAATGCAGCGTGGGTCGTTGGTGCTAGGAAATCAACCCCGTGCGCAGTGAGGGGTGGCCGCCGCGTCTCCCCCCCCCCCCTTGCTGGAGGGGGAATGGTTGGACCCTCACCCACAGCTGCTCTGAGGGGAGGGGGGTAGCGGGCACGTGGGGATGCTGCGCCGGGTCCAGCAATGTGCAGCACCGCGTCCGGCCCCCGTGCACGGGGCGAGGAGGAGGCACCATGGCTCCCCCAGGAGAGAGGAGCTGCGCCCGGCGGAGAAGGAGCTGCTGGCGGCGATTGCCCGAGGTGAGGCATGCACGTGCCCAGCTCGGCAGGTGAAGCCCTGTATCTGGGGGCAGCAGGGCTCGGGAGAGGGCGTGGCGTCGGGGGAGACACAGATCTGGCACCATCTGTCATTGCCTGTCCACCCCAACGTCGGGGCCCACCCAGATGTCCACGCCTAGCGACGCCTGCTCTGTGGCTGCCTCGTTGGCACAAAGGGGCCGGGGGCAGTGCCCATAAAGTCGAATCAGCATTGTATCACTGGCGTGGCACGGCTGAGTGAAACCCTCCTGCCTCATCGCCATGACAACCGGGTGACCGCCTATCTGCCCTACCCCTGCACAGAAGCTCTAGGCTCTGCTCTCTCCGAGCTGAGAGACGGATCAGATCATGACGGGAGCGGGCCGGCTGTAATGAGGACCGTAATATCTCAGTTGCAATTTGGCCAGCTCTGTCATTTGCTAATGGGATTCCTGAAAGCATGGGTTATGCTTCCAACACACGGTTTGAAAGGGACGTTCTCTTGACACAAAACTCATATTAAAAATAAATGCACACATTTGTTTCTAATAACAGCTTAGAATAACCAGGCTGAAACAGGCTTAGGAATCAGATGAATTTTTTACCGTCTGTGTTATTTAAAAAACAATTCTACATTTCACTCAGCTTGGAAGTGTTAACTAGAATGATCTGTTTTACACTGAACTTACAGTCAGTTTCACTGTCTGGGTCTATTGCAGAAGCAGCATTGGTATGTGTGTCTTTGCAACCTGGGGCAGATCTATTATAATTAAGAAGGAGGGTGGGGGGGAAGAAAGAAAAGAAGGGAAAAGTTTGTTGGTTTAAACGATTAAAACATTTAGGGGGGGTTAACCTTTTATTTCCCCCTAAACACACTCACCCTTTTATATTTTCAAAATCTAAATTTCAGCCCTAAATCTGGCTGCAAGCGTCTACGTAAACATAAACCCACAGTGTCAAAAATAAAATAAAATTAGACTCAGGCATCAACACCTTTCAGAACAACATTTGTTAGCATCAAGCCTTTCACCGGTGGGCGGTGTGAAAGGAATACTAATGGTGAGCGATTTCAGGTGTTTGTGGATGCTGGCAGATCTGGGTTTGTTAGAGAAGCTATAAATAATCCTTAACTTTTCTCTAGCGCTTTTTATCTTTTGATCTCAAAGTGATGCACAAAAAAAGGGAAAGTATCATTATCCGCGTTTTACAGGGGAAAACCGAGGCTTGGGGAGTCGTAGAGCTGGTCATGGTGGTTTTTAAAATGGAAAATGGCTTTTTGGACCAAATGGAAACTTTTGCAAAAAATGTCTGCCTCTCACAAAATCGATGGTTTTCTGACAAAACTTGAAACATTTCATTTTCTCAAATATTTGCTTTGAGAAATCACTCCTTTTCAGTGACATTTTATGGGAGAGGCAGGCAGGGTCTGGGGGAAGAGACATTTCCTGACCCTCTCTAGCCCAGCTCCTTTCTAGAAGGGAAAGCAGCCCAGTTTTTTTGGAAGTGGAAGGAGAAACAAAGTGTGCCCGGGGCGTATGCATGATGCTGCTTCCCGTGCCGGCATCCCAGGTGCACTGGGTTCATGATAGAAGTGATCCCAGCAATAGTTACAAGGCATTTTGCATGTTTGATCAATTTCACAGAACTTGAAAGGGCAAGGCTGACCTGCAATAAAAACCCCACGGCTCCGAGTCTGGGTCAACTGACTTGGGCTGCAGGGCTAAGAACAGCAGTGTAGATGTTCGCACTTGGGCTGGAGCCCCTGGCCTCTGTGCAGAGGAGGGAAGTGCAGCTATGCAGCCCTGCCGGGACACCCAAGCCACAGCTGTTTGCATTTGAAGGCAACCACTTTCTAAATGAAGTGAACCTGGTGTCCTGGGATCCAGCTACTTGACAGGAAATAAGGGAAGGGAATGAAAACAGCCAAAAAAGAAGAAAGGAGAGGGGGAAAAAAGGTGCGGGATAGGGAATGGTCCAAAAAAATCTTCCCCAGAAAGGATGTTGGCCAGACCCTCCAAGCCTGCTCCAGCCTCTTTGCACTGCTCCCTGATAGGGCAGCCAGGAATTCCTCCGCATAGTGCTGGCTCTATGGCACCTGCTCCCAGAACCCCAGTGTAGGGGCACTATTGGGAATGAGGAGCATGACTGTAATGCCTTGTGTTCCAGATCCTAGCTGGGGAAAGTCCTTGTTATAAGCTTACATATGCTAGAGCAGCCATGAGACTGCTCTAACTTACCCAGGGTTCTGAACTGGCCTCTATATGCTTCCGGGATCAGGTGAGTGAAAAGACAGCTTTTAGCCACTTTTGTTCTCCATCTGTCCATATCCCCCGCTGCTTCAGGTTCTGTGCTGAGCACAGCTCAGCTGGGACCAAGAATCTGGCCCTTTCCATTGAGTACTGCAGAGAGTCCATTGAATATAATCAGGGACAAAGTTCCAGAGATGGGCTTTGAACAGAGAGCTGGACCATGGTGAGCCTCAGGTTAAGGGCAAGAATGAGGAGCAGCTATGTGGTCAGGGAGTCTCCATGCCATTCCTAAAAGACAGGGATCTGTGTCACTAAAGACATCCTCCGAATGGGCACTGCTTGTCCCCCTGGCTGGCAGTCGGAGGGGAGACCCAGGAGTGGATGGGCTTGGATATTGAATTCCCCTTCTCAGCACAGCAAGCTCCTTCCAGGTGTAAGCTGAAGCACGTTGGTGTGCAGGGCAAGACAAATGGAGAGGCACAGTGGATACTCGTATCATCCATTAACCCTTTGCCTGTGTCAATGTCTCAGTGGGCAGGCGCAGCGCTAGGATGTGACTCCTGGCTGACTTGCCAGTCAGTGTTTCTGGCGGTCTCAGCATGTGCTGGGGAAGGATAATGCAGCAGGGTAAGCCTGGGTCTGGCATGTTTGATAGCAGGTAAAAGCAATGCATTCAGGAGAAAGCAGGATTCTTCTGCTGCCCAGATCAATTCCCAGGGAACAGGAGGAGGAGGAGGGATGGAAATCGAGTCATGCCCTCACGTGACCATGGCTGTCATTGAGGGAGAAGCGTCAGGCGCTCCTGCTTGCATTGAATTAACAGGTGCAGGGAAGAGAGGAGAAAAGCACCTTCACTATTTTGAAATCCCAGGACAATGTAGGGTTTTAATAAGATTCTCATAAAACTGATCTATTGCTCTCCCAGCCCTGTCGGGGGTGGAATCCTTCCCACAGTTCATATACTTGGAGTGCGAGCGTTTCATTTCCATACAGCAGTCATTAGAAGGCACTATTTTATGGTGCCCGTAGAGAGGGAAAATAAGTGTTTTATCGCAAGCCAAGGGCTCATGCATTATTCATGGCCCCAGTGCTATTATAGACAGATTGAAGTTAGATTTAGAGCCCTGATGCTGTCCTGGGCTATGTGACAAAGTTGCAGATTGTGGGCAGGCTCATAAGCAACAACTGACACCTACAAACCAAGCCTGGGTCGCGTTCACAGCTCGAACTGGGTCTCGGCAAACACGTGGCCAGCTGGAGATCACTGATTTTAAACCCCTTCACTTACGGCCCCTCAGTCCAGCCTGGCCACCTGGACGGCAGTGCTAGCAGACAGCCAACAGAAGCAGATAGTCTCCATGTATTGGAAAGGAAGGAATCCAACCAAACTTTCCCCGGCCATTGCTGCGTTCCTACAGGTTCTGGGAAGGCAGCTGAACTGACCTTGAGCCCCAGAGCCGCATGTGCTAAATGGGTCTGTTCGCTGAGCAGTCAATCGCTCCTGCCCTCTTTGCGCTGTGACCGCAGGAGCAGAAATGGTACAGGCAGAGACAGCTGAAAATCAGTACCAAAGGTCATCGGCGGTATTTCGGGGGCGGGACCTTCCGCCGCCTGGGGCGCCCAAAAAGCTGGCGGCACTCCTGCCTGAGCACTACCAGGCTCTGGCCCTTTAAGGCTGCTCTGTGTTGTGCTGGCGGGATCACACGCCAGAGATCAGGGAAGCATAAAGGAGGTGCACAGTGACCTTCGACCCCCATCCTAAGCCCAGAGAGCTAACCAAACCTTGGAGACCTCAGAGCACCGATTCAGTGAGAATTTGGGAAAGAGGTTAAGGGGATCCTTGCTTTAGCCAAACCTGGGCCTGGGTGTCTCGTCTGGGGATGGTGTCTGAGGTCAACACGTGAGATTCAATGGGGTGGTTTTGTTCCCTTTGAATCCTTTCCAGGCACTGCATTTCTCTGCCTTCGGGAGCTCCTGGGCTGAATTGTAAACACAAATAAAGTCACACTTGAACTCGTCCATTACAAATGTAATTCCATTTCCTAATGATATCGATGGCGTATATTTCCTTTCCCATCAAATAACATCCAGACGCCTTCCACTCCTAGATCTTAACTGAATTCAATACAATTAAATGCAGTTCTCTCTCCACAGAGCACGCTCATATTTTGTATATTAACCAGTCCTCTCATTTATCGTGGGACATTAAATCTCCCAGACTTTAATTACCAACCAATTGTCAAAGTCTTTGGAATTGTCTTTGAAACAGAGGATCCTATTGGCTCTGAGTTTGAAGGTGTCCACAGTTCGGACCTGCGGGCTGAAAACTGGGCTGTAAATTCGGACCTGCTTGATTGACTTCAGCAGAGTTACTCAGGATTTTCACCAGTGTGGGAGAGCAGAATGCGGCCCAATAAAGGCAAATTTCTCCTCCCTCATGAGCCTGAGGGATCTGTGCAACATATTCTGCTCTGCTGCTGGTGTGGCATTCTCACTAATGACAATGGAATTGCTTTAGCCCACCACTGCATGATACAATGTGCAAGAGAGAGTTGGAGTGGGGGTATCTATCTATCTATCTAGCCTCTCATGATCTCCACATTCTGATCTCTCTTCCCTCCATTTCTACCTTCCTTAGTCTTCTCTACTTCCCCTCTTTGACCCTCTCCTTCCGTCCATTTCTTTCCAACCATGCTGTCGTCCCCTTCCAGTTAAGGCTGGGATACGGGACGAGTGTGTTTGGGAGGGTGCTTAATTTATGGCTGTCACCCTTCAACTGTGGGTGATTTGTCATCCTGCATCTCAGCTGTTCTGAGGGTTGCTTTAGGGAAAACATACAATAAATACGTCCAAAAGTAAAGCCAGACACAGACACATGTGCAGACAACACAGACATATAATATACTGGTTAGTAAAGCGGTACCTCCCACAAACTGAACCCGTCAATCCCTTTTGCAGTCAGTTTCCAAACTGCAGACGTGACCAGTTTCTTGAGTTCGAAGCAGTTTCAGGATCAGCGTCGATAGCAACGGCTACTTCCCCTCCTTGGAAAGTTAATTCTCGGCAGCAAAGCAAGCGTCTGGGTCAGACATTTGGGGTGAAAAATGAGATGGCAGCTCTGCATGGAATGCTGTAAAACTGCTGTGAACCAGGACCGCCAGCAATGAATATTAATCATTCTGAGAGCCGGCATATATTAATGGCTCACAATCCCTGAGAGGTGGATTACTGTTCATTAACCGATATTGGCTTGACGGCCAGCGGACATAGGTTCAGAGCAGAGATCTTTCTGGGCAAGAGGGGAAGTTCTCTGTGTGTCAGTCTATGCATAACCTTGATTTATAAAGAGTCTCTCTCAACTTCAGCCCTTCCCAACACTCTGGGCTATAAAATTCTTCATGTTCTTATACAAGCAAAGCTGCCTGCAAAGGAAGTGGACAATCAAGGAGCTCTTTAGTGAGACAAACTGCAGAGAACCTGGTTGTTCTGTTCTGTGACCATCACCAAGGTATCTAAGCATCGTCTAGAGGGAATGAACTGAGTTGTCGAGACCTATTTTTTTCACTGGTTAAGTAATGGTGAGAGAAAGTTTGTGTGAATGGGACGGTATCTTAATCAAGACAAATTTTAATTCACCAAGGCATTCTAGTCAAGTGGCTTCTCCTTTCTATGGCATCAAGTATCAGGGGGTAGCCGTGTTAGTCGGTATCTACAAAAACAACAAGGAGTCTGGTGGCACCTTAAAGACTAACAGATTTATTTGGGCATAAGCTTCCGTGAGTAAAAACCTCACTGCATCCGAAGAAGTGAGTTTTTTACTCACGAAAGCTTATGCCCAAATAAATCTGTTAGTCTTTAAGGTGCCACCAGACTCCTTGTTGTTTTTCTATGGCAGAGAGCAACCCCCCGCAGTTCCCCATTCCTCTTTGCTTCCCTAACTCCCTTTGCCCCTGCTCCAGACAGGCTAGCTTTGCATTATAGGCACCAGACCTGTTCAAATCAGTGCTCTGAAACTGAACAGCTACTTCCCATCTTTATTGAATAATCCATTGTGTCCATAGTTACTGCTGTCCTATCACCCCGGAGATGTGGAGAGAGATTTATACCAGCGCTCTGGGTTACCTATAAGATAGTTGTTGAATGCAGCCATGCGTTGGCATTTTTTGAGCCCATGAGTCCCTGTCTTTGGGTTCATTTTATAGCTCTCTGTGGCTTTTTGAGCCACCAATGTCTGAAAACAAAGAATATCAAACATTTCCTTGCTAGGCTGGTCTCAAAGCCGCCAGAACAGTATGTATCCACGAGGAGTCACAGCGCTAGAATGTATTCAGAGGGATTGTTGGCTTGCAGTTATACAAAGGGGCATCCAATCAGTGGCTGTTGGCTTAGAGACCGGAGTGGAGCTTTGATGAGCTGTTTCAGGCTAGCCGATCGGGCATCATTGCTGGAGGTGCCACTTGGCGGTATGGTATTTACATTGCCAAGGACTTGAAACAATAAATTAAGGAGACCAAACAGAAGCTTTTAGCTCTACGGAGTCCTCGGTGCTGGTCACACACGAGGACGTCAGATAAGCATGATTGCACCAGTGACCGTCCACTTCCCGCCTTGAATTGTAGCAGCGATACGTTATTACCAATAAAAGAGACATTGGAGGGAACCAACTAAGTCTTTCTGCTGTGCTTGCTCATGCGGGACTTCCCAAGGCCCTCTCTCAGGACATGGTTGCCGGTTGCTATGGGAAAGATTATGATGTCACAAACACTCACAGGTTCCAGCCCCTTAGCACTAAACCAGCAAGGGAGGGGAATGGGAGCTCGGTACCTGGAAGATTCTATGCTCAGATACCACCTGGAAACCTCATTAGACAGAGAGATCCAAAAAATAGAGGGGTAAGGCAGGTTTGGTTTAAGAATCCCGTAGTGGATGTCTCTGAGTGGCTCTGCTGAATCTACCTGAAGAGGATGGGTAAGGTTTGGGGCCCTGGAAGAGGACGAAATTTTAAGCCAAGTTCTACAACTGCTGGGGGGAATGTGGATGTTAAGGAGGGAGATAGGTGGTCAGTCGAGATGGACCTAAACCTGGGGGAAGGAAACACACCTCACCCCCCTCCCCAAGGGGTGTGAACACGGGAGCAGCTTTTCATGTTGTCATGAAGCTGTGTTTTGGTACGATCATTGGCACTGTTCACCGACTGAATGAGCGTCTGAAGCTCACGTTCATAAGCAATAACAGCAGATGCTCTGTCTGGAATTGGGATGCCCGAATATCTCTGGGGTACTTGTCGAGTGCCCCTGCACTGTTCTTTTTCTGAAAGGGGGAGCAATGTGATGATTTGAGGGTTCTAGCTGTACCATGTCTGAATTCCATGAAATTGTCCCATGGAATTACTGTGTCATAGAAAGCCCACATAGCATGTATGTGGATCCCCAGGAGTTAGCAGGGGTCTGTCATGCCTCCACCAGGCCAGAGACAATGTTGAGTGATCAGTGATGCTCTGTTCAAAACAAAACACTTTGGGGCAGTGGGTTTGCTCTAGCGGGGAGAAGACACTTCCTCTTGTCTGAAGGGAGGGCGGGTTGGGAATAATGGAAAGTTACCGGGAGCAGAACAGAAGAAGCAGGTGGCCCCAGCAGGAGTCTATAAAGGGACTGACAAGAGAGAGCTGGGGGAGGGGGAGGGGGAGAGCCATTTTGCACCGGGGCTGCAGGGGCAGGGTAGACAAGGAGGTGGAGGACCCGCCTACCTGATCTCCCAGGGGCTCCCAAGGGAAGGTGAGCTAGTGAGAGACATTGCGTTTTATTTTGTATGATCTGTGCTCTCCTGGGCTTTACACGAGTAAGGATAAAAGAGCATAAAGATGTTAGACTGGGCAAAATGTGTGTGTGTGTGTGTGTGTGTGTGTGTGTGTGTGTGTGTGTGTGTGTGTGTGTGTGTGTTGTCTGCTTCACAACTGCTGTGTGCCCCTGAGAGAGTTGAACTGTACACCAGACGCTTTACGCCATTGAGGTGGAGGTCTGGGAGAGGTGCGTGTTCAAGTATGGGAGAGTCTGCAGCGGTCCTAGCGGGTGGCCAGGCCAGGGTTAGGATCTGCGACAGAACGCTGGATTCCCCTTCATCCTCAAAAGCCGATGTTACTCGTGTTGCTCTGACCTTCCTAGCCACCTCAATCACCCCAAAGGGAGATTTTGTAATGAGCTTGCACAAGCACCTGGCAGAATCTGATGGAAACAAAAGCTCCTCTTTCCTGGGGCTCCCTGGCTGACAGCTGGTCAATAAATCAACCCAGGAGTCTTGATTGTGTTGTTCTTTTTCCTTCCTTCCCCAGCCAGCTGCCAGGGGAGCTGGTTGCATCACCGTGCGCATGCAGAGAGCTCAGGGGAACCTTTAGACACTGTATGGGCCATCCCAGCCGTGTCCCGATATTTTCTTCCTCTCATCTGGTCACCCTAAAGTGCTTAGAAGGCTTTACACCAGGTTCAGACACTGATATGACGAACAAGAATAACCCATTGGAATATTACAGATGAAAAACCAGCCAACCCAGACACAAGTTGTGGAAGGGATTTAGGCCCCGTCCTAAATGGTGTTTCGGACCCTAACTCCCATTGACGTCAATCCCTTTGAGGATCTGCACCTTAAACCCCCATGCTTCAGGGCTTCAGCCAACCTCTAACCTTTGGGGTTTAGGAAGAAACTGTGTCTGTGGGCAGGTTATCCCAGAACAGCCAACCCAAAGTTTCTTATGCCGGGCTATGAAGCATCTGATACCGGTCACAGGATGCTGGGCTAGATGAACCACGGGTCTAATCCGGTCTGGCAGTGCCTAGGAAGGGGAAGGATGCTGGGGAGGGCAGGTGACCACTCTCCGGAGCTCCCAGGCAGACGGGCTGGGTGAGAGCCCTGCAGGGAGCAGGGGTAAGTCTCATTTGAGGGCTGTGCAGACAGCGGCGAGAAGCTCCAGCGAGGGGGGCTGCAAAGGACTGTGATCCGGGAGGGAGGGCTATGCACAAAGGAAAGCCCCACTACACTGGACCGCGGCGCTGCAATACCACGGCACAGCAGAGGTGGTTTATCGACACAGTCCGAGCCCCTGCGCTCCGCGTTTCCAGCCTTTCTTTGATTTAAGCCCGAGCCTTCACTGGTTCCCCGTAGTTTTTGCCAGTGTGCATATGAGCCGTTTCCACTAAACAGTTGTCCTGGTTAGAGGTCACAACTCAGCCCCAAACACTATTACACACGTAAATCACGGGGAGGCGGGGGGGGGGGGGGATGTTACACAGGCACAGTAAACGCTCGGCCTATGTAATTCATCCTGTTTATTGCCCCTAACACCGTCTCGTTTTATGCTCTGATTCAGGGCCATATTAACGCTGTGCTGCTGTGCACTGACTCTGAGCAGGATGTCTCGGATTGTCATTTCCCCCTGGAGGGCCGGATTGATCCGGGGAGATATTTTAGAGCGCTGCGGGTGAGAGATCATGCAGGTGTGTGGGGCGAGTTTATGCTTCTCTCCACCCACCCGTTCTGCAGGGCTGGGGGGCGAAGGGGGAGGGGGGAGCTGATTGCATCACAAGTGTACATCCCTCGCTCCCTGCTTTAAAAGCTTCCTTGTCTCCAGTCTTTATGGTCCTGAGCCAACGCCCCTGGAAGTCAGAGGGAGGCTTTCCATTGACTTCGAGGGGCTTCGAACCAGGCCCCGGGAGAAGGAAGTGTATGACCCTTGTGGCTTGGAGATCGGTGCTCAAATCTTTCCCGATGCTGCGTGGAACAGAGTACAGCCGAGCCCGCCTTTAATAGGAAGGGGTTCCCGCCGAAGATACCCGCATGCAGGGCTCCATGCGCTGGGAGCTGCAGGCCGCTGCGCCGTACGTGGGCTGGATTGCAGAACGCCCTGGGCAGGGTGCGCTCGATTAACTCCCGCAGCCTCTCCCTCTCTGTGGGGCTCCTGCCCAGGGGAGAGAGGCCTGGAGGCAGCTCAGGCAGGCTGCAGTCAGTGCTCTGGTTCAATGCCCGATGCCGGACAAGGCTGGGAAACTGCTGCCTTTCCCTGGACTCAGCTCTGCCGTGACCAGCCCCGTCTCCCCCTGGCACGGCACACCGGAGGACGGCCCGCCATTGGGCTCAGGTCACCTGGGTGCGCTGGCCAAGAAGGTGCAGCAGCTCCGATCACTCACAGGGCTAGGGAGGATGGCCCAGCCCGGCCCTAGATGGGACAGAACACCACACCCAGGAGGTGTGGGGGTTACATGGGCTGCCGGCTGAGTGGTGGGGGGGCGTGTTAGAGCCTCTGCTTCTGTAAAAACGCTGCTTATTTCATTACACCCCCTGCACACGGTGGGTTTTAGACGCCTGGGGGGGGGGGGGGTTGGGATTCCGCGGGGGAATTCTGGCTCAGCCACCGGTCCTAGGAGGGGTGCGTCCGGCTGGCTGGAGCATGATCCGACCCCTCTCGGGAGGTTCCCAGTGGCTGAGACCAGGCGGGAGCACTCCCCATGGCAGGGTGACCATGAGCCCCGGGGTGCTGGCAGGCCTGTGTGCGCGGGACAGGGACGGGCGTGCTGGGACGGGGGTCCCGGTTAGAGCCGTGCAATCAGCAGGAATACAGGTTCCAGTGCAGGTGGGGATCCACTTACCGGAAGTTTTCCTGTAAGTTTCAGGTTCAGAAAACCAGGACAATTGGCCAACTCCCCCTCCCCTACGGTTTGACTCCTAGAAAGAACCATGCCCCCTGGAGCCAGTGGTGAGGGAGATGGTCCATGGCGGCCAACTTCAGCAAATCATGGGTTGGGGCTGGTTTCAAGACCTGCTAGGAAAGTTTCACCCGGCTCTAGGCCCCAGCAGCTTTGCAAAGGGCTCCAAATCATTCCCCCGCTGTGTGCTGCATTACAGGGGTTCCTCTGCCCCCCCGTGTCCCCAACTTCTCCCTCTGAGCCCTTCCTCCAAGCAGGGCGGGTACGTATCATTTCTGTTAGCATTTCACCTCCTTTTCTGTTGATCAGTTCCTGCTGATTCCATTAGCAGCTTGGCTGGATAAAAGCCGAGTTATTAACGCATGGAGATTTCCCTGCAACTGTCACTCTACCCAGGAGCCTGTCCTAAAGACAAAGAGGATGAACTGAGAATTAACCAGCACCCTGAATTAAGGCAATTAGGAGCGCTTGACATATAATAGCAGGATTGTTCTGAATCATTCCTCTCTCCAAACCTTGAATTACTCCGCACTGCTAAGAGATCTGAGATTTTGTTTCAAAATGAATTCCCTGCTAAAGAAATCGACTACCCACCCCGATGCTCTACGTGTTTAACGGATTTGTTCCTCTGGCACTTTGGCAAAAGCTATGGAAATGATTTCCTAGGCCAGCCAATGCAGTTGACTCCTCTGCTCACTTAGGAGCCAGCGGTTACCAAGGCTTTGTGCAATTTTCTCTCCGTCTCCTGGTAAAGGGACTGGCTAAGCAGAGCTGGTCCAAGGTTCGCAGTGAGATTAAAACAAAAATGGGTCTTCCAGTCGAGCTGCTGGTTTGAATCCATTACAAAAACTTGGCCTGGTTCTGGCTGAAACGTTTCGATAGTTCAATGTTCAAAATGATAACGGGGAAACAGGCTGATGACATTGGGGGGACATTTTCCCTTTGGTTTTCAACCAACAAGGCAGAGCTGGGTTTAAGTTTTTAAAAGATTCCAGGGTTGGTGGTGGTTGGTTTTTTTTAAATATTTAATTTTGAAAAATATGGGAAGCCCATTTTTAAAAATGATGAAATGTTCTCCTGGGGGTTTGAGCAGTGCTAGTGAGGTCTTGGTTGGACGGTGTGAGGAAAGGGGCCCACGTGTCAGACCCAGAGACCCGTGTCCTCTGATTATCCAGCCAGGCAAGTTTCCCGCAGCGTGGCTCGGCCTGGGAGAACCCATCGATGGACGATGGAGGGAGTTCAGTCTCCCAGTCCTTGGCCTCGCAGCGGAGACTCCTAACAGCTACCCCCAATTGTAACAGTCCTTTCTGTGATGCCTCTGAACATGCTGACTCATCTACAGAGGCCCCCAAACCGCAGTCGGATGATAGTGATTTTGGTCACTACTCCCTCTCTCTCTCTTTCACTCTGTCTCCAGGCACGCCTGCCTATCTATCGGTCACTGGCCATGCACAGGGATGCCCTCGTACCATGCGCAGCGTGTCATCTGACGGCCTAGGTTTAAACTGAAGACCCTGACGTCAATTGTTCTTGCTTTGCGTTTGAATACCCATCCACCGCTCAAGGACGGAGCCTCGCACAGGGTAATCGGTCACCCTCCAGGTGTCAGGCAGTCCTGATGGACGTATTCCCTCGGCTGTGTGCCTAGCCAAGGCTTGTGTGTGCCTGTTTCATTCAGCGGGCGGCAAAGCTGTGTCTCTGGACAGAAAACGTAGGCTGGCTCTGAAGCGGCGAGGAACGCTAGCCTGGAAAGGGCCCACGTGAACACGGGCTCAGCAGGAAAATGACAAGACAGCGAACATGCAAACACGACACGTTCAGCGGTTGGTAACATCCTAGCCCAGCCAAACTCCGTTATTGCTAACGTGCTTCACCTGACTCCTTTTAAGGGGGCTCAGAAGCTGGTCAGATCTCACAGAGGTGCAACTTAGAAAATTAAGCCTCGTAGCGTCCCCATGAGCAGGGCCGGCGCAACCCATTAGGCCACCGCCTTCGCCTAGGGCGCTAACATTTGGGGGGCGGCGACCGCGGCGGCTGGGTGTTCGGCCGCCCCGGTGGTCGGCGGCATTTCGGGGGCGGGACCTTCCGCCGCCTGGGGCGGCAAAAAAGCTGGTGGCGCTCCTGCCCGTGAGGCATTGTTGGCTTTACAAATGAAAAAGACCTTTTAGGGCTCCGTCCTAGCCCATCTCTGCCGCACAGTATTGTCCCCTATGGCACTTTGACACTTATTGTACGTGTACAGGCAGGTAAATACTTCACCTCCATTTTGCAGATGACTGAACTAAGCACTTCGGGGCAGGGCCCATCTTTTTGGTTTGGGTTTGTACAGCGCCTGGATGGTAAGCTCTTTGGGGGACTGTAGTTTTGGCCTGTGTCTGTACAGCACCGAGGAGAGGGAGGACCTGGTCCATGACTGGCGCTCCTAGACACCACTGCAATACAAATAATAAATGATAATCACTAGGGAGGTTTGACTAAGGACTGGGACACAGGAGACCCGGCTCACAGGCTTGGGCCCCTGCCAGGCAGTGCTGTAAGTAATGTGAGCAGAGCGGCTCGTTTTATGATGGCTTTAATATTTACAACATTTATTGACTCATAAAAATCTATCTGCATTTTTTGCAGAGCAGTCAATCTAAGCTGTTAGATCCGAGCTGCTCTTGTCAGGGGGCACCGGGCTCCGGCTCTGGGTTTAGTCAATGAGACGCCCCAGCCCTGGAGGAAGGGAAGTAGCTTTTAGACCCACAGGTCCTGAGTCTGATCCCCTCAGCTGATGTTTCTCTGTCTTAGGTACTTGTAGTATCTGAACTCCTCACCATCTTTACTGTATTTATCCTCACAAGAGCCCGATGAGACAGGGCAGTGCTGTTGTCCCCATTGTCCAGAGGGGGATCTGAGGCACATGGAGGCTAAGTGACTTGCCCAAGGGCCACACAGGAAGTCAGTGGTGGAGCAGAGAATTGACTCGGGGTCGCCGGTTAGTGCCCTAATCATGAACCGTCCTTCCTCAGGCAGGGGCATCGCATTATGGTTGCTGTTCAAAGAAACGCTTTCTTCATTCCCCTTTATTTTCACTCTCCCATTCCCCTGCGGCCAGCTGGGCACTGGTCAGACTGATCGTTCGGAACGCGTGGCCGGCGGGCTTAATCCACTGCTAGCAACGCATGTTTTATCTTCTTCGCCATTAGACTCCGGCTGCAACGAATCGAGTCTCGAGGCTGGTGTCGTGTCAGCGCTGCTAATCTCAGCATCTGCTTTGAACCCATCCCTTGAGAGGTTGCACCTGTTTTAGCTGCAGAGAACTTGACACCGAAGATAAATAATAACAAGCAAAACATCTGAATTAGCTGCGGTGTCACCTGCAGGGCTGAGGTGCGGGGAGACTGAAAGAATCAGGGATTGTCTGTGGAAAGAAGACTAGCCTGGCCCGTTAGCTACCGCCCTAGGCAAGGGGAGCTGCATAAACAGCACCACTGCAGGATCGGCCCCAGGAGGCACTGGGCTTCAGTCCCCCCGCCAAGGTACAATGGCTCCTCCGCTCACCTCTGGTTCTGGGGTGGAAAGCAGGTTACTGCAGCCTTTGAAACTACCTCCCCCCACCGCTCCTTTGGGATTGGGGGATGGAGCCCTTTAGTCTGGATGTGGCTGGTTCGTATATCTGGGAAGCCCTAATAACCACATTTGATCCTGCATCACCTTTGCCAAAGACTGGTCTAGTAGTAAGAGCCTCTGCAACTGCTCACAAGAGACCTGCCTCTCGGAAACCATCCAACAAAGAGCAGAAGCAGCTGAGAAGTCAGCTCTGTGCTCTTGGTAAACGTTAACATCCTTCCCTCCACATGCACAATTAACTCCACAGCAAAGCCATTAACTGAAGACACTGCAGAAGACTTGCTCAGCGTTGTCACTTCCCCAGGCACTTATGCAGATCACTGCACAGTAATGAGATATTGACATATCCCCTCCCACACCTCTGCATGCCTTCAAGCTCATTAAAAGCAATTCTATGGGGTGGCTGCCCAGGGAGCTGGCTGGCAGTGGCTTGTGAAAGCGAGAGATGCTTTCTGTAGCACAAACAATCTCACCAACATCTGGGCTTCTAGACAGATAACGAGATCCTCTACCCTGGCTCTTCCCAAAAGGAACTGAAAGATGGACCAATGGCATGATCTGGCATAGTAAATCCAATGGATTTCCCAGCGACCTGCCCTGGTGGGGGCGGGATCAAACAGAGGGATTCACACCCAGGTGATCCGCTCCGCCAATATGGGCATTGCTGGGATGTGTTCAAAAAAGGTTATTTATATTGTCACCATAGAAAGTGAGGTGGCTCAAAAGGTTCACAGCTCAATGGAGTTACGCCGGATTTACACCCATGTCCTAAAGCAGAATCAGGCTCCGCATTTTCCTAAGAAGCCCTGAAAGGTTTTTTTTTTTTTAAGGACTCCATAATGCTATAATGAACTCTGATCTGCTATAAACAGTTGCAGTAGGCTGGGTGGGGCCTCCTTGTATGTGTGCGGCCCAGCGTCCCCCCGGGCACCGGAAAAGAAGCGACTTTCCGAAGCAATACGTCAGTCTCTGACAGGGTTTCTGAGTGAGTTGCCGGTCCCTTTAGAGCGCAGCTGCTCGGCTCCGTTACCAGGGCCGGCTTTAGGAAGTGCGGGGCCCGATTTGAACAGTTTCGACGGGGCCCTGACAGGGATGACTAAAAAAAAAAAAAAACCACGTTAAAAAAAAACAGGTGGGGCTTGTACTCACCGGGCCGCGCTCCTAGTCTTTGGCGGCGGGTCCTTCACTCGCTCCGGGTCTTCGGCGGCACTGAAGGACCCGCTGCCAAAGTGCCGCCAAAGACCCGGAGCGAGTGAAGGACCCGCTGCCAAAGACCTGGAGCGCCACCGGGTGAGTAAAAATTAAAAAGGTGCCTCTAGCCAGGGAAGGGATTCTCTGCCACTTGCCCCCCACTCTGGGTGACCCTGCCACTGGGCGCGGGGCCCTCTTAAGCGCGGGCCCGATTCGGGGGAATTGGTGGAATTGGCCTAAAGCCGGCCCTGCCCGTTACCTGCTGTCGATTCGCAAAGGCGCCATTGTGGAATTGTAGCGCCCTTTCCCTTTGCTGCCTTGACACCAGTCCCTGGAAGGCTGGGTATGAAATCTGCTCCCTGTCAGGGGCTCAGAACTTCCCCACAGCCTGAATCCAGCTCCAGATCTAAACTTCCCCTCCAGGGCCCTTCTCTAGCAAAGAGCCAGGCGCTTGGAGTAGCAGGGTTCACCCACAATGGCCTCAACAGGGCAGCACAGATTTGTGCAATCTGGGAATGGCTAGTGAAGATGCATTAGCTAGGTCAGTTTGCTCTGCGCCCAGACAGTCAGATCCCCATCACGATTGTAATACGATTTCTGAAACAGAGCTGCTGCTGGCAGATGAGCCGGAGGCCTCCCGGGTGCAGTATATGTTATGGTCTACTTAGCAGTTAACAATCGCATCCATCACAGGATGTGAGGGGGTCTTTGAATCATTCAGTGTCTTCAGCACCAACAACTGAAATGAGCAGTGAGGAAAAAAATCATCCTCTCTTCTAAATAACCCACTTACTGCCTTAATGGTAGCAGAGTGGGAGCCAGACGGTCATTCGCCGTAACATCCAAAGGCCCCCGTCGGAATCGGGGCAGGATTGTGTTAGGAGCTGTACAAACACAGTGGGAATAACCGAGGCCTTTTCCTGGCTGCACAGGGTGGAAGGGTGTTACACACATTTGGCCCTGTAATTACAACATTTTATGGGGGGAACTCTATGGCCTTGTGATCCAGGCACTCGACTAGGAGATCGGGGCTCACTGCTTAGCTCTGTGTGGCTTTGGGCAAGTCACTTATCTCTCCGCACCTCTGTCCCCCATCCGTAAAAGGGGGATAATGATCCTTCCTTTGGCTGACTTGTCTATTTAGGATGCAAGTTCTTTGGGGCGGGGCCTGTCCCACTACGTGTATGTACAGCACCTAGCACAATGGGGCCCTGGTTTTCATTAATACAAATAATGAAGAGTACCACAGACCACACGTAAGTGGTGAGAATGCAAAGCCTGCACTTTGCATTGGCGTGGCGCAAACCCTGCCTCTCTCTAGCAGCCCTGCCTTTGGGATAACCCAGCTGTTGCAACTTAGCTGCTGTCTGTGTGTGGCTGCTGGTCCCTGGGACTCTCTAGTCAGGAGCCTGGGTGCGCAGAAACCTTTCAGAGCCCCGTGGCAGGGCGCATCTCTTTGTGAGAGTGGCTCCTACTCGCTCTCACGCGGTCCTCGTCTGGCATGGATTTCAAGCACGGAGCCGTTCAAAGGGAGCCTCCCAGGAACACAAGATGCTTTCCTGTAAGAGTCATGCCCAAGAAGTCCTCAGAACCACCAATTATCTAATGAAGAACAAGGAGAGTCAATGGTGCGCTGCTGCTGGGGAGAGAGCGCTGGTTCCGAGAACCTGATATCCTGCCCTTCGTCTGTGCCGCGCAGATACGGATTGATCTGAACCACGTTCACACACGTGAGCGCCAAAAAGACTCCAGGAAGTCAAGACAGGAGGCTACACACTTCTCTGCTCCCACCGCTCAGCTGTGTGAGGCAAAACCCATTTCTGAGCCCACGCACAACTACAGCCTGGTTTCCCTTTTCTCCCCCGTGCAAATCAAACTTATTCCCCATTTCCTCCCTGATCTTTCCAGTGCCCCCGTCCCCAAAGGGTCCTGCAGCCACTTCTCAGGCCTCCAGCTGGCTGATAAGACTCTCTAGACAGCCTCTTCCAGCGAACTCTGGCTACCTTATCCAATCCTAATAGGTGCCACTCCTCACCATGGCAGCTGGACATGCCACAGGGGCTCAGAGTACCAACGAAAAGACGAAGAGAGTTGAGAGGGTCAAAGATTTGTCATCAGAATATTTATTTCCAACAGAAAAAGGCTTCTTCTTTTTTTGCCAGCATGGAAATTTCCACGCAAAACATTTGTTTTTACTGAAAAATGGTTGAGTTGATCTCAAAGGCTGGAAATCGCCCCAGGAATTTAGACATTTTTCCTGAAGGAAAAATAATCATTTTCCTGGCGAACTTTAGTCTTAGAAACCACTTTTATTTTTAAGCATTGTATGCAATGGTTGATCTCGCACAAGGTTTGTATTGTAGGCTCAGTCCGGGGCAAAGTGGTTCGAAGGAACAAGCATCGAACTGCACTGCTGAGTTCCCTGCTATGCTACTGATTAGCAGCTCACCTTGGGCCAGACACGCAACCGGTGTTTGCCTCAGTTTCCCCATCTGTTCAGTGGGGATGTTTCCTTACTCCCGGGATGCTGAGAGAATGTATGTGAAGTGCTATACACGTGCTAAAGATCATCGGGAGAGACTTAATCTCCATTTCTTTACATGGGTTTGATCACGAGTCAAGCAAAAAAACCTCCATTCATTGCAGTTCTTGTTGCCTTAAAAAAGAGGGACTGTTTGCAGAGCATGCCGAGATCCCTGTCTAGGAGGTGCAATGATTATCGTCTGTTACAGTATCATAGTCTTCTAGCTGCAAAGAAATTGTGGCCGGAGAGTTGAGGACAGAGCGAGTTCAATGTCAAAAAAGACCATCCTGACCTGGGAAGGTGGGGAGAGCGTGGTACCCAGGCGCTGTGTGCTAAGTGGCTGGGGTGGAGAAACAAACTGCAAAGGATTGGCTCGCACAGGAAGGCAATCTGATAAAACCGCTCGAGAGCCGGCACTGTGAACAGTGCAGTATTTGCACAGCTCGGAAGGGAAGACGCTGCTCCTGTCTGGTGCCTGTGAGTGCAGACAGCTGTGTGCACCGAAACCCCACACGCTGCTCCAGTCAGCGTGTGCCTCTTTGCTTTCAGCACTGCACAGCGCGGGCAGGGTTTCCAACAGGACGAGGGAGAAGCAGCTCCCGTTTGTTCTTTTAACCAGGCACGCCCATTGGAAGGAAGTTGGGTAATTCCTTGGGTCTGGGATACTGGCCAACAATAGATGATTCAAAGTCAAGGACCAGTCTCTGAAAGGGCCTGAGCCCGATACTCTTAGCCAGCAGGACATGCTGAAAGCTGTAAGAGGAGGCTAAAAGTAGGCGATCTCCGGAGCTGTGCAGCATATCAAGGCTTGCATCTGAAGAAGTGAGGTTCTTACCCACGAAAGCTTATGCTCCCAGTACTTCTGTTAGTCTCAAAGGTGCCACAGGACCCTCTGTTGCTTAAGGCTAGGACAGAAACTGTTGGGAACTCTTTGGGACCGTATTCCCACAAGGAAGAGCCCCAGAAGACAGAGAGAGCGTGCAAGGGAAAATAAGGAACTACTGGATCCAAAGCGATAGCCTGTAGCCGGTTCAGGACCCAACTTCCAGCAGGTGCAGCTCTGTTCTAAGACTAGAGGAGAGGCAGTGCTGGGGAATATACTGCAGGGCATGACCCTGCCCTGGCCGGGCTGGGGTGCAGCAGGTGGCCCAGTAGGGCCATTCCATCTCTAGGGTCCTTGATGCTGTCTGGCTAGCCCTTCTCTGCCGGCTTCTGGCTGAGGAAGGAAAGTCCCAGAGCTCCACACTCGGGTTCGTGGCCAACAGCAAAGGCAGGAAAAAGGAACAAGGGACGGAGGGATAAAGAAACTCCTCTGAGAATGTCCGACCAGGAGGTCGAGGACTTTGAAGTGGACAATCTGTCTGACACGTCCCGGATGATCCCCGGCCTGCCTCCTTACGACATGGACGACCAGCTTCTCCCCCTGGAGCCCCGGAGCACCTGCTGCTGCTGGGCTTGGACCCTGCTGATCGTCGCCACGAACTCGCTGGTCTTCCTCGTGAACTTGCTCCTGGTGGTCACCATCTTTGCCGTCGTGCTGCTGCCGACGATCGTGGTGGTGTACTTCGGCTTCCAGTGCCACTCCCGGGTAAGTGAGCATGGCCTGGCCCCCGCGTGGGCCTTGGCACCCTGACCCAGGACAGGGCCCTGGCTTCCCTGGGATTCTTGACTGAGCTCCTTTGAGAAAAGAGGGCGGGGACAGTGGCTTTAAAAACCAGACTGGGATTTCTGAGCTTTAGCTGAATTTTCAAAAGACGTGGGTGGGGAGACGGAGAGAGGGTGTGTGTGTCTGAGTCAGTGGAGGTGAGGGACAAATGGACAGACAGAATGTGCTCTGGGCTGTGAAGCTTTTGCACACCAGCCATTGCAACTGCTTCCAAGTCCCCCAGGAGAACTGACTTTAGCAACAAGTCCCCTGTAGGGCCTGATCAAAGCCCATCCAAATGGCTGGGAGTCTCCTTTGACTTCGCTGGGTGTTGGATCGGGTCCTTATTCAAACCCTTGCCAGGTGCTCCTGGCCTTCTCCTCTGAGCAGAGGCCACTAAGATGGGATTCACAGGTGGGAGCAATGGGGTTGGCAAGAACCTAAGGAACAAAAAAAGCTGGAGACCAACTTTCTAGAATAACCAGTCCCCGCCCAGACAGAGTCCTGGCTTGAGCCGGCTTGGTTTTAAGTCCATTCCTGGGGTAGAAACAACAATTTTTACCCACTAGTAAAATAGTTCCTAGGAAAAAAACAAAACGATTGTACTGTTGGGCCAGGCCACTCCGAGCCTGGCGTGGGGGGTGGGATTAGATAAACCCCATGCACTGGGGCAAGCAAACATCCCCTCTCCTGCGTACAGAGTTTAGATCCAGCCTCCCCGGCTTGAGATTTCAAGTTTCCTCTACACTGCTACTTGAATCTCGACAAAGAAATCTCACCTTTAGCCCTGTCCCTCCCCAGCTGCAGGATTTTGTTCCCTGGGCAGCGGGCTGACAAGTTGGCCGTACTGATCATAAAGAGATTTTACAGCAAAGCACTTCGCACCTGGGCTAAGCTCCCATAGAAGATCTTGGGAGTTTGGGGCACACAGCTGATGGAGGGGTGGACCTTTGGGGTTTACATTGCCCTGCAGCTGGTTGTGCATTCAAGGGGGTCCCCTCCTTGCTGGATGCATGTGGAGTGACTCCCATTCACAGGGCATGATAGAGGAACATAGTGCGCCAGACTTCTATACGGCCTTTGATCTAAGGCTCTCCAAGCCCTTGACAGACATCCCATGCACCCACCTTCCAGGTCAGGCAGCACCCGGCTCTTATCTTCATTCCAGAGCCGTGGAGACTCAGGTACAGCAAAGTTACACGTGTCGCCCAGTGAGCCAGCGAAGAGCCAAGATGCGAACGTAGAGCCCCGAGCCTCTGTGACCTTTCCCCTTGTGTCGTCATTGGTGCAGGCGCAAAGGGGTCTGAAGGGCAGCGTTTGACACCAGTGTGCACTGGTGTAAAAGGCCAGGCCAAGGGGTATGCATGACGCTCCTTACCATTTATTCAGCATGCATAATTGTTGCTTCTTTCAGTGCTGATTTCTTCTGTGTCATGGAGCTTTTAACAGAGGGTGTGGGTGCAGTCTGCATGCTGAGGCAGTCCTGGGCACGCATACACGGTACATGTCCTCCTGTGAATTCCTTTGTCTGGCCATCTGCAAAGTGCCCACAGTGAAAGGGTTAAAGCAGTTCTGTGGGATGGTGTCTCCTTTTAGGGCTCAGTTATGTTGTAGCTCAGCTAATGGGACTTCCCCCTCAGTGCCACAGGGGGTCTCACCCCTGCCTCAGTGGTTGGGCTCCTACCCAGCCCTGGCACTCGGTGCAGGACTAGACGGCTGTTAGTCTTTGGATGAGATGTTAACCCGGCGGTCCCTTTGGGGCTGGAAAGGAGGAAGTGAAAGATCCCCTCTCTGTGGCATTTTAGGAGAGGTTTGCAATAGCCCCGGACACAGGCCTTTCCCTAGAGCTGTGTGAAGCTTCCCATCTCTGAGGCCAGATGTGTTTGCAAACTTCAGCCCCTGCTTGGGGAATGGGAATGCGGCTGGACTGAAGTTTGTTCACCCAGAGAAGAAGCCGGCAAGCAGCCCATCCCCCATGGCACGCCCTCATCCCCACCCCAACAATAGCATCCTAATAATAAGGGGATTCCCTGGAGCTTGTGGGGAGATCTCCTGGCAAGTCTGTTTGTCCCCCTCAAACCTCCCAGGGAACCAGGAAGTCTCCAGCCCCTGTGAACTGAACGGCATGGCTCAGCGTGTCCTTCCTGGCGTGAGCTGACCCCTGCACAGCTCCCATGGCCCTCAAGTGCTAGGCTCATGTGGGCGAACCACACATGCCCCCCCATACAGTGTTCTCCCCTCCTGGGACACTGGCAGGTTGCAAGCTGAGCTTTTGCTGCGCACATGACAGCTACATCTGCTGCACTTCCCATCTCCTCTCATCTCCCCTTGCTACACGGCTCTACAGCAAACCAATCCTATTCCACGCGGACGTTCTTTTTACCCAGCCTAGTCCTGTTTTTTATGGGAAAACTCCAACTCGCCTACCTAGAGCAGGTGACATCGATGTGCCCCCTGTGAAATACATTGGAGACCAGAACTCCAGATCGGAAATTCTGAAGTTCAGCTTCTGATGCAAATCCAGAGCCAGATTCAAAGCTTGGGTCTGTCTTGTCTTTAAACGTGTGGGGGTTTTATATAGTGAGAAGAAATCGGTTCAGCTTCCAATCTGTCTCGTATATTTGATGTGTGTCTGCAGTACTTGGGCAGGGCTGGAGGCACGGCAGGTTTCGGTATTGCTGATTTCTCTGAGGGCCCAAATCTGAAGACTTCAGTTAGTGTCTAGTCTCCGCTTGCTTAGGCAAAATTCCCTTTGAAGTCAGTGGGAATTTTGCTCAAGGAGTGAGAAAGCCCTCCAAGATTTGGCCCCTGGTTATTCAAGGAGCTTTTGCACCCGTTTTACCCCAGGGTAACACCATTGACTTCACTGGAGTTCCTCCTGATTGACACCAGCGTGAGATCAGAATCAGGCTCGGCAAGATGCCAGTCATAGGGGACGTGTGCTTTGCTCCACATAGGAAGGGTTTAACCCCGTGAATGCTGGCAGAAACGCTCTGGATTCATTCTGACACTCCCCGGTATGCTCCGGAGCTGTAGCTCTGTCAGGCGTCATTTTTTATTCCTGTTTTAATTAACAAGCAGCTGTGACACAGATCAAGTAAATACACTGCCTGGGTCGACAGAGAATTCTGTGCCGCTTCGGTTACTCACTGCAGTTTGCATTTTAATGTCACAATATTTCTCTGTACCTCCCCTGCAGCATCTACACTACAGAGGCAGCCAGAGCAGACGGCTCACAGTCCTCCCCTGTGATTTGCAGCCTCCCCCCATGGACTTTAATTTGTTTTGTTAATTTCATTTTAACGAAGCCCTCTTCCTGCAAGTGTCATTCTCTGCGATCTACCTAACGATAAGAACAAGATCTAATAAAAGACACACACACACACACACACACACTCCCCCGTCTTGCAGATCTGGGCCAGAGGCACGGGCTCCAGTTTTTGATTTATTCCCATTGAAAAACTCATTTTGTTCCCATTTAGTATTCTGGCTCTGTGCATGTTGGTTTCACTTGGATGCTCTGCTCTGAGTTATTGGGGGATTTTTAAAGAATGTTTATGGATTTTCATTTCTCGTCATTTTCCCCTGTTTTGCTCCGACATCATTGGTCCGATGTGGGAATATGATATGAACATCTCTGTCCTTGTGCCATCATAAATTTGTTTTCCTGTCTGGGTGAAAGGAGACAAAAGAATATCTTGGCAAATACAGACTAAGGCCCAAATCTTCAAAGGTAGTTAGGGAGCTAATTCCTGTTAAAATCAATGGCACGTAGGCACCCGAGTACATTTGAGGATCTGGGGCTAAAGCCCTGATCCTGCTTTGAGAAGTGGCAGGGCGCAGTCTGGAGTCCATGCAGAGCTCCCCTGATATGAATGGGGTGCCATATGGGCAGAGGGGTTCAAAAATGCCAATCTCAAAGCAGGATCAGGGCTGTGTATGGCTTACATTTTTAAGTCACTCCTGATTCTGGGTGTCTCCATTCTTGGGGTGCCCATCTTAAAACACTTGAAAAGGAGCCGGACTTCAGTCAGGACTCAGCCCCCGTCTTCTGAGAAGGTTTCCATCCAAATACTGATCCAGCCTGATGACTAAGTAAACCTCAAATCAGAGGACAAAATCTAATGATGCTGCAAGGCTAATGGAAGTCAGGCTGCGTCACACTGTAGTGTGAAAGGGATTAGCTGATAAAAAGTCAGAACCTACCAAACGCTGCTCTGGTTTGTGCTACTAGCCTGAACTCCACAATTCCTCAGATGCTTAAAGATAGCAATAAATGTAATAACGATTCAAGATACACAAACAAGCTGAAGTCATTTGTGTGACCAGTTACCCTGGATACGTCCACTGCGGAAAACTGCAGCTTCCAATGTTTTCTCTCTCTATGACCCTGACCCAACACACACTGAAATCAATGGCAAGACTCTCGTTTGACTTCAGTAGAGCTGGGTTAGGGGCTAAGTTATTAAATATATTGTAGTTCATAAAGAGCCTTATCCGGCTCCCAAAGACAAAGTCTTTCCATTCATTTGACCAGTGATTGGATCAGTCTATAGAATGTGTTCACTTCAGGATCCAGTCTTGGGGGTCCGATTCTGCACATATGCACTACCTAATATAGTGCTTATTACCGTGACTAATCTATTGAAACCACCTGGGAATATTGTGTTTGCAAGCCTGGGCTGTAATTACCAATCCGTCATTGTTAGAAATAAGCTGTGTAGGAACCCATTTCTTCTCTCTCTCTCTCTCTCTCTCTCAATATTAGGGATGGATCCTGAATTGCTTACTCAGGGAAAACGCCCATTGACTCCACTGTGAGTGTTCCCTGCAGGACTGGGCCCTTAGGTACTGTCAATTTCAAGTATGTCCCAGCTGTCATTTGCCTCCCTGCCCAACAGATCCTATGCTAAGAGCACCCGCCTCAGCCTGATTGACTCAGCTCATTGCACTGAAAAATATTGAAAATAAGTTTTTTCCCTTTTAATAACACAAACTGCATCTCCTACTTGATCGGCCGCTTCCCATTGCATCCCATCTCGGTCCAGTTTCACAAGGCACCCGGCCCGGGAGTAGGCCAT
Source organism: Chrysemys picta bellii (assembly GCF_011386835.1). Lineage (NCBI taxonomy): Eukaryota > Metazoa > Chordata > Testudines > Emydidae > Chrysemys > Chrysemys picta. The sequence goes on along the minus strand of NC_088811.1, from coordinate 7,340,965 downwards.
GAGAAATTATCCAATCGGTGCAGCAGGGTGACTTTATAGGAGGGCTTAAATAACAAGAGAGAATTAGAAGCTCTTATTATAAAATAAAAAGACACCCCTGGGCCAGATAGCTGGTGTAAATCAGTACAGTTTTATAGACCTCAGTGGAGGATGCAGATTAACACCAGCCGAGATTTGGCCCAAGATTTGCCTTCAGAAACACTGAGCTTGGGAGTTTACCTGATCACCTGTTATCCTCAGACGCACCTCTACGAAATGCCTAGTGTGGTCAGAAACATCGGCTAGCCAGAAGTGAGGGCTGGACGGGGTTAGTGCTGGTAAAATCCAGGCAATCTCAACGTGGAAATAACTCACCTTCCAAAGATTAAATTTGCCCTTAATTAAAATACGGCATTGAGTTAAATCCCCGCTGCTCTGTGCCCAAAAAGTCTGTGCCTGGTTCGCCTCCCGTTTACACTAGCATAACTCCATTGAACTGAACAGAGTTACTCCTGATTTACACAAGGCTAGTGAGAGGGGAGTTACCTGCCCACTTCTCTCTGGTCTGACCGTTGGGCTTGGGCCTCTGCTACACATATTTCCCCCTTAGCATGCAGCGGGCGGGAGGATACAAGGTGATGCGCTTCTCTCCGGGCTCTGGACATTTGCTTTGCACCTTCCTATTACTTAGCCCACGGCAAAGAGTTGGGAGTGAAGGGATATTTCACCCTAGAAAGACAGAAGCCGGCTGGGAATGTTAAGCGTCTGTTCCAATACCATTTAACAGTGTGAGCGTAGGTAGAACTGCACAGGTGTAAGGAATCCAGAGCAATCATGAGAGAGAAAGAAAGAGAAAAGATGAAGTAACTAAAAGTCTAGAAAGACGGTTTGAACGGACACTAAACCTGTACTGACAGAGGGGAGAGTTAACATGGAAATGAGAGGCTAATGCATAGGAATAAGAAGAGATAACAAAAGTTATCAATAAGTTTGTGTAACAAAGGGAGGTCGAAGCTGTACTGTCCGGTGCTGGAGGTGACTGTGATAGGATCATCCTTATGAGCTTCCCACTTGCAAGTAATTGATCACTACTTGCTGAGACTAGTGCCTGACTAGAGATTTGTTGGTCCCATCTACTGAGTAAGTGAATCTTAATCCAACACAAAGTACTCTCAATCCGTTGCTCTGAACACAAAGGTTCGGGACCCCTGATGCAGACTGACAGGGCCTGAAAGACAGGAGCTACCTTCGGCCCTGGGGAAGCCACGGCTGTTCCTAACGGGAGCCGTTGGTCAGTAAAACTCATTTTAGTAAACAAACGGTTGAGAATCTATTGCCAAAATAATAACCCCTCCCACCCGCAAGAATCAATGCTATTCTTCAGCAAGGAGACGCTCACCGCCAGTGGAAGCTGATGTGGCCAAAGAATCTAAAGCGTTGGCTGTAAATACATCTAACACAGGGGTACTCAACCTGGGGTCCGCGGACCATGTCTAAGGGGTCTGCAAAAGGTTGTCGTTACTATAGAAGAATGGCTTTCAACCTGTGGTCCATGGTCCCCTGGGGATCCACAGACTATGTCTGAAGATTTCCAAAGGGGTCCGCATCTCCATTCGAAATTTTGTAGGGGTTTGCAAATGAGAAAAGGTTGAGACCCACTGATCTAACAGATCTCCGCCACCACCCTATGGTCAACCCTGGCTAGGGGTCGGTACTACCATGTTGCGTGATGGACACATGACAAAATTACTGTACTTAGTGATGGACAAGGGGGGGGGCAGGTCAATGTCATTCAGTCATTCAATTTTGTGAAAAATTTCCACGGACCTCAAAATGTTTACCATGCCGTGTGCAGACACGTTGCTGACCCCTGACCCTGGCCAGCTACCATAGGGTAAAAGGTGTTAAACTGTGTCTGTGCTAGGGGCAAAGCCCGGTTTAATTCAGAGGGGTTAGTGAACAGGATTGTAAATAATGCCTTTCCCCTGAGTCTAGACAAAGCCTCAGGGTTTTGCACATGTCATGTAGCCAGTCAGCCGGCCTTCCCTCCTTAGTGTATGGGCCTGGGAATCAGAACTCCTGGTTCTCGGCTCTGCCACTGCGTGACCTTGGGCAAGTCACATAATTCCATCCTACCTTATCTTCCCTATTTAGTCCCGTAGCTCACTGGCATGCTGTGACGCTTAGCTAAGGTCTCTATAATGCGCCTGACCTCCTGGAGGATGGGGGTGGGCGGGGAAGGGCTGAGGCCGTTGTTGGGGCTTAGCAAAGCAAGAAAGGTGGACTTTGTGGTTCGGGCACTGGGGTGGGACTCAAGAGATTGGGGGTTCCCAGCTCTGCTACAGGCTCCTGGTGTGACCCCAGGCAAGTCACTCAATCCACAAAGCACACCTGTGAAACAAGGATCAAAGTACTTCCTCTCTCCTCTCCTTGTCTATTCAGACAAACTCTTTGGGGCAGGGACTGCCTCTTACTAGGTGTGTGTCCAGCACCTAGCACAATATGGCCCTGATCTTGATTGGAGCTTCCAGGTGCTGTTGTAATAATAGTATATGCCCCATACCACATGCTGTCCTTAAAGCCCCAAGAGGATCCCCTGTGGGCACTGAAACAGTAGAAGTCCCGCCCCTGAATCCACCATCCCAGGTTTTCCCCAAGTCCCAGGCTATGCTACGATAGGATGCCTTTCCAGTGTTCAGGGAGTGCCACGCAGACATCCAGCCAGAGCAGATGTATGTTCAGTGAAGCAGCTAGTTCGTCGCGCAGAGCCTTGGTGCATTCATTCGACGGTCTTCTAGCAGCGAGCACACTGCTGACTGCAGGCATTTATCACCGCACCGGAGGGACGATAAAGCCTCACGGTGTATTATGCAGCTAATGCACCAACGGCAAGGCCTCAAAGTGGCCGGCTCCCCCTGCCTCGTGCTGTCCCTCCCTGAGATGGTTTTGCTCTTTCAGTAGCTGACATATGCGGGGTTCCGGGCGTTTTAGCTCCCTCACGTTTACAGCCCTGGAACGTTATGACAAAGTGGCGAGCTGCTGTTATTACACAACGCGTCCGTAGATCTTGCTAGCTCATGAACAGAGAGGCCTTTGTCATGGTAATCACTGTTTAGACGTCGCTGCTGCTAAGAGACATAAAACTAATAGCCATCTCTGGCACAAGACAGCCAGATATGCCATTGAATTGTCCAGCTGCTCCCCAATCTCTCACCTGTCTCCATACCCCTTCTGCTGGAACGCTTCATCCTGCAGGAGACAAGCAGTATTCCCGAGTGTGTCTGGGGTTGGGGAGGCAATCCAGCCCTAGATTTCTTGACCTCTGTAGTGAGCAGTCTCAGATTCACTAGCCTTCACGGCTGCTCCGTTGTATAAAAAATACACCCCTGAGGGCCACGCTGCAGTACCCTGCCTCGTACCGAATAGCCGCTGGCATTGTGAGTTTCCATCGGGAATACCCCTGGAGCAAGGCATTCCTAGCTGTGCGTAAAGCTACCGCAGTCTGGCCTCAAACAGGCTGAATGGCCAAACCCAGCCTTCTATAGCTTTCCCCGAAGCCTCTGCCACTGGAGACATGAGTTACAAACTGATTTCCTACCACTCCCTGCCTGGGATTGTTGGAGTTATTTTCCTTCTGCCACGCAGTAGCTCCTTAGAGGAGGTAAATTGCTAAACTGGGCATCCAAGGGTAGCGCTACCTAGTAACGAAATGAACAAATCACCCAGGCTTTGTCAGAATGAGTCTCTGCAGAACAGCGATTGCGATCGGAAGCATCATATTTTCTTTGGTGCAGTGTGCATTTGCCTTGTAAACACGGAGGCGTCTGACTAGTGACATTGATTTTCCTGCAGAGATATGGAAGTTTATCCTTATTCCCCTGACGTTACTTTCCTTTGGTGACTTTTTAAAGGAAGAGAATCTTATTGGCCTAGATGTTGATCCCCATTAGAGATGGGCCAGTGGGTTCGGATCAGATAAAAACTCTGCCCTGCCCTGAACCATTGTCCCTTTCTAGAATCAAACCTTTTCTGGAGGCTCTGAAAAGGTTGCTCCTCTTTCACTTCTGCATGCCCTGGCACTGCCCAGATCCAGATAAATCTGGAAGAGACTGGCTGCCATGAGAAAACCTATTCCCTATCATGCTTTCTGAATATCAGTCCAGGACTCAAAGCAGAAGTGCTGTCAATCTCACCAGCAAGCCTGTTCTCCTGAGGTTTGCAGCCCAGTTTAGCAAACTGAAGAGCTCCTGATAGCTGGGACAGGATGCTTTATGGATAAAGCAGCCCCTGAACTTTATTGATCTTGACTGAAAATGCTCCATAACATCCATCAGACCAAACTCACCGCTGGCACGAGCATTTGCAGCTCCACTGAAGAGAATGGAGTTGCAGTTGCTCACATCAGCATTCAGTATGTCTCAGAAACTTCTGCAGTCATAACTGTCACAATCTGTACATGCACCGTCCCTCTCTTCCCTAACTCTACACAACCCTCCCATACTCCCATGGCTCTCTCGCCACTCCAGACCGTCAATGTCTCTGGCCCTCCCTTGCGCCCCAGGACCCTTTTGAAATAGATGAATCTCCGCTATTGTCGGACACGTAGCGCGATGGCTGAGAGGTTCAGAAACTCAGAGTCCAGAGATGGGCAGGATCTCTTTGGTGACCCAGTCCATCTCACTGCCGGTGCAGGGTGGTTCAGAGCCCTCCCTGCCCAAGAACTGGAATGCCCAAGAAAACTGCTTTTATGACTTCTTGTTAGCCAAAAACAGGAGTTTACTTTTGTTGCTGGTTTGGTATATCCTATGAGGGATTAGCCACCAGCCTTGGGGGTGTATCTGCCCTATTTCTCAGCAGTTCGTCCTTAATTTGGCATCCTGAGTTGTGACCCACTGAGGCCTGGTTACACCTTGGGCATTCCAGTCTTTGTATTACCACCAAAAACACTGGGTTTAAAGGTTAGTGGTTCTTTACAACCAGTCTCATCAAATAAAGGGTTCTTCTGATCCCAAAGGACCAGCCACACACCCAAGTCAATATATACTTAGATCTTACCCAAAAATCATGCTGATGCCAATCCTTTAGTATCTAAAATCTAAAGGTTTATTCATAAAAAGAAAGAAAGGTGAAAGTTAAAATTGGCTAAAGGAATCAAATACATACAGTAATTGCAAAGTTCTTGGTCCAAGCTTGTAGCAGTGATGGAATAAGCTGTAGGCTTGATAAGTCTCTGGTTGCTTCCAAATCATTGGAAGGTCCTCAGTCGCTTGGTTAGAATGCTCCCATTAGTATAAGTTCATAGTCCAGAGGCTTGGGAAGGCTAGAGGCTGGAGCAGGATGGAGGAGTTTCCTTTCCGGGGCCTTTTAGCTTTTCCCCCATTGTTCTTACTGTGGAAAATTACAGCAACAAGATGGAGTTTGGAGTTCCATGGGCAAGTCCCATGTCCATGCATTTCACCTAGTCACAGCAGGAAATTTCATTAAGTGTAGATGGACATTTCCCATGGTCCATTGTCAGTTAAATGTCCTCTCGATGGGCCACTCAATTTGCATAGTCCCTCCAAGTTGTGCTGGCTAGCTACCTTGTGGGCTGTAGCCCAGGAACAAACATTTGAAACCCAAGTATAGAGCCAATACTTATACTTCAAATACAAAAGTGATACATGCATACGGATGGCATAATCATAACCAGCAAATCATAACCTTTTCACAGACACCTCACTTGACAACCTTTGTACAAGATTTGCTGCAAATACATAACAGCGGTTGCAACAATGATCTATATGGTCATATTTTAATCAGAGAACGTCACACTTGCCTCTTCAAAGGCCTGGCACATCAGGCATGCCAGGTACCCATGACTTCTTCCCAGGGTTGGCTCCAGCTCCAAGCGGTGAAGAAAAAAACCAAAAACGCCGCGATCGGCGGCACTTTGGCAGTGGCTCTACCGCCGCTGCTTCATTCTTCGGTGGCAATCAGCGGCAGGTCCTTCCCTCGGAGAGGGACTGAGGGACCCGCCGCCGAATTGCCACCCAAGACCCGGACGTGCCGCCCCTTCCCATTGGCCGCCCCAAGCACCTGCTTCCTGCGCTGGTGCCTAGAGCCGGCCCTGCTTCTTGCAGGCAGCTTGGGTCCTACGTGGAGGAGTCTATTGACATCAGACACAGACAGGAGATTGTCTGTGGAAATAGCCTGGATGGGGATCTGTCCCTGCCCCTCAGGAGGTTTCATTGGCAAGCATTCCTTTGCGCTGGCATTTGCCTAATGCAGGTGGCTGCGGATGCTCCCAGGCTCTGTTTACCAGGAGCAATCCAAATAAGGTGCGAGCTCCCTAGTCAGTTACAGCCCCTAATTACCTGTCATGCTTTCCAAATAGCAGTAAAGTCTCCCACGCTGCAGCTTGACAGCCTCTTGCATCGACTCTAGCATTTTGCTGGGCTAATCAAGCCCCGTGACTGCTAGCTTGGGGATTTGGATCCGGTCAGGAGAGGTGGAATGAGAGGTGGAGCGAGTGATTTGCAGCATGTTTACTGCATCCAGCCAGTTCCCCGACGCCTGAGCTGAGATCCCGCCTCGCGGCACAGGGCCCCTGCACTGACAGCCCATTAAACCTCCCGTTACATGTCCAATCACATTGGTGAGCTTCCAGTTGATGGTTCCCTCTAGGCCTGACCTGCCTCCCATCTGATCCTTTGTTGCCTAGTCATTACCCACAGGTTCTGCTCTCCACGCTCAACCCTTATTGTTTAAAAATGGAAACCATTTGGAGAAGGCATTTTTCAGTTAGCTGCGGCCCATGGGGACAATCCATCTCCCAGCTGGTGTTGGGGCCCCTCCACTTGCCAGCCAATCCCGAAAGCTCCTCGCTTTACCTGCAAAGTGCCTTGGCGTGTTTGTCTCCAGGAATTCCTTGTGGGGAAAAGCGTTCCCAGATGTCACGCTCCAGCCCATTCACCGCTGGCTTTTTTCATATTAAATTATTACACTAGAACCCAGGGGCCACCGTCTTGTACCAGGACCCCTTTGTGGTAGTGCTGTGCACTCAGAACAAAAAGTCCGTGCACCAATTGTTCTTATCTTACCCCATTTGCTAAGGGCAGAGGCTATTTGTGTTCAAACAAGGGCTTCCCCCCATCTCAGCCAATAGGCTCCCTCGTTCCCAGCCAACTGGCTTCCTTCACATCATTCCACTGGGAGGCCACATGACTGAACGTGTCAGGAGAATGACTCAGATTCCGCTCCCACATACCCTGGACCACTCGAGTCAATAGATTGTTTGTGGGTGTTGTTGTAGTCGTGTTGGTGCCAGGACATTAGAGAGACAAGGTGGGTGAGGTAAGCTCTTACCTCCAGACCTGAAGAAGAGCTCTGTGTAAGCTTGAAAGCTTGTCTCTTTCTCCAACAGAAGTGGGTCCAATGAAAGATATGACCTCACCCACCTTGTCTTTCTAAGGTCAATAGAGTTACCCTGAATTCTCATTGGTGTAACAAAGCAAAATTAAGCCCCTTTTTCCAAGCACTAACATCTTCCATAAGAGCACAGGGAACATTGGCTGCTCATACTTCTGTTGGCCCAAACATTGTCTAACCTCCAGTTTGCTCCCCTGTGAAAGTCCATCTTTAAGGAACATGCTTTAAGGCACAGAGGAGGAATGGCTTTGGAGAGCTATCAAGAATCGAGCTGGGCGGCTGAGTTGTGGTGGCTGCTCTAGAGGTGAAATGATTAACTGCGCTTCAGTGGTGCCTTTCACGCAGTGATCGCGAAGAGCTCACGACAACTGAGCTCACATACTTTGCACATTGGGGTGTCACCACGGATGTCAGAGTCACTCCTGATTTGCACTGGGTTTCATTCCAAGATCCAGCATTGCCAATCAGTTCAACAAAGCTGGAAACAGAACTTGCTCCTTAGAGGAGCCACGGAATGGCTGTGTGACCTGGGGCAAGTCACTAACCACCTCTGTGCCTCAGTTTTCCCATCAGTGCAATGGGGATAATACATAATCAGATTCAGTTATGTTACAGGGATGTGGTGGGGCTTAATTCATGCTTGTGAAATGCTTTGAAAGCCGAGGAGCTGTAGGAGTGCAAAGAATTAATATTTTTATTTGCAGAATCATTAGGAGTGGGACAGAGCCTGCTTTTCTTAGCAAGTCCTTACTCAGGGAAGATTCCTTTGAGAATGAAAGGGTCCGGCCTTTTATTATTGCTGTATATTCATAAATACAAACTGTTTTGTCCCAAGCCTGAGAAAAGCTGCTAGATCGAAGCTGTGAACCAGCCTCCGTGAAACCTCACTTCAAAGGGAGTTTCTCTTGTAGCCAGTATGGCAGGAGCGATTTCTGAAAGCTCCAAGGCAGATGAAGTCCCTGCTCTGTATTGGTTCCTCTCCTGCTAATAGACAAAATGTTGGATGATTAACACTCCTCTGACGTTTAGACCTCAATTATAAAAAGAAAAGAACAGAATTCGATGTGAATTTCAGCTGGGTAGAAATGCAAAGCAGTTTTCTGTGGCTGCTGCAGGCATCAGAAAACGGGCTTGATGTTCATACAAAGGGTAATTTTGTTACAGATGGCAAAGTAGGAACTGCCACCCCAGATCAGACTTGTGGTCCATTTGGTCCACTGTCCTGTTTCCAGCAGCCACCAGTACCAGCCCAAACCCTTTCCCCATGACCTCAGCCCCTTTCCCGGGTTTAGACAAGGATCCTTTTCCCAGGATGGATGGGCAAAACCGGGGTTACGGCTCCCCTCCCACCCTGTCCAGAACTGAACCTAGAGGATGGTTCTGAGATGCTAAGCCAACCCACAATCATTCATTCCAACTGTTGCTGCTGCCTCTTCATTGTGGACTTCTGGCCCTGACCGGAACCCAAATACCCTGAGGTTGCCCAGGAATTGGGAGCTGCTCCCTAGACATGCTGCCCCCCTCTTTCCTCCTGCATCCTGTGTGGGGCTATTGCTGGTGGTGTGCCTGTGTCTTCCCCCACCCGCCCAGTCTGTGTCCCCACTTCCCAGCAGTTCCATGTGACCGAGACAGTCTCGTGTGGCCGTTCAGCAAGGGGGGGGGCATAGGGGGTCTGTCCTGCTGTTCCTAAGTGCCCGCAATTCCCACAGCAGTAGCAGGCCATTAGCTAGTACAGAGCATCTCGTTTGTCAGTCAGACCCAAGTGGAAGTGTAACCTGCCTGTGATCACAGCCAAGGCCTGAGCTGAGACCGTCACAGTCCACAGGTGGCAGCTGCTTTACCTGGGACCCCGGGAGGCCCCCACCCCCTTCTGGCTTTCTCCAGAGTAGCTCTACGAAGCTGATCTCTCAGCTGGAGGCTAAGAACCAAGAGGGGAGTCTTTGGCCTCATTACGCCCTGTTCAGTGCCACCATGAACCTGTCAGACCTGGGGCTGGCTCCCTACCAGCCAAGGTGCGTCTTCCTTGTCAGCCAACTCCAAGACTGGGGGAACCTCTTTCAGTTCTGCAAAGGCTGAAATTCACCCAGCGAAAGGCCTATGCTCCCCTCAAAACAGGGCTTAGGTGGGACTCAAACGTTGCACTGAGCCCCCGCTGCATGGGGATGAATTCCACCCCGGGGGGCTGCTGTTATCATGGAAAGGTGAGTCGTACATTCCCGCCAGCACTTTGTTACCACCACCCCGTCAGGGAGAGGCAGAGGTGTGGCCATTAAGGAGAGCAAATAGGTTGCCGTGAAGCCGTTATATTCACATGCGTGTTGATTTGTTTAAAGTCCAGTTCCAAGGAGGCCATTTGGATTTTTTTCTTTAACTCAGCGGATGGCTTGTGAACATGATGTGTCCGCCCCGCTCCCCAGGACAAACAGCTTCAGTGATGAAAAATCATCAGCCCCATAGAGCCCGGGCACTGATTGTCTCAGAGGCTCACGATCAATAGTCGTTCAGTAAGTCTGCTGTTATTATCATCACCAGGCAACAGCCTCAGGCTGAAATGCTTAAGCGGGGCCGTTAATATTGGGTGCCCGGCTGTCGCCTGATTTCCGCCTGCAATTCCGCTTGAAGTCTCAGGGCCCTAGCTGAAAGGGGGACATGGGCCACTGGGTTAGACGGACATCCCCTGACAGGGAGAAATCAGCCCTTGGCTTCTCACACCGCCCTGCTCTGGTCACAAGCGAGCTGTGGTGGCTGCTCTAGAGATGAAATGATTAACTGCGCTGCGGTGGTGCCTTTCACGCAGTGATCGCGAAGAGCTCACGACAACTGAGCTCGCACACTTTGCACCCTGGGGTGCCTCCACTGATGTCAGAGTCACTCCTGATTTGCACTGGTGCGAGCTCAAAGCCAAGCCCAATGTACACTGCAATCCTCTGTGGGGGAGATAGGTATCTTTAACCCCTTCTTCGCAGAAGGGAAAACCGAGGGCTTGTCTACATGGGGAACCTATTGAGAGATAAGCCAGGGTGTGAATTGAAATCGCAATAGCTATTCTGGGCTATACCTCTGTGTCACCGAGCCCTAAGGTACAGAGGGATGAAGAAGACTCACCCAAGGTCCCACAGCGAGTCAATGGCATAGGCAAGAATACAACCTACGAGTCCTGAATAGACCACCTTGCCTCTCTGGAATGGCAATGTGGGGAATAGAATCTGAATTCACCCGCTTTAGATCTTTCGTGACATATTTGTCCATCACGAGATGGATTCAATTGCTCTCCAGACATGGCTATTGTGGGCCTGGTTCTCTGATGCCCTGCACCTTGTGTTCCTATGTAACATGAGTGCAGTAAAGGATGTGAAGTGCTGCCAAAGCAGAACCACAGAGTTTTGCATGCACTTGACACTGGTGCAAATGAGTGCCCGGGGGGCAGGGTGATTCAGAATCGGGCTCTGTGTGCACGAGATATAATCGATATATATTTGGAACTGAGGCCTTTTTTACGTAATGCAACACGCCAGCCTTCTTTAAAGTATTGCTAAATGATCCCAGGTGGTTTTAGCTCTTTGAGTTGCCTTGATAAGAACCAGATTGATGGCAATGACTTTAAAGCAGCTCTTCCCAGCAATTTGTGGTGATTAGGGGATTGTCTCTAAAACTTCACTGGAAGTTTAAAGGCCTCTCTGTGAATTTGTTCTGAGTTAACAGAGGATGATGGGTAGATTTCCACTGATGGCTCTCTAGGGGTTGGAGAATACAGCCTCGCCGAATAAACCACAAAGCAACTTTCTATGGCTTATCGCTCTTGCCTTTAACAGCCAAGAAAGGATATTTACCAAGTGCCACAGTCATTTAATGAATTTGCATCTGAACCAGCTAAACGAAATCAACGAGACAAGAATGGCTTTCTTAATGTGGCTTCAATCTGTGTTCAAACTTAAGCACCCAAAGGCAGAGTTTATCTGTAGAGATATCTCAGGAGGAGACTGACATATGTACAGGGTTGCGATATAGCAGGCCAGGACTGGTGTTTGGGAGGTTGTGGAATCTCCGTCACTGGAGATTTTTAAGAGCAGATTATACAAACACCTGTCAGGGATGGTCTAGATCAGTGGTTCTTAAAGCCGGTCCGCCGCTTGTTCAGGGAAAGCCCCTGGTGGGCCGGGCCGGTTTGTTTATCTGCCGCGTCCGCAGGTTCGGCCGATCGCAGCTCCCACTGGCCATGGTTCACCGCTCCGGGCAAATGGGGGCTGCGGGAAGCAGCGCGGGCCGAGGGATGTAAGGTAAATAAACCGGCCCAGCCCACCAGGGGCTTTCCCTAAACAAGCGGCTTTGAGAACCTCTGGTCTAGATAATCCTTAGTCCTGCCTTGAGTGCAGGGGACTGGACTGGATGACTTCTTGAGGTCCCTTCCAGTCCTATGATTCTATAAACCATGCAGGCATCTGCTTCAGCGTTCCATGCTCTTTGGAGCTCCAAAGCAACCACTTTGAGGCCCTCTGCACACATCTGGCAACTCCCATGCTATCTTGATCTGATCTACCTTCAGGTGGTAGGACCACTATAATCACAGTAGTGCCTGCTATCACACAGATTGAAGAGAGAGAGAGAGAAAGGAAGGAGGAAGTTCTGAATCCCGGTGGTAGGGCAGAAAGAGGACATTCAATGAGAAGGAAAAGCCATGTGCTGGAGAAGAACGCTCTTGTGAGTTACACATTAATAATCACCAATTATTGTTGATCCTACTCTGGAATCAGAGGCAAAGCCCCCAGGGTTTGAAATAATGAGAAAGGAGCATCTTCCCCGATTGCTGTCTCAGTGGGAGATAATAAAAGTACAACACGCTGAATTCATTAAAAGAGTTTTTGCTCCTCTGTTTCCGAATTATATGTATAAAATGATCTCTCTATCTCAGAGGCGTCTTTCAGGAATTCGTTATTACTGATTGTTTGGTTCTAGCTTTGCCTACATATGCAAAGACTTGTAAGTCACAAAGCCAGTTACAACCAAACATGTTTTCAGCCGTCTTCCTTAAATTCAGGCAGTATCCATAGCTGTAAAGTCTTTACACGGGAAGAGCCGAGCTCATGAAAGACTTGTCTGATCCCCTTTATTCAGTGCTAATATCGGTGCTCTTGTTTATTTTCTCACAAGCCTCTGGCTAGTTCACCAGAGAAGATAAAACTACACAATGTGTGGACGCTGTCTAATGAAATGATAGCAGGACTCCTTTAGAAACACTTATAATGTCCACAACAATGTAAACAAAGAACACTTTTTAACAAGATGAAGAGTAATCCAGGGACTGAACAGCTGTAATGAAATGCCACTCACCTACTACAAATGGCTGGTTAGGAAAGCAAGAGTAAAATGCAACACATAAAACAGCATTTTGTGCTGGCTGGTCATTTGAACAGTTTAGTAGAGAAAAACATTAGGACAGTCTTTAGATCTGAGTAATGAGGATGTGTTTAGTAGATAAATGGATCTACAGTTAGCTAGCTTTAGCTATTTGAAAATAACAGTCCCAAAGAGTTCAGAGATGACGATCGAACGGTCTGACTATTGTGTGTCTTGATTGGCACAAGTTGAAGTGGTAACTGTATCTGTAGAGCTTAACAAAAACCAGACAAGCCTGAAGCAAACCCTGGCTCAGCTTCAACTGGAAGACCACAAAGACCGCACCCAGCTGCTGGGAAGGTTCAGATTCAGATTTCAAATCCTCTGTTCAGTTTCTGGATTTTGGTGCTGCCCATTAAAGAGTTATATTGTGTCCAGTTCCAAAGCTGGAGTTTGGAACCCAGCTTCTGGCTTGGGGCCATCTCTTAAAAGAGCTGTAATATTGCACTTCCAGTAAAATTGCTAGATGGATGTGAGTCTAGAGATCTAGTAGCAGCATTGTAGTCCCCCAGCTGTTTCTATAGGGCTGAAGCTCACTGGGAAGTCTCCTTTTAACCATTTGAGGTTTAGTTGGAACCTCAGGAGATGTTTGCTTGTCCTTGCAATGGTGGGAGTCTCATAACAAGCCGTGCCACGTGCCATGCCTGTCCGGCGTGAGATCCAGGAAGAGAGCGCTTGATGCCACTGACTGTTTTAGGAACAAACTTGCCAACACAGGGGTAAAAAGAAGCAGGCGACAAACACATAGGGAGGAAAACAATGGAAGTGGAAACAGAGAAGGAAGGCAAGGGCAGGCACTCCTCCCTCTTCCCCAAGCCCAGAAGGGAGAACACACAGCAGAAATGCCCATTACCCCAGAACTGAGCCTCAGAAGTGCATGAAGGAGCTGGGATGCTCTCTGCAGCTTTGCAATCTATTTCAGAGCATCCTGTTTAAATAGCCCCTTACAGAGAGAGGCCACAATAGCTCCCTATGGCACCCGTGCAGCCCCGTTACCATGGTACCTCACCACCTTCTCCCTAGCCACGGAGGGAGGGAAGGACCTCATTTTACAAATCAGGGAGTGAAACGGAGAGAGAATATGTGACTTGCTCAGTGCCCCATAGGTAGTCCATGGCCAAGCAATGAATTGCCCTGGCCACTGGGCTATCCTTCTGGGGACCATGGCAGCCATTCTGTGAAGGGTGTTGTCTATTGTGTGACTGTCACCCCTGTTCGGAGAACCAGCCCAAGGCCTCTGCACCATGTAGGGCCCCACTCATTGTTCGCAAAGGGATTTTGAACATCTCATTGAGCGGGTTGCAAAAAAATTGCTCTTTGCAGCAATAGCTGCCGCTTGTCCTTGAATATTCTGTGTTAGGGGAAATTTCTGTCGGTCCTTAACTAGACAACACCCCTCCTCCCCCCATGCTTTAAATAGCAAGGAAGTAAAACCTGGTGGCTAAGGGCATTGGACCATGGCTCATGAGACCTGGATCTGCCTCTGAGCTACTGGGTGACTTCAGGCAAGTCAGTTCCTCTCCCATCCTTTGTCCTGTCTATTTAGCTATAAGCTCTCCGGGCAGGGCCTGTATCTCATGATGGGTATGTACAGAGCCTAGCGCATTGGGGCTTCACTCTTGGTTGGGTCCTGAACATGCAACTGTAATACAGATAATAATAGGAGCTTTGGCTGATTAACAAGCACAGAATTTGACCCTTAGGCCAGGAGGATGTTGAGAAAGGACAAAAGGCTGGTCTGGAATTTGATGCAAAATTCCAAAAGGTTTTGGAAGTTTAGACTTAGTTATTCCTTCCAGCCCTTGGAAATATCGAACAGATCAGGTGCTGGAGAGCTGCAGGAGAAAGAAGAAAGATGGTTGAGAGGGAAGTGGCCTGTACTGGCAGGAGACAGGTGAAGTGGGCTATTATTTATTATTATTTATATTGCCACAGAGCTTAGAAGTACCAGTTATGGAGCAGGACGTCATTGAGGCACTGTACAAATACAGAGCAAAGAGAGGTCCCTTCTCCCATAGACCTGACAATCGAAGAAGAAGAGACAACAGATGGTCACAACACACAGACGGGCAAGTACAAGGGAACAATGAGACAGTGTTGGTCAGTATGACAGGCCGTGGTCTCAGCACACCGGCAGCCTAACCATTGTGAAGCTTTTCGCAGGGATCCTGGAGAAGGAAAGTCTTAAGATGGGTTTTGAAGGAGGGTAACGCATTAATTTTGTGGATGTTTATGGGGCGCTCCAGGGGAGAGGTAGCCTGGGAGAAAGCAAGAAGGTGCTTGTTTGAAAATGTAATAATTGAGCGATGGAGGCTGGGGTCATGTCTGATGCGATGGAGAAGGGAGAGGGAAGAAAAGCGAGGGGTCACATGGTCAAAATGTCGGGCTAGGAAAGTTACTTTTGCAACGGCAGCATTCTGAATAGGGCAAGACTGCATTTGTCAGGTGCCACAAGGACGCCTCTTTTTTCTCTTAAAAAAAAAAAAAAAGACTATTGCAGTAATTGAGACCACGAGCACCTGGACAAGAGGTGTAGCTACGTGGAAGGGCAGGAAAGGCTGTACCTTAGAGACGTTCTGCCGAAAGAATCTGCCAGACTTAGCTATAGCCTAGATGGGAAGGCCTAGAGAGGCCTGAGTCAAAGATGATGGGCAGGTTATAGGCATGTTGGTGGTATTGTCCACAGTGAGGAGCAAGGAGGTAGCAGGGAAGACTTGGGTGGGGGGATTAAGAGCTCTATTGGAAAGAGACGGCTGGGATAGCAGGGGAGGGAACATGAACATCAGAAACAGAGAGGCTGAGCTAACGGCTCCGCAGCTGCTATAAATTGACATAGCTCTAATGAAATCCACAGGGCAGAGACCCAGCTAATGCAAAGTAGCATCACATCAGCTGGGGATCTGGCCCTTTCCTTGTCAATGGCTGAATACCGTCTGTTAATTGATCAAGGTCACTCTTTGACCTGCCATCACAGCCACAAAGACTGAAGGTTTAGTGCCCCTGGGAATTACTGCTGTTCCTGGCCTGTCCCATCTTGGCTTTGGCTTTTGATCCAGCCTAATGGTAATTACTGTCAATAGTTTTGACCCAAAGGCTTTAAAAGAATCATGAAATGGCTTCAGAGGCTCTCAGCCTCTTTCTTTTATAGAGCGCTGCATGAAGCTAACAACAGGGCACTTGCCGCTGGGAAAGGCTCCCCTGCTGTCTGGAGTGAGTGGCATAGAATTGACAGCATCGGGCAGGGGTGAATGAGGAGAGCACATTAGGCGATAGCTTCGCAATCAATGGTTCTCTCTCCCAGTCTCAGAGGCCATGGGCAGAGTACTGCTGGCTTTGGGGGGAAGAGCCACAGAAAGTTATCGGAAACTAAGGTTCTAACAACAACAAAAAACCCTCCCTACTTTTTCTGTGCTTTAAATTGCAGGATCAAACAGTGGCAAATTAATCTGGTTTAAAAAAAATCAAGATTAAAAGCCCTCATGAGAAATAAAGATCCGGGCTCGGAAATTAGGAGCAGAGTGGCTGGTTATTGCAGGAAACTAATGAGGGTCAATGTGATACTCACACTGAGGGAAATGACTAGATACATTTCAGAGCAAACTAGATCCTCTGGCAGTGAGCTGAGAGCCTGCAGCAAAACGGTCTGGGTCCTGCACTCCTCACCACTGAGGGGACAGATGTGTGCGGCCGGAATGAATGAACCAAACACGGCACGAGCTGGAACCCAGCCGTTGGGAAAGGGGACGACAAGGGCTGGTGGGAAAAAACAGATTTTTTTTAAAATGGCCTTTTTAAAAAACAAAAACAAACGTTTTTGCAGAAAATGTTAGTTGCTTTCAACAATTTGGCTTTTTTCATCAAAAAAAGCAAATCATTTTTGAGCTTTAGTTGGCTTTTATGTTCAAAACCCAGAAAGTTTGGGGGTTTCATGGAAAAACTAGAGAATTGCACCACCACCACCGATTGATAAAAACGCTTATCTTTCTTTGACCAGCTGTAGTTCAGAACCATCCTAGCTAGGGTGACCAGATGTCCCGATTTTATAGGGACAGTCCCGATTTTTGGGTCTTTTTCTTATATAGGCTCCTATTACCCCCCACCCCCGTCCCGATTTTTCACACTTTCTGTCTGATCACCCTAATCCTAGCCCCTTTGGATCCAGTGGGAGTGGGGTGCTTACCTCTTTTAGGTGCCTTTACAAAACTCAGCCATAATAATTATCTTGCTTCCATAGCACCTTCCATCCAATAGACTTGTCTTCTGTTCCTAGCTCTGCTACTGACCTGCATGACCTTGGGCCAATCACTTAGCCTCTCTGGCCTTGTCTGCACTAGGAAAGAAGGGGTGTGGTTTTTAACATATGTTAGTTAACTCGTGGTAACTAATGTGTTAAAATTAGTGTAGACAAGGCAAGTTGCAATTGTCCCTCATTAGCTGGTGGGTATGAATCCCCCTAGTAGTGTAAAGTGCCATATACATGCTATTGTCTTTGTTATTCAGCCCCTGCACTCCGCAGAAGAGACCAACCCTATCCACAGGCTGGGATGTGCTCGTGTATTTAAAACAACCCTGGGCCACACAGCAGCTTTGTAGAAAATGCTGAGAACCTGGTGCTCCACAAGGCTAGACTAGCTGAGGGCATTATTGGAAGGGTGTCTGTGAATGCACCTTCAAAGGGAATATGGAGACGTGCCTCTAGATGGACTCAGGTGTTCATCAGGGACCATATCATGCTCACCTTATTCAGGGCTTGGTGCACACTCTGAATACCGAGTCTGTGCACTGTGGAGATCCATGGGGGTCTATGCCCCAGGGCACAGAGAACCACCCCCCAAAGGGACCAGGGAAGCCATAGGAGGAATGGTTACTTAGGAAATCTTTGCTACGCTGAAGTCAGACGGGACTGGGGTGGGGGGGGAGAGAGACTGGGTATGATGCTCCAAAGGGCGGTTGTGCATGTGTGTGTGGTAACATCTTTTTCCTGGCTGGGGCATTGGCAACAGGGATTAAACCTGGGATTTCTGGATCTTAAAGCAGGAGTTGCTACTGCCTGAGCTACCAGGTACAACTCTCTTAGGTGAGCCTGTAGCAGGCTCCTCAACTGCTCTGTGGCCCAGCCACCACTAGAGGGGGTGAGGCTTACATTAGTTTTGGTGAAGTGGACACCAAAACCAAAAGGAACCAATGTAAAGTCCCCACGAGAGCGCACAGTGTGCGTCTCTCCTCCGGAGCACACTGAACTGAACAGAACACAGCGGGTATGCCTGCACTGCAGGTAGGAGATGTGATTCCCAGCCTGGGTAGACAGATGCCTGAGCGCTTCAAAACAGTAGCGTGGACGTTGTGGCATGGGCAGCAGCTTAGGCTAGCCGCTCGAGCTCGGACTCAGGAGATTGGACGGGCTTGGACTTGGGTGACTAGCCCAAGGTCTCTATTGAGCATAGCAAGAGAGGTGGGAAGTGTAAAGAAAGATGGGTCTCCGGGGGAACTGGGACTATTCAGAGCTTTGGTTCAGTAATGTCTACAAAACGGACCCCAACGCTCTGGCAAGGCGCTGCAGGTGAGCTAGAGCTCCGTACTTAGCAGCCACATGTGCACGGAAAGCTTTCTAACCAGGCTTGCGGTGGCTGGGGCTTCCGCTGCTAACGCATAAGCCAGCTGGGCTTTTGGGTTGCAATGGGATTTTCCCTGCGCCTTTGTTATTCATTGCTTTATTTCTGCCAGGAAATATTCTGAGCCCGGGCCCTTTCAAGGGAATGACATTTCATCATGCACACACAAACACGTACAAGACCAATGAATTGGCCACTTCCATGAAAGGATGAGAAATGATTGCTGGCGAAGCCCAACCAGGAGCTGCGTGAGCTAAGGGGCCTGTGAAGGGGAACCTGCTTTTCCTTGGGGTCCACGGTCTTTGTTTGGTTGCCCTGCTAATTTCCCTGCTCTTCTGAAGATCTTGCTGGTGTTTTCCTACTAAAGCGGAAAGGTCCCAGCAATTTTATTTATTGGGCACCAATGCTCACAGTCCTCTGGGGACATAATATAGTAGGGGTGGGCATGCACCGCCCAAGTAATCACTTCATGGGCATAACAACAGCAGGCAAACAGTCATTTTCCTTCAACATTCAATCCAATGAACTATAAGCTGCAATATTACATAAAGTGTCATGGGGGGGGGGAAGCAAGGATCTGATTGGTCACTAAACATTCCCCTGGGCAGCCTGGGAAGTGAGAGCAAATATTCTCATTGTTCCCTTCAAAAGCGTGCTTGGTTTTAATGGCTTTTGGTTGAAAGCTTTAATGGCGTAATGCCATTTTAGAATAGCAAGATGAGGAGGTAAGAGGCAGAGGGGGCAGCTCGGAGGCAGAGGTCCCTGATGTGTACAAGAGGAACAAGAGTCTGAACGTCAAAAACAAATCGCCATTTCGTTTCACTGCTTATACCAGAATCGAAGAGGTTGACACATGAGTCCACCAAAGTGCTTAAGTACATGTTTGCAACCCCGTTGAACTAGTCTTTCATTAGGGCCGTGGTACTGAATGGATGCTCGGTCATACAGCTGGCTAACTAGACCAGCAGCCCTGCTGAGTGCTTCTCTTTAGACTTCTAAATGGGTTAGGTTGTCAATTATTAAAGCAGAAACATGGTTAGCCAAGGGTTGAGTATCCTAGGGGACTGACTCATTACACTCGGGCTGCTGGATTCAGCATAGGCTAGTCCTAATACAGACACTAGTTGCAGATCCATCTTTGGGGCTGTTGGGGCTTTTTTCCTGACCTTCTATTCTGGGGAGAGGCAAATTGTTTTAGGAAAAATGCAGAAACCCTGTTGAGTCTTTATGTGATTTTAGGACAGAAGGCGCATGGAGATGAGCCTGTTTGGAGGCTCTGAAATGCTCCAGGACCCTTTTCTTTTTTCTCTGTTCCATTCTGTTCTACCCTACACAGGCTCTTACACCACGCGTCTCTCATAGGACCCAGGGCCCAGATTAGGCACCTAACTCCTGTGAGGATCAAAGTCCAAGTGTCTTTTTTCTCCTCATTTCCAATGTTCCTGGCTGCTCCTGCACTTCCTGATGCCATTTGGCCAAGGAGCTAGAAGCATTCCTGAGCAAATCATTTCCCATGGCATTTCCTCCTGGGACTGGGACTGCAAACCTCAGGGGATCCTCCTACCCCCGCCCCCAGCCTAATACTGCAAGTTCATAAAAGCATCCAAACTCGGAGGTGTTTCTCAGAACCCGAACTCTGATCCTTTCGAAGTTCATCCATCACAGGACAAACTCATGTAGCCTGTTGGGAATTAGTTTCTTGTACAGGGCTGGACTTCAGCCTCTCCACTCCAGTACTGAACCGTAGCCAGTGCGTCCGCTGCTGTCCTTCTGTTCCAGGGATGCGAGGCTTTCGGAGAGAGGAGTGTCCTTCATGCCCCAGACTTTAGCAATCCCACACTTGCTTAAGTATTGACCTTTGCCCTCCGATACCATGTTACATGTCCTAATTAGGCCAGTACGTTTTCTTTTCAGGCCCAGGCTTCGGAAAATTGCCCTTCTTGTGTCAGTGTGTAATGAAGTGCAGGGTGATCTGTTTTCATCCTCCTTCAGCCAGGCTAGTGCTGCAATATTCTTCCTCCACTCGCCTCGTTAGCGTTTTCCTTCTGACAGCATCGGTGGCACCCGCTTGGCATGAGCACTACCAAAGCACTAATCCGTACACGGAGCAGCAGAGGCCAGGCAGAGTGCGTAGGGATCGGGAAGCAACGCTGTGCGCAGGACTCGGGTGCGTCTGCGCTGCAGGAGCTGCAGTCCTGGACATCAGGTGTCAAATACGCCAGCTCCCTGGGCCTGCACTGGAAACGGCTCTCCCGCGGCTGCTGATCGACTGGGGAGCGCTGAGAAGCAGCCCACTTTCAGCAGTAGCCGCGCTTGCTGTCACTCATGCGAGGAGCCCAGCCTGTGTGTGAAGGGGTGGGAGCAGGGTGACAGGGCTGTCTTCTCTGACAGCTGGATGGTCAGGAATTTAGTCCGTGGTTGTCAAGGGCTCTTGACAGGCTAAGTCTGGTGGGGGGCAGCAGCCAAGTCCTTTGTGATGCTCCTGGATGAAAGACACAATAGCGGCTGGTAGCATATTGTTGTCCTTTGGCCTGAGCAGTTAGCCAAATTCTAAGGCCTTTGCAGGGTTGTTCCCATTAGGTGGAGAAATCAGTGATATGACTCCGGCCTGGTCTTGGTGCAATTGTGTTGATTTACACAAAGTCCTGCTTCCTTGAATGCAGTAGACACAAACCACAGCAGAACCCCCCAAGTCTGCCACTCCAGTGACCTCTGTGCCTAAGACGCTCTGTCTCGGCTTCTTCTCCATGTCACACTCACAACAGCTCCTCTTCGCGTTTTGCCTCTAACACACAGCCTGCAACCGATACCCGAGCCCCGGTGTTTGCAAATCGACCTGGGCTAGAACTGGCCTTGCTGTGCAGCTCTGTGCTTCGGGTGGCTACCATCATTGTCTGCAGCTGGTTTTGCTGCATAAATTGTGCCTTCTGCTGAGCTTTTAAAAGTATTTGTCCCCCCGCGTTGGCTTTGTGTTCTCTGGATCTCAGACAGGTGCTGTTAACACCTTTCAGCGTAGCAATATGTAAGGGACAGATTTGGGCACCCTTACTCATGCAGAGCAGTGCACATAACTCCTTACTTATTCAAGTAACGCTACAGAAATCCTTCTGGAGTAAGGCATGAGTGAAGGGATCCGGATCGGGCCTTATATATGCCCCTTGCACAGCAGCAGGTGGCTTCATTCAGGGACGCAGGTGAGGCTTGGTGAGGGAGTCCTGAAATCCAGGTCAGTGTCCATCGCCCTGTAGCCAACCAGTCACTGCGGGGGTATAATAACGTGAGCTGCAAAACCCCAGGACCTGTGTGAGGCCGAGGTCACATTAGATGATCACAAAGGTCCTTTTTGACCATCTTAACAATGAATCTACGCAGTGGGTAAAAATAAATAACCACCCCCAACAACCCGGCACATACCACCCAGCTCCTGGCTTTACTCCTCCTCACACCCAAAGGCCCTGACACCCCCAGGCGGTGCTGGCACGTGGCTTTATTGCTGCTGCTGTCGTAGTCTGAGGAGAGTCTGGAGTGGGAGTGGATGTCGGGGGCATCGCACACGGAAACCCCTGCTTAGGAAAGGGGGGAAATGACTTTGGGATTTCTCTGATGTGGCCGTCAAAGCCCCTGTCCTTGCCGCAGCCCCCCAGGCTCAGCTCTAGGGGGACTGTTAAACCTTAATCTGCTTCCCCAAAGGCAGCTCCAGCCTTGCCTCTGCTCAGCTCTGGTGTGAGCAGATGGAGCAGGGTTCCCTGGCAAGAGGGAGAGGGAGCGGCCCAGGGCTCCTGCTATTACTAGCCTGCTTTCTGGAGAGCTCGAGCTGGGCCTGAGTAATGGGTCGTGCCCCAGGAGTGAGTCAGAGACTGGCTGTGACCCAGAGTCACAACTCCTGCCCTGCTCCCTGCTTGCTCCAGGGGTCAGAGTGGGGTTACCAACTCTCTCCTGGCTCCCACTCGGCTTGTTAAGCATTGACATCTGCCCTCTGATAAGGCTTTTAGTCCAGTTATGGGTGAACTTAATGAGAGATGAAAGCATGAGATGTGGACCATTACAGGGGGCAGGCACTATCCAAACGTCACTGCACCCACAGCCTTCCCAGTGTGCTACAGTAGTGACCACTGAGCTGCAGCACGGCCTAGTTTTTCTGTGCCACCCCCTCACATAGCCCTGCTGACACCCCTCAGTCCTGACCTCCACCCCCCACTAATCCAGCCCTGCGCTCCCCACAAACAGCCCTACCGAAGCCCCTCAGTCCTGACCTGCGCTCCCCACGATTCCACCCTGCGCTCCCCACAAACAGCCCTGCCAGCACCTCTCAGTCCTGAGCTGCACCCCCCACTAATCCAGTCTGCGCTCCCCACAAACAGCCCTACCGATGCCCCTCAGTCCTGACCTGTGCTCCCCACAAACAGCCCTGCCAACACCCCTCAGTCCTGACCTGCACCCCTCACTAATCCAGCCCTGCGCTCCCCACAAACAGCCCTACCGATGCCCCTCAGTCCTGACCTGCAGCCCCCCACTATTCCAGCCCTGCGCTCCCCACAAACAGCCCTGCCAACACCCCTCAGTCCTGACCTGCAGCCCCCCACTATTCCAGCCCTGCGCTCCCCACAAACAGCCCTGCCAACACCCCTCAGTCCGGACCTCCACCCCCCACTAATCCAGCCCTGCGCTCCCCACAAACGGCCTTGCCAGCTCTCCATGTGTGACAGCGCGCAAAGGTGCCCAGACCTTCGTATGGTCACACTCAGAGCCTTTCCCTCTGCACCGCAGGGCAAGTAGCTCCTGAGCTGGTGAGCTCATGTGGGTAGGGGTGCAGGCTGAGCTGCGACCCGCCCCCTACTCACCCACTTTGCAGCCAGGTGATAGCAAAGGTGTGGGTCAAGCCTGGCCTTCGCTGCCATTCCCACAATTCCCTGCACACATCCCTGTGAACCTACATCTAAACTTCTCACTCGCCCTCCATGCACTGGAAGCTACCTCAAAGACTAGGCTGGAAATATCAGGACTGTTCCCCGTATTGTGATCCACAAGGCAGGATTTGAATCCAGGTCACCAGCAGTGAAGGAGTGGGGCACTGACCGACTCTGCTGTTCAGACCCTAGATCTCAGCAATAAGGAATCACTGAGCTACAATAAAAAGTATCCAGGAAGCATTGTCCATATCTTTCCCTGTTTCTTCTGCAGAGGGAATTAATACAGAGACATTAAAAGGCAATTCCTATTAGACCTACAGACCCTAAGATGAATCAGCTGAAAATATTCTGCAGTAGGAGTCAGAGAATGATCATTTGCATATTCATCACTTACATTCAAATAGGATAATCAGACTGTACTTGGGCTGTGAAGCAAGTACATTACACTAGCTGATGAGGGAGATGAGAGAAGAGTTCAAAAAAAACTGAGAGGAAAATTGCAGAGGAGGCCTGTCTAACGGGGATACTATTATATCCTCCAGCTAGGCGGGAGAAGCCGGTGGGGTCAGCTGTTCTCACCAAGTAAGAGTCATTGGCCATTCATGTCAGTGGCAATATTGCACATTTCCAGCACTCCTTCCGCCCCTCATGAGAGCGACGCTCTTTGAAATGCTGCTGCAGTGCTGGGGGGATTATGCTGAAGTTTTGTTGTGGGTCTGGCTTGGTCTCTCGGCCTGTTTTCCTAGCGGAGATCACGTATGTGTGGGAAGGGCTAAGGAGGCCCAGTCGGATGTGACTGTAGTTCCCAGCGCTGCAATTTTGTTCAATTTCACACGGTTAAGGAGACTTGAGGTAGGTCAATGATTTGCATGCAAGACCTTCGTGTAGATCTCGGTCCGCAGCACATGCTCTTGGTGCCTTATTGGTGGCACTTTTTCAGCCATGACGTGTCACGAAAGACTCCAGGACACTTTGTTTTGGCAAGACGAGGGGTGTTAGTCCCATGTGTCTCAATTACCATAGGGTTGGGTGATCTTTTAGAAATCCAGATAGATAGTCTTGAGCAAATTCCATGCTGGGTGATTCCATTCTGCTCATCCCCTGACCGTTCCAATTTGATACAATGTCCTTCTTTGCTTCCTATCCTAAATGGCTGTGTAACATGCCAGCTCACTTTCTGAACAGCTTCCACGGTCCACTCCAGCGGTAGCTCCTATTTCTGCTTGACAAGCATTTTTTGCATCATTTGGCAGGAAAAGCAC
The DNA here is from genome assembly GCF_011386835.1 of Chrysemys picta bellii. Taxonomy (NCBI): domain Eukaryota; kingdom Metazoa; phylum Chordata; order Testudines; family Emydidae; genus Chrysemys; species Chrysemys picta. The sequence continues at coordinate 7,316,398 of NC_088811.1, read as the reverse complement.
AATGTGAATGTGCCAAAACCTCCATCATCCCCACCACTGGCCTGGCGAATAGTATCTGATTAACATGCTATTGTTTTTTATTGAAGAATATAAAGTACCAGCATGCTCCTCATTTGTAGCAGGCCGCCTATCGTGGGGTGTATTTAATCTCCAGGCTGCCAGATGAGCCTGTTTTATTGCCAAAAGTATATAACACTTGTCAGATTACAGGTTTAATTAGACCATTATGTCCATGTCCCTCACTTATAATTCTGCAGACCTGTCTACTGCTTCGGTAAACACATATTTTTGCCATCTGACAGGTTGGGTCATTTTACAAGGCCCTTGTGAAAGGAGGTTGGTTGGATGGAGGGGTGGGTAAGAAGGGATCTCAGTCCAGCTCCTGGGGGAGAGGCTTCCAGGGTTTCCCACAGCACAGCCAGTTCCCACGTAGCGGGAAGTGGGCAATGTCACTTAGCGCCTGATTCAAACTCCTCTGCAGGCAACAGAAAGACGCCTCCTTGGATCAATAGTACAGCATCATAGAATCACAGAAATGTAGGGCTGGAAGAGACCCCAAGAAGTCATCAAGTCCAGCCCCCGGTGCTGTAGCAGGACCAAGTAAACCTCGACCATCCCTGATGGGTTTGTCCAGCCTGTTCTTAAAAACCTCCAGAAATAACCAGGAATAATCAGGAATAAACCGAAGATCTCACATTCTAGGGCTCTCTGTTTAGCATCAACCATGAGAACTACCGTCACTTGGCGGGGTCGGGGTGGGAGGAGAGGGCTAAGCACAGAAATATTTCATCCTGAAAAGAAAACTGACATGCCTACGGCCTTAACAAAGTAATAACCACTGGTTTAGGTGCCCTCTCTCCCATCACAGATGCTTATTCCACCCCCGCTCGTGTACACATTAGGAACTGAGTCAGACTTTAATCAAAATGACATGAAGCCACACCGTTTGTTCACAGCCCAACACTACAAAACAAACCCTAGTTCTGGTGTCTAATGACACGAGAGACAAAGAAATAAAATAACGTAAGAGAGACGCAGATTTAGGACTCAGATGTGACAAAGGCAGCCCCTCTGCGTGGCATTCATTGAACAGCGAGTGGGAAGGTGGGAAGAACTGACATTTTCACAGAAAGTTCTGCTTGAGCTGCCTGAACCCAAAGAGCTCTTCAGGGTGTCTTTGCTGCTGAGTTCACTTGGGTCATTGGTGCTCAGGTGTGAGCACTGGAGGTGGCTAAGACCAGTGGAGAACAGTTACACCACAAAGTCAGACTTGAGGTTGTCCAATTGACTGCATCCACATTGGGGTGACAATCAATAGTGTGAGGCACTTTAGACCTCCTGGCTCCGTAGTCCACGGTTCCTAGTGCTGCCCTGGAAGAATTCCACCCTGTCCAGCTCCTCACAGAGTGGGCGCAGTCTCGGGGCATTACCAGACTAGGCATTGTGGTCCATGGTCTGCCAGTATAGATTCTTCAGAGGTTAATTTTCTCCTCACACTAACATCCCATCCAGTGGGTCCCTTCCTCTATCAGCTTCTTGGAGACGGCCTCATAGCATTATAGATTTGGGGTCCTGGTTCCAAAATCTGAGGTTTTACTGACCTCGCCGCAAAGATCATTCAGCACCCTAGTTACAGCTTCAAGCCAGCTGGCAGCATGCTGGGAGGATGGTGCCCCAGATGCCTTCTGTTCACCACCAGTTGTACCAGTGCTACAAACGTTGCACGTACAGCAGGGCACATGTGAATGTGGGGTGCAAAGGGAGGGATCGCTCAGTGGTTTGAGCATTGGCCTGCTAAACCCAGGGTTGTGAGTTCAATCCTTGAGGGGGCCATTTAGGGATCTGAGGCAAAAATCTGTCTGGGGATTGGCCCAGCTTTGAGCAGGGGGTTGGACTAGATGACCTCCTGAGGTCCCTTCCAACCCTGATATTCTATGATTCTATGAACCAGACTTTGGGGACTGGCAGGTGACTTCTGGTTGAATGGGAGGCAAAGAGTAAGTAGATGGCTAGAAAATAGTGGCTTACGTCTGCATCCACATTGCAGAGTTGTTGGGTTACCAGCTCAAGTGTTGGTAGCACTCAGGTGTTAGCCTCTACCTTTGGACAAACCAGTGAGTGAGAGGTTTTGGGGTGTAGACGGGAATCAGGGTAGGGCCAACAGTAAGAACCCGAGTTAACCTTGCAGTGAGAACAAGTTCTTAGAACACGTTATCAGATCAGAATGCAAACTTTACAGCTGGCTTGTGTCTGTAAAGGGCTGAACCAAAACCAGGGATTGGAATACATTATTGTCATCTTGTTTGCATTGCGATAGCATCTAGAGACCCTAGGCAGATACCACGTCCCCATTGTGGGAGGTGCCATACCCACGTACAAGGAAAACATGGTCTTTGCTCCAAAGATCTCACAGTCTAAGTAGGGCTCAAATGCCTTGAAAGCTCAGACTCAGGCCAGGTCTGCGCTAAAAAGTAAGTTTGCCCCAGCAATGTTGCTCAGGGGTGGGAAAAATCCATATCTCTGAGCAACGCAGGTAAGCCGGCCTAACCCCCAGTGTAGATTCTGTCCACCAAGCGCTGCCTCTCCCGTCGCTGTAGTGAGCGTCTGCACTGTTGCGGTTTAAGTGTAGACATAACCACAGAGCCAAACTATGCAGCCCAGACCCATCCAGTTTGCAGGCACTTATGACGGTGGGGTTATTACCAGAAATATTTGCCTATTGTCTTATGTGGTTTGTCTGGCACTGGCTCATGCAAATAGACTGTTCTTGTTAAACATCCCGCAGTCGGGATTTCAAGCTAGCTGGAACCCAGCCACACTACTACAGAATACAGATGGAGAGGAGAGCTACCTAACTTGCAGGCTACAGTACAAATGCATTGATATCCTTCAAGGTCTCTCCCCTTAAAAGGAAGGAGGGCGGGGGGCCTCTGCATCTGATCTATTGCATGTGCCATGTACTGAGAACCCTTTTCTTTGTGCTAAAGGAAAAAGGCCCAGTAGGAAGGCAGACAATGCAGCAAGTTGCCCTCTGCTGAGAACCTGGCATGAACCTTTCTCTGCTTGAAGAGATTTTATTCCAACGTCAAAACAATGAGGTTACAAAGTTGGACAAGATCATTTGCCTTTTAGCAGCTGGATCCATAGGGGAGCACGGGGGGAATCCAAAGCTGGTGAAATTTGGGAAGAAGGATATTGAATGAGGTTTTTATAAACACTTCTGGTTTACATGTGGTGGTGGGAAGCTGCTTGCTTCTAAATAGCTTTTTTGGCTGCCCTAGGAGGTTTTCAGAGGTTTGCTGTTTGCATTTTGCTTCTCCTCATTATGGCTAAAGCTGCCTGAATTGTGCAGTTTAGATTGATTCCAAAGCTATGAACCGGACAAAAAAATAAGTACACTTCTTAGTTCTTAACATAAGGTTTTATTCTTAATAAACATGCAAGGTTTGTTGGTGAAATCGACAAATTTCTGACAATCAACGTATCCTAAAAGATTCCAAGTTTTAACCCCGTGAAGCAACCAGGTGAAGGCTGGTTAATAATGATCAGAGACAGGCAGAACGAGAGGTGGCTTTGGCCTAGGTTTTGCAAAACCTTACTGGTGGGAGTTCGGTGTTGGCAAAATCAAAAGCAAGGTAGTTTGGACTTGTTCCTGTTTTTTCCAGACACCCACAGCTCATTGGGTTTGGATAAATGGCTCCAGTTTTGTCCCCGTTCTCACAACTTTAGGGACATGGGAGGGCACTTGCCATGGTGGGAAAAACATAGTGGGCAATTCTGTTCCGGTATAAATGGTTTCAGTTCCATTAAGAACAGTGCTCTCCACTGACTCTGTTTACACCTGTTGTCTACTCTGTAATGCATTCTCTGACTGGTTATTCCAGGCCAGAACTTTGGGAGAGCCTGTGTGTTGACTGTGTTAGTCAGTCTGGGAGCTAAGGAGCCCAAGAGAACCACAGGGGCCGTCAATATCCCGCAGCCCCAATTGCCTTTCTATTCCCCATCACCAAATTCTGTTTTTTCTCTAGCCCAAGAGATACTCTAAAGCCTTGTCAGCCCAGGGCTCAATGGGGTCAGTGTGAAATTAAATGCAAAGGCCCTGAAGGAGGAATGCGAACCCAGAGGGAAGGTGTGAAAACTGCATCAAAGGTAGCTGGCAGAAAACCAGCCGGCTGATGAAACAGTTCAGAGCGCTTGACCTTTTTGAGAGACGGCTTCATTTGGCTAGATCAGCTTGGGTTGAGTTTTAATTTCTTGCTTGGCTGGGTTTAAGATCTTTCTTGCGGCCAGTCGCTTTCGAGCTGGGATGGGGAGCTTTCATTTGCTTTCATCACCAGTAATCAATTGACCTTGACATCAACCCCATCAGCTATTCTCAGAAAACATCCTTACCTCCTATTAATTCTGCATTAATTATACAAGAGAATTGCCAGCTGGGGGAGGGGCGGGGGCGAGATTAAAAACATAAAATCAGCCATTCAGCTCAGTGCCTCGGGGAGGAGGGGAGGAAGGAGAGAGAACCATTTTGAAATGGCATGACCTTGAAAATGAGCTCTCAGCTAGGAGAGTGATTGAAAGAGGTCAATGCTGCAGAGGTTGAAACAAAAGGGTCTGCACCAAAGAACGCTTTTCGGACAAAACCCGCAGGTTGTAACTGGCCAGTCAAAACTTCCTCCAGATTGAAACCTCGCTCATTCTGGGAGCTTTGGAAAATGCTTTTGCTGGCTTTGGATTGCATGGGCTGTTTCTTCCAAAGGTGTTGTGTTTGGCTCAGTTTAGGGGCACGAGTGGCAGCACCGTTCCGACTGGCTGCAGTACAGGCAAGGAACGAAGGGATTTGTTCGGCTGCAATTCCACTTCCAGTGCAGGTATTACTTGGCGCTGATGTTGGACTTTGCATTTTCCAAGTTCTTTGACTTAGTAAGTGCCAAGATGCCCTTGTGAGCTAGGGAAGTGAGTGAGCACGAATGGCAATGCAGCAGGGATGAATTGCACCAACTGTGGGATAGCAACAATGTATACAAAAATCTGATAAAGATGAGCCCGCCTCTCCCGTGTAACTACCTGCTGAAATAATGCTAGGGAGAGAAGGCCACAGAAAGGCTCTCTGTATCTCTCTCTATTTCTCCTTCCTATACCCCTCTGTGGGATCTAACAGCCCCTTCTTACAGATGTATGAGTTATAAAGAAATGTCCATTGGCTAAATATGTATGTGCCATGCATTAATTATGCCTAGTTGAAACCATCTAGGCTGGAGGGTGTCATGTTTTTTTACATACAAATGGTAATCAGGTAGGTCCAGACCCAAAGGGACTTTTGTTTTAGATTAAAGAAAAATGACAACAAAAATTAGCCATAATAAAGTATGTCTTGTAAATTATAAAGTCTCCATGAGAGAGAGCACAGTATGTGTGTTCCCTCCGTAACAGGGTGCAGCAGCTCTGAGAACAAAATGGCTGCTCTTTCTGCTCATAAGCAGAGCAATGTCCCCTTCGGGGCGGTGTGAGTTAGGTTTTATAGAAGCGTCTTTGTGCAGACCTTAAATGTTGGGTCTCCTATGACTTGACAGCCTCCCTGTGAAATCATAAACCTAGCCCACAAACTGAGCCCAAGTCACGCGTGATGAGACAGCAAGGACTGGAACATTAAGCTCCCCCATTCAGCGGTGCCTGGACCATTAGCTTGGAAGGCCTCGAGTTCCAGTCCGTAAGCAAAGTGAATTGCTTCCAGCTGAGAGAATATCCCTGTATCCCTTTGTGAGTACGTCCGTCAGATCAGAAGAGAAAGCCAGGGGTGGAGAACACAGTCTTTTCTGCCTTTGAACGGGTGCAGGGGGGAGCCGTGCCCTGGCAGGGCAGTAGCAACTTGGCGAGCACGTTCCTTCTGTCTTTGGGCTAATGCTTTTCAGAGCCTTTCCTTTACTTATAGGTTGCCTTTTACCCTGCGGGGAGCCAATAAGGATTGTTTAAAACCAGATGGGTTGTGTTTGCTGTGGGGACACTGAGCAAGAAAGAGAAGCCTTGTAAAAGGGAAAGAGACGGGGGAAACTGCTATCGTCCGCTCATGCAGAATGTATGAGTAGCTGCACTTGGAACGCCTGTTCTTTTTATTAGTGTTATAATGGTGCTTAGAGCCCTTAGCTGAGATGGACGTTCCATTGTATGAGGCACCATACAAATACATGGTGAGAGACAGTCCTTGCCCTGAAGATCTTAGAAGGTGCTGAACAGGAGAAAGGGATCTGATATATGAGCAGAAGATTGAAAGCTAGGATAGCACTGATGTGTGCAGGCAGGGTGTGCCAGGGCTGAGAACTCAACTGATGGCTTGGCTGGGGGTCTCAGACCATTGCCTTAACCACAAGCCCATCTATTTCCCCCATCCTCTTTGTCTGTCATTAGAAGCTAAGTCTAGCTGTATTTTCTTTATTTTTCTATCATTGTCAATGTGCTTTTGCAGCCCGCCTCACTGTAACACCAGGGATCTTTGTATCCCAAAACTAGCAAATACAAAAGTATATTATTAGGGGTGAGTCAATAAAATGAACTTGGGCAAGTCCCTTCATCTGTGTCTTCACTGCAGAATTGGCCCAGGTGATCAGCACCCAGGTTAGCCTAGCCTGGGGATGAGCAGCCACACTGCAAAGCCCTGCTGTGCTACTGTGTCCTCCCTCGTGCTCCACTCACCCATGTGTGTCGCTAGGACTTCTGGGGGCATATATCCCATGGGTCTCTGGGCTGCAGTAAGCTGAGCCCCTCTAGGATTCTCTCCCAGTAAATTGCTGAAGAACTTGTTTGCCCTTCCGGACCCACGGTGGGATTGTGGGAAGGCACTGGAGGACTATCAGCACTGGAGTGGGTTAGCCTCTGTCCATAATGTGGCACTTGACCTCTAGCCTAGCTGGGCCAGCTAGCTTGGGATGAAAGCACCACAATGTTCAGGGGAAAGCGCTGTGTGTGTGGATAGGAGCAGCCTTAGGGGCAACGCCCAGGCTAACTTGCAACGAGGACACACCTTGGGTCTCAGCTCCCTTCTGGGAACAGAGCTAACTGTACTTCCTTTAGCTATCTAGACTGTGAGGTCTTTGGGGCAGGGATTTTTATTCTGTGTCTACTTAGCACAATGGAACCCTGACCTTGGCCGGGCCTCTTGGAGCCATTACAAATAGTAACAGGATTCTGTTGGAATCTGATGGGCTTTTTGCAGGGAGCATTTTGCCCCTAATACATTCAGGCCATAGAGCCCTGATCTCCTGGTTCCCAGCCCTGTGCTTTTCCACCCCTTCAGTTGTGGTATTATTCAGCTTTGGGGCACGGTGCTTGTTTCTGAAGCGCTTTCGTGGATCATGCTGTCCTGAGGGCCCAACTAAATCATCCCAGCCAGGGCTTTGTCAAGCCGGGCCTTAAAAACCTCTAAGGAAGGAGATTCCACCACCTCCCTAGGTAACCCATTCCAGTGCTTCACCACCCTCCTAGTGAAATAGTTTTCCCTAATATCTGGCACATGAGCGCGATGGCGCTAAGGAAGCCTGTCTCCTGCCCCAGGTCTCTAACCCGCTTTGCCTTTTCTCCTGTCTCCTGCAGGTGCTGCACTCCTCCGCCTACTACTGCAAAACCATCCTGGACGACAACAGCTCCTCTGCCCTCATCATCCTTGGCTTCGTCATCATGTCCCCGCTCATCGTGGTGGCCATGGCCGTCTACTGCAGCCTGGCGCGGCGCCTCCGCCTCTTCCAATGCTTCCAGCCCTACGCTCGGGCCATCTACAAAGGGGTGAAGTGGCGCTGGTATGAGGAGGGAGGGCTGTGCAGCTGTACCAAGGAGTGGAGCACTCAAGTAAAGGCCTGGGTATGAGCTCGCTGCACCAGCTCCCCCAGCCCCATCCCCCCAATACATCCCCCTTGGCACCTGCAAAGTCACCATCTGGCGTCCTGGTAGGCATAGGCTCTCAGGGTCCTTCGGGATAGAGGAATGAGCTGGGTCTGGAATGAACCCCTCTCCTGTAGCGGTACCTAAGTCTGTAACCCTCAGCAGGTTCTCCCCATTGTGATGGAAAGGCACCAAAGCATATGGACAAAAGTGTGTCAAAGGGGCTCGCCCTCCTGCTACTTACTCAGGGCCAATCACGTCCCTGCTGGTACAGAAGAGACAGGACTCGCTGACTTAGAAATGGGGATGCTTCACTGAGGCTGCTGGACACAGACAGGCCCTGTGGTTCTCCCTGGCTCCCAACTTTGTGCTGCTTGGCATCAGAACACGGGATCTCCTTACATCCTGGACTAGACTGCGCAGTGATGGAAGGGGCTGCTGGCGGCGCTACAGGCACCAGGGAAAAGTAGCCGTGTGGTTAAAAAGCTGCATCCTTTGTCCCAGAGAAGTGGCCCCCTGTAAAATACACATTCAGCCAGGAGGGGGTCCATTGTGGCCCCCCCTGCCTAGAATCCTATTGTGGCTGCACGGGTCTCTGGCCCCGCAAATGCACCTGTGAGTCTGGGCCTATACGACACTCAGGAGTTGTCACCTTGTTGCACTGTGACTATGTCCGTCCCGCTGTGCACAGCTGCTCTTGTAGCAGGTTATAATGGTGACTGTGTTCCTTTTGTGATTAGTGGGGACCGGGTGGTTTGGGGAATCTCAACCGGGCTGTGGGTACCTTCCCCCCAGGGTGCTGGCCTGAACCCTGCCTGCTTTGATGCTGGTTATTGAAATCTGATAGCCATGCAATGGCCTGCTAGACATTGGGTATTGTCCAGTGAAGTGTTTCAAAGACAGTGAGTCCCAACCCGCCACTAGATGAGTTATGGACCTGGTGCAGAGGGAGGGCTTGGGGGTGGGGGTGGGGAGGTGGAAAGCAAGCCCACCTCACACTCACCCCGCAGTGCCTGGGACTGGCTCCCCGCTCTGGGCATTGATGGCAGGGCAGCTGGGTCAAACCTGAGTGGCGCTGCGACCTGGCGGATAGGGTTGCAGTGCCCGGAGCAGGGAGCTGGGCCCAGCCCTGCAGGGTAGCAGCCGTTGCTGCAGGGTGAGGGCAGGCAGGGCTCACTCTCCGCCCCCCACCAGCCTGGGGCCTCTCCTCCGCATCCGGCCGGGATTCGGTTTGGGAGACTGAGGGACAGGGGTTGCTGCGGGTGATCTGTGCCCCCTTGGGGGAGAGGGGGGAGACAGCGGCAGTGGAGGAGGACCCTGGCCTGTGAGTTTGGGCCCCTCCCATGAATCTGGGCCTTTTGTAAACATAATGGTGGGTCTGAAAAACAGACAAAACGCAGTTGGCGGGTCACTGTAGTAAAACGTTTGGGAACCACTTGTCTAGTGGACAGGGCTTGGCAGTCAAAAGCCACTCCGGCAGCTGGCACTCGCTGACCCATCTCGTGCCCGGTCTCCACAGACAGGCCAAGGGTTGAATGGGCCACAGAGACGACATTCCCCGCCCCAGCGCAGAGCTGAGGCACATCCGCAGGCCAGTGCAAGGGACGCGGCCCTCACTGCTATCCAGGATGCACCTATAGACACAAGGGGTTTCATTCTTCGGGGCTCTCCGGCCAGCACCTTTCTCCGGTAGTTTGGAGGGGTTTGTTTCTGGGGGAGGGAGCCACACAATCTAAACCTATCGAAGCAAGAGATCCAGCCTGGGTTCCCATCCTCACCCGGCACTGTAGAACTCACATAGGGCCTGCTCCGTTGCCCAGCAACGTCAATGAGAGTCTCTCCCTTGGCTTCAGCTGGCTTTGGACCAGGCCTGAGGAGGGCCTTTCCAAGCTGGATGCCATTGACCACTGGAAGCTGTGTATCCCCAGTCGCCGTTGTTCTTCTGTCCACTGTAACCGCTTCAATTGCTGATGTGTAAATAAACCCCATGCTGGGGACTCCGCCATGGGGGCCGCTCTGCATTCGCTGTCTGAGCACTGGCGGTCCACCCTGTTCATGTGTGATGCCCATTGTAATGTGACCGGGCCATTGGAGCCCCTCGCTGTATATTAAAGACTAATTTGTGTATTTTCCCTGGGGTTTGGTTTTCATTCTAAGGGGGTAAGGCTCTGGGGCCATCCCTGCAAATGACCTGGGAGCAAAGTGACCATGGGAAGCTGAGGGGGGTGGCAGCTGAACACTGGACAGCAGGAGAAGGCTAACGCCATTGGAAATTCCATGGCAAGCTCAAATGTGTGTGGTCAGCAGATGGGCAACAACCAGGCCCAGTCGCGCCTGAGGAGTGCACTGCAGGAGAATGGCTCGTGGCCTGGAACAACTGTCAGGTGAAGAGCGATCGCTGACTATCTTAGGAAACGAATAAGAGGGGACATGATCAAAGTATTGTTGCGAGAGCTACGTGGAGGCTGCGAGGTCTGTTCCGTGAAGTGTTTTGAGATTTTTAAGCTTTTAAAATTCTCCGTGAAGGCAAATTCCTCTCCGGGTCAGCTGAAGTGTTGCGTTTTCAGTTTTGTCCGTTTTGTTTTGTAGATCAGACAACATTTTTACAAATTTGAAATGAAAACTGTTGCAAAACAAACAAAACGGTTCACTGAGAAAATGTCAAAACATTTCCCCCTGTTTTTCCCCCAAACACAATGCCAGTAAAATTGACCTGATTTTGTGAAGTGGTTTGATTTCAATGGAACTGCGTATTCTGACGGAATATGGGTCCGTTGAAGTTTCTTTGGCCATCTTTAATTGTTGCTCCTTTGGCCCCAGAGGTTAGACAAAGGGGGGGCCTTGCAGGGTTGCTTCCATTATAGGATGAGAAATTGATGCTCTGAGGCAGGTCTGTTCTTGGGGCGATCTTGTTTATTTACCCAAGATGCACACAAAGTCCTGTTTCCCCAAACACAGTAGGAAAAACCAACAGCAGGCAGTTTCCTTGCTCAGAATCCCCACGTCTGCTACACCAGTAAGCTCTGTGCCCAAGAAACAATGTCTCTCCACCTCCTCTCAGGATCACACTCACACCTGCTTCTCCTGGCTTTCTGATGGCTTTCTCTGGCTTTCTGCCCTTCATGCACACCAGCTGCAGAACCAATATCCTAGCCCCTGTGTCAGGCCTATCAGGGTGACCTTCCCAGTCCACACAGCTTAGCTGTATCCTGCCATGTGCCTTGACTGATCGCTCCATTGTTTGTAGCTGTCTCTAGTACATAAAGGGGCTTAATTTTTCCTTCTATGGAGTCTGAAAGAGTGCTTGGCGCAGCCATTACAATTGTTTTTGGATCAGAGACCCAATGGATGGCAGCCATTGGCAGCTTTCAACATAACAGTACAAATAGTGAATGGGATCAAGAAGGTGGATCATGATTTTCCATTCAGTCCTGTCTCATAGTATGAAAACAAGGGGACAGTCAATTAGACATTTAGGACAAGAGTTTAGCAGGATTCAAAATGGAATTGGACATTGATATGGGAACCAAGAAGAGCCATAGTTAGAATAATAAACACTACAAATAAACAAGAGGTTTAAAAGGGCTACGAACGCTCATGCTCCAGGGCATAAACCAGCCTTTAACTATTGGTGGTCAGGAAGAAATTTTCACTGAGTTTAGGTCATCCCATAATTGCCTACTGTAGGGTTTCTTGAACACACTCTGAAACAGCCAGTGCTGGCCACTGTCAGAGACAGGACCCTGGACCATGGCTGAATCAGTCTGGCAATTCCTGTGTGAGTCAGGGCTGCCCAGAGGATTCAGGGGGCCCTCACCGCCGAATTGCCGCCGAAGACCTGGCACTTCGGCGGCGGGTCCGGGGACAGAAGGACCCCCCGCCACCAAATTGCCTCCGAAGACCCGGAGCGGAAGAAGCTCCGGGGACCCGGGCCCCGCGAGAGTTTTCCGGGGCCCCCGGAGTGAGTGAAGAACCCCGCTCCAGGGGCCCCAAAAAACTCTCGTGGGGGCCCCTGCGGGGCCCGGGGCCTGGGGCAAATTCAGTGAGCAAAGGTTAATCTCAGGTCAGCTGCCTCCTGCTTTTGCTCAGGGAAAGGCTGGAGGAGGGGTTGCTTGGATGGCAGAGAGGGGAGAGTCCCTGGTAAGTTTATGCTCCTCACATACGGAGAGAAAACTCTGAGGAGCCCCTACCTGGGAGGGGGGGAGGAGTTCTCTGCTTTCCTTTTTGTAGCATGAATTTATTTTGCTTCCCTGTTCTGAGCATTATTCCTAGAGAGAAAGACCTTGCTGGCTGCTTCTGTATTTCCTCTGCTGAGTCATTCCACCAGCCTTTCTTGTGATTCCTCCCGCCCTGGCAGCTGCATTAAACCAGGTTACCTCCATAATCCTGAACCCTCTACACAGCATGGGCTCCAGTATTATAGCTATTAACCCAGCGTCCAATTTACTTGCCTGAATCCAAAGAGATGCACACAGCAGAGCTCACTGGCTACTGTACCTGACACATCACAGCGAGATTGCTGCAGGCAGTTGAGTGTAAATCCAGCAGCCCCGGTGTAATCCTGTAATCCATGCCTCATTGCATCAACAGAGATGGGCCGGCTCTGGGATTTCTAGGACACCTGATCCAATCAAAACACCCACTGAGTAATTGGGCAATCTAGCCCAGATGGTACCAGACAGAGGGCAGATCAAAGGATTTGCATCTGCAGGATTGCTGGCCCTTCTGTTGGCTTGGCTGCATATAGAACTGGTCCACAGCATGGAACAGAATTAAATGGCAGAGAAAGATGGGAAGAGAGAGAACTACACTCCGTGCAGCTGATGCCCGGAGCAAGAGCATTCGCCCCGGGGAAGGAAGGGCTAAAAGCAGCATAGAACTTGGTTGGGGGAGGGGGTAGCAGCCGTTGCAGATGAGAGAGGATCTACACCATGAGAGGGTGCCAGAGAGCTGCCCCAAGCAGCCAAAAAAAATAAAAAGCCGCGATCGCGATCTGCGGTGGCAATTCGGCGGGAGGTCCTTCGCTCCGAGCAGGAGTGAGGGACCATCCGCCGAATTGCCGCCGAACAGCTGGACCTGCCGTCCCTGTCCGAAGTGGCCGCCCCAAGCACCTGCTTAGTAAGCTGGTGCCTGGAGCCGGCCCTGCTCAGAGGCAGACTCTAGGACAGGGGTTCTCAAACTGGGGGTCAGGACCCCTCAAGGGGTCGGGAGGTTATTACATGGGGGGTCGCGAGCTGTCAACCTCCACCCCAAACCCCGCTTTGCCTCCAGCATTTATAACGGTGTTAAATATATAAAAAAGTGTTCTTAATTGATAAGGAGGGGTTGCACTCAGAGGTTTGCTATGTGACAGGGGTCACAGTACAAAAGTTTGAGAGCCACTCCTCTAGGATCTGTAGTTTGTGCTGAAAGGGACAATTTAAAATGTTCACGCTAGGTGGGCGGTGCATGTTTCAGAACCTATTTGCAGGTGCTAACTGCGCTAGGCCTGCCCTCAGCACAAGCTCACATGCCAGTTAGACAGCGAGTGCAATTCACACCCCTCCAGGTGCTCTCAGGACACCTGGGGCAAGTTCAAATTTGCCTCGTTCCAGCATTTCCAAGGTATCACCCTGCCCGTCCCCAGAAATCTTGCAACACTGCTTTTGACTGTGGCCCTTAAACAAACCCCGGCTACGTGGCGTAAGGCTGCATTTTCTATCCAGCGTTTCTGATGACAAACCACAAGTGTCTCCTGCCTCCCTGAGTGAAATGCCCAGCCGAATCGTGGCATGAAGCTTTTTCTCCAGAATTCTTGGGAACCAACGACCATGAAAAAACCCTGTAGATACACAGCACCAAATCCTGCCTCGACTCACGCCCGGTGCAAGCCCCTTGACTTAGGGCAGAGTTTGTTTCAGAACGACCAGTGTGGCATCACCAGTCACTTTTCCAGTCACCTCAGTATGCCAGAGAACAGCGTCACGGTGGGGAGGGGCAGCCTGCCAGGCTGTGTGGTTTAGTCCTTGACCAACATTTCCCCAGGGACACACACCGCAGGAGTTTGGAAGGCTCAACAACAGCTCTGTCCATGGGTGGGTGTCTCTAATGTGCACAGCAGCATAGTCTGTGTGTATCTTCAAAAACAACAAGGAGTCTGGTGGCACCTTAAAGACTAACAGATTTATGTGTGTATCTTCTCCTCCAGGGAGAGGATGTTAATAACAATATACTGGTCATCAATAGCAACAAGGCTAATGAGAAATTGGCGAGAAGTCGTGAGACTGATTAAAAAATAAATAAATCAATATATGGAGATATACCTATCTCATAGAACTGGAAGGGACCTTGAAAGGTCATCAAGTCCAGTCCCCTGCCTTCACTAGCAGGACCAAGTACTGATTTTGCCCCAAATCCCTAAGCAGCCCCCTCAAGGATTGAACTCACAACCCTGTGTTTAGGAGGCTCAAACCACAAGCTCAGTCAGTTTAGGTTGCCAGGAAGACAGTTCAGGGGGTGACTTGATCACAGTCTATAAGCATCTACCTGGGGAACGGAGCTTTGATAATAGAAGGCTCTCCATACTAGCAGACAAAGGGGTAACAGATCCAGTCGCTGGAAGCTTGAAGCTAGATAAACTCAAACTAGAAATAAGGCCCAATTTTTTAACCATGAGAATGAATTTACTAAGGATCATAGCTTCTCCATCACTGGAAATCTTTAATCAAGATTAGATGCGTTTCTGAAAGAACTGCTCTGCTTCAAACAGGAGTGACTTCAGAAGTTCCATGGCTTGGACTATACAGGAGGTCAGACTCATAATCACACTAGTTCCTGCTGGTCTTAGACTCTATGAATCTATCAGAGGGATAGCTCAGTGGTTTGAGCATTGGCCTGCTAAACCCAGAGTTGTGAGTTCAATCCTTGAGGGGGCCACTTAGGGATCTGAGGCAAAATCAGTACTTGGTCCTGCTAGTGAAGGCAGGGGGCTGGACTTGATGACCTTTCAAGGTCCCTTCCAGTTCTAGGAGATGGGATATCTCCATTTTAAAAAAAATCTGGCAGGGGATGGATGCCCTTCTGTCTGACTCAAACGGGGTTAGCACCTCAGCAGGGCAGTATGAGGCACTGCAATGTTGTCTATTGTATGCAATGTAAAATCTATATCCTGACCACTTGTGGTCACTAACGTTTCCATGACACGTTCTTCACAAGTAAGGACTTTAATGCCAGCATCCTGTTTGGGTATTTAAATTCTGCCACCCCAAAGACCTCCCTCAGGCTCAGCTGGCTATGGTATTTGTCACTTCCTGGCCTAACTGTTGTTTAATGCTTCTGGGTAATGTTAAAGAGCAGTTATGTTCCACTCCAGAGATGGGTGCATTTCAATGATGGGTAAAGTGATTCTTTGACATGATCATGGTCTTGGGTGTATCAGAGATGAAGGATCAGGCCTCTAGTTTGTAAAGAATTTTCCAAATGCTTTTCAGGGACATTGGGAAGGATCTGCCAGGATGAAAGGAGCTGATTTAATATTTCTCATGATATTCAGCAGCACCAGAGTTTGCACAGGACCATTACGCCTGGGTGATGGACACCCTGACTCAAAAAGGAAAACAAATCCAGAGTTGCTGAAGGGAGAATTGCCTTAGGCCTGTTTCCTTTGAACTAGAGACATCCTGTCCTTGCACAATAGCATGTTGTTTCCCAAACTCCCAGGATTAGATGTTGTTATTATATCCTTAGGCTCTCAGTAGCAACAAGAGGGGAAGATTTCTGTTCCTTAACTCCTTGGATGCTGGCAGATTTATTAAGCGTGGCTGCAAACCTCAGCAGAGCACAACAGTTGAAGAGATGGTGCTTTTGCACAGAAGCAATGTTCATAAGGATTGGGAAGCACGGGATTAGCCCGTTGTGGTGCCTATTTGCTGTTCACGTAGCAAAAATAACATGAAAAATAACAAGGCCGCAGTTGGGTCCCAAATAACCGTGTTTGCTAAATACACACGAACACGCCAGACCTAGCTACATATCTGCTGCCGTATGGGGTGCTTTCTAGAGGCTTCTAAAAGCACAGAACATGGTAATGGCCACTAGGGGGCTCACAGACTATCCAAAGGAATCCTACCCTATCCCACACCATTGATGGATGGGTCTGGAGTCCCACACCTGGCCAGAGTCTCCTCTTTGCCTTTTCTTTTGTTGGATGTTTAGAGTGATTTCCAGCATCACTAGCCTGGGAAGAGTTTAAGTAAAATCTATAGTGAAACATCCTAACTCCTTCCATCCTCCTTGAAGTCCATGATGTGGTATTTGTAGGATAGGCTCACATCCCTTTCCCCTGCTCTGGTTCCTGATTGACGTCCCACTCTCTGGGGCTGGAATAAAAGGCCAGCAATTCAACCCAATGGCCAAATGTAAATGTCGCTTTGAAACTGGTTGTTCCTGATAAATCACTCAGGTGAATATCCAGCAAAGGGTTTGCTAACACCATCTGGGCAGACTGTAGAGAAAGGACCCAACCTGACTCCAAGCTGACCTACATGGTCCTGAAATCTGGGATGTCTGAAATCCAGCTCCAGACCTGAATTTTCCATTTCTGGCCGGTTTCTAATTTAAACACAGGCTCCAGCCTGGAAGAAGCATAACTGACTGTTCTGTTTGCTACAGCACACCTGGCAGATGTGCCCCCATCTGCGGGGGTTCTCCTTCCTGTTATTACGCATTCCCAGAGCAACAGGAAGGGTTTTTTGGCAGCAGCACTTTCCTGCGTTCATACACTGATTGCAGCCTTGCTCTCGACTCTATTACACATGTCTGTAGCAACCTGCATGGAACTTGGAGGGAGGAGCACAGGTTGCAGGAGGGGTGAGTTTGGAGGAGGTACCATGAAGTCAGTCTGTGTGCACATGGCTGGAATGCTGGCTGCAGTTGCATCATCTCTGTAAATAGTTCATACAGAGTCAGTTTAGTTTTAGAAACATGGAGCCTTCTCTTGTTATTATCCACGTGGTACATGAAACAACATCTAACACATGCAAGATGTCATGGCTTGTTTTCCCATGAATTCTCCACTGGCAGCCATTCTACCAAGCAGCTGAAGCCTGTCGCCAGCTGTTTTTTTGGCTCCTTGCCCACGGTGTCCCTCTAGTCTCCCAGTGCAGCCCTTCCATCACACACAGACTGATTGCTAACACAACAGGTGCTGTTAGATACAGAAAGGCAGGAAAGAGTTACTAACCAGGAGAACAAAAGGAAGTTGCTTTGCATGACAGGGACTATTACATCCCTGGACACTAACATTGGGCCTCATGATGTACACTTACTAATTCACCCCTAGGGCCAAGCAGGGCTTTGGAGAGTCTCAGGATATGGGGATGGCAAAGGTGGCTTCACTTACCCCTCTCCACTCCTAACCCAAGCACAGGTCCTGAGTAACTGCGAATCAGACCCATCGACGTCGGCGCGGGAGCAGGATCCTCAGAGCACCTGTGTGGGTTCAGACATTGTCATGAGTTCTCTACTCTAACCCGGCGTGTTCCGTGGCCCTGTGACTGAGACACATATGTGATCAATGACTGCAACTAACACATGCTTATTGAGTCAGTTGCTCGCCTGCCACTTAATCAAATTGGATTTATAAAACAATATTCTTTAATCTAGTTAGGCGGTAAGCAGTCTGGCGTGCCCTTCCTACCATTCGCGATGCAGAAGTCACTTGGCAAATAGCCTTGTTCATAAAAAAGACTCTGATTTAATTTACTGTTTTATTTTAAAGAGCGTTTTAATATCAATGCGGAAATGAATCCATCAGAAACCACGAGCCATCTCTCTGCAGCATGGGAGGGATGTTGTTAAGTGAAATGAATTGTATTCCTTCACAGACGGGGGAGCTGGATTCTCCTGGCACTAGTATAAATCAGGAATGATTCCACTGAAGTCAGAAAGAGTTACACTGGGGTAAAATTGGTGTAATGACGGGACAGCCACACCCAGCACTAGATACTCCTCACTGGGACTTGTGAACAATTAGACATTCCTTAGATTGTAAACTGCCCGGGGCAGGGCCCATTCCTGTGTTTCGTGTTTGTACAGCGCCTAGCACATTGTGTCCAGTTCTGGGTGCCACATTTCAGGAAAGATGTGGACAAATTGGGGAAAATCCAGAGAAGAGCAACCAAAATGATTAAGGGTCTAGAAAACATGACTTCTGAAAAAATGGAGTTTGTTTAGTCTGCAGAAGAGAAGACTGAGAAAAGGGACATGATAACAGTTTTCAAGTACATAAAAGGTTGTTATAAGGAGGAGGGAGAAAAATTATTCTCCTTAGCTTCTGAGGATAGGACAAGAAGAAATGGGCTTAAACTGCAGCAAGGGAGGTTTAGGTTGGACATTAGGAAAAACTTCCAAACTGTCAGGGTGGTTAAGCACTGGAATAAATTGCCTAGGGAGGTTGTGGAATCTCCATCACTGGAGATTTTTAAGAGCAAGTTAGACAAAGACCTGTCAGGAATGGTCTAGATAATACTTAGTCCTGCCGTGAGTGCAGGGGACTGGACTTAATGACCTCTTGAGGTCCCTTCCAGACCTACAGTTCTATGATTCTGTGATTAGGGTCCTGGCCAAAAACTGGGCCTCCTAGGTGCTACTGCAATACAAATAAATAAAAATAACCTCTTCTGGTAGTGTTGTTGCCTGATGGATAGTGCAGTGGACTGGAACCCAGGAGTACTGGGTTCTATTCCCAGATCTTCCACTAGCCTGATGGGTGATCTTGGGCAGGTCACGTCACCACTCTGTGCCTCAGTTTCTCTATCTGTAAAATGGGGACAGTGATACTGACCTCCTTTGGAAAGCACTTTGAGTTCTACTGATGAAATGTTCTATGCAAGAGCCAGGTATTATTATCAATTTGCTCATTTAAGGGCTATTGGCACAGCATCCAGTTTGATTACACGATTTTTCATTAGTACCTTTATTCACAAGACCCACAACTAGGGAAGATCTGGAAGCACCGTCATGCCATTTCTAAGCCATAAAAAGAAGGTTGCTTGGAGTTTTCAGGAAAAATGTCCCCAGTGCAAACTCTGTGGTAATTAATAATAATGATTTGCTCCAACCCCTGCCAAGGTTCTAAGCAGACAATTAAAGTACAGTCACTATTCCTTTAAAATGCAGGAAAGAAGTCATTCCCTGTGTAGGCAATGCAGTGCAATGCTTAGCACACCTGAATTGGGAGTCTGTACTCCTCCTGGCTTCTGTTTCCAGCTGCGTCACTGTCTAGCCATCTATTGAAGGTTCCATTACTGTACTATGTGAACACTTCTCCGCTCTTTAATGCATTTATTCTCACAGCAGCCCTGTGAGGTAGGGAAGTGCTATTATCCCCATTTACTGATGGGGAAACTGAGGCACAGGGAAACTGAGGCATGGACCCTCAGAGATATTTAGGCTCTCTTTGTGGATCTGTGTCCCCTTTGGCAAATCGCTTGGTACCTGAGCTTCCCAGTCTGTAAAATGTGCATGGTGAGGCCTTGGTGGCTCACAGGTGTTATCTTAGGGTTAACTGTGCTTTACAGACATTTTGGGGGCTCAGATGAAAGGTACTAGATAGTAAGTGACATCCATATTTATCATTGTATGTTTAAGTGCCAACCCAGCGATGGTTATAAATCTCTTAGGCAGCAGATACACATAAAGCAAACAGGAACTGCTGTCACTGCAGACACCTCATGTCCCGGAGATGAATGGACGAAGTTAAGATGAATTGCAGACCCTGTTGCTTTCAGAATGCAAGCGTGGAAGTTGATGGGAGCTGTCAAGCTCCTCACAGCCATGCTTCATTTGACCCACTCAGCCCCCAGCTCTGCAGGCTGCAATCCCCTGCCTAGCAGGTACAGCGCAGACAGCAGCAGGTAAGGTGACCGGACAGCAAATGTGAAAAATCGGGACAGGGGAGGAGGGTAATAGGAGCCTATATAAGAAAAAGACCCAAAAATTGGGACTGTCCCTATAAAATCGGGACATCTGGTCACCCTAGCAGCAGGGCAGGCTGCTCTCACTCCACCTCTGCCCAGATGCCAGCCCTCTGAGGGGAGAGCCCCTGGCCTATTCTGCCCTTGGTCTCTCTGCGCAGGCTGTGAACCAGGGTGTCAGTCGGAAGAGGGGGGAGGCGCACCCAGCTAATTTCACACAGGGTGTCGAAGCCCATCAGACAGCCAAACGGGGGTTCACCAGACTGGTTCCAAAGACAACAGAGGTGGGTGAAATTCACTCCCGAGCACCCAGCTGTCTCAGCCAGCCTGGTGAGCCCCCTTACCAGCAGGGAGGATATCTTTACAACCTGCCCAACCTCGAGCTGACACCTACTGGCGGATACTGTGCACCCTTCCCCCTTAGTTCCCCACCCCAGGGAAACCGAGTCACTGTCTGGTGAGCTCCCACCAGACTGCCCCTACCTCGCTGGCCGTGGGCGATGGGGCGAGACAGGCTGGCATTGGGCACAAGAGAGCCACACAAACGTGCAGAAAACCTCTGAGTATCTCTGGGCCTGACTGAGGCAAAGCCCCCAGGAGTCTCGCCATTGACAGAAGGGGGCCTAGAATCAGGCCGTGTATAAAGAAACTGTGACCGAGGGACGGTTCAGTGGCCTTTGAGGAAAGTCTTGGGGGAGGGCGCAGCCCAGGTCTTAGTGGGAAAAACGTCACCACAAAGCCACCGCCACAGTCCGCCCCAGCTGGCCTCTGCGCAGCAGTCTCAACAGAAAGGCCAGTGACTGACTAGGCCCTGGAGACTGAGGGGAGCCATCCCCGTCAGGGAAGAGCCCTCCCGGCGACTGGTGCGTGAACTGGCTGCTTGTACAAGCGAAGCGCTATTACTACTTACTCTCAAGCCAGTGAGCAGCTCCTGTGGAAGTGTGCCGGCCGACACGCCCAGGATTGGGCCAGGAACCTCCAGAGCTAAAAGCAGGTGCTGCTACAGATAGAGCTAAGGGATCAGGGCTTCTCACTTGGGGGCTGTGATAAACTTTTACCATTGACTTCAATGGGAGCAGAGTTGGGTCAACCATGAGTGCTGTTGGAAATCGCTCCCTACAGACTTAACCCAAAATTCACGGAAGTCAGTGACTCCAGCTAACTCCAGCGGGCTTTGGAGCAGAGCCGTCCCTTGGGTATGACAAATCAGGGTGACCGCTCCGGGCCCCGCGCTTTGGGGCCCCCCGCACTTCAGTGTGTTGTGTGGGGGGTGCAAGGCTGGCCCAGGGGGGTGGGGTTAAGGGTGCCTCTTGCCCCTAGCACAGGTGCCACCCTGTGACTCTCCATCGTCCCTCGCCCCCCAGCACTGCTATCCCCTCCCCACACTAGATTTCACCTGTATAAAAAAGGTTAAGGGGCGCCCATACAGGCTGATTTGTCCCGGGCCCCGTGCCTCCCTAAGGATGGCCCTGTGTGTCAGCCAGCACCCCCGGGCTGGCATGTCTGACGGCAACAGAGCGGGAGATCGGCTGCCTGCACTCAGCTCAGTCCTGGCTGCCTTCTCTGCCAGCACTGGGGCAGGGCTTTCTCATTCCTTACGCTGTCATTCCCAATGCATTGCCGTGACTTCAGAGCACCTGGCTGCCTGGCGAGGTGCAAAGGAGAAGAGAGAAATCTATTTGGGGGGCTCTTTAGCCACGTTTTTAAAAATCCATGTAGGCAGCTTGGGCGTGGATTTAATTTCCCTGCAACATTAAAGCGTGCGCGTCATTCAGAGACACAGCATTAGAGTGACACTGATGCACCATGGAAGACTTTGAAATGCATTCCCCCGCCCCCTCCCCTGATACGATTCTGCTCACATATCTCAGGTATTTTCTGTATTTTTCCTCTCCTCTTTTGTTCCGATATGGGCCTGAGCCAAAGCCCATTGACGTGATTGGAGAGGCTCCCACTGACTTTAATGGGTTCTGGATCAGGCCCTTGTTTCATAAAAACAGGATTTTAGTTCCTTCAACAGACGCTGTTGATTTAATTTTAGCCCCTAAAAGTTCGATTTTCACCAGGGAAAAAGGGAGTGGCTGAAAGCTAATATGAAGAGAGTATGGTTTGTCCTGGGTTTTGTTTTAAATCAGCTATCCCCTTTTTTGGCCTGCTAAACCCAGGGTTGTGAGTTCAATCCTTGAGGGGGCCATTTAGGGATCTGGGGCAAAAATCTGTCAGGAACAGTACTTGGTCCTGCTGTGAAGGCAGGGGATTGGACTTGATGACCTTTCAAGGTCCCTTCCAGTTCTATGAGATGAGTGTACCTACTTTGGGGAGGGATAGCTCAGTGGTTTGCGCATTGGCCTGCTAAACGCAGGGTTGTGAGTTCAATCTTTGAGAGGGAAATCTGGGGCAAAAATCTGTCTGGGGATTGGTCCTCCTTTGAGCAGGGGGTTGGACTAGATGACCTCCTGAGGTCCCTTCCAACCCTAACATTCTATGATGTGTGAACATTCCCCTGAAGTACGGGAAGCCCAACAATTGCAGGATTGGGATAATGCATGAAGACTAGAAACAAAAGTGAAATTGCCCAGTCTCCGGTCCCAGGCCAAGCAAATTGCAAAAATGAAATATACACGTATATACACACACAAAGTAAATGAGACTTAAAATGATGTTCACTGTCATTTGTCTCAGGTGTTGCTAATAATAACAAAGATAAGGAGGCTTTGTTTCTCAGTAGGATTTTTATCCAGCAGTGTCCCTTGATATTTTTATTCTTGCAAATTCCATTCCAACTCTTTGGATTCGTTTTTACTTGCAGACAAATGGAAGTTTATAAAAAGGCTATTTCCAGATGCTGATGGCTACTGTGTGGAAAAAAACAAAGTAGCTTCTTCTTTTCAAGTTTGCTTTGTTCACTGTATTATTTATTTATTATTGTAATTTAAGAAATAAAGTTGAGCGCTGCAGACCTTTCTAATGAGGTTTAGCTCTTTGCATCTTCAAAGATTTGCACCATCATTAGCATAAGACCCTTGTGAGATAGATCCATCTGATCCCCGTTTTACAGGTGGGAAGACTGAGATGCAGAGGTTAAATGACATGCCCAAGGCTACACACTGAGACAGCGTTGGGGCCAAGCTTAAAATTCAGTCACTCCTGATTCACAACCGCTTGCAAACGCCATTAAACCACGCTGAGTTCCCAGCCTACGATGACGAGGATAGACAAGTTTGCAAGGCACTACCCATCCCTGCTGGACTGACTGGACCTTTTAAGGTAGGGTGGGATCTTGTCACCGTGCCATACCTGTTGGAACTCTGATGCCCTGAGCCCAGGGTCTGGGTGGTTTGAATAGCACAGCAGCTGTTGTCTCACAAAGAACTAGAGGCCTGATTCAAAGCCGCTGAAGTCAAAGGGAATCTTTGCATTGGTGCTACAAAGGTGACGCCAATGAATACCTGGTGGTAGGTGGTCAGCCAATTATTCGCTCATGCTCCCCGGGCTCCACTAGCAAACAAGACCGAACACTGATACCCAGCTCTCCAACGGGTGTATCATATTTGCAAGTAGTTGACGGTGATGGATATATTAGACATGCCTTCAGTGGAAACAGCAGACCCAGTTCATGACAAGTGTCGGTCCAAAGTTAGCCCCGTTGATTATTTTTAGACATAAGAAAATGCTCCCATCAACTTATTGGGTCCTAGGGTGACCAGCTGTCCCGATTTTATAGGGACAGTCCCGATTTTGGGGTCCTTTTCTTATATAGGCTCCTATTACCCCTCACCCCCGTCCCGATTTTTCACACTTGCGGTCTGGTCACCCTATTGGGTCCCCTTGACTGTCTCAGAACGGTTAGCCTGGCTAGCGGAAGGTAGCTATGGTTACCAGCCATTAGTATTTAGCTCACTGCTCCTCCCTTCCTTTTTTCTCTGTCAAGTGCCTGCACTACCCCTAAGTGGCTCTGCTGTATTTTGTCAGTGCAGAATCAGGCAGCATGCCCATGAGCCACGTTTAATGTAATCAGAGCAGGCACTTGCCTTCCAATTGGAAGGAGCCTTGCACCCGGGGCTGGGTGACACAGGGCTCAGTTGCTATAGCGATGCAGCTTTCCTGATCAACTTGATTGCAAGGCTCTATTGGCCTTTGCCACTTTGATTCAGGTCTGTGTCGAGGCCGGGCTCCTGGGAGACACCCACAAAGCAAGGCGGGGCTCTTAGGAGCAGATGGGGCAGGGGGCTGGTGCCAGGGGACTACCCAGAGGGGAAAATACTGCAGGATTCGGTAGGACTAGTTGAAAAGACTGTTCTAACACGATTGGGAGCTGTGGGGTTTGGGGCCGTTGTTGTAGAACGCTGTAGCACTTTTCTAAGAAGCAGCCGTTGCAACAGAATACGTTTCGTAACGGAGAGGTCACTGCTATCCTGTCCCTTAGTATTTTTACAAGAGAGCGGTCATTGCTATAGGATACTGTAGTATTTTCCTTAGGCGAGGTTATTGCTGCCGTATTTTGCTAAAGTATACAATACTGTAGTACTTTTCACAGGGGCAGGCCATTCCTGCCCTCTTGTTATAAGAGGAACTTGACCTTCATGGTCCTCTGCCCTGTTTGCCATCAGCTTGAGACTCAGCTCTCGGGTGCAGGGACATTGGTATATCCTGCCTTGAGGTTTCCCTCCCCTCCTTCCCCTTTGCTCTAACCTCTTATCCCAGCAGCTGCAGCACAAGGATGACAAAATCCATCCCTGGCTGTGGAAACCAGCAGGGACAGCAGAATGGCATGAAGCAGAAGAGAGGTCACTTTCACCCTCTCTCTGAAACCCTGGTGCTCAGAGAGGGATAGAAATTAGAGACAGGAACAGAGCCAGCGCTAGGCATAAGCAATTACTTAGGGTCCCAAGCAGCTCAAGGGGGCCCCCTATTCACTTTTGATTATGTGTTGGTGAGGGGGATATTCCTGTTTAGGGTCCCCAATGGCTGGCACCGCCACTGGGTGGGAAAGGTCATTTCAACCCTCTTCCTGCAAAAACAGATTCCAGGAACCCTGAATCCCAGTCTCCTGCTCTAACCCCTGGATAACACTCCACTTACAGAGCAGAAGGGAAGAGGAATCTTGGTACGTTGGTCATCAAGCTAGGTAGATGGCATTAGAGCATTCTCCTGGGAGCTGCCAGACCAATGTGACTGGATTTCATTCCTCCTCTTGGTCAGAGACGCTTAAAGGGGACTGCTTGGGGGCGGCTGGTGCTGTATGGTGGTGTATCAATGTAGAGCTCCGAGCTCCCTTCGCACTCCAAGGAGTTACCTGTGTTTTGTTTTTCCTTTAAACTTAAGAGAGAGGGCGAAGCCTGCAACAAGAGCAAAAGGGTGGCCAAGTGGGTTCAATTCCCTGCTCTTCAACAGACCACTTGTATGATCCTGGCCAAGTCACTTAGCCTCTCTGTGCCTCAGTTTTCCATCTGTAAAATGGGGATGACAGCCCTGCCTCGCAGGCAGGTTGTGAAGATAAAAACACTCAAGATTATGAGATGCTCAGTAAAAAGGCCAATAAGTACCATAGATTATAGGGGACCATCAGGTCTACTATAGTTAAGGTTTATACCAGCTTTCTGTTTAAAGCTCAACTTTTCTAAGTGCCCTAAAACTGCATGGTTACTCGGCTTGCATTGAAATTTGGTGTGCATCATGGGGACATGGGGTATGGTTAATGACCCAAATTTGGGGTCATTTGACCTAGAGATTCCCAAATTACAGACCTCAGAAGAAAAAACACTTTTCTTAAAGTTGACATAGTCTACCAATGTATTTTTGCCCAGACCTGGGGATCAAACCATGGCTCTGATCGTGGCATAAGGGAATGCATAGCACCCACTGTCCCTCCGGAGGAGCAAAATTCATAGAGAGAGAACACGTTTGCAAGCTAAATTCAGTCGGCTTGTGGCTGTTGCCCCTCTAAATGTAAGTAGAGGGAAGGTTCAAAGCCAACCAGAACATCATTCTCCCAGAACCTTCCCCGAAAGGTCTGGATAACTTTCTCCCTTCCCTGTTATTTTCCTTCTGTGCTCTCACCTCTGTCCTTCTGCATCAAATATATTGCCGAATGAGATGGGAAGAAAAGAGCAATTGCTCAAGATTAATCGAAAGAGGGGCAAATTTCACGCTGAAAACATTGGGTTGTGTTTTGAGAAATTCTCTGGCATTTCACAGAGTTTAGTTTTTGCTGCATGAATTTCAAAGGTTTTTTTTTAAAAACCCAAAACACAGCAGAAGTTCTGCCTCTCTTGCAGCCAATCCGCTGGAGATAGGAGATACTAGCCTCGCTTTTAATCACGTCAGCCATCTCCTCTATGCAAGATTTATAGCCAATGGTTTTGTGCAATGCAGCATAGCTCCAGATTCTCCCCCGGGCAAAGGCAAGGGATAACAGAAGCAATCAGGGAATAGAAAGTGGGAAAAACATAACTAACCCAGTGGGATTTACACATTGTGGTAGGGAATAAATCGCCCCCAGACACTCCTTCTGTGCATGACCTTGAACTTGACGCATACTGCAACGTTCTCCTTGTGCCTTTCAGAAATGAGCTTTTCCTCCTATGGAGATCAATCTAGATATAAACCCTAGATCTAGATATAAATCAGATCTTCACAGTGGGCAGGGGCGCTGAACCGATGTTTGGCCATGTTTGCAAAAGAGAGGGATGGGTCTCTGGTTATGTAGGGAGAAACAGCACCAAAATGTTTACAAAGCAAAGCAGAAGCTATACCTTGGGGAGAAAAACAACAGCTGGGCTGGATACTGAATGGGTTACTCAGCAAATAACAATATACTGTGCAACTGCCAGTTTCTCCAGGAGCCATGTTTTAGGGTTTCCCCTGGACCTGTTTCAAGAAAAGCTTTAAGTTAGCTGTGGGGAGATTCTCTGCCATCTTGGGCTGACCTTTATACCAGCTCACCCAAGCTAAGCAGCATCTACCTGGATCAATACGCAGAGGGAAGGGCTGAGTGATTTAAACCAGGGTTTTATTTTCAGACATGCTCAGCAACCCCAAATTCCCTTTGTACTCCTTGGGGGCCATTGGATGGCCAGCGCTTTTGAAAATCAGGCCATTTATCCGGGAGCCTAACTCTAGGCTTCTATTTTTGAAAATCTCGGCCAAGACCTCTCAAGAAAACTGTGTGTGCTGCAAGAAGTGGTGCTGTTAATGCAGAACCCGGGGGGACAGTCTTTCCTTGGTCTGAGACGACTGCACTATCCCTCCAGCTGCACTGCTGCGGGTGGTATCTTCACGGTTAGAGGTACCACTTGGACCCTGGTCACCTGCGACCATTACAGTCCCCACAAAAGTTTTCATGAAAGTAAGGGGGTTAGTGTGAGAGGACAGCCTGTCCCTTTAAGGGCCAGGTGGGCCTTGGGCTAGCCAGCCCTATTCAATCAGGCCCACCTGTGCCATAATGAACTGCCACCCAGCCTGGGGGGTGGAGCTAATGTAGTCAGGTGGCAGCCTGGGGAACACCTGGGCCCATAAAAAGGCTTGAAAGAACTGCTGGGAGGAACTTGAGACAGAAGTTACAGAGAGCAGGTTAGGGGCCTGTGGAAGCCCAGAGGTAGGGGCTGTAAGAACAAGGGAGGACGCTGGGAGAAGCTGCTGGAGTAGCCGGGGAGGGGAGGCAGTGGGGAACTTGCCAGGAGGAAAAGAGCCTCTGGGGGGAAAGCCCTGGGTGATAGTGCTCAGCTTACGGAGCAAAGGAGAACTTGGCAGGGCCTAGAGCAGAGAACTTCAGCATCGCCTGCGAGTGGCAGAAAAACCCTTTGTTTGGATGGTTTTTGAAGTTTTCAGTTAGACTGAACTGGAAAGGTGACCTGGCTGGAGAGCTGGGCCATGGAAGATGCAAACTGTGATAGAGACACGTTGGTCAACAGTCGGGGGTGCTGGAGTGGAAGAATTCCTACAACACTGGCCTGGCTGGTGGAGGTGCCCTGGCGGTGAGGTCCCCTCCCCCAGCCCCGCTGCCATTAGCCAGGGTGTCCTCTGCAAATTCATATTTGGGTAAATACGTGGGGTGGGTCCAAGCCAACAAATTGTAGCGATTGCACACAGGACTGGGTGTCTGGGCTCCTGAGCTCTGTGGCCAGGTCTGCTGCTGACCTGAGATGAGCCGCTTAACGTTTATAGCCTCTAGTTTGCCCACAGGTAAAATAGGGATAGTGAGAACAACCAGCTCTTGGGGGAGGAGGCCAAGGTATCGAAGCTTCAGTAACTGTTGTCTGCAAAGCACTCCGAGATCCTCTGCTAGAGGAGGCTAGAGAAGGCCGAAGTGCTGGTGTTGTCCTCGCTGTAGACAGTGACGCAGAGTTCACTGACCCATTGCTTAGGTTCTCAAGTAGGCAGCCTCTCGAGTCAATAAATGGCTCAGATACCCCCCAGCACATTACAATGCGGGGGCGGGGGGTGTTCTGCAGGTCAGTCAGGAATAGCCTGCAAAGGGCTCTGTCCCTGGGCTGGCTGCCCGTACTGGAAGGGAAGATTAAGGAGCAGCAGGGGAGAGGCCCCGGGCCAGTTTGAGCCCATGATGAGTTTGCTACTTTGCCATCTGGAGATCAACAGGGACCTTGACCAGGCCTAAGGCTCGGTCCACGGCGCTAGGTGCTGATTCATTTCAGTCTCGCTGCAGTGACCCGTCGCTCAGAAATCAGCCTCCATCAGGCCCAGCACTGGCATCCAGCACGTCTGTGTTCTTCCCTCTTTGGACTGGCTGAAAACTCTGCCTAGTGCTGGTCAGACTCTGAGCCCGACGGAGCCTCTCTCAACCCCAGCCCTTTCAGTGAAGGATCCCTTCCCGTCTCCTCTGCCTGGGCACATTTCTGGTGTTCCTCCTTCAACAAGAGTTTCCCAGCACCTCAGTGAAGCCGGGCAAGAGATGGGCAAATAAGATGGCTCTCAAAACTCTGTCTCTCACCCTGTGTCCTGCTCTGTCCAAGATCCCACCCTCCATGTTCAGCTCATCCATTTCTCCCACCGCCATCTCTCTGCCTCTTCCTACCCTCCCAGCATGGAGTACCACCCTGTCTGCTCTGCTCCGCAAGCCAATTCCCTCTCCTCATTCAAATGCTCATAAAGACTCACTCCTCCTGCCAGGCCAAGGAGTGAGCAAATATGTAACAAGCCTCTTCATGGTTCATCAGCAGAACCTTCAGCATGTCAACACAGGCCTCTGCCACTTAATACAGCCCCGTCGTTCCATCCTGTCAGCTCTTCGACACCAGTGTTCGGTTCTCTTAATGAGCACTGGGGTGTAGAACCTAGGTAGACCCACCTGTCTGCTCTGTGTCTGTTAGATGAGAAGCTCTGAAGGGTGGTCTGGGTTTTATTTCTTGGACCTCACCAAGTCCACTGACAGTGCTTCACGGCTCATAATAAACAATGGAATAAACAAGTTGCTAAAAATAACCCTGATGAAAATCTTTGTGTAATTCGGAGGAAACAATCAGATGTGATTTCTGCTCAGGCATTGTAATTTTAATGTATTATAAATGGGCTTATACATTATTGAGGCACACTGGAAACCTGTAACGTTTCTGCTATTTCTAGTTGTCGAGGTGTCTTGCCTGCTCTCCTGTTAGTCAACGTGATGATTGATTTGTTTTCCCCTCCATCCCGTAGTTGTTGGGATTCACGCTGGTTTCCAGTCAAATGAGCAATGTAACAAAGTAGAATTAAAGGAGATAAAGCATCTTTTAATAAAACTGAGGAGTTGATGGCACGCTCTTCTGTAAGAATGTTCCTGTTTTCTTGCTCCTGTCCCAGTGCAAGCTGGGTCACTCCAGGTTTGATTCTGATTTCACTTATGCTGGTGTAAATCAGGAGCAGCTCTGCTGAGACCTTGGTGTAAACCCCAAGGATCTGAGATGAGGAGGAGGCCTGGAGTATTTACACAACAATTTATATCTGCAGTTATTAACTAACAGCCCTGCTGCTGGAAAAAAGTAGGCAGGGATAATTGTCACTTTCCGAGGAAGAGAAAATTTGGGCAGGTTAAGTGATTGGTTCAAGGCCACAGCAGTCAGTGGCAGAGCCAGGACTGATCATTCCTGTAGACCAGGTTTCCCTTCACAAATGCCTATGCGTAAAGTACAACTCTCGGACTGCACTGAACGGGGCTTGACTACCCGAACAATTAGACTACAGCAAACTGGGGTGTGAATCTACCCCCCACTAGCCTGTTGCCATCGAACTGTCCGGGTGCACCTGGCTGACGCCCGTTAGCAGTTTGTTAGAGTGATTGGATCTAGCCCTCTTTGAAACTGGACCAGCTCCAAGAGCAGCAAGGCCCACACAAACAGGCTAGTGCGGGGTAAATTGACATCCCCACTTGCCATGGTTGAATTGTCCATCTAGACAAGCCCTTTGTC
This sequence comes from Chrysemys picta bellii, assembly GCF_011386835.1. Lineage (NCBI taxonomy): Eukaryota > Metazoa > Chordata > Testudines > Emydidae > Chrysemys > Chrysemys picta. The sequence continues at coordinate 7,286,172 of NC_088811.1, read as the reverse complement.
TCCAGCGCAGTCTCTTGTCTCTCCAGGTGTACGGACCGATTTGGAGGGCGCAGGTGTCCTTCCACTTTGCAGACGCTGAATAGTTTGTTGCTGTGACCCTTTGTGTGCACCCTTCTCAATTCCACCACACACCTCCCGCCCCCTTCTCCGCACGATGCCCTCTTGTATCGCCATCTGCAAGCAGCGGGCCTGACAAAGAACCCAGGGAAGTCAATTCTAGGCAGTGGGACAGTAGCGGGGCTGGAAAAACGCTAGTAAACAAAGGCAGAGAAAGCTCTGCTGTAATACCGTAAGTGGTTCCCCCAGCCCAGCACTATAGAAATCAATGGCACAGCAACCAGGGTAGAGCGGAATTCAGAGAAGGTTGCTCCAATTTTCCATCCACTCCTTGATCCGTGCTGGGGAGGTATGGCTAGTGTTTGGGGGCTTACCCTGCGGTGCCCAGGTTGCCAGTTACTGGAAGCTATGCCTGCAGGAGTGTGATTTCAGCGGGTCCTGCGGGAGGCACCCTCAATTTTCACTTCCCAGCTGCAATGCCTGTTACAACAAAAGTTTCAAGAGTTCAAAACCCAAAGCAGTATGAACCCAGACTGCCCAGCTGGGCTCTCTGCCTCATAGGCGCCGACTTCCACTGTTCCCGATGGGTGCTCGACCCCACCCCTGCCCTTGGCCCCGCCCCTGCACCGCCCTCACCCCGCCCCATTCCACCTCTTCCCCCAAGTCCCAGCCCCTTCCCTGCCCCCTTCCCACCCCCATTCCACCACTTTCCCCCCAAGTTCCTGCCCCTGCCCCGCCTCTTCTCCACCTCCTCCCCTGAGCACACTGCATCCTCGCTCCTCCCCCCTCCCTCCCGGAAAGTCCTAAGCGCCACCAAACAGCTGTTTGGCAGTGGGAAGCACTGGGAGGTAGGCGGAGGAGCGAGGACGTGGCACGCTCGCGGGGGGGGGGGGGGAGGAGAAGGTGGGATGGGGAAGGAGGGGAGCTTAGCAACTAATTTTTCCCGCTGGGTGCTCCCGGTCCGGAGCACCCACGGAGTTGGCGTCTATGCTCTGCCTGGGGAGCACTGCAGTCCAGGAGACAGGAGTAGAACCCAGTCCAGATGCCAGCTCTAAGACTGGCCTGTCGGGCGACTTGTGCCGCTCCTGGTGGCTTTGCTTTCCGAACTGTGCAATGGGAATTAGGATATTTACCAGGCCCCTTGGGAGATCCGGATGGCAAGAACTGTGTAAGAGCCAAGTTTGATTGTTTTCTCCTGTGCTGTAAGGAATGCAGTGGAGGTTGTTCTTTATTTATCATCCTTTATAGACCATCTAATGGCTGTTTAGTAGCATAGCGGGTGTGAGCTGTGCTGGCAATAGGTGTTTAATGCATCACGTCCGCCCCCAGCCTTTCCACCCCCACCAGTGTCATCAACCCTCTTGGTAAGTGCTGAGCAGTTCTGCCAATACACCGCAGTCCTTATCTTCACCCGCCCCCGGCAATTCAGTTCCAGGGGCTTCCGTCTTCGCCTGCACGAGGCTCCTCCTGAACCGACCCTGGGAGCGGCGCCGGGTTGGGTCACTCCCTGACCATGGCAACTGGGCTGAGAACACGCAAGCCGGGTTTAAACCCAGGCCTCCTGTGACCAAGACAGTGGGCTTAACCTGCTGCCTTACAGATCAGCCTGTCTCAGGGCGGCTTTGGGGCGGGCACCACATGTGATCCGCGCAGAACCATGCTGCTTATTGAGCGTCGCTGTCAGAGGCCACCTGTCCTTACAAAGCAGAACAAAAACCTCCGGGGGCGGCGGGAGGGGAGAGGGTGACACTATGATGGCTACTGCACAGCAGGGGAAGTTATTAGTCATTCCTTAACATACAGTGAAACCTCTGTATAAAAGAAAACAGGAGGGAACTAGCTAATTACATGGATTCTGCAGCAGCCAGTTATAGGACTCGGCTTCAGCACTGCGCCCAGTGATTGTAAAGCTCCTTTGTCCGTCTTAGAGCTTAGACCAGTGGCTTGAACACCAATCACCTGGGAGGATCGTGGCCCAACAGGGTCTGCCGGACGCTGCCCGTGTCTCCGAGGAAGTGCGGCAGCAGGAAGAAGCGGGCTACAAAGACATGGAGACGTGTCCGGTGGGATATTCCAAAGAGCTCGGCGCTAGCCTAACAGTGCTGCCATTGGGCGCCCGGGGCATCGGAGCCATTTGGAACATCCTGCCCGCAGCGATAGGGGCTCTAAATATGCCACTGAATCCATCTTCCTCCGCGATGTTGTGGATATGACGACGTTTCGCTGAAACCTGCGACTCCTTGTTTCTTTACCAATACATAGGGCCCTACCAAAGTCACGGCCATGAAAAACGCGTCATAGACTGTGAAATCGGGTCTCCCCCCGTGAAATCTGGTCTTTGGTGTGCTTTTTTGTACAGATTTCACAGCAGAGACCAGCGTTTTCCTGACCCAAAAGTTCCAGGGAGGTCACAAGGCTATTTGGGGGGGGGCAGTATTGCCGCCCTTACTTCTGTGCTGCCTTCAGGGCTGGGCAGCTGGAGAGCGGCAGCTGTTGGCTGAGCACCCAGTCGGAAGGCAGCACCCCGCCAGCAGCAGCACAGAAGTAAAGGTGGCAATACCATACCATGTCAGCCTTACTTCTGCGCTGCTGCTGATGGTGGCTCTGCCTTCAGAGCGGGGATCCCGGCCAGCAGCCGTCGCTCTCCAGCTGCCCAGCTCTGAAGGCAGCGCCGCCGCCAGCAGCAGCGCAGAAGTGAGGGTAGCAGTACGCAACCCCCCTACAATAACCTTGCAACCCCTCCCCCCCCCCCCCCCCACAACTCGTTTTTGGGTCAGGACCCCTGCAAACACAACACTGTGAAATTTCAGATCTAAATAGCTGACATCATGAAATGTATGATTTTTTAAATCCTATCACCGTGAAATTGACCAAAATGGACTGTGAATTTGTTAGGGCCCCACCCATACACCAGGGGAGAAGGTTTGGAAGGGAGCCCAGGGCTGGGAAACCTCTTCTGCTCCTGCCATGCCCAATGCCTAGGAGTTTATCCACCGGCCTGTAAATAGCCCTGATAAAGTCTGGGGTGGGATGGAATCTGGGGCAGTTATCAGCTCTGCAAGTGAGTGATTGGTCAGTTACAAAGACTATCAAGATGCTTTAACAAATCTGTTCTTGGCAGGCCACCAAATCACTTCCTTTGATTTTACTCATCACTTGGCTTTCCAGCAAGTGAGCAAAGTGGAGACACAAGCAACATGGCATAGGCCACAGCTGGGGTGGGGCTCCATTCCGAGATTCCCAGGACAGCAAAACCTATGCTCAGATGCCTAGCTACTGTTGCAAACAACCACCCCTCGTTAAGCATGATTAAACTCAGCGACACTGATTAATCAGATTCATTTGTACAACAACCTCCATAAATAAAACCAAAAGAACAGCAGGATATATTGAAATGAAGATGAATGTGGGCAGCAGCAAAAACATCCACCGGGAAAAATAAATTTGAGACGTGACTTTTATAGGCTTGGCTACTTTTAGTTCAAGGTTTTCCATTATGCTGAGCTCAGCATTCCGCTTCCAATACGAGGCCAAAGAAACCAGCTCTGTTATTGCTGTAAATGACTTGTCCCTGGATAATTCAGTCTAAATACATATTCATTAGGCTCCCTCGGCTCTAAGGGAGGATTGCGTCTCCTGATCTGTCAGGTGTTCAGTCCCAAATGGGGAACAGAGGTTTCCTTGGAATAAGGATGAGCTCTCTTTTTTTTCTTTTTATTTGTACACAACGTTCAGAGCGTCCCGTTTTCTAGCTTTTTTAAATTGGGTGGAGGAAACCGCGAAGCAGCTGGGATAATGCTGGAGAGAGCGAATTATTGTTTGGCTGAGGTGCATTGTCCCCATGGGGTGGTGTTTATTGTGTGTATTATGGTAGCAGCCAACGATCCCAGACAGGATCAGGGCCCCATTGTGCCAGATGCTGCACAAACCTAGGAAGAGACAGTCCCAGCCCTAAAGACTTTGCAGTCGAAGGCACTGAAACTGAAACTGCTCCATGACTGTGGATTTTTGTGCCCACGCAAAGCCCCATTGACCTTAGTAGCAGTCCATATGGGTGCAGGGTCCATACATTGTTTGTTGCCAGACTAGGGCCATACGTGATGCCTAGCTGCTGATATCACCTGAGCGTGGAGAGATGTTAGCTTGTATTATATGCCTGAGTGTGCTTGCTTTGCCAAGTAGTTCCAGCCAGTTAAATCTCCCCCAGCGTCACTGCCTCTCACACATGCTATTCTCCTTTGGCCATTCCCTGTGGGGCATTAACACCAATGAAGGGCGGGTGAGATACAAGGAGATTTCTGGGGTGCAGGGAAGATCGAGGGATGTGATCATTCCCCTCTATTCGACATTGGTGAGGCATCGCCTGGAGTAGTGTGTCCAGTTTTGGGCCCCACACTACAAGAAGGATGTGGAAAAATTGGAAAGAGTCCAGTGGAGGGCAACAAAAATGATTAGGGGGCTGGAGCACATGACTTATGAGGAGAGGCTGAGGGAACTGGGATTGTTTAGTCTGCAGAAGAGAAGAATGAGGGGGGGATTTGATAGCTGCTTTCAACTACCTGGAAAGGAGGTTCCAAAGAGGATGGATCTAGACTGTTCTCAGTGGTGGCAGGTGACAGAACAAGGAGCAATGGTCTCAAGTTGCAGTTGGGGAGGTCTAGGTTGGATATTAGGAAAAACTTTTTCACTAGGAGGGTGGTGAAGCACTGGAATGGGTTATCTAGAGAGGTGATGGAATCTCCTTCTTTGAAGGTTTTTAAGGTCAGGCTTGACAAAGCACTGGCTGGGATGATTTAGTTGGGGATTGGTCCTGCTTTGAGCAGGGGGATGGACTAGATACCTCCTGAGGTCCCTTCCGCCCTGAGATTCTATGATTCTATGAAGCAGAGAGCAGGGAGAAGAAACAAACAACAAAGCGAATCCAGTTTCTAGTCCAGTCAGAGTTGGGATTGTCCTTCAAAGATCTGACACTAGAGAGGACCCAACCCCGGGCCAGAGGTGAACAGCTTTGGGAATGAAACGGGATGGCACATAATCCATACCTTTATTTAGACATGAATTTACCAAATGGTCTCTCTACTGGTAATGGACCATATTGGAACCCTGGATGCAAACCGCCCAGGGAACTTTCCAGATCTAAACTTTCCACCTTGGACCCGTTCTGTATGTGAAATTCCTATGATTTATAAGCCAGGCATCTGGTTTGGCCTTCAAAGGCTTGATCCACAGCCTACTGCAACCAGAGGGTGTCTTTGTATTCACTTCAATGGGCTTTGGATTAGGCCCTTAGTCCTTAAATGCATTATCCTGCTGTGCAAAATACTAAACACTCCGCAGCGTTTCCTGGCAGAGGAAAACTTGTCACATGCATCCTCCTCTCCCGCAGGGAAAGGCTGGGACGAGCATATGGAGGTTGTCTCCTGAAAGGTGCTTCCTTGGGATCCAGATGAGGAATGTGTTTGCAATTCTTACTGCGCGGTCCAGCTCCGGAACGCTGGAATCGCGACACCAAAGCAAGCAGGCAGTTGCAAACCCAGTCACATAAACTCCCGGAGACACTGCTTGTGTCAACCCAAATCGCTGCAGGGCGGCGTCAGCCCAAAACAGACGGGTAAAAATAACCAGACTGTCCCTCGATGGTAACTCATCCATCACAGGGTCACACGGGGTTAATACACCAGCTTGTTCCTCCAGCACTAAAGCGTCAGTTCAAGCCCTGAGCAGGCCAGCGGTGGGGCAATCACTCTGCTAGTCGAGCTTAGTCTGGGCTAGACAAGGTTTGCTGGTGTAGCTAGCTCAGGGTCTGATAACGGTGTCTATACCCTCCTAGGGGAGCCGCTGCGTATTCTGGCAAATAAACGTGCTTTTGCCAGTGTCGCCTATCCCGGTTCCCTGCATGAAGGGAGCTATTCTGGAGAAAGCACTTTTCTTCCAGCTTAATTGCATCCGCACCAGGCTGTTTGTCGGTGTAGAAATGTCTTAGACTAATCACCCCCTAGCTAACATTGACAAGTTTCTAACACAGCCGCGGCTTCAGTCGCTGCCTGTGCAGGGAGACATGAATCCCGGGGATCATTCAGTCCAGAGCTACCACTGAAAATCATAATCACAAAGCTCTTTCTTTCCCTCCAAATACGGAATTTCCCCCTAAGATTGCCGAGGTCCAAGCCCAGCAATTTACAAGCCTGCTCCGGTGACAGGCTCAGGACCCTGCAAACCAGCAGAACTATCAGTGGGAGCTTCTTCCCCTGATGATGCCAGCGCTAGGAGGCCCTAAGTCCTATCCCAAGATCTTGGCGTCTTTGTGCCTAGAATGTAAATGTCTTTTAGCGGTTTCTCAAGTGCACAGTAATTTTCCCTTCCCATCACAGCTTGTACCAGGCCCAGCGTACTCAGCTCGTCTGGTTTTACAGGCTATGTCAAGTAGCACTGATCAAACGTTCCCATCCCCTTTCTAAATCAGCGGTTGACGTGACAGACATGACTGTCCCGCTGGCGAGGGAGGGGCGGTGGTTCTAGCAGTACTCGGCCAAGGTGAGCTGCAGAACCCGTTCCTGGGAGGCTTCGTGACCTGGCCATCCCAAACTCCTGCTGGGAAAACCTCTATAGTTCACCTCGCGGCCCCGTGCTGGGCATAGGGTGGAAGCTGCCCTGGAGTTCCCAACTCTAGTAGGCCACCTAGGGCTTAAAGCAGCCACATGGGACAAACAGCACCTCTGGATTTGGTCCTGCAGGGTGGCAGCTGGGGAGATTTGCAGGGTGGTGGTCCGGGGGTGAATCTAACCCACTTCTCTGGCATGTGCCATTTTCTCCTGTTTCTTTGGCCCCTTGAGAGGTTTATACAGGCCACTGAAAAACAGGGCTGGGCCAGCCCACCTCACCTGCTCCAGACCAGCTGCCCTGGGGATGGGCACCACACACCTCACATACCCTGACCCGGCCACCTCAAGGGGCACGGAATTCCCCTTTTGGCCCATCTCTGGTTTCTCGTATGGTTTTGATTGACCTTGATAGTGAAAGACTCACCAATAGTTGCTGGCTCTGTGGGCCGGGGCAGAAGGCGGAGTTGGCTGCAGTCTGTGCAGAGATGCACTGAATCACTAGAGGTGATGGCTAAGCCAGGGTGACAAAGGAGCAGGATTTCATCTGTCCATGAGTTTGGGCTCCCTCTGGGACAGGAACAAAGCTTGGGGTCCGCCCTGTCCACTTTTACTCACCTTCTGATTAGCAAACGAGCGTTAATTGGGTGATTTGCAGCCATGGGCTAGGAAGGCTGGGCCATTGTCTTGCATGCTGTCATTTACACGTGTGCGAAGTGGGTGCAAAATCCTAGTGAACCAGTACAATACACCAGAAGTGTAATGATTACACTGGCTGGAGCGCAGTGCAGCATCAGGCCTCATGCCGCTGAACTTAGTTGAGGAAGCAAATTGGAAACCTCAGCCCCGGATGGTCCTTATGCAACCACTGGATTTTAAATAAGGCTTGTCCCCAGCTGGGGGGTGGGTGCGGGTGGACTAGCCCGTGGCCCAAAGGCTGATGCTTTTAAAGTTGAAGACGGAAGCTCGGTAGTGGGTGGGTTTACTTGATCTCGACACGGGAAACTATTCTTACTGCAGAACGAATGAATGGTAATGTGCCTCCATGACTTGAAAAAGTTATTCTGTTGGTGGAATGGACACGCTTTCGAGGCACACAGCGCTCCAGATCTGAAGAAGCGCCCCGTGTAGCTCAAAAGCTTATCTTTCACCAACACAAGTTGGTCCGATCAAAGATATGACCTCCCCAACTTGGTCTCTCTCCTGTGGATTTCCACCAGCTGGGGATCTGGCTCCGAGAAGTGCAGACACCACGCTGGAACTGCTGCTCCCCTGCGGGGCGACTTGTCCCCTCGTGCCGCCCAAAATCATTGTGCAAAGCATCCGCCTGGGTGTGACGACAGCTTTCCCCAAACGACTGTGTTAAAGAGCCTAGTCTAATCATGATTTATTCCCGCTTTGGTCATTGTGAGGTCAGTAATCAAGCAGGGCTAATTCGGTAACAATTAATTCAGGCATAGGACTTAATTCACCAGGTTTTTGCCATTGTGTGGAGCATGAATTGATACTGACATTCCATAGAAAACCGCCCACACCTGGCAGTGGGCCGGCATGCAGTTCTGCTAGCATGGCTCCAGCCTGCTCTCCAGAGCTCCTGCGCTCCGCCAGTGCCTTCCCACCCTGATCTGCCACAGCCTAGTAACCCCCAAGGAGAGACTCCTTCCTCCACTGCGGCACCAGCACGGCAGGGAAGGGCCAGTGCTGAAAAGGACTCGACCATTGTGGAATTGGGGATTGTTCCTTTAAGGGCTGAGCTTCCCAGACACAGAGTCTGGGCAGGGCTCTGCGAAGCTCTTGTGCAGCACAAGCCACGTGGTTGGAACCAGACCCAGAATCAAGCAGAGCTCGTGCGGTACCTGAAGCACTGCGTGATCGCAGCCTGGCACTGGCTGAGCACAAGGGCTGCATTTACACCCTGCCGAGAAAGGGTTAACTCGCTTGGGTCACCCCTGTTAGAGCCAGCCCCAGCCCGCCACTCTCTCCCAGGCTAACCTGTTTGCTCCTTTCACCCGCCGAGCGGCCTGTGCACTTGGCCATTAACCTGCCAGATGTTACACCAGCTGCTGCTGTAAAATGAGCTCGGCCCAGAGCGCAGGGCTGAGCTCCAAGTTACTCTTTTGTTTGCTCCCATGCCAAGCCAAGCCCGGTTTGTTGGGACGATGCTGACTGGCCAGAGCGAGTGACCTCTAGAGGGCAGAGATGAAGATGCCAGTGTGGGGCTCACAGGGTGGGTGAGGGGATGCAGCCAGATGTGGCCTCCCCAGGGCGGACCCGGGAGGGGAAATAAACACAGAGAGCTGCCTTGGTTGTAGCAGAGAGGGCCGTTCTCTGCCTGCTCTGTCTCCAGGGAAGGGGAGCAGCCTTGCGGGAGCTGGATGGCTCAGGAGTGATGGAAACGGGATACAGAGGCTTCCATCCCGAGGCCGGCAGGGACTGAAGGTTGCTCCCACCTGGCGGCTGTTCAGGCCCTACGAGAAATGAATCTGGTCACTTCCCCAGGGGCCACAGTCCTCATCGCAAACGGCATTGTCAAATTGTCTCCTTTGCTGGGCGTCTCCGGAGACAGGCCAGGGACTGAATGGGGCTCAGACTGACACCCCAACTCTCTTAGGATCTGCTCACGAGCCAAGCCCCATCTTCCCCTAACTGCTGAATAGCTTGGATGAATAATGTTTGGACTCTGGGTTGTTTGGGAACTAATCACCCTATAGGAACCCAGGCACTGCCAGGTCAGTCCAGTCCAGGGCCCTGTCTCTGATAGTGACCAGATGCTCCAAAGGGAGGCTGGAGAGCCTGCAGTACCGCAGGTGGGGTAATCTGCCCCTCACGTTCAGTCTAGTTACGCCATGTTCAGTCTGGTACATACCCCCCTCGTTCCACTGGGATAATGTCATTACCAGAGACTGGATTTAGCCTGGACACCCATCTTCTGTGCAAAGATCCCTGGGCCCCAGGGTTAATTCATAGAGCCATAGGGTTAGAAGGGACCGCAAGCGTCACCAGTCTAATCCCCTGCCCAGATGCAGGGTTTGTTGTCTCTAAGCCTTGTAAATTGCCACCTGAAAGCTGGCGGGCCTGGCCTTGGGTGCCGTGGGGCTGCAGCATAAACCCTTTGACAGACGGAGATGGACATGCTGGAGTGTGGCTTCTGCCCCAAAGGCTGCTACCTGCTCAATCTCCCCGCACCCCAATACTTTCTCCAGCACCCTGCATCTTCCCTGGAGGCCTCCCAGCCAAGCACTGATTAGGCCCAGCCCTGCTCAGTGTCTGAGGGCTGGTGGGGATCGCAGCTGGAGCGGAAAAGAAGACAAGGAGCCAGGTCGATTCTGCACCCCAGAAAGAACTTGGTCTCCACCCTTTGGCTGATTCCTTCTTCGCCTGAGCTCCCAGAGGAGTCTCTGCCCCCGAAGCCAGTTCCTACAAAGCAAATACCAATGGGGGGAGGAGGAGGAGGAGAGGAGAGGAGAGGAAGGCTTTTGCAAGTGGTCATCTGTGCACAGGCTGCGCTACCAATCCAGGCCCCAGGCCCCTCTGCTTATCCTATGGCATTCAGAGAGAGCAGTGTGACGGTGAAAAACAGCTGTCCCTGCCAAGTCCCTCTGACTACAGAAGAGGACGTCTTTGCAGCGGGGAAGCTGTCACTGGGCAGATGAATGGGAATGCCTCTCGTGCCTTTGATAGATGCTGTCACCGCGTTCCAGTTCATTTGAACTAGCTCAGGTATCTCTCCCTCTCTCATAGGTTTCTAGTTCTATGCAGCTGAGATGTTGCTGGCTGGAGTCTGGAGGCAACCAGCTTCCAAAGCAAGAATCCTGGGTAGCAGAGCAGGTTGCAGAGCTAGGTTCAAATCCCGCGTGGGTCACAAAGGAAGGGAGTTTGGTTCGCTAGAGGCCAATCACGGGCCAGACCCTCAGCTGGTGGAGGCTGGCATAATGCCGTTGAAGTCAGGAGTGCAATGCTGATTTACGTTAGCTGAGGCTCTAGCCCCATTTGTTCCCGTCACAAAAATCGCTGTGCGGCGTGTCATGCTGCAGTTCTGCGGGCAGTCTCGCACCAGACTGGAGGTTCAGGAGAGGCAGCAAGCTAGGACGGGGTAGGATGGTGGAGAGGCTGTGTGTGCGCTGGGGACGGGGGTAGCAGAAGGTGCTGCAGGCCAGGACGGAGGGGCACTGGCAGAGCCGTGTCGGGAACCTACCTCCTTTGCTCCAGCCCCTGCCTTCCAGGCATTGTACAATACACAGTGAGCAATCTTCAGCTGCGCTGGCCTGAGCTCGGCTCCCTCCCAGCGGCACGCACGGAGCCATCCAAACACGGTTAGTTCCCCAGCCAGAAGCTCCCTGCGTGTGTAACGGTTTTGGGCAAGGAGTGAGCAATGAGCTCACCAGGCAAGCATCCCGTCCGTGATTTATCACCACTGCAGCGTGGTCAGGTGCAGGCTCTGAAGCATGAACACCCCAGCCTTGACCAGGATGGTGTCTCAATGCAAATCCCCATTGCTGTGAGCAATAACAAAGGGACGCTGGCTGGCACTGTCATCCCACAGGGGTTTGTTTCAGGGGGTATCTTGGTAACACTCATAGTTTGGATTTGCAGCCCCCGAATTTGTGAGCGCTCCCCTCCTTTGTGCAGCACGGAGCTCTCCGAAGTAGAATGGCTGTTGGTTCTCCCCCCCGCCGCCGCCCCCGGGGGCAATGTGTCTGTGCCAGCCACATTATAGAGCTGTGGCTAACCACCAGAATCCAGCCCTCCCCTCCGGAAAGAGGAAATTGCATGCAGATTTCCAGCCTCCACCGGCACTGCAAACACACATGCCTCCTTTCCCAGGCTAATGCTTTATGATGCATCTTGTTAGACGGTGGTGTAGGTTTAGCTTTGGTCTAAACACCAGGTAATTGGTAGCTGCAAATACAGGCTCAGTCCAAATTATCCATGTTTTGAGCTCATTGCAAATATAGATTAAACTCACAACGGGACTTCTGGCAGCTTTGTGTTTATTAGAGAGAAAATGAGAAAGCCAGGCCTAGCGTCTAGTCTCAATTTCATTACCCCGCACGATCCTTTCGGTTTCGGGGCAGAGGGGATGGGGCTTCGAAAAGAGGAAGCGCCGTCGCTGTTGCCAAAGGGCACTGCTTTAAAGACAAGAGTGGACAGCAGAGAGCTGCAAACCTGCAGGCTAATGGGAAAGCACAAATAAATAAACAAACAAACAAACAGACAGGCGGAAATTCCAGAAGAAGATAAAGGCCCGTGGCAAAGAGCTAGCATGGGAGAGAAAGGGAGGAGAGGGACCAATGCTGGAAAAGGAGACAAGCTCTTAGAAGAGAACCAGCAGGAGAGAGGGCAGCGAAAGGCAAAGGGAAGGTGATGTAGCAGCCATAACAAGCAGGTGGCGTGGGGCATTACTCCAGCAGAGTGCGGACGATGCAGGGCAGCCCGCTTGCCGCAGCGTGTGATCCTGAGAGAGGCTCCAGAAAGCTCCCGGTCTGAACTCTCTTGCGAGCGTTTGCGCTGGGCCGGATCCAAAGCCCCCCGGAGTCGATGGGAGTCTTTGCACTGGGCTTTGGAGCAGACCCTGGGTTTGCAAAGCTCATGTCAGTCTTGGCAGCCGTTCCCGTCTCCAACAAAAGCTTCATCTTACAAACCAAAAAGCCATTCCAAAGGCGAATGGGAGAGGCAAAACCAGCAGCCAGATCCAGCGTAGGGATAGGCTCAGGATCTCAGACCGAGCCAGAGTTTGGAGTTGAATCGAATGGCTCCAGAATCTCTCCAGATTATCTGCTCTTTCAAGACTCCTGCCATCTCGGGCGGAAATCAAGCCCTTAGAAATGGCGCCCGAAACAAGCCAGTCGGGGATACGAGGAGGAAACACAAAATGGAGCAGTGAATTTGGATCTTGGGATCCAGACTGCCTGCCTGCTCGTGTGCCCTTCGAAGCACCGATTTAGAAGGATGCTGCTTCTCTGCTCTGCATGAGGGGGGCTATCTTGAGTGCAAACTTCGAAAAACAGCCTTTTCCTCGACAACTGTATTTTTCACGAAGAAATTAGCCAGACGTTTCATTTGTTCTGTAATCTATTCCTTTGAATGCTTTATTGAAAACATCGTTGACATCTTTTTCATTTACTGAGAAGCCAGTTTGGGCCCAGGCTTCCCTCTCATGCTAATAAGGCACTGGCGCAGGAGATGAACTAGCCTGCTTTGAATAATGGGATGAGAATGAAGAGGCTGGTCTGGTTTTCACATCAGGTCGAGATGTGCTCAGCATTGCTAAGCAGTGGGAGCTTTGTGTGGATACGGTGCCATTAGTTTGGGACATGGTTGGGAAATTTCCTGCTCTTGATGGGGCCTGGGATTTTCAGGCAAGAACAACGGAGGCTGGGTTTTAACCTTTCAAAACACCTGAAACGACGACTTCTGTTCTAGCGGAGGAAAAGAAAACCAGCCCGAAAACCGCTCTTCCACTGCTGCAGCTGTTTCCTCTCCATTGTTTTATCTTCCCCCGGCGTCAATGCGAGGTTCGCAGAGCCCGCTCTGCGCAAAATGAATCAATCTAGTGCTGGAAATAGGCAAAAGAGGGGAGCAGCGGAACTGACGGAAACATGGGCTCATCCTTCCCACACTCCTTCACACCAGGAACGTTTTACCCCAGGAGCCAGTGCATTGGATCAGCGTAAGGGAGACAGAGCTGGGCCCAGAGATAACAGAGTCCCTGGGCTATTTGCAGACTCCTAAAGAAGGAGGTGTGGACCCCTTTGGGCAATTTTAGACATAGTCTGTGGACCTCCAGGGGTCCGTGGACCACAGGTTGAAAACCACTGGCCTAGAGGATCCAGCTGAAATCAGGGGACCATCCTGGCAGGTGCTGTACGGAGGCATGGAGGGAGAGAGGGCCTGCACCTAAGCACTTACAGTTAACCAGATAAAAGGTGGAAGGGGCAACAAAAGTCACAGAATGGGGCCCAAAGTCGCAGGGCAAAGCCAGCCTCTGACTCCCAGTTCAGAGCCTTGGCCATTCGACCCTGCTGTTAGGACCATCTTGTTTCACATGCTAATTATGTTTCATGCAGTGATGGGTTAGCCAGAGGGTCGGGGCACAAGCCTGGATGCCACGGATCCTGGGTTCTAGTTTCATCTCCGCCATCAACCCTGGGCAAGCTAGCCCATAGCCCTGCGCCTCAGTTTCCCTATCTGGCAAATGAGAAGACTGATCCTGAGCCTTCTTTTATAAAGGGCTTTGAGAGCCTCCATTCAAACTTATCGTCATCAACATTTTGAAATGATCAAAATGAAACATTTGATTGGCCTGATCCAGAGTTTTGGTTTGTGGGAAATTTTCATGAGTTCAACTTCTTGGTCTGTTTCACGGTGGGAAGAAATTCAAACTCTCCACTTCCCACGTGAAGGGAAAATCATTTCATTTATAACCCTATACGGGAAAAGTGTTTTGTTTATCATCTAGTATTCCTATGTATTTATATGCATGCCTGGAATCTGCACATGGTAATAGAGAGACACATGGGAGGCAGTTAATCCACTTGTTGCAGGCTGATCCCAAGAGAACCGTAGTCCAGGCATGGGTGACCACCAGACTGGACTGTAAACAAAACCAGTAGCGGTGATGGGTTCGATTTTGCAAACCCCACTCGCTGGGGAGGTTATTTTGCAAAGAATGGCAGCGGTGGGTCCCATTTCAGGATGGGAAACAAATTGACATCTCCGGTTTTCGCATGATGGGAAAACCATTTCCTGCCCAGCTCTCGTGACGTGCGCTGGTCTCAGCTTGGGAAAGTCTCCCACATCACAGCCCCAATGCAGAGCGAGATGGGACGAGGCACAAATGGGATCTTGCCATCTCCTCTCAGTTTAAATGACCTGGTTGCATGGAGAGTTCCTTTGAGCTGTCTCAGTTTGGGCTGTTTGCAATTGATTCCGCTTTTGCCAACAAAGGAAGGGGAGTGATCCGGCGTAAACGTAACGCTGTGCACCTGGGGCAGGTCACCAGTGCAGACTGATCTGGGGACCTTTCCATTTAAAACCTTGAAGCATCTGCTACCTACAAGCCAGGTCGCTAGGTCTATGTCTACACTGCAATTAGACACCCGCCATTGGCTGGCCCGTGCCAGCTGACTCGGGCTCGTCGGGATTGGACCAAGGGGCTGTTTAATTGCAGTGTAGCCATCCGGGCTTGGGCTGGTGCCTGGGCTCTAGGACCCTGCAAGGTGGGAGGGTCCCAGAGCTCAGGACCCTGAGCAGAACATCTGCACAGCAATTAAACAGCCCCTTAGCCCAATCCCGAGTCAGCTGGCACGGACCAGACACAGCTTTTCCTTTGCAGTACATCAACTCATCAACTAGAGATTTGCCACATTTTACAACAGGCTGCATAAAAAACACTAACGCAGTCAGTGCACACTACGATTTCATATAATGACATGTTTATACGGCTCTGTATCCTACACACTGAAATGGAAGTACAATATTTACGTTCCAGTTGATTTATTCTATAATTCTATGGTAAAAATGAGAAAGAGGGCAATTTGTCAGGAACAGTGTGGCTGTGACACTTGTGTATTTTGATGTCTGATTTTGCAAGCAAGTGGTTTTTAAGTGAGGTGAGACTTGGGGGTACGCAGGACAAATCAGACTCCTGCAAGGGCTACGGTCGTCTGGAAAGGTTGAGAGTAGCAGACTTACCAGTGTATTTCTCCTAGACACCACTAGAGGGGGACAGAGCGCCACACAGAGTAGGTCCCAAGCACCTGGACTGAGGCCATTGTAGATTGTCGAGATTAAAGGGACTGAATTCCGTCAGAGAGCATGGACGTGTCGGAGTCTGATCTCAGGGACCTCCCCCCGCCGCAATGTGTGAATTTGGAGTGAAGTGGGAGCCAAGAGAATTAGGTTCAATTTCTGGCTCTGCCCTAGACTCGGTGCATGACATTGGGCAAGTCGCCGAACCTCGGGGCCCCTTTTCCCCAGTCCCCCAATGAGGGGGGATGAAAGAATTCCTTTCTCCCGCACTCTGTCTGTCTTATCCAGTTAGGGCTTGTTCAGCAGAGCCCTTTAAGCGTGTGTTTTACCCTAACTCAGTGAAATTAATGGGTCACACGTTCAAAGCATGTGCTCCATGTTTTGATGACTCAGGCCCCAGGACCGTAAGCTGGTCAAGGCAGGCACTGTCTTGTATCCGTACAGCAGCTGGCACCAAGGGGCCTTGATCTTGCACATAAAAAACAATAATACTAAACGGTCAAGTGCTTTCCAGCAAATCAACTGAGATGGGTGCTTTCGCTAGCGGCTGCTGTGTGTCCCTTTGTTTTAAACGCCACGCACCCATCCAGGATACGCTCCCTGACAAGCCCCCACTTCTCCTTGTCACAATTCAGATTGTAGCACAGCTTTGGTCCGCCTGTTCAGTCCTCTTGCTCCGCGTGAAACAAGCTTTCAATTCTCCTCCTAAATGATGGCTTTGAAGAACAATTACAGGGAGCTGCATTAAACTGTTTAAATACGTCTCGCTTGGAATCCAGAGTGAATTCTTTGCAAACGTTCCCGAGAGTCAGCTATTAGTGAAAGCTGCTTTGTAACGATTGCAGAGCTGCCACATGAAATCACATTTTCTCTCATCCTCTACTATGCTCTGAACTGGGGTCGGCTGGGATACGGTCCCCTTCAAAGTGAGTATTTAAATGGTTGCTGCTAAAAGGTGGTGAGGAAGTTTAATTCCATCGCCAAGGTTTGCAAAGCCTAAATCCAGGCTCTGAGATCCACACTTAGGCACCTCCAGAGGCAGTGTGGTCTAGTGGATAGGGTAGGGGGGCTAGGACTCAAGATTTGAGTTTTTTCCCCAGCTCTGCCACTGATTTACCATATAACCTTGGGCAAGTTACTTCATCTCTGTGTGCCTTTGTTCCCCACCACACGCACCTTGTCTGCTTAGTCTGTCAGCTCATTGGAGCAGGGAGTTGTCTCTCGGGCTATGGCTACACTAGAGATGTAGCTGTGCCACTGTAAACTCTCTGCCAATTCACACGCCTCAATGACATAGTCACACCCCTGAGTGACATAACTTATGTCAATTTACGCTGTATTGTAGCATAGCCTCACTCTTTGGTGTGTGCATACACAGAACCCAACGCAACAGGGCCCTGCTCTTGGGGCCTCCCGGGGCTACTGGAATAACAAATAAGTGGCATGATTTTCAGAAATCCCCAACTCACTAAGAACTTGTCGGGTGATCAGCACTTCTGAAAATCAGATAATTTGTTAAGGTGCTTAGAGGTGGATTTAGAAGCCTCGCTTTAGGCTCCTAACTTCTGAAAATCTGGGACATATTTTAAAACACAATGTTCTCTGAAGGGGAAGGCTGCTCCTGTTGTTTTGATCCGGTCCTTCTTCCTAAGAAACCGCAAAAGAACGTCTTTAATCTCTGTGTATCTAGCATCTATTTAAAAAAAAAAAAAAACATTCAACAGAGCTCAACTCAAAGCAGCACCTAGTGAGAGCATCTGGGACTAGCTCAGCACTTTAAAAAGTACAGATGCTTCCTATGAAGCACTGGAATGGGTTACCTAGGGAGGTGGAGGAATCTCCATCCTTAGAGGTTTTTAAGGTCAGGCTTGACAAAGCCCTGGCTGGGATGATTTAGTTGGGGATTGGTCCTGCTTTGAGCAGGGGATTGGACTAGAACCTCCTGAGGTCCCTTCCAACCCTGATATTCTATGATTCTATAGGTAAAGCTCTGTTGAAAATCTTCCCCGATCAATTGTGGCCGCTGAACACTTAAAAAAACCAAACTGGTACCCAATGTTCTGTTCTCCTGTGCTCCCTCTGCTGTCTGACTCCTACACCCTCCTTAGCCCTGTGTTGGCGTCGCTGACAAAATAAACCCTTTGAATACATATATACCAGTTGGCACGGGGTGGTGTGTACAGTAGAAAGCTCTGTGTTCATTTTAATCTCGGTTAGCAACAGAGGAGGAGGGAGGGGAGAAATGAATCCAGGGGATAATGTGTGGAAAAGGGCAAAAACTGGGAAGAAATGAGCTGTTATTTCCAAGGATGTGCCCAGAAAGGGTTAAAAAGAGAGACAGTCTAGCCCATTGTTCATCAATGGAATAATGAAATGCTCATCTGTGCGCATTGGCTGCCCACATACATTTCCCATTACACACTAATGGAGAAACAGACACTTAGCCAGACGGGAGTGGAGGGGAAGCTTTCAATTCTCAGTCATGTAGGATGCCTGCGTTACCATACAGTTATTGCAGCTATCCATGATCAATCAGCAGGCCCAGGCCCCCTCCGCCGCTATGGGACGACGGAAGGGCCATGTCATGCTAATGCAAAGCATGTATGGAAACCGTACGCGGGGATTTATAATTACGCGAATGAGCCTTCGCCCAGCCCCACAGGGAGCAGAGAAGGAGCACTGCTCCGGTTAATGGCCCTTTCAGGAGCCTGGCTGACGCGTATGAAACCCAGGGGCTGGCTAGTGATGGAGAAGCCCCAGGCAATCCTGAGCGAAGGATCAAATTCTGCTCAGGCGCTAGTGTAAATCTCGGGTAAGCCTATTGGAGCCTGTGCTGCTGTGATTTACAGCAGCATAAATGAGAATAGGGTTTGGCCCCAAGGAAGGCAGAGCCTGTACAAAGCGCAAGGAAATCCAGGCCAGTGGAGCCCAGGGAGTTGGATAAACAATACTTCTGTCTCCAGCAGCCTGTTAGCTTAGAGGAAATTCCAGCTGAAATGTTTAAATTGGTTCCCACTGGATCCAATCAGCCAGTTTGGGTTTGGGAACAGAGCAGTGTGTGTATTGGTCAGTTGATTCCCTTGACCACTGGTTCCGGGACTACTGCTCCTCCAGCTGAAACCTGTGCAAACAAGAACAAACCGACACAGAGTCAAAGAGAAAGCGAGGATGAAATCCAGGTTCCACTGAAATCCATGGCAAAACTCCCCTCAATTCCAGAACGCCAGAATCCCCTGGATTCATTTCTCAAGAGAGGCCGATTGAAGGCTTTTAATGGAGTTCACTGTAATTGTCACTAGGATGAAGTCAAAGGCAAACCATCTGTCAGCCCAGACTGTGCTCTGGAAGGATCTTCCCAGTGCAGCAGCACCCCTTTGCAAGCAGAGATGGGCTGGATGGGGACTAGGTTCAGTTTTGCAAAGCCTGGTCTGTCTGGCTTTGCTGACCCAAGAGCAGAGATGGCTCAGATCCAGATCCCGCCTATCTGAACACTGATACTCTTCCCCAGAAGTACTGAAGGAGCATCTGGTTCCAGCCAAGGTCAAGGGAGCTGCTTATATATACATAGTCATTTCTCTTGGTGTCACTTTCACCCAAACTACAGCATGATTCCTCCTGGAATCTGCCTCACTTGATCTGGGAGCTGGCTGTGTACGAACAAGCACTGAAACAGATACAATGGCCAAATCCTGAGAGGTGCCGACCCATCATTAGCCATTGTTCACGTAGGACCTACAATTGCTCCCAGCGATTGAGTTTGTGTTTGCCCAGCTGTCCTACCCAAACCTGTCCACAGCTTCATCTGGGTCTGGGATTCTTCCTCACCTCCTGTCCACGACTGTCGCACAGTGTTGCTGTGTGCTGTTAAACAGTAGCTGTGTTCTGCCCAAGAGGTGGCTGCATTTACTAGTGGGTGGCATGGACAGTATATAAAGCACATCAGATCTTTCAGGCACTGTATACACCTAAGGTATTGTTTGAAAAATATATATTATTTATTTGAAAACATATTCCATTTCAAGAGCAAAATGATCTGAACCGTAATTCCCAGTCTTCTGTCCAAGAGTTAAACTAAAATAATATATCAAGATTCTTTGTTGGATTTTTAAAACAACAAACCTTTGCTGTTTCTGTACGTGCTTAAACACCGAAAGCCCGAATGTTCACGTTTTTCTGGGGCACCTTTACTCTGACTCCTACAAATTGACTGTTCTGAAAGCTTCGTTTAGAGGAAATGCCATTAGAAGCCATCGTTCTTGAGAGACAGGGTCCCCTGAACGCCGTTAGCCTGCAGCCATTGCATTTTTATTGGTTTTGCCCATTTGCCATTTAGCTGGGGAAAGGATGGATGGAATGTTGCTGGAGGTTTTGTCTGTGAAGTGAAAACTGCCCTTATAAATAAGAGAACGCGTCCATCCTCTCTGTTTCCCCCGCCTTGCATTACTTTGCTCTAGGGCCTAGAAGCAACATGCAGTCAGCGGGAATGCACGTAATGAAATTCTTGCAGGCCTCCGAGTTAACCTCTGCTTATTGGAAGGGAAAAAATCTATGAATGAAACAACAGCACTTCAGAAAAGTTCATTTTGAAAAACCCCTTCGGTAGTTTCCCCCTCGCTGCCATCGATTCCCTTTGTAATATGACAAAGATCAGGCTGCCTGGCACAAAATGTCTCCTTGTCAGCTGGTGGCATGCCAGAAGACAATATCTGTATGAAATATAGAGCAGTCCAGGGACAGTGCATGCAATCAAGGAGGGCTGGAACAATTTGTATTGTGAGGGTGCTGAGAGCCATTGAACCAAACTGTAAACCGTCTATGTAAGGGAAACCCCTTCAAGACAAGGGTGCAGTAGCACCCCCCTAGTTCCAGCACCTATGCATGCAATGCTGCTGGGTTGCCAGGTATGGTGACCAGATGTCCCGATTTTATAGGGACAGTCCCGCTATTTGGGGCTTTATCTTGTATAGGCCCCTATTACCACCCCACCCCCCGTTCCAATTTTTCACACTTGCTCTCTGGTCACCCTATTGCCAGGTGTCCAGTTTTCAACCGAATACCCGGTCGAAAAGAGACCCTCCCCAGCCCTGTGAAAATGAGCGAGTAAGTGTGTGTGTGTGGGGGGGGTGAGCAAGAGATAGAGGGAGGAGGGAAGATGGAGTGAGCGGGGCGGGGCCTTGGAGAAGGGACAGGGCAAGGGTCTTCGGTTTTGTTCGGTCAGAAAGTTGGCAACCCTATTTTTGGACATAGCCGAGGATGTGGGAGACCTTGCTCTGGTCAGCTTCCTGTGTGACTTTCTTGGGCAAGTCACTTGCCCTCCCTGTCTCCATTCCCCATCTGTAAAATAGGGATAAGAGCACTGCTCTACCTCACGGGGCGTTTGGAAGTATAACCACACTAAAGATGGCGAGACACAACGGTAATGGGGCCATGTAAATAGATGCGGGGCGTGGGATGCTGTCACCCAGCAAACGTCAGAGCAGAGACAGACCTGGATCTAAACTCCACTGAGTTCCACTGTGTTGAAAATCTATCCCCAGGGGCTCAATGTTTGTGCTGTGGGTCTGTCTGGTGGGCAGTGTAATAATGACACTGTGTAGTTCTACAGAGCCTTCCATCCATGAGAAAAAGCCCTTTATTATTGATATTACAGTAGCACCTAGATGAGGGCCCCGTTGCGCTGTACAGATACCAGGGTTTGAGACAGCCCCTGCCCCAAAGAGCTCACAGTCTAAATACACCAGACAGACGTATCCCCGTTTTACAGACGAGGCACGGAGAGATGAAGTGATTTGCCCAGGGACTGAGCGCACAGTTCCTGAGCCCCAAAGCACAACCCCAACTACACAACCAGCCTTCTCTGAGACTGGGCCCAATGCAGACCGCATCCCCCTGCCACAGCTGGAAAACCGATGCACAGAGCAGCAGCCTGGGGATCACCTCAGAGCGTGCAGAATTTTCTTCGCACGGCCGTCCGGCTTGCTAGGCAATCTATCGAACGTATGTTTCCAAAGGGTCGTTAGTGGAAGAACGGCAGGAGCCTGTGAAAATCACTAGAATCTTCATACTAGAAGATCAATAGCCAAGCGAGAGGCATTTTGGAAGGCTGAATCTCACCTCCGTGTTTGAAGACAACAGTTCCTGGCTCTTTGTCACACGCAGAAGCAGCAAAGTCTGTCGCTTAGCGGGTCACTGCCAGATCTACACAGCTGACCCATATCCAGCCGTGTGGCTAGGCAGGATCAATCAAAAAGCTGGGGCAAAAAGAAGCTGAAGGAAGAGGGCAGCCTCTCTATTGCCAATAGCGACAAACAGGTGGAGAGCAGTAGTCCAGGCGCACCGTGAGCAGCTGGCGGCGGCATTCTGTAGGCATCATGGCAGACTTTTCAGGGGGTTGGTGTGTGTCATTCAAAGTGAGGAATTATCAAGGGAAAAAATTGCTCTATTTTCCAAGGGTGGGGAATAAGTTTCCAAAAAGCTAGATCCATCTGTCTCTCCCCACACCCACGCCGCTCTCATTGGAACGTTTAACCGCTGGGAGATTTTCCGGTAGGGGCCCAGAGGTTTTGTTGGGGATTGATCAGTAATGTTTTGTGAGCTCCCTGCCGGAGTGATGAACGACTCCAGATTAGCTACATTCATTCAGCCCCACGTACCTGCTGTTGAACATGTGTTGCAGCACTCCAGAGACATGAACGCAGCCCAAACTGCCATCTAGTGAGACGTGGCACCAGATGCTCTTCGCACTTGGCTAGAGGAGGGTCTGATGAGCTCGTGTTCCCTGATGAGGTGGTTTTTTTCCGCGGGATGTTCACTCTCCAGAGCAGGCTAACAACAGGATCTTTGGACATCTATCAGGCCCAGAGAGTTTAGCTTTCCGCTTCCAAAGGGGCTTTTCAACACTGGTGAGCAACATTGTCCTGGAAGGCCCAGGGGGGTCCTTCATTTGCCTCCGGTTTAGATCTCCCCTTCCCCCTTCCTCATCTTAAAAATAAAGGCCCTGCATCATTACAGCACGCCTGTACTTCTGCAGTGTTCTGGGGCCGCGCTGGCCCATGGAGACCTGGCCGTGGGCTCAGATTCCTCAGCCAGACAAAAGCAGCTGTTAAAAATGATAATGTGCTCCATCAACCCAAACACTCCAGCTGCGATTCACTGGTCCCTGAGGGAACATGGCCCTGTTATTGCTTCAGCCGCCTGGTGTATCGCAGGAGAAAGCCATCAGGGTGCAGCACATTACGCTCGGAAATTCGGCTGGGGGCAGGTCTTTGTTCACGAGGCCTCAGCTGTTCTATGGAATACACAGAGCCATGCAAACCCAGCACCCATCCTTCTCGCAGTAGCCTGCTTCCTCATCCTATGCAGTCCAAGGAAGGGATGCTGCAGGGTTGGAAGCAGTGTCCTTCCAGGAGTTTGCATGCCAGAACCCCTTCGCCCGTCTCTGTTGCTGCTCTGCTAAACGTGCGCGATCTCAGGGCGCTTTTCAGTTCATGCAGCCCTGGGCTCCAGCCATTTCCCGTTCTCGTTAAAATAATAATGCCTTGCATTTGGCGAGGGCCTCGTAGCAATGCGCAAGCATCAGTGGCAGTAAAAAACTAAATAAACCTCGTCACACCCCTCTGAAATAGTTTGCTTTCCTTGTCCTCATCTCACAGCTGGGGAAATCGAGGCAAGGAGAGGGGCCACGACTTGCCCAAAGCCATGTAGCAAGCCAGTGGCATAGCCAGCAAGAGAGCCCAGCACCACGTCCCCCGTTCCAACCACTAGGTAGCACTGCAAGCCACATGCTCTGGGGGAGCAATTGCAGAGGGCCTCTTTGCCAGCACAGTTGCTACCCTGCTGTAGCGCATCGCTTGGGCCAAACCCGCAGTTGGGCCAAATCTTTGCTCTTTAACCGAGCTCACCAGTAAAGAACGTGTAGGCAGCGCTCCCTGCCTTTGTTCCCTGGGTCTTCATGCTCCTTTTCTGGACAGCTTCAGCCCCCAGTCTGAGGGGTCCTTTGCAATGAGTAACGTCTCCACCCACACTCCGGTCAGTTCGCCAGGTTTATCATTTCAATTTTCTGCCGTCAGAGCCAGGCAGCTGGGAAAGGAGTGCTTGTAAATTACAGCAGAGAGCCACCGAACCAAAGCAAGTCCCTCGGGCTGCAGGAGGAAGCACGGCTGAGCTGAGCAGTGACAAGCGGAAAGGAGCAAATACTGACACTACTTCATGTTTCTGCAAAGTGCCAGGGAAACACGAATTCATCATCAATGAGTTTTTAGTGGGTGACAAGCTGAGCTTGCTTGAAGCACAGGGAGTGGGTGCAGGGGTGGGGGGGGAGGCCTCTCAATCTTTGCAACCCACCGTCTCTTTGCGGCACATGACAAAGCCACTGGACAATGCAGCTCACCTGGGAATCTCTGGCACATGGCCAGGGGAAGGAAGTGGGCTGCAGACGAGTTGAAGATGCATTGGTAAACCAGGATGAGGTCAGAAGGATGCTTGCACAGTTTGTCCTTGCGCTGCGCGTGGTCTGGTCAGCAGCTGTTGGGTCTTCCTCTTATGAGTGCCAAATTCACGCGCAAAAATCAAATAAAGGACGCAGCCAACAGTCTCTGGTTAGCTTCGATGGCTAGCGTAAGACATTAAAAATGCAAGCCTTTTGATTGGACACGTGGTATTGTTTCTGCTCCCTGATTGGAGAAGGGTGGCTCTGAGAGGCAGGTTTCTGGTTATAGTTGTGAGTTCTGCATTCTAGGTGAAATTTCCCCCTGTTCTGTTCTGTTTGTGCCTTGCACAATGGGGTTCTGATCCATGACGGGGACTCCTAGGCACTATCACAATGTAAATAAATATTAATATATTTAATAATAATATTCATATATACCACGTCAGCCCCGTATTGAGGTTCTAAGAGGCATGAGAGTGAATTTCACCTTGAAAACAAGCACACTAAGGGAACAGTGGAAAGCAGAGATTTCATTTACAACATGCAGTTATTCTTGGAATATGTTTTTTAGGGCTCACCCAACTCTCAGTGAAGGGTTGTTGGTGAATCAGCATCAGATCTTGGGCATCAGATCTTGGGCTTCCAACCCTGTGCTAGAGAAGTGCAAAGTATAATTATTCTTTCTGTCTCTCTTTTGATCCCGTCTGAACATGCCTTCCACAGGTTCTTAGTCAATTTTTAACAAGGGATGGGCAACCGTCTTCAGATAAAATAAGAACCAACCTGCAACTTCACCCGAAACTTGATTCCAAATCTGGTTTTGAAGTTCAAAAAAAGTTGAGTTCATTTTTAATTGCGGGTAGGGTGGGGCGATTTTCCTTTTTTTTTTTTTTTTAACTTTTCTTCCAAACGTCTGAGTTCCAGCCAGGAGCAGAAGTGCTAAACTACATTCAATTGGCACCTTCTGGTTGCATCTGGGTCTCTGGTGCTCAGATACCATGAGGAGAAAGCTTTTCTAGAGATTTAACTCTATAGTCAGGTCAGATGGAAACATGGGAAGGATAGTGTCTCTCAAACCCCCGGCGGAAGCTGACATGTTGCCAGCAATGTGAACCTCCTGAACTCCTGCTGAAAATCCCTAGCACCTGGATCAGAGTTTCTGTAACTCTGTAGACAATGCCTGTATCCTGTCTAAACCATCTTCCGTACCAGTTCAAAGACACCCATTGTCAGTAAGGGGTCAGTTTCTAGTGTACGGGGACTAGGCTCTGGTTTGGTCGATCCACGAGAAGTAGGAAGTGCAGACGTGACTCTGAAAATGTCACCTGGGCTTTTTTTTTATCCCCTGGAAAGAGGGTTCATACGTCATGTTACCATGGACCCAAGCTCAGGTGTGGATGGCAGTCGTCTGGGGCAGCTGGAAGTGAATCCTGTCATATCACCATTAAAAGCCATAGACTGGCGAAACCAGGCCGGTAACTGGCGCTGACCCTGGAAATGAAACCTCACTCCCAGCTGACAGATGGGATTTTACTTCACTCACCTGAGTCATTGTCGCTCCCCCTGCTCCTCTTGCCATGTAATCCTCGGATCCCGCTGAAATTCAGCTAAGGTTCTAGACAATCCTTACAACGCTTCATCGCAATTACGCCTCATCTCTGGGAGCTTGCTAACCACCCGGCCTTGACCTGTGTAAGTGTGGACACACGCCAGCCTCCTGCTTAAACCCCTGGAGCCACGCGATGGCTCCCAGCAGGAACGGCCTCTGTTTTAAAATACTCCTCGTACTATACACAGCGTGGCTCGTTCGCTGCCCTGAAGAGCTGCTGTGCTCCTGCGTGCCCCATCCTCGAGGTGGTTTGGTGAGGCTGATGCAGAACTGTGAGGTATTCAGACCCGCGTGGAAGAGTTTCTCTTGATTTCAGAGGCTCATCCTGTCTGCTGGTGCTGATCCGTACATAGGATGACACTACCAGCACCGGTGGTGTACTTAGGGAACATAAGAACATAAGAGCATAAGAAAGGCCATACCGGGTCAGACCAGAGGTCCATCTAGCCCAGTATCCTGTCTACCAACAGTGGCCAATGCCAGGTGCCCCAGAGGGAGTGAACCTAACAGGTAATGATCAAGTGATCTCTCTCCTGCCATCCATATCCATCATCTGACAGACAGAGGCTAGGGACACCATTCCTTACCCGTCCTGGCTAATAGCCATTAATGGACTTAACCACCATGAATTTATCCAGTTCTCTTTTAAACTCTGCTGCTCAGAATTAGGTTTAAGGTGAGATCCAGCTCATCAACCCAGCTTTATATCCAGTCTGAGAGACCACAAAGTCAAATGAGAGAAGCGAGGGTCTTGGTGGGGATCTTTTCTGCTGCTGTTTTATAGGCATCAAGCCTGAAAGCTAGACAGTGCTGTGAGAGGCCTGAGCCCTCTGTGCCTCAGTTTACCCATCTGCAAGGTGTGAATTAAACCACTCATCAGCTGCGCGTCGCCGGGGGGAGGAGAGAGTGTGGGCTCAGATGATTAAAGGCACTCACGAAGTGCACAAAGCAGTCTGCACAGTAGCCCTTGGGGAGAGCTCCCCCTCCCCAGCATGGTCAGTAGCTTAGTGGTTAGAGCCCTCAGCTGGTAGATGGGAAACTCAGGATCAGGTCCCCAGCTCCGTGCTCTGTCTCCTATTGGCTACTCTGGGGTGGGGCTTTGAGACACTTCTGGGGAAAGTTTTGGTTTTTATGAACCATCCTTTTTCATGGAAAACAACGTCCCCGTCCCCCACCCCAGCTCTGGTTACAAAGAAACACCCAATTCCCTTGCTGCCTCTCCCTCCAGATCCCCGGTCCAGGCTGTGCTGAGAGGCAGATGAGAGCCCCTCCACGATAGACGGTAACATTTTGCACAAGCACCTCAGTTTAGCTCCCACTGACTGTCAATGAGACACAGGCTCCTAAGTCACTTACCCACTTCCGTGCTACCCAGAGTCCCTTAAAGGGAGTCTCTGAAGCCATCGGCCGAGTTTCTGCTGGCAAACAAATTAAGCCACCCACAATCCCAGGGCTCGGTTAGCAGATTAACATTCCGTCCCCTCTTATGAGTGACCCGCCAGGCCCTTGTTCTCACGGCACGGCTCCGGGAACGTGTATTAAATGACTCGTTCCCAGCCCGCACCATTCGCTTGGAGCAGAGCAAGGGGCAGGAATACGGAGAACCTCGTGCCTAGCAGAGAGGGAGGTCTCTACGGCTGTAGCACTGTGTATCCCGAAAGGCCCATTGCAAACAGCAGAAAGCATGCAGAGAGCCCCTCCAGGGAAATGGGGGAGCTTGCCTCCTCGGGTGTACTGGGGAGGCAGTATAGGGAGTCTGTGGGGTTCCCACTGGGAAAAGCAGGGTTGCACTCCAATGGGAAGGGCTGGGGTGGCTGTCCTGGTACAAGGACAGGAGAGGACTGACAGAGTGTCGGCGTGCGTGAAAGTACCGGTATGTGGTACATGGGGCACCGAGAGATGAGTTGTCTTGGGTTTTAATGACTGCTTGCACTGGGGTGAGAAATGGACTCTTATTATGAACTGTTTGGAATGATGTGCTGGTAATAAACCATGTTGATGGACTCAAGGATAAGCCTTGCACAGAGTTAGTGGGTTACCGGAAAGGGGAAACTGAGGCAGGCGTACCTGTCCCGCTGCGGCCTGCCACAGGAGGGTGCTTCAGGTGGGGATGCCCTATGACAGGGCTCTTGGTAGCCACCAGGAAATGGCTGGAGACCACAAACTCATTCTACCTGGTCCACCAAATGGCCATGCCTATCGGCCACAACTGACCCAGGGTGGAGTCCAGCAAGGACGCTCATGGAGAAATGCTCGGCAGCTCTCCACCAGCCTCAGGAGCTAGACCGGTGGAGAAATGCTGCGCCGACACGGCGGCCAGCTCCTCCCTCAGCTGGATACAGCGTGTGAGGCTGGGCTCAGCTCCGCTGCATTGTGCCCTGCAGGTTCTTATTTCATTTTCTTTAAATATCCGCGGCCTCCCTGAGCTGCTCAGAGCAGGAAACCATGTGAGCAGCTTACAAGTGAAGCCTGTCGAGAGTTTCCCACTGGCTCTGGCCGGCCTGGCTCCTACTGTGATGAGGCTGACGGTGACTTTTGGTGACAGGCGGTGTGGAGAGGTTTTTCCTCCTGTGTGTCGTCTTGTCTCAGCACATACTCAGTTACCGCTGGGAAAACTGGGGCTTTTGCACCGCAGCTAACAAGGTGCTCTGGGGGCACCAGATATTTAAAGGGAAATTCAAAAGCTGTGAGATCTGGAGCTCTCAGATGTGTAGAGGGGCTCTCCCAGCACCCAGCCCTAGCTAGGCACTGGAGATTGCTGCTAATACACCCCTTGTTTGTTCAACTCACTGTGTTAGCCACTTATTTCTAGCACAGGATATCTGTACTACACCACCACCTTTAAGGTGTGTCTAAGCCGCAAGGGAGGGTGTGATCGTGAATGGGGACGCATACCTATGAGAGCTTTAATCTAGCTAGCACTGAACAATAGCGGGGTAGATGCGGTACTACTGGCTTTAGCACGGGCTAGCAACCAGCGTACAAGTCAGCTGGGGACCCTGGGTTCGTTCATGGCTTGTTAGCCTGTGCTACCGTCAGACCTTCCCCGGCCTTGTAGACATCACTGAGTGACAACCCAGGTAACACTGCTGGGGCTTGAACTGTAAAGGTCAAGCAAAACTATACCGGAAACAAGAGATGGACCAAACCAGGAGCTGCTTGCTTGAATCTGCCTGGAGAGCTGTGTGTCGGCAGAGGAGCAGCAGCAGGATGGGCAGTGCCGGCCAAGGGTTTCAGGGGTCTGTCTTAACCTCGGTGAGAGATAAGAAGCAAAGCAGCAGAGGAGACAGGCTCGAGCCACAGGAAATCAGAACGGAGTCTGGCTTTGCCTCCCAGCTTTCAGATGTCGCCGCTACATTGTTTCCCACACACACACTGTCTAGCTAAGGAAATCAAGTCCTGGCCACTGCACAAATAAGCAGGGGTAAAAATAGAAACGGGGAAATACACGCAAGCCTGCAGCTGTTGGAAGCCAGAAAGGCCCCTTTCCCTGCCGGCTGTCTGATCTTCCACATCCCCTTCCCTCTCCAGCTGGGTGAGCCAATCCCATCAGGACTGCCAGCGGAGGGGGGGGGGGGGGGGAAAGAGGCGATGCCCTTCCTTTATCCAGTTACTGGAACTTAGGCTATTGTTAATTACAAACGAGAGTTTTCGATCACCTAGTGAACTGCTCTCATACATTGGTTGGTGTTTTACAGTGCTCTGGTATTGCATTGCACGCGCACTGTGCTCTGGGTGGTATTGCGTTGCACGCGCACTGTGCTCTGGGTGGTATTGCGTTGCACGCGCACTGTGCTCTCGGTGGTATTATATCCCAGTGATGCCTGTACTGAGATCAGGGCCCCATTCTGCGAGGTGCTGTGCACACACCTAGCAAGAGACAGTCCCTGCCCCAAAGAGCTTAGGAGCTAAATAAACAAGACAGACAAAGGGTGGGTGGGAGAAACAGAGGTGGAAAGTGACTTGCCAAGGTCCCATAGCAGAGCCAGGATGAGAACATTGATTTCCCGTTTCCCAGACCCGTTTCCTATCTGCTAGACCATGCTGTCTCATGCTGATGGGGAGGGATAAGGATTAATGCTAGGGCCAGGGGAGGGGAGTGGTCCCTTCAGGGTAGCATATTTTGCAAGACGTACTGGGCCAAATACCTTCCCGCTCCATTTCCATTGGCATCAGCGGAGTTCCAGTGGGGAAGAATCAGGCCCCTTGTACAATCCAGCTGATAACTGCTCTGCCCTTCCCTTGCCCCGGTTCTTTATTTTACACGCCATTATCTATGTCTGAACGTTGGAAACCAGATGTCTCACAGCTGCTGACCTGTGCTTGTAGAGGCCTCTCACTCCCAGCTCCTGCGGCCGACGGACGGCAGGCTAGTTAGCTCTGAGAACCGGGCGAAGCGTGGGCTCGGGGCTGGGGTGGGCTCAATTCACAACCGTACAAAAGAGCCTCTGGTCCCAAAGGAAGACAAACGACATTGACCTGTGCTCCAGCCAGCTCCCCCCAAGTCTGCCGTGATCTCTCGGGGATCCCGTCATCCTTGTCTCCTTATGGCTACCAGAGCCCTGGATCCAGCAGGTGGAGTTTGAAAGCGAAAGCAACGGAGTCACATCCCCGGTGGTCGGGACTAGAGCAAAACCACAGGCAGAGAGACGGAGGGCTGGGAAACCAAAGGCATCTGTCAGGCTATCCAATGGGCTGCCATGCCTGCATTTGAAACTGGCGACTGCTTGGGTCAGTGTCCCATTCTCACACCAGTCGCCCCTCGGAGGAGCGGGAGCCGATGGCCGAGACTTTGTAGTTGGCTTCCCAGTGGAGGAGAAATCGGTGGCATGGCGTCTGGGGATATTCTCTGAGTAACTTCATTTATGTGCATGTATGCGCCAGCCCTAGAACAGAGGTGGGCAGACAACATGCAGGACAACCCCTGCTTCTAGGGATCTCAGCCCAACACCAGTGCCCCATTCCCAGAGAGCTACTTTGCCTGACACATTGACTCTACCCAGAGCCCAAGGCAAAGAGCAAAGTTACCTGCTGCTGCTGCTGGCACAGCTCCCTCTCTTCCCAAGCTGCTTCCACACTAAAAGCTTGTACAACCCAAACGAACAGTAACCCAGCAGGTCTTCTCCAGAGTCCAAACTTGCTCCCACGCTGAGAAAAAGAACGTAAAAGACTATGTGTAACAGCGCCCCCTGGTGATGCCGGACCTCACGCGACCAAGACTGGGAGTGATGCAGAGTAAGGGGCTCTGCCCTTGGGACGGGACGGGACGGGAGCACTTGGTTTAGCTCTGCAACACTCTGGCCAATGCAGCTGTGGCCACGTCCAGGCCTCAGCAAATGGCAGGATGTTCTGACCAGAGCATTTGGGACAGAGTGGAGATACATCCACATCCCCAATATCCGTCCCTAGGAACCAGGCCCAGCTCTGCCATACTGACAGAACAGGCGTGGCTAGCTAAGGCAAGCACATTGTGTTGAGCAATAATCCTTTCAAGACCGTGGTCATATCTTGCTCTAGGCCTTGGAAAGTGCTTTGTTTGTGTCCCATGTTCTGCAAATGCTCATTAACAATGAGTAATATAAGGTGCAGGGCCGTAGCTTGCCTGAGGGGCTGCAGGGATGGAGGGGAGAGCTTACATGGGGTCCTTGTGCGACACTACCTGCTTTCATCCAAGGAGCTCAAAGCAGATTGCAAACAGTAATTAACCCTCACAGCTAAACCCCCATTTTACTGCTGGGTAAACTTGGGGCACAGAGAGGTTAAGCTGATTTGCCCAAGGTCCACTGAGGGAGGCTGACATCTTTTGACCTGCTCTGGTGGAACCCAGGAGTTCTGCTCTTAGTCCCCGCATCTAGCCAGCAGACAGCGCCCTCCCCAGGCAGCTGGCTGACGTTTCTCAGGGAGGCCAGAGTTGGCCATGATCGCCTGCAGCGTGGTGTTTTCCAACCAGTCACCTGGAACCTTTCATGGGCAATTGGTTATAAACAGAAAAATGGGACCAAATCTGAGATTCGAATGCATGTTTGGAAGGAACCGTCCTCAGGCTGGTTTGTCGGAGTCCTGCGTGAAGGGCTGACAGTAGCACTAGCAGGGGAAAGGGCAGAAGATCAGCAGAGTGAGAGAGGAAATGGAGACAGGTGGCTGGAACAGTCTCGATTGTGAAATATCCCACATGCCCTGTGTAAAGTCAGGTTTGGCAGCCAACGGGCATTTTTTCTTTCCAGTAATTCTCACTCATCGAAAAGCTCTCGCCCACGTCTCTTTGTTCCTGGATCCCGTCCCACCCAGCAGGTGTTTGTTCAGAACTGGTGCATCGGGGCTCAAACGCCAAACTGTCTAGCCTCTCTCTGATGCCTTGGAGACACAGCATGTGGCTCTGTTCTTCCGTGTACACCCATTGTAAAAACACCCCAGGCCACTGTTTGGTTGGGGCCTCTGCTGGTTCCCAGGAGTGCAGAGGGATGAGTGAGACTGTGGTGGAGGCAGTTACTCCAGGTGATTTTTGAATCCTCCTGCTGTGGTGCTCCTATTCGTGGCCTGGCTGTTTGTCTTTTTCAAAGAGGGCGACGTTTCAATGACAAATCCTGTGTTCTTCCCCTGCCTGGCTTCCCCCACCTCCGCTCAGCTCCCAGGCTATCGGGTTGCCCTCATCTCCTCTTTCCATTCTCTTCTGAACATCACGTAGGCTGATACTGCTCTCATGTACCCCACATACATCTCTCACTACACCAACGTAGGGGTCAGGAGTCAATCCAGTAGACCCAATGGTGATACACTGCATCACTATGACACCGGCATGAGGTCAGGGACAGGCCCAGGAAGTGGCTACACCGTTCTCCGATACACCGCTAAAGAGATTTCCTGGGTTTGCATTAGCCAGACAAAGGGATCATTCCAGGCAACGTTACAGTCAGCAGGTTGCCAAGTTAAGAACCATTAACGATCCGCACCTGCTGCTGGCGGCCACACCATGCTGCCTGTGACTTGGGATCCTCCTGTGAGACACTTTCTCTTTGGTTTTCCTTAATAGCATCCAGTAAATACACACACTCTAACTGGAGCCGCACGGGATGGTGCCGATGACTGTGAAATAATGGTTGTCCTTAGGAGTCTGCAGAAACCACTTGAACACTTTGGGGCCAGATGCTCGGCTGGTGTAAATCAATGTGGCTCCCTGAAGTCAATGGAAGAACAGTTGACTTCGGGGGAGTTATTCCCCACACAGCAACATTTGGCCCTTTTTAAACTGTACCAATCCCCCCTCGCCTCCTTCTTAATGTAGAGCTGGATGAATTTTGTTTGGCAGCTGGCGACGGTGCTAAGCATGTAGCATCAATCCGGGATGACGGGATCCCATTGCAGTGCAGTCTCAGAGGCAACTGCAAACTGTAGAGAATGAACCAGTGTCATTAACCTGTGCACGTTCAGAGAAGCATCGTCACCCCTTCAGTACTGGACACCTTCATGAAACAGGTGACTCCGGCATGACCAGAAGGTCCAGTACATCCAACTGTCCTGTAGCCAATCGTAGGAGGACTTGCCTGCAGAGAAAGGGTTACGGAGGTGAGGAATGTGTTTTTCCTATAGGCAGCAGGAAGAACTCCAAGAATGACATCATGAAGTGTCTTGTGACAAGGAAATTCATGGCAGCCATTTGGGAGAATAATAAACCTCCAGACGGGTTTGATGTCTTGCATATCCAGCAGCCTTGAGGTTGGGGTGATGCATTTGTCGTGAGGACCAGCTGCTCTGGAATGCAGACTACAGTGCATGAGAAAAGCGTCTCTTGTCTTTGCACAGTGCTCGGGGCTAATTTCTTTTAACATTCTCCTATTTGACCACCAGGGAATGTTGCTAGCACTGCAGGAATGACTCGATCAACGTCTGTTGAGCGTTCATGCTGCAGATAGGACCAGACAATGGATGGAATGAAGAAGAATCATTTACTTGTTGTGGGCGCAGGAGTTGGCTCAGCATAAGGTGGGCAGTCACTGAGCCGGCTTTCAACTGAGCGCCTCCCAGTTCACCTTAATGCCACCCCTCCTGCTAGTGCAGCATCGAGCCTTTCCTGAGCAGAGACTGCAAACGGTGGAGAACTGGAGGGGATGTCTCTGCGAAGTGCACAAGCAGCCTCTAAGCAGAAGGTCGAGGGCACTCCGTTCATTTCACTTGTGACCTGACCTTTATTTGGACCCAGACTTCAAGAAGTGACAGGGCCTCTTCTGCCACCAAATCCCACCGTTTTCATGCTTCCATGCCATTTGCAAACACTAGTCCATGCTGGTTGACCTCTCCCCATCAACCACGCTGGCTCGAAGCACTCACTTTCCTAGACTCTTGGGGTTATTTTCCATCTTTGAAACGTTGTGTTCTAAGAAATTCTGAACATCGTTCTTCTGGCTATTGAGTAATAATTAGTTCTAGACACAACTGTCGCCGTCTTGGCATGAAATCCAAGATGGTGGCACCGTGAAGACGAGGCGATAACAACCTCCATTCTCTCCTTTGTTATTTCAGGTATTGGGATGAATTCCAGCCTGCAGCCAATTCAGTGTCATAGCTGGCCTCAGCGGAGCTGGGCATCTGTCGTTATTATTATCCCACACTTACCCTGCTGCCATCTGCTGCAGCGAAATATAGTGGTGATGTTGTAAGTACCTACTTACCACTAAACAGTGGCACTTCAGGGAGGGCACACGAGTTACAGGAGGTAGCACCACAGACGCATTTTACCCTTCGTGCCAGCACTGAAGTAGTTAAGAAGCACAGTGTCCTGAGTTGCTACCCTAGAAGGATTATAAGGAAACAAGCAATCAAAGTACTAGGACCAGCCCCACAAAAACCCACCAGCAGATAACCAGAAGCTAAACAAGGACTTGTCCATGCTATAGTTGAAAACCTGCTAACAGCAACCTGCTTGCATGGTTCTATCAGGTAGCTTGTATGGGCTGAGCTGTGGAGACAGGAATACCATAAAACCATACCTAGCTAGTGGGAATGGCCTAAACACAGGGTAATAACATGGTTCTCAGAAACAAACAATCCCCATTGATCAGTGGAACTGTGTTAGTGTCATGGCTGTAGAGTGCACCTTGTTGCTAGGATGAAGCAAACCAGGTGAGATACCCTACCACTCAGATGGAACGTTTGCCCATAACTTGAACCAAAACCTTTGGCAGGCCCGAAGAGTCGGACTCACTGACCTCCCCTCCCTGTTCCCGTTATTTCTCGTTTCTGCGGATGCTTCTGCTCATCTGCATTCCAACATTCAAAGTATCCCAAAGCAGGATGTTTGCCTGCAGCTTCCAGCTTGAAAGGAAACAGCAGGAATCCCAAAGAGCGTGCTCATGAATGCCTGAGTTCAGGGGCTCCAGGAAGTTCAGATGACTCTCAGAAGCAGCCATTGTCTTTGGGGGGGAGCCTGAGCCCCAAACATGTAGACGTTCCCCCATCACCAGTTACAGATGCCAAGGGGGGAAAAGAGGTGAGGAAGGGGAACTCCATTTTCAAGAGAAATCACAGACACCCAAGACTTGTTTGTGGAAAGGAGCTTGGACTCTTTCTCCAGCTCCTACATGGCGCTGCGCTGCAATGTGCCCCTCCAGCGCTTGCAGTCTGCCTTTGGCACGAAGGCTCAGCCCGTGAGAGCTAATTTGGGGAGATAAGGCTGTTTATTTCCCAGCTAGGCTAGACTTGTGATTGCTGCCAGTAAACAGGGAG
The DNA here is from genome assembly GCF_011386835.1 of Chrysemys picta bellii. Lineage (NCBI taxonomy): Eukaryota > Metazoa > Chordata > Testudines > Emydidae > Chrysemys > Chrysemys picta. The sequence continues at coordinate 7,251,008 of NC_088811.1, read as the reverse complement.
GAGGCAGGACTGTGCCATGCAATACCACTAGGCTCTGTGTTTACAGCTCCGGGAGTTTGTGGATGACTCATCTGGGTCAGGGAAGGGATCCAGGGTGCTAGAGGGTTGCGGGAGCGAGGGAAGGTCTGGCAGCCGGGAGGCGACATGGACACCCAAGGGACAAAGATCAGAAGTGCAAAAAGAGCTGGTGGGGAGAGAGAGGGGGAGAAGGGGGTGGCAGAGGGAAGCGAGAGGAGAGCAGGGAAGCAAGCTGGAGAGGAGGTGGAAATGGGGGGTGGGGAGATGCGATCCCAAGGCAGTCCTGGAATTTCATGATCAAATCCACTTTGCTCCCAGGATCCGCAGAAACCCACTGCCAGCAAGGGAGTAAATAATCTGCCTCAGCCCGACACACCCTGTTGTGTGGGTGGGCTGAGAGCGGACAGGGGCTGAAGCCCCATCCTCCCCAGGCAAAAATTCTGAGCTCCCCCAGCCCTCAGTCTAGGTCCCATCTTCCTGCTACCCCTCCCCAGTGCTGCTCCCCTTCCTGACACGCCTTCCTCTCCTAGCATCACCCCCATGCTGACTTCATGCTCCTTCCCCACCCACGAGCTCACCCCAGAGACACAGAACAGACCTTGCCTCTTTATGTCTGTACAGCTCCATGCACACTTGTAGTTTTTGGTGTGATGGTCTCGTCTCCAGCAAATGCAGCTCCCCTGACCTTCACCCACCTCAGTTCTTCAAGCTAGAGATATGTATCACAAATACAGACCCTTATGAAAGCTGGCGGAGCCCAAGCCCTTGGGTGAATGGCCACTAGTGTCTCATAAGAGTAAATAAGTTATTGCCCGTCTGAGCCTCAGGCTGATTTAAGTGAATCAGACTAATGGGCTACCCCGTGAGGAGATTCTTCCATTGCAGTGGTCGGCTCCAGAATGGATCTGTTCCATCTGGCAGCGAGAGCGGGAAAGCATCTGCCGAATGCCAGGGGTGACTTGCCAAGCACCTCCCTGCCACTTAGAGATGCCGCCTGCCCATGCCCTAGCAAATGGTTACAGCCCTCGTGGAGCTCCTTAGGCCACCCCTGCTGCCTAAGCCATAAATAACCGAGCTGGGGGAAGCGGAAGGCTGTCGAAGTGGCCAGCAAGGCAGCCCCTGACCTCAAGCCAATGCATCTGGAGTGGATGTGTTACAGCAAACTCCCTCTTCCAGTCACTAAATACATCGCTGGGGGTTGTAAGCGGTTCCTTACATTTACATTCTTACCCTCTCAGCGGCTGGTCTATGAGGCACTGGGCTGGATTCTCCTCTCCCTTCCCCAGGTCTAGACCGGTGGCCGCTCGCGTTGATTTCCGTGGAGTTACACCTGCTGGTGCACACTCGGCTGGGTGCGAGGAGGATCGGGCCCAGGTTCCACAGGCAGGCAGAGTAAATGCCTTGCGAATGATCTCTGCGCCAGCTCCCGCCTCCTTCCCGTCCCATCTGGTGAGCAGACCGTGGAGTCTCTTCCGTGGGGTTTGGCTCTGGTTAACAGGAACGCACACGCCAACCCACGCCAGGGGCTAATTGGAAATCAGTGCAGCATGTAAGTCACCCAGGCCAGCTAGGGTGGTCTGAGGGGTAGACTGGAGGGACCAGAATTGACCCCAGTCCTGGAGAAAAGGGCTGTTGGGCAACTGTCCTTACGGCGTCCCCTTTGGGGACGGGCAGAGCGATCTCCAAGTGTGAGGCGTCGATTGGCCCATAGTCCTCGGCTGTAAATCGCCCCAGAGTGCAGGGTGCAGTGTGACAGAGCCAGGATTAACCCCCTCCCAAAGGGAACATATACACACATGGCTGCCTCCTTGCCTGTGGTCTATTGTTCTCCCACGCTGTACCTAGCTCCCATTACATGTAGCTGGAGAATGAGTCCTCAGACTTCCCTGGTAGATAAGCACCCTGTACCTTACACTGTTATAAGAGACACACCATTGCGACTGTACTGTACACCATTGTGAGGGGAACACCATTTGTGACTGGACCTTACACTGTTACAAAAAACACACCATTGTGACTGTACCACACACCGTTACAGAGACACCATTGTGACTGTACCATACACCGTTACAGAGACACCATTGTGACTGTACCGTACACCGTTACAGAGACACCATTGTGACTGTACCATACACCGTTACAGAGACACCATTGTGACTGTACCGTACACCATTACGGAGACGCCATTGTGACTGTACCGTACACCGTTACAGAGACGCCATTGTGACTGTACCGTACACCGTTACGGAGACGCCATTGTGACTGTACCACACACCGTTACGGAGACACCATTGTGACTGTACCATACACCGTTACAGAGACACCATTGTGACTGTACCACACACCGTTACAGAGACACCATTGTGACTGTACCGTACACCATTACGGAGATGCCATTGTGACTGTACTGTACACCATCCCAAAGCACAGACCGTTATTACTGTCATCGAGCTAAGCTCCGGGATCTGATCTGGAAGGAACAGCTTTAAAACTATACAGCAAGGACAATGTCGAGTTTACGTCTTGGCCAAAACTGGACAAGTGCTTGGGGAATTCTGGGCAAGGAGTGAAATTCCCCTTGGGCTGCCCCCCGCCCCCTATAGTTTTGGTGAAATGCAAAAAGATAATCCTTTCCCCCTCCCCATGAAAAGTTCAATTTCCTCTCTAATTTTCTAGGTTCTCATTTGCCTTCCAGTATCACCTCTCCATCACCTGCTGGCTCCCTTGAGAAGCCCTGCCGATCACACGGGTCAGCTGCTGCAAAGAGAAGAGGCTCTAATTGTTCCCATTCCAAGCATCCTGCCTGGCCTGGCAGTAACACAAGGCCACACGCAGCATCTCCTTGACAGGTGCCCGAATGCAGAGGAGAGAGCGGAGGCCGCAACAGCCCCTACGTGGGCGAGATCTGCTAAACAGCGCCTGTCAAACTTCCTACACATGATGGACAAGAGGAGCAGGAGGTGTGATCTCCGCCGTGTCACGGGGCAGGCACTCCCAGCGGCTCAGCACCTGCCGCAAGCTTGAATTTTAAAAAGTTTCTCACGGTTTCACTGAACAGAAAAAAATAAGACACGAGTAGAAGGACTCGGGGCTGAGTCTATCTGGGGTGTGTGGGTTTATTTCTACCTCCCGATATACTTCTTCTGCTCTGCACTCCCTGCAGCATCACGGCAACTTTGCTGGCCCCACCAGCTCCCTTCTGCCTGTGTGCCCCACTCTCCAGCTGAACCCTGTCCTGCAGCATTACAGACTCAGGCACGTCTGTACCTCAGTGTGCCCATCTGTGAAGTGGGAATAATGCCCCGTGCCCCTCCTTTGCAAATCACACTGCGATATATGGAGGAGGCTTGATGGCCTTTGGCATTTGCTCTTCTCTTCTGATGGAGATTGACTTCTCGGATTTCTTCATTAACGGCAACTCAAATGGTTTTGAGACAACCATGGCGCACCTGACAGGATGGATGGTCTTGTGGCTGATGCTCTCCCAGGCAATCTGGGTTCAATTTTGAGCCCTCCTTGACCTTTGCTTTGCTCGGGCTGTTAGTCAGATGTCATTAGTCATTGCAATCCAGAGCAGCGTCCTATGAGTGCAAGATACAGGGCTGGACTTGCCAAGCCAGGAGCGAAGGATAACAGCCTCAGGTCCATCGGCAGCCCACTGCTTGTCACAGTCCTGAGACATGGCAAGGGAAGACACTGGGGGATTAGTACGATGGTCGTGGAACTGAAGTCTGGGAGCGCTGGAGCCAGTGGGTTTGACCTGCCGCCTAGTATCGCTGCTCGCACCTGCCAACTCAGAATCACTCACTCACAGGCTCTCCCTGCACAGGACACGAAGCAGTGGGGAAACCGGCCCAATGTCACCTGCGTCTCTGATAGCTCATTATTTTTGACTTGGAGTGCCTAGACGTCCCCGGCACGCAGCCGGGCCCCATTGGGCCAGGCCTGGCATAAATACAACCCAAAAAAATGGTCCCTTCCCCGGAGAACTTCCAGCGGCTAAACGTCCCCCCCTTGGGGGCTGTAGGAACAGACAAGCCTGGCAGGGGCAGGGGCGGTATACGGAGGAGCTTCTCTCACACGTTCTGATGGAGTGTGGGCAACGCTCGGTGTCAGCACAGAGCGGGGTGCAGCTGGGACTGGAGGTTAAAGAGGGAGCCAGCTGGTGGTGGGGAGGGGGAGTTAGCCGCCCAGAAATGTCTCCAGTTTTCTTTGGCAGGTGTTTTTTGTGCCATTATCAAGTTCTCCTCATCACGGGGCCACGTACTGCTTGTGCGCCTCCCCCCTGAAGTTTACATTACGTCTCTTCTCAGACAACATTCGCTTAATCCTGTGCAATTTCACCGTGGCATGAATCCAGGATATTGGTCGCAGAACCTTTTAGTCCATAACTCTGCGAAAAGCAGCTCCCGGGGCCCCATTTATCAACCCCCGCCCCCAGGCAATTTCATCGCAGCTCATGCCTCCAGCCTTTACCCCTAGAAATAGATAGGTGGGACTCCCCCTTCTCCAGCCTTTGCTCACGGGGGTAAGCTGTGGTTGTAATTATTGAATGTCTTGCAGCACCAGCTAGAGGTCCGCCTGAGATCAAGTCCCCCTGAGTGCTGCACATGCATAGAGGGAGAGATCGCCCTTGCCCCAAAGAATTAGCTGTACTACACAAGACAAATGTTTGCATCCCCAGTTTAGACAGGGAAATTGAGGCACGATGCAATGCCATCACTTGCCCCAGCTCACAAACGAAGCTTCCATCCAGTGCCTTACCCACAGCACCACCCTTCCTGCAGTAAGTGTGGGGCTGGTAAAGGTGTGTCTACACTGCCAAACGAGGCCCAGGCTGGCTCGGGTCAGCTGACTTAGGCTCGCAGGGCTGTAAACTTGGCGTGTAGGCGTTCGGGCGTGAGCTGGAGCCTGGGCGGTGAGACCCAGCGAGGAGGGAGAGTCCCAGCGCCCAGGCTCCAGCCTGAGCCCAAAAGTCTACACAGCCATTTTATAGCCCCACAGCCGAAGCCCTGCAAGCCCAAGACATCTGACCTGGGCCAGCCGTGGCTGTGCCGTGGATTTTTTATCGGCCCCCCAGTAAGATATCGCATGTGTCTCAACGCTGGAACCTTCCTGCACCACTTCCAGGAAGGAATTTTTCTAGACACCTAGCCAGGTGCATTGTGGGTGCTCCCTTGCAACACCGAGCGGTTCTGATGATAGCAGGGGATGCAGGTCGAATGCTGCGGGGTTTTGCTAACACCCCCAAATGTCAGCGTTGCCGTCCTCCCCTCTTACTGCACTGTGCTTCGCAGCTCACACACGCTGAGGGGCTCGTCAACTCATTTCTGCCAGGGACTTGAAGCTGAAAAGTGCAACCTGTCACTATTAACGCTGCACCATCACCGTTGATGGAATATGGTTAATATTCCCCAGAACTACTGAGCAATTAGCCAGGGCAGGCCCCTGTAATTAACAGTCAGTGGGTGTTTCACAGCAATTAGCTCCCTCTGTTATTATGGGGAAGATGTTGTCAGGGCTTCTCTGTGCTTTTCAGGGGGTGAGAGAGAAGTCATCAAATCGACACCAACGAAGGGGTCTGGTCTTATCTCACTGAATGCGCTGGAGTCCCCGTCTGATCTGACAGTTGCTCTGAGCCCCAGGAGGGGAAGAACAAACCCCGTGGCCTGGCAACAAAGGTAGAGTCTGATTCCCCCACCCCTGTACTCATTAGTGCCTTTTACAGCAGCAGACCCCCATGCAGTAACCCGGGGTGAGTCAGGCCGGCATCAGTCCAAGGCACAAAGTGTGTTTTGTGAAAGAAAGAAAGAAAGAAAGAAAGAAAGAAAGAAAGAAAGAAAGAAAGAAAGAAGGTTTGGGGGTTACATTAGAGAAGGATCCAAATTGCCCCTCCTCAGCCCCCCCGAATCCAGCCACCCCACAACATTGTGGGGTATTTGGAAGCGGAACCCAGAGCCAGCTCCAAATTTCCCCATTGGCCCCCTCTCTTTATCAGGTGCTGAACCAACCCCCCCCCCTCAACCCCCCACAGAGGTCGGGCTGTTTGAAATCCAGACACAGGCTTGGAGCCCATGCTGGCAGGCACTGAAAGAGTTAATGCTGTAGGTCCCAGGGCGGCAGGGAGGAGTGCTGGGTCATGGCAGAGCCCATGCTAGGTTCCCTTCAGCCCAGGAGGCCTGGACGCCTCCATCACCAGCACTGTTCATTGCCAATAAACCTTCTTCCCCAGGTGCAAAGCAGCCACCTCTGTACACCCCTGGATACAGGGACCCTGGAGATGAGCCAATAAACTCAACTCATCTCGTCTTTGCTGCGTGTGTTAAAAAGGTCTCTGCCTGGCCTAGATCCTGAAATAAACACTCATTTCACTGGGAGGCGGGTCTGACTTCACTTCGGATATGTCACATGTGTAGTGAGCTGCATTCTGTGCTCCCGAGCTGGTTCTGCAGATGAAGGGAGTTGAGTTTCTCTCCGTTACACCGGTGTAACTCCATGAGCATCCACCAAGTCACCCCCCTGAGCCTGGATCAGTGATGCTGGCGGGAAATTTGCAGCTGCTTTTGCCATTAACGCAGGCTTGGGGGGCGGGCCTAAGCGAGAAGAGAATCGCTCTGTATATGAGCCACTTCCGGAGGCCTTTCCCATCAGAGCCAGGCGCTAATCCCAATGTCAAGAGCATTCCAGAGGGAAACATCTGCACAGAGTTCCCAGGGCACTGCACCTTTGTCTGCTCCATCCCCTCCTTTTGCTGACATGCAGTAAAAGAGGAATGTGTCTTTTTATGGCTCTCCCGAGGGACGCTGAGCAGCCCCTTTTGTTCCCAATCTGTCTTGCAAAGGGCAGCCAGTGGCCTTGAGCTGTGCAGCTGCCGACCACGGGGCTGCACCTCGGTGGAGCGCCCCGTTCTCACGCTCTTTCATGTCCTTGGGCTGAGTCCTGCAGGGGACGGGATAACGTGCCCTTAGGAGAGACAGAGCCCGTCTGCTCCCGTGGGTCCCTGCTTGGTCCTTAGCAGGCTCAGCCCCCTCTAGTCATTGCACTAAACCGGGGAGTGTTTTGAAATGCTGCAAAGATTGCCCCTAAGATGATTTTCAAACAGCTGGACACTCCCTGCACCAAGGAGCTGCTGGGAATCTTAGGGTGGGAGGGATGGAGCCAGGAGGAATTCAGCTGTCTCGTTTTACAAGGGTTCGTACAAACCCCTAAACCGCCTCCAGCCACTCCCCCCACCCAGGAGGCAGTGTTTGCAGCTGGGCAAGAAAGCTCAATGGGCAGGAGTTAGATAGGGTGACCAGACAGCAAATGTGAAAAATCGGCACGGGGTGGGGGGTAATAGAAGCCTATATAAGAAAAAGACCCAAAAATCGGGACTGTCCCTATAAAATCGGGACATCTGGTCACCCTAGAGTTAGAACAAACTAACGGCAAACAGACACGGCTTAAAAATAAACTCACGTTCGAGTTAGGGTTGGGGGTTAAAAAAAGGCAAGCCAGGAATCTGCTATTGCCTCAGAGATTTGACTGGGCTCCTGTCTGACTAGCGCCTGTCTGTCTTGGCTCCGACTCCCTAGGCCTGCAAACGCTTACATACACGCTTGAGCACGGGCAGGATCAGTGGGTTGGAAGACAAGTCAGACAAGCACGAATAAGCATGTGAGTTTTCCCATTGACTTCACCGTGACTCCTCCCGTGCCCGAAGGTCAGCCTGCCTGGAACTGTTTGCAGGGTTGATGCCGCTGATGATAAATTCCCTGGGGCAGGACGGTGACACCCTCTACGTTTGCACGGTGCCCAGGGCAATGAAGCCCCGATCCTGACCCGGCCTGTGGGGTGGGCCTGCACGCAAAAAAACAACTACAGATTCCCCCTCAAGCTGGCCACCGCAGGGACCCTGCAAAGGCTGATGAATCCTGGTGACCCCCAGTGGGATTAGCTCCTGGTTGCTTCCAGCGTGACCTCTCTGCTTTGCTATGAGGGGAACTTGTCAGAGTACGTTTCATTGCCCACACCCCGCCAGAGCCAGAGAGAGCATCACGCTTTCCCCTCTCTCCACACCCCCTCTCTCCACACCGCTCCCCGCTGATTGGTATAGAGCAGTCACTCCGGTATTGATACGCAGGTCCGCACACTGGTCTGTATACGCAGCGGTCTGAATTCAGGCCTGGCGTGAGATGAGGCAGACGCTGTGGGAGCGTCTTACATCCCATTCCAGAGGGAGGGTGGGCCATGGACTGCAGAGGGGTAAATACTTACCTACCTCACAAGAGGGTGAGAGAGTGACTGAGCAGTGCTAGGGGTGAAGGGCAGGCAGGTCTCGTCTTGTAAATACGTACAAGCATGACATTTTTCCCACCTCGAATCTCTCTGCAACCTGGCAACCCGCTATGTTATTTATTTATTGTCATTTGCAGTCCATCGAACCATTCCCTCTTGATTTTGACCTTTTCCCTTTGATCTTTTTTACTGTAATTAGCAGAACTTTCTAAACGAAGAGTCACGTGGAACTGGAAAACCAGGACTTTTTTTTTATTGTTGAGAAATTTGGAAATGAAACCGCTCGACAATTTCAAAACTTTCTTTTTTCTCTGCGCTTTTTTGAACTGGGCCATTGGGCAAAACTGGGGCCGCTGGGAAGTGAGGTTTCGGTTTTGACAAATCAGCTCTCCTTTGACCAAAAAAACCCAACCCCTATGTGTTGAAAAAGTCCCGATCAGTTTTATGAAGGGGCTAACAACGAGCTCTGTCAGCGGGAGCTGGGCTTTCCAAAGCTGACCGCTGTCTGCTCCCATTGACATCAATCGTAAACCCCCCCATTGATGCCTCTGGGAGGAGAACTGGGCTGATGCTGAGCGCTTCGGAAAGTCCCAGCCCGTGGGCTCAGTTCGTCATTGTGCTCTGGCTGGCCCCAGAGGGCAGCCACAAGGCCCTGGTGTGGAAGCCCCTACAGCAGGGTTAGGATTGGTGCCATCTGGAGCAGCCTGGGGCACGGAGGGAAGCGCAGGGCAGGCTGGCGGGGAAGGAGAGGTCAGAGCTGGTGTTTGAGGGGGCGTGGCTAGGGCAGACCTATGCTCTGAGCAGTTCTGCACCCAGGTAGAGCCCCATCAGAAGTCACTGAAACAGGGTCACAAATTAGGGCAGGGCTCAGGGTTGCCTTAGCCTGAGCAGGGGACACGTCAGCTCTGGTAGCTCCTCACTAAGGCATAAAGAGCCTCTCCTCCATCCTTTCACTGGTGCCTGCACAGGGCCGAATCTTCCCCTGCGTAATATGATCTGGCTCGTGACCCACTGGCAGGAGGAATGGCTGCCTCCCCGGTAGCTGAGCCGTGACGCATGTCGGTCCCAACCGGTTCTGGGAAAACGTGGAGCTTTGCTGATGGACTTTGGGTTTGATAAATATTTACAGCAAATAAACAGCCTACAAGTAGGTGACCTGACTGCACTCCCCTCCTGGGGCAGGCTGAGCATTCTCAAAGATGCTTTGCGCCGTGTTGGTTTGACTACGGGATGCAAACCCCTTTTAGCTTGCTGGATCTCCGCGGAAGGAGTACAGGAACCAGGGGGTTCTGCCAGCCGTTTTCTCCCTACTTGCATCTGAAGAAGTGAGGTTTTCACCCACAAAAACTTATGCCCAAATAAATCTATTAGTCTTTAAGGTGCCACCAAACTCCTTGTTGTTTTTGTAGATACAGACTAACACGGCTACCCCGATACTTGTTTGAGTGTGTGTGTGTGTCGGGGGGGGTTCTTTGTTGCTGGTGTTGTCATTCTTTTCATTTAAGGCCAAACATTACAACACCGAGCTGCAGAACAAAAGTCCCTTCTTTCCCAAAGAGACTGGAATTGTTCTGCTTTTCTTCTTATGCACCAAGCCTGGTCTTACTTTCTGTACCGGAGGAATTGCAACTATTTCCCTACCGCAGCGTGGGGGGAGAACGAAGCTGGCGGGAGCTGGGATGAGAGAATGAGAGCCATCCGCGATAACGCTTCCTGGCAGAACCTGCTGGCTCCCTCATGCCTTCCAGGAATTTGGTTTTTAAACAGGATTTCCTAGACGTGATCCTGAAATTCTTAACTTCTCCCCTCCCCTGCAACATCCTCCCAGCCTAATTTCTACCCATCTTGGGAAGAATAACTTCACCCCCCCCCCCCTTAAGGATTTTGGATCCACATCCAGATCTGAGTTGCGCAACTTGTTCTTATCTATAGACAGAACCATGCTTTAATAATAACACTTTGCTCTTTCTGTAGCTCTAACTAGTTTAACAGACTGAGCCATACAACCACCATAGGGGGGTATCAAACCAGCGACCTACAGCACCAAAAGGGCAAGTACCACTTGGGCTAAAGGAATACCTCCATTAGCTGTTAGTAAACAGCAGGTTCTTGTTAACTCTGGGGTCAACCACTAGAGGGCGACACTACCACATCACAATGCATTGCACAACAGTTAATTTCTCCTCTGTCTCCTGGCGGGTGGGTAAGCAGTATGGATTACTCCCATTTTACAGGTAGAGACTTTAGCAGCTATGCTCTGACTTGCCCAAGGTCACTGAGCCCACGACGGAGCTGAAAATGGCCTTCACGTCTCCTTAAGCCCAGTCCTGAGCCGGAACCCACTTCCTTTCGCATAGTCAACAGCATCACTCTGTTAGATGGGAAATACTATGCGCTAATTCTGTGTGCCTAGGATAACATGACTCACGGGGCTAGCTCTGAAAGCTTGGCCGTCTCCTTAGCTATAAAGTTTCACCCACTGTGCCAGTTCGGCTGAGCTCCCAGCAGCGCCAGGAGCCACGCACTCAAAGTGTGATGAACTTAGCAGCCACAACCCGGGATGGGTTTGAACCACCGAGACCCAGATCCAAATGTTCTGGGAGGGAGGTGGGTTTGGCTCTAGCATTCTGTTCTGCCTGCGGACCGTGCCTGCCGGGATAAAGAAAGACAACGTCATTGGTTTAGATACCACGGCAGATGCACGTCAGGTTCCCACAGTCGCCGGCTGCAGCGGGGGATTGAGACAGAACATTGACCGGACAGTCCAGGCCCTGCATTCAGAAAAGGAGACTACGGTGCTCTAAAGGGAATTCCCCAATTATTTTTCCAGCACTAACCTCCCCCATAGATTCTCTTTTCCGTCTGCACTCACCCCACTGGCCTGCGCGTTGCAGTTGGGCTCGGGTCCCCAGAGAGTGGTAGGGGAGCCCTGCCTTGTTGATCAGCCCGGGGACGCGTTTCACTTTAGCAGCAGCCTGTCCCTGGCAGCCATATTTTGCCCAGGTTCCCCCCAGCCCACACCCAGAAGCTGCATCCTCCTTCAAGTGCTGTGCTCACACTCCCCACTCCGCCCCTCTCTGGGGCTTTGACAGGCCTGGAGCTGACCCCGAAAGAGTCGTGGGCTGCAAGCCACAGCTTCTCCCTGCATCAATGTGGCATGTGGCCCAGCATAAGGAGTGGAGGACTCGGAGTCATGGACCAATGAGTCCCCAGGCCAGGGGAGGCAGGCAGCCATCCCGACCCCAATCAGCCTGGGAAAAAATATCATAAACCACAGCAATGCTTTGACCGAGGCCACAGTGACCTTGGCTGGATAACACCAGTGGCAGATTTAGAGTTAGTCGGGCCCTGTGAGCAGCTTCATTTTCACCCCCCCCCGCCCCTCGGGCCCCAGCCAAGAAAAAGAACATTCTCTTTTATCTCCCCCGCCTCCCTTTTTCATTCTTTTTTTCTTCATCCTCCTCCTATATTATAAGTAATGGGAAGTAAATGAAAATAAAATGAGGTACCTTGATTGGGGCAGGGGGTTGGGGTGCAGGGGGGTGGGATCTGGGAGGAAGTTTGGGTGCTGGGTGTGGGCTCTGGGCTGGGGCAGGGGGTTGGGGTGCAGGAGGGGTGCAGGGCATGGGCTCTGGGAGGAAGTTTGGGTGCTGGGTGTGGGCTCTGGGCTGGGGCAGGGGGTTGGGGTGCAGGAGGGGTGCAGGGCATGGGCTCTAGGAGGAAGTTTGGGTGCTGGGTGCGGGCTCTGGGCCTGAGCCTTGCTGCACTGCCGGCCGGGACCGACCCCCCAAAGCAGGTGAAACTCGTTCCAGGGCCAGGTTGGCCACAAGGTTTGGGAGCTGGACTGAACTTGCAGGGGGATAGGGGCTGAATTTCAAGTGGGGGCCTGAGGCCAACTTTCCCGTGAGCTTGGTGTCGTGTTTGGAGCAGATCAGGGGTCAGTTTGAGCTTATGGGACCATTCGCACCCATCGTTCCAGGGGAAGTTCAAAGGGCTGAGGACCCAGAACGGTGAAAGCAGAGACGAGGCCAGGGACGAGGGCAAGGCTGGCGCCGTTCCAGCCTGCTCCTTTATGAACAGGACCTTTCCCCCGCTGGGCAGCACCTCCTGCTTCCTAAGCGGAATGAGACGTGACTCCAGTGGCCACCAGGCCTGAATGTAAAGGTTTGGGGAGTGAAGAACTAGAAGGTATTTTTAGAGCGGCGCTTTTCCCAGGAGCCTAAGGGAGTTAGGTGCCTATTCAATTTCACTGGCATGCAAATCCCAGCCTGGAGCTTCCTTGTGCCTGTTCCTCTTTGTGATCGAAATGCAGTAGCTGAACTAGGCCAGGAACTGAACTAGGCCCAGTTCGGCGCCTTACTGGTAGGAAAAGGCCTGGAGGCAAGTCAGGGTCCATGGTGGACAGGGCTGGCTGTTTAGCTGGCCTTGTCACTGCACAAACCGAGAGCCCGGGGAAGGGAAGTGTCGTCCCCACCTACCCGCCAGGGGACTGAAGCCCAGGGCAGACGGAATGACTTGCTCAAGGTCGCACGGGCGAGGACGTGGCTGAACTCAGGTGTGCTGAGTCCCCAGCCTGTGTCCTAGCCACTGGCCCTACCCTATGGAGGGGGCCCAGGCATGAAAAGGGGGCCCCCCAATCTGTACTAGCCACGAGTCACAGGAGCGAGAAGCAGCAACGTGCAGGCCAGGGAGAGGAGAGGGGATGCCAGCGGGACATTGGGACTACAGCTGGTATGAGGCCAAGAGGCCCTGCAAGGCACTTCCCGAGTGCGGGAAGCGCAGAGGAGAAGGCTCTTGCACCAGCAGCAGGGGCTGTATGAAAGGCGCCGATCCACACTGAGACTCCCCAGGCTGGAAGCCGGATGGTGCGGGTCAGACACGAGAGGTGGATGCCCTCTCTCTGCTGCTGCACCTCACCTTGCTGCACCTTGCAGCCATCTGGCCGGATCACGCCCTGCATCTCCTTGTGGAAAATGCCCGGTGAACCGCAAGCCATTTCCTGGGCTAGGGGCTGCCTGTGTTTCCATTCCAGGCACCTCCACTGCTTGACCGGCTCTTGGCCCCTCTCCCATCATTTCCCCGCCCCCACCTTGCTAGAAAACAAAGAGCGGAACAATAAACACCAAGAGCCGGCGTGGCTGGAAGAGCAGAGTCACCCTGTGGTGTTGCCCAAACTGGAGCCCCTCCGGATGCCGCGTCACAGCGGAGAAGAAAGCAGAATAAAAGCCACAAAGGATCGAGGCTGGGATCAAAGAGAAGCTCTTGGCGCAGACGTCTCCAGCAATGTCCTGCATTTGGCTCCCAGCCCCGAGGGAGGGGGCGGGAGGGCAGATCATTGCCTGGGGTTGTTTGGTGGCTTGTTTGCTGTTTTTGCACAAAGCAAAAGCTGATGGAACGGCCCCGTGGCCGGGAGGTTCTACCCTGTGCATTCTGGCTAGGGTGACCAGACAGCAAGTGTAAAAAATCGGGACGGGGGTGGGAGGTAATAGGAGCCTATATAAGAAAAAGCCCCCAAAATCAGGACTGTCCCTATAAAATCGGGACATCTGGTCACCCTAATTCTGGCCCCGTCCCAGCGAGGCGCTTTCCCATCTTCAGGGTAAATATTGAATTTGGCTGAAGGTTCCAATCTTCAGGGGGGGATTTCAAAGGTGGATTTTGTTTACATGGTTATGCTGGATTAAGGCTGGGATAGAGCAGATTAACAGCTCTGCAGCTATCCACACTACACGCAGGCCCCAGCCCTGCCCAGCCCTGGCGGTGGGCTGCTGCCTTCCCCTGGAGGGACCGTAGAGTCAGAGAACCAGGGGGTTGGAACGGACCTCAAGGGTCAGCTGCTCTAACCCCCTGCAAGATGCAACACATTCGGTTGCTTCTCCAAACCCCAGAAACGCTGCTCCACGTTTCGGCGCTGTCTGTCCTTAGCGATTAACTAGTTACACACACGCAGAGCAAGCAACTCCATATGCCTCCCCTTGGAGCTGTAGGTGTAAGTTGCCGCTTGAGGAGCTATCCATGCTAGCGTGCTACAAAAGACAGCTGCCCCTTGCCTAGCGTCTGGCTAGTAAGTACTCGGAGCAACTAGCCCTCCCGTCACAGCTACGCGCTATTTTTAGCACCCTAATTCTGATCCAGCTAACAAGGGGGCAAGTTTGGAGCTGATCGGGACTGTCACAGACCCACATCTGTCCACCACCCCACCACACACCGTGCACAGTCTGCACATGTAACAGCTGCACAGACAGACACACACGTCTCTCCCTCCCAGCTAAACAATGGCATATCTCACACAAACACACACACTGCCATGCACGCACACGGCTCTCTCTCCCACTAACAATCGCTCATCTCACGCACCCAGATCATTTACAATAACGCTTCCTCTCCGTATGTCATGAGGCGGATGACCTTGAACGGAGCGAGACCTCATTGTTCAGAGGGAAATTTCAGTTTCTCTGCTGACTGTGACTTGCTCAGGAAATCAAATCCTGACGAGGTTCATGTTCATTTGGCCTTTCCAAGCGCTTCGTCTCTGTGCTCTCCCAACAGAGCAAAGCAAGGTGACAAGGAAAAGCCAAATTTTCAAAAAAGAGCTCCCAGGAAATACTAAAGAGCAGATTCAACTCGCATTTGACACCCAGGAGCGGGCCAGACTCAGATCGCAGTTAACGTTGGAGGAGCTACTCCAGATTTACACGGGTGTAACTGAGACCAGAATCTGGTCCTAAATCAGGAGAAACGTAATGCTGTAAAACCCCGGGAAATGAGGGCTAGGAGATCATTTCCGGCACTGATGTTAGTAAGGCTTGATTTCACACAAGGGGGCTGGAACAATTTGTATAGTGGGGGGGCTAAGAGCCATTGAACCAAACTGTAAACTCTGGATAGGATGGAAACCACGTCAAGCCAGGGGGTGCGGCAGCACCTATGATTTCACGTGGGAAACGCTGCATAGCCGCATGGGCCTGGTGCTGCTGTCTGTTATGCTGCCGTCAAACCACGAGAAACTAGAGTCAGTCCAGATCTTTGCACATGCGGAGTTCTAAGTCTAATAAAACCAAATTCGGCATGATGACTTGCAATGGTGAGCTGCTGCGCTGTTTTGCTGGGCTGAAAGGAGCACATTTCAAGGTCAACATGTAGTGCACTGTGTTCGTTCAGAGACCTTTGCCCTTCAACAGCCCAAAATAATTCTTCACTGGGACTGGTTCCAAATCCTTAAACTGGGACGACGCCTCTCCAGAGCTGCTCGCGGAAACCATGGTACCCAACGTGCCCGAAAAGGCTGCTGCTGCTGCGGTGTAGGATTGACGTTAAAACCGGATTAGATCTATTGAGCGGGAGCCAATCTTCTGTAGACCAAAGGAAATGCGTATTGCAGGCCAAGCTCTCAGCTATGTGGCGAAATCTTTTTGTGAGCGTTATGTATGAACTGTTAGAGTCTTAAAATATCCTCGTTGCTGTGCGTGAGAATGAGGCAATCGAGATAATGAGTAGGATGGTGGACAGAAGAGAGATGTGTTGTCTGGTTGGTTAGACTAGGGGACAGGGAGTCAGGACTCCTGGATTCTTTCCTACCTGTGCCCTGGGTTTGCCCCCATTCCACCCCCTTTCCCCAAGTCCCCGCCCCTGGCCTGCCTCTTCTCCTTCCCCCTCCCTCCTGGAAAGTCCTAAGCGCCGCCAAACAGCTGTTAGGCGGCGGGGCGGCGGGAAGTGCTGGGAGGGAGGGTGAGAAGTGGGGACGCGGCACGCTGGGGGGGGGGAGAAGGAGGCCAGCAGGGGGGAGCTTGGCTGCCGGTGGGTGCGGAGCACCCACTGATTTTTCCCCATGGGTGCTCCAGCCCCGGAGCACCCACGGAGTCGGCGTCTATGTTCCCTGATGAGCTCCGCTCTCAGTTAAATGAAAAAGTAACTTTCTAGTCCTCGCGGCTGCAGAGAAAAAGCTGGAGAACGTGACCCCTAGAGGCTCAATACCCGGAATTCAAATAAGAAGACACCCCCCCACCCCATTTATTATTGTCATCTCATGATTTTGGGGGGCCTGACTCATGCTTTCCGAACGCCAGGGCATGGTCACATTGCCTGTGTCCTGCCCATTGATGCAGGGGGTTTAAATGACTTCCTCTTCCTCCGGGACCAGCGTAAGCAGGGCCAGGAGAGCGGGGCTGACGCACTCAAGCATAAACTGATCTGTGCAGACAACTGCGAGCATCTCCTGTGGGGTGTAGGAGAGTTCATATCTGCTGTGACAACGCAGCAGCTATGAACTCAGCCTGCCGCATGCCGGGAGGCGGGAGTGGAGGTAATGGGAAGCGACGGCTGTCGGGGAGAGGTGGGCCTATTCCTGACCCACCTGAGGAGAGGCAGAAGCCAGGCGCCCCTTGAATGCATGATGACTTCTCCTAGTATTAGTCCCGCTGGTTAACCGCTTCAGTGCTGCCTCGCTGTGCAACCTACAGGGGGCAAGACAGCCCTCCAGTGCGGCTCCCTGTGCCTGGTGCAGCAAATGCTCCGCTGGAGTAAATAGATGCGGCTGCATTAGCTTGCCCCATCTCCAGCACCGGCGCTTAGGAGCAGGCTGTCCCCTGCCGCTACCCCACAGCAGCTGCAGCAGAACCACAGAGGCTGTGAAGAGCGAACGTTCTGAGGCCAAAGCAAAAGGCCAGTCCCTGCTTGTGCACTAAGAACCAGCACCCAAGGGACACTGGGAGCACAATGCCCACTGAAAGGCCGGAGGACTTAGGCCACGGAGAGTACGTCTACACAGCTGCTGGGTCGACAGATTCACGCCAGCAGGGCCCAGGCTAGCACGCTAAAACTAGCAGTGTGGACGTGCCGGCTCGGGCTCTGACGCCTAGGGAGAGGGGTTGTCTTCAGAGCCAGAGCTCCAGCCCCAGCTGATCGGCAAAGCAACATCTATAAAAATGGTGGGGGCCTAATAGCGTTCCAGAACGTGCCCTCTTGGGCCTGGGCTCACGGGCGGACGTGGAGAGCGGCGGTGCAGGAGTCAATGAAGTTACCCCCTGAGTAAGACCAGGATAAGCAAGTGGAGAATCAGCCCCTTTCCTGCGGCTCATTCTCCCCGGCTTTGCGGCATATGCAGCTATTTATGCCTGAGCCACATGGCTGTAGAACGCCACCAAATCAGAATTCCCCGCTCGCGGACACCAAGGGTAGCATTTGGCCCTCATTTTGCACAGGTGTAAATGGAGACACAAGGGGAGCCCCTGGCCTGCTTTCATAGGGGAGGTCTGCAGTGCAACCACAGGGTGGACACCTGAGCTAGCTCCATCCAGCATGGGCTTCACTGCGGGCTGTACAAGCCCACCCAGGCACCTGGTACGTACTCGGGCAGCTAGCCCACGCCGGAGCCCGTGCTGTCACTGCTCTGCTATCCAAGCTAGACCGAGTAAAGCTAGAGCAGTCATGTCGACACATGCCGCAACCACGCCCCAGGATTGCAGTGTCGACAGACCTGTAGAGACGCACCGGCCCCAAGCCCCAAGCTCTGAAGCCCCCTGAACTTTGAGCTCAATTTTGTTAATGGCCCTGTGTTTATAATGAGCCACAAACCACTCGCGGACATTGGGGTGTTCAGTATCCAGGGCCATCTTGCGTGGCTTGAATCCATCTCTTCGTCAGTGGCTGGCTGCTGTTCAGAGTGCAGCTGTCTTTCCAGCCGCCCAGCCCGGCGAATGCCTCTATTGGCCCCAAGAGCTTTCCTTTGAAACCCACAGGCAAGGCGGAAGGGAAATCCACGCGTCCATGTGTGTTTAAAAAATATATCGTCCCCGCTGCAGTTCAGCAGGTCAGGGGCCTGATTAGCTGCCCAGACACATGCTAAAGTTGGCTGACACCAAGCGCCATGGAATTCAGAGATCTGTTTTTCTTACAAAAGGCCCTGTCGTCCCTTCACGCCTGTAGTGAAATCATATGTCACTAGCCTTTAACAACAGCCAATGGAAGCATGTATGGCTGGAAGGGATCATAAATAACCCTAGGCTGCTCCAGTCCAGCCCTTGCCAAAGGGCTCGCTAGGGGCATGCAAATGCCTTTTGCAAATGTAAAGGAAGAACGGGAGCTACCAGTGGCAATGGGCCAGGCTGCTTGAGCACAATGGAGACATTATATCTTTAAAACGCAGCTCCCTCCCCCCCACAGTGATACAGTCTGCAGTCACCCGTCCTGAGGCATGGTCTGCATTGGACAGCGAGGGCTGCGCTTTGCGTCCTGGGAGCAGTCTATGCACGTAGGTCAGATTTTCCCAGGACTGAGCCTATTTTCCTGGCTGGTGCCTGGGGCTGGCGTGTAGACAGGTGACTTGAAACCAGGGGCTTTGCTGAGCCGGCGGGGGCTGTCCGTGTTGGGAGGACTTCGCCTCCTTCAGGGGGAGAGTTTGCAAAAGGATGAAATAAGCAATGTGATGCCTTATAGGAGGAGGCAGTAACATCCCAGGTTTTTTTTACTCCCCAGTTGATGTTGTAGAGATGACAGAGGCCCAGGGCATTGTGGCTGGGGTGAATGCCAGGTTATCTTTCTGTCCCGGCCGGCCTGCCAATTGGACTTGTGCATTTCCCTCCCTCCCCAACACTGCCCTGCGTTTTTAAAATGGGATTTCACGATGACAGCCAGACAAGGTTGGGTCAGTTTCGACAGAGACCTCCGCCCTCGCCCGTTCCCTGGAATGCCGTGCTGGGAACTCTGCGCCCTGCCTGACCGAGGAAGGACCGCTGCTCAGGAATGCAGGGCTTGCAGACAGCTGAGCACATCTGGCTTGATCTGCTGAGAAGGGCAACGCTGATGTCGGCCCCAGACACACACTACAGCCCCCAGACATGTCAGGATTCGGTGCAAGTGTTGCGGGATTAAGCTTGTCTATCAGTGACAAATCATTTTCTCCTACTTTGGGCTCAGAGCAGCTGATGGCCAATAAAAGAGACTCGGAACTGGCTTTATGGAGCGCCCCAGGGCAAAGGGGAGGGGGAGAAACTGGCCGTGCAGTGACTACACAGGGAATCATAGGAGCATTGTCAGCAATATCTGATGCAAGAACTTGGACTTTAGAACCTACCCCGGGGCCAGAGTGTGGCAGAAAATTGCTGCTACGGTTGGGATCAGCGCAGAGATGCATGAGTCCAGGCACAGCGCCCCCTAGTTTTCCCTGGCATCCATTGGATGAGCCTGCAGGAGGCAAAGGGACCTCAGAGCCCAGGGGCTGCATTTGTGGCATGGGGATGCAGAAGGCAGGGGTACGTCACCATCAGGGAGGGGACATGCTGGCTCAGGCCAAAGGGATCGACTATTTCAGGGCCTTGGGACCTTGCACTTTCGCCTGGCAGTGGCTGCCCGGCAAAGAGTGGTGATGGGAGCTAGGCTCAGGGGGGAACTTCTAGGGCAGCACGTTCCTGTTACTGCACCTCTCCCATCAGCATTAAAGACCAGCTGAACCCAGAGTGCTTTGTCTGCACATGTGCACCCCAGACTGCTGGGAGTCATAGAGATGGGAGCAGGATCCAAACCGCCCTCGCCTTTGATTGACGGCTCCCCAGCCAGCGAGGGCTAGGAAACCCAAATGCAGCCCTGACTCTGCCTGGCTCTCTCTGATGGTTCAAATTAGCCAAACCCCAGTGAACGCTGAGGTGGGTCTGGATAAAGGAAGACCCTACTGCAGGGGTTCTCAAACTGGGGGTTGGGACCCCTCAAGGAGTCGCGAGGTTATTACATGGGGGGGTCGTGAGCTGTCAGCCTCCACCCCAAACCGTGCTTTGCCTCCAGCGTTTATAATGGTGTTTAAATATATAAAAAAGTGTTTTTAATTTATAGGGGGGGTCGCTCTCAGAGGCTTGCTATGTGAAAGGGGTCACAGTACAAAGTTTGAGAACTACTGCCCTACTCTGTACCCTCCTTTTCCAGGTAGGAACCTGGCTCTCCCTGGCTCTGACACTGGCACCCCCAAATCTTCTGAGGCAGAGATCAGAGGACCTTGAGGAGAGGCTGCTAAGCTGAATGTCCGGGGAGGTGCGAGGGGCAGGCGTGAGGCAGATGAGTCACACTCCAGCATTCCAGTACCTTTTAGAAGTGATTTATTGCGCTTGACAATTTGCTAGTCTCGTTATCAGCCCCATGATTTGCTCTAGCCGTAAAGCCAATTGCAATCAGAGGTTCCTTTCATTGCGTTGGCCCGAAGTAGTTTGCTCACGTGTTCTGGCTCTAGCTGCAAATATCTAACCTCATTAAAAAAATGAAAGCAAGAAACCACGCTAGTATAAAGGCAAATGCACTGAGCTGGAGCGTCCATTGCTGAAATGAAACTTTATAGCTTGAACCAATGTACACATTTTCCATCGCTCTCTCTGTGGTGCTATTTGGATCCTAATGACTTTGGAAAATCTGATCGCTCTTTATCCAGGGGCCGAGGGAGGTTCTTTCTATAGGGACTAGAAGGGGCAGGTTCACAGATCAAAATCTTTCCTCTTCCTAGCAAAGCCAGGCACTTCTGGATGGACGCGGCAATAAGTGAGCATAGGGTGACCAGCTGTCCCGATTTTATAGGGACAGTCCCGATATTTGGGGCTTTGTCTTATAGAGGCTCCTATTACCCCCCACTCCCTGCCCGATTTTCACATTTGCTGTCTGGTCCCCCTAAGTGAGCGGCAGCTGATTAGCTCAAGCACGGTACAGGGCATTAGGAAGAGCTGGTTAGCTGGTAGAATTGGCTAGAATACGAACAGCTGAAAGAATAGATCGAAGTGTGTATTTAAAATGATGCGGGCCAGTGAAATTTGACTCAGGCCAGGCTGAGAATGGGAAGAGTTGAGGCCAGATCCCCAGCTGGTATCAATGGGCCTCGCCCCATCGGCCGCAGTGAGCGATGCTGATTTATACTAGCTGAGAATCTTTCGGTCAAAATCTGGCCCCACCATTCACGTCCCTTCTCTGTGTGCCTCAGCCCACCCGTCTGACATGGCCCCTCCTGCTAACCCTGGAACAGCTGCTGTTACAGCTCTCCCCTCAAGGTGAGTCAGGCAGCAGCAACCCCCGAGTCATTGTGCAGTGGGGGCTGCATGGCTGTGGCGGTTACCGGTGGGGACCAGAAGCTAAAAGGACCCGTGGCTGTTTGGTGGCCAATCAGAGGTGACTCTGGGGTCTCGGCCTAGGGCCCAGTGGGCAGAAGTCCAGATCCCCCATCCCGCACCAGGAACGGGTGCTAATGGGCATCCTTCTAGGCCGGCTCTGCAGAGAGTCAAGGACTGAGTGGGCCATAGACATTTAACCTTTGCACTGCAGGAGGGGATCCCTCAGGGTCAGGGCTGAAGCTCCCTGGCAAGACACCAAGGGAGTAGATTGCTCAGCACCTGCGTGTGTGGTCCCAGTTCTGGGGGGAGGGGCCCTCAGAGCGGCCAGCCTCCTCCCCCTTTACTAACTCATTGCACTGTGGATGCAGACAGACCACGCAAAGGGGAAGGGACTAGCTGGGTTACCTTCCGCCCCTGCACCACGCACAGCCTTTGAGCCCAGCCTCTCGCCATGCTGGGCAGGGGCACTAGCCAGACGGTGCTGGGCACCCAGGAGTTTACACAGAAAAGTTGGACCGAGACCCCCGCCGCTCAGCTTGTGCAGCCAGCCCCTGATGCAGGGGGCTTACATTGGCTTTCAGCCACCTTGGCAGTCCCCACACTCCAGCACCTGGCAGGGCCCCTGTTGGCAGACAGCTCTAACCTCCGCTGTGATACCCTGGCTCCCTATAGCCCGGGGGAAACAGAGAATAGCCGCGCCTGCTTCCCCCCACCACTCCCTTCACTGACCCACCCGCTCCACTGGGGACTGCAGCAGTTGGATGTTCACAGAGGAAGGGTCAGTTTCTGCCCAAGGGTGGTGAATAGGGGCCTGCGCACCAGGGAGAATTGGCCCTCGAGTGTTTTCCTGCTGCGTCTGTAGAGCCCTGTCTGAGCGCACACTGATGCCCCAGCGGGTCCCTTCCCCCCAGCTGGCAGGCTTCTGTATCGGTCCTCACACCCAGGGTGGGAGTGACACTGGAATGGCATTGTAATGCTCCGCGCTTGCAGGCCGGCACATTGGTGCCAGCCCAGAGAACAAAGGGGGCCATTGTTTCCATTCTTTCCAGGCTCATCAGGCTCCCAAGAGCCACCAGTCACTTTGGTGTGCGCGATTTAACCTGAGCGTCTGCGCGAGGTGACAGCCGGCTCCCCTGGGGCTGCCTGGAGTGGGTAGGACTGGGCTCCAGGCTGATCTGAATGGCGGGCTATCCCACCGCTGGGCGCCACGGCGGGAAGAAGAAGCCCGTCACCAGGGCATGTCTCTGCTTAGATAGACCCACACCACTCAAAGTGAATTATACATCTGACATCCCCATGTCTAGCTGCGTGAGCTTAGATGAAGCTCTCTCCTTTCATCTCCACAGCAGCTCGCCATGTGAGCTCCAGTTAGAGGAGGAACTAGAATAGGATGCCATATCCCAACAGGCCGCTGTGCCCCTGGGAGTGGCATTGGTGAGTCAATAGGAGGCGCTGTCCCTGCTGAAGCAGTGCCCCAGGATGGCATTAGGTGGCACTTTTTTTCAGACAGTCCCTTGACATTTATTGTTGACATCTGGACATTTGTCCCAGGGTCCTGGCCCTCTTCCAGTTTGTGTAATTGCATTCTCCTGCCCTAAATTGTCCCTGCAATTTTTTCCCTTTGTGTCCTAAACTTCTGTGGACTGTCGTAGTGTGCTGTTGAATTGCTGCCGCACTCCGCCCCAGAAGTGGCTGCATTCCAATGCTGGGAGAAGCAATTCCTGTATATAATTTGTAGGGAGCCTTCAGGCTGACAGACAGCCTATAAACGTAAGATATTATTTTGCTGTGTATACATACCAATCGCCAGACACGTTCGGAAAACCGCAGGGAGCCAAGGTCACTATTTTTGTACGTTGTCTTTAATGCCAAATAAAAGTACGAGCTGACTTGAGCCCTGCGGTGGCATGAGTTGGACAGGCAGTTAATTGAGGACTAGAAACAGGACCGGCTACTCACCTGACATAAATCCAGTGTAGCTCCTTTTACCTCAATGGAGCTTTGCCGATTTCCACCATGCAAGGACCTAGCCCACTTTAATTAACTAGGTGTGACCCTATGGAGAGGACAGCACTGGCAGCTCAGCAAGCAGGGGGCAGGAGCAGGCCTGGCTAGTACTTGGATGGGAGCTCTCCAAGGAGAACCCAGATGCTGCAGTATATAGTGTTGATGGCTCACTGGCTGCCTGCCTTCCTCTGAGTCAGGGTTGAATTCATGCCCCAGCATGAGCTGTCGCCTTTCAGTCCAATGTCCCCAGCATTCCTGGTCTTTAAAGACCCCTTGGCTCTTGTCATCAGTCAGGTGACTAGCTGGTGCCATGGTCCTGGCTATCTGAGTAACTGCCTTGTGCCGAATTAAACACCCCTGCAGTGTAATGGGGAAGGCAGGCTTCACGTCAGAGAAACAGTGTCGTGTAGTGTGACGAGAGCAGAGGAGCTGCTGCATTTCCTCTCCAAGTGGTGGGATTCCGGCATATAGCGCCCCAAAGAGTTTTGGCATCCTTCAGCTAGAGCAGGGGTAGGCAACCTCTGGCATGCATGCCGAAGGCGGCACGCAAGCTGATTTTCAGTGGCACTCACACTGCCCGGGTCCTGGCCACCGGTCCGGGGGGCTCTGCATTTTAATTTAATTTTAAATGAAGCTTCTTAAACATTTTAAAAACCTTATTTACTTTACATACAACAATAGTTTAGTTGTATATTATAGACTTATAGAAAGAGACCTTCTAAAAACGTTAAAATGTATGACTGGCACGCGAAACCTTAAATCAGAGTGAATAACTGAAGACTCGGCACACCACTTCTGGAAGGTTGCCGACCCCTGAGCTAGAGAGTGCTTATAGGAACGACTGTCAATACACAGGGCCCTACCAAATTCACGGCCATAAAATATGCATCACAGACCATGAAATCTGGTCTCCCACCGTGAAATCTGGTCTTTGGTGTGCTTTTACCCTATAACATAGAGTTTTCACAGCGGAGACCAGCATTCCTCAAATTGGGGGTCCTGACCCAAAAGGGAGTTGCAGGGGGATCACAAGGTTATTTTAGGGGGGTTGCAGTATTGCCACCCTTACTTCTGTGCTACTGTCTTCAGAGCTGGGTGGCCAGAGAACGGCAGCTGGTGACTGGGCACCCAGCTCTGAAGGCAGCGCCCCACCAGCAGCAGCGCAGAAGTAAGGGTGGCAATACCATACCATGTCAGCCTTACTTCCGCGCTGCTGCTGGCGGGGCGCAGCCTTCAGAGCTTGTCTCCCGGCCAGCAGCCGCCGTTCTGCCAGCTGCCCAGCCCTGAAGGCAGCACCGCCGCCAGCAGCAGCACAGAAGCAAGGGTAGCAGTACCGCAACCCCCCTACAATAACCTTGCAACCCCCCCCCAACGCCTTTTTGGGTCAGGACCCCTGCGAACACACCACTGTGAAATTTCAGATTTAAATAACTGAAATCATGCAATTTATTATTTTAAAATCCAGTGACCGTGAAATTGACCAGAATGGACCATGAATTTGGTAGGGCCCCACCACTACTACTAATAAAAATGAATGCAAAGAACTTTGCAGTGTACGGTCTCAATCCTGCCATCGGACTTCTCGTGTACCCAAGATTATACACGTGTATGTGTCTGCAGGATTGGGCCTGATGGATATGGGAGTTGCTTCATGCAGCACTGGAATGCATCTGCCTCTGGGGTGGAGCAGCTTTTAACGGCATGCAGTTCCACTACATTAAAAAGAGTCATTTTCTAGCTTGCTAGGCCTTCCTGAATGGGTTTGTAATTTCAGTGTAAGAGAGTTAACAGCCTGAGTTAAAACCCGATAGTAGCTGGGACATGAATAAAACAGGATTATCAATGTTCTCAAAGACTAACCCTCCAGGTCTCATTTGTTCCATATTCAGAGATGACCTACAATCCAGTTTGGATGTAATTAAAAATGGAGTCACTCTGGATTTACCCCAGAGTAACTCAGAGCAGAATGTGGCCCTAATTCCTGAAACGCTAGTGGAGTTACTCTGGATCTACACCAGTTTTAGTGAGATCAGAATCTGGCCCTTGCAGCAGGGCTTTAAAATAAAACACAATTCTGTAAGATCTAATAATTTTCCAATCTGCTTTTTCCTGCTTCCCTAAGCAGGGCTCCTGGGAGCAGACGGGTTGAAACCTTTGCAGGCTGGGGTGGTGCAGGGCCGAATGGGCAGTCTTGCTGGGGGAGTGAGTGATGGAAGGAAATGATCCCCCTCCTTGAACTTGGCCAGATCTAGGCAGGTGGGTCTCAGGGCTGGCTCTGATCCTGCATGGATGAGTGCTGGGAATGAAGTGGCCATACTGATAAACCCAGGGCCAGTCCTAGCACATACCTGCTCAGCGGCCTCCAGCACCTGCTGGCTTGCATAGACTCTGCCCTGGCCACCTTAAACAATCACCTTAGGTACCAAACCCCATTGATTTATCTGGGTGATAAACACCCCCAAATTTCCCCAGCTCCCCTGTAGTGATAAGCTTCCCCGCCCCAAACTGCGCGACAGACTGATGGGCTCCTTGTCAGACGTGCTGAGCACCGTCAGCTTCCATTGGCTTCCGTGGGAGTTATAGGCACCTGCAGTCCTGGGTTATCTCTAGTACAGCTCTGTACCATGCTGATGGATCGAAAGCACACAGGAATCAATGGAAAGACTGACACTGACTTCACTGGGTATTGGATAAGGCCCACGATTTCTAACCTGGGACTCAGCCCTTCAGCCTTTATCCAAACATCCCTGCCCATGTCGGCCAGGGAAACCAGCTAGCAGCAACCACGTTTGGCCAGGATTCCCCCCAGCAGGGTTCAGCTGCCACCCCCAGGGGCAGGGCCTTACAAATCCCAGATGGTCGGAGCGAGAGCAGCTGTTTTGGACCGTCCCCGTTCACCAGGCTCTGGGATAACGATTATTCCTGCCCGTGTGAATCAATCATGGCGTGAGACTGACTCATTCCTATCGTGTTACCCGAACAAGTAACAGAGTGTCAGACAACCTGGATGCAAAACTCTCCCACTCTGCAGTTTGATACCAAGCTCGTCCTTTCATAGCATTGCAATGGCGTGCTTAGGGTGTGGTCACATGTGCCCCACTAGGCCCAGAAGTTAAAACTGGCTGCTTGATGCCACATATCTCCACGCTGGCCCTAATTTGCTGGGGCCCTCCTATCTTTCCATTTCACTGGGGAATTTGCATCCAAATTTCTTTCCACCCTGCACAGCTTGTAACTGTTGTTACTTTCCTGAGATTCCCCAGAGGGGAGAT
This sequence comes from Chrysemys picta bellii, assembly GCF_011386835.1. NCBI lineage: Eukaryota > Metazoa > Chordata > Testudines > Emydidae > Chrysemys > Chrysemys picta. The sequence continues at coordinate 7,224,358 of NC_088811.1, read as the reverse complement.
ACAAAATCAGTTTGGGAGAAACTTTGCTCACAACTTTCAGAAATCCTCCCCCTCCCCCCCACAGCTTCAAAAGTTTCCTCTTCTGCTATTTTTTGTCCTCTCTCATTCCAGTTACTCTCCTTATAAAATGGAAGGACAATCGACTGCTCTTTAGCAATCAAGTGTGATGTTCTGCTTTTTCTCCATTAGTAACTTTTTTTGGCTCAGGTCTGCAGTAGCAGATGCCATGCGCTTTTCACCCTCTGAGCCGGAGGAATTTTATTTTAATGAGCACTCCCATCTCTTTGCATCCCGGGCTTTACATTTTGATTGCATTGAAAAATGTGTCATCCCGTTGCAAAAGGACAAACCACAGGAAAGGCATGGAGTGGTTCTCACTATTATTGTGTTCCAATGGCACCGAGGGGCTGCAGATGAGATCAGGGCCCCATTATGCCCAGTTCTGCACCTAGACGTAATAAGAGAAAGTCCCTCCCCCAAAGAGATTATAGTCTAACTAGATAAGATGGATACAAAGGCATATAGATGATGTGACTTGCCCAAGGTCACAAAGGAAATCTGTGGAAGAGCCAGAAATTCAACCCAGATCTCCTGAGTCCTACCCCAGTGTTGTGGACCAAAATCCTCCTTCCTTCCAGTAGGACAAAATGAGGCTGCATATATTAGGCTCTGCAGTCACTGTTGTGGATCAAACCTGAGATCTTTGGTACATGTCCCTTGCCACATGAGTTAAAGGAGAAACTCTTTTATGCCCCCTCCAGCAAAGTATTTAAACTCCTGCTTAACTTCAAACAGGTACCCACGTGCATTGCTGGGGGGCGGCTCAGAGGTGGCTATGTAGCAGCTGTCACCTGGACCAGCCACAATGTGCAGCGCCCACCTGGCTGCCACCCTCCACCCCAGAGGTGGCGGCTTTTCTACTGCACTTTGGGATGCCAGGTCCAGTGGTGGTTCCTGGGGTACAACCGGGAAGTTTGTCTGAGAGTGCTGGGTCTTGGGATCCTGGTCAGTTTAGGGGCCAGGCGGTCAGACCAGAGTAGCACTAAGACCTGGTGGAATCCTTGTCCTGCTAGCCAGTATCACCGGTGCGATTATGCCCTGGGGGGGACCCATTTCCCCTTCTCCCTCCGGTCCAGCTCAGGGGAGAGAGGCGCCCAGTCTTGGCTTTTCTTTACTGCAGCTGGGCGGGAGCCCCCGTTTGTGAAATCAGCCCAACCACAGGCAAACTCCGCCCGCGAGCAGCTCCGCGCTCCGGAGGCAAGTTGAACGCCGCAGCTGGGGTGTTGCATGGGCTGCTCCTCCAGCCACTCCCGTCGGGGGGGAGGATTCATGACTTGGGAAGGGAGGGGACGCGTCTTCCCGAGCCGGATCCGCAAGAGCGCAGCAAAAACTCTCGGGAGCGGGGGCTCTGATCTCCCGGCGCTAGCGGCCAGGCTGCGGGACCCTGCCCCGGAATATGCCTGATCTCCAGCCGCTCATCCGCCTTCAGCGCGCCAGGCTTTGGGATCGCAGGTAGTTTTGCCATGTTTGCCAGGACGGCGCTTCAGCTCGCTCTGTGGCTGCAAGTTGCGCTGGGGCAGAGTCTACCTAAGAGAGGTGAGTGCTTGGAAAACCCGGGGTTAGCCTGGCTCTGACCCTGGCAATGTCACCGGGATGCAGGCAGTCGCGGGGGAAAGAGGGAGTGAACTCCCTGAAACTGCCCCAGCAGGGAGCAAACTTGTCTGTGTTGTTATTTATTGCAACAAATAACATGCAATTGCCTCGGGACCTTGCAGCTCTCAGGCCGGTCCGAGGGAAAGGGCTGCCTGCTCCTTTAGTGCAGAAATCTTAATTTAAAAAATAACTTCAGGTACTCCTGCTAATTATTGAGCTTTAACAATTAGATACCCTCCTCTCTCCCCTTTAAAATATTTCCCCTCTGCCCATGTGTTGTGTGAAAGACCCATTGCAAACAACAGGGGAACTGGCAGTGAAACCGACACCAGGTAAACAAAGTGGAAAATCAGGGGGTGGGTGGGATCTCTAGAGTAACTTGTCACTTGAGACAGTAATGAATAAAAAAAAGTTTTCAGACAACAGAGTGAGGGTTAAATCAGTAGCGTCTGGTTAATTCTTCATTTGTTTATAGGTAGAAAAAAAGTCTAGGCTCTGAATGTTCTAATAACAGTAGCTGCAGGTGGATTTCACGGGCTAATAGGATAGCATCCACACCTGTGGCATAGAAGGCTGGGTGAGAGGAGATGTGAACTTTCAGTCAGGTCTGGAGACCAGATTCTCAGCCTTTCCTGCTGGGGGAGCAGTTGAGGGCTTGAAGGAGGGCTGGGTGGGCAACAGTTTTCCCATCCTGGGGAAAAGTTTGATGATTCCAAAAACGTTCCTGTCCCAGATCAGAACAAAAAATCAAACTCGTGAACATCTTCGCAAACCGACAGTCTGGAAAATAAACAGTTTGGCTCCATCCACACATTTCAGGTTGATGGTTGTGAAATGTTTTCTTGTGATGACTTATGTATGTATGTATGTATGTGTTTGTTTAATAGATAGATATTACTGGAATTAGCTTATTTCATGAAACAAAAAGGCATTTTGAACCCACACGAGGGAGATTTTTTTAAAATGAAAAATGTTAGTGTTGAAACGTCTTTCGAAATGTTTTTGAAAACGAGAGATTTGTCGGGCCCGACCCTTGCCCACCAACGTGTTCCAATTTTGAGGAATTGGCAGCTTGTGACCAAAAAGAAAAAAAAAAGCGATGTCTAAAAATTCCTGACCGGCTCTAGTCAGAAGCCTTCAGGGGCAGATTCTGCCACCTTTACTCAAGATGAGCAGGTTCTTGCTTTGACTTCAGCGGGACTCGTTGCAGAGTAAAGCACTGCTCAGTGTAAGAGTGCGGGAATCTGGCCCCAGGGACATAATTTACCAAGCTAGATTCCTGTGCCCAGGCTGGCATTACTGCTCCTGGTGCTGAGCCAGGATTTTCTGATGCCTACACAAGCAGAAATGATTATTCTTATTCATGTAACCAGCCCTGGTAATGTACATGGCACTTCTCGAGCCTGGCCTAAGAGAGAGACCTGCTTTGAAGAGGACGTTAAAAAGGAGCAAGCCTCTAGCTTTATCAAACGGATGTGGCTGACACGAGACGCCAAGTTGCAATCTCGGTGTCTTTGCTTTAGTTTTACAACTCTGCAATGAAATGCAACGGCTGCTCAGCTGGTCTGAGATTATTTTCCAAAATCCGACTGCTTCGCTCTTCGGTGTTTTATGGCTCCCAGCAGAGGTGCCTCTAAAGTTTTGCATAAAGTGCTCTGGAGAAAACCATCTGGTTGTGTGTGGGATGGGCTGTCGTGCGCGGCTTAGTTTGATTTACCAGCATGGTGTGTGGTGGGGTGGATTGGCAGGCATGAGGGACTAAGTGGAAGACAGAAAGTCAGTCCACACGCAGGGCCAGCTCCAGGCACCAGCTTCTCAAGCAGGTGCTTGGGGCAGCCACTCTGGAGAGGGGCGGCAGGTCCAGGTATTCGGCGGCAATTCGGCAGACGGTCCCTCACTCCGGCTCGGAGTGAAGGACCTCCCGCCGAATTGCGGGCGCGGCTTTTTTTTTTTTTTTTTTTGGTTTTGGCTGCTTGGGGCGGCCAAAACCCTGGAGCCGGCCCTGTCCACACGTCTGGTTCTTCCTGGTGCTCACACTTAACACTCTTGTGGCTTCACTGTTAATTGCAGCAAACAATGCAGGGACATTATTGGGTGGCCAGTGGCATTTCTGAGCTCTCAGGAATGACCGGTCAGTGCATTAATTCAATAGCCATCATTATCAGAGAGCTGCCGCTAAGAGAGTGGGGTGCATGACCTGCAGCATGCTTAGGGCCAGATTCTTATCTCAGCCCCCCGGCGCCAATCTAGAGTTCCACTCCTCATTACTCTGGGTTTACATGGGTGTAATTGAGATCAGCATTAGCTGGTCATTCTAGATTTACACCAGTGGAAATCAAAATCCAGCCTATAGAAAGGAGAACATTTAGAGCCCAATTCATCACTGCCCTATACCCTGTGCCATCATTTACTCCCATGCAAAACCCTTGTGCAGCAGCAGGGGTTGCATTTTGCAGCTGCATTGTGTGATTCGCACCAGCACGGTGTATGGCAGAGCAGCACTGAGCCGGGCCTTTGGGATGGACGGATTGCTGTCTTTCTCCAGGCAGTTATGCTGCCCTGAAAATACAGATCCGTTGGTGAGTGTGAAGGCAGGAAACAGCAGCTGAAGGCAGGCTGAACCTGGGGTTTAGCGGCAATTTTGGCACAAACTCCTGGAGGAGAGTAGCTGATTGAAAGCCGTGAGGTTGAGAGCTGCTGCTGCCGCTAGCCCTGCTCGCTTCGCCCTCTGTGTTATGGTGGGAGTGTGTAAGATTATTGCCTAGACACAGTGAAGTGGAAAGAGACCTGGCCATCTTACGCAGCTAGCTCTGGGGGCATGCGAGGGCGGTATTGGTGTATACTGGATGACGTTTAACCCCCAAAGTCTGAGTGCTGGGCACTACGCAGGGGATGAGAAGGGGAATGGAGGTCACCAACCCAACCTATGTAGCAGCCGCTGTCCTTCCATGCACCCTTTGGACAGGGTCCCACCTGCTCGTTCAGCCCCAGCAAGGAGCTGCGCAGTGCAGAGAAATCCCAGTCAGGCAGGGGGCACGTGGGTCATATTTTCCAGCTCTTCTCCACTTCCACGAGGGCTAGAAACGTCTTATTATTTATTTATTATTGGAAGCTGTGAGTCTCTTCTAATCACAGGACTCCAGGAGCCGGGGCTTTATGCAAAGCACCAAGTATCACAAGACAACCATGAGATGTGGCAACACTGCTGTAGCCTTAAAAGTAGCTTGGCTGAAGAGCTATTTCTCAATCTGTGGCTTATATTTGGTGCACGCTGACTGCCCCTGGCTTACCCTGCAGAACAGCTTTGGTCTTTTGGGTGTGTGAGCATCCCTCATTTGGAGAGATCTGTGTTTTATCCCCTACACCCTCCATCTCCCAAACAGTGTGGTCTCTTTCGCTTGCAGTACAGCCTCTCCTCTCTCTAATCTGCCTGGCACTCCAGAGCAACACCCCCAGGGTTGGGTCGATGGTAAAGATCCCCTCTTGGGAGATTTGATGCCTTTGTCCTAGGGCAAGTCCTTCTCCTCCCATCTGTTCGGACTGGGGCAGCACTGAGAACAGAGCCTGCTTTCTTCAGCAACCAAACTCCAGCTCTGTTTCTGAGGGTGCTGGGTTTTTTCCCCTTAGGGCAAAACAGTGGGGGTGGAGAGAGTGGCAGGGCTGGAGGTTTTAAGGCACAATTAAGAGACTGGTGACTGATGTCTCTTGGCTCTTGAGTTCGCTCCATTCTTCCTACCAGTTCTGAGTCCCATATAAATCAAGCAGCACACCGTGCATGGGGTGACACCGCTGAAAGGGAGGGGAGTTTTGGCCAGCATCATCTTTTGATATCTCAATTCAGGCAGGAGGAAAGCTTTGGCCAGCTACTTTCTCCCAGCTAAAGCCAAGCAACTCGATGGTCCCGTGACAGCGTTGTGATCTCCACACTGATCGCTTCCAGTCGCGGAGCCCATACCTCGCTTGGCTGGCATGCACGCTGCAGTACAAAAAGGTCAGCGAGTGGGAGAGCGGGGCTGTGCGGCTCTGCCATTTGTTCCCAAAGACCTGGGTTCCAGGACAGCCTGGGGTCACCAGTGACATGAGTTTCCCACAGTTAGTCCCCAGGTGAGGCGATTTTGTGCCTTAGAATAAGGGGCACGAGGTGCATCGGCAGAGCTGCTGCAGGAGCTCCGCAGGGGTAGAGCAGACAGTGCTGCAGAGCTCTGAGCCCAGCAGTGGAACAGGGTCTCCTGTCCCAAGGGTGGAGCTAGTTCCATGAAGCACGTTTTAAGGAAGTCTCTTTACCAGTTGCCAAGAGAACAGAGATGGGTTTAATAAAGCAACCCAAACCCAACCGCCCTAGCGAGGTCTGTGTATGGTTGTCACTGGGCTGGGTTGATGATGCTGAGGTGGGTTCCTTGTCTTAAAGATCCCGCTGGAGGTGAGAAATCTCAGCTTCGAGGATTAATTACATTTCCGTGTTGCTTGGAGCAGGGGCTGATTGCAAAGCACCACAGGATTAACCAGCAGTTTGAACCCCAGGGGGTCCCCTTCCATCTCTGATGAAATGTGGAGGATGAAGGGGAGGAAAGAACTGATACAATTACAAGGACATTAAAAAAAGAAAATGCAAAGGGAAGAGCCTAGCGCCTTATAGCGTGTTGTGCTCCTGTCCCATGCTTTGCGATACAGCTCTAGTCTAGTGACAACTGTGAACAGAGAGAGGCCGGGGGGTGGGAGGGAGCAATTTATTGATATTTTATTGGGGTTAAGTGTCAGGGGAAGCTGAGCCTGATATAGCATTTGTTGTTGTTGTTGTTTTATAAAGGAGCAAACCTGGATATCTCAGCCCTAGAGGGGAGGGAATCAGCCATTCTGTGATACCCATAAATAGCTGCAAAATATACACCTGCCTCCTTGCACAGGTTCTCCAAACAATAAAATCTAGCCACCTTCCAGGAAGTTCTGTTTCGAAGATGTGGTACTTCCTGGAGTGCCAGCCAATCAACATGTCCATTTCCAGCACGGCATGATGGCTCTATCTAGCCTTTCAGTGGGTGGTGGTATCATCTGAGGTTTGGCAGGATGCTGGTTCACATCCCTCCTTTGATAGTTTCCTCTTGGGAGTGGCTGCGCTGTGGGTTTTATTGGTCAGTGCCTTTCTTGACTGCTGAGTGACTCAGGAATGCTGGCAGGGCTGGGTTTTTACTGGAGCCTTCTCCCTCGTGGGGCACGCCTTGCTTTGCCCAGGGAGTTCAAGTGCACATGATCTTCTTTACCACTGACGAGCAGACTCCTTGGGCCACCTCCAGTCCCAGGTCATCCAGACCCTGCCAGGGCCAGGAGCCATTGCAGCTTCTTGTTGCAACATTCGGAAAATTAGGTGATCCCCCTCTGGCGGATGGGGGTAGGAGAAGAGACAAGGAAACAGATGACATCACGCCAGGAGATGGCAACTGTGCTGCCAAGCGCTCTCGCCCTGGCCTGCCAGCCAAGCAGCTGGCCCTGCCATCTGACCTGGGTGTACAGCAGGGTGTGTGACCCAGCAGGGGGAAGCACAGAGCAGTGGCAGCATGAGCGGAGTGACTTGCTGCAGGAATCCAAACACGTCAACCAGCCAATGTGGAACCCTCTGACCGAATGGACTGAAGCTAGCGGCCAGGGTGTATGTATCGCCCTGTACATCACTGGTTTGAATCTGGCTCGGGCTAGTATTGTCTGAAAGTCTCCTCTCAGGTGGGTTGAGGTGTCTCTTTCTCCAGAACCCCCATTGAGAGGCCAAGGACTCAATGGGCCATGGAGAGTAGATTTCCCCCCCCGAGCTGAGGTCAGGGTTGACGCTCGTGCTGCCGCTGCCCAGGCTGTGCCAGTTTTGTGAATAAATAGCAGATCCCTCTGTGCGGTTTGTTGGTCCCGTACCTACTATAGCACTCATGTGGCTGTCCGGCGGTGTGGCCCAGTGAGCTGAAGGCTCGACCCTTGGCCTTGAGAGACCTGGGTTCTATCCCTTGACTTGATGAGTGACCTCAGGAAAGTCCCTGCCTCAGTTTGCCCATCGGTAAAATGGAGACGATAATGCTGTGGAGCGTTTGAGCTCTCTGGATGGGAAGTGCTGTATCAGAGCTAAGTTTTACAATGAATTATTGCCCTGCTGCAGGGCTGCCCCCAACTCTTGACATTAAAGATGGGTTCAAATGTCACTGAAACGGACTCTGTGTTGTGGTTTGTTCTGCGAACGGGTCTGTAATGCTGCGGTGCTGGTGGGTGTGTTTCTGCACCAGGCTGGGTCAGGCCGAGGCGGCTGTGATGCACGTAAGCTCCGTGAGTGCCTCTTCTGGGCATCTCCCACGTAGTCGCCACCCTCTGACTTCAATGCTGTCCCTTGTCGGGTGGGAGTGTAATGAGGGGGATTCATGTGACTTCTGCTGCCAGGTCATGGTGTGCTGGAACGGCTATGTCATCCCGTGAGCCGGCACATCAGACCCGAGACAGGTTCATGGGCTAGTCAGCCGCTGGCCTCAGGAACCGGGTGCTGCTTCCAGGGAAGACCTGCAAACAGCGGACGGGGAGGGTCATTATGGGGCTCTGGTGACTCCAGGGCGTGTTGCCTTTGGGATTTTCAGCTGCAGGTGTCTAGATTGAAGAGCTAACAAACACAATCACACACACACTTCCCGCCATCCTGCACACGCACCCAGAGCAATGCAGTGCTCTGGTCCCCGTGCTCATGTGTTCTGATGTTCCCGAAACGCTCGCCCCAACACGCACGGGCCCCCTGCCAAATACCGGCCCCAATGCACAAACCCTACACGCATGGGCCCCCTGCCAAATATTGGCCCCAATGTACATGCCCGACATGCATGGGCCCCCTGCCAAATACCGGCTCCAACGCACACACCCGACATGCGCGGTTGCCCCCAACGCCCTTGACACACTCTGCACCCCTCCTACACACACCCTGAAACACACACGCACTCTGAGACACCCCCTGCCACCACAGGATGGGCCCAGATCTAACCTACACCGAGGATCAACAGTAAAGTGAAGGCACCTCGCAGGAGAACCCTATATCCAGACGGGTCCTGGACCTGAGCCAGCTGGCCTCGGAGCAAAGGGGTGCACAGGGATGAGTTTGTATCCCCGAGATGCTAAACCAGCATCCATGGGCTAGAGACTGAACTCTCCAAAGAGCTTTAAAAACATCCTAGATGTTCAAGATAGGAAAGGTCAATAAGGGCATGTGGCCTGCACCCCACAGGTTTTCTCCCGGTGGTGCACTTACATTTGTGACAATATACTAGCATTTCCACCTCGCGGGCAGCGTGGCCACTTGGAACTTGATGGGGTAGAATATAGACCCTCCTGTTTCCAAAGCACCCCCTGCCACTGGGCGAAAGGAGAATCCCCATTAGCTGTCAGCAGCGTAGGGGTCTATGACACACAGTTGAGTAGTTCTGGTTCCATGCAGGGAGGATAGAGACATGGATACACCCCCCCCCAACACACACACCCACACACACCAACTCATCACAACATTGTCTAGTCCAACTTTAAATTTCTCAAGCCATGTGGCTTCCAGCCCTGCCCTAGAGAGACCGAGAGGTTTCACGCACAGGAAGTTTTAAATTGTCCCTCCTCCCATCCTGTTCCTCCGATCTGCATCCCCTGGGCTCCCCTGAGCCATTCCCCAGCCAGCTGGGTGACTGCACCTCTCAGAGACCTGCGTGCGTCCCCCTGGCAGCCCTCTGCCATTGCTCATCCTGTCTTCCCTTTCACCTAGTCCCTTCGCTGCTTGGTTTCCCCTGATGCCTGCCCCTGATGCGTGCGCTCTCTCTCTCTCTCTCTCCAGCAGGCTCAGGGTGGGAGGTGTATGTGCCTCCTTTGAGCGGTTCTTTCTTGGGAAAGTTCCCATTCGACTGTCTCCTGCCTTGTGGTTTTGGCTCCCCTGTGCAGACCGTTTGAGGGCAGAGCGCTCACTACTCCGGGCTGCACCAGGAGCTTCCACGCTCCTTGGCTCAGGCGGCATTTGAGCTGCATGTTTGGAGCAAAGCGCTGCTAGCCCCCTCGCCCACCTAGTGGGAATGGATTCCCCTCTGTGCCGCTTTCCCTTCCCGTTCTCCTCTGGCGTGGCCTCTTTTCCGGGCTGTCAAAGGAGGGGGAAAGGCCCTAGGGGGGCTGGCCTGAGCCCATTCCCTTCCCCCACTCCCACCTCAAAGTTCTGGGCCTTCCTGCTTTTCTATTCCTGGCCCCATGCCCCTCACTCCTGTCCCCCAGCACCTGCTCCCACTCCAGTCCCGGACCCACACACGCTGCTCTGCCAATGCCTCTCAACCCTGCCCTGCAGCATGCCCTGGGTTCCCCACGCAGATCTGGCAATGCCCCCTGCCTTGCTCTGCCCTGCTCTTCCAGGCTGTTCTTCCAATGCCCCTCATCCTTGCTGTGCAGCACCCCCGCGATCCCAGTCATTGGTCTCTGTAACAGGCAGGCTGCCAGTCTTGTCGAACAATACCCTATTCAGCGTTGCCAGCTGTTGTGATTTCTTCACAAACCTTGTGATATTTGGGGGGGGGGGTGTTAAAGCTCCAGCTCCTGGAGTCCTGTGATTACCTGAGAATCTCAGCTTTCATTTGTGGAAAAGGGGGGAGGAAGAGCTGGACAATCTCACACACACACACACACACACACACACACCAAGGCTCAAAACCCAGAAAGACAATAAAAAGAACTGAAACCTTCTTACTTTAAAAACATTTCCAGCTCACTAAGCCAATCTTATGGCTGTTTGAACTCTTGGGGCTGACAATACTGCTAGGGAATGGACTCTGGTTACTAGCCTCATTTCTCTTCTGACCTGCACTCAGCTGAGGGCCCAGGTGTTCAGAGAAGCAAGACTAGCACACGGTAGTTCCACACTGCCCCGCTGAAGCATTTTCAGTTCATCTTCCACTGCTTGGCATTTCAACCCCCTAAGGATTCATGCAGCACAGACAGCATTTTTTGTAATAAGGGTCTGAAGAATGTATTGAGTTCTGAGCCCAGCCCCGCAGCCGTGAACAAATAAGCCAGACAGAAATGCCGCTATCACAGCAGACTCTCCATCATAAGTCTCTGTCTTCCTCCGCTTCCCCCGCTCCTTGGCTCAGGCAGCAGTTTCTCCCCACATGTCTGCACAGTGCCTAGTTCAATGGGGCTCCCAGGTGCCGGTGTAATAATCATTTCTCTGCCCTCCCTCCCTCCTTGTGTGTGTTTCTTTGCAAAATGTGACTTTAAAAGGAACTTGGCGAGGTGCCTCTGAGAGCAGAGACGCAGCACGAGCCGCTGCCTGGCTCGTCAGCCACCAGAGCTGTGCTCTGCATCCTGACTCTTGCCGCCGCTGGCTGATGACTGCCCTGGAGGCGTGCAGAACATGCCCGTAGAAGGACGGTGCTCGCAGAGCCCAGGCCTGACTCAGTGCCACACGGGCCTTTGCCAAGAGCGGGAGGGTGTGAGGCGCTCGGCAACGCTGGGATTCGCTGGCTGTTTGGGTGACCCAGGACCCTGTTTACAGCAGCTGCCTGCTTGATTTTAACCCTTCTGCGGAAGGCACGGGTCCCAGGAGCAGTGCTGTAGCACGGCTCTTCGCATGTTATGGAGCCGCACCTCCGCTTGCAGTGATGGGCCAAACGTCACCTCTTGTGCTGCAGCCCGGGGGCTGTGCGTGTAGCACCGGGGCCCTCAGACGTGTCTCTGGTGTGAGCCAGGTTGTACGGGAGGGATTGTCTCATGAACACTTCCCCTCCCGTTTGTGATCCTGCAAACGCCTCTCGCCCCAGCCTTCATCACACACGGAGTCCAAACAGCCAAAGCTGTTGACTTCAACAGGCTTTGGATTAGACCCTTCCATGCACTCCCATTTCTGGGTTAAGTGCTTCCAAATGTCTCCATTAGAAAGGTGTTTAGAGAACCAAATTCTGTTCTTCCGTTGTCACTACATGGAGTCTGTGGCCATATTAAAAGGAACAAGCCTTTGTCTATGTCTGTGTCTCCCTGCTTCGCACTCCTCATCTCAGACTCTCAAATTGCTCTGCAGAAATTAAGCTCCACACCCAGCGGGTGAGGCAGATAAGTACAACGAATGCTGCTGTGCAGGCAGGGAAAGGGAGGTGCAGAGAGGTGACGTGACTTGCCCAGGCTGGCACTGAGAGTCAGTGGCAGGGCCTGGAGTAGAACCCAGGAGTCTTTATGCCATGTCAGAAAACATATAAACAAGGGGCCAGTCCTGAGGTCCTTACTCAGGCAAATTCCCATTGGAGTGCCTGCATATGGACCTCAGGATCTGGTCGAAGATAAGCAAATTCACTGCTACCAGACTCCTATGGCAAGGGTTGGATTGGGTCACACCATCTCAATAACCTCCTCTCTGTCTCTCTCTGCCAGGTCTCCAGCCCTTCATCCCAGACTCAGAAGGGGACCTTCTCTTCCTGCTGGACAGCTCTGGCAGTGTCTCCTACTACGAGTTCTCTAGGATCAAGGAGTTCATCAGGGGCCTCCTGCGACCCTTCACCTTTGGCCCCAGTGACGTCCAGACCAGCATCATCCACATCAGCACGGTGCCCACCATAGAGTTCCCCTTCGACCGGTACTTGTCCAGTGGGGCAGTGCAACAGGCCATCCGGGACACGCAGCAGCTGATGGGGGACACCAACACGGGCAAAGCCCTCTCCTTCGCCAAGGAGAAGTTCTTCACGGACGAAGCTGGCGCCCGGGCGGATGTGCCCAAGGTGCTGGTGTGGGTGACGGATGGCTTCTCTACTGATGACATCTCCCAGCCCATGCAGCTGCTGAAGGACATGGGGGTCACGGTCTTCATCATCAGCACTGGGCGCGGGAACTACCTGGAGCTTTCGGCAGCTGCCAGCCAGCCTCCTGAGAAGCACTTGCACTTTGTGGACGTGGATGACATGCCCATCATCACCAAGGAGCTGAGGGACGCCATCATAGGTATCATGCGCTGGCCGGCCTGGGGAGAGCTATTCCAGTTAGCGATGCCCCTTTGGGGTGTGTGTGTGGGGGTGAACGCCAGCCAGTTCCTCAGTTTGGGGAAGCGCCCTAGAGTTCAGGTACTTCTGTGAACCTTCTGTGGAGGTCTCTGGCCTGCAAAGCCAGGGCTGGGAATCTCCTGAGAGAACGACTCCTCCAGTCCCACAAAGAACACGGAGGGGCTAAACCAGTGGTCCCCAAACTTTTCACAATCACACTCCCCCTTGTTCCTGTCCACATCCCACCCCGGGAGCCGGGAGTGGGGCTGCGGCTCCCGGGAAGGGGAGGGGACATGGACAGGGGTAAGAGGGCCAAGGCTGGGGCTACACCGGGGGGCAGGTCTGGGGCCAAGAGCTGGGGCTGTGGCAAAGCTGGGGGCGCAGCTGGGTGCCGCTCCCTCCCCGCCAAATGTTCCTCTGCGCCCCCGCCATGGGCTAAGCCCATTTTACTGAATAGCAGCAGGTGGCCAGCCCTTGCGGCGCCTCTGGGAACGCTCAGTTCTGGGGAGGGGTGAAAGTCAGGGTCAGCTGGTATCTCACCCTCGCTCGCTGGCACTGCCGCAAAGGTACCCTACGCAGATGTTTGCTGAGGGGTGACGGCGCGCTGCCCCCCAGGTGGGCTCAGCAGCCGCAGAAGGGATTGAATCTGGGGGGCCGTGGCATAAAGCAGGAGCCTCTGCTGCCTGAGGTAAAAGAACCAGCTCTGCTTGTCGAGACTGTAACAGGCTCCTCAACCTCGACATGAGGTCCAGCCTCCACTAGCGTCACACCGAGTGGGTTGCCATGACAAAGGCCAGATTCTCAAAGGTATTTAGGTGCCTGACTGTTCAGCTAGGGGCTGAGGAGTTAGGAGCTTAACCTGCTTCTGTGCTCGTAGAAATCCTGCCAGGTGCAGCTCTGCATCGTTAGGTGCCTAAATACCTTTGAAAATCTGGCCCTAGTGCTCCGTGCTTTGAAGATAAGAAGGCCCCTGCTCTCAGGAGCTGGCGGGGTACGAATCCCCCTAGACACTCTGTGTGGGGTAGATTGGCTTCCCCATCCTTTGCTAGCAGAGGTCGGGTCCATAGTGTGTGTTGGTGGGGAGACCTCCTATTGACCCAGGACAGCTGCGGCATTGATCTTGCTTGTCCAGGAGTGACCCCAGGCCTTGAGGAGGTTGGGGGTAGAGTGGGGACAAATTCTTGTCTTCCCTTTGGGGAAGATCCCACAAGGTCTTGCAGCTGTAACATCTCCCTGCACGCTACAACGGAAACAAGCCAGGGTCTGTTCCCTCCTGCAGGCTGTGTTCGCGTCGCAATGATTTGCTGGGTGGGGGAGAGGAGAGGAGAGCTCAGACATGAGTTGTTTGGATTCCTTTGAAACCCCCCAGATTTGGAAATAAATCATCACAGGTTCAGGTCATTGGCTTCCCTTGCAAGTCAAGCCAGGCAGGAAAACGCACCAAACCCAAGAACTGTCCTTCTGTCTCCACGGGTCAATGGTTACCCAGGGACCTCGGAGCAGAGCTGGAGGTTTAGCTGTAGAAAATAAAGGTTAGGATTTTCAAGAGTTAGGTGCCCAAATCCCTTCGAAACATAAGGGAATCTCTGAAGCACGCTAGTAAATTCCAGCCAAAAAGATTACCTGGCTGCCCAGTAAGCCTGGTGTAACAATTTGTTCTTTAGTATGTAAGCACACCAGTCCAGGCTACATCTAGGCAGTGGTGTGGGCTCTTGAGTGGCATGTGTTAGTGCGAACTAAGATTTTCCAAGTTGTATCCCAGCTCCGCCACTGACTCCCTCTGTGACACTGGGTAAGTCACTTAACTTCCCTGAGTTAGTTTCTCCCTCTGTAAGACAGGGATAACACCAGCTTGCCTTAGAAGATTACTTAGTTAATGTCCATAAAGCGGCCGGAAGCCATAAAGCATGAAGTGACTCTGTAGAACTCAACAATAGGGCTGTAAATTACCGTGGGTTCATTCTAAATGGACGGTGAAAATTTTCCAAAAATTTTAAACCAACATTTCAAAGACGTCAAGCGGCTCGAAGCTGTCCCATTAAAACAAAGGAGAATAATCACGACCACCCGCTGCACGCACAGAATAAACCCAGTGCTGATAGAACTGTTGCCAGGGTCGACTCACTTAGCGCTTACCCTGTGGAACAGAGCTAACCTAACGTGGCTGCATGTCTCCGTGGAGGCTGGCATTCACCGAAGGATCAAAGTCCTGCCCTGGGGCCACCTGGCATGGTGCTCTCTTAATAATCATTAAACGTGGTTCCTAGCGGGATTCCAGCAATGGAAATTGTGACCCAGAGTTTTGCATCCCACAGGCCGTGTTGTAACGTGCTATAGGAGATAGCCAAGGGGAAGGATCTATAGCACAATTTTGGCTAGCGCAGTCCTCGGAAGAAAATCCTGGCCAGACTAGTCAAGGTTAGCATGTTGGCAGCGAGCCGGTTTGCTGCGAGTGTGGCAGTGGAACTGGAGTGATTGGTAAGAGTGGAAGGCCAAAGGTGGGTTAGATTTTCATGGTCAGCCTTTGCAAAGTGGCCGGGAGAGAGACCCAGGCAGCCAAAAGTCACGTGCACTGTGCTGGAGCCAGCCTTGCCGAAGCAAAGCGGAACGCCGTGTGCTCGTTTGCACGTCCTTACCTACAACTCTCGTCCTCCACGCGGCTCTTCAGTGCCATTCCTCCGGGTGTTGCCTGGCCCAAGCCTCCTAGTATTCTAGGATTTCTTTGGGAAGCTGAGCCAGTTCCTCTGGCCCTACGAGGTGTTCCAGTCGCTTGCTGGAGACGGACTCTATTGGAAAGGAGGTTTTCCTTCCCTGCGCGGCCCCTGCTGAGGGGAGACTGGTTAGAGCTCGGTGTGGAGGAGCCAATTAACCCTTTCCATGGTCTCCTATTGACCCAGCAATTTTGTCACTAAAGAAAAGCCCACATTTAGAAAACCAAGGATGAAAAAATCATACATTATAACTATAAAAAAGAAAAGAAAACTAACCACATCCGCAGAGTAGCCGGGGCTTCCCCCTCCCCTCCAGTTGGGTGATCAGGGAGCACGTACTATGTATATCGGAGCCATGGCTGGAATGTGCAAGGTGCTGGACAAACTCCAGCTGGCAAATGGGCCGCAGCAGCCCAGAAGCCGGGGGGAGTTATCGCCAGCTCCTAGCACACACCAACCAGAAGTCAGGCCCCTCCAGGATCTGGCGTGAAGGTCACGAGATTGTCAGCAATGATACGTGCTGTGTTCCTTTGCCTTCTGGCTTGTAAGCGTCTGGCTTGCACTCATGCCAAGCTTTGCTCTGCATCAGTGAGGTCGAGAATTTTTTTTTTTAAATGAATCCAGGATTCTCCCCTATGCCCATGACTCCAGGAGCTGGGGCTTTAAGACAAATACCAACTACCTCGATAAAATTGAGAGTTGCCAAGAGCGGGCCCTGGTGCAGAGCCCTTCGCCTTCCCTTCCCCAGGGCTGCGGGTGCCGTGCTGTGTGTGCACAAAGCGCATATGCCATGGGAAGGAAGGGAGGGCAGCTGGCATGCAGTGCAGGGAGGCCGTTCCAAGCGAGCGGGCAGCATGGGAAAAGGCCTGGAGCTGGCATTATTATCATCATTATCCTGTCCTCATCGCTTGAAACAAGATAGAGCATTAAAAGGCCTTTTGTAGGTGCACAAATGAGCTTTGTAATGAAATTGGCCAGTTTCCTCCCTCCACCCCTGTCCAGGAAGGGGCTGGGTTTCATCCCTGCTCATTGCTATACGCCCACAGGATGGACCTGGCTCCCATGCAGCAGTTGCCTCAGGTGTGAACGTGAGCATGGGAACAACCCACAAAGGGAGTAAATCAGAGGGGCCATGCCTCTTCTCTGAGCTGCATTAGCCTTTATCTCCTCTTTGCTCCCTTCAGAAGCATCTCCTTTGCTTTTAAAGATTTGCTCAGAGATCTAAGCAGGCAATAAACCAAAGCTGTTTGGTCTGGGAGTCATGCTAGAGTTTTAGATCCAAGCCAACAAGAAAGGCAGTGCTGAGAGTGAGTGAGAGAAGGGGAATAGACTCATGTTTGGGACATATGGGGGCTCCCCCCTGCTGGTTTCTAATCCTGCCTCTGTGGAAAAGTGACATCAGCTCTCTGCCTCAGTTTCCCTCCGCATACAATGGATATGATAATATCAACTGACCTGCGGTGAGGGGTGCTGGGAAGGTCGGTGAATGTAAATGGCTCGACAGACTGTGGGCCTGGTTCTGATCTGGCTTGCTCTGGTGTCAATCGGGAGTAGCCCTGTTGAAATCAGTGGAGCTATGACAGTGTAAAACTCTTGTAAGCGAGAGAAGATTCAGGCTATGCTAAGAGATTGACCAGGGCAGCTGTCTCCCCCGTAGTTACTTCATTCCACCCCCACCTCCCTGGCCTTCTCCAGTCTAGGGGGGCTGTTGGGCACCCCTTCTGAACTGTCCGCCATTGCTTTACATCCGCAGACAATCGCTCGCATTTGCTTTCCTGCTTGAATTGATGGAACCTAAATCTGTCACCCCCTAGTCAATGCGCCACTCTCCTCTGGCTAGCAGACAGCAAGTGTGTAGGATGCTGTCCGTGCTGCCCCTGCGCAGCAAAGATATAAAGGGTTGATCCTGCTCCTTTCGCCAGGCCAAATCCTCACAGCCTGCAATGGGCACCAGGGAAATACCTGCGACAGACAGATGGACACAGGGAAAACAAATCGGATCTTGGGGAAATGGCTGAGCAACGTAGCGCAGGCGATGAGGCTGCTTCTTAGAGACAGTGGCATTGAAATACACTGGAGCAGATGGAGCAGAGTCCAATCTAATATGGCAGTGCCTGGTTCTACAATGGATCCTTCCTGACTTCCAGTGGGTTACTCTCTACGTACACCAGCGCAGGTGAGAAGAGCGGCCCATGATTAAGCTGCTAGTGTCCCCTTAAAATGGTGAGAAACACGCACCTATTCTCAAGGTACTGTAGTTGGGGGAGAGAGTCTGGCTTTATTCTCCAAGGGACGGACCTGAGATGCAATCAAAGAATTCCTGTGGGGTGACGTGTGGGTCTATCCCTGCTCACGTCTGATCGGTGGCTGTGTCTGTAGAAACGGACATCACCCTTTGGCACCTTCTCCACTGCAGGATCCTACGCGCAGAGGAGCAATAGAAACTGCAGCCGGTTCCAGCACAGGCACAGGGGGAGCAGCCCGTCTGTGGGCTCCAGCAGCCCACGGCGAAGGCTCCGTGTCAGGGACCTGGATAGATTGTGTAGTCAAGGAACATGATTTCCCAATCTGATAAAAAACAGCACCCGCCGTGCTCAGCAGATGTGAGGCCCTACCCTCGACGGGCGGAATTCAGTCTGTTCTAACCTGCGTTTGTTGGTTAAAATGGACGACGACTGGCCATTCCGTTTGAAATCAAACTTTGGGAGCCTGATCCTATTAGCACCGAGCGTTTTCCATCCCAGTGCCTCGGAGCACTTCACAACGGTTGGTAGGTATCAGCCCAGATAGGAATACTGAGGCACAGAGCTGAAGAGATTTGTCCAAGATCACAGCTGAGCCAGTGGTGGAGATGGTAATAGAAGAACAATAATGAATACCTAATTCTTATGCAGCACTTTGGATCTCAACGAGCTTTACAAAGGAGAGCGGTATGCTTAACCCCATTTTGCAGATGGTGAAACCAAGGCACAGAGTGGAGAAGTGGTTTGCCTGAGGTCACCCCACAAGCCAGCAGCAGAACTGGGAACTGGACCCAGGTCTCCTGGGTCCCAACCCAGCCGACTGCACTGAGAAGAACAATGTTTCCTTTGCAGATGATGAAAGAGCAGGTTTCCTGCCACCTTAGCCTTGGGCTCACTGAGAGTCAAGAAATTTCCAACAAGCCCGTGGCTGTGAAAAGTGCTTGTCTGTGTCCATCCTACATGAGCCACAAAGAGACACTGAGAGAGAGTCATTTTGTTAATGGGGGGGTGAGTGAGGGGGTGTCTGGGGTGCAGGAATCATTGGTGATTGGAAAGCTTCAGCCGGGATGGATGCCTAGGGAATAACATCTTGCTAGCCTAACATTCGTTTTAGATCAGAAATTCATAAGGTGCTGAATCAATCAAGCCACGTGCCCCTGCTCTCTGTGGCTATTGGCTTTGCTTTATGGCCAAGGCAGCTCCAGCTATGCAGCAGGGCACAGAGCTTGATGCTGTTCGCAAGCTACAGGCCAGACCCCCAGCTGATGTAAAACAGGGTAGTTCCATGGATGGAGCAATGTTAGTTTGCACCACCCGGCTCTGTCTTGGAGATGATTCATTTCCAGCCCAAGTGCATTTGGCTTTCGGCAGGATAAATGTTCTTTCCAGCACCTCAATCTCTGTCTCCGAGTTTTGAAATGAGCTGGTCCTTTGTGCCCTTAAGAATCGCACAGCATGGAGCAGCAGGGGGGGCAGGATCGGGAGCTTACAAAGGAGTTCTTACAAAGCACGGTGGGAACCAGGGAGGAGGGGGCGTTGAATGTTGCTGGCTGGCTGTTGGTGTGAAGGGAGAAAGCGAGGGCATGGCAGATGTGGAATGTTCCTTCCCAGCTGGGCGAGCCCATAAACAGCTCAAAGGAAAAACTGAGGCTGTTTTCCGGTGTACCACGGAGCTGGCCTGGAACTCCAGCAGTTTAAAGGAGGAAGGCTGGGCTTCTGGTTCTTGGGCATGCCTGAGATCTGAGTGGTGGTCCCAGCTCTGTTGTGGATTTGCTGTGTGCTCTTCAGGACGTCAGGGCTACGCCCTGCCTCAGTTTCCCCACCTGTCCGTGTTGGACAGTGATATGTGTAAAGTGTTTTGAGCTCAAGATGGAAGTGGGGGGATGCAGTAGGACGGCCCATTGGTCAAAGCCCCATGCAAAGGCTTCCCCTCTGTCAGTGGCTGGCATCCATGGGCGCATGGCTGAGCTGAGTTTTCCCAACTCCTCCCTTTCCCACTCGGGCAGGAAGCTGTGTGGTTTGGAGCCCGGAAAGCAAAGGGGAGGCTCTTATCAGACAGCGGCCTGCTGCTTCCAGTAATCTGCACTGTCAGCAGTCTGTCAGCGGGGCACTGGGCAGGCCCACAGGCCAATACGGTGAGAGGTGGGTTTGCTCCTTGAACAAGCCTCAAGGCCTTGGGAATGCAGGCGGGGAGCCCTGCCAGTCCCAGGGCCAGGCAATGTCCTGCTCCCCCCTTGCAGGAGCAACAGAAAAGCCACAGTCTGGTTCCAGCCTCTCCAGTTTCCGCACCCAGATGGCTCTGCAGGGATGGAAACATGGAGAGGCTCAGGCAAGGGAGAAAAGGCTTTTGGGGGGCATTTCGAAGGCAAGGGGGGGGGGCTGAGGCCCTGGGAATGGTGGGAGCTGCAGAGGAGAAGGCCCTTGCGCCAGAAGTGCTGAGTTGAGATGCAAAGGGCTGCAGAGAAGGGCTTTGCAATGGTACCACGGGAAGTGGCAAAGGATGTGGCCAGAGGTGATCAGTGACCGCACGGGTCAGGGCAGGGGGCAATGGGGGCTCTGCTGTTTTGCCAGCCCTGGAGAGAGCCGCCTCTGGGACAGAATGGGG
This sequence comes from Chrysemys picta bellii, assembly GCF_011386835.1. NCBI lineage: Eukaryota > Metazoa > Chordata > Testudines > Emydidae > Chrysemys > Chrysemys picta. Next base: position 7,204,149 of record NC_088811.1, on the reverse strand, counting down.
GAAAGCAGTGGGCAGTGCCAGGGGCGGGGAACACTGCGGCACTGAGCGCCACAACACAATGGGGCATCTGTGGAGCACTGGGATGGGTGACCTCAGCCGGGATGAATGCAGGGGGCTCAGCAAATACCAAACAACCCCCCTAACTCTCCCCTGCCCCCCTTCCACAGCAGCAGGGCTGGGGCACGGAGTCTCCTGGGGAGAACGGCCTCTTCTTCCATGCTGGGCTCTTCCCGTGCACCGGAGGAGCAGATGCTTTGACTCGGCTCCTTGGCAGGCAGGGGACTGACCTCTGGAGGGTGACCCACGTGGGACTAAGAGTCAGAGCTCGGGGGTTCTGTTCCCAGCTCTGTCGCTGACTCTGTGTGAGCTCGGGCGAGGCTTTCATGGCCAGAAGTCAGTGGGAGCAGAGGGCAGGGGGCGCCTGATAACCAGACCATTCCCCTCTCTAGGCCTCAGTTTACCACACTGGTGAATTGGGGACAGTGGCACTGCCTGCCTCTCAGGTGGAGTGTCCCTCCCGGCCCCGGCGTGAGCTAAGGAGAGTTTCCCCCAAGGGAAGCAGTTGCCCCTGCTTGCAGCAGGCTGTGCCCACGTGGGGCGTGAACATCCCAGCACAGCGTCTCAGGCAGGGCCGGGGTTGCCACAGCAGGCCGGGTAAGTGCCAGCCCGAGGCATTAGCAGTACAGCGATGACTGCTGCATGCCAGTGACTGCAGGGCTGGGCTGGGCTGGGCTGGATCTCACCCAACGGGCCAAGCACAGCAACGCCACCCTGGCCTTAGGATCGGAGGTTCCAGCCCAGCCCCGCCTGGCAGTGATACCAGCCCGGGACTGTCGGGCGCCAGTGTGAAAGGAGCGTGGGGTGGGAATGGGGGTGGGTATCAGCACAGCCCCAGTGAGGCAGGTATCTCCACCCCTCCGTGCAGTCCTTGCGGCGGGGTTGGGTGACACACACACACATGCACACACATGATGTGGAGGGGCCTTTTCAGAGCAGCCTGGGGCCCGGTGGCAGGGCGGGCGGTGGCAGAGTTGCCCTGTCCTGTCCCAGCTGTAGCTGTTCTGTTCAGCGTCAGTCCCTCCACTCGCTCTGAAGGGCCCAAGAGCAACGCATGCTGCTGAACGAGGGCTCTTTGGAGCTGAAGGCCAGGTACTATGTAGTGGGCATCTGGGGTAGAGCTGCCACCCGCCAGACAGACACAGCTGTGCAGTTCTGAGCCCTGTGCCAGCTTTTTGGGGTGTGGTTTCCACTGCCATCTGGTGGTCGTAGCAGAGAGATGCACTTGCTTTACAAGCGCCTATGGATGATAACGGATACAATGGGGTGTTATTTAGACTTGGAAGTAACTAAAATGAACCAGATTCCCCTGCTTCTGTTTACACTCACTTCATGGCTTTGAGGAAAAGGCTAGAGGCACATTTGTGCTCCAGAATCTTAAAAATAAAAAAAATAAAATAAAAAAAGGGACTGGTTCATAGCAGTCTAGCTCCAACCTGCTGTGCAGTGTAGCAATGAGCTGCTAAACAGCTGCCTTGTTCCACCCCAGAAGTGGCTGCATTGCAACTAAGTGTGATCTTGAGCGGTGTATAGAGTTATTTCTAATGTGTTTAGAGCTCCTAGTATGAGAGGCGAACCCCAGCTACCTGGGCAATGCAAAATGCTCACCTGCATTTTCTGTGCCTAACGAAGCTACTGCTGCAGATGCGATGGGACAGAGTTGTTTGCACAGGGAATCAGTGGGACTTCTCTGATCCTCCAGTGACTTCTTATTGCTGTTTCTCTCCCAGATGTTATCCGAGCCAAGCGGCTCCGCGCCGTGGAGATCACCTCCAGCAGCTTCCGTCTGACGTGGCCTAGGCTCCTCTCCAGCGACACCGGCTACTACGTGCTGCAGTACGCCCCTGCGGACGACCCGAGGAGGAAGCTGGTGAAGCAGGTGTCCGGGGATCACACCACAGATGTCCTGAGCGATCTCTCGCCAGAAACCACCTACGAGGTCGTGCTCGTTCCAGAGTCCAACGAGCACTATATCCCTCCGCAAACCACCAGGGTCACCACGCTGGAAGGTAAGACGATGACATATGTTACAGTAGCACCAATCAAGGGTCAGGGCCCCATGGTGCTTGGTGCCATAGAGACACATAGCGCAAATAGTCCCTGGCCCAGACCTTCTAGCTGAGGCATGAGGAGAGTGAGTCTGGGTTTCAGAGAGACCCTCTAGCTCGGCCACAAGGTGTGGGCATGATGCAGGAATCACTCGGTGGAATTCTCTGGCCTGGGTTACGCAGGAGGTCAGATTAGATTAGATGGCCACACAGTGAGAGTCCATCTGGCCTTAAAATCTCTGCAGATTCTAAGGGGAAGACAGGGGTGGGTCACCCCAAACGCCTGGTTCTGTTCACTCCTCGCTGTGGGAGACAGGAGGTTAGATGGACCATTGGTCTGACCCAGTATGGCCGTTCTTATGAATCAAGAGAAAAAAACAGCAGAATTTAGTTAGAAACTGGAAGTCTCGGCGCTCCCCTGGCTTACCCAGTGCCGATCGGTGGATCCCATCAGGGTAAAAGGAAGCAAAGCCCAAGCAGGTGGAAAGAGCTCCGTAAACCTGCACTCCCCGTCTCGCTATCACCGTGTGACAACCCAGGCATGTATAACACGCCCCGAATGGGACCTGGGACCGCTGGGTCTAGAACCATGAGCCGCTCCTGCCTGAGCGGAAAGATCCGGGTGTCTGAGCTGAGGCGCCGGTAGCAAGCTTCCCATCCTCTACTGGTGACCACCAGCGGGTGACGTGGAGTCGGTGGCCACTAGAGGGTGACATTGTGAGCAGAAGCTGGACCCGTTTGAGGGAGAAGTGTAGAAAACTAGTCCCCTGGGAGAGCCTTTTGATTTAGAGCAGGATTGGGCTGTGCTGACGTGTCTGACTGAGGTTGAGTTGCTTCCGCCTCCATGACGGCCAATAGGCTCCCACTGCTGTTTTTACACTGCTGTGGCTGGAGACTGCTGTGCTGCCGTGAATCACCCCAACACACGTCTTCCTTTCCCTCCTCCCCACAGAGGAAATCAGCCCAACTCGGGTTCTCATCTCGGAGTCCAAGCCGCACAGCTTCCGCGTCAGCTGGGCTCCCACGCCGGACAGTGTGAGGAGCTACCAGGTGCTGTATGGGCCGCTGCCTGGCAATTCAGCTAAGCTGCTGGAAGTGGATGGGGCGCACAACAGCACAGTAGTGGAGAACCTGGCCCCCAACACCACCTACTTGGTGACGGTGGCGGCCATCTATAAATCGGGGAAGGAGAAAGCCCTGTCGGCCAAAGCTTGCACGCAGGAAGGTGAGTGAGCGGGGCCCTCTGCTGACAGGACACCACCATCCCAGCTGTGAGAGAACACCGCATGGGCTTGAACTGAACAGGGACTGGTCTTGTTACCTGCGGTCAAACGGGTTCCTGCAGAATGTGGCCACCTCTTTGGCCAGACCAGGCACTGAGGTGAAAGCCCTTCTCCCTCTGTTTTGTGTCTCCCACCCCCCGCCTTTGCAAGCAAAGCCAAAGCCCACAGCAAGGGAGCGCTGCGCCTCAGGGAAAGGACTCCAGCAATTGAGTGGGTCAGCCAAGCCAGCTAGCAGGGGCCGGGGGTAGAATGCGGCCAGGGGGACGATACAGCTTTCAGGGAACAGAGCATGCATATCCTAGAAATGTGGCAGAGTGACAAGCATAGGACGGATGAAAATTCAGCAGTAGGTGTGCAACAAGTCTCCAATGGAGTCTGTCCTCCTAAGCCACCTGGAGCAGCACAAGCAGAGCTGGCTGGGAGGATGCTGGAGTCCCCAGGGACGGAAGGTCGTTTCTGTTGTCCTCTCCTTCCTCATGGCCTGTCTCTTGGAGCCTTGGAGGGATGGAGGTCATGAACTCCCCTCGGGCACATGCCAAAACTCCCACGCCAGTGTGAGTGGTGTAACTGGGGTGGAAGCTCAGTAACGGGGGTGTCATGGGTCGGCGGCTCCCAGGAAGTGAAGTCTCTGGAGCTTAGCTTGTCAGAGCAGGTGAAATCCGGCTTGATTTAATCAGAAGGATTCCGGAGTGAGCAATGGCGGAGATGGGAGATGAGTTGGGGCATGGGGGTATCACAGGCCAGTTCCCATGGGCTGGTGTCCGTGTCAGCAGAGAGGCTGAGGACTCCACGAGCCCTGGAGATGGAACTGTCCCCTCCTGCCTAGAGCAGGCCCCTCCAGGGCACGGGGAGCCATGCAGAGGGAGTCCGGTGACTGCCCAAGCTGTCCCTGTTCTGAGGATAAACAGGGGCCTGCGGCCTGCAGAGCTGTCCACCCCGCCCTCTTCTCAGCGCCAATCACTAATAGGGGGGAGATCAACCCCAGAAGGAGGGATGACGCCAAATGACTGGGCCCCCATAACCTCCTCTTCTCCCCGTCCCCCTACTAGAGAGCTCCAAGGTGAGGCACCTGCGCTTCGAGGACATGGGCCCCAACACCCTGAAGGCCTCCTGGGACTCGGCCGACGGGCCAGTCCTCGGTTACCGAGTGAGGTGCCGGCGGCAGACGGGCCCCTCGTCACTCCTCAGCGTCTCGCCGCAGATCCACAGCGTGCTCCTGACGGACCTGGCCTCGGGCACTGCCAACAAAGTGTGCGTGAAGCCCGTGTACAGGAACCAGCCAGGGAAGGGGCTGTGTCGCATGGTTCACATGCAGCATGGTGAGTCAGGGACAGGAGCCCTCCTGGAGAGGGCAATGCACTAGCGCCCTCGTGCCGGGGGGGAGTGTCTTTGTGAGGGGATGCGGTAGTGCCAGTTTCTTTGGCTCAGTAGCCATTGGTGACCACCCACGCCCAGTGGCACTGGTTGCTCTTACACGACAGTGTATACTGGGTACAGCCATGGGCTCGGGGCAGGACAGAAGTGACCTGATTTATAGAGGTGCTCAGCACCTGCAGCCCCCCTTGACGTCAGTGAGCACTGTAGATACTCCGCACCTGTGAAAATCAGACCCGGGGGGCTGGGTTGGCAGGATTCCGGTTTGTAACGTGCAGTAGAGGGACCTGGAGAGATTTCTTTTAAATCCTTTGTGTTTTAACCTGACCCTGTCCGAGACTCGCTGTTATCTGGGAGGTTGATTTGCTCTGGTTCCTTGGCTGAGGAGCCCTGTTTTAACGGCGCACTGGGGTTCTCGGAGTGCTGAGACGGCGGCAGAGAGTTTCACAAGTAACGAGGGACTGTAGCTTAGCCTGGTTTTCCCAAGGCGAGTGCTCAGCGCTGTGGAAATCGGGCTTCTTTGAGGGGTCTGGAGTTGGTCACATAAAAATGGAGGTACCCAAACCAAAGGCTGCTGACGCTTTGACACTGAAATCCTCTTTCAGTTCTTAGAGGGCCCGATCCAGAGCCCTTTGAAATCAAGGGGAGCTTTCCACCCACTTCAGTGAGCATTGGATCAGGCTCTAATTGCCATGACGCTGCTCTTGTGCTCGGGGGCTGGTATGCCGATACATCACCCCACAATCTTCGAGGCATCCCCCAGGGGGTGATGCAGCCAGCTGTTCACACATTTCTAATAAGAGTGCTCCCCCTAGTGGCTGTGGCTGGTCTACATGGCCCTGTTGTTCGGCCTAGGGGTGTGAATCGCAGCTTTGCAGGCAGGAGGAAATGTGCCAACCTGCAAAAGAGTACCTGGGGTTAGCAGGAGAGGAGCAGGGCACCTGGGTGTTGGAATTGCAGTGTGAAAATCTTACTGGTGGTGTCCAGTGCTGCTTTGACATCACCCATCTGCCTATCGTCCCCTGTCTTGAAGGAGGAGAAGTTCAGGGAGGGGCGTCCCAGGCATCGGGGACAGGGCAGGAAAAAGTGCAGGGACTTCTTTATGGGAGGAGCAGGTGGGTGTGCTGGCATGGCTGGTGCCAGGGGGGAGGTGAGCTAAGGCACCAGAGCAGAATTGCAAGGAGGGGCTGAGCTGAGAAGGGCTTGGAAGGTGAAAACTAGAAGATTGGAACTTGACGTGGTGAAATGGGGGAGGGAGGAGGCAGCAGAGGGATTCAAAGAGGGGGCGGTACCATCAGAGTGATGGTAAAGGAAGATGATCTGAGTATGAATGGACCCGGGGGGAAGCGGGGGGCATGTTGGGGAAGAGGTTGCGGTAGTCAAGAGAGGGGAGGGAGAGGAGTTTTCCTGTGTGGACAGAGGAAAGGTCAGAGCTTGGAGACTGCCTGGCTAGGCAAGGCCAGGGGGAGGGTGGAGTCGAGATATTCCCCTTCCACCCCTGAGCGATGGTGGAGCTATGTCTTGGAGGGTGAGCTCGCTGAGGTCTCCCCGGAGGGTCAGATGGGCAGAGCTGACGGTTTGTCCTTTGGCCCCTTTCCAGCCACAGCAGCACAAGGATACAAGCACAGACGGAGCGCGTGAGGGACACTGGACTGAGCTGTTCCCCTACAGCGTGAGGGGAAAGGATTGGACAAGGATGAATAGAGGGACCTCACCGATCATCTCCCATCCTGCGTTACCCCTTGAGGTGTGTGGTTCCCCCTAGCTGTTGTCAAGCCCATTAGACTCCTGAAACTGTAAAGTACGACCCCCAGCTTATCAAACAGCTTGGCTGGCTGGAGCAAGCGGACGGGCTGATGGATCCCAGCCATGCAATGGGTGCGGGTTAAAAATTGTGCTAGCCTTTCGTATGTTCCTACGCCTGAAAAATTAGCGACGGAAAGACAAAGTGGGAAATCGTAACCGTTGTTTGCTTCCTGTTTTTTATTCATTTTCTGTCTTGTTTTGGTTTTTGCAGAGTATAAGTGGCCTTGCACTGATCACAAGTGGCTGGGAGCCACATTGATCCCTGGTGTATAACTCCATAGAAGCTGTTGGAGTTAGACCAGGGGTGAATTGTGCCCAGTGAGATCAATGAGTTTGGGAGGCAGATCTAGGTATTGTGACAGGGAATACAGTAGGACTGCAAAGAACAGATTCACCTAATGAATAGCACCTTCCATCCAAACATCCCAGATGTTCAACGAGCATCGCAACGGGGCTCCCATCATCCATCCCTGAAGTGAAGCCACCTCTGATGTGGAAGGACAGAGCCTTTAAAGGTGCTTAGAATATGCAGGGATGATCCAGCTAGAAGGATCATTTGGGGACAGGAGAGAAGAGGAGATGCAAAAACCCAGCTGGAGTTTGGCCAGGACACAGTGGTTAACTCCCTGACTCTTATAAAGCGCCCCGGGGTATTTAATAACCACAACCAGTCCAGACCTTGATTTATGTCTCTCTCCGAAGACTGGCAGTCTTTGCGTGATTAACTCCCAGGAATGGAGCAGCAGGGTTGTTCCAGGTCAAGGTTGACATGCATTGGCAAAACTGTGTGAAGGAAGCTCATACAGGGCTTGCCTCGTCAACACAGCTTCAGTCTCTCACTTCCGTGGATACTAAACCACCACCCCCAAAATAATCTGCTCAGAAATGAAGGGATTTCAGGAAATCCTGCTTCCCCCCTGCATGCTGCTTCTGATCCCAGTGGAAGGCAGAACAGGTACCAGATTATACCCTTTTCTGCCTTCCACTGGGATCAGAAGCAGCATGTCATAGGCACAGAAAGGCCAGTTGAGATGGCCATTTTTCTTTCTCTCTCTCACACACACACACCACAAGCAGCCAGCAACATAGTTGGTGCTAGTTTGGCCCAGCAGGTGGAAGATCCAGGGCAACCTGGATCAGGGAGATTAATTTACTCTCATGCCCCTAGACATGTCCCGTTTGAATGAGTTTGAGTCCCCCATCGGCAGGGCCATAGAGGGGAAGCTCGCACTGCCGGCGCCGCTACCTGTTTGCAGTCTCCAGGAACCTTTCCCCACCACTATAGTCACATCAAAAACTTTTTCAAATAGCTGCTGCCCTGCCTGAAATCCGGCACTGCATGTAAAAGGAGATCGCTGTAGGAGGAACACCGCTTAGCTGTTTTCTCGCCCGCCAGGTTTGGTCCTGCTGCCTTTTCGGGATGGGAAGGTGTGTAGGGGGAAATGAGGCGCTGATCATTTTAGTACTTAGTGAAAATGCCATTTTGAATGTGCAGTTCCACCCGCCAGGGCGTAGGGTGTGAAGGAGATGTAAATACTTCTCTGTGCCCGAGGACGCAGCGCCAACGTGCATGTATTCTCCTAGAAACGCTTACTCTGTTTGGTGTTCATTGCTTATTTAACCTGCACGTGAAGCATTTTAATAGCTGTCCTGTATGTCTGGGAAGCCATGTGCTAGATCCTGCAAGCCCTTCAGGGGCCTGATTCTGGGAGTTTTGCCATTGACTTGATTGGACCCGATATGTTGAACTCCAACTGGGTGGCTTACATGGGGCAGAGACCTTGGGTGGGCCCTTTGCACAGAGATGACTGTCACCCATTGACTCCAGCAGGAGAGCTTACAGGGCCTGGGTTCTCCTTTGGGAGGTGCATGTGTAATTGACTAACATTAAGGTTACACTTGCATCAAGGGGAAGATACAGCTTCCTGAATCTTTCATGCAGTAAAATGTAAAAGCATCTTGTTTGTTCTTGCTGTAAGATGGAGATCGTTTAATTTTGCGCAACTCCCCGGTGTAACGTACTATGCATTAACATTGCCTTCCCTCGATTGTAATGCGTTCTTTTGAAGACAGTAAATTAAAAATACAAGATCTATTGAGTTGGACTGATTCTTTCCTGCTGGCTTACAAGGTGGCAAATAGAATAAAGGTAACTTTTGCTCCGAGGAGGGGTGTGTGCGGAAAACCTGGCATTCATTTTAATAATAAGTGCCTCGATATAATTGTTTGCATACACCTTCATGGTAGGTAGCTGTGGCAAGAACTTATGAAGGAAATACTCAAAATTCATGGTTCTAGGGAGACCCTCTTTCTATATATTGATTAAGGTATGTATTGAACTGAATAAAAAGTAATATTAAAATACGTCGGTCAGATATGCAATGTAACCAAGCTAATGTTGCTGTAGAATCCTCATTCTGAATCCTCAGCTGGAGTTACACTGATTTACGCCAACTGAGAATCTAGCTCCTTAATTTTGCGATTGTCTGATTTATGTGTGTTTTATATTCCCAAGCTGAACATTTCATTAACAGGATTTTTGGCATGGTACACACATACCATAAAGCTGAGCGTGTTAGAAATACCTAGATAAGATTTACAGTAATGTTGACTATTTCTGTCAATGTCACAAGGGTGGGAGATAAAGCAACGTACTCGTATTTTTTTTTCCCCATCGTCCTGTGTAATGTCTTTGGATGTATTTTAACTTCTGTGCTGCACCCTGTATACAGTTCACATGTAGATTTCAAAGAAAAGGGCAAAGGGGAATGAGTCAGTGTTTCATTGGTTGGAATGATGCCTCAGATCTAAACAGAAATGAAAAGGGTTTTAAAAGGAGCAGGAAAGTAAATGTCCTTTTGATCATAAAAAATGGGCTTGAGCATATAGGGTTGTGACTGCGGTGCCCATTAACCCCAAACATTCAGCCACGCTGGGTTGAAAGCAGTGGTTGAAACTCAAATGCTTGGGAACTGAATCCTTGTGGTTTAGAGAATGAGCCAAGCTTATGAGGAGGTTAGAGAAGAGCTTCTGCTACAAGCAGGTTAGTCCATTATTGCCCACTTTGGGGTTCTTCCATCTTTCTGTGAAGCACCTGGTACTGGCCAGTGTGGCAGACTGCACCAGCTGGGACAACTGGTAGGATCTGCTACAGGAACGCCTACATTCTTGTGCACAGCAGGCTTCCCCGGCCTCCTCTTGTTGAGGCCTCCTGGGTCTTTGGAACATTGCCGGTCAAGTGTTGCTCCACCTGGAAAGGGAGTGAAACCTTCCAGTTTAGTTCACTTGTTATCAGAACATAAGAATGGCCATACTGGGTCAGACCAAAGGTCCATCTAGCCCAGTATCCTGTCTTCCGACAGCGGCCAATTCAGGAGCCCCAGAGGGAATGAACAGAACAGCTAATCATCAAGTGATTCATTCCCTGTTGCTCATTCCCAGCTTCTGGCAAACAGAGGCTAGGGACACCATTCCGGCCCATCCTGGCTAATAACCATTGATTAGCCTATCCTCCATGAATGTATCTAGTTCTTTTTTGAACCCTGTATAGTCTTGGCCTTCACAACATCCTCTGGCAAGGAGTTCCACGGGTTGATTATGTGTTGTGTGAAGAAATACTTCATTTTGTTTGGTTTTTAAACCTGCTGCCTATTAATTTCATTGGGTGCCCCTTAGTTCTTGTGTTATGAGAAGGAGTAAATAACACTTCCTTATATACTTTCGCTACAACAGTCATGATTTTATAGATCTCTATCATATTCTCCCCCACCCCCACCTTAGTTGTCTCTTTTCAAAGCTAATGTCCCAGTCTACCCAGGGATATGCCCTTAGTAGTTCTCTGCAGGAAAAGTTAGCGTATTTGGCCCCAGCTCCAGAGTTTAACTCTGGTGTTTTTGTTTTCTTAACTCATAAGAAACCCTGCTGCTCTGGGATGAATTCTTCTTGCAGCTTTTCCTTGCAACATCCCAGGCTCAAGCATACTTCAAAGGGAAGCTGCGCTCTGGCTTACGTGCTTGAGTGATTGTCTCCAAGCTGCAGGGAGATCCTGTTTGCTCAGAGCTACCGACGCTCAGAGGGCTACTGAAGCAGGTACTCAGCTAGCATCAATCAGCCTTGCTCTATTGACTTCAGTGGAGCTACACTGCCTTCCCCATTCATTGCAAGAAGGGGTGGGGTAAGGGGCTGCGGGAGAGTGTGTTTGTTGGCATTGGTCAGGAGAAGAAAATAGTTCTGTGGGGTATAAAAGCTGGTCCAGTTCCCACCAGCCAGGGGGAAGCGTTCAGCCTGCCCGGAAAATGCTCTGACAACAATGTGTGGGATGAAAGGCTCCCAAGAGCAATGGTGTTTGTTCAGGGCTCCTCTTTTCCCCTTTGTCCTTTCTCCTGCAGCACTGTGAGTCCCTACCATAAGCAGCTGCTGAAGCCAATGCTTCTGCATGCTCTGATGGGGGAGTGGCTGGCTATGCTACAGCCAAAGGGGGATGGATGGCTTCCTTCCAGCACTCTGCCATGAAGGACGTTATTAAATCCCAGCCTTTAAAATCTTCAGAGGAACCGGACTGACAGCTAACAAACATTTGCAGATGCCCTTAAAATGAGAGCGCTGCCTAACGTACTGGCCTCTGCCTGTGGGGAGCTTTCTCTCCTTCATCACCCCCAAACTGCATGATTGGGGGGAGCATGCCTTCAAACGGACATTTCCTCTGAGGGCCAATCCAATGCAAATACAGCATCTGCTTAGGAAAACTAGAAGAGAAAATCTATAACAGGTCATCTCCTAAAGCCAGGGAGGAGAGCCTCAGGTTCAGCCGAAGATGTGAGAAGAGAATCTTCTTTATTTCAACGCACGTTGCAACAGCATTTTCTCTAGTAGTAAATATGGTACGCTGTTTGACTCTGCATGTAAATTTATAACCCACAACCACTTGCCTGAAAAAGGCCCACCCATTCCTTTTCTGATGTCACAGGTTTTGTGTACAAAGCAGACAGGACACCACTTGACTTTCATCTTTTTTTTCAGGTCATGCATTCAGTTTCCAGTGTTGGTAGGAAGAAAATTCTGGCTTTGAGTTCTGGCTTGGATTTGGAACAGACATTACAAAATTCTGTGTTGAGTGAATGCAGCTGCTGGAGATGCACAGGTGTAAAGCCAGTGCAGACAATGGGTCACTATTGCTGGTCATTTGTGGCCATAATTGCACGTTAGGTGGTTTAGTGCAATACATAAATGTTGCATATATTGTTCTCTTTTCCAAAGAATGGTATGTTGACTGGGATTGCAAGGTGTCAAAAGGACTTAAGCACCCATATTCCATGGAAATTCAACGGGAGTAGAATATTTTAGTCCCATACAATCTTTTAAAAATCCCAGTAGTTGTCACTTGGGCTGTTTGCTGCCTCATTTCATTCATCTTTCAAGAATCAGCAAAATCCAGACCCTTGGAATATTGGCTATTCATGAGGTAGAATCTGCAATATTTTATTAATCATCCACGTTTCTCATTTATACAGAATTTCTACAAAACAGTCATCCCAAGAGGAAACAATGATCACTTGAAAGGGAAGAACAGGCTTACGAGCTAGTGAGATGAGAGAGAACCACCCCCAAATAATGATGTAATGAGCCACATTTTCAAACACAGATGCTTAAAATTAAGCTCCGAAATCCCTATTTAGGCATCTAGATGGGTTAGAAAAAGTTGGCCCATGTGTACTATGGAGAATACGCTAACAATGATGATTTTCTCGTGCTACCAAAACACATAGGGTAAGATCCTGGCTTCACTGAAGTCATGGGAGTTTTGCCACTCACTTCATTAGGGCCAAGATTTCACCCATCTTTAAGTCAGAAAATCTTACATATGTACAGTATGAATCCCTACAGCTTAAATTCTAAGCGACAAATCCATCACCCAACCAAGTGGCAATAATACCTAGGCCCTATATAGTCCTCTTTATCCACAGATTTCAAAGCACTTTACAAAGGAGGGTAAGTATCATTACCAACATTTGACAAATAATGAAACTGAGGTTCAGACAGGCACAATGACACACCGCTGCTCATACAGCCAGTCGGTGGCAGACCTGGGAAAAGAAACAAACTCTCTTGATGCCTAGTCCTGCGTTCTAGCCACAGGACTATGCAGCCTACCAGGTAAAGATATTCACTTTCTAGTGTGGCTGTTACTGGCTCTGTGAGGCTATGGGGGTCAGGAAGTGTGGCCCAGGGTTTAGGTTTTGTGTTTTGAGGGGAGGGAGGATTTAGTGGAGGAGGGGGAGAGATTAATGAAACCTAATACAATTGTTTGGAGTTTTAGTTCAGTTAAAGTTTTATATTTAAACTCCAACCTCCCAGTGATATTTACCAAACAAGCACAGCACCATTGTGCTAATGCATGAGAAGCAGAAAGTGAAACTGACAGGGATAGCTTCATGCCCCCACAGAAATCCCAAACTAAACCAGGATAAACAGTGAAAAGTAAATTTAATTTGAAACATTTCAGTTTATCTAGGGCTACTATTGGGAAAAGGGATGTGATCAGTCCCCTAACAGGGTATCTTTCTGTACTGTCCAGGGCAGATCATGCAATTGTAAATGAACAGGAATGGATTTTAACAAAGTAACAATATTCTCAATAGTTCTGTCACTTTCCCAGTGTTCAACTGGCAGGTTAAAACAGTAGCTTCCCCAGGAGAGGTAAACAATAATAGCAATTATTGATATCTCCAGTAGAGGATTAGTCAATTTGTTTGTCAGACCAAAATGAGCTAGGAGAGAGAGAGTGATAACATTCTTTATTTTCTTTGTTCGGGTCCTTCTGTGCTTGTGAAATTAGTCCCTATTCCCAGCTCCCCTCTATAACAGTTCAAAATATTTTGCCTTCAGTGTAGCAAATAGATTATCTGTGCTGCATAGCTGAAGTGCTCCAAACCAAGGCCTACTAAAGCCCCCCTGTGATTGCTAGCAATGATCACTGGTAACATTGTTTTATTAAAACAATCAATATATTCTAAGGCCTCTGTTGGAAAATTAAAAAGGTTAATTAGCAATTTATTAAAGCAGAATTAATTATATTGTTTAGGGAACAGAGATGGATTGTCCCTGGGCTGTTTGCTTGTAAACTGTGGAAATAATGGACACTGCAGGCTAAAATCTTCAAAACAAACCAACCTGCCATTGTTTGGGCTTCCAGAACTGTCTGCATTGCACCTTGGGATCATGCAGGACAGAACATCTGTAAGTAGCTGTGGGAACCCGCGCGCCTTTTGTTTGCAGCTGAACCGGGGCAGCTTGCTGCTTGTAGAATGCTCTACTCGCCAGCAGCTAATTACAGAAGGGATTAAAGAAAAAATGAAGGAAACTGTAAAAAAGAGCAAGGCGTCACTCTAAAACTGCACGTTGATGGAAGCAGGTGTTGAAAAGAAAAGACACCGTAAGTGGAAAGGTTGAACAAATGCCATTATGCTATTTAGCAATGTGTCCGAGCCAATCAATGCCGTATTCTGAGTTTTTCATCATCTCCAGCTGCAGGATTTGACAAATAGGGCTTTAGGGCTGTTTCTGAGGTCCTCATTATAATCTTTCCATAGATTTGTTCCCTTAACTCTTCCCTTGCCTCAATCCTTTCCCCTCCACTTCAATAAAAGGCTCTTTTATACTGCAAGTAAGTTGATTAGGGATAGTTCCTCATAGGGTAAAATTCCCCCTGTGCGGAAGGCCAGCATGTAGATTTTCTGCTGGCTCTTAGCACAGAGGTCAATAATAGCATTAGTGATTTAGTCAGTTATTATTTACGATAATAAGCCAACTTCAGCACTGAAGATGCACTGGAGTGGAACTAGCCCATAGGCTATTGGGTCTAAAGAATTCCCCTCTCCACCATCTTGTTTCCTCTTCATTAAGCACAGCACAGGGGCCTCCCAGAATTCACAGGTTGGAGTCTCTGATCACATCTCCTACCAGCACAGGTTAGTTAGAGCTCTTCCCGTGCATTTTTGTTATTACTAGAGAGAGTGCAGGTGAGCAGGTTTCAAATGCTGTTGGAATTCCTTGGACATGGATGCCAGTTCCTGCCTATAGTTATACACAGACTGCAAGTCCTGGCTGTTCCTCAGCAACTCATTATTCTTGTGGGCTTCATAATGAAACTGGGAGTTTTTCATCTCATACCTAGAAAAGAGAAGGAGCAGTACTGGACAGGCTCTGAGAAGGGAATAATAATAAAAGCCACAGGAGGCAGGCACCACAAAAATGGTTCTTTCCCAAACATGCCTTGTCCTCTGGACTCTTCCTTCTATCCCCAAATCTTCCAAGCTCTGATCTCAGCTGAGCCAGTGTGGCAGTCATGAAAAAGTAGCATTACCTTTGTATTTGTGACTCTCCGCCCAACACACAAACCTATCTGATGCCTGGACCGAAAAAAGATCTAACCGCAACCCCAAATATCTGTGTGCAGAGAATCTTGCCTCTCCAGCCCCCTACCTTTCTCTCCTGGATGCCCTAAGACTTCCTGGTGTGATGCATAGGGTACTCTGTGGCATCATCCCAGCTGGTGATCAGACAGAGCCGTACATGACAGTGGGTTAAAGGAAGTTCATTAAGTCTACAGGTAGCCTCAATGTGCTACAACCCTGCCTGGGGTGGGGCCCAATTTAGAAGGATGTTCTAGAACCCTCATGGGAGACAGGACACAAGTCACTAACTGACATGCAGGACCAAGTGACCCTCACTCTGAGAAACTCTTTAAGAGGCTCAATAATAAAATACCTCCCACTATCTATCCAGGTACTGATAAGGCCCTCATAGCTGAGATCCTGGAGTATTTCCCCTTACATTAAAAACAACAATACCCTCTCTCTTGCTTTACAGACACCAAGCCTGGACTTTACTCTTTGGCACACTGATTTCCTCCTCCTATGAGCCCCTCCACCCCCCACTATTTCTCACAGAGCATAGAAGGAGATGGCTACTTCCATGACTGTTAGCATCATCAATGCTTCAGAATCACAGGTTTGTTAGCTTGTGGTCCCTCTGCTGGTTGAATAGCTGCTCCTATATTTTCAGAACCCAGCACCAATCTGCACCCACAAAATCTGTGTGCATGCACAGATCAATTTTGGCTCACAGTACTGGGCCCTGCAGAAGTCAAGGTTTAAAACTTTAGTCCTGAGGCAATTGGCTTGATTTTAGATGACAGAGTGAAGTATTTTGGAAGCACTATAGTGAATTGCGAAGTTATTTCTCCACCAGACTGTATATGTAGTAGCAGCCAAGGAGTTTTAAGCTGACCTGGGTCCAAGCACCCTTTCTCATTTGGAGAAACCCAGCATGCAGCCTGGCCACTCGGGCTACCCACAAGGTTGAGGATTTTCACTTACCACTTTGGCTTTGGACCCCGAGTTCGCTCCAATTCTTGCTGCCTCTTTAGTTCTAATAACCATTCCTCCTCCACACGCAGGCGCTCCAGCCTGAGACGAGCCAGCTCCTTCTGATACGGGGACATTTCTATCAGGGACCTCCCAACAGCACCTTCTGCAAGAGTCTGCAAAAACCTGATCGATCAACAAGAACAAGCTCTTGCATTTCTATAACATCTCTTAGCTGGGGAATTCAAAGCATTTTACAAACTGTGGCCCAAAGTGACTAGTGAGTTTAGTTGCTACAATTTTTGAATGCCCAAATGGATTTTCAAAGGGCAGGTGCTTGATATTTTCTGAAAATCTGGCCCCTTTAAGGTGGCTCAAGCTGGGCATCCAAAAATCACTGGACCATTCCAGCTCCCCCTACTCCCAAACACGTGTGATCTTCCAGATAAAGGGGTAGGGGACAGCCGGCTGTTTCTGGTGAAGGGGAGTTTGAGGAAGGGAGTGCTGGAAGACTGACATCCCTACTGGGACGGACTTAAAGGTGTGTTGTGTTCCATGCTGTTTGTTCTAGCAGGGAGGTGTGTGTCTGAGTGAAGAAGTAAAAAATGTTAGAAGCTTTAACTTTTCATTTTCAGGGTTTTGTGTAAGTCTGTTGTGTATAAAGCAAGCTTGACTCACACACACTGTAGGATTTTTACGTACTAATAAAGCTCTAAAGTACAAGACATCACGAGAGAATGACTGCCATATAACGTAGGTAATCATCCACTAACCACTTCTCTTAAAACAATAATTAGCACCTCCAATGACATTGGGGACAGTAGGGCTGACACGCAAGGCCCACAGGCTGATGTCTGGAAGATGTCAGCTTAGCCATACTAGGCCACAGGCTTAAAAAATGCTTGACATAGGTAAGTGACCAAAGAATGACCCTATGCCACAAGATTATGGGAAAAGATGTACCAATGGGTGGTATTGTGAAAAATTAACCTTAAGAGTAATTTTTGACTACAAGATACCCAGTAGTCACATTGTTTTAACACGGGCCCTAACTACAGGGTGCACTATGTGCATCACTGCTAATGGGAATAAAAGGAACTACAAACAACCTATGAAAAATGGGAGACCCCAATATTCTTGGGGGACACAATACAAATAAGGAAAAAGAGGGTGGACACCTTCATCCACATGCACAGAGCGTAGGTGTAGTCAGAATCAGAGGGCTCCCAGACTGGGTAAAATGAGTTCCCTACAGGAAAACTGCATCAGGAATCATCCCTCTACTGATGATCAATTGGCAAGACATCCATCAGACCCTAAGAATATCATTAAGGATGTGAGTATGACTATATTTCTAACTTGTGCGTAGGTCTTTCTAGAATGTTTATATTCATGGGTAATCATAACTGCCACTTTAATAAAACTTGTAAAACAGACTAGCCCTTGTACTTGTGAATGCCTGTGTGGTCCCTATCCTGGGTCTTTATGTGTACCTAGAGGCTCTAAATCTGAAGCAAGTAGCAGAGGTGACTTTTGCTCTTTTGAGCTTGAAATTGTAGCCACCAGAGCTGAACCCACAGTGGTGTAATACAACGTTACTAAATTCACTTTAAATCATAGAATATCAGGGTTGGAAGGGACCTCAGGAGGTCATCTAGTCCACCCCCCTGCTCAAAGCAGGACCAAGCCCCAGACAGCTTTTTGCCCCAGATCCCTAAATGGCTCCCTTGAGGAATGAACTCACACCCCTGGGTTTAGCAGGCCAATGCTCAAACCACTGAGCTATCCCTCCCCCCACATGATAAATTGACACCTGAAAGATCAATCATTATCCACCAGTCCTGTGGGTAGAATAGACCTGCCCTGATGTTTATAAGTATCACTGATTTCATCACTTCAGGAGTAACAAAACGCCTAATGGAGTCAAAACTAGCCCTAAACATAATTAAGGCACTCAGAACGCATGCATTCTATCAGACACAAATACTTTACCCCAACCTCTCTACAGGCTACAGAGGTGATGTTACATTAAAAGCTACTGTAAAATTCTGACTTCAGGTTGGTTGGTTTGTTTTAAACTACACACTCCTCGGACTGATCCAAAATCCATTTTAAATCAAATGGAAAGACTCACAGTGGTTTTGGATCAAGCCCTAAGGTAACGAATTAAAAACCAAATTACAATATAGCCTGGGAATATAATGTACTTTCTTGTGGGTGTTACACTGTTTGGACAAACCAGTGTGTAAGGTGGTCCAAAGTTACATCTGATAGTTATCTAGTAACATGTTCTGGACTCACACTGACAGAAGAACTCGTGGAAAGCATGAATCTCCGCACAAGCCTTTTCTTACCGTTCATTAATCTCCTGAGCGGTTGGGGAGGATACAGCAGTGGAGGGCAGACTGTAAGGGCTCCAAGAATAGCTCAGTGTTCCCCTTGTATTCATCCTGGTTGGAGTACAGGACCTGGCAGCCAGGGCTCCTGGTTTGTATATTCTGGATCGTGATTGTCTGGTTGAAGCGGTTTTCTTTCTGCTGTACCTAGACCTGCCAAAGTGCGGTGGAGGCTGGGCACAGGCATTTGCCTTAGCAGAA
Source organism: Chrysemys picta bellii (assembly GCF_011386835.1). Taxonomy (NCBI): domain Eukaryota; kingdom Metazoa; phylum Chordata; order Testudines; family Emydidae; genus Chrysemys; species Chrysemys picta. Next base: position 7,185,619 of record NC_088811.1, on the reverse strand, counting down.
TTTGGTCTCCAGATGGGTCTAGGTGACTGTGAGCGAGATCTTAGCCACCGGGTTCTTTTGGGAGCCGGAGAGAATGAACGGGATCGGTTGGTCCCAGAACGATCAAGGGAGAGGGACCTTTCAGGAGAGCGATCCTGCACTGGGATTTTAGGGGGCAACAATGACCTGACTCCAATCACATGAGGAGCACCAAGCTTCACTGGGAAACACTCTGTATGTGCAAGATCCAGTGACGGCACATAGTTCCGACTTGCAATCTCACTCCCCAGGAGCCCTGGCACACGGTTGATGGGTGATGTGGAGAATGTCGGAAGGCCTAAGCTTGTTAATGCTGGATATTCTCCCAGTGGTTTGACCAGATGTCTTGGGTTCAGAAACCACTCTGACTCTGCAGATTGCTTTGGTGAATCTCCAATGTCTGCCTCTGCATAGGTCCCATTATGAACTCTTGGCCACGTAGAATTAAAGGTGCTCGAGTTGACTGTAGTGCTAGAATCTATGGCATAATCTTGATGAGGGTCAAAACTCAGACTTGAGGCCAAGCTGTCCACCTGAACTTTAAGTTTCCGCAAACTTTCTTCTAAGTCATCAATGCTGGGACTCTCCTCTATATATGGAGACAAGATAGTTTCTAGGTGGGAAAAAATGCATTTATTTAGGAAATGTTATTAATTATTCTTGTAGACTGCTCTACATTATCAGTATCTATTGTTAGCACAGTGCAGAAATAACTGATCATATAGGTACTTCTGTCAAAGGATCTCACTGCACTTTACAAACTAAGCTTCACAGCCCCACAGGGGTAGAAGAATTATTCTGTGTAAGTATTGTGGCACACAGCTCTACCCTTAAGGGGTGGATGTTATACAATGTGTTATAAATAAGCCAGACAAGGATAAGTATTGGACATATGAGAACTGACCATAGAAAAATCTGGATGAGATGTAGTCATTTTGAGGATAACTATTGGTAGTTTGGGATTATTCTCATTTTAAAGCACAATCTCTATCATAATAATAGTAGCAGAGAATATGGCCCAATAATTTTACATCTCTTAGGGATCTGCATTCCAAAGGATCTCAAAGCACTTAATATGCTATGGGACAAATCTTGCAAACACTAACTACTGACTGTAGCGTTTACTACTGTGAGTGGGACCATGATCTCCATGGGAATACTTATAGTAGCAAGCACTAGGTCCAGTAGTAAGCATTTGCAGGATCAGGTCCTATACACATACAGCACCAATGAAATATGGCCAAGTTTGAGTCTCCCCTAGAGAATCTAGGTTTGTCAGTTCTGACATTTAGAGCACTATCCACACCCCTCCTTCCTATAAAAAAACCACCACCATTCTCCTAGATGCAAAATACAGATGACACTAAGTGACTTAACACTTAATGCAATTTTTAAATCCTTTGGTAAAATATATTTGTTCTCATTTTGGATTAAAAAGATCTATATTTTGTATGTTTATGATAAATATCCTTTGAACATGAGTCTTCTATAGCTTAAATAAAGTGATCCTTATCCTGCTCTCATTCACACTGGTTGGCTCCATTGGCTTCAAAGCACTTATTCCTGATTTACACTAACTTGAAACCTGACTAGGGCCCAGAGTCTTTTCCAAATGATATGCTCTACTACGTAAAAAGAGAGCATCCACTGTCAAAGCGGTGACTTTATCAAGATTATATTATATCCTACCAGTTTGTTTTTTAAATAATGAAGTTCCTTCCCAGTTGCTGTGCAGTGTCTGGCTCTTTTCCGGTCCTTTGAGGCTCAGATGGTGAGGAGTAGTAGTTTTCTGGGTGCTGCTAAGGAATTTGTTTGGCTTCTCTCTTTAAAGAAAAAACAAAACATTTTAGTGTTGAGTGTTTTTATTAAATTTAATAACAGGTTGTGTGTGTGTTTGTGTTACTCTTGAAACTGGTGGGAAGTGTCCACTGTAGTCTAAATATGCATTACATATGCAATACATCTGTTAGTCTTTAAGGTGCCACAGGACTCTTTGTTTCTTTTTACAGATCCAGACTAACACAGCTACCCATCTGATAAATATGCATAGTAGTCTATATTCAGATGTGAACTATTTTTAACACAGGCTCTGGCAATCAGGGCCGGCTCCAGGCACCAGCTTGTCAAGCAGGTGCTTGGGGCGGCCACTCCGGAGAGGGGCAGCAGGTCCAGCTGTTCGGCGGACGGTCCCTCACTCCAGCTCGGAGTGAAGGACCTCCCGCCGAATTGCCGCCGCAGATCACGATCGCGGCTTTTTTTTTTTTTGGCTGCTTGGGGCGGCCAAAACCCTGAAGCTGGCCCTGCTGGCAATGGCAGCATCCGGTGGTATCTTAGCTCTGAAGTAGGTGGTTATTGTGGAAATCAAAAGACAGAAACAGACTTGAATTGCTTCCTCTCACTTATAACAATGTAAATTACTTGGAACTTCATTTAAGTCAATGGAGTTGGAATTGTGAAAAGCTGGTTATCTGAGACTCCAGATCACTCTGAACATAGAATGTTTGTTTTCCTTCATTGTCTTAGTGTCTATACTCTATAGTATAATAAAGTAAATACTTTCACTCATTCCAAAGGCTGCTAGTGTTGATCTGTGCCATTCAATTACCATTTCTGTTGTTTTATCCAGGATACCTTTTAAAAAGTGTTGTTACAGTGCACATAAACAGGAATAGCACCTCTAGTGATACAAGCTAAAATAAATATTATAAAGACTTTCAAGCTTACAGGTATGAGCTGATCAGCAGGTGCTTTGTTAAGGATTTTTTCATTTCTCTGAAACGTTTCCTTTGGTCACTAGATATCAACTGTCTTTTCCAGTGCTGCAGGAACTGGGACTTGGGTGTTAACACATCATTGGTCTATCGGGCTGGATTGCAAACACTAGAAGGAACCCTGATCATTATTCAACTATCTTTCTCTTTACCTTATTTTTGTTGTCATAAATGAACAGAAATTCTGCAGAACTATTTATTTCTTTTTACAAGAGGTTGTCTCTATTTCACAGTGAATTAATTTTACGTTCTCCGCTGTCTCTTGCTGGGAAGCGATGCTGCTTACCTGTTGCTGGAAACGATCACTGCCAGTCCATTTTCATTAATTCCTCAAAAGTGTGAATATGGTAAAGTTAAGCCTCCCATTTCTACAGTATAATGTGTGTAAGCCTCAAAAGCGAGGGTGGGAAACCCAGACTCCTAGAGTCAATGCCTGCCATGCCACCGAGCTGCTGTGTGATCTTGGCCAAATCACCTTTCCTCTCTGCACTGGCTTCATCATCTGTACCTAGGACTTGAACTTTCCTACCTCATGGTGATGGGTGTGAACTCATGACTGTGGGCCGAGCACCTTGGTTGAAAGGAGCTAGAGAAGGGCAAAGTATTATAATAAAGTAGGTGTGCCATGGGCCTCCCACCATGCACATTTCAATTGGGGGTTCATATCCCCAACCCTCTGAGGGTCATTCCATTGGGGCCAATACCCCCTTGCCTCCTGGAAGTGCTCCCCTGGAGTTCATGCCCCCTTCCTTGGGGAGGTCCATATTACCCCCTCGGGGGTGGGTAACACTTAGGCAGGGGCACTCCCCTGGGGTTCCTCCCCCAACCCCCAGGGGATCACCCCTTGGGGGTTCCTACCTGCTCCTGCGGGGTGGGTTACACTTCCCCCCGGGTTCCTTCTGGCCCTGCCCCCGCAGGGTTCACATCCCTGGGGTTCCTCCCCCCTCCCCCAGGGGATCACTCCCTGGTGCTTCCTACCGCCCTTCCCCCATGGGGGAGTCACTCCGCCCTTCCTGCCCTCTCGCCCCCGGGCCCGTACCTGATCCGGGCTCCTTGGCCCCGCACCCCCAGCGCTTGCTCCGCCATGTCCGGAAACCGGCGGCTTCCCCTCCTTAGCGACGCCCGCAACACTCTCGTTGCTAGGCGGAAGCGACGCCCTGTTTCCTTTCCGTCTGTCCCTTCTCACCTCCCATCCTGACCTCGAAGTCCCGCCCCCTCAGCGGTCTCGATAACCAATCGAAGTACTCTTCAAAGCTGGCTCCGAGCGTCACACTCCAGAATCGAACCAATCGGAAGTAGGGAAAGAGATCACGTGACCGAGGGCATGACTCTTTGAGGGACGTGTTGACGTCATTCCCAGCGTCACCAATCAGAACTCCCGAGAAGTTTCACGTGCTGGTGATGCCCCGCTGGTCTGCTCCAATGGGTGCCAAGAGGGCGGTGCCGCGCCTGCGCGGTGGAAGCGGCGGCTAGTCCGCGTGTGGCTGGCTCCCGGCGGCGGTGCGGGTTCCATGTCGTGGTTGTTCGGCCTGAACTCGCGGTCTCCCCCCGTGGCGGGGGATGGAGGCACGGGCGGGGCGGGCATGGCTCTGCCGCCCTCCGCCGGCGGCCCCGCAGCGGGGGACGGAGCCGGGGACCGCCACACGCCCAAGGACAAATGGAGCAACTTTGACCCCACCGGGCTGGAGCGGGCGGCCAAGGCGGCCAGGGAGCTGGAGGCCTCCCGTGAGTGGGGGGGCCTGGGGGCTGGGGGCTGCTCGGGATTGAGGGAGGCCCGGAGCCGCGGGGGCTGAGCCGTTGCTTGGGCAAGTGCCCCAAAGCAAGGCCGGCGGCGCCATGGCTGGGGGCTGATGACTGGGCCCGTGGGGGCTGCACGGCAGATCCGTGGGGGAGGGGACGAGGCTGGGGGATCCCGGACAGCGGGGGGAGGGGGGTGCTGGTGACAGGTGCAGCGTGGAGCTGAATTTACTCTAAGTGCCTTTGCCCACACCCCAGTGCCCAGGTTAGTCCTACATTAAAACTGTCCCGATGGCACGACACCCATCACTCACTACCGGGTTGTGCTGGCGGACACAGCCTAAAATCGCAGCTCCGGGGACCCGGAGTCCGGCTCCAGAACAGGTACTGCACAGGCAGCTTTGTGAGGTTGCTCCATTAATGTGCCTCTTCCTTACTTTGGAGAGACTTCTTCTGTGAAGCGAAAGGAGTTTTGTCTCCGTGACTGTCAATGCTTCATGCTCCTGCAGAGACTGGTGGGGTTAATGATAGTTCTGTTGATGGAAGCTGATTTATTAAAAGCTGGGCTGAGCCCCCCACCAAATGAATTCACACAGGCTAACCAGCTGCCATTAGCTACTAATAACCTTGTGCGACCTCTGACCTGCATCAGGTTCAGATCTATGACCTAGAAGTGACACTCTATATCCTGTGAGCAGGCCCCCGTTTTCATTCATGTATTTGGTTCAGCACCTCATTATGATAATTTGTAAATTAAATTATAAGGCACACACTTTTGAGCCCTGAAATATTCCTTTTTGAGGAATAAAATAGCCCTGAAATGTTTTTGATCTTCCTTACTGTAAGAATTGGGAGCATTTGAGGGTGATGAAGGTTCCTGGCCAGAAGTGCGGGGGCTCAACAAATTTTTGGAACATAACGCACAAAACACCTTTCTCTAATACCTTCAACACTGGGTAGTTTCTTTAAACATAGGGGAAATAGTTGGAGTTGGCAGCTGCTTTCAGGCAGCTCTTGCACATGGTTACATCAAGCAATCAATTGCTCAATGCCCTTTTGACTTGTGGTCATAGTATGATTAATGTGTTTAAAATGCCTAGACACTGAACGTTTTATAGATAGAAGGCTTCAGTTTCTAGAGCTGTGAGTGTGACATCTTTCACCAGCACCAAGTTTGCTTAGAAAAATAGGATCTAATACTACAGAAACAAGTTCTTAAACAACCTTATTCATTTCAGGCCATGCAAAAGATGCTCTTAATCTTGCTCAGCTGCAGGAACAGACATTGCAGATGGAGCAGCAGTCCAAAATTAAGGTATGTTAAACCTCAGGATCAAATTCATGCCTACTGCATCTCTGCTGCCTTCATTGGATAGATTTTGGCCCTCATTGTCTAGCAATCTGCCTAGGATATTTTGATTTCTTCTTGCACAGAGGAGTTCACTTTTAGTTCACCTCCTTTCCCTGCATTTTCATTACTTCATATCATTTATAAAAAAGAGAGTCTGGAAAGCAGCACTGCAGCTGGACTAACTAACTTCTGCTCTTTTACAGGGTTTATGTCCGTGCTAAGAACTTACGGTATTTTGTGGTTAGTATTGGTATTGTAGCTCCCAGAATATCATTTTAGTCAGAATGGCAATACATTTGTTTATTTTCCCAGTACTCATTTGTGGTATCTGAGGCTCTAATATAGCATGGTATGTGTACGTGGCACTTTGCAAAACACAAAATCAGATATGATCCCTGGTCTTAAGAACTTCATTACCCCACTGAGGAACCGAAACCTATTAGAAAATTATTTTGAAGAATATGATTGTCATTTGTAGCCCTCTGGAGGCTTTTGTGTTAAGCTGATGGATGCTGACCCATTTCTCATAGGAATATGAGGCAGCCATTGAACAGCTGAAGAATGAACACATCCGGGTACAAGGAGATGAGAAAAGAAAGACACTAAGTGAAGAAACCAGACAGCATCAAGCGGTAAGACATGATCGCTGGCTGGAATGGGAAACACACCATGATAGGCTTATTCAGTTACACCAGCTATTCTCCACCTAGGGGTTGCTATCCCTAAGGAGAGGACATCCCCCAGTTGAATCCGCCTCATTCCCCAGCTCTGGTGTTCCGTTGACGCTGGTTTTCATAGCTGCTTGTAACAGACCCACAGACACCCTAAAGAATCCAGTAAATTGGACCAGTTCCTTGGCTCTGCCTTTGAATTATCTTTAAGTGCTGCAGGGAATTGGTGTAAAACATTCTGGGGTGCATCCTTGCTTGCAGGGATAAGTCATGGTTTGAAAAGAATTGAAAACTACTGGCGTACACAGCATGTCTGTTGGCTGGACAATGAAATGCACCCCAAATTACTTGGAGTGCAATCTCAGGTTGCCTCTAATTTTCCCTGTTTCTCTTAAGGCTTCTGGAATCTAACTCTTTGGAAAGAGATCTCAGGAAATTACTGTCTTAACCCAGAATTTGACAAACTGATTTTTCTTCTTATGGGCTGGCTTTTGAGCAGCTTTTTGATAGGGTGTACCAATGGATTCTAACAGCTCTTGGGACGGTGATGCTAAAATTGGGGAAATGCAGTTCAGTTTTCATTCTGATTGCTGACAAACTGATGTTTAAGGTTCAACATCCTTGCCATTTGTCATTAGCCCTAATTTTTCCATGTATCAGCCCCCTCTGCCCTACATCTTCAGCCAGCAGAGCTCTTCTAGGACTGATTGTCTAACACAGGGGTTCTCAAACTGGGGGTCAGGACCCCTCAGGGGGTTGTGAGGTTATTACATGGGTGGGGGGTCGTGAGCTGTCAGCCCCCACCCAAACTCCGCTTTTCCTCCAGCATTTATAATGGTGTTAAATCTATAAAAAAGTGTTTTAAATGTATAAGGGGGGGGCCACACTCAGGGGCTTGCTGGGTCACCAATACAAAAGTTTGAGAACCCCTGGTCTAACACGTTGACAGTGTTGTTTCAAAGCCTGATCTCTTTTGCTCCATATACTCCAGTCTTGTTGCTGATTAGAGCAGGGTTTTTCTTGTGTACTTAATGTTCATGCATTTCCTCTTTTCTTTTTGAAGAGGGCCCAGTATCAGGACAACCTGGCAAGGCAGCGCTATGAAGCGCAGCTGCGGCAGCAGGTAAGATGTTCCATCTTCTAAAACAGCTGAGAGCCTAGCCAATCTGTGTTAACTTCACTAGGAGCAATGATGCTAAATGATGCTCCACCCTCATGCCCCAGTGACTGATGCGATGCACCGCGGTGATGGGAGGGCTTAGATTTTTGCACAGCCTCAGGGTTTCTGCATTCCAAGCCTAGCAGGTCTGTGTGTGATGCAAAAGCAACTGACCGCAGATAGGACAAAGGAACAAGAAGTAGCTTGGGAGAACATGAGATCCTGAATTTGAGTCTCTGGGTTTTTGGAAGAAGAACCTACTTAATTCTTAAGTATTGTTTTTTTTCAGAGCATTTGCAATGTTTAGGTCTGCATGTGATTGCAGTTTTCACCCACACTAGCTGTTTTAAGATCACCAAACAGTTTTCTATCTTCCTGTTTTGCCTTTTCTCCCAAACGAATTCATCTTCTGATGCGATCTCTTCTTCTTAGCAACTCCTTAATGAAGAGAACTTGAGGAAGCAGGAGGAATCTGTGCAGAAGCAGGAAGCGATGAAGCGAGGTAAGGTAGTCGTTCCGTTTCCCCTTTTGGTTGGGGATTAAGTGGCTATTCAGAGCAACCTCTGAACTGTATTTGGAGTGCTAGTACATACCGGCTGGCTCATCATGCAGGATCTGCAAGCAGCAGCTAAATCACAGCTGGTTTTAGGGTTCGTCTACACCAAGGGTGGGCAAACTTTTTGGCCCGAGGGCCACATCTGGGTACGGAAATTGTATGGCAGGCTATGAATGCTCACAAAATTAGGGGTTAGGGTGTGGGGCCAGAAATGAGTTCAGCGTGCAGGAGCAGGCTGGGACTGACAGGTTCGAAGGGCAGAAGAGGGATCAGGGCTGGGGGAGGGGGTCAGGGGTGCAGGCTCTGGGCGGCACTTACCTAAAGCAGCTCCCAGAAGCAGCAGCATGTCCCTCCTCCGGCTCCTACTTAGAGACACAGCCAGGTGGCTCTGCACGCTGCCCTGTCCCAGGCACCGCCCCTGCAGCTCCCATTGGCTGCGGTTCCCGGCCAATGGGAGCTGCTGGGGCAGTGTGCGGAGCTGCCTTTATGCGTAGGAGCCGGAGAGAGGACATGCAGCTGCTTTCAGGAGCTGTGTGGAGTGGGGCAAGCCCTGGACCCGCTCCCTGGCAGGAGCTTGAGGGCCGGATTAAAACGTCTGTAGGGCCAGATGCGGCCCCCGGGCTGTAGTTTGTCCACCCCTGGTCTACATGAACGTTTAGTTCGCAGCAAGCCGGGATGTGAATCTACCCTCACTAGCCTGCTGCGAATGAACTGTCCTTGTGGACCCTGCTGACACACATTAACAGTTCCCTAGTACACTTTGATCTGCTCCTGTTTCAAAGCGGAGTAGATCAAAGTGCACTAGGGAACTGTTAAGGCATGTTGGCAGTGCAGGGTAGATTTAAACCCCAGCTTACTGAGAACTGTGTACTCTTGTAGACCTCTTGGAGTTGCTGGTGCCTGTAGTTCATTTCTGGGAAAGGCTAAACTTCTATAGAGAGCCTTTGTTTAAATAAAAGCGCTCAAGTGTGGCCTCCAGTGGCTGAACACTGCAATACACCAACCCTTCGTGGTCTAGTTAAAATAGGTAATGCAGCACTCCTACATTCCTGCCCTCCGGATTTAATCAGGAACCATTGGAATCAATCTGGTGTTTGGCTAGGACTTCTCTAGAGCATTAACACGTGAAATCTAGTGTTGATTTTAAGTATCTTGTTAGCCTGTCCTGTTTGTGACCTGGCTTTTTCTATAGGCATGTAGAAATTCGTAGTGGAAAAGATCTGTAAAGTCATCCAGTTCCCTTTGCTGCAGTCCAGCACAGCACTGTCCCCTCTAATGCATCCCTAGTGTTTGTCTCTAATTTTAAATATCTCAAATGCTGCGCTTTGTTGGGAGATTGTTCAATAGTTTGGCTTGACAGGATTTGATTTAAATTGATAACTGTTGACATATACATTTCAGCTGACATGCTGAAATCGACGAAAAAATATCAGTTGGTGACAGTTGTTGGGAGTGCTGTCTCCCCCTGGCGCCTGCAGGGATTGGATATCAGTGGCCCTGCAGCAGGTCAGAGATCCCTCTGCAGCACCGCTGGTGCTGGCGCTGGCTGAGTCCTCACTCCCATGACAGCAGAGGGCTCCCAGCTGGGGACAGAGCCATTCAGCACCATGGCGGCCTCACCCATGGCCAGGGCTTGTTGTCCTCAGAGTCCTGACTGGGGTCTCTGCTCCACCCTCCCAGGACCACAGACTTCCTGCACCTTGCGCCTGGGTGTCTTGGGCTCCTCTACTGTGCGTGGAGCCTCTGCAGCCTCACTGTCAGCATGGCCCTAAAAACCCCTCAACCTTACCCCCCCCTTAATTTCCGGCAGCTGGAAAAATAAAAAGTTATACATTTATTATTAAAAATAAAAATGGAGTTCTGCCAACCTTGTCCATAGTCTCGTAGATTTCACTCTTGGGGGAATGTTTTATACTCCGCCTACATTGACCTTTCACTTTCATCCCATTACCCGAGTTGCTCATCCTCGGCGTGTTCATTCTTAGGTTTGTGGAATGTTAACAAGTCCCCCTTGGCATTGCGCAGCCAATCTCGACCAGTCTATATTCCGTTTTCTTATTCTTTTCTCTGATGTCGCACTCACCCTGATTATTTTTGTTGCTCTTCTCTGAACAAATGTATTCAGTGTATTCTCTTGGTAACATGTTCCCAGAACGGAATGATGATTCTTGGTGCAGTCCTGTCTAAATATTTTAGAGATGACCACCTCCTCGTTCTTAGAGGGAAGACTCCTAGACTTAGCTTTCATGCTGTTGCATTGATTTGCTTCCTTTTGTCGGGCAGGCTGATCACCACTGAAAACTGTTGTCAGGTCACACACATCTGACATGTAGCAAAGCTGATAGTATTTATCCCTCTCCCAAAAGCTGGGTTTTGGGATAAAGCCCAGAGTAAAATCCCACCCCCTTGTTTCTTTTAAAGCCACTGTGGAGCGGGAGATGGAGTTGCGGCACAAGAATGAGATGCTGCGTATCGAAGCAGAAGTGCGAGCCCGCGCAAAGGCTGAGCGTGAGAACGCAGACCTCATTCGGGAGCAGATCCGCCTGAAAGCTGCTGAGCATCGCCAGACAGTGTTAGATTCCCTCAAGTACGTGCAAACCAGCTGAGGGGAGTTGGTCACCTTGCTACTGCCTCAAACTACCCCCATCAAACAGGGGCTGTGTAGAAAACCTTGTTGTTGGGGGATTTTTTGTTTGTTTTTGGGGGGAGGGCGGGGGGGGGAGGTTGCACAAGTTTGAAGGAAAAGAGAGTTATTGCTGGTGTTCCTTTATTCCCTGCCCCAGAGTAGCGTATTTAAAAAGAGCTGTTTCCTTATCTCCAGGTGTGATTAGGGTGGATAGTGTAGTGGAAAGGAGAACTATTGTGTGTAGTGGTTAGAGCCATGTATTGGGTGCCAGGATGCTTGCATTCTAGTCTGAGTTCTCTAACAGACTGCATGACCATAACCTGATCGTTTTGGGGTGAAATCCTGGCTCTGTGAAAATCTTCGGTAACACTCTCATTGGCTCCAGTGAAAAGAGGTTTCACCCTTAATCTCTGAGACCATTTCCCCACCTACAAAACAAACGTAAAATTTACCTACCTCACAAGGGTGTTGTCCGCTTTAATTCATTGATTTTTATGAAGTGCTTTGAATGAATGAATGAATGAAGTGAGTAAAAAATAAACATATTAGCTTTGGTCCAGAAGCTCTTTTGGATTTAACCCCAGATACACGAGACGATTACAAATATATTTGCCCTGTATGTTCGGTTTCCTGTGTGAACACTGTTAGTTTTGACTGGTTCTGAAGAAAGTCATCAAGGAAACTGGAGTAATCTTGTAAGCTGCTTGCAATTCTGTCCTTAAAACTTAAAATTCTTCCCCCTTTCCTGCCATATACTCCAATGACTCTCCTTACACTGCTGCTCTCTTTCTGCAGGACAGCGGGTACGTTGTTTGGAGAAGGATTTCGTGCCTTTGTAACAGACTGGGATAAAGTTACAGCCACGGTAAGCTGTGGACGTATCTTTTGGAAAATAGACAACAGTTATTTACAAACCTGACTTTGTATTTTTTCTCCTTGTCCCTGGTAATGTTAAAAATTCTGGGTTAGAAACTAAGAGCTGACTTTCCGAGATAGACGCCATCAACTTAAAACCATATTTCTGTCTGCAAGTCTGCCTCCAATTAACATGCAAGGTTATAATTATTACAAGAGTAGACAAAAATGAAAACTTTTCCCATTTACTTTGTACATGTTACAGCACTTGATGTACTGTCATTTTCATTTTTCTCCAGTATTCAATTTCCCCTGCCTGTTGATTTAGTGGGTCTTTCATCCAGCAACAGCAGAGAGGAGAAATTATTTTAAAAATGAGACTATTGTCTTTAAACCAAGAAGCTGACCGAGTCACAAGGACAAGTAGAGCATCTGATATTACTAACTCACTTTCTGAAATTGACTAGATTACAAAGTGACCTTTTTTGTTAGAAAAACAACAAGGAGTCTGGTGGGACCTTAAAGACTAACAGATTTATTTGGGCATAAGCTTTCGTGGGTAAAAACCTCACTTCTTCGGATGCATAGAGTGAAAGTTACAGATGCAGGCATTATATACTGACATGGAGAGCAGGGAGTTACTTCGCAAGTGGAGAACCAGTGTTGACAGGGCCAATTCAATCAGGGTGGATGTAGTCCACTCCCAATAATGGATGAGGAGGTGTCAATTCCAGGAGAGGACTGTTAGTCTTTAAGGTGCCACCAGATTCCTTGTTGTTTTTGTAGTTACAGACTACAGGGCTACCCCCTGATACTTGACACCTTTTTTGTTAGCTTTTTCATCAGTAGTAGACACGGACAGTTCCATCTTTCAGTAAAAACGCAACCCTCACTTTATTCTCTTGCAATGGAATCACAGATATCTCTACTTATTTTACTCCCCTTTTGTTTGGTAGAACATTGCAGTTCATTTAATAGTGTTGATTAAGAACTCCAATGCATTCTTCCTGTTCTGTTCTCATCTTTGGGAAAGAGAACAGCCTGTCTTGGTGTCTTGTCAGTGGCCCTGTAATAAAATTGGAAGTGACTCTTCAAGGTGGGATGGAAAGAGTATCTTGAATGCATTAAGGTGTAGCTGCAAATAGGGGGATCAAGTTAAGCTTATGCCCTCTTTACTCTAGGCTGGACAACAAAGATCCCAAAGGGTTTTTTGGCTTGTTTTTTAATGTTCAAAATATAGGCCGGGGTCTAGCCTGGAAAACTAAGATGACAGAGGGAAAAACTGCCCTTTTCTGGTTGTCAGTGACTTGAATGACAGGGCTTCCTCCTCTTCCCTTGGGAAACTGCTCCTCTTCCAACAAGATCTGTGTTCAGAATCATTCTGATTCACCCTAAACTTTTCCTTCATTTTCTTCCCCTTCATTGAGGTTCATACAGCACTTTGGAGGGGTAGTCAGCATATATATGCCAAGCATTGATCACTAGAGGCGCACTGGGTCTTGCCATTTGAGCTGTGGATGAGAGTCATGAGAAGCTTTCCGGGCAATTAAGCAGTTTCTTAGGAAGGGTTTCTTTTCTGTGCATTGTACAGTACAAATACAAATTATGCTGTTAAACACCTGCTAACGGCTAATCTTCCTCTCTTCTCCTCCTTATCGTGGCTCCATTATTTTTGCTACCAACCTCCTCTTACGAAAAAATACATACTAATTTTTGCACTGCCCTACTGCCTGCTTCTCACCTCTGCCTGTTGGTTTTATAAAACCAGGTGCAGTGGGAAACTGAATAGTGGTCTAATCCAAAAACGTATGTTAGTCTTTGGATCAGGACCCACAGACGCAGTTGGGTACGAGTCTAACACTCACTGGAGAATACTATGGGAAGCCTTGGCTTTTACAATTGAGGGTTTTTTGGTTTTTCCATCACAATGTATTTTTGGTTCTGAAAAACAAACTCTTCTATTAAACCAAGCTGTATATCCAGCAAGACTCTGAACTATCATGCAGTACATGCACCATGCAGGCACAAAAGGAAATCAGTAAAAACTCCGCTCTCTTAGAGATTAGTGAGACTACTAGGGCGTCCACCTGTTTGCATTCTTGTACCTTATGTGTACATTTGGTATCTAGCAATCCAGGCTCTGAGCAAGAGCTTGAGGATAGAATTTACACGGTGAAGTGTGCAACCAGGTTTTGGTGGCTTTCTGAACAGATTTGGATAATCAGTGTTTCGTGGTTACAGTGACTTGATTGTATGTGAACATGTTGCTCTCATCTTGAACAGATCACTGGGGCAGAAGAAAGTTCTGATGTTAGGCTGCAAATACCCGCTTTGATTTGCAAAAGGCGAATCAGATACACTTAACAAAAGAGACATTTGTTTTTTATTTTCCCGCTCGAGTCTGCTGGCAGCAGAGTGGCTATTGAACGTGTTACTTCAGTTCCTACAGTACATAGGCTTAGTTATGTATTTGTACCACTAGGTGGCATTACTGACAATGGTCGAGAACCACCGAAATGCAGTAATGTTTACTCAGAAGTAGCTTTATGACAGCAGTGCTGTTGGTAGAACAATGCTGAAGTGTCACGGCTTCCATTATAGTGCAGTCTAATTGCAGAGACTTCATTATTTGGCTGTTGGAAGGAGAAAAGCACTAGGTTTAAAATTGTTAATGAACTCTCAGCCAGGGGGCGAACTTTTTTCTTTAAATCTTTGCCTTTGGATTTAACCGTTTCAGAGGTTTGTGCTTTAAATCAAATGACTCTTTCACTTTAAACATTTAATTTTAATTTTAAAAATCCAAGGAACACTTGAGGCTTTGGTTGATCTAGCACTCGAGTCGTGTTGAATAAGGACTTGCATGATGCTCTGGTCATCTCAGCAGTTTTCTTTGTATTGGTGTATTTCTGTCTAACTCTGTATGGCACCGCAGACACCCTCGTTAGACCCTGGGCTGAAAATCTGCAGAGAAATGTTTAAGAAGCTGTATGTTTCTGCAAAGGAATTTTACGAAGCAGATTGGGTTCATTCCTGCCTTGTTGTATGACATACATTGCTGCTGCTTATCTTGGAAAGTCATCTGCGATTTACACAGTAGCTGAACTTTCAAGATCAGTGCTGATGTACGCAGTGCACCAGAAAGCAGGATTGAGCCTTTGGTGTTGCATGCATGAAAGCTGCATTGTGCAGCTTATTGTGTAAGGAATCTGCATGCTAAAGTTCCCAAGGACACAGAGACTAAGTCCTCAGTGTGTCTGCTCAAATAAATGACTAGGTGGAGCTGTTTTCCTATGAATATTACCCTTATGCCTCCCATGCAGAAGTAATTTACACATAAAATAAATCCCAAGTTAATGGTAATGTTCCTTACTTTTTCTGTTATGCCTAGATATTGCAGCATGCCTAATACATATAGTAACTTCACTAAATGAGCTTGCAGCTTCTGCAACTTCAAAACAAAAGCTGCGAGGAGCTGGTCCAAAGACCCTTGAAATTGATGGAAAGATTCCTATTTACTTCAGTGGGGTTTGGATCAGTCCTGAAGCATTTAGCAGAGTTCCTTTTCCGAGTTTGTTGGCATTAGCATTAAAAGGACCCTTTCAGACTAACAATCTTGTAAGGTGTCCTTTGCTGTGGTGACAATTATTTTATCCAAGCAGAAATAATTTTAGAAGCTGAATTAATCATCAGCCATTCGTTCTGTTTTACTCTTCGCATTTTACTCAGTTTGCAGTGCAAGATGAGAGCGGTCAGTGTCTCTCTGGGTCTCCTGCACTAGCACCAAGTTGTCACGCGTGGGGTTACAACACCATCCAGGGGAGTGGTTAAATCCAGAAATAGTTTTTCACTGAAATCTTTAAAAATTGTGGGCACAGTTTAATATTAAAGGACAATAACAAAAACCCTTTACTCGTAGGATTTTGGCTCTAACTTACCCAAACGCTGCTTTAAACCTGATTTGTGTGTTTTAATGCGTTGTGAAAAGCTCACATTGGACACTTGCAGCTTTTGCCTTACCCAACATCTTGTCTAATGCATATTGCTTTGCATTGCTAAGATCTGCAAGATACCAGCACCAGCAAGATGCCGTATCTGAGGTTCAGCTACTGAGGCCGTATTAGGTTTGGCTGGAAACTTGCTGTTGTATGTTTACCTACCTGTGTTTTGTTTTGTTTTGTTTTCAAAATGTGAGACATATTTATAAGAGATACTGATTTATAAACTATACTGGTGTTCTGCTTTAGGCACAGTTTTATGTTCACTCACCAGTTAGATAGGACTGCTGTCCATCAAACATTCGTCCTTACCCAGCCCATCACGCCTCCACTCTCATCTACTTTGCCCCTCTTTATCTAGCTAGTACAGGTAACGATAGCAGTGTAGATGGGGCGGTATGGGCAACCAGTGTACAACACAAGAATGGCCCTACTGGATCAGACCAAAGGTCCATCTACCCCAGTATCCTGTCTTCCATCAGTGCCAGGTGCCCCAGAGGGAATGAACAGAACAGGTAATCAAGTGATCCGTCCCCTGTCGCTCATTCCCAGCTTCCCAAGTCAGCTGGGATCCTGGGTACGTACTTGGGTTGCTGACCCGTGTTGAAGCCCATGCTGCCATGGCTACACTGCTATCGTTACCAGTGCTAGCTAGATGGAAGTTAGCCTGGGTATGCCTGTCCGTGCTATGGTCACACCTTCAAGTGCAGTGTAGACATACCCTCCTTCTTTCCTATGGCGAGAGTGGAACTGTGAAAGCAACGGCATGACCGCAGCTGCATCTTAAGGTCTCTTCTCCAGCCCAGAGCAGAGGGGGTAGCCATGTGACTGTCCATGACACCTCCAGGGTGAGCATGGATGGGGCAGTCATCCGTGATGTGTCTGACAGTTGGCACCACGCCACAGTCACAGTTCGGCGATTTCCTCATTTTCCATCTATGGAGTAAGTATGCGCATCCTCCACGTCGGGTGCAGATACGGTTTAGAGCTGTCCATACGCGCCGTGGGGAGGAGAAGCCCGACACTTGCATAGTTGGGTTGTCAATGAGATTTTTGTTTGGTATCTCGGCAGCTGCCCAGGTTTCAGGCCATCTTCTGCGAATATCCTTATCTTCTGCAAGGAGGGCTGTGGTGTGAGACCAGAAGGGTTTTCTTGATTTTAGTCAGTGGTGAGGGGAGTGTTTTAGATCAGTGGTGCTCAACTAGGGCCCCCAAGGGTCTGCAAGCAGGTTTCAGGGGGGCCGCCAAGCAGGGCCAGCATTAGACTCCTTGGGGCCCAGGGAAGAAGGCTGAAGCCCCACCGCATGGAGCTGAAGTCTGGGACCCTGAGCCCCACCACCCGGGGCTGAAGCCAAAGCCTGAGCAATGTAGCTTTGTGGGGGACCCTGTGGCATGGGGCCCCAGGCAGTTGCCCTGCTTGCTAACCCCTAACTGGTCCTGGCTTTTATATGCAGAAAACCAGTTATTGTGGCACAGGAGTTTTGGAGGGGGCATGTTGGAGGGGGCTCAGAAAGAAAAAGGTCGAGACCCCCTGTTTTAGGTCATGGTGGAGCGGTAGTGTGGTATTTTCCATGATCTCTATGTGCTCTCTGACATACCCTAATGGTCATTGAACTCTGCCTCTGGAACACTGAGTTCCAGACTCAAGGGCTCTACATTCCTTCCCCCTGCTCCAAAGTGCAAGTTTGCTGGGTTAGTGAATTCTCAAAGTACCCAGTGGCCACATGGAGTGAGTCGAGTCACTGACCTACTTCCATAATGAACTGAAAAGACATTGGTAACCCACTTTCCTGCCTAGCTCCGGAGCAGGTAGGAGGCTTGATGAAGACACTGCCTCCCTTCTAGTTTCTCTCTGAGGGAGTAAGCTCTGCCCTCTAGGGACTCTCAGCATTTCTGGGAATAACAGGAGATGCAGCACGAAAGCTGATTTTAATTTGCTATTTTATGCTACAGTTTTTTAAGGCCGCTGCAAGCCATTCTTCATTCTCCCCCTGAGCTCTGATGTCCTGCTTCCCTTACACTCCTTATTCCCCCTGCTTGCTGTCAAGATCTCGTGTGTCTGCCACCATTCCTCCAGCTGAAGACGACTGGGTGGGGCTCTCATTGGTGCCACTCTTAAACTGTCCAGAGAGGTTGCTGTAGAGGACCCCATGGGGATGTGCTCAGTCCTGAAGCCTGGAAGCGAGCCAAGGCTTAACCATCTCTGAAGATTTTCTTGTTTCCGTTATAATAACGGCATCTGTAAGCTTCCCATCTTACTGCTGTGTTGCTGTCCCTTTAATAAATGCAGTGTCAAGGCTGGGTCAGGAAGCCCTGCTTTTCGTCCTGTACAGTTATGCAGAATGATGCTCAACCATTTTTACTTTCTCCCTGGAAGTCCTGGCGGCAGCATACAGTAGCATTAATAGCACGTCTTTAGCACAAAGCCATCGGGTGATATGTATAGGGGACACTTTCTATTTATGTGGGAACTGGTGGAGGAGTCTGGAAGGACTCAAGCCCCGAGACTCTTCTGTTCAGAGCCCCCTCAGTCCCCCCCCCCCCCCCCAAGCTCCTATATAGTCCTGTGTATGTTTATTCATGTTAAGGATTTTGCTCAGGCTAAAGTTGACCTTGAAACAAAATCGGTGGAGTCACCTGTTGAAGAAATTCCTACTTAAAATTTGTTACAACCTCTTGAATGAATTTTTACAGAAGCTTTTTTGAGACCATATTTTCCTTTCCACCACAGAGCCGCAAGCCTGTCAAGCGCTTGAAGTCCCATTGCATTTGCTGGAGTAAATTGTGGCTTAAAACTGCACAGTGCCACTTACACAGCAAGAATGCAGGGCAGCCTGTTCCTGTTGCCATGAAGTTTCCTCTTCAGAATGTTACAAACTGAGCAACACGTCCTGGTTTGTAATTTTGAGAAGATATTTTTAGTAGCCCAGCTTGATAAAATGGACACCTTGCTTGAAAGCCATTTCCACCGTCTGTTCCTCCCTCCCGTTTTATACACAGAGGCTCCTGCGTGGGCTGGTACAAAGGACACATTGTACGGCCACCCCAGTGAAAGCGAGACATGCTTTGAGTGAATCCTTTTGTAGAATGTAGGCTGCACCTGGAGCATCTGGAGCCTTCAGATCACTTTAAAACTTGCTGTCTGGTGCTTTCAGCTTACAAATTCCTGATCCAGAAACCTCTGCTTTATTGCAGCCTTTGTGCAAAATAACAAGCTCTTGCGTTGTGAACTTGGCGTTTTAAGCTAAACTGTTTATTTCCTCTCAAGCACTCACACCTGTATTTTCTGCCACTTGGAAATCTATGGTAGCAGGATTTGGGGAGTCGGGGTGGGTTGGGCGAGAGAATCAGCCTATCTTGTATCTCAGGGTTTCCCTGCCCTAGCCCTGTGTTCTGAGGCCTACTGGCTCCCTGCCCCTCCTTATGTGCAATCCCAATGGTTCTACTCAGCTGATTGGTGCAGGATATTGTCAGGGATCTCTGTTCTGGAATTCACTTTCCCTGCAGGTCCAAGAGAGCAAGACTGTTTGTTTGTTTTTGGGTTGTCACTTACTCAGGCCTTTGTGAGGCATTTGGATACCATGATGATAGTGACATTATAAGAACCTGAATAGAATTGGAGTGGTTGGATTTATTGAGTGGGAATGTGGGAGCCTGGAATAATGGTTTGAGATTTCTCTGGGTTTGGGTTTTTTATTTTATCTGTCCATCCCAAAGCTCTGGTGGTGTATATCTTATATTGCAGGGGTGCAATAGTGAAATTCAAGTCTGATATCTCTCTGGCAGGTCTTATTTTCATTTTTGCAGCCTATAATAGTGACTTAACCGAGTTGTGTGATGCACTAATAATAATTGCCATGTGTCAAAGGAGAAGATCTGTGCCTGAGGTCACGTGTAGTGGTCTAGATATTGGTTGTGGGTAGAGCCTCTTTACAGAGGGGTTGCTGGAAAAGGCAACGGGTTTCTTGCCTTCCCTTGTGGATTCCTTCCAACACAGCTGTAAATTGAGATAAATTGAATGCTGAGGTCCTCCCGCTATTTTATGAATCTGAGGTTATTTTGAGCCCTCCAGGCCTGTTACGCACACTTAAAGTGAGTAAAATTAAATGGTGTTCATATTCTATTTGCCCTTGAGCCCTTGGTTTGACCTTGTCATTCACTTTGAGAAAAGTAGTGTGTTTGCTGGCTCTAAAAGCAATTGCTGCATCCTGCTTTTTTCCCCTCTCTAGCTGGAGCTGCTTTGGTTTGAATCACCAGCATCTGGCTGTAAGTTAAACATTAAGCTAATTATTCTGTAAACTAATTGTGCTGTTGGGTTCTGGAGCACAGAGCTTGTTAAGTTTTTCTGGTGTGTTTTGCAGAACTGGCCTTTTCCTCCTGCCTATTCTCCAAACATCTTTCTTTCCAAACTCCAAAGCAGTAACCTTTTAAGAACATCAGAATGGCCATACTGGGTCAGACCAATGTTCCATCTAGCCCAGTATCTAGTTTTCCAGTAGTGGCCAGTGCCAGATGGTTCAGAGGGAATGAACAGAGAAATTTATTGAGTGATCCATCCCCTGTCATCCAATCCCAGCTTCTGGCAGTCAGAGGTTATGGGACACCCAGAGCATAGAGTTGCATCCCTAACCATTGTGCCTAATAGCCATCGATGGACCTATCCTTCATGAATGTATTTAATTCTTTTTTGAACCCAATTATACTTTTGGCCTTCACAACATCCCCTGGCAACAAGTTCCATGGTTGATTGTGCATTGTGTGAAGAAGTACTTCCTTATGTTTGTTTTATTGTGTGACTCCTGGTTTGTGTGTTATGTGAAGGGGTAAATAACGCTTCCTTATTCACTTTCTCCACATCATTCATGATTTTATAGGTCACTATCCTATCCCCCGCCCCCTTAGTCATCTCTTTTCTAAGCTAAACAATCCAAGTCTTTGTAATCGCTTCTCATACGGAAGCTGCTCCATAGCCCTAAATCATTTTTGTTTTGATTGTTTTCCAATATGCATTACTTTGCACTTATCAGCCCTGAATTTCATCTGCTATTTTGTTGCCCTGTCACCCAGTTTTGTGAGGTCCTTTTGTAACTCTTCGTCGTCAGCTTTGGACTTAACTGTCTTGAGTAATTTTGCGTCGTCTGCAAATTTAAGGTCTAGCGCCATGAAAGCGGGACAGTAGCCATCTTTGCAGAGGGCTTTGAGGCCCGAAAGGTAATCTGAGTGTCAAGTCGTAATAATCTGGTGGAGAGTTCTTAGTTAATCTTTAACGTTAACTCTTAAATTGGCAACCTTTATACACCTTGGAACGATCCTGTTCAAGGCACAGCCTTGGCAGCCTGAAGAGTCCGTGTGCATTGTGGCAGAATTTCCACTTGCTGTAATTAACAGTGAATATGATTTTCAGTGGAGAAGATCCTGCACATGTCATGGCAAATGGACCTTGGGGGCAGAGCAACTGTTGGGGCTTACATGACAAGGAATGCCAAACAACGTTGCCTAAATAAAGGGTTTTGGAAGCCATCAAGTGCTTTACATCTCTGGGGGCAAGGAGACATGCCCATACACATTGTAGTCTTGTTTGAAGTCTTGCTGTTCTAATCTGTCCCACTTGGAAGCATTATTCTTAGCAACTTACCAGAATGCCCTTCGTGTGGTCTGAAAGGCAGCTGGCCTTACTCTGTCTGACAGGCAACTAGTGTACAAGTTAACCTCAGCATTGTTGAACTGGACACCAGCTGTAACCCGAGGGAAAGTCTCGGGTCTTTCTGCTTCACTTGCTTATTGGTGGGGATATTTTGTGCCCTGTGTTTTCTGAGAACTGTGGTTTTTAACATGGTGATTATAACTTCCAAGGTGGTTTCAGTTTTGAAGCTAGTCTTGGGTTCTGAGTGGCTGTTTTCTGTCTGCTGTGCTTCCCCCACCTCCAGCCAGGTGTAGTCTCTGCCAATCCCTGATTGCAGCTGGAGGCTGAGCCTTTGCTGCCATCGTATCCGTTCCCTGCTAGTCTTCCACTCACTAGGTCCTTTTTAAAATGCAGCTCACAGCCCACCTCTGTTGCAGTTCCCCCGTACTGACACTTAGGAGTCCCAGGGCCACCTGTATCTTCAGCCCCATCTACTCATGCCTAGTTGTAACACATCCGTGTTCTGATGCTGTGCACTCTGAAATGGTTGTATCCGTGATGCATTATGATGACACATTCTCTAATTCCATGCACTGCTTCAGCTGATCACATTTGCTTATTTCATGTTCTTTTCAGGGAAGCTGGGAGTTGATGTATTTGAACTGTTACCATGCAAAAAATTCCCCCTCCTATTTTCATGCTTACTTCTACCAAGCCTGTTCTTTTAAATCAGATGCTTAATATTAAATATGGGAGTAGCCTGCAAAAGCAGAATTTTAACTTTTCTCCACATTCATGACCATGGACAGTTCTTCCCCCGTCACCGCTACCTTCTGCACTGTAGGTGCTGTAACAGCCCCGTTCTAGTAAGGGGCTGTGTAGGTTGAATGTAGAACTACATTCTATTCAGTCTCAACCTCACCTCAGCCTTTCTTATTTCAACCAAACTACCACTGAAGTCAACGAGTGGGTCTCCCAGAAAGAATAGGCAGCTAATTTGAATCAGGCCCTAAGCAAACTGGGCTGGTGAGGCTGATAGGAATCTGATGCAGAGAACACTACTGAAAATTGTAATTTCAGTTACATTAGGGCTGTAAGAGGAGACTTTCTGATGAACCACAGCTGTAAACTTTCTTCTACTGTCTTTGAAATGGTATCCTGGCAGATCCTATGAGTTGAGCTGCAAGATCCCTGAGCTTTTCAGTGTAGATAGCGCACACCCCATATTTACAGACAGTGGTATGTGTCTTCTGCCTAGAACTAAGGGAAAGGTTCTTTGATCTAAACTGACTGTTGCAGAGGGAATGAGGGTAGCCTACAGATGCTGGTTAAACAGAGCTCAGAGGCACTGTACTGGAGCCTGAACCAAAGTTTCTCTGGATGTAATGCTTCTGAGTGAAGCACACTCAGGCCAGCCATCCCCGTTTCCCTGTACTCCTGAAAAATGCCCTGACCAGACTATAATGGGCAGAAGCCCCTGAGCCACAAGAGAGACAGTGCTGCTGTGAATCCCCCTAGCAGGTCGAACATGTTCATTTTGGATGCATTTCCCCAGAAATCTTAGATGCCAAAGATAAATGGAGTATAGCAGGGCTCCATATATTATTCATTTACAGTCTTTGGTATGAAAAAGTGAACAGGCACTTAAAGTCAGCTAGGAATAATGTTTAGAGCTTCCTGTCCTTTTTGAAATAAGAGCAGTGTTAGAGTTGTAGGTAAACCCTGTAATACCAAGAGTTTCCAATGTCGTTAATCACAATGGAAATGGTCTTGATTATCTGAGCTGTCCCAGGTAATTTGATTCCTCCTCCCCACACACACTATTGCGTTTGGATAATCAAGGTGGTACTGGGTTGGGTTTTCAGCCCTCTTCATGTATGTATTAGCCCTTCCTAAAAATGTTGCGGTATTCTGTACAGAATGCTATGCTAATACTACTTCAGTGTGCATGGTTTTCTGTAGTGTGTTTCTAATGGTTTATGTTTATAAGGGTCATTAGACTGAACAGCTCTAGTGGCAAACTTAATCGCAGCTCACTGATATGCAGCACTGCATGGTAATGTGGTTGTAGGTCCGTGCTACTGAACAGTAATACCAGTAGATGAGTGTGTCTTGCCGTTTAGTACTGGGAGCTCGACTATGTTAAGTGTGATAGGACTAGAGTGAATCATAGCTGGTGAAAATCTAAAGAGCTGTCATTGAATGAATCAATATAATCAGGTAATCACAATCAGGACTTTGGAGTGGAGCCCAGAGCTGGAGCGCGGAGCAGCTCTGGAGCAGTGGAGCTGCAGGTTTTTGCCTGGAGCTGGAGCGGAGCCGGAGCACAGATCCCAAGCCCTGATCACAATGCTTATGTTTTGGGCTTAAAAAGTTCTCTGGTCATTGGGCCAAAACAAGAACAACAGGGCAAGATGAGTTTCCTCCTCTCCTCCTCAGTGGCACTCACTTTATCTACCTCAGCAGTCTCCAAACAAAATTTTATGGTTTTCTCCAAAAAGATGCTGCACGCAACACACCTGTCCACGTCAGGACATCATTTTTACCGTCTCTCTGATTAACTCTGTCCCTTTGTTTTTATAACGCCTCTGTATTGGCCTGTCTGTCCAGAGGTCATTAATCGTCTGATTAGTAAAGTGATACCAAAAGGGCTCTGAGCCACCATTGCTTGTAAACCCTCAAGTTGCTCTTTACTTACATGGCATTTACAGTCCAGTTAGTGTAAAAGTTCTAGCTGGCGTGAGCTAGGAACTTTAGCACCTACCAGATTTATGTGCACTATAGAGATGAGGAGTCTGGTCCTGCTGACAAGGAAGCTTGAAAAGAGCAGTCTTTTTTTTGCCTTTTTTCCTTGCACCCCTTTTTCCTGAATTGTTGGTATCTCCCGTCATATTTTGTGCTAGCTCTGACCTCATTTTGACGGGTGATGAATTGCTTGTGTATGTTCATCTGAAAACAGCTGCCCTTAGCCCTCAGTAGCAAGCAGAATTCAGACATTTGTCATAGCCTCTTCATCCCAAGAAGTAGTTTCTGGGGGGCACCAGCACAGCACACAGTTGCATTCTTGTCCAGAGGAGACTTAAAAATAACTCACCCCACGGTATAGTAATGCTGCCATACTCTAGAGTGCTGGGAGCCAAGCTTCCCCTAAGGGAAATACTCGTTTAACCAGGTTTGGTTTGAAAAGGTTCAGCCCTGAAATTATAGGAGCGCAGATGAATTATTAGTCTTGTGGTTATATGGTGGTGGATATTTCTGCCTTCCCGAAATTCCTGTGCAGTGTTGGTTGGATACACTACTCCCCTCCTAGACTTTTGTTTCATGTTGCTATGCACTGATATATGGTTCCACCCCAGGGTTACTGCATTTCAGTGGTGGGTGAAGTGATTTGTGTATATGGGTCAAGATTTTCAGAAGTTGCTTTAATTTTGGGTGCCCAACTTGACGCACTTGAAAGGGGCCAGATTTTCAACCTGTATGCTCAGCGTTTCCTGAAAGTCAGGCCATTTTAAGGAGACTCATACAGGACACTCGGAACCATAGTTCGTTAAAACAGCTAAGGATTCTGTTGGCTGGAAGATCATTGTTCCCTCATGCAGTAATGCTCCAGGAACACCATGGGGCTGTGACACTTTCCCCAAATTGGTCCATAAGTGAGTAATTTAAGGAGACTTTAAAATCTAGAAATAGGACTAGCTTTCTGCAGCACAACCCTGACCCCCTCTCTCTCCCCCTTTGTGCCACATTGGCACCTGTGGCGTTTGGAATTGTCGTTTTTCATGTTCAAAGCGTTTTGCTGCACAGTAACTAGTGGGGTTTTCTCTGCACTCAATTCATGTGGTAATTATTGGTTTTAAGAGTTCAGCTGGACACTAAAATGGCTGTTGAAGGAAGTTTATTTTCAGGCTGCTTGTCAAAGCAGCTGCTGATGGTGTTTAAACGGCCTATGGGTAACACACCTTACTGAGTGAAGCTTTCTTCCTGGCAGCTTTCCTGGTGGGGGCAGTTCATCCTAATTAAAGCTGGTTTCATTTAGAGCAAATAAAACCAAGTTGGTTGGAAGAGGGATTGGTTGGCAGAGATGGGGAGGGTGAAGCAGGCACCACTTCTCCATCCTGTTTGCCCCCTCGTGCCTCCCTGGACTGTTGCCAAGGGGATTGGGATTAAAGGTAAAATGCAGAGCCTTCGGGGTTCTATCACTCAGGGCTGTGTGGCTTTGGCACAGTAGTTTGCTGGTCGTTGTAAAGACTGGGGTTAAAGATTTGTATAGCAAACTCAGAGCAGGCCAATAATCAGCTCTTGACTCTGGCAGCTTGAATGCAGAAGCAGAGTACCTCTGCATCTAAGGATAAAGGAGATGCCCCAACCCCTCAACCTTTGAAAGGAAGGGAATGGAAGAAGGGAAAGGATTTTTGTGACTATCCCAAAATTATTTTACAGGGGCCATGAGGGAGAGGTGCACGATCTAACCCGGCAACCCTAGTCTGCAGCTGTACCTTCGCTTAGTTCAGCATGCAATGATTCAGACTTGTGGCTGTGGTAAAGTGACATTGAATTTGGCAGTTCCATGCTTACCTGCTTCTGGTGCGATTTCAAGCCATATCTGCTCCCTTCACTGACAGGGTTTTTCTCCTGTCAACCGCTCTGGGTAATCCTGTCCACATGAGGGAACAGCCTGGTGTTGACCCATGCGTAGCTGAGGGGCTGCTAAATAGCCGAGGAGGTATGGGGCACTTGGGCTTTTCCCCTTTGTTTCCTTACATTGGATTTTTCTTAACTTGAAAACGGGGAGCCTGATCTCTAATGTGCCTTTTGGGAAGCTCAGTCTGAGCTTCTGGGAGCTGTCCTGTACCATACAGCTCTCCAACTGCCATCAAAGCAGTGCCAGTCAAAGACCGACAGCAGAGTACGGTGTGCCGATGGGCCATGGCCTCCGTAGGATACAGTGCTGCAATATGAAAGCCCCTTCCTTTCCTGAGAGCTCTGTTAGGAATAACACAAATCCAGGATTATTTTTCCAGCTGACCAAGCTGCCCTCCTGCCACTAGCAAAGATTCATTCATCTTTAACCTCGTTTTGTTTCCTTTAACCAAATTTTCCACCATCGGTAGGAAGCACTCTGTGAAAGAGCCAAGCTTTGAAGCTGGCCTCGACTGCCCCTTTGGTCAAGGGAGGTTACTGCCAGTTGGAGCCTCGGTCATTCTTGGATTTACTCTGATTTCACAGCTGTGCTCAGAGTTTCTCATCTATGGAAATCCTTCTAAAGTATTTAAAGGAACTTGCTCAGATTTAAAATCCTCTTGTGTTGCAAGTAACATTCTAAATTATTGAAACTGGGGCTGTAACATTTTCAAAATGTGTTAGATGCTTCATGGAACAAATGAAGGGCACCCGTACCCTAGCCTGAAGAGCTTGCAGCCCAGTGCACTCTTAGGTTGGGCAATGGAGAGAGACAGGTCTGTTTCTTTTCTGTTTACAGTGAGTTTCTAACACTGTTGCTGTACGTGCAAACCTTACCGGTGAGCTAAGAGAACATCCATGCACACTTTTATGGAAACAGTTCTGTTGGTTTTCAGGTTTTGTGGCTGCTTGTTTTTCAGTTAAACCTACATATGGGGCCAGATTTGACATAGATTATTAATTGGTGATTTTGTGATGGTCAAGGATGCCCTGTCCATTAATTCAAAGGAGGGACCACTGAAAAATCCCTTCTTAATACAGAGCAATCACATACTGGTAGTTATTAGAGGTGCGCTTTACTTTCTGTACACTAGCACGTAAATATGAATCCGATCATTACTCTACCATTCATAGAATACACAAAGATAAACAGAATTAGCAACTAATGCAGCTTGAGGATGCATTTAATTTTCCGTTTCATTTGTCAAAATTTTGATTAACCAAGTCGGAAACAAAACAGATTATTTTGCATCTACCTCCATTATAACACCGTTCCGTTTACAGTGTGAGATGCATAGATCTGTGCTTTAACACCCTTCCACCAGGATGCAGGTGGACAAGCCCTCCATACAGCCTTGAGTGTCCCCAGCCAATAGGAAAGACTCCAGTTTGTCATTCTAGCATTGCCTTGCAAAGGAAGTTGATCAGAATCTTCCCCTCTTCTCCAGGTGGCAGGTCTGACCCTGCTGGCAGTGGGGATTTACACGGCCAAGAACGCTACTGGGGTTGCAGGACGGTACATAGAAGCTCGTCTGGGCAAGCCCTCCCTGGTGAGAGAGACCTCGCGCATTACTGTGCTGGAGGCACTCAAGCATCCCATCAAGGTAAATGCCTTCTTTCCTTTGGTTCGCTGTTAGCTGGGACACAGCTTGTGCTAGTCCTGCTCTAGGGGACTGGCAGTGTGATGTCGAGAACCCCACACTTAGTGCTCATATTTGCATAATGTGTTTGGTTTTTAATGAATTTCTCCTTCTCAGATTGGCAAGCGTCTTACCAGCAAGGCTCAAGATGCTCTTGAAGGAGTTGTTCTCAGCGTGAGTACCGGCTTTTGCTATCTCAAACCGGCCAGGATCTTGGTGTCTAAATATCAAAGGTTCTCTCCTTGCTTTCATTTTAAATTCTGTTACAGTTCAGTAATATGGAAATGTAGCACTCTTGGGGCACCCAGAGTGTAATAAGCTTCCATGTTCAGCATGGAACACATTAAACACCCTGCTAAACTTTGATCCCTCTGAACAGAGCAGTTGGAAGTCTTAAGTCGGCGTAATTTTTCTCCTTAGTCAGCATGTTAATGTGGCAATATAGTCTAGCCAAATTCTACATGTCGTCTCTAATCTGTGAACTGTTACTGCTCTGACATCCACAGTTAGGCCAGAGAACCAAGGAACATATGCCTTTGACTTTGAACACCATCTGAATGGCTATCAATCCACTCATCAGGACTGATTTTGCACATTTGTTTCTGAATTTAATTTCTTAATATCAGGTGAATTAAAGGGCTTTTTTTCGAGACTGTTACCACAAAACAAAAGTGTCTGTAGGAATATCTGCCTCTGTATTTCTCAGAATGTAAGAATATGTATAAGAAATTCATTCACTCCCACTTACATGGAAGATTTATTACTACCAATAGTTTTGCTTCTAACTTGGCTTGTTACATACCTTCCCCCTCGCGTCCCTTCTTGTAGGTAATTCATGGAAAATAAGCTCCTAGAGCATCCGTAGTAGGGTAGATTCTGAAATGTTCATATCCATTATCGGTCCCAAAAATTATTCTTCTTAGCTAAAGCTTTGCTCGTTGTGGCTTGAATTTGAAGGAATTATAACTTGAAATACAATAAATCCTGAAGCAGGGGGAGGAACTACTCAAGTCCAAGCCAATAAGCTGCAGCAATTCAGGCTAAGAACTCATCAGACCTGAGTCTCCAACCCTGCTCTCTGCAGACAGTACTGACAGCCATCTGCCTATACCAGTGTGTGATGCAGAGACCAGCTCTGGGTATCGGATATGTTGTCTGTTTCCCAAACTTTACTTTACTTTTTCTCCTCTTGCAGCCCAAGCTGGAGGAGCGGGTGAGAGACATTGCCATAGCAACACGAAATACAAGAAACAACAAAAGTTTGTACAGGAATATCCTTATGTACGGCCCGCCTGGTACTGGGAAGACTCTCTTTGCCAAGGTAAGGCCCTGCCAAGATCCTGATGGCCCAGCTGTTGTGGATTTTCAAAGAATACCCTACAGTGTTATAACTAGACCTCTCTGGGCTGCAAGCAACTGCTGTAGCTTTGCTGAGCCCTGACGTTTGTGTGTGAGTAGTGGGGTTCCGGGGCGCTGAGTGAGGAAGAAGGGGCATCTACTTATAGCGCTGTGCTCTGTGCTCCAGGCTAGCCAGTCCAGTGGCTTGAATTCTAGTGTTCAGCCTAGAGAGAGAAACTGTTCCCTCTGGATTGGCTGATGGCATGAAACAGCCTGTGTGCGCCACTTGGCAGACATGACTTGTGAAATGCCAACGCCAGCCCTGGTATTTCCACCTCTGTTAATCATATTTGACTCATAAGCAGGGGCTATCCTGTTGCTTATTAACTCATAGGGGGAGGGAGCAGGAGGGCTGGATAAGTAGGAATTGTTCTGTGTGCTTCCCTCTGATTTAGTGTGGATTTGACTCTGACAAACAGCACACAACTTTCACACAGAAATAATGGATTTCACTTTTGCTCTCGAAGCCCCAGAAAAAACTTTCGCCCAACCCCGATAGCTGTTGGCTTATGACCCGATGCAGGGAAGTTTAGATACCTTCCAAACTTTTTTTTTTAATGTATTCTAATTCAGGATATTCTTATCCATATAAACATTCAGTCCTTCCTGAATCCTGCTGTACTCTTGGGCTCAGTGATCTCTTGTGGCAATGAGTTCCACAGGCCAGTAGTGGTGTGGAAAAGTCATTCCTTTTCAGTCTTGAATTTGCCACCTTTTTTCATTGACTTATTCCTGTGTTAAGAGCATCCATGTTGTGAAAAGCATTGTATGGGTCATGGAGACTGAATTAGCATCTTGCCTCTCGAGGCTAGCCCTCAGGTTTGGAGTTGACATATCGATGGAAAAGAGGAGATGTTATGGCTTGAACTGTCTCCACCCTTTCTGAACGGCTGTTTGTAGAAACATAAGCTTTCAAGGATTCCTGAGATAACACCTTTCACAAGCATTACATTTAGTTGCAGGGAGAGGCAGCATTATCGCAGCTGGAGCTGTGCTTTCATTAGCCTGTTACACCACCAGATAGTCCATTACTCCTGTTTGGATCATCTGTCTCTCTTGAATAACAGTGGTGGTGGCACATAATATGTTGTATGGCACTGAATCTACACCCTGCTGCCAGCCAGAATTCACCAGCCCCTGGGTGCAGAGACCCCATGCACTTACTCATTCTTTGGTCTTTAGGCGGTGGTGTGGAGCACAGCTGACGCTCAGGTCTTACACAGGCGTGCTACAACTAAAATACGGGTGGATAGCTACTGAGTGGGGGAGCTGCAGCACAGGCTTTGTAAACCTTCCTAAATAGCAAAATGAGATGCTGCCAGTACCATAGGAAACTAGCTATTAGAATTCATCTGAACATCATTGGTGTAAAGTCTAATTATGGATCAGCTGACTTGACCTCTGAGAAGAACAAGTGTAGACCAAACATGACTCTAGTGTAAAGGGACATAGGCTACCGGCATCATTATTTAACAATTTGATGGGAGGAAAGCATCAGTTTCTTGTGATTTATTCTAAGGAAATATGTCCTGCTCTTGTTGGTCTCTTGCCATCCCAAGCGTCTGTGCTCCCATGAATGGGAGGTGGGGAGAGAAGTCTGCACCCCATCTTGATGGTCACATCCCCATTACGCCCTCCTGCATATTTTCTTTGAGCAGGTGTGTATGGCAAGGTGTGCTGTCGGGCCCCGCTTGTACTCGGGGACACCATCCCTGGGAATTCAGTGCCCTCTTGGACTTTCCAGTACTTAAAAAACTGGTGGCCAAATAAGGAAAGTCAGAGGATTCTGCAGGCTACTGAACTCTCAGGGCTGCTCCTTCTGTTGTAGAAACGTGCTCTCCAAAGCAGGTCTGGTGTCCGTGTGGAATCATACCTAGATTTTGTGATTTTTAGAATACTGAAATGTGTGTGTTTTCCCTGTTAGGATACAATTCTTAAGGTATTAAATGAGTCTTCTAGTTTCAGTGTCCTGTAATTTTGGTCACCTTATTCTCCCCAACAAGAGTGGAAAGCACTGGTCAGTTAAGATGGCTGTCCTTGAAAAGTGCGAGCTAATTAGCCCTGGACACGGAAGTCCACTCTGCACAGGACAGATACAGCCCAACCAGCAGCAGTGGCTGTTTGCCCACACTGCCTCATTGATCTCCTTCAATCCTGGCCTCTAGTGGCCACTGGAGTTCTGTTTCCATAGCCCATTTCATCACTGGCCAGTTGTGGTGGCATGGATGGCTTTTGTGATGTGGCTACTGATCCACCAGGAAAGAGGCTGAAAACCACCGACTTGTCCCACAGCATTAGCATTCAGATAGGCTTTAACAGAAAACAAAGCAGCTACATGGACTCGGTCTTCAGTGAACACTAAAAGATGGCAGCATGGAGCAACGTGACAGGGTTTTCTGCCTCCTGCAGTGTAGGGCTCCATGGGTCAACAGTCTGTTAAGTAGCTGTGCCGGATGGCAGGATGTGAACACCGGGGATGTGGCTCTGAGCTCCCAGCACTGTCAGCCTGATTCAGAACACTTTTAACATTTAGCAGCAGGAGCTGGGTGATTTTAATGGACAAAGCAAAGCTTTTTTTCCCCTGCCTCCTGCCGCCCAGCAATTAATTGGTCCTGTTCAGCTAAGCATGTTTCACTGGAGATGGGAAGATGTTAATGGCGTATGTAGCTGTGGCTGCACAAACTGGCTTGTTCACTTTGACCTTCAGACAACTTCCCTTTAGCTGATTCGGCAGAACTGGGTGGCAAGGACTGCACTGGCGATTTGAGTTCTTTTCTCAGTCCAACCTGCTGGCCGCGGCAGGGCTCCATCAAGCTGCTCCTGGCTACCACCTCCTGATGCGGGACGCGGGGGAGGAAGAGGCTCTCTACTGTCTACTTCTTTCCTACACTCACCTGAGGCCAGAGGTGTGTGTGGAACAGACGGTCGCTCATGCTTACGCCTCCTGCAAAATGTTTATTGTGACAAAGTTCCTGTGAGTTGGGGCAGATGGAACCCTCGACCAAGCCCTCTACGGCTCTGACACGGGCAGTTGCAGGCTAAGTCCCCACTGGCATCCTGTAGTCAGGTGGAGGGGGATGTTTAAATTGGGAGTTAATGTCATTGTCTTTAAATCATGAGTTGAGGACTTCAGGAACACAGCCAGAGGTTAGGGGTCTATGTCAGGAGTGGGTGGGTGAGGTTCTGTGGCCCGTAATGTGCAGGAGGTCAGACTTAGATGATCATGATGGTCCCTTCTGGCTTTAAAGTCTATGCTCTGAAGCTGGGGGGATGAAGGGAGGTTCTTCTGGTGCTATAATTCCACCCTGCGACGACGCAGCGTCCTGAGCAACTCCAGTTGGCATGAAGCCATGCTCCATAAACATTGTCTCTGCGTCCTGTCAAACCCACCTGATGGATCAGCTGGCATTCTGCACAAGCACAGCAGATTTTCTTACTTTCGGGTTTATGGGTGAAATTCCCTGGCCCACTCCAAAGGCTTCTTTATGAAACCCTTCACTTGGCAGTCACCAGATCAAGGACTTGAGTCAGGCTTTAAAAACAGCCTCCAAAAGGGAAGGAAAAGTTCCATAATTTAGGCTGAATGCTAGAGAAGTTAAATAATCAACAACAATCCAGGTTTTTAACTCCATCAGCAAATAGAGAAATGCAGAGCTTCATCCCTTCTTGTTTGTATCACTCTAACCCCTAAAAGACCTAGTTGAGATTAGGGCCCCATCTTGTTGCACAGACAGGCAAGAAACAGTCCGTGCCCTGCAGAGTTTACAGTCTAAACAAACAATGCAGAGAAAGGGATACAGAGTGTAATCAGAAGGTGGGAAACTGAGGCTCAGAAAGGTTAAATGAGTTGCCCAAGGGGAGGGAGTCTGGTGTCCTGTTTTTAAAAAACATGGATGTCAAATTGGAAAGGGTTCAGAAGAGCTACGAGAATTATTTGAATTCTGGAAAATCTGCTTTACAACTGAGAAACAGAAGAAGCTCAATCTATGTAGTTTCTCCAAGAGAGAGAAATGACTTGATCAAGATGTGTAAATACTTAAATGAGAAGAATTTTTTATGTCTCTAATCTAGCAGACAAAGGCATAACATGAAACCTGGATTGGAATCTGAAGCTAGATACATTCAGGCTACAATTAGTGTAAATTTTTAACAGGCAGGGGTAATAACCATTGGAACAGCCCACATCACTCGGTCTTTAACTCAAGACGAGATGTCTTTCTAAGATATGTGCTCCAGCTCAAGCAAAAATTATGGACTTGATGCAGAAATCACTGGGTGAAATTCTCTGGCCTGTACTGTGAAGGAGGTCAGACTATAGGATTATAGTGGTCCTTTCTGTGCCTTAAAATTTGTGAATCTGGATGTCCTGAGTCTGCCTGCAAGATTATCCAGTCTTCCTTCACCTTAAAATACGCTAATGTGCCCCTCTGTGATTTGAGAGCGTGGTTTTAATACAACTTGTACTTTCATTTTTCATCAGCACAGTAATTCGCAAGCATTAATACTCTCAACCAGGTGAGGGGGCGGTATTCTGAGGATTTTACAGATGGGCAAATGAGGTGGAGAGGCTCTGACATATCCCAAGCCATAGAATGTCAGTAATTTAACACCCTCTTGCCACCTCATTGCTCTGTGCTCTTGAATAGTGAATGAGAACATCTTAATCACCACTCACACCCTCTTTTCTCTTCCCTCTTTATTTTCCAGAAATTAGCCATGCATTCAGGCATGGATTATGCCATCATGACAGGTGGCGATGTCGCCCCCATGGGGCGGGAAGGAGTTACTGCCATGCACAAAGTCTTTGACTGGGCTAACACAAGTAAGAGAGGGTAAGTAGAAGTTCCTCTGGCATCTGAGCTTTGCATAGATCCTTTACCTTGGATGGGGGACCTGGTGGAATGGGAGCACGTAATGACCAGGCATTTGTGAATCATAGGGTATGTCTGTACTTCAGTCACAAGGTGTGATGGCAGCTTGAATGGACGTACCCGAGCAAGCTTTAATCTAGCTAGCTTGGATCCTAGGCCAGTAAAGCTGAGGCAGCAGGAGCTTCAGTGAGCACTGTACAAGCCTGCCCAGGACCGTGCTGCTCCAGGACCTGAGCTGTTTAGATTAAAGCTAGCTCAGATACGTCTACTTGAGCTGCAGTCACACCCTGTGATTGCCCTGGAGATGTACCCACAGATGCTTCCGGGCAGAACTGTAATGGAACAGGTGTTACGTTAGCCATCCCCTATCATACCTTTTCATACTGACCTGCAATGGGGTGCCCTCTTCGGCTGCTTAATGATGTATAAAGGGCTGAAAAAGTTCTTCCCCTCCTGGCCCCCCACTCATGGAAAAAGAATGTTCTGCTTACTCTTTACCTGAGACTTCTCAGGGTTGTCAGCGCTTGCCTCCCCTGGTCCTATCTGCATGTTTTCATAGAGGAACGGAGAACTGGAATGGCAGCTCTCTCATTTCCCAGTTGAAGAGGTGGGAGTGGTAAAGCCCGGAGAGCTTTTCTCCTAAGTGCGTCAGTGGTTGGAATTAAATGTTAACAAAAATTGAGACATGACCAGGTTTTAAAGAGCCTGTCTAATGCCCCTCCCCCCCTTTCCTGTTGCTCAGGTTTCAGGCTGTTGTGGTGTCATGATCCTCCTGCTTGTCTGGTTAGTTCTCCAATGAGCTTCCAGCAAAACCAGGGTATTCTATTCTCGATGTTTGTAACAATCCATTCAAACACATTGACATTCATCAAGAAGCAAAGCACAAACACTCTCTGCCTTTTCAAGACCCCTTTAAAACAAACACTCTGGAGTGGTTCTTTCATTCAGACTAAATCCCCCCTCTTGAGTCTTGAGAGAGGACCTAGCTAAGCTATTTGTGGTGATGTGAATTGCTTCATGCGAGCTGCAGGACAGCATGAAGCTGATACCACTCTTCTATGTGCACCCTTGTCCCCTCCCAGGCATATTAAAATCTAATAGAGGGCTGGGAGCCATCTCGTTTTGCTCCTATGCTACTTTGCAGGATGTATGGAGAGGGCTAATGGGTGATTTATGTGCCCTGTTATTGGTTCAGACAGACATTCTCTTGCAGTGTCCATATTGATACTCTGGTGCGTTCATCACCAAAATGTTTTAATTTGCCCCTAAAAGTTGCTATTTAAAGCTTGCAAAATAAACTTCCTTTGGAAGAGTTTGCAGCCTCCATTTTGAGGAGCTGGAAGGCAGAAGGCAGACAGTTTTTAAGAAAATAGACTGGCATAGATGTCAGGTTATTCCACTGCATACAGTGTACTGGAAAATTGGCCATCTGAGAGAGGGCTGGAGGAACCTCAGGCTGCTTTCTGTAGGTTTGGATCATTTTTCCTACTGTCAGTAGGCAGCTACTGTTCTGGAAAGGGGGCGGGGGTGTCAAGGGGAGAGGAGAGATGAGGTTTCCACCTCTAGACTCCCTGTCAGAACACCACATTTCACAGCACTAGTTGGTCTGGAATTTGAACTTGCACACTTGATCTATCTCAAGGCTGCACCCCAGAAATAGTAAATGGAAAGGTTCCGGAGATGTATCCATGCATGTTCTTGGAGCAGCTCTCACAAGCTTTTAAACAGCTTCCATCAGGTGACATGCGTTGCCTTTCAGAGTTGTAGTTTAGCTGTTGCCTCCGCTAAGCTGCCAGTATTTGGAAACAGGGGCAGAGGCAACTCTTAAGAAACTGTTCTGGTGGGAAAGAGCAGCTGAGACGATTTCCGGGGAAGCTGGAGTTGGGTAAAAGGTTTTGTTTTGTTTTTTTCCAAAAAGGCACTTGGATCACTTGAAAGGAAGCAATATCGGTTGTGTTGGATAGATGAGAACATAATACATTGGCCTCCTCTCTTTATCCTGCGTCTCCTGCGGGGACCAGAAATCTTGGGTTACCAAGGCATTTATTTTTCTGAATTATTCATTGGCTTTACCTGGAGGAATGAATAAATAATAAAACCATTATTTCCATCTGTATGTTCAAAAAAATTAATAAAGAAGGGGGATGGGGAAAATACCACTAGTTAGTGGGGGAAATTTTTATTCCGTGGCTGTGACCCGAAAGTCACATTGGTAAAATAGCAGCCGTAGCCATGGAATTTTTATATGGAATATACTGTCACCGGGGCCTGCTGTGTTCTTGGGTTTCTGCCTGGTGCCCTGAGCTGTGCATTTACTTAGTGTACAGATGCTAAAAGAGCACCTGCCCTACTTAATTACTTGAACATCACTCAAGTGCAGCTTTACAATTTAGGATTATCCACTCCCACTAAACCATGCGACTCGAACCCCCACCAGCTGTTCCCCACACCCTCCTGTTTTCAAACATCTGGAGAGAAAAAGATAAGCTTTGCAATGTGCCCTGAAAGTTCTCCAATTCAGGCTATTTCTGAGCAATGGGGGACAAATTCTAAAGCTAGGGGACCCCGCCAACAGCCCCTCCCCATATACACTGGTGGAGCTTCAGCTTAGACACCTCTGATGATTAGGTCTGGGGAAAGAGGAGCCCTAAGCCAGTTAGGGTGCTCTAGATCATTTGCCTTCTTCCCTTGCTGTATCTGTCTCCCTGTGTCTCTACTTGTTTTGTTTTTTTCCCTTCACAGCCTCTTGCTGTTTGTAGATGAAGCAGATGCATTCCTACGGAAGAGGGCAACAGTAAGTGCTTTTCCCTGCAACCACCATCTGTGTGTGGCAGGGGTCGGTCACTCAGCCAGCAGCTTTCTCGATTAACCCGACTAGTTAGCCTCGACAGGCAAAAATGATTAAAATTGGCAGGTGCCCTACTGCTTACATCATTAAGAGACTTGGAGAGGAGAAATTACCCTCTTGCAGCTGTGTGGGGCAAACATTGCTCAAGATTGACTTGGGAATTTGTTCCTTCCTCCATCGAGCAGTGGGAGGTGGGTAGCGTGAGCTGTGTGTTGGACAGCTTGCAGGTGGCTGGGTGGTAGGAGAGAAAATGAGGAATTAAAATGACAGGAGGCAGCGGAAACATGGTCCCACATTTCACTGCTGTGCCCCTGCGGGTGTGTTTTACCCTAGCAAGTGGCTGACTTGGACTCTTGTCAGAGCCGAGTTGTTTTCCATAGCACTAACAAAGCTGCGCCAAAAAAAGCCACACATTCCTTTTTGCCTGTTTAAGAACAATTCCCCGTGCTGTGCGTTGAAGGCAGATCTCATCTTGCCCCTAGGCCCAGCACTCAGAATCCAAGTGATCTGTTTAAAGAGTTTTCACATCCAGCCCTGGAGAAATCATATTAATACATATGCAAGGGAATCCTTTTCTCATTGTAGCTTTTTATTTCCTTCCTTTCAAGTACCTAGATAGAAAGTGAAAGCTTCCCTTTGACATATTATTCAGCCAAAGGCAGCATGGTCCAGTGGCTAGAGCACTGTATTGGGAGCCAGGAGACTTGGGTTCTATTCCTGGCTTTGCCACTGGTCTGCTTGGTAACCTTGAGCAAGTCACTTCACATCTGTGTTTTTCCCTTCCCACTCGGTCTTGAATAGGTAGACTGTAAGCTCTTCAGGGCAGGCACTCACTGTATGTGTACAGTGCCTAGCATAAGGGGCCCTGATTTCTTGCAGGGCCTCTAAGCACTACCATAACAGAAAAATCACCATTCGTATTTGCAAAGGTTGTGGCCCATCCTTGACCACCAGGTGACTGACCCTCCTCTGAAATGTATCTTTGCAGGAGAAAATCAGTGAAGACCTAAGAGCGACATTGAATGCATTTCTGCACAGGACGGGACAGCACAGCAACAAGTAAGAACCCAGTCCCTGTAGTGCAATAACTCATGTTCAGTAAAAGCAGGCAGAAGTCTCTCTAGCATTATTGCCTGGCGCCAGGGTATACAAGTTGAGATGGTCATTAGAAGTTAGACCTTTGATCTCCTCCATCAAGAGATACAAAAATCTAGGCTGAGCAAACTGAGTGACTTACTGCATCTGAAGAAGTGAGGTTCTTACCCACGAAAGCTTATGCTCCCAGTACCTCTGTTAGTCTCAAAGGTGCCACAGGACCCTCTGTTGCTTTTTACAGATTCAGACTAACACGGCTACCCCTCTGATACTTACTGCATCTTAAAAATAACATAAAAATTCGGTCACCTGCTTCTCTTTCCTTGGAGACAGAAAAGAAGCTTGTAAATGTAGTGTACCAGTGGAGACTCCAGTTTTTCAAACTTGGAGGCTCTTTGAGTGCCCCAGGAAGTGGTTGAAGGGAGCCTGTACAGACCTCGTTGTAATAAACGGTACAAGAGACTGAGCAGTCCTTATCCATGCAGATACTACCTAGGGCTCTGTTTTAGCACTTGAGGTGCACTGCGCAGCCTTCACTGAAACGGGTAAGGGCAGTATATGGGTCTATAGATCGCCTTGAAGGAAGCAGAAGCACAGACTTTCCCCTTCTTGGGCAGTTAGCATTTCTGCTAAACCAGTCCAATCTGGATTCATGGACGTCCGGGTCACTAAAGAAGGTGGTAGGCTTGCATTCAGGTGTGTGTTTGAACCCCTTTAACCGGACTCCCTGGTGCCTGTTTGACCTGCAGCTCTTGCACTGTTCTAGTGCCCCCTCTGACCATGTGCCCGAGGGGTGAGCATCTCTCTCGTGTGCCTAAAGCTGGCCCCGTTCTCACTTCTGAGCAAGCTGTCTAGTGGATTCAGTATATTTGTACTCTCCACTGTAAATACACTTAGGAAACCCAGAGCTGTTCTCTAAGAGCCTGTCAGGTACGTCCACAAACGCAGATTATTGTTTGGTGTTCTTGTCAAATACGTGTGCATATGAATTGTCTTGGCTGTCATTCATCTTGTGCCCAGTTTCTGTGTAGTCAGCATTTCCTGCCCGGAGAGCACCGCTTAGCTTAATGGGAATCATTTCCCTGCGATCATCATGGTCACATGAAGATGATTTTTTCCCCCTTTAAAGTAATTTTTTTACTTGGTTCTTTGCCAAGTCTGCTTGATGATTAAATTTCTCCTTTTATAAAGGAGCCAAGTCAAAAATCGCCATCTCCTTTCTGAGTGCGGGGAGGTCAGATGCCCAGTGATTAAAACGTAATGAAGGACATAGATAACGAAGTGCACATTGTTATGGTAACGCTGTGTGATTGGTTCAGGACACTAGCTGGAGTTTTTCTCCCGGGGCACCCCCAGGACTCTCATTCGCAACGATGGGAGCTATAGTCTGCCAAGTTTATTGTTTATGTACATTGGTCACCCTTAAACTTTTCAGTTGCCTTAGAAGGGTGGGAATGTGGCCCACTGCATAGGGCACTGAAGCACAAAACATGAAAGCTGAGTTCTGTTCCTGGCTCTCTTTGGTCTTGGACAATTCCTGTGCCTCGGTTTCCCCAGCTGTAAATGGGGTTAATGATTCTTGTCCTCTTTTTCTGAAGCACTTTGAAAAGCTCTAGCAACGCAAAGAATTTAAGCACAACTAGTCATAAGAATTAACCAGGGCTACCTCAGTATTTCCCAGAGGTATGGCAGTAGAATGAACACTGCACATACTGAGTGGGTGTAATGTTGTTTTAAAGCAAACCTGCAAAGATTTAAAGGGTGACAACTGATAAAATCTAGCCATCAGGTCACTTAACAGAACTGTCTTTTACCCTATGCCCTGCCAAAGCAATTGAGCTCAGCAAGGGAGCTCTGCCAGAAGAAGCCCCGGGACTCAGGATTAATAGACTGTGTTGCAGCTCAAGATTTATCGAAGTTATTTCCTATCTTTCCTCCCAAGGAGTGAAGCGCTTTGCAAACCTTATGGCTCACAATTCCAAGGGTAAACTGAAGCCTGGCGTCAGAGTCACAATCACACTGCGATCCAGCGGCAGGCGGGGAATGGTTCATACCAACCCCTTGCTCTAGCTCCCTTTTTGAGGTGCATTAGGCAGATCTGGAGAAGCTTCTTCCAGTGCTTGTTGGTCCCATGCTCCAATCCAAATGGCCAGCTTCTCATTTTGATGAGTACTTAATTCGCCCATGACTCCTGCAGTGAACCATTCTAGGGAAGCGAACGTCTCCTGTTGATTTTGTGCACTGCTTAATTTTCAGAGAGTCTCACTGCAGCTTTTTTAGAGAAGTCCTCCCTGCCAGCAATATATGGGGATTTTGTTTGGTGTATTTACATGGGCTACTAGAGTTACCTGTGTCAGTGGGACCCTGAGGAGTTCTGTTACTTAGCAGGAACTGCCTTCAATGAGTGCTAGGTTTTATGTAGCCGATCTTAGCTTCCCCAAAGGACGTATTGGGAAATCTCAATGTTGGGTACCTGTTACTAACATCTCCAAGCGACTTCCCCCACTCCCTTCTCTCGAGCTGTCTCACATAATCTTCCCCCTCGCCAAGGAAAGACCTTTGTCTAGGAAGGCCCAGCTGTGCTTCCACCATGGCTCAGGGGAATGCCAATGCGACTTTTGGGCCAGAGAAGTTATCTTTGCAAATAAATGTGAAGAACATGGCCCCCGGCAGGCCTGGATTTCAACAAGCGGCAAGAGGGTCAATATTCCAATAGCTGCTGTAAAAAGCCCATTTCAAATTATAC
Source organism: Chrysemys picta bellii (assembly GCF_011386835.1). Classification (NCBI taxonomy): domain Eukaryota; kingdom Metazoa; phylum Chordata; order Testudines; family Emydidae; genus Chrysemys; species Chrysemys picta. The sequence goes on along the minus strand of NC_088811.1, from coordinate 7,144,979 downwards.
TGCACCATTAAGCCAGTAGCATCAATTAATGCACTAAAGCGAAATTGGCATGGGGAGAGCGCATCATCACAAAGCGAAAAAGCAGCCGCTCCGTTTTCAAAATGCAAATTGGGAAGCGACCAGAAAGGGAGGGAGAGGGCAAGAGCGGGGTAGGTTGCTGGAGCAGCGTCCAGTGTGCTGGGGCAAGAGGAGGGTCAGGTCAGGTCAGCCTGCCCATTCTTGGACACCTGCTTCCCTTAGGTGCGCTGGAAAGGCTGGGCTCTCACAGGATGTTCGCAATGAAGGAAACACCGTCTAGCATTACCCAGCTTTAAATCAAAAGCAATTTCCCTGCCACTTGCAGTCTCCCTGCTGTTAAATGTTTCCATCTTTTAAAAGGAATTAGTGTGCCTGCAAACTGCTGGCTTCTGAGCCCTAGAGACCCAAATCCTCCTGTCACAAAACGCGTGCAGCCCCAGCAATGCAAGCCTCCCTTGTGTGCCATTCCCAGTGTCACTCCCCTCGTGCAAGGGGGCGCGCCTACCGCCAAGATGGCTCTGTTCAGTCCTTGGGGCTTCCACTGAAAGGGCCAGCAAGGGCTTTTTGTGGGGTGGACATGCGCGCACTAGGAACTGGACTGAGGCTGCCCCCCCAGCTTGTTTCATTTAAGCCACCAGACTGCTGCTAGAGGGTAAGAGCTTTCAGGTGTGATGAAATCTGTCCCCTTGCCAGACCTAGGCCTGTCTCTTGCTTTGGCTCGTACAGGTGATATTGGTGGTGGTCTTGGGGGGGGCTCATACTCCAGCCAGCTGCTTCTGCACTGATGCGACAAGCCTCTTTCCAGCCCGCGTCCGTCACTGTGGTAGCAATGCCAATACCACTTTCCGCATTGCAAGTAGACCTTCCCTGGAGCATTAGATAGTGGGAGAAGATGGGCTTGGGGAGCTTGAGGAAGAAAGATTACCGCACATAGGCTCTGTATGGTGTGCAGATCTCTGGGCCATAGCAGTCATGAGTCATCGTATTGGATCTGCATCCATGGGTGTCTTTCTCACTGATCTTACCTCCTGTCTCTTCCTTACTCCCCCCCCACCCCTCCTACGTCCAGGTTTATGCTTGTTTTAGCAAGCAACCAGCCCGAGCAGTTTGACTGGGCCATCAACGACCGAATCGATGAAATGGTGAACTTTGACCTACCGCAGTTACAAGAGCGGGAGCGTCTGGTGAGGATGTATTTTGATAAGCACGTCTTGAAGCCTGCCACAGAGGGAAAACAGTAAGTATCCTATCCTCAGAGCAGTAGGGTCATTAAAGGTTTTGTCCTTGTCATAGAAAAGCTCTTCCTTGATAATCATCACTGGAGACCAAAGCCCTCTTCCCAGCCAATTGTGCCTATTGGTCTGAAGGTGGATTCCTCTGGGCTTCAGTAGTGTTTGTGCTGCGTAATGACCAGTAGGCTTGGGGTAAGGGACAGGTAACATACCCTGGTGACCGTGATTAGGCTGCTGGTGTGCAGACACCATTGGGGAAAATGCTGACCATTATTGCCTCATTTCCTTGTACTCCACTGTCTGTCTGTAGCCATTTGTTGTGTCTTGTCTTAGACTTAGGTTGTAAGGTCCTTGGGACAGGGACCATCGTTTTGTTTTGTTTATACAGCACCTTGCACAATGAGGTCCGTGACTGGGACATATAAGTGCTATGATAATAACTGATACTTTGTCTTTGGCATCCCAAGTCTCACTCCTGTTGGGTTCATTTTAAGGCAGTATCACTTGCTTTTAGTGACACACAGTGCAATGCATGTTAAAATCAGGCCGAGAAAATGTAACTTCAAGTTTTGGTGGGCTTGGGGCATATCCCAGTCTGTCAGAGTTCTTCTCCCTATTTTCCTCCCAGAATAAGCATCTCTTGTTAGTGACTACAATCAGGAGATAATTAGAGAAGGGGGAAATGGGGCAAAGTGAAGGCAGAAGAAATATTTCCTAGGCATTGACTTATTTCGAGTGTGCCCTCTGCTATCTTAAGAAGTTTATTCCAGTCTTCGTTTGCTAGCCAAACATTTATACTTCATTAAACTGTGGGGTTTGTGTCTTTATCCACTCCTGAGAGTTGCAGGGGGAATAGTGAGCCGCAGACTCCCTATTGTGAAATACCCATATTGCAGTTTGCACGCATTGCTTCTAGAATATAACTTGCTTCCAGAACACTTCTCGTTCAGCGTCTGATTCATAGTTACACAATGTCTTATTCCTAGCGGCTCCTCTGAGAATCTCCCCTCTTTGCCCTTCTTACGGCAGTCATGGGGGTGGGAGTCAGCATGCTATGGACTGGGGTAAACTGGGGCTTGGAGACAGTCAATCACACAGGATGCCAGTGGCAGAGCTGGGGGTAGAACCCAGGTCTCTTGATTCCCAGTCCTCTGCGCACTTTGTATTGAGCTGTCTTTTGTCCTTCCGGCACCCAGCCCACAAATGGGCTAGAGATTCAGCCTCACGGCAAATCCCCCTTTTTTCTTATTGCTTATGAAATGCTGGAACATTTGGCTTAGACCTCATGAAGAGAAGTGGAAATTTTGCCAGCAAGAGGGGAAACGCTAATTAATGAGAGAAGAGCTGATGACCAGCTGTGACAATCAAGAGTTCACTGGGGGGCCAGTTTGAGCCTTTGTTTCCTAATTTCCAAAATAGAGCTGCTGCTGGGAGATAAAATTGCTCGAGTATTGATTGTTGACCAGTGCAGCAGCCACCTCTCCGTTATTTTCAGCCAGTTCCTGGCCCCTTTGCCGGACTCCACTCCCTCAGTTCAGGATGCCCATGGCCTAATTAACATTCTCGGCAGGGTCTAAATCAGGCCAGAAGTCTCACATTGCCTTTGGGAGCCCACCACAGAGGGCTGTGGCTAGCATTAGTCCATGTGCTATTCCTGATCCCGGTGACAGTGAGTGTCTCCCCTTTTTGGGGACACAAGCACCAACAGGCATGCATTCATGCACTGGCCTGTCTCTGTTTCCATTGACTTAAATGGATGCAAGAGCACTTTTCAAAATCCCATCCTCCATTTTTATTTTTCTCCTGATGTTACTGCATGGAAACTAATCCTTGTGCTTCTGACCTTTAGGCGTCTAAAGCTGGCCGAGTTTGACTACGGGAAAAAGTGTTCTGAGATTGCCAAGTTGACAGAGGGCATGTCTGGCCGAGAGATCTCCCAACTCGCTGTGGCGTGGCAGGTAAGCTAGAAGTTGAAGACTGGCATTCTTGGGTGGTTTTTCTTTTTTAAGGAAGGGCTCAACCCAAGTCCATGCTCGAGCAATCAGCTGACGGCAGCTTTACATTTGCGCTAGTGAAATCTCAAATCCTGCCTTTCACATAGAACGTCACAAACTACACTCAGACAGCATGGCTGAAATGCAGCCAGCTCTGGGGTGGATGGCATCAGTCAGCCAGTACCCAGCACACTGCACAGCAGTAGCAGAAGGGACACTTACAATAAGCCATTCCCACCTCAACAGCCGGTCAGCTTTTGCATTTCCCTGTGACATTTTAACCCCTCTTGCTGTGTTCTGGGTGTCCTGCAATTGGTTTATCAATACCTGACTTGGAGAAAACTGGCTCAGTAAGGAAGCCTACCAGAGCATGATGATAAATGATGCATGAGCTGAGAGAAGCAGTGCCCAGTCTTGTTCACACTTGCAAAAGCAAGGGAAAAAAGGGCAGATCTCCAGGCGGCCCTCCATACAGAGCAGAGTCAGGGCCCGAAGATGCAGGTCTGGCCAGACACTGGTCTCAATAGAGATACGTTTGTCAGGGATGACCAATGGGCCAAATATTGAGGGGCCAGATTCAGACCTGGTGGAAGCAGATGCAGAGACTTCACTGGAATTACACCCCTTACAGCAGTCAGGAAACAGGTACCCAAGACAGAGCAGGCAGAGTCAGAAACCTATCCTCCTAATGTTTGGTAGCTGTTCCGAAAGCAAAGCAAATACTGCGGTATCCAGGCAGCTTAGAGCCCACGTCCGAGATCGTTGAGATGCTGTACAGAGGGCTGATGGTTATCCAGGATCTGGGGTGTCGTACAAGAAGCATATTGAACAGATTGGAAAGACAGGTGCTGGGGAGACAGCTTTGGTCTCTGCTAGTGGATTTCTAAGTCATTGTTAAAAATTTGAAAATACCTAGTTCATAAGCAGCTATCGGGCAAGTGATGGTGGCTTGTTCTGACATTCTGGCCTCGGAGTGGGAGGGTCCAGGTAGTAGGGGCTGGGCGTGTGTCTGGATTTTTGACATGTGAAAAGTAGCTTTGCTGTCCGTTTTCTGTAGCTCACAAAGGCAGCGAAGTGCTTTGTGGATTGTGGCCCCTCCCTCAGACCCCAGGGGTGCTTCCCGGCATCCAACAGAGCACTGCTTTCCTGGTCAGCTCTGCTTATGGGGTCTGGGGATCCACCCAAAGTAATGACAGAAAGATGGTGCACTCTGAAGTGGTCTCGTATGATGTGGCTATGCTCTCCCACGCGCCAAGTTTACAGCTGAGGGTTAGCTAACATTTCTCTCCGCTTCAGTCAAGCGGGAACGTTGGGAGCCTGACGTGGCATCCCATAGGATGCGTAGGAGCGCTTGGTCTTGTGGTGAGGCACTGCGGATGCATTTTTCATCGGTGCTCCCTGTGGATGTGGGCTGGAAGGTCGAGTCTTGATCAGTGTTTCCGGAAGGAGGGGTATTTGAGACCCAAGTACTATGTCATGTGTTAGTGCTAGATTGTTTGGTACTCTGGTGAGACCTCTTTGTATTATGGTGGCCTGTTCATTTAGTCTGGAATAAAACTCCTCCTCTTACCTTCTTCAGAGCACTTTTTAGCCTGGAACCAGAACTGGTCCTGAGACACACTTAGAATACAGACCCACACAAAGCCCACACGCCAGCCACATTACCTGCTCCCCTTTCCCTCCATCAGAGCTATGACATGGATTACATCTGTGGCTGATGAAAAGAACAGCCCCACAGTGATTTGGCTTCAGCTCAATTCCCTCTTCTGGCTTTGCAGTCATGAAAGGAGGCCTTGCAGAATTGCTTTTCTCATTAAAACTTAATTCTTCAGCAGCCACAGTGGCATATGCCGGGGTGGTGGCATAGAGCTTGTTGCACATAAGCAGCTCCCCTGACCTTCTGTTGGGTGTAAATTACAGAAGTCAGAGCAGACCGTCTGTTGCTTTTTTACAGCAGGTGCCCCAAAGCAGAACGCAAAATACACACCTGCTGATTTCTGCGTAAATACATGTTACTGAGCTGCTGGAATAGAGATTGGAACTGGGTATTTTCCTCTGTAGCATTGGTCTCTTGCTGACGATCTGTATTGCTGTGGCTGTTACTGTTGATAAGAAGCCTGTGACGCCTCCGGATTGGTTAGATACACTGAAGTGTAGAAGATTGAACAGACTCCTCTAGCTAAATTCTGCACAGTAACTGAAGTCCTGATGGATTTACACCTCGGTGGAGAACTCAGGATTTACAATGTTATGCCTGAGAGCAGAGTTTGGCCTTTTCATAGTCAATATGCCATGTACAGATTTAAAGTTACTAAAGAAGAGTTATACAACTTCTCTGAAAGTTACACGTAGTTCAAAAAAGAACTAGATAAGTTCATGCAGGATAGGGTCCATCAGTGGCTATTAGCCACAGTGGGCAGAGATGGCTTCCCTAGCCTTTGTTTGCCAGAAGCTGGGAATGGGAGACCGAGGATGGATCACTTGATGGTTACCTGTTCTGTTCATTCTCTCTGGGGCACCTGGCATTGTCCGCTGTCAGAAGACAGGCTACTGAGCTAGATGGACCTTTGATCTGACCCACTGTGGCCATTCTTATGTTCTTATCTTGCCTGCTAATGCCACGTGAATAGTTGTTCACTTAGATTGTAAGGTCCTGGGGTTATGGGTACATTTTATGCATCTTTAAAGCAAATGCACACTTATGGCCTGGTGGAAATTAATATATACCAGAAATAATGCCATTTATATAGCTTTTATGTTCTGTATTTTTTTTTCTGTTGCTAAAGACCTCCTCAAGAGCAAAGATTCTGCTTTCATGTAAGAATATCTTCTTGTGCTGAAGTCCTAATCTTCTGGTATTGCATAGTGTGCAAATTGGGAAATCAATGAAAGCTTATGATTTTGGATTGAGAATAAGCATCAGGGAAAATAAAAACTAGTTACACCTATGTATTCCTGTCCTTCCTGCATATTTAAAACAGAAGGAAAGGAAATGTAATAAATATTTAAGCAAAATTGTTTACAAATAGACTATTTGTCTGTTTTGCATGAAACACGTGGGATTTAATTTCTAACGGTATTTCAAATTAATGGGAAATCTTGGTACAAAATTATTCTTAAAAGATGTTAGAGCAGACTATAAATCATTTTATTATCCATGTGTCTCAGGACACAGATGAAAATGAAAGCGCTGAGCTGTTATAAAATTGCCTTATTTCTTTTAGTGCTGGAATACAAGTAAAAGTTAATTTTTATTTTCTAGTGGGGCATTTGCATTCCTTTCCATGCAAGAAGAATCTAGAGGTGTGTTGATTGAGTTGTATATTGAGATAAGCTCACGATCGCCTGATCTATCTTCCTGTCAGTTTGAAGGGCATTTACCTTGAAATTAACCTGAAAGAGCAGATGTTTGCTGACAGCTCTTTAGGAATAAAATGTGGTGGACTTGAAAACCATTTTAATTGTACGGCAAGGGGAGATCCTCTAATTTCGGTTAGAGAAATTAGTCAAAGGGTCACTGTTTCCAATAAAGGTGTTGTGAGCCTGTGCTCACTCTTGTAATAGGGCCAACCCAATTTTATAGTAACACCTAAAAGGAGAGGTTTAGGTTTTTTTATACTTTCCAGTCCAAATTTTTAGCCTTCAAGTGTATCATTGCATGTCTAATCTGTACACAATTGCTGTGTTTGCAGCCACAAATTGAGTAATATCATGCGCAAATGAGACAAGTATTGTGCTCATCATGGGGGTGGGGACTGAGGCACAGAGACCGTGATCTGCCCAGGTCTTGTAACTCCCAGGGTCTTCCTCTCTAACTTCATGCACAGTGCAGTCCTGTTGGCTAAACTGTTCCGCTAGGGGTTTAGGATTTGTGGCCCAGTGGCCAGAGCACAGGACTGGGGCTCAGAAGACTTGGGTTCTGTTCCCCGCTCTGCAACTGGCCTGCTGGGTGCCCTGCGGCAAGTCACTTCACTTCTCTGTCTGTTTTGCCATCTGTGAAGTGGAGATAATGATCCCAACCTCCATTGTGAAGTCCTTTGAGACCTACTGATGGAAAAACGCTGTATAAGTTGTAAGTATTTACTATTCTACTTGAGGAATCGGGTATGAAACCTAATCTTGGGAGTCAGGGAATAAATCTCTTCTCTCATTTAACCCTTCATTCCGTCCTTTTACTCAGTCTGTATCCAGCAATCCTCATACTGGCTTTTCCCTCTTCTCTGTAGCTTGGAGGCAGAGATCAAACCTGTGCTCAGCCTGATGGGCTTTTGACCATCTCCTGGGAAATCTTCCCTGAATTCTCTGCCTCCACAAGCTGGTAGTATATCAGGAGTTTATTCTTCCCAGTATATTAACCGCGGCTCAGAATATAGTCTAACCTCAGAATTGCTGAAATTCACAGCTAAGGCAGTCTGCCTGCAAAAGCGCATGTCTCAAAATTACTTTTCTAATAGCTTGGCCAAACAGCAGCTGAAATGAACACATCCTTCCCTCTTCACAACTTCGTCGTATGGGTTTTATTTTAAAAGGAAATAAGCTAGATGCGGAATGAGCCAGACTGATGTAAATCTACATCGCTTCAATGGAGTTACACCAGTCGGTCCAGCTGACTTTTATTTAACCCTCAATGCATCTGTTCAGCCTCGCGCCTTCGGAAATAATTCGTACAGACAGCTCTCGGGAGCAGAACTGAGTGTAGGGATTACGCAGGGTTGCTAGACTTCCCTACCCAAGTTATATTGTGGTGTTAATGATGGAAATTCAGAGGAGTGTACTGTATGTGAACAAAAGGGTACCACAGAGCATTGGGTCAAACGTAAAGGTTTCAGGTATGATCAGATGCCCAGGCGTTTGGGAGGCCGCAAGAGAACCTATAGAATAGCTTGTGGACGACATAACTTGGGGCATTCTCCTTGCCAATGGCAGCGGTTTACGTTTTCGCATTTTGATCTCTGCTGCGCTGCCCTGTCCCCTGTACTGCTCGCACAGAGGTGAGCCCTCTCACACTCCCACCATGTGCTGCAGAATCCCACATCTACCCCCTTCCTGCTGCTGGGGAGACCAGCAAAGCTGCAAGATGGGGCTGTTGTTGCACTTGAAAGGGATAACACCCTTCTCCCTGTAAACATGGGAGTCCATTAGCATCGACTCCCTCCATCGCAAATTACCAAAAATGACTTTGTACAGAAATGGCTGAGTGATCATTTCTATGGAGTGAATAACAATTTGCAGTAAACTGGCAATTTACTTAATAAGATTGGAGTGTGGAGCCTGCTGATCGACCTGATGCTGCCATTCGAATTGAAGCTATTTTGTCTCCCAAACCTGCCCCCAGCGCCTGGATTTGGGCACATGGCTGACTGTTACAAGCCATTAGCTCTAGCTTCACTGGTCCTATGTCATTTTCCATTCTCTTTGGAAATCCCCCATAAAAGGGAGTTCCCAAAGCTGGCTGATTGGATCACTTTGGGAGCTGAAAACCAGTGGTGTACTAGGTTAATTTGTCAATAGTTGGCTGCTGTTACAATTTCACATTGCCATGAAGAAATAAAGTGTGTACAAAGTTTCCCTTTTTCTCCTTGAAATGTGGTAATGCTTGGCTCCTAATTAATCCATGCAAACGTAACTAATCTTAATGGTGTTAGCCTTATGTGTCTCCTCTCTCTGTCCCCATATCTTCTTCCCAATCTCCTGGGTCCTACAGTTGCAGAAATCTACATGTTCCCAAGCCCTACCTTTTGTTCTGTGGCAATCAGAGCAATTACATACTCTGCTCTCTGTCCGGGATGCTACTTACTCTGTTCCGCTCCTTAATCTTTTAAAATATCAAATGAAGCATCTTCTCCATAGCAGAGCTCTTCTGCAATTCCACCGTGGGAAGCTTCCAGAAGAATGTTCCCCACGATATTGTTGTATGTTATGGCTGCTACCAGGAAACATCTGGTAGTTCAACTCAAAAGTCAAACATCGAATTAACTTTCCTTTCAGCAGCGTGTTCCTTAGAAATTAGCTGGAATGTGTAACTCTGTGTGTTATGGCTTCATGTTAATGAGCTCAGTGGTGGACATGGGGAGCCTGATTTTTCAGAAGTGAACATAATTGCATGTTTAGAGCGGCGCTCACAATTCCTACAATTGTACGTATAAATTGCATATTCACATGCACAGCTGCTGTCCATCTTCATGCCCAGATACCCAATTTGTGAAGGCAAATGCAGTAATTGTAACTGGTACTTGTGCACCCAGCTTTGAAAATCAACCTCAGCACATATATATGTGGGATAGCTGGGCAGGTCAGTGGAAGCTTATGGCTGATTCTACATCCTGAACAAAAAGACAAGTCAGCAGGGTTTTTGCCTTTACCTTCTGACATGCCTCAGCAATAATTTCACAAGGTGTTAAAAAAAGAATTTCATGCTGTACCTGCAACAGCTTCTTTCTGGATTAATGAATTGGACTAGCGACAAATTCACAGGTCAAACCAATGCATTTTAAACTGTTAGTGATGTCAACTTAAAAATGTGTCTTAACACTTTCCATCAAAAGTCTGTGTACTTCGTTAGACTCCAAAATGTTGTATACCTAAACTGAACTTATTGCAAGGCAAGAGCTCTTGGCTTTTGTGGCATGTTCATCAAAAGGTGGTTTCTTTGATTGAGTTTAAGCCCTGAAGTGTGTGTGTTTTCCTCAGAATACTCAGACATTGTTAGCAGACCAAATGAAATCAAAGAAACTCCCTTTGGTGGTCAATTGTTCTGTCACAAGGAACCATTGGTTAAAAATTGAGCCATATCACACTTGGGTACAGTTAGTTTTCTAACATATACACAACTCTTCTGGACATCCCTGTCTAGCACTGGAAAGTGCAGCTTTGAGTTTTAAAAGATTATCTTCTGACAGTTGGGTCACCTGCTCTCCCTTCTGCATAAAGAGGAGGTGAGGTTCTAAATGATGTTACAACTCAGTGAAGGTTTTAAAAATCAGAGGAGTATTACAAAACCAGATCAAATCTGGTTTGTCAGTTGCCTTGCTTAGCAGAATAGGTCTACTTGAGAGACAGGGGTAGTGGAATTACATGGTTTATTCTGCCAAAGAGTTTGACTCTTGTCTTGATTGCTGGCAGTTTTGGATAAGGGCCCAGTTCATGTACTTCATGACAAACCAGGCCCAAGTTTTGTAGCAAGAACGCTGAGTTTTGCAGCACTCTGCGGCAGGCTGCACCTGTGTCAGCTACGTTTGAATGAAGTATTGAGATTTTGAAGGCCTTAAGTATGAAGATAAATACCATCAGTGCAGTATCCCGTGTCTGTTGTGATAGTAAATCCATTTATTTTTTGCTGTCCCTGCACTTGCAGTCTTTGATCTTCCTGGAGACTTTTGTACTGACAATGCAGAACTGCACTTGAGAAGTTTGGGGTGGAAGCAGAGAGTAAGCTAGAAGTGGTTTGGCAACTGAGCAGGAGATAGGTTGGGATTTTTGGCACCCAGAAAGGCATGGGAGTTGATCCAGGTTTGTGGGACCAGCACATCAGCTGGATAATTCTGCAATGGTAAGTCATTGTCATTAGACTTCAAAAGGAAAGCCCCATTGATATGAAGAGGGCCGTTCACACCTCCCCACACTGTTGTTTCAAGATATCTAGTAGAGTTTTGCGCTGGTTTTTAGGGCTGGCTTCTCAAAACACAAGGGCTTGAAATGCTTTTTTTTAAACTAAAGCCGAGATTGTGAAGCACAGTTCTGCAGCAAGGGGTCGATTGAGCAGCCAGTTCCAGGGCCCTCACGCTGCAGAGTTTATAGAGCCCTGGTTATGGACCAGTCAGCGGTGGAGAGACTGAAAATGCTTTGCAGTCGTAACACTGTTGGCTGGAGAGCGGTACGGCTTGCATTCTTTATTGCCTATTGCCTCAGATCATCTTCAGCCAGCCATGTCGGGAAAGGCGTAATTGAGAACGCCGTCATTTTCTTCCACATCACCACAACTGCCCGCTCTCGGCGATTGGAGTTGAAACCAATCAGTCATAGCGCTAAATAATAAATCGGATGTGGAAGCCAGGTGTTGGGATTACTTCATTAGCTGCCAAGCAGCTTTCTTCATACCTAGTAACTTCTAAATCACTCAAGAATTTTTCCTTCCCCCCCCCCCCCCAAATGAGTGATCAGTACTATCGTTGGTCATTCCGTTAAAAAGGGCTGCAGGGCCTCTTTATGAAGTCCTGTGTAGTGTGCTCTTAGGAAGCCTTATGCAATGCCTCAGCCAGGCTTCCTTTACAAGATTAAAGGCTGAAATATAGCAGCCACAGATAGTCTTGTCCTTTCCCCTTGCCCCCTTGGCAGTAAATCAGCTCCTTGAGTTGAATTTCACACTCTCTTCTCCACTGTCAGCCAAGTGAATTCAAGGTCATTGTTTTAGATGGGCTGCCTGCGCTCAACTCAGGTGTACTTGAACCACGGTCTTGCAAGCGTCTCGTGAACCTAGCAACTCTGGCACGCAGTGTGCTTCCCTGCCCTTCGCATAATGAAGTGAATGGTATTTTATTCACCTAGCAAACACTTTCTTGCCCTGGGAGTTCAATTTTGCAAAGCTGCTGCAGCACTGGGCTATTAAGACTTTTATAAGCCAACTGCGTGTTCAGTGAAAAGGGAGAGGGTTTGAACTGGAATTGGGGGCGGGGGGTTCCGTAATAGTTTGTACTAGGGGAAGAGATGACAAATCTGTTTGCTATTCTACTTGGGGGGAAGGGATCGCTCAGTGGTTTGAGCATTGGCCTGCTAAACCCAGGGTTGTAAGTTCAATCCTTGAGGGGGCCATTTAGGGATCTCGGGCAAAAATCTGACTGGGGATTGGTCCTGCCCTGAACAGGGGGTTGGACTAGATGACCTCCTAAAGTCCCTTCCAACCCTGATATTCTATGATTCTACTGGTAAACCCAAAAAAAGCGTTCCTTCTATGAACAGCTGCTGGAAGCATGGTTTGTGCAGGTAGAGGAAGAAGGTGAAAGCGAGCTGTTCATATGCAGAACAGTACCAGATCCACACTGGACCTGGGAGATGTAACTCAAACGAGCCAGGAAGCAGCTAGTCTTATCCTAGTGGAGAACTGTCGTGTTTCAGAAATCCTTACACAGAATTGGCATCATTCAGCACGAGTGTCCATTCTGGCTGAGGAGACCCACCAGTGCAGTATCTGGAACATTGCATCTGGTTGGAAGGGGGGGGGGGGGCGGCACTTCCACAGCCTCATGTTATACTGATGTCTCGACAGGTATTTCAGCCTCTTCATGAGCACTAAAAGTCATTCCTCCACTAATCCCCAAATCTAAAGAAAGGAAACCTCTTTACTTCCACACACGTGTGTCTACATGAGGAAAAATGAACACAATCACTATGCTGGTAGTAATTGTTCAGAGCTATAGTTACCCTGTCTTGCCCGTGTAATTGGTGAGAGCACTTATACAAAAAAAAAGTAAAACTTTTTAAAGAAGAAAGCCAGTAGTGTCAAGTTCACAACAATTTGTACAGCACCTAGCACATTGGGGTCCTGCTCCGTGACTAGGATTTCTAGGCGCTGTGGTAATACAAAATTCATCCTAATACTCCAAATCCTATAAGCTGGCTGCAACCGTCTAAAGTCAACTTTCTCTACGCTGCTGCAACACATTGCTTTTAGAATCCACCGTTTAGCAACTGCACAGACACTTACAAAGTTCATGTGCAATTCATCCCTGCTGAGAGCCACTTGTTCCTGCTGCCTTTCAACCAGCAGATAGCATTGCTACCTTCTGATCCACTTGAATTGCTGTACACATTATTTGGGCTCAGAGGCAACTGCTCATGAGTGCTGTTGACAGTCTTCTTACTTCATTTTTGTCTGTCTGTTTGGGATTCAATAAATCAATTTGCTGGGGTAAATTTTTCATTCCTGCGGTGTGCCAACTCTCACATAGTTACAGAATACAGTGAAAGCTGAGACCTTGGCTATGATGACAAGAAGTGGTTGGCTTATTATTTGAAAGGGCAGATACCTATCCAGCAATCTTAAGTGGTTTGGATTATGGCTGTTACTTTCCTGATCAGGAGGCTTAATAAGGTCAGTCCCCAAGTCTTGACTGTACATGGGATTTAGCAACTGGTGGACAGCAACCAGTGAGTTTTTATGTATATTACAGTGGTGCCTAGCTGAGATTGGAGCCCCATGGCGCTAGGTGCTGTACATAGACAGTTCCTGAGGAATTTACAATCTAAACAGACAGATGGGAAGAGATGGTCACAGCAGTGGTAGAGCTGGGGATAGATTCTATGTTTTCTGGGTCCCAGACCTGTGCTCTATCTACTAGACCACATTCTCTCTGCTTGAAAGTAGGGCACGCTCACCCAGTAAATGGTTTCCTTGTTCACACTTGGTTTTCTCAGGGCAGCTACATGGGCTGCTGCCCACCTACAGTGAAATCCCAAGTCTAGACTTAGAGTCCTTGTTTTGAGCTGTCTTGGAGAGAGACATAGTGTTATGGAGAGACACAGCAAACCTTTCATTGAAACAGGTTTCTTAATTTACTTGATTTTTAAAAAAAAATCCACCTTATTAACGCAGGTGAAGCGGCTTGGTACCAGGCATTTTCTGTAATGAATGGTTGCAGTTAATGGCCCTCAGCTTTTCATGAAGCCATCAACTCTCCCAGCCTTCATTAATCCCCAGGAATGACCTCTGCGTCCATCATTTATTCTTTAAGTGATCTTGAACTAGCATACCAAGGGAGGGAAGGTACAGTACCTTGATTTCCTTAGTGCCATTATCCTAATTACTTCTGTAAAATGTACATCCCAGCAATAGCTCTATTGAAACAAAACAAGCAGTCATGCAAAATGACAGCAGTTAAATTCGTATCTGCAGATTTCACAGTATACAAGGCATTTGGAAAATCGGAGGGTTGCTGAGATTCAAGGGGAGGAGAAATAAGCAGGATATAAACTATTCGGGTATAAACGCTGCATGGCATTTAGAGAAATGTGATCCAAACAGTCCTCTGGATAAATGGTGGCATGAGTTAAAGCCCCAGGCTTTCTGGTGAAGATGCCGATCACGGCAAGGATAGGGTCACTAATTCAGTTACATCCCAGTGCACATCGCGAAATCTCCACCCAGTTGACCAGACATAGGTCTCTTGAGAAGAGCGGTCTGGGTATGGTGCATTGGCAGAGCTGTGTCAAGGACTGGGATTCTTGCACTGAACTTTCTCTCCTTGATTCCTAGCTCGTTTTTTTGTTTGTTTCCCCATGAGCATCGATTTCAGGAGCTTTCAACTCACTCTGTGTGTGTGTGTGTGTGTGTGTGTGTGTGTGTGTGTGTGTGTGTGTGTGTGTGTAAAAAAGGTTTTCATGCCACAATTTATCATAGCAGAGGGTTGTGCCTTACAAAAGTGTTTATTTCAGGTTCCGCCATTGATGTACATTGGAAAGTTACTTAAGCTTTTTCTGTTTTTGCTTAACCTGTCTTTGGATAAAACACTTGAGATCCGTGGATGAAAACCACTATATCGGTACCTATTATTATTATTATTATTATTTTATTTTATTATTGTACCCTAAGCGGGTTTTTAACTAAAAGAAGGTCTTCTAAACCTAGCTGATCTTTTGGGATGGTATAAATATAGTAGATCTGTATCAGCCTTGAAGGAGGAGTCTATGGTGGACTGCCAGTTGAGGCTGGGATAATGCCCTTTCCCACAAGTGAAGGATTTAGCTTTGTGTACTGTATTGAGACACAGTAATCAAGTTTCCATCATGCAGATAAAATTAACCCAAACCACTGCATCTAGATAAGTCAGCTCCCAAACTGTCTCTTGCCTGCCCTTTGTGGACAGTCTGTTCCTTGACTGCATTTCCCTTTCCCTTGTGGTTCAACCTAAGGTGGTAGAAATTAAACACTGCTAAGCCAGACCATTTAGAGAGGTCTCTAGTATTAGGTGACATTGCAGCCCATAATACCCTTGCACAGTTGGTCATACTAATCCCTTCATTGCTGAATTCTTTGTTACAAAATGTGCTGCATATGCAAGGTTAAGGGGGGAGATGCGGAACCTACTGTACCTTTAAAAAAACAACAACAACAACAAATATGTGGCTATGGTCAGAAAAGAACTCCCAAAGATCAGCATCTTTTTGAACACCAGCAAGTCTTTATTTTAGTCATCTGTGATTAGCTTTACTCCAGAAACTCGTGTAACATAATCTTACATTAACCCCCAGTCTGAGGCACCTTGGTACTGCAACAGTGTAATACCTAGAATGCAGCCAGCGGCTTCATGCATCCACAGGGTCACTATGGTGGGGGTCCAGAATCTTTAGAGGCTGCGATTGGTAGCTCAGTTCCCCCCCACACACACACACACTCCTCCCTAAAAAATGTTGCGTTCACAGTGCTAACTGCTAACACTTAGGGGAAATTTGTGAACAAAGCAAATGTGATGGTGTCATCATTACAGTCCTGGTTTTCTTCTACTCCTAGCTACGCCTTAAAGCTGGTAAACAGCAGATGCAGTGAGCCAGGTGCTCCTTAAAAGTCCTCGAAGCAGCCTTGAAGCAATTCCGGCTTGAGGTATTTAAGCTTCCAAATCTTCTCAAGATGGGCTCATCACAACAGCTCCCAAAATCTAATATGCCTAAAGACTATTAAATTTAAAAAAAAAGAGTGAAATTGACCTATTCCAATGAAGCTTATAGCACAAAGTCCCAGTAAAAATTGTCAGTTATGAATGCCGGAGCAAAATGCTCAATGGGATCATTTCATCTGTCTTTTGTTTTGGCCTATTTTGTATTATGCCCTCGACGTGACTCTAAGCTAATCCCCAAAGAGCAGGCGTAATTGCAACATGCCTGTCACTTAATTTGTCTCAGATTCATGTATCTATTTTCTTAATTAGCTTTTTCTCCAGCAGTCGTTTGCCGTCTTGCTGTCTGTAATCATTAAACCTCCTTACATGTGTCTCAAACCAAACAAAACCACTCGTCGTGTCTGGCCGGAGCACCGAATGCTGCAGGAGCGAGATGGCAGGCTTGCTGCTGCGTTCCAGGAGATCTGTCCTCTGCCTACTCAAAGCGGGCCAGGGCCATGCTGCAGCTGATTTCCATTCTGATTTCCACCCAGTTGAACCTGATCAAATCACCCATGAAACACCAGACACAGCACTGTCAGCCCTCTGATTTCCCCCACCCCTCCAAGTCAGCAGCATCCCGGGGAGAAAGGCAGGCAGAGAACACATCTATTAAAACGCTGTCAAAAAGGCGTTTGACTTTGGGTGAAACAGATGATCACAAGCGAAGGGTTTGAGCTACTGGGTTGCAGCAGGCGGGTGCTATGCCGGGTTTGTGTTACTGCACCATAAATTGCACCAACCCACGCTCTTCCTCTATACGTGTGCGCTCCTTCATCCCTACACGCACTCATCCCTTCATGGGCTGCTGAGACTCCTGCTTGTCCAGTGCCACAGGGTCCGGGGACCCCTCAGCTCTGCTGATGTACCTTGATCTCCGCCTGCAACCACACCACCACTACCCTGCCCCCCGCTTTGCTGGCATCGTGGTCCATCACTAGGGTTCTTAGTCTCTGCAGTAATGATCCTCTAGTCTGGGGGTTACCAGTCATACCAAACTCTGGTGGTGGTTCTGTGATGTGGATGAACGTCCAGCCAGGGACTAGGATAAAAAATTATCAAACTTTTGTTTGCTCCTGTACCAATAGGAAGGTGAATGAGGGTTTGCAGAAGTGAAAGGCTGGTGCACAAACCCACTGTGTCACTTAGCCTCCAGTACCTTAAAATAATATGTATTCGTATGCTGTGTGAACAGCATTGCCCCTGACTCTAACATCCTGCCTAAATAAGGATTGGGATCGGGATAGATGTTACAGCTAATGCAGTTTTAATCCCATTGTAAATTGGATTTAAAATTGATCCTCTAATGTAAACCAACTTGTGGGTTATGGTCAATTATTTTTAGTTTGGCTTAGTTTGCCAGGACTTGTTTTAAGATGCTGATTAGTCCTCAACTGGAGTATTGTGTCCAGTTCCAGACACCACATTTCAGGGTAGATGTGGACAAACTAGAGAAAATCCAGAGAAGAGCAACAAAAATGATTAACGGTCTAGAAAACATGACCTATGAGGGAAGATTGAAAAAATTGGGTTTGTTTAGTCTGGAGAAGAGAAGACTGAGAGGGGACGTAAGTTTTCAAGTACATAAAAGGTTGTTACAAGGAGGAAGGAGAAAAATTGTTGTTCTTAATCTCTGAGGATAGGACAAGACATAATGGCCTTAAATTGCAGCAAGGGAGGTTTAGGTTGGACATTAGGAAAAACTTCCTAACTGTCAGGGTGGTTAAGCACTGGAATAAATTGCCTACGGAGGTTGTGGAATCTCCAACATTGGAGATTTTTAAGAGCAGGTTAGATAAACACCTGTCAGGAATGGTCTAGTTAATACTTAGTCCTGCCATGAGTGCAGGGGACTGGCCTAGGTGACCTCTCAAGGTCCCTTCCCGTTCTATGTTTACGCATAAACATTAAGGTGCAGAAAGTCAGCATGTCTACTCGCTAGCACTAGAAAACTACACCTCTGTCCAATGTGCGGCTAACAGTCTGCATGCTAGAAATCCATATTAAGACTTAAGCCCTCTTTTACAGACAATTGTCAGTCTGACTTCCCCTTTGTCCCGGTGGCTTTGCCTTCTCCAAAGCTGACCCTTACTGATACGGCAAAAGTATTGATGGTCTTTTCTTCCAAGATGTTTCCAGTACTATCCAAGCTCCCGACTTGTACATCTTGAATTGAAACTCATTGATATGTGGCTGCTCTTGTTGCTCTGGAATACCAGCAAATGAAGTGAGTTTTCAGTGGTACAGCCCCCATCTGCTAACCGAGGGAAGATTCTCAGAACCTCGCTGTACGAGAATCCCAGGAATCCTGGTTTTGTCCCATTGGCAGAGTTGCCCAAGAGTTAGAAATAGGGGAGCTGTTGTCAGTATTCCTGAATTCTGTTCCCTCCTCTGCCACGGACTTGTGTGACTTTCCCCCGTCTGCGTCTCATCTGCAGAATACCTGCCTTGCAGAGAATGAATGGTTGTGAAGTGCTTTGAGCTGAAGGGTGTTCAAGGTGAGATTGTTACAGGGCAGGCTGTCCTATGCTGCACCATCTCTGGTAAACACAACCCGGGGCGTACAGATCAGAGCTTGTCAGCTGAGTGTGACAGTATCTCTCCTCCTTGAAGAGGGGCTTTGGGAGAATCGGTGAGATAATTCTGAAGGGATTTATGCTGTGCTCCCTCACCAAGAGACAAAATTATTTAGTTTTGCCTCAGAATGGGTCCGTGTCTGGGTCCACGTTCTCAAGCTTGCAAAGTTGCGTTCGAGAAAATGGGTTAAAATATGTCCGCCTGGAAGAGCGAAGTATGAATATAAATGAAGCGTGGGGCTGCTTTTAGAGTGTAAGCTACTCCCAGAAGGGATAGCCGCTTTCCCATTTGCTTTCTTGAGAGCTAGGGCCCTGGGCTTTCTATTTATAGAAAGTCATTGAGAAAATCAACAGAGCGTGAACTGCACAGCATTGCTGAAGCTTTCACAATGGAATTGATGGGCTCTGCAGTGGTGGGGAAGAAGCGAACGCCTCCTGTCTATTCACCACAGGTGCATACACACATCCCAGGGAAGCGCTTACCCCATTTTAAAATGCCGGATCTTCCCGACTGCAGGGCTGCCCTGGGGGAAAACAGGCAGTTTTGGTAGCATCCCGAGAAGGGCTACACAGCCATGAAGAAGGGATGTTCAAACCAGCCTTTTCACCGCAGCAGGTGCTGGGCGAGAAGGAGCCGCCCAGGCTCCCGTCACTTTATAATGAGCATTCATGGGGACGGGCTGGCCAGTAAGCGATGCCAGGGCTCCCTTGCCAGCGTGCTACAGAATGGGACCTGCAATGTCACTGTGCAGCATGAAGCCTCCCTGCCTGGTTTAAGGGCTTGAATGTGGAGGACAAGCGTGTGGCAGCCCCGGCACGTTGTCCTTTCCTCCCCTCCTGCGGCGTTTCTCAACCACGTGCCTTGATGCTGTTCGCTAACTTTAGGGTGCACAAACACCTCCGTGAGCTGGGAATTTACCCCTGCTCCAAGGTGGGGAAATGGGAGGCAGAGAGGTTGGACAGGCTTATCTCAGGTGCATCAGCGACTCGGCGGCCATAGAATGGAGCAGTCCTAATTTCCAGCCCTCTGCTCCGATCGGCAGCCCCCAGCACCTCCCCAGGGGGCAGGAATCTTCCTTCTGGACTTACTAAAACATGACTGAAGAGGTGACCAGCGAGCGAGCTGAACTGCTCTGCCATGGGCCTGCTCAGGCCCCACCCTCCTGTGAGCAGTCAGCCCTCTTGCCTGCCCCAACCAATCACTCTCTAGGAGGCTTTAAGTAGTTACAGCTTGGGCTTGAGAGCTGGGCTGCAAAGCAGCACCTGCTGAGGGATCAAGCAGCTTCTTAGGAGGAGGAAGGGAGGGAGGGGTGTCCTGACCTCACTTAAATCCGCTTCCCTTTCCAGGTCTGTGCCTTTAGGGAGGGATGAGAGTGGGACGTCCCCTTGGCTTTGTGAGGAGAAGCCTGTGCTCAGATGCCCATTGCAGTCAAAAAGCAATACACTCCTGCCCTGTGACTGCCTGCTCTTTGCGCTGGCAAGGTTTGCCTTCCCCTGTGGGTCTTGGCTTCCCCCGGGCGTGACCCGCAGTGTCGTGCAGACTTCCCGGCTCCGGCCTCAACTCTGCGTGCCCACCTTTGCAAAGGTGATGGCGACCAATTGTTACCTTGCTTGCCACAAAATCTTTGCCCAGGGCAAGTGCAGAAATTTGCAAGGCTACACCCCAGTGTCTCCCGGGGTGGAGACACGAGAGGGTGATGCAGCCTTTGGGAATCTGACACGGTCTGCATGTCCAGTGGAGTGCCCTGCTGTGGCCAGATAAGCCTTCCTCCACTTGCTCGCTGGCCAGCTGTCTGAGGAAGAAGAGGGGCAGAGGGTGGATGGGAGAGGGGCAAGGACCAAGTTGGGAACCTTGTGCCTTGTGATTAGGAGAGAGCTGTTTCCGATCCTGCTGTAATGGGGAGGCGTGAATCACACGAACAGGTGAAGCCATCCCCTTCCTCTGCTGATACAGTGCTGTGCAGCATCTCCCTCTTGGATTCGTTTACTGTCTGCCTGTAGAACAAGCGGGGGGAGCTAGAAGCCATTGCGTTCCATTTCATAGGCTGCTGGATCTTAAATGCTGCAAACCTTGTTGCCTGGCAGCCTCAGTGTCAGACTCTCATTAATGATTTATGGAGCCAGGTGCTTGTGCCCGGTGCTTTATAGATGCAAGACGCGGCCTCTGCCTTGAAGAGCTTCTCCTGTAATTCAGCCAGACACCTGGGATCCGTGGGGAAGCCCCACTGCCAGACTGCCGGGGGACCACTGCTGGCAGGTGGCGCGCAGGGCTGGCTGGCTTTGCACAAAGTGGGGCAGGAGACGCGGGCAGGTGGCAAGGAGTCTGGGACTGTTCCCAGCGTGGGGGACATGAGCTAGGGGATCCATCCTGCATCGTGCCAAGCACCCTCGCTCCCATTGGCACACGGGGAGGGGAGGGTGCTGTCAGGATTTGGCAGGGTCAAGGTCCAGGAGGGGGGAGCGTAGGGAGCAAACGAGAGGGGCAGTGGAGGCTGGGGCACAATTGCAATTAGCAGGGAAGGTGAGGCGCTCAAGTTTGAGTAGCATAGCGGAAAGAGTGTGGCCGTCCTCCCTGCTCCATGTGTCTGTCCTTACCACCCAGCACTCCTGGTGGGGGCGGCTAAGTGACACAAGACGTTGTGCCAGAACACAAGGCAAATGGCCGGTCTGCTGCTGGTGGCTTTTGAAGTTGCTAACTGTTAGGAAGCAAGTTAAGCTCCTGCCAGCCCTTCTTGCCCAGAACTGTTCAATCTGATTTGTATTCGGGACGGACGTTGCCATGACGTGTCGTGCTTTTACGAATCGGAGGCAGGAATTAGCGTGTGCGGCTTGAGTCCACAGAGGAAGCGGGCTCGTGGGTGAAAGCGCTCAGGGGAGGAGTTCAGTCTAGTGAGGAGGGGGAGGGTGTAGAAAAGGGGGGTTCTTCCATTTGAGGTGAGCTGTCCAGTGGAATGAGGCCACGACAGGCTGACACCTCTGTTGGCTCTTCTGAAATGCTGCCATAATTCTTAGCACTGCTGGAACACCCCCAGCTGAGGGGCTTAAAGCGCTTCGAAGCATTGATTCCCCCTCCCCCCCCCCCACACTGCCATGGGGCACATGGACTTGTCCCATTTTACAGATGGAGACGCTGAGGCACAGAGTGGTGGCCATTTGCCTAGTTCACACGGTAGAGCTGCTAAGGGAACCCAGGGTGGGGGCCTTGCGTGGTCATGCCGCACCTTATCGTGGGCAAACAAGTTTTCAGTCTCTCGGGCAGTCAGTCTAGCACCTTTCATTAGCAATAGACAAGCCTGGCTGTTGCCATGTGATAATTTGTCTCTCAGTTCTGAGGCACAAGCTGAATGGAGACCTCTGTTCCTCACTGGAGTGGGGAGATCAATATGGGTTTATAACCAGGCTTACATTTTGTGCTAGTCTTTTATGTGTCTCAGTTTTTTTGCATCTGTAGCGTTTTGTAAGAGGCTGTGTGTGTAGTTAGCATCCCCTCCCCCAAAAGAGGAGTGCTTTAATATTTTTTTTCCCTTTGCAATGATTTGCAGTGGATACACTTTTTTAAAAAATAAAAGGTGGCATTTGCGAGTGAAATATTGTCTGTCTTTTTTTCTCTGCTGCTTTATGACGAGGAGAGAAGCCCTGGAAGAGTTGTTTTTTCTCTTTTACCACCAAAAAGCTACAGTGTGTTGCTGTTACTGTTTGCTACATGAGAAGTGATGGGCTTGTCTGCCCTGTGGATAACTGGAGAACTATTAGGGTTACAGGATGAAGCAAGGGAAACCCGAGCAATGAAAGGGATTTTTAGTGAGGCTGCTCCAATGGTGGAGGCAAAGAGGGGGGAAGGTATGTCAAATGCCTGTCGAACGGGAAGGAAGATCTCTCTGCACGTGATGCCAGCCCTTCAAGTGAGGGCTGAGAGCTCCAGGGCAGCTCGCTGACCCTCTTGCAAATCCAGGCGAGACCAGACTTGCTGCCTCTGATCGTTCAAAGGTGAAAAAACTGAAATTAGCCACAGCCTTGTCCAGGATGGGGATTTGCCCTGTTTTCTGCCCCCAAGTGCAGCTATCCCGGTGCAAACCTCTACGGCAGGCAGACAAAACTGCTTTTAGCCCCAGTGAATCTTACCCTGGTTTCAGGAAGCCGTGCCCATAGCAGCTTTGCTGGTTTGCCCTGGGGCAGTTGCGCTGGTGGCTAGCAGGGTGCTCAGGAACCAAAGTGCTGAGTATTGTCAGGAGGGAGGAGGCCAGGGCCTCCCGTTTCTAACCACCTGGCTTTCTCTTCCCCCCTGCAGGCTGCAGCCTATGCGTCCGAGGACGGCGTCCTGACCGAGGCCATGATCGACGCCCGCGTGGCCGACACGGTGCAGCAGCACAAGCAGAAGATGGAGTGGCTGAAAGCGGAGGGCACAGACCCGAGCAAGGAGGCTGGCAAGAGCCAACGGCTGCCTCTCCCCGTGGGGCCGGCTGTCTGAGAAGCTGCAGACTGGTGTGCGGGGGGAGGGCGGTGGGGAATGACGTCGGAGGGTCGGTTGGCCGGCCGTGTTGGTGGAATCATGTGCTGGAGATGGGCGCCCAGTGGTGCCAGCCGTGCAGAGATGGGAACTGCCCAGGCCCTGCCCTCTCAATTTTATACTTTTAGGGAACACCAGAAATAAATGTGTCTTTTAAAGCAGGCTGAAGAAGCCGCCACATTAAAGGAGCCCCCTTGCCACAAAGCCATTGCCTCGCTGCTAGTCTGTGGCCTTTCTCCTGAGAGCACCGAAGTCAACCCCCTCTGTCTGCCATTGGACCCCTTGTGAAAGCCAGCAGCCAGGCCGTGTGGGCACCCGGGAATCGCCGTGCCCTCTGGCTGAGGCACACCCTGCTGGCTGTTCCCCGGCAGTGTGGATCCCTCAGCTCAGGCTCATTCACGTCTTGCCCCTGGCATCCCCTGGTGCAAATGCACCCCAGGCTCCCCATCCCGCTGCCTGGGCTGTGGGTGGAGCTGGGAGGGGTCAGTGCAGGCTCCCACTGGTGGTTGGGCCGTGTCTCCGGGAGGAAAGCTCCTGTGAATGCTGCGGTTTGGCTGCATGCCCTGCTGGGGTGACGGACGGGCCTATGCCGGGGTTATGGTGTTTGCAGGTAAAACAAATCCCTTGTTGAGTGATTCTCCCTTCCCTGGTGGAAAGCTGGGGCCTCCCTCCCTCCCTCACACTAAGCACGAATAACCGAGGAAATCACTGGTGCTGGTGGCTTCCCTCCTCCCGTTCCACATGGGCACCTCTCCAAGTGTCTCGCCGGCTGGCCCGCCTGGTGGCTGGAAACAGCTGCGGGGCTGCTGCCTGTCCCAGAGCATTGCTGGCAGCAGCACGGCACAGCAGCTACATGCTTCTGCCATGGCCGAATCTCCCCACAGTGTGTCCCTTCTGCACACCAAACACTGCTGCGACAGCGCCAGGCTGGCCCCGAGCCGCCCAGAGAGCAGCAGGACATTGTGCTCTCCCCGGGCAGGACCATTGTGTGGCTGAGTTTTAACACTTATGGCATGGGTGCAGCATCCCTGCGCAGGGAGTGTCTCACCTGGTGTGAGATCAGCCGGGGCAAACCCCACACAATCCCCCAGTAGCAGAGAGCTGTGTAGAACAAAATTCCTCCCTTCACACGGGGCACCGTAGAATAAACCTGCCTGGGCCTTGCCTTGGAGTTCACATGGCTGCTTGGATCGAGTAGGTCAGCTGGCACCTGCATTCCCCATAGCAGCGATCTTAGAAGCAGCCCTTGGACTCAGAGCAAGTGGCCGATGTGGCCTATGGGGGGACACAGTGCGGTGACCCTGTGCTAAAATGATAGTGCCTCTCGCAGGTGACGGCCAGTGCTAAGGGATTGACTGGTTCCCTGCTGCCGGAGCGCACGTTCCTGGGAGATGCTGTGTCCATCCAGCCTCTTGCTGCCCTGTTCGGTTAGGGAGCAGTGAAGGCTTTGACGTGGATTTTGTTTCCATGTAATTCTGCCCTCCAAGGAGTCTCCGAGGTGGTGGGTCCTAGTAAACAGGTGGCCACGGCAGAAAAAGCACCAGCCCCACTGGCAAAGGATTGACCTGGCCCTCAACAGAACTCTTCGTGCCCTACGGCAGGCCTCCCTGGGGCAGGCTTACTCTCCAGGGGGGTTAACTGGCCTGGCCGCTCTCCGTGCCGTGGGGATCAGTCTCCAGAGCCGGCCGGCTAGCACCTGTCAGTGGGTAAACGGCATGGCAGCTCAGATGCTGTTTTATCATGGGTGGGAGCAATGGGAGATGCCATTGAACCACTCCTGGCCTGCTGAGCGCTTGACAGGCATGTCTGTGGCAGGAGCCTGGAGCCCAGCCTCCCTGGATTGGTGACATTGAAGCTGCTTGTGGCTCTGCAGGCAGGTCAGAAACAGCCTCTGGTTTTGAGCTGAACTGGGTTTGAACTCCGGGTTCCCGAGCAGCTTCGCTTTCCAAGATCCCCTCTGTGCCTGCACCCCACAGATGCATGTGCCTGAGCTAATCCTGTGCCCTGAGTACCTTGCTGAGGCGCTGTCCCCTGACAGGAACTGACAGCGTGCTCGTCTTTGTCCCCTTCGCTGGGAGCTGGCTTGCAGCTTTGAGAAATGCGTGCTGACAAGGGCTGGGAGCGGTCGCAGTGACTGTGCAGAGACTGGCGGGGCTGGCCTCCCGGTGACTTGAAACAAGCAGCTTCGCGGGGCACCACGAAGGCACCAGCCCTCGTGGCTGCAAATCCGCCTGTCGTGCCATCGTCCTCTCTCGCTACAGCTACTGGAAGCCCCACCAGCGTCCCTGGATACTGGGTTGGGCGAGAGAGAATCTGGCTGCCTGGGAAAAATCCAGCTTCAGAAATGTGCTGGTGTGAGGCTGGTGCAGCTTCTCTCAGTGGCTGGTGTCCAGCTGCAGGGTACTGCAAAGCAGTGCATGGCTCCTCTCGCTAAGGGCAGGGCAGTTATCCAGCTGGCTTTGCAGCATCTTTCCCGGGATGTATTGCTAAGCGCTGACATGCTTTTCAGCAGCGTCTGCAGGCTGCTTCCCTGGATCTCCCCCGGGCAGCAAGGCCTCCGGGCTGAAAACCACCTGTTGCAAGGCTGCTGTCCAACTCCCAGCACAATGGGCTTGTGGGGCAGGTGCTGCTGTGCCCTGAAGGCTGGCTGGAAGGGAGGGACATCTGGGTGTGTCAGTGCTGGCCAGCCATCCATTCTCATCACTGCCTTTGGAAGGGAGGTGACACTTCAGCTGGGGTGGGGGGAAGGGAGGAGTTGATGCCTTACTGTATTGTGTATCGGGGTAGCCGTGTTAGTCTGTATCCACAAAAACAAGGAGTCCGGTGGCACCTTAAAGACTAACCGATTTATTTGGGCATAAGCTTTCGTGGGTAAAAAACCCATTTCTGCAGATGCATGGAGTCTCCATGAAAGCTTATGCCCAAATAAATCGGTTAGTCTTTAAGGTGCCACCGGACTCCTTGTTGTTTTTACTGTATTGTGCTGTGTGCACACTTACAGGTGTCCTCACCTGCATCTCAGGCGGGGTCCCCGTGATTAGATCTTGGTGTCAAAGACCGGTGGGTGCGTGGCTTTTGTCAGCTTTGGGCATCCAGGGAAGCTGAAGATCTCTTCTTGGTGCAGTGCTAGCCCTGAGAACGGTGTATTTACCCACAAAGGGGGCAGCCGCTGTTGCCGCTGCATGGGGCCAGTTTTACTGCGTGCCCTGCAGTTGAGGGCTGGCAGTGGTGGTCCCCAGGTGAACTGCAGGGCCCAGCTCCTGGTGTAGGGCGGGCAGAGAACATCAGGGTGGAGAGCTGAGCTGCCCAAGGAATAGAGATGATGCCTGAGGTCAGAAAGGGGGTGTTAATTGTGGCACCTTCTTACGCGACATATCTGCCCCCCATGAGTCCGAGTGGTAGGGACCATTGGATTGAGCATGAGGCTGGTGGGGAGTGACCTGGGTTCTGACTTGCTTAGTGATCTTGGGCAAGGTCCATGTGCCCTTTCATCCTGGGTGCTGAGCACGTCTCTGGTCTCCCTGTTGGTGAAAGGAGCGGAGGGAGAGGAATGGTCCTCACCCCCATTTCGGAATGGGCTTTGAGATCTACTGCTGGAAAAGCACCAAGTATTTACCTGCCTCCCCTGATGTCACACCCAGTCTTTGCTCCTGTTAGCTCTGTCAGCCTGGCAGCGCCCAGCGGTCTGGACCCCACTCTGCCTCATGCGTCAATGGAATTGTCTTAACGTTGGACGCTTGGTTATTGATAACTGACTTAAACAACCACTGCTTGGCTCGCTGATCCCAGCTGGTGTCACAGCACTGGCAGCTTGGACGGCGTCGGGGGGGATCATCCTGTTCACTTGTAAACTGAGCCCACTTGCTTTGCAATCCCTGGAAATGAACATGGGTCATCACTCCCCAATCACATTTTTCTTCTACGAGCTGTAAGAAAGAAGAGCAAGAACACCGCTGGGTATTTCTCTGGTTTGTCCTGGTATGATGTACATGGAGCCCACAGTTCCTAGACAGAGAGAAATGTTCCATTTCCTCCTGTGTTCTCCATCCGTCTGTTCATCCCTTTCTATCCTTCCTTTCCTGTCTTCTGCTGACCCCAGTAAATAGAGAGAGAACACCACTTAAACCATGTGAACCAGCACCGCGGCCGCTGGGTCCGTGCGTCCTACGACGCCTCCCACTGGCCGCCCTCAGCTCTGGTGACCGTTCCATTTCCCCCCTTGCTGGTCATCTTTGCAGGGCTGGGGGTGGAGGCCAGTTAAAGGCAGTATGGTGGTGTGGTGGGGAATTGGAGGGTCCGTGGCATTCCTAGCCCACCTGATGGATGGTGCTGACAGCCAGTTTGGGTTAGGCTTTGCACTCTTTTTTTTTTTTTTTTTTTATTTTTTTTTTCCCTTTGATGCCAAATCAGTGGATTTAGAAACTGCCTTTAAATGATAGCTATTAATTGGAGGTGCCCTTAGCTTTCCCCTGGAGTTCTGCTGCACAGAATTTCCACATGAATGAGGAAGGTTCCATGCCCCGGAGAGTAACCTGTTGCCAGGGCCGGCTTTAGGCCAATTCCACCAATTCCCCCGAATTGGGCCCCGCGCCCAAGAGGGCCCCGCGCTCAGTGGCAGGGCCGCCCAGAGTGGGGGGCAAGTGGCAGAGAATCCCTTCCCTGGCTAGAGGCGCCTTTTTAATTTTTACTCACCTGGCGGCGCTCCGGATCTTTGGCGGCGGGTCCTTCACTCGCTCCAGGTCTTTGGCAGCACTTTGGCAGCGGGTCCTTCAGTGCCGCCGAAGACCCAGAGCGAGTGAAGGATCCACTGCCAAAGACTAGGAGCGTGGCCTGGTGAGTACAAGCCCCATGTGTTTTTTTTACGTGTTTTTTTTTAGTCATCCCTGTCGGGGCCCCGTCGAACCTGTTCGAATGGGGCCCCACACTTCCTAAAGCCGGCCCTGCCTGTTGCTTCCTGAATCACGACAGGGTCTCTGGGTCGTAAGCAGTGGTCTCTATTGGTGCAATCACTGTATGTACTCACACACGATACGGTGCCACTGATCTGATGGCTTCTCTGCATGTGTTTCGGTGAGTTAAGTGTAACTGTCCAGGCTCTGTCTAACTTTTAGGTCTTACGATCATGACTTTTGTAATTGCCCAAATAATTTAACTGGAAATTGAACTTCCAAGAAAAGGGGGAAGGGGGGGCGGAACTTTTAGCAAGTTATAACCATTGGTTTTTGTTTTAATAAAACAATGTGAAATTTGACTACGTTGTTGGTGGCTCTCTGCCTTCTGCACGACACTGCGCCTGGCTTTGTGTGTGTGTGAAGGGTGAGGGCGCGCGGGGGTCAAGCTTTTCAAGCTAAACCGAAGAGAGGATGGTGATAGTAGCCCTCTGTTTCCTTTGATGGTGATGGGGGGGTGGGAATTACTATTATTTGCCCTTCACTAATGAAAGGATTTTTCACCTCTGTCTGAAATCACTTTGCAAACAGTAAAGCTGGGTGACTTCCGGTCAGGCCATGAACCCTGAATAGAACCCAGGAGTCCTGGGGGACTGTGTTTTCACTACGCTGAAGGTGTGTGTTTTGCATGGAACCAGCTATCTGGATGTAGAGGCCCAATGGAGACAAGGCACAGGTGGTTTTTATCTCCATGTAGCTATTTGAGGTCAACTTTATACCACCCACCTAGAGTTGCCCTTGACTAGCTAGATGGGGTGAAAAAGACAGGGGTTCATCTCCACCAGGATTTTACATCGAGACAGATAGCTGGAGTTAGTGATGGTGATGTAAAAACACTGCAGGGAACACGTAGCCACGGTCCCTTGCTTAAATGATTAGGAAGCATTGCCACTCCCAGACTGGGACTAGAACTCTCCAGTCCTGACCCCTGCTCTAACCATACATTTGTGTTCTAGGTGTTCACATCAATGGCTTACACTGAAGAACTGGAAATCAGTACAATCGAGGGGCGGGCTTGTACCCTGCACATCTCTTACCCTCCTGCAAAATTCCTAGCTCCAGAACCTTACCGGCGAAATCTCGCCAAGCAGCTGTTGGCTTTGTTGTAGCTGTGCACATCTGTGCTTTTCACGCCTTATTAGCCAGCTGCTCGTGACGTCTGAAATCTCTGGAGCATCGCACTTGGTCTCTCTTGTCCACTTCCATCCCTCCCAACCCTCGTTATGTGGTAGAGCAAATACAGCATCAAATAGTCTG
The DNA here is from genome assembly GCF_011386835.1 of Chrysemys picta bellii. Taxonomy (NCBI): domain Eukaryota; kingdom Metazoa; phylum Chordata; order Testudines; family Emydidae; genus Chrysemys; species Chrysemys picta. The sequence continues at coordinate 7,115,799 of NC_088811.1, read as the reverse complement.
AATTAGCTGGTGGCTCGGTGACTTTTCAGACTCACCCAGTTAAAGAGAAATCCTGACTTTAAAGAAAGTGGTTTGCAATGTTGCTGTAGCCATCGGATGACCAGACAGCAAATTTGAAAAATCGGGACCGGGGGTGGAGGGTAATAGGAGCTTATATAAGAAAAAGACCCAAAAATCGGGACTGTCCCTATAAAATTGGGACATCTGGTCACGCTGTGTAGCCATGTTGGTCCCAGGATATGAGACACACAAGATGTGTGTGATAACAATATCCATTATTGGCCCAACTTCTGTTGGTGAGAGAGGCAAGTTTTCTCAGCTCTTCATCAGGTGTGGGAAAGGTACTCTGAGCAGCACAGCTAAATACAAGGTGGAACAGATTGTTAAGCACAAGGAGTTAATGCATGTTGCAAGACACCATAAATGGGCAATTAACACCCCTGTTGTCATAGGACAAAGAAAGGTTAGTGGATTACAGATTGTTGTAATGAGACTTAAGCCAGTGTCTCCACTGAGTCCATGACTGTTAGGCTACGACTACATCGGCACACTTTGTCATTCAGGGAGGTGGGTGAATAAAGAACCCCCTGAGCAACATAGATCACACTGACATAAGCGCCGGAGAGCTTCTCCTGTCGACACAACTACTGCCGCTCGCAGAGGTGTTTTTAGAGCATCTGTCAGACACACTGCAGCTGTGCTGGATGTGTAGACATCTAGCAAAGTTATGAATTTAAGCTCCCAGGCTCCTCTTTTGAAGGTGCTGTGCAGGTTTCCACTGAGGATGAGGGCTGAGAGGTCAGCTATGGAGTGATCGTTTTGTGAAAAGTGTTCACCAACCAATGACAGGGTGCCTTTGTCTTTTATCATTTTTCTAAGCGAGTTCATTCAAGAGTGCAGCGATTGTCTGGTTTCACCCACCTAGTTCTTGTTGGGGCACTTGATGAACTGGATGAGGTACGCCACATTGTGATAGGCACGTGTAGGACCTCTGGATCTTGAAAGATGCATTGTAGGGGGTATTGATCATCATAGCTGTGGAGATATGTCTGCAGGTTTTGCATCTGTTGTCCTGGCATGGTCTGCTGGTGCTTTGAGTTGTCCTGGTCTGTGAGGAGTTTGCTTCTGACGATGAGCATGGCAAGGATTAGGGGTTGTGGTCCCCATCAAGTATGGGTTTTAATTGTTTGATACCTCATATGGGTTCCAGTGTGGGGTGGCAGGTGACAACGAGGGGTGTGTGGTCAGTGGTTTTTTTCCTTGGTAAAGCAGGTTCTTTCTGGGTGGCCCGTTCCATGATGCAATCTATTTCTCGGGCGGAGTGTCCTTGTTTGGTGAAGGCAGTTTTAAGTGTGTGTGTATCCTGGACTTTCCCCTGGGACATATTCTGTGATATCTGAGTGCCTGGCTGTAGCTAGCAGAATTTTTGGTGTGTTGGGTGGTTACTGGATCGGGGGTGGTGATGTGTGGCTGTACAGTTCCATTGGTGAAGCTGATTGTGGTGTCTAGGAAGATGATGCAGGTGTGGGCATGCTCTAGAGAGAGTTTTGTGGGTGGTGGTTATTGAAGTGGTGGAAATCCTGTCTGGGGATTTCGGTTGTTATGCTATCAGAACCCAGCACATCTCAAAAATTGCCCCTCTTCTTGGGGTTAATGCAAAGATGAAGGGTTCTTTTTTCCCCTTAGTGCCTCGCTAGTGCAGTTGGTCCAGCATGCAGTTAATCTCAGGGTCATGGGTTTGAGCTCCCCGTGGGGGGTGTGACTCACCTCTCTCCCCCCTTCCTCTTTCACAGAGCATCACATCAGATTTCACCAGCCAGCAAAAAGCTGAATCTGGCCTCTCCAGGAAAGTAGATTAAAACCTGAACGTGTTGCTACCGGCCTTTAGAAGACATTTCTCCTCTTTTAACCATGCGCTTGGCTCCCTGCCTCCAGGAGATGTGATTTCACGCCCTGCTGCTTGCTGAATAGCCCTGCCAGTTGCCACCACACAGTTGTTAATCAGTCCAGCTTGCAAAGGGAAAAAGGGAGTGCCGGCCGGCTTTCAGCAGCTGAGCTCATCAAAGATTTAAATGCAGAGTCTTTGACAACTTCCCCAGCCTTAAACTGCCTTGTAATTAAGTTTAGTTAGCTGTCAATTCGGTGAATAAGCGATGCCCCCTGGAGAGGTGACACCTGCCTGGCAATTTGTAATGCTCTGGGCAGGGATGGGATGGCATTTCCCAGCTAAGGTTATCTCCCATCCATGAAATAGCATGAGTTATGAGCTAATGGTGCTTTGTTAAAACGATATTTTCTATCAGAGAGCGAATCTGGGGCCAGATGGATCCGTGAGCGATCAATCACTCGCTGCCATTGCCGCTGCTGTCTGAACCGTCTCCCATGCATAATAGCATCAGATCTGCGAGACAGATTTATAATTTGGTCATCTATCTATTCCCTTCCGCCAGCCGGTCTAGCGTTTTGCTTTTGAATATAATGCACCGGGATAAAAGATCCATCACTCCGGGTGCAGAATCGGGAGCCATGTGCCCTGGTTCTAACATCAGCCCGCCCCCAATCATAAGCTTTTTTAGGGACAGACCCCTCCACGAGGTCTGAACTTGAGCTGGCCAGGAAATATGACGTCTCTCCCCTCGCAGAAACGAGTTCAAAGCAAACAAAAATGTTTTTGTTTGTATCAACATTTGTGGTAGAAATTGTTCAGGTTTTTGACACTTTAAAAAAAAAAATTTCAAATACCTGAACATTTTCAGATTAGGGGGTTTTCAATGAGAACCCTGAAGTGGACTTTTTTGTGATAATTTTCCAGTTTTTTGGAAAAATTCCTTTCCCACCAAAAAAATGTTTGTTTGCCCCGTTCTATATAAACCAGGGAACAGCCCCATCGCTAAGGGGGCGGGGGTGTTAAGTCCACATAAGGATGAGTTGTGCCAAGAGATTTTTCGTGCCTTTATGGACGAATTATCTGTCCAGCTGTCATTAAAATGAAGAAATCAGCAGAGGTGCCAGGGATTGCATGGGCTAAAGCGACTGAACCATCCACTTCTCTATCCAGCATGGGCGGTTCGGTTAGACATTAGGAAACACGTCTAACAGGAGGGCGTTAAGCACTGGAACAAATGCCTGAGGGGGGTTGTGGAAGTTCCATCATTGTTTAAAGGTATTTAAGGTTAAGGTTTTTCAAAACAGGCTGGACAAATGCCTGTCAGGGATGGGCTAGATAATACTTAAGTCAGCTGCACTGGGGCGGGACTAGCGAGGTCCCTACGTTTCTGTGGTTCTCTTCTAATGCTGGGACCTGAGCCATGGCCTCCTGGGCGACTTGCTCTGCTACGGCCTGGGCTGGCCCTGTTCTGTGGCTAAGTAGCAGCCTTCTGTCTCCAGGCTCTGTGCCTCAGGGGGCTGGGTTTGGATTTCCCCGGAGTCGGGGCTGTTGTGGGTTTGGGGCGTGAGCCCCAGAAGCAACTGGGCAGTGCTGCAGAGTGGGGACCCAGCATTGCCTGGGAACCCATCTGGATTTATTCAATGTTGTTAAATCCTCCCCAGCTAACTGTGCGGAGGGACCGCCCCGGGGGATAACAGCTAGGGGAGCAGCATGGGGGGGTCCTATTTTAAGAAGCTATTTGCAGTTGAACCGCAGCCTAACTTCCCAGTGAAAGGGAGCAGCAAAGCAGGTGAGGCATGTGGCTGTGACCCCTAGCGCGGAGCCAGCCTGGGCTTGTGAGGCCAAAGACCACGTCTCTTCCAGGCCCTTAGGCCGGGGCAAGAGTGGCGCATACAGCACCTTCCACTGCAGCATCTCCGCTCCGTTCTATCCTTTGCAGCTGGACGGCGAGGAGGGGCTGCTCATGCATTAGACATTCCTCATGGGGCTGTCTTGGCCGTCTCATAGCAAAACCATGTCCAAGGGCTTGTTTATTGATTGGGCAGCTCTCTGCACGCCTCTTGCCTTGATTTCATTAGGCATGTAGGTCTGCCGCTTGTTAGCTGGAGGCAGGGTTCCCTCCTCTCTCGGGATACCCGTCTGCAAAGCATCAACCAGCCTTGGTCTTGACTCTCACGTTGCTGTGCCTAGGTATTAGAAACCAGCCCAGTTGTACAGCTCCTAGCACAACGGGGCCTGGGACTCATAGGTGCTAGCGCTGTTGCCGGCACAGGGGCCTGAGGACAGCAACAGTGGGGTTCGTTGCCCGGAGTGCTTTGCGCCAATAAACATACCGGGGTGGAGAAACAATCAAAGTTTATTTGAGATCTCAAAGTGGTGCAAGGAGACAGGCAAGTCTCAAATCAAGCACACCAGCAAAAACAGTTTCTCTCTTCTTTATACATTTTACAACTAAGCCCCCCCTCTCTCCCCCTTCCTACCACCTCCCCTCTACTCCCCCTCCCCTCTCTACCGAAGGCATGTTTATACATTTAAGCAATTAAATCATTCTAGGGCTATAAATCTAGCTTGTTAGTAACTTCTCCCTAAACTGTTATTTGGTTCTGTTTGCCCTTAGTTTATTACCCCTTCCCCAGCTAGAAACATGCAAACCTCATCATTATTGTTTGGTACCTGGTATGAACAAGGTCGTAATTGCTAACTAGCTATTTACACATTCCAATTCCTGTCCTTGGTTGTTGAGTTTGATCAGAGTTAAACATGGAAGGACAGAGTTTAAACATGGAAGAACTCTGGCTCAGGCAGGCCTAGTAACCCCAACAGCGCCATACGAATAACAATTCACTTCCTGCTTGTTAACAGCAGCGGGGAGGGGGGGGGGGAAATGTCCTGTCCGTGACAATGCTCAGGCCCAGCTGTTTCTGAAAGAGGTGTAAGAAACACGGCAGAAGGCTGTCATGGAATAACCAGCCCCTAGGGAAAAATTTCTCCCCATCCCCATCTGTTGGAGGTCAGCTCATGCTGTAGAGTTTAGAAACCTTCCAAAGCTCTAGTCTTAATCCTTATTTCTCGTCACTGGATATGCTTGTTGTCCTTATAAATGTTCAATTAACCTCTGTGATCGTTCGTGGCATAGCCCGGATCCATACGGAAATGGGCATGTCTGCTACTTGCAGCATGTCTTGCTCCATGGCAGCTTGCTAATAAGGGAGTCCAAGAGATCAAAGCCAACAGCGGAGGTACAAGGGCTCTGTACGGCATACAGAGAGAGCGAACTATCCCCGTGCTCCAGAGCAGTGAAACAGCCCGGGTTAAACACTGATTCCTTGCAGAATGTGCATTCTGCTTGCTACTATCGGCCAGGTGGTAGATTCCCTTTAGCGGTTGACATTCCTCTTGCAGTTGGAGCCCTGCAATAGCAGTGCTGCAGAATCCCAGGGCTCTGAGCAGTGCTGCTAGGAGGTTAGCCCTGGCACGTCTTTATTTATTTTCAGTGCAGCCCAAAAAGCAGCATCAACCAGTGCACCCCCCCTGTACCTGTCTGCCCCCAAAGGTGCATGTGCCCAACATAAGGCTGCACCGGGCCTTGCACTTCCAGGCCTGCCAACTCCACGGGCAAAGGGCGTTTGCGGGAGGAACGTCCCGAACTTTCCTCAGCTCAGCATGTTGCTCGGAGCTCAGGGGCAGCTGTGCTGGGTGGAAGGGCCTGAAGCGTGATTTTTGCACACTGCTGTGCATACATATGGCCATCTGCCCGCAACCATGGGCCTTTGCAGGGGCAAAGGGACGAGTGCTCATTTTCTCCCTCCTTCCCCATAACTCCCTGGTCTTTAATGCTGCGTGCCTATAACCAGAAGCATTGTCTCCTAAAGAGCTGGTGATGGGCTCAGACGATGCAGTGTCTCCATGAAGCGAAATGGTCCCCTTCCATCATGGGGGGGGAAGGGGGGACTTACAGGCTAATTTTACATGCTGCAATGGGTGCCAACGCCCACTTAGCTCAGACTTAGCCCTTGTTCCTCGTTCAATGCACCTCTCCTCCATGAAGAACTAGCTGGAAAAAGCTTCCCATATTCTTCCTAACCTCCAATGTGACCTTTACGGAAGGTGCCAGCTGCTATTAGTCAATTTCAGTGCCAGCAAAACCAGCCTTCAGTCTGCTGCTTGTGTGTGGTTTTCCCCCCATGTTTCTGCTAGACCTGGAGGCTCTGAATTTCTTCACTGCACGGGTTGGGTTTTTTCCCCACTCTTTGATTTCACATTTGGTCTCATCGGAGCCAGGAGTCTATGCCCCCGAGCTGCCTGCCGAAGCATGTATAACAAATCATGCCCCAACATCTCCTCCCTGGGGGAAAAGACCCAGAAGAATTGTTCAATGTGACTTGCATGCTCCAAGTTGTTCCAAGCAAAGCCAGGTACAGGAGAAAAATCTCCAAGGCAGGAGGCGAGTAACACCTAGTCCGTCTCATGGTCAAAACACTTAATAAGCATGGGTTAATGAATCCAAATTAGGGTTACCATTCGGCCGGATTCTGCCGGACATGTCCGGCTTTTTTGAGTTAAAAATAGTGGCCGGGGGGAATTTGTAAATGTCTGGATTTCCCGCCCCCCCCCCCCCCCAATGCAGAGCGCGCATGGCTGACAGGGCAGCCGGCCGGATCGTGCCACTCGCACAGGGCTCTGGCACCCAGAGCCCTTCCTCCACTTCCCCCTCCACTCCCCTCCTCTCTCTCTCTCCCTCCCCCCCCTGCATTCGCAGATCGCCGGCCGGCCGTTCGCATCGGGCCTCCAGCAGTCTGGAGCTCCTGCCCCTGCCCCTGCTCCCCCTCCCCTGCTGCCCAGCGCGCCGCCCCACAGCACTCTGTTCTGAGCGGCACGGTAAGGGGGCTAGGGGGTCGGAGATGGGGCAGAGAGGTTCTGGAGGGGGCAGTCAAGAGACAGGGAGCAGGGTTGGATGGGTCGGGAGTTCGGGGGGCGGTTGGCTGGGGGTTGGGAGTGTAAGGTTTTGGGCAGTCAGGGTACAGGTATGGGGTAGGGTCCTAGCGGGGCAGTTAGGGTGGGGGGGTCTCAGGAGGGGGCAGTTAGGGGACAAGGAACAGGGAGGCTTAGGTAGGGGGTGGGGTTCTGGAGGGCAGTTAGGAGCAGGGGTCCCAGGAGGGGGCAGTCAGGGGACAGGGAGCAGAGGGGTTTAGATGGGTCGGGAGTTCGGGGGGGGGCTGTCAGGGGGTGGGGAGTGGGTGGATGGGGCGTGGGACTCCCTGGGGTCTGGGGGGTGTGTGTGTGGATAAGGGTTGGGGCAGTCAGGGGACAGGTAGGGTGTAAGGTCCTAGGGGGTAAGTTAGGCTGAGGGGAGGGTCTCAGGAGGGGGCAATCAGGGGACAAGGAGCAGGAAGGCTTAGGTAGGGGGTGGAGTCCTGGGGGGTAGTTAGGGGCGGGGGTCCCAGGAGGGGGCAGTCAGGGGTCCCAGGAGGGGGCAGTCAGGGGACAAGGAGTGGGGGGGAGGGTTGGGGGTTCTGAGGGGGACGGGAAGTGAGAGGGAGTGGAAGGGGCAAGGGCGGGGCTAGGGCAGGGCTTCTCCCATCCTCTTTTTTGATTGTTGAAATATGGTAACCCTAATCCAAATGAGGGCCTGGTTCTGCTCACACACCGGTAACTCAAGAGTAACGCTAATCAATTTACATTGGAATAAGTGAGAGGAGAATCAGATCTATTTGTCAGAGGGGGAAGCGGAGGCAGAGAGGCTGCAATTTTCAGTGCCACTTGCACTCCAAACTTCCTTTCAAAATCTTAGGCCCAGCAGCTCCATCAAGGAGTGCCCCCCCAGAGGTAGACTAGACCTTATAACATCCTATTTCTTAGTCCTGTGCTTAAACCTCCGGCCCTCAAAGAGAGCTGGTCTGTAGAGTGTTCTCTGGAGATCTAGAACAATGGTGAATCTAGCTAGTGTTCATTTCTAGCTGACCCTGATCGCTGGGATGGGGCTGACCGATCATATCTGTGTGTGTGAAATGGAATGGTTTTATGGAAACCATTATAAATCCTCTGCCAGCAAGGAGGACGCCGTTGCTTTGTGGGTGTGTGGTAATATATGTATATAATTAGACACTCACTCTAAGGCCAGGGTATGAGTATTAGCAGAGGATGCTGTTAGCATATTGAACAATGGAAGAGGTTTGGTCTCTACCCCTCGACAGATAATGCTGGAGAAAGACATAACAGAGGCACTGAGGGGTTTTGTACTGATGCCCACCACCACCTTGATAGCTCAGTGCCACCTTGTCAATATCCCCTATCCACCCCTGTGGGCAGGGGAGTGATATTGACAAGAAGCCGCCTCCCTGTGTTTGGAATAAGCTGCTTCCTTTTAAAGATTCCCGCTCTGCAAAAGTTTGGAAAGAACCAGTCAGATGCAAAACATGCAAAAAACTATTTTACTGACAAACAGCAAAGGACGGGCTTGGTTTCAGGCGGCTAAATCGATCACCTATTATACAAACATTATCGAAAGGGAAGGCTTGGCTGAAATACATTCACTCGTTGACTTCCCCCCCACCCCACCCCACCCCAAAAAAAAAAATCACAGTGTGCTCCCCCCGCCCTGCCCCATAAAGCTTGCTGAAGCTTTCAGTAGGAGCTGCTCACCCGCCCCTTCACTTAGCGCAGAAACAGCACAGCTCCAAGCCCAACTTCCAGGAGAATACAAAATGCAGATGACATTCATTTATGCAAGCGCATTAAAAAGAAAATTAGCCATTATTGCTTTTCAGATTGCAAGAGAGATTATTCCAGGATTAAATCCGTAAGAGTGTAATCTCTCTCTGTCTCTCGGGAAATACCAACCTATGCTGAGCCTACTTCTCTATTTGATGTGTGCAAAATTGTTTTTGAGTGTAGAAAACAGGTAGAGAGGGACTAAAAATTGGGGGAAGTATTACTTCAAGTTTTGCTACAGTGTCCCCATAGTGGAGCATTATTACAATCGCCTTGATCCTGGAAGAGACTTTGCTGCCTCAGTCATTGTGAACGAAGGGTACTCAGCACCTCACAGGATTGAGGCCTTTGGGGTGACACTAATCACTCACGGTGCCTGCATCATTCCTTAGCATAAAATCACAGTGCTCTGCTTGAAGAAGGGAACAAAATGAGCGACCACAGTTAAAAATAAATATGGCCATAGAATAGAGGGTAGTATGGAAAAAAATAGCATGGGATACAAATGGGAGTGCATATTCATACACCAGCCCAGGCAGAGATTAACACACGCTTTTACCCACAGACAGACACATCAACACGACTGGAATCTTACCCTGAAAGCTCCACCAGACCGCAGTGAACTGACAGCTCAGAATCACAGCGCCTATTAAAAGTCCAACGGCCTGACCTTTTTGCACTCCTTGCTCCTGCCCTAGGTATTGAAACACAAAAACGCCACCCCATGCATGCATGCTTTGCAGCCCCAGCGTTTTCCAATAGCTCGCCTACATTTCAGAGCCCTGCCTCAGAACAGCGGCGTCTGCAGCATCAAGACCTGTCCTGAATGTGCACAATTTTCAAAAGTGCCTAAGTCCCATTGAGTTTCAGTGAGACTTAAGCTGTGACAGGCGGCCACTGGCCTTTGACATCCCAGGTTAATGACAGCCGCTGTAAGCAGGGTTAGCTGAGAGCTTACCCAGCGGCACTGAGGGGATGTCTACACTGCAAAAAAGTGTGCTCTTAACTCGGGGTTAAAACAGCATTGAAGACACGGCAAGTTGGCTTTTAACGCTGGTTTGCCGCCTCCAGTGTAACTCAAGCTGCTCACCCCAGTGGCTGTGTCTTCACTGTAACTTTAACCTACGTTAGAACACACCTTTGTTTTTGCAGTGTAGACAGAGCCTCCGGCGTCCACTGGCACTAGCATGAATGAACAGGAGGGTTGTGTGTAAGACACGGCAGATCTAGGGGGGGACTGCTGAGGCCTCCGCTGGTTTCAGACGGTCTAGTTTTGGGTGCCATGCTTTAAGAAAGAGGTGGACAAAAGGGTTAGAAAACCTGACTTAGGAGGAAAGGTTAAACAACTGGGGCATGCTTTGTCCGGGAAAAGAGGACTGAGGAGGGACCTGATAATGGTCTTCAAATATGTTAAGGGCTGTCACAAGGAGGACTATGCACCTTTGAGCTCATGTCCACTGAACGTAGGACAAGACATAATGGACGGAATCTGCAGCAAGTGGGATTGAGGTCAGATAGCAGGAAAAGCTTTCTAACGCTAACGGCAATTAAGCTCTGCAAAGGCGGGTGTGGAAGCCCCATCGTTGTCATTAGACAAACATGTTAGGGAGGCTCTAGGTTTAGTTGAGCTGCCTGCGCGTGGGAGGCTGGACTGGATGTCTGCTCTCGGGCGCTTCCAGCCCTACATGTCTATGAAATAGCTGCATAATTTCCCCAGTGTACACAAGGTTTTAAAGCAGCTGTTCCAGAATGCTCCTGACTCCCACCATTGTCAAGCTCCCATCCTGAAAGCCTCCCCAACACCCCCCCCCAAAAAAAATATCAGCTAATGCAGAGGCAGCGTTGCCTAGTGGATAGAGTACTCAACTGGGCTCAATATCCCAGCTCTGCCCTTGAGCTGCTGGGGCAAGTCACTTCCCTCTGCCTCTTTTGCCACCATTTGGGCTATGAGCCCATTGGGGGGAGAACCGTCGCTTACTAAGTGTTTGTACAGCACCTGACACAATGGGGCTTTGATCTCAGCTGGACTGGCCCCCTGCTATTCTACTGTAAGGAAATGAGATCACACCCTCCCCCCCCCCCCCCCCCCCCGTGGGCCAGTGCGACTGGGAAAACGGTGATGCCCATGAGCTACGGGTCTCGTGCTGGTGCTCAGCCCAGACCCGAATCCCCCTTTTGGTTTCTTAGCAGATTCTTCAGGCATTTCTTTTCCTTCTGTAGTGAGGACCTGTGCGTAGAACTAAGGTGTCAAAACCCTCCCTAATATTATATCTAATTCCCCTAGTGCTGTGCCGCAGTAGAGCTCAAAGCACTTTATAAAGGTCAGTATCATCACCCCCATTTCACAGATGGGGAAACTGAGGCACGGGGCAGTGACGTGATTTGCGCGAGGTCACCCAGCAGGACTGCGACAGAGCTGAAAATAAAACCCTGCTCTCCTGAGTGCTCTAACCAGTGAGCCACCCTATCGCCCTGGTGCGGCTCCATTGACCTCCATACCATTAAACCCATTGCCTGCCACTTCTTCCTAACCTGTAAGCCTCCATGCTCAGCAGACACCAAACCTGACGTCAGGGAGGGTGATGATGCGGTTGGAGGGGGAACTAAACAAAAGGAGCCGATTGGCTTGTCAGGAACAAAGACCTGCCTTTGGGTCTCCTCTTAAGCCTAAAGAAAGAAGTAAGAAAAGCAAAGCCCAGAACTAGGGCTGGGCAGGATTGAGTCGAACTACCGTGATCTGCAGGGATTTCAGTGAGGAGCTGGGGATTGGTCCTTAGAGCTGGGCACAGGAGGCTTGACTTTAAAGAGGGGCTGCTGGCAGGCTTGGGGGGACGTCAGCAGGCCTGTCTCCTTTGCTACACAGCCCTTACAGCAGCAGGCCTCTGTTCTTTATTGAAAGTGGCAGAATCCCAGGGCCTCTTGGTCTGAAATTACAGGGGAAACCGTTAGTTCCAGTCCCTGCGCTTGAGATCAAATGCAGAGAGACAGTTTTAAGCTCTGTCTGCTCTAAAAATAGCCCCTCCTGAGGCTGCAGAAAATTCCCCTTCTGCTGAAACCTTCTCCAAAGCAGCTGCTTCCTGAGCACTGAGTTTCAGGACAGGCCCCCGTCCCTCTGTCGCTGCCATCACAGGCTACACTAAGCTTGGTGCCCAGGCCTCCCCTGTTCCCAAGGGCCCAGCTGCTCGTCACCCACCCTCAGCCCTGCTTTGCAGCTAGTCCTTACTACCTAGGCCCCCCCCACTTCTCGCTGTCTGAACCCTTGTGGTTTTTAGACTGGATCAGAGGCACGAGCACAACGAACAAGCCACTATTATTACACGTCAGACAATTAAACAGGGGGCAAACGCCCCACACAAACATCCAGCAGAAGCAAAACAGACACGTGCAGGGGGAAGGGGACGCCGGGACAGGAGACGTCACAAACGGCTGAGCTGCAAGCAACAGTAACGGGCTCAACTGGACAACGGAACGCTTGCCCGCACACAGCCGTCGGCAGCCAAGGCCAGGGGAGCCCAGCGCTGGTGATGGGGTGGGCCTCGAGCCTGCGCCATCAAAACGCTTTGGAATTCACACCCCATTAATGCTCGTGGGGGTGATACTGGGGGGCTCTTAAAAACAAAAAACCCACCAAAGAACCAGCACTCTTTTACCTACTGCTTCTCTGTAACTGCCTGTGATGCTTCCTAGGCGGAAAAAGTCCGGCACGACCATGAGTGCCTGTAAACTCGGAGGCTAGGCTGGGTGCTCGCGCTCTGTAGGCGTGAATGTCACCCTTCGGTTCCTAGGGCGCAGTATTCACCAATTGCCCAGCTATCGCACACGTTTTCCCCTCCTGGGAGGGGGCCCTATTCCAACCTCTGATACACTGGGGTAAATCTGGAGTAGCTCTAGTGACGTTCATGGAACCGCCCACCCCTCTGAAACCACCGGGAGAAGAGAATCAGGCCAACAAAGTCATGCGGGTGTAACATACATAAGAATGGCCCTGGAGGGGATGAATTCACTGTGCTGAGACTGCACCCAGCAGCCTCCGGGCATAAGGGGTGCACCGGCCTTTTTGCATAGAGGTGCCTATGGTCCGGCTGCTTTTGGCTGAATATGCTTTGTAGCAAAGTGCATTAAATTCACTGCGTATTGCCACTGCCTGCAGTGGCCTGGGGGCGGTCAGACCCTGTGCTATGAGGATGTGCTCTTTTCCACGGCGTGGGGCTTAGCCAGGTTTGGGCCTCACTCCCCGAGCCTGCCATTGCTCACGGAGGGGGGAGCTAAACTAGTCTGTGTATGGAAGAGAGGCCAGAAGGAAAATGGGCCCATGCATGGTGGAGGATTTCGCTTCCTCTGCGCGAGAGGCAGGGCCTGTCCTGAAACTCTCCCACGGCTGGAGCAGCATGAGCCATCCCTGGGCACTGGAAGTTGCGTCTCGAGTAAACAGCAACGCAAATCAATGTGCAGAGCAGCGCTACCGTTCTAATGCAGCCTGGCCTGGGATCACCGTTTTTCCGCTCGCTACGGTGGCGGGCACCATGTCGAAGGCGGAGTTAAAGCTCATTTCCTTCCACGGGGCTGTTCTCTATCTTACAAAAAATGAAAGGCAGATCCTCGGGTTGTGTAAATTGGCATCATGGAATCACAGGGTTAGAAAGTCCCGCCAGGGTCAGCTGGTCTAACCCTGTGTCCAGATGCAGGATTTGTTGTGTCTAAACCATCCAAGACAGCTTGGTAGCCAGTCTCCACTGACGGCAAGGGGCCAGCGCCTGAGCTGCAGTCCAGCCGTAGAGCTCATTGAAGTCAACATTAAACTCAAGCCCACTAAGTAATACAATAGGACCTCAGTAGAAACAAGGACTCACCCTTCAGTTCTTGGTGCCGGCCCCTCGCCCCTTACTCACACTGAGTTAGAAGCTTGTTCTGCGAATGGTCCCATTGAAAAATCAGTGGAACCATCCGTGCCCAACTGACTGAGTTTGCTACAGTGCTCCCTGTGTCCCCTGCCAGAAATGTATCGATGCACAGGGGCTACTTTCACGTAACCTTAGCTCAGGCAGCACTGCCAGCATGTTAAGGGCATTCTCTGGACGTGAATGCGTTTTTACAACCCTCAATCGCTACGCTGAAACCTGCACTTAAGCCTAAAGCTAGGCCTGAGTCCGATCAGATGCTAAGGTCCCCACCTCCTGGTGCAGGCTGTGACCCAAGGCTCTGGTTGAACCCATCCGGCAGTGGGGGGCTTGGAGCTGGGGTTTAGCTTCAAATCTATTCACCTCCACTAACAGCCCCTCAGAGAACTAATGCAAAGAGCGAGGCAACTGCTTGAGAGCTTGGGGCTAGGGGAGGGGAGTCTCCAGGGCCTACTCCCACCGACTCACGGGCACCGCCCTTCTCTGTGCCTCAGTTTCCCCGTCTGTAACATGGGGGTGATACTTCACTTCCTCCCAGGGGGGGTGGTGAATGACTTAACATTTATATAGCAAATGGTGGGCCTGATTTTTCCCCTTACATCTGCCGTACACCGTGTAAGCAACTCCACTTATCTCAGTGAGTTTTATTCTCCTCTCTCGCCCCCGGAGCAACCCCACCGAAGTCCCTGGCTCCAGGTCTCCTCTCATGGTGGTGTAAATACGGAGTGAAGTCAATGGAGTGACACCAACATAAAACTGGTGTGAGATGGAGCAGGAGCAGCCCTCTTAAAATGCTAAAATCCCATTGGTTGGTTTTGCAGCTTCCTAGGGGGCCTTTGCTTAAGGCAGGTTTTGCTGTAGACCAAGAGGAAGAACGAATCATTTGTGTATTTCTAGAACTTCATTGACCGCAAAAAATAACTAACGAAAAGGGACACTGCACCTTGGAAACGCACCAGCACGAGCCCCCCTCCAAACCTGCGGCGGCATGAGTCAGCCTCAGAAAGGAAACATCATGGAGCAAACCAAGTTGAAAGGCTTCTAGCTCTCGCCTGAGCATCGTTAACCTCTTCGGAGAGCAGATCCCAAAAGAGGTGCACTGACGGTGCAGGAGAATTTCAAACAGTGGGGAGGGGGATTTGGAAGTATAATGCAAATCTTTCCCCCCTCCGCCCTTTTTTTAAACATATATACAGAAGTCCGACAATAAAACGAACACAGTGCAATGTCTTGGCTGCCTTGCAGCCAGAACTGGCTTAGTTGTGCATTCGCGGTGTGCCTCAGAATCACCCCGCCTAGATAAATAAAATGGCGTCCTCCACTGTCTTCCATAGAGGAGCAAACTCACAGGCGTTCCCCTAAAAGCCCAGTTCTAAAATCGCTTTGCAGTCTCTGGAGGGGAAGGCGTTTCTCAGAGGTGTCGGGGGCTGGGATGTCCGTTATGATACAGCTTCTGTTTGATGTGCACCATGTTCCCCGTGGCCTCCTCGTACTGCCTGTGCTGACGTTTCCTGAACTCCTTCAAGTTACAAAATTTCGGAATCCAAGACCAAGAATTGTCTGGCAGGTGAAAGAAAAGAGAAAGAGGCG
This sequence comes from Chrysemys picta bellii, assembly GCF_011386835.1. Classification (NCBI taxonomy): domain Eukaryota; kingdom Metazoa; phylum Chordata; order Testudines; family Emydidae; genus Chrysemys; species Chrysemys picta. Next base: position 7,100,712 of record NC_088811.1, on the reverse strand, counting down.
GTTAGTGGCTGAACGGGCCGGAACCCATTGGTCAGGGCGTGTCACCTCCCGGAGCCTGTGACAGCCTCAGCTGGAGAGCTTTGGCTCAGGTGATAGCAGCTGATGCTTTTAGTTCGGGAGGTCTCGGGGTCAGGCCCCAGCATGTTGCCCAAGATGGCCCCGGTGCATGAGACATGCTGAGTAACTAGAGGGTGGCACAGCAGAAAGCAGGGGAGAGTATTTAGGGGTGAGAGAAGCAGGCCCATGAGTTCTAGTCCCAGCTCAGCATCTGACTCATTGTGTGGCCTGGCAGCAAATCACGTCCTCTCTCCCCAGGCCTCAGTTTCCCCATCTGAAAGCTGAGGCTAGTATTAGTGACGTGTAGCACAAAAGAGAGTAAATCCCCGCTGTGTAGTAACACAGGTGAGCACTGGCAATCTCTGCCCTGCTCTCCTGAGCCCCCCATGTCACACGTGTAACCCCTCGGGAGTTTCCCCAAACCCTGCACCCTCTTTGGGTATAGATTTATCCACAAGTGCTCTCAGATCCATGGGCAGCAGGCACTATATAAATGAGAAGTATTATTTTAAAGCAAGGAGCCTGCACTGCTCGGAAGACCCCATACCACGCTGGTCCTACACTCTGGAGCAAAGTCCCTGCGATGACAATGAAAAATTCTGCAGCAGCGAGTATTAAAGGATGCAATCAGCACCGTGACCCCTGTATTCATTTTGATATTGACTTCCCTCTTTGGGACAGCATGGGAGGCAGTCCTGGAGTGTGGGCTATGACTATTAGCTGAAGAGTTCTGCTAAAATCACTCATCAGTGAAATAGTTTAAATGTCAAAAGTGTTAAATGATCAGCGGTAGGGTTCAGAGTCAACAGCCATTGAGAGGAATGGGATAGTTTATACTTTTCAAAGCAGCAGTTTCAGGCAGTTTGTAAACTCAGGATGACAACCCACAAGCAATTTACCCTTAGGGCAGGTTTTCTTCACACTTGGAAAGCTAGAACTTTTTTTTTTTTTAATGAAATTTGAAAGGCAGGAGCAGAATTCTGTGTGTGCGCGTAGGGGTACACGTACCCCTAGGGATATCCAGAGGTCTGCCAGGGGGTACATCAACTCTCCTAGATATTTGCCTAGTTTTACAACAGGCTACATAAAAAGCACTACCAAAGTCAGTACAAACTACAATTTCATACAGACAATGACTTCTTTATACTGCTCTGTACGCCATACACAGAAATTAAAGTACAATATTGATATTCCAATTGCTATATTTTATCATTCTATGGTAAAAATGAGAAAGTCAAAAAAATTTCAGTAACAGTGGGGCTGTGCCACTTTTGTATTTCTAGGTCTGATTTTGTAAGCAAGTCGTTATTAAGGGAGATAAAACTTGGGAGTATATAGGACAAATCAGACTCCTGAAAGGGGTCCGGTCATCCGGAAAGGTTGGGAGCCACGGATTGATCTTTAACCAAAAACAGCTCCAGCCCATCTCAACTAACTCATCTTTTCCCTAAAAAGGACAGTAGGCACCATCTCGGAAACCAACTCAGAGGCTGCCAGACGGGATGTCTTTTCCTTCTAAAAATGCTCTCCAGCTAAAGGCAAAGGGAACCCGGAATGCTATTAAAACGAAAGCCGAACGTGATGCTTTACATTTCAAAGGCTTTAACTCTGTTTCCTTCTTATTCTGGATCTTTAATACAAGGCTTTTAAGTGGTGTGTTTGCCCTGGCACTAAGCAGGCTGAACCTTGTTTAAAACTGTTGATGCTAGATGGCGATAAGGTCCTGTTAACACCTTTCACTCTTAGGGGCCATATATTGCATCTAAATTAATACAACAGTTATAATCTCAGCCTCTTCCCCCCCCCCTTTAGTTGCTTTGTGCCCCAGTTTCCCCTCTGTAAAATGCGGCTCATGGTAATAATTACTCTTGGCCCGTGAGTAGACTAATCAGTTGGCAAAATGCTGTGAAACCGGAAAGCACCACACAACGGCAGCTGGATATGTTAAAACCTCAGTGCGTCCTTGCAGCAACAAACACGGTGTTAATTTCATTTCCAGCCCTGCTCGGCTACAGCCACTTTATTTCACTTTTAGTTTGCTTTTATTGGGCCATTTTTCTGTAACACCCGGCGTGTCAGTGACAGAACCCCAGTCCAACAATGGCTAATAATTCTCAGCAATGGAGCTGCTTAATTATTCCAAGTGGAGCCAGTCCCCATGCTGGGTTCCCAATAAAGGTGCCAGCTATGAAATGCAGCCTGCCTTTCTTCGTCTGTAACCTCCCAGGAGAGCAATGCAAGCATGGGAGCAAAGTGAACAGAGAGAAAACTGCCCCTCTCCGCACTCCCAACAGAAAAAGGCAGCTAGGACTAAAAACACCGTCCATACAACGTATGCAGCGTTAGGTGTTGCAGAGTCTCATGCTATTTGGTAATTTTCTTAAAGCCCCAGCGGCTGGAGTCAGGTGACAATCTCATCTCGCTTTCTTTTTGTTTGAAAGGGGAAGTTTTTCGCTTCCCTGGTTGCAGAAAAGAGCTTGAAAATGGGACCCCCTAAAGCTCAGAAACCCCAAGTGGTTGTCTTACAAAATCTCATGACTGCGGGGGCCTGACTTGTGATTTTTCTGTTGAACGCTCAGGGTCAGAGATGCTGTTCCAAGGTAGGATAAACTGAGACAGGCGCCCAGCACAGGGCGTGACACACTCCGGGCACAGCCCTTCCAGGTTCCCTATGAGGGCTCTGGAACAGCCAAAGGACAAGCTGCCCCCACAGGGCCCAATTCAACATTGCCCCTTTGCACCCCTACGCCAGCACAAAGGAGTGCAGGGCAGAGGTCAACTCCTTCCCTTGCAAGTGCCTCTGGATCTGCAGGACCTCTGGGTGCAGGGGGATTCCAGGATGGGCCGAGGAAGGCAGAGTGGATGGGGCTTGGGCAGACGGGGTGACTATTCGGAATCCATACACAGCGCCCCCTGGGGCCATGCAAGCGGGGCTGCAGCTGTGCCAGGCTCCCTGCCAGCCTCTGCAGCGTCTGAACGGCCTCCTGGGCAGTGATGGATCCGGCTCAGAGAATCCATCCCAGGTTTCGTTCTAAGCCCTGCTGGGGCTTGGTGAGTCCCATCTAGCTGCACCCCTGCAAACTCCCTGGGGAGACTCTCCACCCTGCGGGAAGCCAGGGGCCGGCTGCACCGGGGCAAGTCACAGCTTTGCCAGACTCCACTAGGGCTCTGCAAGGCATCAGTGACAGCAGCCCGGCAAGAGTACAGGAGGCTCCAAGCCAAGTTGCTCCCAGTAGGACGCCCCAGACTAAAGGGGTGTGTTCTTGGAGAAGAGCCAGGCGCAGTTTGGGCGGGGGGCAATCCACTGAGCAGGGCTCCTGCCTCCTTCCCCAAGCCTGCGCTGGGGGAGCGGTTATTCTGCTCCCAGGAGCTCGGAGGGGGTGTGGGGGGGTGGGAAGACACGTCATTCTTTTGTTGTTGGGTTTTGGCCCCAAGCACTTTCCAGAGTAGCTGATGTCACTCAGCTTGAGTTCACTGGGAAAGCCAGGCTGGTGTGCTCCCACAGCCGCCCCGCACACAGCACCCCGGAAACAAGCAGACGCGTTCACATAGAAACACACCCACGCACAAACAGCTGTCTGCCTGTGTGCACACACACGCCCACTCCCAAACACACACAGCCACCCAGAGCTCGCTCACAGCCCCACCCGCTCTTGCACGTGCGCTCACGTGGAAATGCCTAGACACACCCCCAGCTGCACAAAGACACAAGAACACACCTGTGCACAAATCCACACCAACACACACAGATGCCAACACACAGAGCTAAGCCCGGGAGTGTGCCCAAATGCTGATTCACCAGACACTCGGTGGGGGGTACTCAACCCTTCCCCCAACGAATACAAAGGTAGCCTGTGCCCAAGAGCTGCCCTCCATACTACCACCATTACAGCTGCACCCTGCACATCCGGCCAAGTGACAAACTGCTGCTTCCCCCTCTGCAGCTGTTACCCAGGGGTGCCCAAAGCTCTGGACGCCGTGGGCTGGCTCCCCTGACGCATCCCAGCTCCACGTCACCACCAGGCTATTCGAGGGGAAGGTATTTATTTTTCCCAGCTGGGTCCTATTTTGTCCTGAACATTTACATCTCTGGCCTGCAATTTACCGACCTAATGAATCACTGGCTACTTAACCCTCGCCAATGCTCATAGGGCACGTGGACACAGAAAAGTGAAAAGAAGGAATGAAAGAAAAGCCAGCTAGATCAAAGAGATAGATGGGCCCTTTTCCCCTTTACGTTACTAACAATTGTCTATGAAGACCCTGTTTACAGGGGGTTGAAGATTCTGCCCAGTTATTTATCCTTCAACCAGACACATAACTAAAGAAATCAGCTCTCAAAGACTGTGATGCTCCAGCCATCCACATGCTAACCTCTCTCGGCCCCGCTTAGCTCATGAGATCTGAGGAGATGATGGACGTAGGTGGGATGGCTGGAGGGCCCCATCTTAGCTATATACCTTAGGTCTTGCAGGACCCCTCTGAAAATGAGCCTTCCACTTCGGAACAGACAACACAAGAGGCTCAAGAGACAGCCCAATTCAGAAATTGCTTGAGCAGGTTGCTGGGGATTTGGACGCTCTAATGAGAAATTAATATCATTTTGATGGAAGTTTTTAGAAAGAGGCAGTCAGTTTCCCTAATTAGAATTTTTTTATATAGGTTTGCGCATAAAGCTTTCTTTAAAAAAAAAAAATTGTAATTTAACAGACATCAACTGGCATTTAGAGAGTGTAATTTACACAGACACTGATTAGACGGTAGGATTTCAAGTCGCCTTTTGTTATTTTTATTCCATTTTCTCCGTTTCTTTTCCAGTCACAATACCAGGGAAAGCCTGTGCTGGGAAACCATGGGACTAGAGAAAGGGGGGTTTGAACCTTCCCTCTGCGCATCTGGGGCTGGCTGCTGCCAGAGACAGGTTGCTAGACTTGATGGGCCACAGGTTTGATGCAGCGTGGGAACTCCTATGTTCCTATTGCTCCTGCTCTTGGCTAAAAGTGGCGTCCGGCCCACCCAGTCCCCCCTGACTGCTGCCATTGCCAACCGGAGATTCCCCAGCATGCACAGCACAAAGGACCACATCTGGAACAATGCTGATCAACTAGCGAAGCTTCAAGACCGGGGGTGTGTGGGGGGGTGAGAATCTCATCGCATCCCCACTAGTATACATGGACATTTAATTTCCCCCTGCCGCCAACATCAACTTCCCACCGCAAGTTGATGGCTCGCTGTAAATATATACACAGAAATCTTTACACACATTTAATCTTTCCATCAAATTCCCAGAATGCCACAAATTTACCCAGCCAAGGTGGGGGAGGGAATATCTTTTATTGGACCAACTTCTGTTGGTGAGAAAGACAGGAAGAGCCCAGCATAAGCTCGAAAGCTCGTCTCTCTCACCAACAGAAGTTGGATATTAATTACCTCATCCACCTTGAATCTCTGAGATCCTGCGACCCACACGGCAACAACCACGCTGCATACAACACATTGACCCGTGCAAACAATACGACTTTCCACATACATTTCGTTCTCCAGCAAACACCCCTTTGCTCCATCATGCGTTCACGGGTAAATCCCACTTTCCCTCATGGTACCATGGACGTTCATGTAAATATTTACAGGTAAAGTTCACTTTGTATGCAGAGAGCTGGAATTCAGCCAAACAAGCCTGTGACAAATTGATCAAACATACAAACCCTCTGAAAAGAATATTAAACCCCCCAAACCCTGAACAACAACTCAAACTTCCTTTGATGAGCCAAAGGACTCCGGCAGGGGTGGGGAGCTCGCAAGGAGGCACTTACCGTACCGTCGGCTGGTCCTCCAGGCTCGCACAGCATAATGGAGAACTCCATCCATCCACACCAGAAACCAGCTTATACAAAAGCCCAGCAAAAGTCCCAACATCAGATCAATCTCCTGCTTGGTGACATTGTCAGTCACAAAGTAATTCTCCGAGGAATCCACCACCGACTGGTCCCCGTCGTATGGAATAACATAATGTACATGATGCCTGTTGCAGGGAGGGGGACATAAAAGGGAGAAGCATCAGCAGATGATAGTAGAAAACATGCGCCATTCATCAGCCCCTATGCGGCAAGGGGGCAAGTCAAGCACTTTTTGTCTTAGTGGGAACAGAAGTGTTTTCACAGAGTTTATTTTTAATGTCACCGGAGGCAGGATTTTAGGGAAGGAGGTCCAGTAGCGTGAGCACAGGGAATCAAGAACTCACGTTCCCGTTCTGAGACTGAGCGTTGGCCTCTCTGGCACGCTTCCTGGGCATCGCCTTCTCTCTCAAAGGGCCAGTAAGAAACCCTTTCTTTAATAACTTCCAGGTCCCGTTATCAGGTGACCCCCCAATCAGCCTCATCAGGTGATCCAGTGCTTAGCTAGCAGCACACCTGGCAGACTGGTTCTTCTGGAGGGGAGGGGAGCCAATTCTTTCTCCAAGCGGGCTTCCATGTGCATCGAGGAACATGAAAGTTTAACGACTCTCTGCTGTTAGCCCTGTGTCACCACCCCTTGGGCTTTCAGTCCGACACGGAGGTAAAACGACACCAGAGAAAGCAGACAAGCCCCAGACGGAAAATGGAGTGTGCAGTCTGACAGATACACCCAGCGTCCCCAGTGTCAAACAGGATAGAAAGAGTTCTCAAATTGTCACACCAGCCTAGAACTGGCCAGCCCGGAGCACACTGGCCCATGGCAAACACTCAGAGTCCAGCTAAGCCACTTCCTGCAGCACAGCATGGAAAAGCTTTTCATAGTCTCTGAACTTACCCAGGCAGTGAAACCTGAGACCTCTCAAGATACCTCGTCCCAACAGCCCATCTGCACAGAGATTGCCCACAGGCCGGTTGGCTCCAGCTGGGGAGGTGTTTTCTGGGACATGGAGCCCTGGGAGCTGGCCTGAGACCCAGCACACTCATCTCACCCCACGCCAACCCATCAGATGGCAATAGCGCCGAGTCCCCACTCAGCTGAGCCGAAGGCTCCAGCCAGCCCCTCCAGCCAAGGGGACTGGCACAGACTCCAGCCAACAAGAACCTGGGCAGCAGAGCCAGCAGGGATGCTTCTGTATCAGAGCCGTTGAGTCAGGAAGCGCAGTGCCTCTCCCCGGAGCGAGGGCTGGGAGTTATCACAGGCTTCAGGCCCCCAGATCCACCCCACCCCCAACCCGAGGCAGCAGAGCATCCCCTCCTGCCCTACCCCATGAGGGGCTCCCCCACTCCTTGCTCTCTCTGCTGCTCCAGAGCAAGCACGGGATGCTTGGGTTGGTTGGTGTGTGCGGTGGGATCCCCATATGCTACAGCCTGGCACCAGGAGAGAAAGGTTAGAACATGAACTTGCTGAAAGACTAAGGAGCCCAGAGGCTCAGGAGAGTTACGTCCAGGAAACTGGGGCAAGGACTGGAGAGAAGAAGAAAGGGCAGCCAGGGATGAGCTATGGGAAGACAAGAGAGATGGAGAAAGGGGGCCTAGGGAGCTCTAGAGTCCCCCAATGTTGCTCAATTTCTCCCCGGTGAGGGGAGCTGCTCCGGCGTGGGCTGTCACTGCTGCTGGCAGCCAATCAGTGGCTGGGAAGAGTGCTTGGTAACCACCACCAAGTGCCCATCAACGTCACAGTAGCCTGCAGCAGGTCACTGCAGAAACCTGGTCGCTGCAGCCCAGCCGGGGCTCCCAGCGCAGGGCACAGCAGCAGCTCAGACACCCCTCTCCTTGACCCACCCCCCACCAGCATCAGACCCGCTTCCCTTCCTCTGGGCCCGTCACCCCAGCCTCGAGCCAATATTCCCCGGGGAAATCAGTCGCTGGAGGCCTCTGAATATGCATGAGGAGCAGGCTGCTGCATAATCACGCCTGAGAAACGTCCAAATATTTACACAAACAAACCGCGGCTCAGAGGAACCTTCTGAAAACAGCCGTCAGCTCAGCAATCGCTGAACGGGGGCCCCCGGGGAACGGCGCCAGGGTACCGCAGAGCAGGGTTACCGGGGGCCAGTCTGTTCCCAGGTCCGACCCCAGGGAGCAGCTACTGAGCCCTTCTCACTCCCATCCGCCCCACCTCAGGGGTGAGACAGTGACCAGTCCGGTTACCCCGTCGCTGCTCGAAGCTGCCACCTCCTTTCAAGGACTCCCGGATGCTGAGAGGGGGCCCAGAGGCAGCCGGGGGAAGAGGCCGCCCCAGCTAGCAGGAACTCTCAAGGTGACTGTGCCCTCCGAGCCGCAGGCCCGGCTTACAAGTCCGGCTCGCTAGCCTCTTTTGCCTTTGCTTTTTGTTCCGGCCCCGCCAACGCAGCGTGAGAATCTCCCTCGCTGGGCACAAGGGCAACCCCCAACAGCTACCAACACTGGGGAGCGAGGACGTGTGACGGGTCGGGGGTCTCCCTCATCGAGGAGGCTCCATTCTGGGCAAACACAAGACTAGCGGCTGTTTGGCCCTGGGGTCTCTATACCAGTGGCAGGGGCTGGATTAGCTGGTGGAACACTGATGTTCCCAATGTACACAGCTCAGTTTTATCCCCCCCGCCCCAAGAAAAACTCTGCGGGGTTCTGTGCTTATCTCCTTGCCGTTGTACCCCCAGCAGCCAGGAATAAGGTCATCAGCTGTATAGGCACTTGTGTCTTAAAACTTCAACGGAAGCAGGAGCCCCCTAGGTACACAGAGTCCCATTAAAATGCAGGTACCTCTGGGGTGGAGCCTGCCTTCCTCTGCCCCCAAGACATCACAGACACAGCCTACTCAAGGAAAGAGCCACCAGATCTTCAATAGCCACCAAGAGCCTGGGCTTGGGACGTTGCTTCTGGTGGAAACAGGCATTCAGCGCTTCAAGGGACACACACGTGTGCACATACAGCTGGGGCGAGTACGCGTGTACTTAGCTTAGAAATAAATTCTCAGGTGAGAATGAGCTGACTCAGCCTCCCATGAGCTGCAGGCATTTCCTTTGCCACCCAAGAGCCACCCGGCCTAGGTCAGAGCCTGCCTTCTCCCACCGCACCGTCAGTCAGAGGGAAGGCGAGCGGCTGCCTCTTTCACGTCCCCTCTGGTATGGGCGAGGCGAGATGCCCTGTGCAAACTGCACTCACTGAGACTGACGCCAAACCTCAACAAGACTTGAGCAGAAGAATTCTCTTGCACAACCATTGGAGGGAACTCTACCTGCAGGGGGCAGCACTGAGCATTTTCCACTCTATTTGCATTTGCGGTTCTTCTTCCGTTTCAGCCAAAAATGAGATTTCATCTAGTTCTGAGAGCCCAAACTCAGAGGAGCTGCCACTGTATCTGTTGATAGGCAGATCCTGTTGAATCCTCAAAGGCATCTAAACCATAGATTACAATGACACTAGCAGGTAGGTTTCTCTTGGGAGAGTCATCCGCAGGGATCCTAAGTGCCTTACAGATTACATACATGCCCCATCCACCTGAAATCACTTCATGCACCACCAAAATGCAGCCACCTCTGGGGTGGAACACAGCAATTGCTTAACAGCACTCAGCAACACCATGCAACAATTATTATTTGTAATATAATAGCACCTAGGGGTCCTAATCAGAAACAGGAATCCTCTGTGCTAAGCGTTGAGCCAATAAAAAGTATGGAGAGGGGGCGAGATTTAAGGAGGCAAAATTGCACCATGGAGTTGACATTCAGCAGGGTTAATACCTGGCTTCTAAAGTGCCAGAAATCCTAGGTGGCGGGGACCTCAGTTGTACGTCTCCTCTGAAAGACAAGCCATCCAGCACCAGCGCCCCCAGAAAGTCATGCCGCAGTGCCGATTCAGTCCACCTTGAATGCCCAGTGCTTGGCATTTGAATTGCGATCGCTAAAACCCAGGCAGTTTTTTTTAAACACCGGAGGTTTATCAGAGGAACAGTGTGCGGTGGAGATAACATTGATTACTGCCGCGCACCGGGCTGTGGGGCTCTACACCACGCTTCCTTGCCAGGAACGGTTCTAGAGATACCATCACGTTCCCTTTGTCCGGCACAAAGGGCCAAGTCTCACTGCTAATTCACAGGTTGGGGGGTTTATTACAAATTGGATCAAACCCCGGTGGGAGGTGGGGAACCTGCTGAAGTTTCCATTCTAGCCTCAGTTGTCGGGGACTCTGGCGGTATCGTTCACGAGACATTGATACGTGAGCACAGAGAGCTATTAATAGAACAAAGGTCCAGGGGCCCTGCTGAATGAAACGGGAGTTTTATAACGGAACGGGGATGAGACGGCTCAAGGGGGGTGGGGGATGGAGAACGTCTCCTGCAGATCCGAATCCAGCCCAGTGACCACAGGCTGGTACCCGTGTGATGGATGCGAAATAAGTGTGGAGAGTCACATACAGGGGCGGACGACATAGGGGCTTCTCCCACCCCTATGCTGGGGCTGATCAGGCCCCCAGCACAAATAGGAACGGGACCCAGGGCAGGTTTGCTACTGGGGGCTAACTGGGAGGAAGGAATGCCCGCGCCATGCCCTGTGTGCCAGGGGCTTCTGTGGTGGGAGGAGGGCATGCAGTCTGAGCTTGCTGGGGAGGCCCCGTACACTGGCGGTGATTTACAATGGCTTCACCGGTGTACACTGGCCACAGGGTGATCCCACATCCCTCGGCCGTCGAGCACTGTGGGGAGAGGTGCCCTGGCCAGAGGAGGAAGCAGCCATGCAACCGGCTCCCGTGTTAGCAGGCTCTGCAGGGGGAGGTGCCCTGTAGGGCAGGCGGAGACGCCTTGCCTGGGCCTTGCGGGGGAGCCAGCACCGACTGCAGTCAGAAACCAGAGCTCAAGGCCCAGCAATAGAGAGACAGCTACGGCGGCACCCAGCGTATCCCAGCCCTTCGGAGCTCCGGGGAGAGGTTCAGTTGGGCAAACCTCTTCTCTCGACATGTCTGGCTCCTACCTGCTGGTGCTGCAAACCTACAGCCAGCGATCGTCCCGCCAACATCCCTGGGGACAGATTAACACTCCCTCTGTGTGACGGATTCAGTCACAGAGACCCCCTTGGGACTGGCACCTGATGTGCTGAGATTACCTCTGAGCCTGTTTTCCCTGCCAGCTTGGGACTCCAGAACCCTGCCTTGTGGAGCCAGACACGCTAGCCTGCTGCAACACAGACCCAGGTCTGGTCCATGCCCCCAAAGCTGCACACTAAACTGAAAACAGCTCAGCAAGAACTCCTGTCTCCAGCACCCAGACCCCAAACCCCAAATAAATCTGTTTTACTCTGTAGAAAGCTTATACAGGGTAAACTCAAATTGTCCACCCTCTAGAACACTGATAGAGAGATATGCACAACTGTTTGCTCCCCCAAGTATTAATCACTTACTCGGGGCTAATTAATAAACAAAAGTGATTTTATTAAGTATAAAAAGTAGGATTTAAGTGGTTCCAAGTAATAACAGACAGAACAAAGTAAATTACCAAGCAAAATAAAACAAAACACGGAAGTCTAAGCCTAATACGTTAAGAACCTGTTTACAAGTAAAATCTCACTCTCAGAGGTGTTCCAATAAGCTTCTTTCACAGACTAGACTCCATTCTAGTCTGGGCCCAATCCTTTCCCCTGGTACAGTCCTTGTTGGTTCCAGCTCAAGAGGGAACTCCGGATTTCTTATGACTGGCTGCCCTTTGTTCTGTTCCACCCCCTTTTATAGCTTTGGCACAAGGAGGGAATCCTTTGTCTCTGAGTCCCCACCCCTCCTTCTAAATGGAAAAGCACCAGGTTTAAGATGGATTCCATTATCATGTGACATGGTCACATGTCCTGTGAGACCCCCTAGTCTCCATTCTTCCAAGGCTGGCTGACATGTACCCAGGAAGTTTTGCAAGTAAACAGAGCCATTCGTAACCATTTGTCCTAGGTGATGGGAGCCATCAAGATTCCAAACCACCATTAATGGCCCACACTTTGCATAATTACAATAGGCCCTCAGAGTTATGCTGCATATTCCTAGTTTTAGATACAAGAATGATACATTCATACAAATAGGATGAACACACTCAGTAGATTATAAGCTTTGTAATGATACCTTACAAGAGACCTTTTGCATGAAGCATGTTCCAGTTACATTATATTCACACGCATTAGCATATTTCCACAAAACATATGGAGTGCAACGTCACACTCTGGGCCCTTTCTGGCACAAGGGGAATGAACTAGTATTTGGAGCCAGACAGCGCGGCCCCCTGGGGAACAGGGCAGCAACCTCTACTGCCTAGAGAAGGGGCTTGGGAGCCAGGACTCCTGTGTTCAGCCACTGACTTGCAGCATGGCCTAATTTTTCCAAGAGTGGCTTCTGAAGTCATCCAGTTCTTAGAAGCTGCAGGCGGCCCAGCCCCCTTGTGGGCTGCCCCAAGGTTTCACAGACTGGACTCACCTGGGACTTGAGAGGGGTTGGATACGGCCAGGCCCACGCCAAGCTCACCGTGAGCGACCTGTGCCTTGGAGCAGCTCGGCACCACTCGGCGAGGGTCGGCCGGGAAAGGCGGCTCGCTCAGCAGAGGCTGTGCTTTCGGAGCAGGGCGTCCCGGGGACTCTCCTGGCACTCACAAAGGCAAAGCTTTCAGGCCTGGAAACAGGCACTTCACCTTCCCCACATCCCGTACAGCAGCAGTGGCTGTGTCGGTCTCTCCACATGCCACTTACAGCACACAGGCATCACCGACACGGCTGCAGCGAAAGAGCCAGGGACTGGTGTCCATTGGCTGCTGGCCCAGTGGCTAGTACAGCCCCGCAGCCACTAAAAAGGAAACTCTCCCTGCAGCGGATGCAGGGCAGGAGCTTTAAGGACAAGGGCAAGGAGCTGGCATTGGACACAGGCAAACAAGAGAACGGTGCTTGGTGAGTGAATCACAGGTGGGGCCAAACTCAGAGCAGGGTGGAAACAGCAGTGCTGGAGGGTGAAGGTATGGGCTGAGGGGCGGGATCCTAACAGGAGAAGAACCAACAACAGGGGATAGGCAGGCTGAAGACGTAAGGGAGTCAGGCCCCCCCATCCTCCTGCTGCGAGATGCCTCCCTTGGCAAGGGCACGTCCTGGGCACCTCCTGACACTAGCTTCTGCGCATGTGCACGAGAGCACACGCGCCTGGCATGTGATTCCCACAGCTCAGGGAATGTCCCCAGGCGCAGAGCCTGGGAGCCGCACTCTTTACACCTGGGGTGAGGAAAGGCGAGCAGAGGCCGTTGAGTGGCTCACTCGCCCAGGAGGCTGGGAGGACGGCCCCATCTACCCCTTAGAAAGGCTGGCTCAGAAATGGCTCTCGTGACCTCTCTCCGGGTCAGACAGGCCTCCATGTCTCCTCCTGCCTTCCCCTGGCTACAGGGCAGGGTCTCTTCAATAAGGTGCTGTCTAGGAGACGGGTCATTTGTTCCGGATGAGCCAATAGCCAAACTTTCCGAGTCACGAACTAAACATCCCTTTTTTTGCCATGCTTTAAGAGACCTCACCCTGGCAAAGCAAACAGGTCTTTTAAAAAGACACCGTCAGGTCCTGTCCAGATCTCTTAAAAGGTGAATTGACAAAGCTTTGGAAAATAAATCAAGGTCCAGTTCCTGGTCATTAAAGATCCATTAGCAGTTTTTACAACAGATCCAGGCCAAATTCCAGTTTAGCGAATTACATCCAGCCTCAACCACTGGCCCTGCACTTTCCCCTGGATGCAGCATTCTTCTCCATTACCTTTCCTAAGCAATTGCTGTGATCTGTTAGAGAGCTGCCATGTCCCACCCCCAGAGGTGGCTGCATTCCAGTGGTAGGTGAAAGACCCCTCCATGTAGAGCTGTAGAAAGCTTCAGGGCTGGACCGTACTATAGACACGGAAGGTCAGCTCATTGCCAGCCGGGGTGATTCTGAAATGGGTTAAAAGGTAGATCTCCCAACATTCTTGGCTCCCATTTAAGCACCTAAATTGGCAAAAATAAAAAAATCCGACCCTAAAACCCAGCCCCACACCTTTGTGGTTGAGCCGGTCTCACTCCTCCAGCATCGTCACTGATTTTCGAAGCACGCTGGGGTTCCCCCGTGAAAGATGGGGTCGAATAAACGGGGACACAGTGAGGCTTGAGTGAAGCCCTGAACCGGGAGAGCTTCACCGAAGCGGCTGGTGCTTTCTCTTCAAAGCTGTGCGAGAAGCCGGCGTGCAGACAAGCTCAAAGGTTCCTTCCGGTGACCTTGTCTACTTGGGCCTCCCTCTGAATCTCGTAGCCGCTGGTGCGGCTGGCTGCATGCAGCTGGGGAGAACTTCAGCAAAACCATATTGATCTGTTCATTTACATGCCATGAAACTGTCAGTGTCTTTTCATTCTCCTCCCCAGCAGGGACGTCAGCACAGTCTGACGCCTCGGCTCCACCATCCTTTCGGAGGCCTGCGTGGCAATCACGTCACGCCCCCTGGCTCCGGGCTGCAGTGGCTGCGATAGTGCGGTGAGAGCCCATCCCCGCGCCCAAACCTGGGCTGTCCGACTCCGGCGCTGCAGCAGGACAGAAGGAAGCTGCAGGGGCTTTGGTTGGCCGCTTTCAATCCTGTGGCACGAAAACACGCCCGCGACAGCAACAAAACACCCCTGCAGCATCACGGCACGGGAGGGCTCGCCCTGCAGATCTGCATCATTCGCCTTCAGGGCCGGCCAAACTGCTGAGAAACGACTGCCCCAGGGCCCTGCCGAGGTCAGCTGAGGGACCAGGACAGGAGTCCCCACTTCCAATCTCCGCTCTGCCTCACTATGCCACCATGGGCCAGGCACTCACGTTCCCCCCACTCCCACCCCGTGTGTAACTAACGGGCCTGGCATGTCGCTGCCTCGCCCCCCGGGCAGCGATTCACAGCATGCCACGTGGCGTGCCCAGCTGGAACAGGGGCATCTCCCAGCCACTTGACCCAGGGCACACGGCTCCACAAGGCCCCAGGGGACAGAGACTCAGCAGCCGACAGGGGCCCGAGGGAGCAAGGCAGTGCTGTCACCCCCATTTGCAGGTGGGCAATGGAGGTAGAGAGAGAGGACATGTCTTCCCCAAGGGCACAGTGGGAGGAGGTAGCCAGGCTGGGAGCTGATCTCCTGAATCCCAGCCCAGTGCATTAGTCACACAGCTGGCCTTCCTCTCAGACTCAGCCCTTCGGTGCAGAACGGGCCTTGAAACCTTCCCTGCCTCAGGCGCTACAGACGGGCAACGACCAATACGCTGCCCTGTCTCACAGCCGCCACCAGATGGTTCTGCTCCTGTGCCATTGGCTGGCTCGCTGCCCTGGCGATCAGCTGCATCGCCGGGCTGGAGGCTAGCGGGGACAGCGTCACGGGGGCCCCCTGCCCTGCACCTCTCACCCGGGGTTGCCAGGAAGCAGGCCGGGCTCATCCCCAACCCAGAGGGGGGAAAACGAACCACAGAGAGTCCCCATCACAGACTGAACCCAGGAGTCCTGACACCCCAGGCTCCCCTGCCCCGACTATCAGACCCCAAGCCTCGGACGAGAGAGGCCGCGTATAATACCCCATTCCAGGGCCGCTGCACTCAGCATGTCCTCAGGGGGTGACCCACACAGACCTTGACAGTGGGAGCTGGAGCTTGACCTAAATCTCCCGCTCGCAACGCGAACCCTCCTCTTTCGCAGCCCCGATCAGTCCCAGCGCCCCCCACACCGGACGGATGTCGCAGAGTCCCCAGACAGCTCACCACACTGCGCCGTCCCGGCAATCCAAGGCCAGCTCTCCACGGAGCTAGTCATGTCGCCGAGCGCAGCAACGGCCCAGCACCCAGTCCAGCAAGGGGGCCCCCCCTCCAACCCAGCTGAGCCGCACACCCATTGCACAGGAAGCCACAACCCCAGGCCAGGGCTATCCAGCAGCTCACAGCCCCGCTCCTCATGGTGGGAAGGGCAGCGGGCGGGTGTCCTGGAGCCGGGTTCCCCACTGAAGGGCTCTGTGCTCTTTACTATCACACCAGCCCCTTCTTCCACTCCTGCTAGCCCCAGATTAACCCTTCGGGCACTAGACAGCAGCAGGACGCTGTTGCATCCCATCGCAGCCTTGGCTGGTGCCAAGCGACCCACTGGCTGCTGGGGCCAGAAGAGAACAGCCACCTCGCTCCTGCCAGGAGCCGCCTGCCGCCTGGGCGCTGAACAGAACGCAGACGCTGCCCAGTTACTGGGCGGCTTTCCCAGGAAGGGGGTGTCACTCTAGGACAGCAGGCATTTCCCCAGCACGGCTGCCCCCTGTTTGCCCACGGCTCTGTGTATCCGGGGATGGAGCCCAGCTGCCACGTCTGTGCTGGTGACGGACACTTCTCGCTACTTGATTGTTATCCAAAGCTCCAAGCCCCGAATCTGAGACGGGTCTCCCCAGGCCGGTATCTCCCAACCAGGATGGGGCCACAGTGATTAACGGCCCCCTGAACATCACAACCTGGCTAGAGATGGGTCGGAGCCACATTAGATCCCAGATTTCAAACCCCTGGCGCTGGGGGGAGGTTTGACCCGTTTGGGAGCCGTGGCCCCAGCTGGGAAATGCGGACCCAGGTTCTGACTCTGGAAACTCCTCCCCAACGTCCAGGGAGCTGGGAGCCAGGGCTCTCACTCGGCTCCACCTCCACGCACAGGGGCTATGGAGACACAACTACATTAACTAGTGCAGGGGGGTGAGCACTTCCTCCGGCATGGGCTTCCCTGGGCCAGGGATACAGAGCCCTTCCCTTCCCCCCTCCTGAGATCCTCTTTCCATCTTCCCCTGCCTAGAGTCAGACTCGGAGCTTCCATCCAGAGATGGCAGCTGGGGACTCGGCTCCACCCTCCCCTGGGCTCTCTGTCCCAGGAGATCTGACTTCTTCTTCTTGTACTGGCATTATCAGGGCAACGTGCCTATTTCAGCTGCCACGTCTCCATTCACCGCAGGGCTAGGTACACATAGACTGACCTACGGGCCCAGCCTTTCCCCACTCCACTGCGCTTCCCAGGGTTTGTTACCAAACTCTGCCAGTATTTCAGCAAAGGGGGACGTTGCCCCGCTCCCTGGGAATCTGAACCCCTATCGCCGCCTGCGCACAGCAAACGTGGCCAGAGCCAGGCTCTGTGCAGACAGGCTGTGCAAAGAGGCACTGTGCAAACTGCCCGCTCCCCCACAGCCCCGTTGCCCCAACCTGCAGCAGCACTGCTGGTCCAGTATGGGGTCCTCACACTGCTCTGCCAATACACCTCCGTCCTGACCCACCCACCCCCTGCTCCTAGCCCTGCACCCCCCACGCCGCTCTGCCAAAGCACCTCCGTCCTGACCCACCCACCCCCTGCTCCTAGTCCTGCACCCCCCACGCCGCTCTGCCAAAGCACCTCCGTCCTGACCCACCCACCCCCTGTTCCTAGTCCTGCACCCCCCACACCGCTCTGCCAAAGCGCCTCCGTCCTGACCCAACCCCCCCTGCTCCTAGTCCTGCACCCCCCACACCGCTCTGCCAAAGCACCTCCATCCTGACCCACCCACCCCCTGCTCCTAGCCCTGCACCCCCCACGCCGCTCTGCCAATGCGCCTCCGTCCTGACCCAACCCCCCTGCTCCTAGCCCTGCACCCCCCACGCCGCTCTGCCAATGCACCTCTGTCCTGACCCAACCCCCCTGCTCCTAGCCCTGCACCCCCCAAGCCGCTCTGCCAAAGCACCTCCGTCCTGACCCACCCGCCTCCTGCTCCTAGCCCTGCACCACCCACGCCGCTCTGCCAATGCGCCTCCGTCCTGACCCAATCCCCCCTGCTCCTAGTCCTGCACCCCCCACACCGCTATGCCAATGCGCCTCCGTCCTGACCCACCCACCCCCTGCTCCTAGCCCTGCACCCCCACGCCGCTCTGCCAATGCACCTCTGTCCTGACCCAACCTCCCCTCCTCCTAGCCCTGCACCCCCCACGCCGCTCTGCCAAAGCACCTCTGTCCTGACCCAACCCCCCCTGCTCCTAGCCCTGCACCCCCCACGCCGCTCTGCCAATGCACCTCTGTCCTCACCCACCCAGTGCACAGCAGGCACATGCCATTAACCCCTGGGTGCCCAGCACTTCATCCATGGCAGCAATTCTCATAGCAACCAGGAGCCTTATTGATGATTATGAATCAGGCCTGACAGTAACACCCTGCTCCGTCTCTCCGTCTAGCTGCTCCGGTGGGGCGAGCGATCCGTGTGTGCAGCGACTGCTCTGCTTCGGGAGCCTGGTAGGCCCACGTGTGCATTTCCCATTGCCGTCTAGACCCACATCCTACGGGTGCCCCGGCTCCTTGGGGCCCAATAGCAGCACTGAGACACTCGACCCAGGCACAAGCTCAGAGCTGGGTTCAGGCCGGGCTGGCCTGGAGATTTATATTAAAGAGACAGGGGGATTTTTCAATACTTCCTATTTTTTGCAGCCCAATTAATGGCATTTTCATTCTATTCTGGAATAAAGCGACCCCTATAGTTTCATGGCCTGCCATGTCCAACAGCGGGGCTCGAACCAGCAACCTGTGCTGCTAAAAGCACAAACCTTTACTGCTTGGGCTACAGGACTCACTCCTTTAGCAGGGCATAGTGGGGGGAAAGCATCTTGCATGGATCAGCCACTAGAGGGGGTCAAAGATCCACACGGAGTATGACCCTGCCAGGGGTGCAAAACAAAGCAAGGCCAAATCCCCGCCCCCTTCTGCACCCACTGGCTGTGCCCCCAGCAGAGTCCACGCCCAGCAGCCAGAGAGACACCTGACAACCAGCCCAGCTCAGCACTTACAGCCAGTGGCCTCCTTTCTGAAACTCCTTCCCCAGTGTCTGCTTCGGGGACTGCTACAGCCAGTCACAGGCACTGCTGTCCCAGTGCTAACCCCAGTGCAGACAGGCAAAGGCCCTAGGTCCAGTTGTTAACCCATGCCCACTGGGTGTGGCACTCTGTCCCCTTCTAGGAGTGGCAGGGCCAGAGACTGACCAACCCACTACACCCTTGGTTCGTTGACCTGGCTCTTTTCACTCAGGCCACTGAGGGTCTTGCCTTTAGATCCCGAGGTCCCAGCGAACAGGTTTGCACAACTACCCAGAGACTGGCCACTTCTGGGGCAAATGGCCAGCGTAGACCAGGCCCAACTGCACCCAGGGCCGCATGGCCTGCGGTGACATGCACGGCGTATCCTGCATTAGGCCAAGGGCCCCGGCAATGCTCTCAGCGGGCACCCCACTGCATCGCCGGAGGGTGTTATTGGCCTTGCCCGAATAGGGCTCAGCGCGCGCCAGGCCCCATCACTGCCACACCACCCACCTCTGCCAACTCCCAGCATCCGCAGCGGGTGCCCAGGTCACGACCGTCTTGCTGCTAATATTGTCACGATGGCTCCCTCCACTCTGCCATGGCTGCTGCCCCAGACCCAGCACAGCCACCGCGGTGCACAGCCGGGGCTGCAACACCTCAGGCTGGGAGAGGTTACACAACTTACCGACGGCCATGCAGCAAGCCAGCAACAGCACGGGACAGAACACACACAGGCTGGCTCCCCCTGGCTTGCCTTGCTCATTGGGCCACACTTCCTTTCCAGAGCCAGGAGCCCCTACCTCCTAGTTTCTTCCACCACTCTCCTCCCACGCACACGTTGACTGAAAAGCAACAGATTTGCCTGGACAGGACTGTGACCTGGGGAGTCCTGTCCAGGAGCGGGTTGGTAGCCTTGGCCGAACCATGGAAAAGGTGCCAAATTCTGAACACAACAGCAAAGGCTCCTCTACAGAGGAAAAATGAATCCGCATTAACTAAAGGTGTGAACGCAAAGTGGATTTGTTAACCGCATTCAACCCCTGTGGGCAGGCTCTCGTTCAGAATGAAGGTGGCCTTGATTTGGTTTAGTTTAATTCACTTTGAAATTACGGCCATTTTAATCCTGAATGAGAGCCTCCCCGCAGGGGTTGAATGCGGTTTAACTAATGCACTTGAAAAGTTAATTTGGATTAATTTTCCCGAAGGTCCCCGTGTAGACAAGCCCTAAGTGTCCTTCCCAACTGCAGAACTAAGGCTGGGAGGAAAGCAACACCAGCAATGTCAACCTTGTGCCCACTGCCAGTGAGAAAGGAGCTGCCCTGAGGCTCCCAGAGCTGCAGCCAGGAACCAAGGGCTTCCTGCCAGGATGAGGGACAGGTTCCAATGGGCCCCCGGGAAGTGCGGTTTTGCACCATGAAGTGACTATGGAAAAACAGCACCTGCTATCCCAGAGCCACTCATGACCGCGCCAGGCGTGTTCCCAGCCAGCCCCACCAAGCTGAGTGATGAGCAGAAGCCATTACTCCTCTGCCATCAGCCCAGCACTGGGAGAGGGCGCGGGGACCTAGCCCGGCTCGTGCATAGCCAGAAGGACTGGATTACACCCGTGCTACCCCCTGGCTGCCACTCCCACGCTAAACACGGCAGGGCTGCCCAGGGTCCCCTAGGGGCAGCTGGACCTTCCTGACTAACGGCAGCACCGGAGAAGGAAAGAGCCCGGCGTGGTGCCCAGGGCCCCCCTGGCTGCAGTTCAGGGGAAGCCTGCTTAGCTGAGCGCCTGCTCTCTATAGTCAGTCCGTGAGCCCTGCGAGCCTGTTTGAAAGCGAACGCTCAGGGTGGACTGGGTGCTGGCGCTGCCCAGAGCGGGAGGTCAGAGAGAGGCCTGCTGGCGGCGCAGTGATCCTCAGCCCCGCCGGCTGGCCAGTCGATGCCAGGCAGGGAAGATGTGCCCAAAGAGCTGCAGATCTCAGGCCTTGGGTGCAGAGCTTGAGGGACGAGGCGCATGGCGGGTAATGAGTGAAATTTCCTGCTCTGGACTCTTCTCATACAGGCCTCCTACCCCCGCTCCCTGGGTGCCAGGCAGGGTGGCAGGGCCCCCCTCTGGCTGGCTTTTCCCTCCCTGCATTGGGAGCACTGTCTCAGCCCCAATTCAGCCCTGTCTAGGGCAGCAGGACCTGCAGCTTCTCTCCAGAACCCCGAGTGTCCGTCTGGGACTCCAGCGGGCGAGGCCGCTCTCCCGAACGCACCTCTGCCACACTCAGAGTCACGAGGGCCCTGCACTGGGGTCTGGAGCCATCCGGCCTGGTTCCCTCTCCCTTCTCATCATCTGAGTGCATCGGAGACACTCCGTGCAGGCGTCAGTGACGACCCAAGGTCACGAGGATCCCAGCACATCATCGTGCGCGGCCGACCAGACACCATCACAGGGCTGCAGGGGAAACCCGCGGCTTTTCCCCTTCCCCATGGCTCCTCGGCTATCGGGGGAGAAGGGCACAGTCAACAGCAACGTAATCAAGCGTCCTGCCTATTCCCAACCGTGTCCGTCCCGCTCGGCATTCTGTGCCAGAGCGACAGCCCCGCTTGGCAGCCGGCTGGGTTTGTGCTGGTTACCCGAGGATCTTGGAGAAACCCTTAGAAACCCACCCCAAAAGCCCTGCCATCTCCCCGCTGTAAAGTGCATTGCTCCAATGCAACGCTGCAGATCCAAGGGAACCATCCGGGAGTGATTTTTTAATTCCCCCTTCCCCGGTATCTGGCACTGGTGCGACCGCGGTTGGAATGTGGCGTCCAGTTCCGGCGCCCACAATTCAAGAGGGAGGTTGATAAATTGGAGTGGGTTCAGGGAAGAGCCATGGGAATGATTAAAGGATTAGAAAACCTGCTGTACAGTGACAGACTGAAGGAGCTCAGGTAGATGAGCAAAGAGAAGGTTTAGGAGTGACTTGAGCACGGTCTGTAAGCAGGGAATGGCTATCGGATAACAGAGGGCTCTTCAACCTAGTAGACACAGGTCTAACAAGATCCAATGGCTGGAAGTTGAAGATGGACAAATTCAGACAGGAAATAAGGTGCAAATGCTTAATTAATAGGGGAATTAACCACTGGAACAAGGTCCCGAGGGTTGTGGGGGATTCTCCATCCCAGGCACTTTTTAAAATCAAGGGGGGGAAGAATTCAAAATTCAAAGAGGAATGAATTCAGGGATGCCCTATGCTACGTGCTCTGCAGGAAGGCAGACCAGATGATCACAAGAATCCCTTCTGGCCATATAAGCTATAAATCTATTCCCGCTTCCACACACCCCCACCCCACCCTGTCTGAACACCCAAACCGAACAGCTCCCTCTCTAGGCCTCCGCTGCACAACGGGGTCGAACTGTATTTGCCATCCCTCCACTCAAGCCTGACCCCCGGCGCTATCCGCTGGAAGAAGAACCCTTGCCATCCTTTCCAGCGTGGTCACAGCCCATCGGTGTAGACCGGCCCTGGAGATTGTACCAGAGATTCCACCCCCGCCCCCGCAACAGTTTGCAAGCAAGGTTATTGTAACCATGCGGGATGGCTCAGCCCCCCACCCCAGACAGGCTGCGAGCCCCAGCGAATACCAGGTGATAACCCCGCCGTTGGGAAGCTGCTATCACACCCCTGGCAATAGGACCAGCTAAAGGGCTTTCCTTCAGCAGCCTTCTGCCTGCCACCCCTGCCACCCTGCTGACACACAGCTTGGGGGGGCCTCTAATCCCAGGGACAACGTGCAACATGAGCTGCTCTTGGGCATCTTCTAGCGGCGGTTGCCTGGCACTGCTTAACCGCCGCTCAAAAAAAAAAACCCCAACCATTCGAACCCTGACCTCGGTAGGAAGTTAGAGGCAAATGGAGGGTAACCCCTAAGCCATGCACTCGATGAACCTGGCTCCAATTCCCTGACATGCCCGGTCCGGCCTCATATTCCCTGGTACCATCACGGCCCCTATTATTCGTACAGCACCATAAACAACACGATGCCGAAGAGACCATGCAAGAAAGGAGTGAGCTCACTCCGACACTGCGCAGGCCAGCAGCTGAGGCCCGAGGAGGAGAGACCTCAGCCGTGGTGGGGGCAGCATAGCAAAGATTCACTGACGCGGGGTTTTTAGCGGGGGGGGGGGCGGAGGAGGCGGCTCTGCACACGGGAAGCGAGTGGCTGCCCTCGCGATACGGGGCAGCATGCAGAGACGGCGCGGAGCCGTGGGTGGGCAATGGAAGGAGAGGGTTGCAAACGCCATGCACAGAGCTCTGGGGCAGTTCTGTGGGCAGAGGATTTAACAGATCCAGCCCAAAGGGGGCAGGGGGAAAGAGAGGATGAGGCGGAACATCAAGAGTGAGGGGTCGAGGGGGGACAGGATGAGCAGAGATGGGGAAGGGTCTTGAAGGGGGGGATGAAAAGGGCCTAGGTACGCACACATTCAGGGAGCAGGGAAGAGGTGACCAAAACAGGATGAAAAACATTAACATAAAAGCTAAATCTTCCTCCTCCCCCAGCCCCCAAGGGATGCCGTTCTGGAACACAAAGCCCCTGCAGTCCCACCTTTGATGGAGTTGGGGGGTTGAGGATGGAGGCGGAGTTTACAGAGGACTTAGCAAACCCCACAGATTCCAAGCAACAGCCGAGGCACCCTCCGCAGAGCCAGGCAGAACATGCTTCCCAGTTCTGTACCTTTGCATGATTGACATTAACGAGCCTTGCGCTGCCAGGGGGTGCCCACTGCAACGGCTCACGGGGCTTCTTGCCACCGCTATACCAGAGCCAGACACCAACCCGGATGCCTGGATTCAGGGTCTGTGCTCACAGCTTACTGCTGCGGGGGGCTTGAGAACAGAGTACAGAGAGACTAAGGACCGCAAATGCCACCACACGCAACTTCCTGCCTAGGGAGTTGTGAATGCAGCGTCCAGACTGGCTAACGGCGGAAAGTGCAGCCGCATTTCCAACACATGCAACTTCCTGCCTAGGGAGGCTTGAAGAAAAGGGAACAGACCGACCATGGGGCATTTTAACCGTGTGCTCGCCTCGCTCTCACCCCCCCCTACACACACCCCTCAGCTCACAACGGGTGAGGTCTGAGCGGAGAATACAATGGGCAAAAGGCTGACAGTTCCCACCGTGCCCACCAGTGTCTTTTTGTGCCAGGGGCCGGGTGCTCTCACATATTAATGGTGCAGTCCGTAAGCCCTCGACTTTTCCCCAGAATAGGGATGGCGCTGACCATGCTGCTTCCCACACACACTGCATCACCCAGGGCCCCCAGTCTCCCTAGGCAGCAGAGGGGAGCTTGGTCTCCATGGCTCATTCAGTCTTTGGCCTCTCTCTAAGGACCCCCTCCCCCCCCAGTCACTGTAGCGTTGGGCACTGCTGAGGGTGCCAGCAGAGTTTCTGTGGGGATGGCAGGTTTCAAAGTGAGGCTACTTCCCCTCTAGGCACCGACCTGGCCACAAAGAGGCCATCGGATGGCGACCGTTTCCAGTCACTCCGAACCCGAGCTAAGTAACCTAGAGGCGGAAGGTTCCATATCCACTCACCAGCCCCCCAGTCATCCTGTCTCGCCAGCTTCCTTCTTACGCTCGGGACACTGGCTCCCAGAGCTGGCGATGAGGAACCAGGGCTGGCCAGCACTAGCCATGCGTGGTTTAGACATGGGCTGCTGGAACCACTTGATTTCACAAGATCATCTTCACACACAGGCAGGACCCCACTGTACTGAGACGTGTTTCTCAGGATGATAAACTTTGGGGATAGGCCCATAATTGTGTAATCATCTGCCCCGTTTTCTCCTGGGATTGGAGGCACCGGGGGAGGGAACCACTCATGGGTGCACATCGGCTCAACAATTATTCATCGTTGTCAAACAACCTCCTCATGGAGGAGGGGATTCTCCTGATTCTCTCCTATCTGACACGAGTTCAATAAAGATCCTTGTTACTTGTGGGAAAGATGCCCCCTCCTGTTTCTGGGGTGTGCCCAGGGGGCCAGGCAATGCTACCTCCAGACTGGGAGCTGAGAGCCGAAGACAGTTTCACCTGCAGGGCCAGGCCTGCGGAGAAGGCGCTCTCGCCCGCTCCCTATCACAGTGAAAATAATACAACCAGACTCCCCGAAGGGAAGAGGGGAAAAACAATCCTGGATTCATTAGCTGGTGAGACTGTAGCTCTATAGACTGAGCTGGGGAGACGGTGAGAAAAAAAAACAACTTCAAAATTGATCTCAGCACTTTTTCCCTTTAGCACGTGCCTCTAATTGACTCAGATTTCATCCTTGTCCCCTGTCCTTCTCATTGCTTAGCCAGTCACTCACTTTCCTGGGAGTACGCCCTTAGCCGCAGGATTCCTTTGGGTTCATCCTAGAGCATCTACGCAGAATCCTTTAATTAATCGTTAGTATCACTCACGTTGCACGGCTCGGGCCCGATCCCCAGCTGGTGCAGAGCAGCCCAGCTCCATTGACTTCAACGGCTCTTCTCTGATAGACACCAGTTGCGGATCAGACGACATGCATTCAAAGCACTTCATCAGCTGATGAATCTGACAAGGCAGGTTCACCCTGGCCCCATTTTACAGCGGGGGAAACCAAAGCACTGAGCAGCCAAGCAATTTGCCAAAGCCACATGGTGAATCAACGGCAGAGCTTGGAGGCGAAGGATTCCAGTCCATTACACTGTCCCCTAGTTCACATTGGCTCCCACAGCTCAGGGATGCCCTTTTGAAGTCTCTCCTACATACAGATAATCAGAGTGTACATGCAAAGGACTCCATCAATTACACACAGCCAGAACCCAGTAACAAACAGGACTGGTGTGCGCCTACTGCGATTTGTGTTGACAACAGCTATTACTTCTTTTAGGACAGGAAATTGGTGACCTTCCCCAGAATTTTGCTCCCCTTTCTCCTGGGGCCAGGACTGGGCTAGGAGGCTGGGAAGATGCTTTTGGTTCTTTCTAAAAAATTAGCCAGTGTCTGTGTTTGGGAAGAGTGGTACTGGATGCATGTGTGTGTCTGTTTACACAGTGTTGCTGGGGCCATGCAGAATTCCAGGGGAGAGGCGCATCCATCCGATTTGGGCAGCAGGGACACTCCGGAAAGAAGAAGATGTTACATTGTTCTTTCAAACCAGAGGATCCCAAAGCACGTCACAAGCTATATTTCATTTCACCCACCAGCTGTGGTGAGCAGGGAAATGTTTTAGCCATAGCTACTGGGCACACTCCTCCTCTTAGGAGGACTGCTAAGGGAATGTTAAGGTCACCCTGAACGACCAGCTGCCCCAGCGCAGAAAGCTACATGGCACTCCACCAGGGGTCACACCTGAGCTTTCATGGAATCAAGATGTTTTGAACCCAATTACTGGGCTATTGGGCCATCCGCTTTTCGGATAGCCCTCAAACTGGCAGCCCCAGGCCCATGCACTGCCTCACCAAAAACCCTTGAGGCTTTGCGCATCGGGCAAAGGGTGGCCAGGGGCATCATGCACGAAAGTATTTTCAGATGGGGAGTGGAACGCATTCAGCCCTGCTCTGGGACCCTCCAGTGTCTCTTGCTGCCTTGGAGACAGAGGATGGCCCCACGAGGGCTAGAACTGAAGAGAGACCACAAGAGTGGAGCAACACTGGTCTCCTTGGTAGAATAATGCCATGAAAGGAGAGGGTGGAAGGACAGAGAAATTTCCCTGGGTTAAACCCCCTCCCCCACCCCATTCAAGGGCTAAAGTCTTCCCCGAGGACAATGAAGGCATGGGATGCCCCGAGAATGGCTTGCAGGTGGATTACAGCAGCAGCCCAAAGCGGTGAGTGAAGGACACCTTAAAATCAGTATGTAGGCCAGTGGAGGGCTGCCTTGACGTGGCCTTTGGCTGGCGTCAGATCATACTCTTTTGATCCCATGGGCAGAAAACCAGGCTGGCGTCAGATCATACTCTTTTGATCCCATGAGCAGAAAACCATTACCCCTAAAGATCTAGACATCCCAATCTCCATGTCTACAGAGCAGCCTTTTGCTAGCTACAGAAAGTCTAGCTATGCAGTGGCTATGTACAATTTAATAAATGTTTCTTTCTTTAGTGGGGTGGGGGGGACTTAACCTCATTGTTACACAATCATAAATAGTGGATTTATTTGTTCAGTTATAATCTTACATCGAAAAAAGGCTACTTAAAGAAAAGTCCACCATACGTACTTGATTTGTTAACAGATACACAACAGCTGCAACCAGCAATTTGACTATGCCCCAGAAAGCACCCAAATAACCTTTGGAAACAGAAAAGCCACAAAGAATTCAAAGCAAGTAAAAGATTAAAACACACCAGCAGCGGAGATCCCAAAGTGACCCTGTCCTCGAGAGCATCATTCCCTCCTCAGCAGAGAGTCTCGCAAGCAGTCAGAGGTAATTTGTTTGAAACCACAGCAGAACAAACAGCACCCCCCAATTGCACAAACACACACATAAGTACCCTGGTCTCTGGTGACAATGGAACAATCATGGCAAGTGCTGAAGCAAAAGTTACTCACTTGTCATGGGCTGACACACACACAAGAAAAAGGAGATGCTAGGCTCAGAGCAAACTCTTGCTCCAAAAAATTCATTCTGATCATGCAGAAGGTTGCTGTGAATATACACACAAGGCACATTCAGAATGCAAAATGCAACCCTAGGAGTCAGTGATCCATTGCATGCTGCATGAAGGATGCTCAGTGCGATGGGATTGCACCCTCTGAGCTCCTTAAACCTGGCCTGTGCCTTTCCAATGAGACGAGTAGGGGGAGGGAGGAGAGTAAGAAATATCATGTGGGTGACTTACCTTCCACAGTTGCAGTGGCAAACTCGATCTTCTCCTCTTAAATGCGGTAAGATGTAATTGTGAAACCGGTCCAACAGCGCATTCATGTCCATCAAGCAAGCTATTGCCTGTAAGAGCCCATAACCAAGGCATCTGGTCAACTCTAGATGATGGAATAAAACATTGACTCTAGTTTGGTTGCTAAAGAGTGGAGCAGTCATCAAAAAATTAAATGCTGCTTTTTTATTTTTTTTTAAATGGGACGGACACTCGCAAACACACACACACACACACACACACCAAATAAACTATACACACACTAATGTGATGGGAGGAAGGAAATAAAGTGATAAGCAAAATCTCTTACCATAACGATAGAGGCCCCCAGGATCATGAAAATCATGGTGTTTGCATTCATGGACATCAACTGGAAATTGACAAATGTTTTGTCTATTCCCCCCCACCCCCACCCCTCAAAAAAAAAAAAAAAAAAAAAAACAGCTGCCCGGTT
Source organism: Chrysemys picta bellii (assembly GCF_011386835.1). NCBI lineage: Eukaryota > Metazoa > Chordata > Testudines > Emydidae > Chrysemys > Chrysemys picta. The sequence goes on along the minus strand of NC_088811.1, from coordinate 7,072,597 downwards.
ATTCCCAGAGGTCAGGTTTGGTCACATACGCCCCCTTCTCGCTCCAAGCTGCAATCCTGGGGCGTGTGGGGGGGCGCCTGATCCCCAACACCCCCCCTCCTGTCCCCCTTGCGCCGGGAATGCCTCGCTCTCCCTCTCGCTGTCTTTTTCTAGGACAAATGTGACAGGTAAAAAAAAAATTCCCTTCTGCCCCCCCTCCCCCCGTCAGTGGAGGGAGGTGCGCTCCGCTTCCCCAGCCCTGCACCCCCCCACCCCCAAACCCAGCCCCGCATGCAGCAACTGGAAACGGATCCAACCTCCACAAAATAAACAGGGGAGGGGGGTAGCCACAGAAGGGGCCAAATCAATCAATATTTGGAAGGCTCGGGTTTAAAAAAAAATACAAACTACCCCCCACCCATTTCCTCCAAAAAAACCCACCAACCAATTGGTGCAAAGCTCTGGCCGTGGCCGCAGAGAGAGGAGAAATCAGACCGAGGGACAAGCCTGTGCCGGGGGGAGCGTCGGGTTGGAGCTTTTCTCCCCCTGGTCAATTGCTACAAGGACCAGATCCCCCTCCCCACCCCGGCCAGACGCCCCCCCTTCCCCATCAGCTGCCGCTGCCCGCCCGAGCCCCTTGCTCCGGCAAAAGCAAACGTGACCGGGGAGTCTCCGCTCGCTGCGCTGCCCCCGCCCGCCCCGCTTCTCTTTTGGGTGACTGCAGCTGGGATTGGTATGCGCACCATGCAGCCGGGAGCGCTGAATACCTGCAACTCGCTACGTGCACAAAGCCCTACCCGGCAGCAGGAATCGTCCCCCTCCCCGCAGGGGAGAAAGGATCCGGGCGGGCTCCCCCGGGCCTGCTCCCTCCCGCCCCCGCGCTTCTGAGCGTTGTGGCAGGGAGGGAGGCGGGGGGGTGTTTCTCTCTGCGCCCCCCCGCCCTATTCACACGCACACGCGCCATCCCAGCCCATCAAAGGCATTTACCTACTTGAGGAGGCGGCTGCGATCCAGCGCATGGCTCGGGGAGGGAGGGCGCGCTGCATAGCTGCCTGCTCTTTATCTCCCCCCCACACACACACACTCACTCACTCATCTCCCCCCTACATACACACAATCACCCCCCTCATACACACACAACCCCCCCTACATACACACACACTCACTCATCTCCCCCTACACAGACACACAATCCCCTCCCCCTACACAGACACACAATCCCTCCTCCATACACACACAATCACCCCCCTCATACACACAATCCCCCCTACATACACACACACACTCACTCATCTCCCCCCTACACAGACACACAATCCCCTCCCCCTACACAGACACACAACCCCCCCTCCATACACACAACCCCCCCTACACACACACAAAATCATCTCCCCCCATACACACACACACTGCACGATTTTGGATCACCGCGCAAGGAAGGGGGTTTGGCCCCGATTTTTAATCGCGTTCGCTCCCCCCCTGCGCGTCTCCCTCGGTGCCCAGCGCTGGCCAGGGAGGGACTCGGTCACTGGAGCGAAGGACACCCCCGAAAGGCTGATTTAGTGGGGGGAGGCTTAGCTATAAGTGAACCGAGCCCCGTCCGCAACACACACATACAGCGGGAATGAGGGTGTCAAAGGCATTTGCTTTTTCAGGGGCTTTCCCACGCCGCGCACACAGCGCTGAGAGGGGAGGCTCTCTGCTAGGGGATCCCAGTGACACTGGCACCGTGCCCATAACTGACCTTAGGAGCCCATGGCCTATGTTACAAAGGCTGTGGGAGGAGCCCGAGGGGGCGGGACGCGAACACCTGACCCACTCCACCTGATCTCCCCTTGGCCTCCGCAGCGAGTCCCCAATAGGCCTCGGTGTGGCGTTTTCCTGTCTTACTATCGCCCTCTGCTGCTCGCTTTCCATCGCAGAGAGTGACAGCCTCATTCTTTTTTGGGAGGGGGTTTGTCTGTCAGCCCCTCCACCCTCTTTTACCAAGGGATGGTAGCATGGCTGATCATTGCTCTCCACTGGGCCCCAGCATCCTTTTCTTCCTTGTCTCCGAAGTTACTTTACTCATAGTTATGGGTCTCCAGCTGCAGGGTGAAGAAGGGGCCTGTATTAACATATAGGGAACAGGGATTCTAAGGTGGGCAGGGGAAGGATCATAGCAATGTAGGGCTGGAAGGGACCACAAAAAATCAAGCCCAGCTCCCTGTGCTGAGGCAGGGCCACCTAGACCATCCTTGACAGATGTTTGTCTAACCTGGGTCTTAAAACCCTCCAAAACTGGGCATTCCACAACCTCCTTTGGAAGCCTCTTCCAGAACTTAACTACCCCTCGAGTTAGAAAGTTTTTCCTAATGGCTAATCTAAATATCCATTGCTGCACATTAAGCCCATTAATTTTTGTGGTGCATTAGAGTACATTATTAGCAGTAAGGGATTCTAAAAATATAGAGACAGATTCTGATCTCTCTTACCCTGGGATAAATCTGGAGTCAGTCACACCACTATAGAACAGGTGTGAGTGAGAAGGAAGTTAGTTAGAGCCATAGGGTTCCATTCTTCTCCTGGAGAAAAAAACATTGCTGTTGTATCATTTCAACCAGTTTTTTAAAAGCTGGTTTCTAAATAAATAATAATAAAACCCAAAGCAGAATACGCTGCACCAAACTCATCCCTGGGGCAACTCCATTGACCTCACTGGATCAGCCTGACCTCATCACTGACTCTCAGGAAAAATAAGTGACCCGCCAGTATAGATATTTCCTTATAAAAATTTCACTCCTGAATATATTTAAAAATGGGGGAGAAGAGAAGGAATCCTGTGAAAACACACAGCTCAGTGGTTGTTAGGCCATGTTAACACACAGCGCTTTCATCTTGAAAGTCCGGTCCTTTCTGGAGCTCAGTTTCACCTTGGTGGTACAATTTGTTTCTGAAGCTTATTAGAGAGAGTGAAACAGATTTTAGTGGGGGGAGGGAAAGAGTAGTTTGTTTTTGTTCTTCGGCCCATAACGGCATTCAATCAGCCTTCCTTATATAATGACTTTGTTATATAATCTCCATGCTTTAAGGAGCAGTCATTAACCTACTACTGGGTATGGAAGAGACCAAAATACTGTCACATAATTAACATCACTAAATTGTGTCCTCAAATTAGAACCCACATTGCACTGCAGATTAAAGAAAGAAAACGAAAAGCGTGCACATAAAAGATTTGATATCTTTGTGCAGGGGGCACAAACGACGAGTGGAGAAGGGGGCTGTGTGGACTATTTTGGTTCAGCCCTTCCCCAAGAAGCAGTGTGACGATCTATAGGGCTCTCTCTTTGCCCTACCCAGCCTGGGCCTGGTTTCATGTCTCGTTGAGCTGCGAAACACTTTCTGTGGGCTAGCTGCAGACTGCTGTGGGGTAATGCAGAAGTAATGCAGCTAGTGCTCTGCTAGTTGTAGAAGAGCATTTTTAAAGTAACCACCAAGCTAAACCAAAGCAGAGAACAGTTGGCTCTAAAATGAGTCCCGAGGAATTGTGCGTGCTTGGGATTTCTGGCTGGGCTGCAGCCACTCCAGCAGGGCTGAGATCCTGTCCAACCTCACAAGCTAGATGGGATCAGTTCTCAGGTGCCAGAGATGTGGTAGGTGGAGCTCTTCTCTTGAATCACTCCTGTACCAGTTCCCTACCCTGACATTATGGTGCCCTGTGGTCTCCCAGGTGCTGTCTCTAAGCAAAGGTCCTGATCATGCATGGTCATAAAAGATGCCAAGGATTTTTCTCATGACAGTAGAGTTGTTAACTGCAGTGTCCTCCTCAACACACGCTGTTCTAGCTAATTTTGTTCTCCATATGCTTCAATTTCAGTTGGACTGAGTATTCTTCACATCCCATGTTAAACGGTTGGACAATGTTGATGCTAAACAGCTGACATATTTCACCCCATATTTCAGTATTAGCCAAAGTGTTTTCAAGCCCTTTAGGACCCAGCTGGACAGAGGGACCTACATAGATTTAAGTCATTGCCATTTTGTTATAAATCATGTTCCTCTCATCTACCATCTTGACCAATAGGGTGAAGCCGGCCCCCGTGACATCATCAGCACCTCACCACCATACATGTGTGCACGTATGTAAACTCTTTCTGACTCCCCCCGGCCATTCTTAAAGTTTAGGATTTCATCACCCTTATTAGCTCACAAAGCTACAACTGTTGTTAGCCATCATGAAATCACCCTGTCCTTTATTAAATCCAGTCACAGCGCAGAGCGTTGGACTTCAGGACCTCCTATGACATTGAATGATCAGAAATTCCTACTCCTGAAATAATTTCATTGAGTGGCAGGGAACAAACGAGGGGAGGTGTCATTCTGACAGGAATCTCATGTGTTTTCTTTACTCCACAGTAGACTCCAACAGGACTTCTCCCCTCCTTCCCCCCAGTCCCGTCACTGCCCACTATAACCTTTATTTATTTTATTAATTAACCTACAGTCTTCCTCCTGGCCTGATCATTTTGAAGTCCAGCACTCCCCCAGGTTTATCTCACACACCAGCTTTGAAGCTGATGGCTGGGTACAAGGTGCTGCCCTAGGTCCTTAGAAAGGCCAATTTTTAAGCATCATGTTGTGTAGGAATCATTATTCCAATAAGTAACTTTATTGTGGACAAAGCACCCTGCCCATCAGTGGCTTCACTTCCTGCCCCGTGCCGCTCTGCCTCTGTGCCTACACTGAGCTTTTTCTTAATAAAACCTCCCACTCATCGAACTGCTACCAGGGGTAGCATGAGCAGAGACCACACACAGGTGGTGCCACAGAGAGGCATCCAAACCCAGATTGTGCACCCCACCATTGGTCTGACCAATAGGACGCTGGAGAGGAGTAGACAAGGAGTTGGTGTTTTATCTGTCGTGCACAGAGCAGGGCTATGCGACACAATCATTAACTCACTGGTGACTTGTCTAGCTTAGCACTTCCACGGGTGCTACTGCCAGCAAAGCCAACCAGGGGGCAGAGGCAGTGATGGGAGATTTTAAGATAAAGTTGCCTGGGGACAAGGTGATGGCAATTGTCTGACCTGACCGAAGCAATTGCCATTCGCCCTTTTTTTCACTTTAACAATAAAGATTGTTTTGTTAGCTGACCAGATCAATTCCAGCTTTAAAAGCAAGGCGCTATTTAGGAGATAGCCTTTCATCTCCCCACTGCAGAAGCTAGGGTCACCCATGAAATTGGTTGGATGACATCAGCCTCATGTAGATAGGGATCAGACAGCTTGTCTGAATGGGACAGTTGTCCCTGTGTCACATGGATCGGCTTTTAAACCAATGTAATTCAATAGTTGCTAAAGGACGTTCGGACACTTTGGTATGAGAATTGCTTATCGTGGTTGAGTTAAAACCCGTTTCTAATCAACTTAAGCTAACCAGAAAGAAGCCACTCTTCCATTAGACTTTTGCCCGTTTATAGCAGTTTAACTTCACACCTTATGCCATTCCCATGTAGACAAGCACCTGTAGTCTGCATTATACAATCACTGTGCCGTTTGGCACCATTATAATCAAATCGGCAAGGTCATTTCCTCTCTATTTCAAACCACAGCACCTCAAGACCCTGTTTGGGCCAGTTAGACTCTAGCCATTATCTTTTCTGTTATCCTTTCAGGCTTATAGTATATGCATCCTTCTCACTCTTACAGGCCTTAAAAACCCCACCCTGAAATGGTAAGCAAGGTCAGGCTTGTGGTACATCAGCAGAGATGCCCACGTGGGAAGCTGCCACAGATCTTGCTGCCCTGTGTGACTCCAGCGAGAGATGCTAACACTCTCTTCACGAGAGCCAGGCTCGCACCGCTTTTGCTGGAAGTCATCCTTTGACAATAAAAGGAGCCAGAGGGAGAAGGTAAGGCCGTGAAAGGGGAGCTACTGGGAAATGCAGAACAGAAGCCTCCTGGTTTGTTGCAAGCCCAAAGTAATGACCTGTGCTTGCCTGAAATACCAAACATCCAAAGAGCTCAGCAACCGCGGCAGGGCCCAGATCTTTCAAGAGTTCAGGATACTGGGTATTAAACTCTTGAAAATCCAGCCCTTATTTAGGTGCCTAAATGGGTGCTGAGCACCCGAAAAGCTGGCCTATAACATGTAAGACTATTCAGAGGTGGTTTGTGTGTTTCATTTATTTGGCGGTCTCGCACTTCACTTTTAACTACTCTTCCTGCACAGCAGTAAAAAAAGATGGTCCTGTATACACTATACTGCAGTAAAGTTTAGGTCAGCACCATGGGGTTGGCCCAGCTCTGCATGGGGATGGATTTAACATCTTGAGATCCATCAGCTTTGAAAAGCATACCTTGCTCTGGCTCCAAACTCGGTAGTTCAGGCTGGGCTCCAGTATGAACAGCCTGTATTTAGGTTCCCCAGCTGTGACTTCATATGGAGGATCCCTGCTAAGGAAACATCCCCCTGCTGAGGCACTAGGGGAAGATCACAGACAGGGCGGGAACATCTGCAATAGGCAAGTTTCAAAGGCAGGATGGTTCACACCAGAGTTTAGGGGTAAGTACGGTTGCCACCTCCCAGATGCAGAAAAACCAGCCACTAGCGCACCCCCCCACCACACACACACACACACACTCACACTCTCTCTCTCTCTCTCTAACAAAAAGGGTCCTAGTGCTGCCTAGAGCTATTCTCCCCCCCCCACACACACACACACCCCTCATGAACCCCTACAATCAGCCCCTCCCGGGAGCTTCAACTTTTGAGGGCATCTCCTTCTCAGAAGCCCCTGCTTCCCCCTGCCCACCGCTCACAAGCTGTAGGTCCATCCTGCTTCCCCGTGCGGCAACGAGCTGCCTGCTGCAGTTTCAGCAGGTTGAGTGCCTGGCGCACGGAGTGGGCCACGCTCCCAGCCACGTGACATGGGTGGCAGTCGTAATCATGCAGCGAGCTTGTGCGTGCTTGCAGCTTACATGAAATGTTGGTCCCAATGGGGAAAATAAAAAAACATGACACTAAATCTTCACCAGCAAAGCATTACAAAAACCAGCCAGGTCAGTTTAAAACCAACCAGGTGGCACCCTAGGGATAGATTTAAATATATTGTTTTAAAATCACTTCAGTTCGCCTACTGAGTGGCAGAAACCAGTGTAGCAATGCAAGCTGTTAGAACAGACACAGGCCTCTGCATAAAATAGACCTCTTCATTTTATCCCATTGGGAAGAACAATGACAATGGGCCAAATTCTGCCCCCCTCAAGGCAATGGAGATAGGTCAGGGAGAAGTTTGGGCCAGGGTACCAACATTAAAACATTTTCAGACGCTTGAGTGTTAAATACATAGATGACCTGTCGAGCTTTGTCTTTATCAGGGCTGCTGTCTAGAGTCTTTCCTCGTTATCCCTTCACTGATCGAGGGCCCCCAGCAGTTACCCCTCCTTGCACCTAAATGGTTCTCCATCAATGCTGAGAACTGAACGCTCTGAACCCCTCTTAGCACCTGGAGGCGTGGGAAAAAAGAGGCCAGGAATAGGAGGTAGGGGCTTGCTTGTTAAGGAGCCCAGGTAGTCTGTAGGGATTCTAGACACAAAATTTGCTCCAGGGTTGGCTCCAGCCATATTACAATCCTAGGGAAAAGTTCTCTCTGCTCCACCGTACACAGGTCTATTGTACCATTTGCACTTGCTTGGTGCCTTATGACAGCAACAGAAGCTCGTGTGTGGAGAATGTAAGGGATGAGATCGGCAGGACAGACCCAAGAAAATACCTGCGTCTCTCATTGCCAAGTTATTTCCAGAAGCCCATTTGCGAAACATTATCCTGATGCTTCTGACAAAAAGGAGCCTTCACCAAGCCCTAATGAAGTTCATGTACAAGTCAAGATAAATAAGCACAACAGAAGAAGCCAAGACGCTGAATCAGAAGCAACTTGTGTAAAAAGAGGGATGTTAAACTGTAACCTGGAAACCCACACAACTTCACATCTCTGACAGGCACTGAGAGCAAATCCCCAAACCAGTTAGGGGTGTGATCTGCTAAGGACTCAGGTTGGGGAGATAAGAACTACTCTGGGTTCCTAGTTAGATGATCTAAACGTACAAGAAATAATGACAATCTTCTAGAAGCAAGGGGAAGCCAGGCCTTGTAAACACACATCGATATGAAAGATTCTTAAATCGATGTGGCCTTTCAGGGGAAGTCAATTTAGTGAAAACAATATTGACAAAAGGTAGTCACTAAATTTAGAAAGAAGAAATCACTGAGGAATCTGTCACTCCAGGCCACCTCTTCTGGGCTGATACAGATTGGAGAGATTAGCCAGGACCACCACCCATTCTGACCAACAGAGAGCCAAACAACTGTATCCAAGACCCCACGAGGAGTGTTACCCTTAATTATTTTTCCTAGCTGGATTTAAAGAGCATCAACTCCAGAATGAGGAAAAATGATTGAATGCTTTTCAGTTCAGAAGACAAACATATTCCCAGCCCAATTATTGATGAGACATGTGAGGATGTATACATACACACACACACACACACACACACACACACACACACACACACACACTAACTCTTCCATCTATAGTCTTTTTAAACCTTCAAGTGATGTCAGAATATCCATACAATTAAAATAGTCCAATACTTGACTTGCATCCGTTTTACCTTTGAAGAAATACATCTTTGCACTGTATGTGTATTTGTTAAAGAGATTAGGAAAGTGGTAGATACTTGCCACTTCCATAGGGCTTTTCATGCGTAGATCTCAAAGTGTTTCACAGAGGTGGATAAATATTGGCATTTTACAGATCGGAAAGGACACACAAAGGCCCCACTTCAGGAAAGCACTTAAGTCCTTGCTTAACTTTAAGCATGTGTTAAAATCCCATTGAAGTCAATGGAGCTTTTAGCACATGCGTAAGTGTTTTTGTGAAATGGGGGTGGGGAGGTAGGTAAGAGTTCTATCCAAGACTATATCACAAGAACGGGAGAGCCAGAAATAGAACATAGGAATCCGGATTCTGACTCCAATGTCATGTTAAAATAAGCAAACACCTTTCAGTTCCTCTCTACATACATCATAAAGAAGTAAAAAGGACACAAACCTAGTCCTCTCTGAATCCTTGACAGGTTACCTTTAAAGAGACATCAACATACGATTCTCATCTTCTACCAGTAGCGCTTCACTTTTTTCGTTCTTTACCTTCTAATTAAGTAATTTATTTTCACAATTTATGCTGTTCACTTTTGGCATTTCCCTCAGTTTGAGCAATACAATTATGGTTTGGTTTTCTTTATAAACAGCGACTGGTCAGTTTTTGGCCTGACATTAGAAACACAATCTTGTTTGAGACCATAACACAGGAGGGAATGTTTAGATCCAAAAAACACTCAATTTCCCTTTATAATTAAATCGCTCCTATTTCTAGGTTTTACGGTTTTCCATTCTTCACATGGAACACGTCTGTTTACTTGTGGCAGGTCATTATAGTATCTTAAGGCCTTCACGTCATTATTTTACCCTCCCATAGCACACCTTGGTTATAAGTGACATATCAGGGAAGTGAGGCAGAGATAGATTAAGGACCTGATTCCTGCAATGAGATGTGCATAAGCAAATCCCTGCACCTGTATGGAGTCTCATTGACCTCAGTGCATCTCACTGCAGGATCAGGGACTTTGCAGCTTGCTCAAGGTGATGTATGAAATCTTTGGCAGAACCAGGATTAGAAACTGGAACTTCTAAGTCCAAGTTCAGTGCCATACCCTCAACCCACGTTCATTTGTTTGAACCCACTTTTCTCTAATGCTGTTTTAGAGACCTTTAGTTTCATCACAAGGAACCAACATGCAGTTATCCAGCTTCTGTTCTGAAAACAAAGATAGGGAGGAAATGGAGATTTTCATTTTTATTGGATGCTCCCAATGTCATCTCTAATAATATACAGATACTCATTTCCCATTCACATCTTTGCATATTCCAGCCATTCAGTCAGTTTCATTAAAAGAAGAAAAAAAATGCACAACTGAAATAAAATAAATTTGTAAGCTGGAAAAATACAATATAAACTGTATCATCCAAGAAACATTCTCTTTATAATTAAAATCCCACTTGTAACAACTAAAGTAGGATTTTAAAAAAATCTTGATTTTTATTTTTAAATAGGTGGCCTTTATGTATATTTTTTTTTCTCATTTTCATATGTACAATTCAGCAGGTCTCTCTGCCTGCCTGTGGCAGAACACCTGAAACGTAAAAACAAACACTGAAAAGGAAAATTATTAACAAAAAAAAGTTCGAAGTTCATCTTCCGGGAAAGTACAGTATGGTCAGAACGTTACACACATGCTTCTTTCATCTGCATTAAGGCCTAAGCGACGGACGTGCTTTAATAAAAGCAGACAGTGTGAAGAAAAGTCCTTCCACTTTTCTCTTCAAATTCCTGTAACAGCTCGTCTATTTCGTTTTCCATGTCTTCTGTGTGTTGTATCTAAGAAGAGGAAGAACACATCAGTAATTGACATCAGAGGATGCTGATGGAGTTTGCAGCAAGGCAGCTCCTCTTTGTTTAGATTTATTTCTAAATCTGAATTTGGGATGGACCAAATTATAAAACATTAAGGACTTCATTGGCAATTTGCCAGTAATCCGAAGGCTGCACCCAATATGTAGATACACATGTATTCTTTAACATACAAAACAACATGCAACTATAATATTGACATGTAATTTGTACCACATTTGATTACTAAAGATGTGGCTTGGTTGCTGAGTTCAGTACTAGCAACAAAAACAAATCCTCAAAGGAATTCAGGCAGACAGACTGGCACATTGGGCCATATTCACACTGGAATCAGAACCATTTTTCAAACAAACACAGTGGCCCCATATACACTAGAAAGACCATTGTGCGAGGCAGCAGGTTACAATACTGTTGCCCCCAACCTAGTTACAATTTAGTTCCATTTTGCAATGTGGATGGCATCTTAATCCTATTTCAACACACAGCCAAGACTTGAGCCTGATTACAAAACACAGTCAAGGTCCCATCTACATTGTGATCCTCGTCCCTTAGTACCTATATTAGCAATGGAGGCATCTAACATTGTTTCCCTAACTAGTGTGGCCAGGAATTCTCCTTTGTCTGAGGACAAGACATAAGACAGAGAGAGACTATATATGACCTAAGAAAGTTACATCTACAGCCCTTCTAGCTCCCACTCAACATACTGGTGATATTTTTCTTCAGATCAGACTGGGCAACAATAGCATAAAAAACAAACCAATTTACTTAGAGCATATTCTTGGCAGCACTACATGTGAGCATGTTCCTGGATCATGCGACACGAGGAGACCTCTCCTCCACCCCACCCCACATTCCCTGTGAAAGAATCAAAATAGCTGTAAGTTCCACGCTAGGTGCAAGCACACACAGGAGACTTGAGAGCTTTAAACATGGCTTTGCCATCTCGTCAAGCCTACAGAAGATTTTGGAGACTGAAAGAAAGAAAGAAAGAAAGAAAGAAAGAGAGAGAGAGAGAGAGAGAGAGAGAGAGAGTGTGTGTGTGTGTGTGTGTGTGTGTGTGTGAGAGTGAGAGAGAGAGAGAGAGAGAATAGACCAGACTTCCTGTGGAATTCCAGTCTGCCCTGACAGTGGAATATCGAGGCTTATTAGCGCATGGAAGAATTTTCCCTTTGCCCTCGTGGACACAATGCTAGATTTCTTCAGAATTTAATGCATCAGCCAGTGAAGATATAAGTGTTGATTAAATAAGTTGGTAGGGCCAAGAATACTGAAGGTGGAAAGTAGAAGCTACCAGCTGCTTAAGCATTTTATCTCTTCCCCAACACACACACAAATGAGGGATTTGTTCAATACTCTGAAAAGATGCACTCCTCATTCTTGTAATGCCTCAGAACTGAACATCTAAACTGAATCACTGTATATTAAAAGCTTGTGTCGCAATGGACATAAGCCCCTCTAAGTATATATGGTTTCTATGCACACAATGAAGTGTTAGCACATCTGGGGTTCAACGTGTAGTAAGTGCTGATGTGTGCAGGCTGTGCAATATTGGATTTAAACAATAGTAGCTAAAAGCATTGCGTATTCATTCAAGCACAATGCCCATGGCTAATTATATATTTGTTTTAAACTTTTTCTTCCCTAGAAAAACATTAATTCAATGATGATTCATCCATCTAGGCACATCCGCTCTGAAGCGAATCTTAGGGAAGGATTCGGGAAGCATCAGTCTGTCAATATGGATTTTGCTTCAGGTAAAGATTCACCCAGGTTAATCACCTACCATAGGCAGTGCTCCAAGAAGCATCTTTAAGTAATTTAAAAAAAACAAAAACCTTTTAATCAGCTAAGTCCAAGGTGCCCATAGGGCATGAGAACTTTATACTTACACACTGACATAGCTCACAAATAAGGAAAGCTCCCAGAGTCGCCTCCTCATGATTATCCTGAATGTCCACGTTAATCACATGTACGGGTTGGCATGTCTCCTGTTCTCTGGAATTTAAATCTAGTTGGGAACACACAAAACAGCAACACTTTAGAAAACCATCAGGCTTTAAATGGACATCCAAGAAAATATTTGTAAGGCCTTTATGGGGAGAGAGGGCTATAGTAACGAAACAGGTCTTGTCCTGTCTCAGTCCTCCCTGAATCTTGTTTTAAGAGGTCGGGCTATTTTATGTTTTTCTATTTTGCTGTGCAGTGCCCCCAAGTATTCAGTGAAGCAAAAGGAGATTGGCTATAAATAAAATAATTGAACCTTGCAGAAGGATACGAGAGTTCACCTGCCCAAGCACAAAAGTTACTTGCCCAGCCTTTACTTGGATAATCGTAAAGACCTAGGCCAAGATATTCCAAAGTGACTGGTGATTTTGGGTGTCCAACTTGAGACACCTTAAATAGGCCTGATTCTCAGAGAATGCTGTGCAAATATCCTATGCAAATCAGGTCCCTTTAAGGTGTCTCAAAAGCCAGGACTCAAATTCACCAGTCACTTTTGAAGTAACTGGCCTTAATGTGTTTCACCCACAGATCAAAAAAGCTAACTCTTCCCAGGGAAGCAAATTCTGCAAGGCTGTGGAATATCTAGTACTGTGGTGCCTCGCTACTCTATAAGCTTCTAGTGGTGTGCTCTACATTAACGAGAGGCTCTCTTTCCCGCCCACCTCCTGCAACCTCAGCATAGCAAAGTTAGCCAAAGGCTCCGGTTTAACATTTCATCATCCATTCATAGCAGGAGCTATGCAGCAGCACTCAAACTCTCGTTCATTTGCCAATTATGAAGAGTCTCGTCACACTTGGAAAGAGATGCACAATGTGGAAATTGAATGAGCAGTTGCCTGCCACCGCCGACCATCAAAGAGAAAATGCTCTTCTAAAATACTAGAGCAAGGACTGTTCTTTGTGAGCAGCGGGTGCTGAATTTAGGGGCAATTCATTCAGATCTCAGGGGGCTTACTCTCATAAAAAACAAAGTGGTTCTAAGCCAGCTCCCTTAAAGTGCCCAGAGCTCTGCAATAGTACAACTGACAGAAACCTGAAGTAAATATACAGTGCTTCGGAGAGCTGGCAACATGCTGATGATGGACTAAGCAGGCAGGCAAAAACTTTTATTTAAACATATAAGATACTGGATTTGGTTGGCTGCTTTATGAATTTAAAGATAACTCCTCACCATTTGTGGGATATTGCATGTTGAATGGTTATCCAGGAGGCTGGGTTCTGTTCCTGGTACCGACACTGACTGTACACCCTCAAGCAAATGATTTAGCCTCACGGTGCTCATTTCCCCCATTTGTAACATGGGGACAATCCCCCTCGAAAAAGCACAATGTAAGTGCAAAGCACTGTTACATCTATACTGTATATTCATACTCCCCATGCTAATTTTACCATTGGCTGGAGCCAAGCACACTGAATATTAAGGGACAGTATTTGTAGGGATGTTTAATACAGGAACTTTGTCTCCTGTGGAGTAATAAAGAGACTCTTCTAATGAAACCAGAATGCGTTCTTCATATTTGGTGATGGCAATTCTGACCAAAGATAAATGCAGGGCAACAGTTCCAGCAGAAGCTCCTCTCGTGATTTGGCTACACTGCTCCATTCCTGCCTCCGCTCTCACTTCTAAGCACCATTACATTGGCATTAGCTGTCAGCGTGAGGAGGCGCACGCCCATGGTGCCTCAAGATTCTCCAACAGTCCCTCTGGCACACTCAGCTGGGCTCTGTCAACAGTGGCAGCTGTTCTGTGACAGCATTAAGAGAAACAGGTAAAGGGGGCTTCAATTGAGAAAGAACCACCAAGAAAGCGATTGAACCTCCATTTCCTTGGGCATGTCACCTCTTGGCTTTGTTTACCACATCTACAAGATGGGGATAGCACGTCTCTACCTCTCTGGCACACTATAAGGATTGTTTAAAGGCCTTTACCATGGAGAGAGCTGTGTAAGTATTAAGCATTCACTATTAGGCAACTGAATGGTTGCTTACTTAGTGTGACATGAACCAGTTTCCACTTCTCTCAATAAAAAACAGACTTAACATTTCTTGATACCATTCAGCACTGGAGATAGCGCTCAGACTATAGGATCATCCATGCTATGGTTTTAAATAAGTTTATAATCAGGTTGTAATGGAGCTGACTCCATATATCCACACGCAACACAGTTAGCCCATGGCTTCTGACTGTTTTGGCATACCTTGCTTCAAACCTGCTTACGGACAGGGTTGTAACATGATTGTCAGGCAGTAACTGGGCTCTAATGCAGGTCTGCTGAAATGCAGATGGGACCCTCTAACCATGCCTAGCTAGCTAAGAAGATCTGGATGACCTTAAACACTGGTGTAATAGCAATGGGACAAAATTTAATAGTGCAAAGAGCAAGTTCATGCACTTAGGGACTAACAAGAATTTTTGCTATAAGCTGGGGATTTATCAGTTGGAAGCAACAAAGGAGGAGAAAGATCTGTTGTATTGGTTGATCACAGGCTGACTATCAGCCATGAACGTGATGCAGCCGTGAAAAAGGCTAATTCAATTTTAGCATGCATCAGCCGAGATATTCCCAATAGAGATAGAGAAGCGTTAGTACCATTATACAAGGCACTGGTGAGACCTCATCTGGAATACTGTGTGCAATTCTGGTCTCTCATATGTTTAAGAAAAATTCAAACTGGAAGAGGTAGAAAAGGGCTACTAGGGTGATCAGACGAATGGAAAAAAAAAAAAAAAAAAAAAAAAAAAAACTTACCTTATGATGAGACTCAAAGAACTTGGCTTGTTTAGCCCAGCCAAAAGAAGGCTGAGGGGAAATATGATTGCTCTCTATAAATATATCTGAGGGATAAATACCAGGATGGGAGACTAGTTACTTAAGTTAAGCGCCAATGCTGACAAGAACAAATGGATATAAATTGGCCATTAACAAGTTTAGGTGAAGGTTTCTAATAGCTTTGGAATAGCTTTCCAAGGAGAGCAGTACGGGCAAAAACTTAACTGGCTTCAGACTGAGCTCGATAAGTTTACGGAGGGGAGGTATGATGGGACTGCCTACAGTGGCACGTAGCCCATCTGTGACTTCTAGTAGCACATATCCCCAACAGCCAGTGATCGGGCACTAGATGGGGAGGGCTCTGAGTTACTATAGCAAATTATTTTCCAGGTGTCTGGCTGGTGGGTCTTGCCTACATGCTCAGGGTCTAACTGATTGCCAGATAAGGTTGTGATGGAATATTCCCCCAGTCAGATTGGCAGAGACTTTGGGAGGGTTTTGCCTTCTTCTGCACCAAGGGACATGGGTCACTTGCAGGTTTAAACTAATGTAAATGGCGCATTCTCTGTAACTTGAAGTCTTCAAATCATGATTTGTGGACTTCAGTAACTCAGCCAGAGGATAGTGGTCTATTCCAGGAGTGGCTGGGTGGGGTTCTGTGGCCTGCAGTGTGCACGAGGGCAGACTAGATGATCAGTCTTAAAGTCTATGAGTTTTCCCACTGCCAGGATTTGCATGGGGGGAGGAAGGGATATCACATGGTGCAGTGCTGTGTGAGAAGAACACCCACAACCCTCTGTCCCTGGCAGTCTTCAGATGAATCAGTAATCTGGGGAAAAATCTAGGCAGCTCTCCTAGAACCAACAGACCCAGACAGTTATGTATTATGGAGATGTGGACAGGCCAACCTAGCTGGTGAGACACTGCTGTGTGGACACACTGAACCTGTGTTCGCCATAGTTATGCCAGAGCCTCTTAACGTCGTCTGAACTGTAGTAGAGATGGGGCAACTGACACACCTAGACTTTTGTATGGACTCATTTGCAAATGGCAACTTCTGCTTTCAGGGAAGTAGATAGGAGGGTTGTTTTGCATCTCTCTCCTGCAAGGCGACACCCACTCCATAAAGGCAGGATGCACCATATTCAACCTGCTGGGTTTCCGTCTTCAGAAGCATTTGGAATCTTAGTCTGTAAATATACTTGACTTTCAGGATAGCTCCTCCAATCCCACCAACCCCTTACCTGTTTTGATGGCACGTGCACAACCCACTAACATATTTTACAGATATAGTTGGCATTTTCCCAGCTAGCCATCACCTTTGTGACACATCTGACCCCAGATAAGGGACTGCTAGTCTTTTCCCAGATGCATCTTCCAGCTGACGCCAGATGGGTTGGATACATGTTTCCAATTTGAGAGGGACTAAAAGGGTAATTGAAGTAAACTGAGTTTAACCATCCAAGGTCCTTACCTTCTACTACTTGATCATAGACTCTTTCTTCACAAGTTAGAATCAGATCAAACACATCTTTGCAGTTCTGGAATCTTTCTGGTCGTGGCTTGATTCGCTTATTTCTGTCCAACATGTGTAAAATCCCATTCTGTGTATATCTGAAGTTTCTAGAGTTAAGTAATTTGGAAAGTAATTTTTTGTTCTTTCAGTAAAGTAAATGCTTCCATTACTCTTTATTTGCCTTTGTTTGCTTAGAAGCTAATAATTAGGACAAAAAAAAACCAAAAAAAACCAAGGAAGAGCTATAAGTTGTCTCCTATTTGAAAAGATAAAGGTCAATGAACTTAACTGAACTCTACAGCAATGTCCTAAAAGCTGGAAAGACAACCCACTCCGGAAAATTTCTTAGAGTCTCTGGAACACACAGCCACCTTCACAGAAATGTACTATTACTGTCAGTTCGGAGGCAAAGATGACCCTCGAAGGCTCTCTGAAAATGAAGAAACTTCTGTCTTTTATGGAGCAAGTTCTGTAGCCACAATACTTGAGCAATTAATGACATGTACCCGTTTTATATACATAAAAACGTGTGTCTGTTTGCTTATAATATTTCCAACAGTCAGGGCCTGTATGTTAAAAGCCAGTCATATTGTGCTCTTAATGCTAGTTGCAGACATGTGTGGGACCTACTCAGAACTGGGTTTTTATAACCGATCTTCCTACGGGAATTAAAAAACCCAAAGGAGAAAAGTGCCTTGAAAATGTGTCACCAAGCCTGGGTGTGCTGGAGAAAGACAGTGATTTATGCTTATTGGAACTTTATACAGTCTTCATATGAAAGGGATGAATTTCATCTGCTGCTTAGTATCTATTTCAGAGGCATGACTAATCTCAGGGCCAGGATTCACACACTGCATTCCAATTCCATACAGGAATGGGACATACTGCTGTCAACACCATCATTATCTTCCCAGGCTTCTGAAATATGTGGTTTCAGTAAGATGCGCCAGCATACAGGGCCATTTTAACCTGTGGCTCATTTAGGCTTTTTGTCAAACCCCTGCAGAATCAGGCCTCTGGGATTTATCTTTTTTTTAAACTGTTTAACATACAAAGTCTTGCTATAATTTGAAACCTTGGTGAAAGGCCATTTATTTCCAGACACTCCATTTCTAAAAATTGGTTCATTACCTTCAGAAAATACCTAACTTAAAGCCCTTAGGCAAAACCCCATCTGGAGGCAAAGTTTCAGATGTGGATTAGGAACACCAAAAATGTGTGGATAGAAGAAAACCTATTAGCCCATGCACATCTCTCTTCTCACCTTAGAAGAAGCAGTGATACTTACAAACAAGTCTTTGGAGAATGCAAGTTTGCACTAGTTATTAACAGTGTAAAGATGCACCATTTACAAATGTGTGATTTTTGTGTATAGGAATTCCCCTCTTTAGTAGCCAGACCCTTTCTGATCTTGAATCTTGCAAACGTTGAAGTGAGCTATCTATTCTTGCATTCTTTACAGATTCATACTCCTCCCCGAACCCTTCTAACTTCTTTTCTAAAGAACACAGACCTAGTTTCTAAATCTTTGAAATAATTTGGGACTCAAATCCCTGTATCTTTCATTTTGGTTATCCTGCGAGTTCTAAAATTCCCCTGTGCTGCCTGGGTAACCGGATCTATACAGACTATCCCAAATCCATTCTCAAGTGCTGTTGAAGGAACTGCATGAAGTCACTTCCTCTAACCTACAGGTGCTCACCTAAGCCCTCCTGAACTCCGATGTTTAATAAAACATAAAATAAGTTTTGAATTGCATTAAAAATTAACCCCAGCTCCTCTGCCTACTCAGTGTTCTGCTGTATATAGAGTAGATATTCTATTTTTATTATTTTGGTCTTTCACTATCCGCTTACATTCTCGCAGTGTATTGTCCAGACCACTTGCCTAACAAAGACAACATTCTTCTGAATGTCTTTTGCGCTTCAAAAGAAAGATTGGTGCTACCCTTTTTATATCCTCAGCCAATTGTCATCTCACTACGTTTCCTTCTTCCAGATCACTAACGAAAATCACTCCCCCAAGCTTTGGCTATCCCTTTCTCAAAAACGCTTCCACATGGAATTATGATTGATCTACTCAAATAGTTCTGCAGCACTTACTAGGTCCATAGTTTCACCAGGTCACTCTTGGTTACATCCTTGAAAAGCTCCACTGGATTTACTACCCACGTTCTTCCTTTTGGGAGTCCATGTTTATCATCCTTCTGTTTTAATAGACGTTAGTTCCCCGGACGTGCCTAAAACATATGCTTTCCTTCTACTCTCCAATCCATCAGGTATGCCCCCAATTTCTGCTTCCTTCAGGATCCTGAGTTGGATCCCATCTGGTCCTGGATTTTTCTGTCTACATACTCTCTTAATCACATGCTCTGGCACAATATCAGCTGCTCTTGGGTATGTTTCCTTTCTAAGATAAAATATGTCTTTGGCATCTGTCCTTTAGAACACTAAGGCAGGGAATTAAATTTACTAAAAAGCCCACACAGTCAAGTTTTACCTTTACTGCCAACTTACAGCTACTTTCTCCCAGGGGCCATCTGCCTGCATACAGAATAAGAGGCCAGAAACAAGTATTTTAAGACTTGTGCCATTTTCATATAGCTCTTATTATACACACTGCACCTGAAGAAACAACCATACCACACGTTCAACAAGTGGAGGTGGGAATGGTGAGTGTTTGCATTATGTACTCATGATCCTTTCCTTTCCCTCATCACAAGCTGGGGTGAATTTCAATATGCCTTGATGGTTTGACACTTCTGTCACTACCTCCACTATGCTTGCCCAGACATCTTGAGAGTCATTTGAGTCAGACCTTCCTCTTCTGCCCAGTGTCCCATCCCCACCGTCTCCTACCTTATGCATTCTAGACACATTTTTTGGCAGCCACCTCTCCAGATGGTATCCACACACTTTTCCTCTGACTTTTGAACAGCAATGCTGGCTCTCAGCTACAGCAGCAATCTCACCACTATGATGTTCAGCAAGTCAACACTAGAAGCATATGCATTTCTCCAGGATGTTTTCAACCAAGACAAACCACTGCTTGTCAGCTATATTATGTCCATTTTACATCCTTGATCCCACTATCTTTTATAATGGGCCTGATTCTGATCTCATACCACTGTAACTCCACTGAAGTCAACGGAATCCCACACGGGTGAAACTGAAGCATGATTAGAATTGGGTTTAAATGCATTTGATTCCAGTCAGAAAATGTTGCCTGCATGCGCACCTAATTTCTCCAGTACCCTTAGCACTACGTACTAATTTTTAGTCAATAGGACACAAGCTATTTACATGAGCAGTCTCAATTTTACTAAAGATGTATTGTGTTCATTTCTTGGTATGGAGAAACTCTTTAGGTCTGTAAAATTTAAAGAACTCAACTCATCAGCTGTCCTCCACTTATTCCACACAAAGCCAAAAAGATCACAATGAACAGTAAAAACAAACAACTTTAAACTAAGTTTTGTTTTTAAAGAGATCATCTCATAGAAGGTTATACTCTGTCCTCCCACCCAGTGGATTGTCCCAAACAAGAGTAAGCCGACCCACTGTTTGCCCCTCTAATCAGTTTATTCATAACCTCTCAACTCATAGAATTCAAACACAGAGATATACAATATCGGTGCTATCAATATTAGTTCAGCACAGCTGGCAGTGTGTGTGCTGAACAGACAACTCGGAGCTCAGACTATTCCCACCTCAAAATCTAGCTCGACGCCGAAGGCAGTGGAAGTACCTGCCTGAACACGTTTAGGTTACATGTCACGCTGGCACCTCCTTTTCTTACTCCTCTCAAACACAGCTTCTAGTCAACCAGTGTCATGCTTTCATCCACACTAAAGAAGCTATTCTTACGTGCAGCACAGAAGAAGGCTTAGAATCTGATGTCAAGATGTGTTGTATAGTAAGAGGACACTTTGGTATATTGCTATACAGTACTGGCACAAGTATTTAAGACATCAACAGGGATTCTTTGTAGCCAACTCTGAACAGTGCAGCAACGTCCTATCATTATAAGGTTTAGTCAGCTACTAAAATATTAAAACAGTCTTGGGCTTCCAAACCATGGTGATTTGATTAAGAAAACTGGATCAAGCCATCACTTTCTCGGAACACCCACCCAAAATAACTTCTACAGGACTGGATTTATACTGGATTTGTTTAGCATGAAGCACTGCCAGTGGCCGACCTGAGCTGCTGGGTTCTCCCATCCTATTGTTGCTGCATTGTCTCTCTTCTTACGTAACGAGCCCAGCTCTCCTCACTCAAATGAATGTAAAACTGGAGTAAATCCATTGCAGTTAGTGGAACTGTGCCGATGTCAAACCAGTGTAAGGAGAATGAGGCAATGCAGCATAACCTGAGCCTTTTACACATTCTCAGTTGGAATTATCTTCATGCAAACATTTCTCTAAAACATTTCTCTAAATTCTAAATATCTTCGCTTCCTATTTCAATAAATTATCTAAAAGATGTATTTCTGCTATTCATCCTGACAAATTTCTCATTAAAAATTTAAAGAAGTTCGCTTTATCCAAGTATCAGTAATCTCTCTCTTACTACTTTGTGCTTCTAACCAGTTAGATGTGTGTCCTTTTTCGTATTCCCAATTCCCCATTTGAAGTTTTCCAGAGGCGTAAGGATTTATAGGTCTATGATTTGCAACTATTTCAAAAGTTGTACTAAACATGTTTAAATAGAGTGAATCATGTAATAAAATACAGATACAGTGGTTTGGGTTTTTTTTTTTTTTTTTTAAACAAACCAAAAAAATGTATGGCTTGAATGTGTTAAAGCCAGGCTCTCTGTTTATGTTTATACCACAAAGTTATTCACCTCCTTTGAGAACTGTAGTTATTCTAAATTCTATTTCAGAAGTTAAAATTTAAGAAAAAAAGTTAGAGCATAGTCGATCGTACTAAAGGCTAGGTTCTCTCCCCAAAGATTATAAAGGAGTCTAGTAAGAGTAATATTCTGTTCTTTGTGAAAACAGCATGATTGGAGACGTAAAATACTGTGTTAGTGCAAACTTCTCGAGGGTGGGATAACACTGTTCTGTATGGTTCCCGTATAGTTGACCATTGACAATTCTGGAACAAGGAAATACAGAGATTTTAAGGAAATGCACATTACCATCACAGAGGACAGAAGTCACTGTGAGCCTCACACTCAGACCCTGGAAGCAATGCTAAGTCAAGCTGCATTAAATGGAAGAGATCCCTCAGAAGCTGACTTGGTGTCAGCATCAAGATGTTTTCTATTCTCTCCCACATAAAAGATGCACCTACACAGCTGTAGGTAAAACTTAACCCAACTCTAAACCTGTGGGTACCATTTTCAGGGATTAGGATTTTAACTGGAGTACACTTCATATATGGAACCACAAGGGGACAATAAGAGAAAAGGAAGGTCAGGAACAAAGACAAGGTGGCCTTAAAGAGAAACTGCGACCTGGGGGGGGGGGGGGGGGGGGGGGGGGGGGGGGGGGGGGGAGAGAGAGAGAATGAATTACCACCATACAAGCTCACAATGATGTAAAACTCTAGTTTTACTTTTGTAGCAAGGCAACAGCAAAGCTGTGAAAGCAGCTAGCCTGAACAGAGCCCATTCTTTACATCAGGGTAACTGAGATCAAAATCTGCCCCTCTGTTGAAGTGTGAAAGGGTTTGATCACAGAAATCAGCAAAAATGGCTTTTGAAAGATCTAACCCAAAGCTAGTGATCAATGCTATTATTTTTCCTCATGCATTAACCTACTACTGCACTGTGAAGGGGCAAGCACCTGAAAAAGGGAGATTTATTAAAAGAACTCCTGCAATATCACACAAAATTTGCAGCAAGGGCAGTTTAAGTTGGACATTAGGAAAAACTTCCTAACTGTCAGGGTGATTAAGCACTAGAATAAATTGCCTAGGGAGGTTGTGGAAACTCCATCAGTGGGGATTTTTAAGAGCAGGTTGGACAAACACCTGTCAGGGATGGTTTAGAATGATAATACTCAGTCCTGCCTTGAGTGCAGGGGACTGGACTAGATGACCTCTCGAGGTCCCTCCCAGTTCTATGAAATATACAGACATATTGTGTATTAAATAGTACAGCCGGCTAGTAAACTTCCCTTTGACAATGAAACATTAGTCCAACTCCCAAAACTGTCCTGCAATGTGATATCACTGGGAATCTGTGATCGGGGAAGGCATGGAAGTAGAATAGCAGGAGTATTGCAAGTCAGGACTTAAGTATATTAGCAGATGTGTTCACAAAATGAGCCTATCACATGCTTTTATCAGTCCTGTCAGTTACATTAATTAATACTAAATTTTGCTATGTATTTATTAAATCCAGCATGACGACAATCCTAATTAATGAAACCAACTCTGTATAATCTTACCTTGCAATGAAAAGGGATGATGTTCTTACACTAACATCCTGTTAGTTTAAAGAAAGAAAAGAGTAACAGAGGAACTAGATGACTCAGTGAGTCAGTAATGAAATAGGGAGCTCTACACCATTAGGTTGCCAGAAGTTACCACCCTCTGATGGCCAACAGGGAAAGAATGGGAGCTTCTAGTCAAGTTTTCATCACGTAGGTGGCCACACTCGAAAAAACACACACACACACAAAAACAAAACCACACCTATCAGAGCTCGCCATTGGACCCGTTGTGAACAGTCTTCAAGAGACCAACAGCAACTGAACTCCTCTTTCACCCATGGATGTGGACCATTCAGAAAAGGACTGAAGCACGTTGGTGGGGGGAACCAAGGCGGAGGAAGCTAAAGGCCATAATGTACATTTTGTGGATAAAGGCTTCCGTCTCCAGGACTTTCACCCCAGCACCTTTCACAAGCATTAAAATAGGGAAGTTACTATAAAAAAAAATAAAAATAAAAGGTTATTCTTGCCAGTGTCATAGGATACGGTTTCCTGTGCTACCTCAGCCAGATCAGGGCAAGAACTACTTATATATAAGCAGGCAATTCTTGTAACAATGCTTGTAACAGTAAAGAAGAAAGTCCATTTCAAACGCAATATAAAATAGGTCAGGAAAAGTTGTTCCAAATCAATGGTTCCATTTTTCTTTGGGCTCATTTTCCCCTCTGATTATAAATAAAGTGGGGAGAACGAGTCACCAGTTCTATCAAAACCCAGAGAGGATCCTGTATGAAACATAGCTGGAAGGACACTGTAGTTGTAGACAATTGTTGCTGTGTAGGGTGGTCAAATTCCATATTGATGGACGTGGGACAAAAAACTTCTTATACAGAGAGGACAGTAAAATACTGGCTGGTTATATGGTTTAGCTGTAAAGACCTTCACAGTTCCCCCTTCTTAAAACATGACCATTCCTAAACAAAGGACATTCTTCATATCCATTTCCAGATGCAACGGACTTTGCATTTAGACTCCACCCACCTATTTTGTCTGCTCATAGTCTCAGACGTTCTATGGTTAACTGAGCATTTTACATACACAATTTATGTACAGAATAGAGGTAGCAGTAAGATACAGCCAAAAAAGTTCCTTTCCCTCAAATGCCCTTGGATGCTTACTTTATGATTCTATGAATTCTAAGGCCTAAATTTAAGTGACCAGTGATTTTGCATGACTAACTTCAGACATCTTAGAGGCCTGATTTTCAGACAGTGCCTAGCATCCGCCCTTGGAGTATCAAGTCGGGCACCTAAAATAGTTAATAGTTTTTGAAAATTTAGGCCCTTAATGCACAAAGAAAATGGTTTCACCTTCAAAAGGAACAGCCCTGGGCCTGAACAATGGCATAGCTCAGACAGTGGCAACTTTATTGGGTCACTACTTTGATTGTAAGCTTTTTGGGGGAGTGACTGTCTTTTTTGTGGTGTGTTGGTACTCCTCACACAATGGGGTCCTAGTCCATGACTAGAGCTTCAAGGCACTGCCACAAGTTACTTTTGATTAAGTAACTAAGGAGGTTCTGAGGACAATGAAATGGGAGGAACAGGAAATAAAACTGGGGTTGTACAGTTATGCCGGGGGATGGGAGTTAAGTGAAGGAAGGAGGAATAGAACATTAAACTGTGCAGCCGATATCTGAGTTTTCCATTAATTCATGTACTATTCATTATTTGTCCAACTGGATTAAGCATAATCTGTTTCTTCATAGAGATTTCAATAGCATCTGAGCCACAGAGCTCTAGTTAATTAGAGTTGGCACACAGACAACAATGCACAGATCATTTTCCTAGGGCAGCTAAACTTTAATATAAACAGCAGTAGTGTCTGATGCATTTAAATGTCAGACACAGCTAGACAATCATGTGTTTATGGCATGCAGCATGAAGAGGCAAGGGCAATACATGTCATGGGTACTTCACTCTGCCAGCCCTTTCCAGCATAAGAAGCCATTGTCATAGTTGGACAGGATATTCTATTTTAATTAGGGCTGTTGATTAATTGCAGTTAACTCACACGATTAACTCAAAAAATTAGTCGTTAAAAAAATTGCACTGTTAAACAATAGAATACCAATTGAAATATATTTTGATTTTTTAAATATTTTCAAATATATTGATTTCAATTACAACACAGAATGCAAAGTATACACTGCTCACTTTATATTATTTATTACAAATATTTGCACTGTAAAAAAGATAAACAGTATTTTTCACTTCACCTCATACAAATGCAATCTCTATCCTGAAAGTGCAACTTACAAATGTAGATTTTTTTTGTTACATAACTGCACTCAAAAATAAAACAATGCAAAACTTTAGAGCCTACCAGTCCACTCAGTCCTACTTCTCGTTCAACTAATTGCTAAGACAAACAGGTTTGTTTACATTTACGGGAGATAATGCTACCCACTTCTTATTTACAATGGCACCTGAAAGCGAGAACAGGCGTTTGCATGGACCTTTTGAAGCCGGCATTGCAAGGTATTTACGTGCCAGATATGTTAAACATTCGTATGCCCCTTCATGCGTTGACCACCATTCCAGAGGACATGCTTCCATGCTGCTGATGCTCATTAAAAAAATAATCCGTTAATTGCATTTGTGACTGAACTCCTTGGGGAAGAACTGTATGTCTCCGGCTCTATTTCACCCGCATTCTGCCATATATTTCATGTTATATTAGTCTTGGATGATGACCCAGCACATGTTGTTCATTTTAAGAATATTTTCGGTGCAGATTTGACAAAATGCAAAGAAGGTACCAATGTGAGATTTCTAAAGATAGCTATAGCACTCGACCCAAGGTTTAAGAATCTGAAGTGCCTTCCAAAATCTGAGAAGGATGAGGTGTGGAGCATGCTTTCGGAAGTCTTAAAAGAGCAACACTCCGATGCAGAAACTACAGAACCCAAACCACCAAAAAAGAAAATCCAACTTCTGCTGGTGGCATCTGACTCAGATGATGAAAATGAACATGCGTTGGTCCATGCTGCTTTGGAGCATTATAGAGCAGAACCATCATCAGCATGTATGCATGTCCTGTGGAATGGTGGTTGAAGCATGAAGGGACATATGAATCTTTAGTGCATCTGGCATGTAAATATTTTGCAACGCCGGCTACAACAGTGCCATGAGAACATCTGTTCTCACTTTCAGGTGACATTGTGAACAAGAAGTGGGCAGCATTATGTAAATGCTGAAATGTAAACAAACTTGTTTGTCTTGAGCCATTGGCTGAACAAGAAATAGGACTGAGTGGACTTGTAGGTTTTAAAGTCTTACATTATTTTATTTTTGAATGCAGTTATTTTTTGTACATAATTCTACATTTGTAAGTTCAACTTTCATGATAAAGAGATTGCACTACAGTACTTGTATTAGGTGAATTGAAAAATACAATGTGTTTTTTACAGTGCAAATATTTCTAATAAATAAAGTGAGCACTGTACACTTTATATTGTGTTATAATTGAAATCAATATATTTGAAAATGTAGAAAACATCCAAAAATATTTAAATAAATGGTATTCTATTATTGTTAATTAACGATTAATTTTTTTAATCACTTGACAGCCCTAATTTTAATTTCTTGCCCTACTGCGTAGCACTGTTGGTACCATGGTAATGCTCAAAGGGGGCTGCATTTAAGCAGAGTTTGAATATATAGTTCAATATGGTGCACAGTTTAATACCAGAAAGCCTTCTCAGGCCCACAAAAGGCACTATGCAAATAGTGCACAAGTACAACTACTGGCATATATTCGTTAACATCCTGTACATATTATCAAGTTAAGCTTCAATCTACCCAAGTATTTCAGATGTTCCATTTTATACACCTACCAAATGAGTCTTTTAAACAAGAAATTCACAACTGATTTAAGACGAAAGTTTGTCGCTACCGAAAACGTACTGGGGATTATTTATTAAATTGTATCCAGCTTTTAATTTTGCATTTTCCAAAGAAGTGGACACTTTTTGTGAAAACATATTTTCATAGCTATCCCCAGCACCCAGGGCGTTTAAATCTTCAAATAAAAATTTGACATGCAAATGACTCATGCTCTGGGTACAGTGGTCAACATACTGGTACAGATACTATAATTTTTCCTTGTAGAAACCAAATGTACTGTTTTGCTATGCAGACAAGCCAATTATAGCTGTTTGGAATGGCATTTGAAGGTCTCATTTTTCCATGGTATCATCTTCGCTTTCTAACTGGCTACTATTTACCATATAAATTCTGTATTGTGTATATGTCTTATTAGCAGAAATAAAAACCAAACATTTCCTCTGGGGGACCTAGAAAAAACACTGATCTAGCTTTCCAGTAGTTTAAGAGCCTTCCTTATTTCTCCAGGGAATAAGACTGAAAAAGAATCAGGATTAAAAGTTACAATATATGGAGATATACCTATCTCATAGAGCTGGAAAGGACCCTGAAAGGTCATCGAGTCCAGTCCCTGCCTTCACTAGCAGGACCAAGTACTGATTTTTGTCCCAGATCCCTAAGTGGCCTCCTCAAGGATTGAACTCACAACCCTGGATTTAGCAGGCCAATGCTCAAACCACTGAGCTATCAATCCCTCCCCCTGTTCCATACTCCAGCCTGCTGCAATTTACTATTGCAAGAATATGACTAGATCCACTTCAATTTGCATGGAAACTGCATGTTTTTAAACATAAATTTATGCAATTCTTGTGCATAGAGCTCATTGTATTGTGTAATGTAACTCAGGTTCTGAGTATTAGATTGAGTGTCTTAAAACACCAAAGGGATACTTTGGGGTTAAAAAACACATTTGAAAAGTTTGTGTGTCAATGCCTTACCCAACACTGGAAATAAAATTAAAATATCAAGGTTACTTATCATTAATGCCAGTTCTTGATTTTTATATTCCCCTCCACTTGGGGCAATGAATATAAGATTGTTATTTTACTTTCTGGATCATGTGCTAGCAATGCTACGAAGTTTGGATTGCAATCAATGCAGGGGAACGTTTACAACTAAACAAAATATAGTTGTATCACAAATGATGGGAATCCTTTAACTGATCTTAGTTTTTGTAATATTTTTAAAATAAAAATCTAAATTTTAGGCCTAAACTAACTTGTGACCCTTGAAGTATGTTTAATTGTTCATAACCTGGAAATGATCTAAGTAGGACGAATGCAAGGGACTGGATTAGATTGACCTCTCAAGATTCCTTCCAGTCCTACGATTCTACATTTCAACTCAAATAACCTTTGGTTCTCTTACTCCCAAACATCACACCAATACAATATGCAACACTTATCCTGCTTTTGTGAGGCACCAGAAAAATGTGTTTACTGAACTACACCCTGCACTGAACTACAGCCAGGAGCAGTTCAGTAGTGCACAGTAGCACCACATAACAGTTTGTGACAGGAAGTGAAGATTTAGATTAAATATTAGGAAAAACTTTCTAAACTACAAAGATAGAAAAAGTTCGGGAATAGGCTTTAAGGGAGATTGCAGAATCCCATCACTGGAGGTTTTAAAGAACAGGTTGGACAAATACCTGTCAGGGATGTTCTAGGATATTCTTCACTTAAGGAAGCCACACCACCAGGTGGAATGGCAACAAAACAGGTTTTCAAAGAACATGTTTTCATGGGGGGGAAAAACCAAGAACACTCAAGATCAAACTAAACCAACATACTCCCTATACTAGCCTGACTGAGGTCATATTTTATTCTATTGCATTGTATGAATAAATTCAGCATGAAAATGCAAAGCTTTTCATATGCAAATCCACCTCGATCTGGTTTGCCCAGTCATCCTTAGGATGACCTATCAGTTTACTTCAGGGAATAGGTGTGAGATTAAGATGCTCCTTGTGATGTCAATGGCATTTAAGCTTTAATGTAATGTTTTGTTGCTTAGTGCTCGTAACAAGGAGAATGAAATCCAGTATTTACCCACGGAATGGGCAGCAGCAAGGCTGGATTCCCAGTACAGCTCAACTTGCTCTGGAGGGATCGCCTCTGGCTTAGTTTAGTCTTCGCAGCCTGTTCAGTCCATATCCTGTCTGCTGAGAAGGGGGCCAATTATGATGGTAGTGGTTTGTGTTGAAATGCCTTGGCCACCCATCTCATTTCACCCAGGTCTCCAAACCATCCACAACCAGTAACAGCTTCTGTTCATTGGGGATATATGGAAAAGATTCAAATTGGCAACCTAAAAGTGAAAGGCTCTAATTATTATTGGGCTTCTCTAAAAAGGTCAGTAACCCACCTCCAGGGAGCATGTCTCACCACTCTCTTCTCATCCTGTAGGTCTTGCCTCTTACTTCGCTACCCTCTATCACCTTTGACAGGGTGGTCTTTCTGCTGCCTTCGTCAACGGAGCCTATGTTTATACTACCGGCTTTCTGACAGCATAGCACGGTTGGTCAGGAGTGGAAGAGGTGTGATCCCTAACGGACATAGCTGTGCCAGCAGAAGTCTCGAGTGTAGACACAGCTATACCATACTGGTAAAACTGCACTTTTCTTGGTATAGTTTATTTCGCTCCTCAGGACTGAAATGGGGAAGATAGCGATCGCCTTTGTAAGGCACTTTGAGATCGACTGATGAAAGAGCTAGGGGTTACTGACATACTGGTACAAAGTGCAGCTTTGCAAACTAGGAGCACTTTGCAGCTATAGTATACTGGAATTCCTATAATGCTACAGTGCTCCTGCTGTACATAGGACCTAAGTACCAAGCCCTGTAAAGACTTCCCCCACCTTATACTAGGGACAAAAGATTAGCCCATGCTGGGCTAAGCTTTGGCTTCTTTCCTATTAACAGAGAACAGCTGTGCACAATTTTTGATTGCTCCTACTTGAGAAAGCTTCTCAATTGCTTTTGCATTTGGCATTTTAACCTACATTGATTCTTTTAAAATTAGTGCCTTGGAGGGAGTGTGGATTTGAGAGAACGATCACAATCAAGTAAAATGCAACCCTCAGATCTCCTAATCATGGCTGTGGAGGTGCAACTAGGAGTAAGGGGATGAAACGGAGCAAGGTAAAATTGAGGCTGAGTAGCAGAGAAACACTTTGTAAACAGTGAGCTCTATTAGACTGGGAGCACGTCTTCACTACCTGCTGGATCAGCAGGTAGCAATCAATCTATTGGGGATCGACTTATCGCGTCTAGTGAAGAGGCGATAAAATCTATCCCTGATCGCTCTGCCATCGACTCCGGAAATGCACCGCGGCAAGAGGCAGAAGCGGAGTCGACGGCGGCGCGGCAGCGGTCGACTCGCTGCCGTCCTCACAGCCAGGTAAGTCAACCTAAAATACGCAACTTCAGCTACGCTACTCACGTAGCTGAAGTTGCATATCTTAGGTCGACCCCCCCATAGTGTAGACCTAGCCTGGGAAATAGTCTCCTGAGGGAAGTAGTGGAAGTACCACTGCTGAGTCATTTATAAACACAGACAGGGACAAAAATCACCTCTTCCAGGTAACCACCCAGCACTGGGTTAGAGGAGCTGGATATGCTAATAAAAAGGCATTTCCCACTGGACAGCATTCTGTGTTTCCTTACTATGAACAGACTGGCCTGTGAACTTAGTGCCTGGGTCATTTACAAAGAGGACAATTGCCCTCACCCTTGCCTCATGACTCGATTTTTCCTTTTCACTGCAAAGTTGAAAGGAGCAGAACAACAGTTTGTGTTGCTCAGCTGCATTGCTTGCTGGCCCACAGCAGTGCTAGAGCTCCTAGAGCAAGCTATTTTCTACCCACAGCTGGCCGGTAGTAATGGTGCTAATGTGTCTCAGTAGATTTTGACTCCTGGGAATCACAGCAAGAGCAGCATCACAGCATATCACATTAAAGGTGGACAGGCAAAACAGGGCGTTTTCGAAAGCCAAGCTGTACTGGGAAAAATTCCCTCCCTATCCCATGGCGGCTTCTTTTCTCGGCATGCCTAGCAGCCTTTTGCTGGGCCCCAAGGCTTCCCTCACCGCTCGCTTGTTAAGGCTCAGTGCCCTAGAGCCCATCTGTGGGAAAAGATATTGACAGGAATGGGGAGGGGAGTCCCCAGTCAGACAGACATTGAGCACTTAGCGAGGGAACTGCAGAATGCAGACAAGCTAATAGCGAGCAGCATTCAGAGGCACACTAACATGGCAGCAGCAGGAAGGGAGTGGAGAATGAACACCGAGGATCAAGCAACTGAGAAGAGAGGGAGCCCATCACAAGGGTTCAGATAAGTGGCGGACTTTCCTCTGATGGTCAAACAGCCAAAAGATTATGTTCTGAGGAGCCAAGAGGCAGGGTGAGGGGACAATAGTAGAAGACATCAAAGATAGGCTCTCTTTTAGGGTAGGGGAGCCTGGAGGGACAAAGAAGGCCATGTCTGGGTAGATTACTGGCAATGTTAAAGCCTGAGTAAAGGGAAGGAGGCAGTAGGGCATAGCAGGATTTTAGGGTGGGCTAATTATCCCAGATGCTGACCCCCTCCCTCTCCGAGACAGCAGTAACATTTTCTTTTTCTAACTCTTTTAGTGTCACCAGAGAGTGTGGTTCTGTGCACAGTCACAATCCCTCACAGTGGTTTCAGCTGTCCAAGACTGCTCTCCACTGTGGAAAGGTCTCTGGAAGTAAATTTTATGAGTTAGGACAGTCACATTCACCCCACTGATCAGAATAAATGCAGGGGAGTAACGTGGCATGGGTTAGAAAATGGCATACAGGAAGCAAGGGTTTATTTCCTCCCCATTCCCAATCCAGTTTTTCAAACAACGCCCTGTCATGCACGTGGCAGCTTTAAGAGTCTGCACAGGCCTGCATCATTCCAGGAGCAGACTTAGGCTGGCTTCAGCTGACACTTTCCTCCATAGGAGCATCCATGGAACTCAACACCTCCTCATCACTACTCAGCTGAACTGAGATATCCATTTCCCTATTCCACGTTCCTTCCTGCCCTCCCCCCCAAAAGCTCTGGTTGCAAAGGATGATTTGGGCACATATCACGGGAATTTCAAAGAGATTTCTGTTCTAGCACTAGGTTCTAAGACAACCATATCTGAATATACTTACTGTTGGCTGGGTTCTAGCAACTTCCTGAACAGCATGGAGAGGGATTCAGTTTTGAGAAGCTTGTTATACACCAATACCCTACGTTGCCTACAGTACTTTTATAACATGCTTTTCAGAGCAAACCCATTTCACATCAATTCTCAATGCTAGCATGGGTCTACTCCTGCTGTGAACATGCTTGTAATGTTGCTGGAGACTGCCAAATCTTCCACTGGGCAGCAACAATGCATGATAATCTAACCGCTTTCGCTGCCGCAGGACCCAGGGGCAACAGCTGAGAAACTGCCTCTTGAACATATTGATCCCTCCTTATCCCTGCCTTTGTTTGCCCAAAAAGGTAGCCAACTTATTTCTAAGATGCCTTGCTTCAGTCCACATCTCATAGACTCATAGACTTTAAGGTCAGATGGGACCATTATGATCATCTAGTCTGACCTCCCGCACGATGCAGGCCACAACTGTAAACAGTCCTAAGATTTTTCTTCCACACGCTGCAAGAGCAAGTTGGCTTCAGCAATGAGATATAGCCAGTTGAGAAAGGAGAGGTTGTGTTGGACCAGTCTAAAGCATTCACTCTGCAGTGCAGCTGCATTCCTCTCCCCTCCCTCCAGGAAAGGTTAGCATCCGAAGCATTAGCAAGCACATACTTTGAGTACTGCTGCTCCATATGGTATTCAACATATCTTATTCCTAATCAGAGGATTAACAGCATTTTTCCCCACTTGTTCATAATTTGCCGTGGCCTTGGCTGTTTAGATGATAGTTTGCAGGCATTTGCATAATGCTATTTATATCGCACCCAGCCATTTGCTGCCTGCCCTTTATCTCAGAAATTCACTGTAGAAAATCATTTCTGAAAAAAGTGCTGCTTTTTAAAGACATTTCTCAGAGCTGATTAAGCACTTTTATCTGGAACATGAAGCTCTTCCAGACACTTCTTGCACACATGCTGGTAGCATATATTAATGGAGAGATCATCAAGCAGAATCCTTCAAAGCCAGGGGTAATTTCCTACATAGAATGTTTTGTTTGGGGCTTTTTTTTTGGGTGGGTGGGGGGGGAAATACTGTTGAGCCAACTTGTTTTCTGTTGGGAGGGCACTGCATGTGCATTTGCAACTGGCAATGCATTACATATCCTCCCACTCCCATAATAGCCCTTCCTACTCACACTGCCAGATATAGTATGCAGCATGGTGATCAATTGCTATAAAAGTCTACCATCCTGTGCACTCCTGGGCCTCTCTCCCTGAATAAAGGAATAGTGCCAGAACATTCAGGTTATAAGCACAGAGCAAGCACCCCACTTCCCCTACACTTGTTGCGGTATAAATCGTCCTTCCAATATAAAAACCAAACTGAATCTGCTCCCCACACATGCCTAGCCACACACTTTGGGGC
Source organism: Chrysemys picta bellii (assembly GCF_011386835.1). Classification (NCBI taxonomy): domain Eukaryota; kingdom Metazoa; phylum Chordata; order Testudines; family Emydidae; genus Chrysemys; species Chrysemys picta. Next base: position 7,038,914 of record NC_088811.1, on the reverse strand, counting down.
CTCACACCAGAAGCAGGACAGACAAGATGTGGCTGACTCAGGGCTGTATTTTTCCTGCTCCTACCCTCTTCCTGATTCCTCCCTTCCCATGATGTAAGTTATGGGTAAAATTTCAAAAGCACCATGTGACTTAGAAGCCTAGATCTCATTCAAGTCAATACAACTTAGGCTCTTAACTGTCTAAGCCACTTCTGAAAATGAGACAGGCATCTTAGGCCCTTTTGAAAAATCTTACCTTATTTTGAATCAGACATCCATCACATCTGCCTGCACAGAGCCTCACAAAACAAGTTACACAGAAGTTTCTCAACATGTTCTAGGGGAACATATAATTTGTGCCTAACCCTTCCTCAGATGCAAGTTTATTGCCAGAGGAATTTTGTTCAGTTTACTCCGAATTTCAGTATCCTGCATCTTTGAGAGTATGGATACTTTACTCCACATTGCATTTGTGATTTGAACCACTAATCAAAAAGATTAAAATTTCATGCTTCACTTGCTCTTCCGTATGCACATATGCCAACAGGGTTGGTTTTCTTGAGCTCAACATTTCATGTCTCTGGTGGCAAAAATAGCAGGATTAAATCACTGAAACTATAAAGGCTCAGATTATCAGAGATGTAAATCAAATTCACTACCCAGGGACTCTCCCAAAAGTACCTCCTAGGACTTGAATTGTTGGGTACTAGCAGCAAGATACTAGATGCTTTAGGAAAACTAAAAGCGGTGATCCCACAAGGCACAGTTAGAGAATATACGTGTAGCTGCTTAGCTTGGGAAATCTGGGGAGGAATCCTGTTGGTAGCAGGGAGACTAGCTCTGCCCGAAGGGAAATTAATCTGTTCTACAGTTAAGCCCCTTCATACTACCAAGTGGCAGACATCATATAAGCATTACGTTTACAGAAAAATAACCCACGCTCACTGCAAATGGATTGCAGATAAGCCTTCAAGACAGAATACTCAGATAGGTGTTTAAGATCCTAGACAGTCACAAAAAGCTAGGAAGTGGCTTGGCCTACAATTATGGGGAAACATCAAACAGAATGGCAATGTTCTGGGCTGCCTTTTTAACAGGTCTGTTACAAATGGACCCAACCTAATTGTAAAGGCTTGGCAGACACGTCCTCAAAGGAAGAGTCAGGCCTAGCAATTGTATTGGCTTGAGTGTGACTAGTGACGCTACCGTGGCAGTCCTGGAGGTTGCTCTTTCCTTTGAGATCCTTTCTCTAGCAGTAGGTTAGCAGTGTAAGCTTCCCTCACATTGCCCCCAAGTTTCCCCAATGCTTACTTGAAAGAGACACCTTGAGCGGAAAAAGGGTAGTATATAAACTCCTCTCCCCTATTCAGTCCTTGTTAAAACTGCCAATTTTTTTTTTTGCTGTGGCCTTAAACTAAACGCTCATCACTTAGGGGGACACAACCAATCTGGGCTGGATTTGAATCAGACAGGATCCATCACCAGTTCCAATTGGCGGTCTAACAAAGATGCTAGTTGAAATCTGTTTCAATACGGTTAAAATACTGTCACCAAACCAATGCCCATTGCAATTACTTTCAATTACACTAGGACTGATGGAAGGGTCCCCCTCTCATTCCTTAACTCTTTTCAGAAAGCCCATGAGTGGAGAAACGAGGAGGCTCATGCCCTGTCTCGATTAGGAAAGGTTCGCCTATATAGCTATGCTGGCCAACCTTCCTAGTGGAGATCCCGCTTATCCCAGTGAACCGTTCTTTTGCTGGAACAGCGTATACTAGTTTCTCAAACAAACTAAGCTAGATCAGCAAAAAACTGTTTTACTGGTATAACTGCATCTACACGGAGGCTTTTGCTGACAAAGCTACATTGGTTAGGGGAGTGCTTTTCCCCCACATTCCTAACGGACATAGCTACACCTGCAAAACAGGTAAGTGTAGACCAGGCCTCAGTGGCAGCTGAGGGAAGCTGATGCAAAGAGCATAAAGGTGAAAGGTTGGAAGGGAGAGGTGGAAACAGGGAAGAGAGGCAGTGGGAACTTGTATTTGAGAACCAAGCTGACCAGGAGGAGCTGCAGTCACTGTGCAAGTTACCTGGGAGAGAGGCAAACGAGCTGTCCAGTTTTATAAGAGTAAAGTGTTGCACTGCTCCAGGAACCTTTGGTTATATGGAGCTCAGCATTAAGGGAAGACGTAGGGTTGTTAGTTATTTTGCCGGATGGATATTGGTGCAATAATGTAAAAGGTGTTCATTACTGATCTGCTTCACTGATTGGCTTAGCAAATGGCTCTTTTCTTCCACCAGAGCAATGCATCTAACACACTTTTCTAGAATACATTAATGTAATAAATATTGTACTCTGGAATCCTTCAGAATGAAATTTAGGAGTGTTTTACAAACTACAGAGCAGCCAGACCTGGGAGGGAGGGAGTTTACCAATTGCATAGCATGTTGCCTCAACAGCACTAGCAAGAGAAGAGGTAGTCACTTTGGCTAAGTTCATCAGGCCAAACTCCTCAATTTGCCTTAAGACCTTAACTGTCCGTCCAGAGTAGATGTGAGCTTAGGTTAAGGTCTCACCTTTACTTTGAGCATGCTATTTTTATGGACTGCCTTCTGGTCTGTTTTTAAAAAAAGGTACATCCATCCAAAGCGGCCTGGCTGACATACATTTCATTTGATATCACTGACATTCAACCAATCAAGGAATTTAGATTTGCTTCGCAGGATTTTTAAAGACTTCTTAAACATCAGTTTTACATATGAATGAACCTCAGGCTCTGAATCTTTTAGGGTATACTCCTGAGCTGCAGAGACTCACTATGGCAAGAGAGGAAATGTATTTGAGTAAAAATTTAGCAAGAAAACAGATTGATGGTATTTTTAAATCTTAAGAAGAGACCTACTCTTTGATCCTTGAATGGAGCCTGCAGTTAATGTTGCCTCCTTGAAATGGAAATACCAATCCAATAGTCTTTCCATTTTAAGATGAATGCAAAGGTGAGATGCAGTCCTTGTAGAAAAGAGTCTAATTTTAAAAGGATCTAGTAGTGAACATTGCCTTTGAGAACTTTAAGGTTTTGAATCAATGAATCTTACAGTCCCTTCTCTAGTAAGCTCTCGTTCCTGCAAAAGACTGGAAACTTTTTGATATGCAGAAAATTGGACCTTTTAAAGACTATTCAAATTCAAATTTTTAGTATTAATTTCCCCCCTCAACTCAGTTTCTCAGACACCTGAGTCTTCTAGCGAAGAACCAACAGCAAAGAGTGAAATCTTGGCCCCACTTAATTCAAATCAGTTTTGCTGTTGACTTCCATGGAGCCAGAATTTCAACACAAGGGTTTAAAGCCTTTCAGTGTCAAGTATCAAAAAAATAAATAAATAAAATTTTAAAAAAATTTACAGCACAGCACAAGCTCCACTCAGCACAGTCTCCCAGCCAAGGACCAGGACGAAAGGAATGCAATAAAGTAGGTCGGCATCCTCCAGCCAGGTGGACCCCAGAGTGCTTTACGAACCAGCTACAGAAAACCACTTCGCCCACCGCTGAATGGCAGCCACTTTAAGTGGAAGATGACAGCAGCTTATTAGAATTACACAACAGTTTAAAGAGAGGAAGTAAAGAGTATCTATAGCCAACTGAAACTATAGGGGGAGTTGAGAGAGGCAGAATATCATTACCCAAGGTAGAATTTGGCCAGGATATTCTTATGGAAAGTGCAGAAAGGGAGCCCTTTGAATCATTAGGCATTCAAACACTTTCTAGGGGTTCTGACGAGGAGGTGAATAGACTCTGAGGCACAAAGAAGGTTTTCTGAATAAAAGAGAGGCCAGCAAGTGAGCCTCCCTATCCCTGGCCAATTCCCTCAGTCTGCTCCCCCACTCTCACTGCCAGGAGCCCCCTCTCTAGCCCCCCCGCCCCTCAGGCCATGGAACATCTCCGATAAGGTTTGTTTCTCTCCATTACAGCTCGACAGGGAGAACGGAGCTGAAAGCTAAAGCTCAACTGGGGACGTTATAAAGGTCAGGAGTAAAGAGGGGAAAAGAAACCGGGGCAGAATTTACTCAAGTAAACAAGTCCCAAGAGTTAGGTTTCATTCAGGAAATGGCACCTCAGGCAGCACAGCACCTTTTAAAAACTTTTTGGGACAGTGTTTCAGCACTGATTCAGAAGAAAGAGTATCCCTCGTGAATCACCACTAGACTCACTTCAGCACCTTGCATTTTCCTTGGAAGCTTCTCACCCCAGCACTAGCCTGGTTCTACCTTGCTTTGCTAGGGAGATCTAATGGACAACCAAAGCTGGTAGGACAGTAAGTAATATTATGTCCATTTAATTCTGCTCTTAACTAAAGTATCTCCCCCACTATGTCCATTTACCCTCAGATCATGCTGCTTTCTCCAAGATATACAGGTGCTTGTCCAGGGTATTCATCTTTGAGATCTATAAAATGTCAGGGGGAAAAAATCCAAGTTTAAAACACAACAGAAAACCCCCATCTTTTCATGTTCTCTGAGTGTGTATATCTTCCTACTGTATTATCCACTCCATGCATCTGATGAAGTGGGTTTTAGCCCACGAAAGCTTATGCCCAAATAAATTGGTTAGTTTCGAAGATACCACAAGTACTTTTTGGGGGGGGGGGGGAGAAAATTCAATAGACTTCACTTGAATAGATAAAGCCAAAGCACCCCAGGTTATCTGCAACTTAATGTAAAATATTTAGCTGCAGAGATGTTTACATGTTAATTTTAAAGGCTTCAGCTATTTTTGCTTCTAAAGAAAATGTGCATTTTCTTCAGGGCATTTGAAATCAGACATAAGAATAACTGCAAATAACCAAGAAAATAAAAATCTCTGAACTAGACTCTACGGTTTTGTGAAGAATTACTCTGTTCTCAAGCTAAGCTCAGTCTCAATTATTGTAAATTGCAGGCAATCTTTATGCCAGCAGTATACAAGTAGTATTAAATAGATTCAGACAGACTATTTTTAAGTAACATTAAGGGTGTTACTGACAAGTGGAAGAAAATGTAAAAGGCTAACATTCTTAACACATGCCGTCAGGCTCTCCCCATCCCCCTATCACAGCAGGAGTGCAGGATGGTGTAGCAGGCTTAACGTTGAATCACTCGGCTCTCTACTCATTGTGCTACCCCTTATTTCAATAACTTGTTATTGTCTGAAGTTCTATTTTAGCCCAATTCTGCATTCATAACACCCAGCAGGAGCCTCTCGGTGCACAAGAAATGCAGGAGCTGCCCTTTTAGCAGTGCTTTCCTTCCCACAAGGACATTACAAGATTTTTAAAAGCATTCAAGTCCAATAGCCATGTACTAGAGATCAGGTCTGAGACTGAGATATATTTATACCTTATACCTCCCTGGAGTTGTTACTATTTGTTGGTTAAATATTGTTTGCCTTTATAGCCATACACTTCAAAGCACATGTTATGTATCCAATAGACATCCTGTTAATGAAGATGGAGATGTTTTGAGTTATTACAAAACTCCCCTTACATTTGTGACACAAGCTTGACAAATCAGTTGAGTGGCTACAGTTTATCAAACCAATCCAACTGCTACATCTGCATACAGATGATCCACCAGAACTATCCATGTTGTCCTTCAGGGCAGGTATCTCTTTTCTATGCTTGTACAGCACCCAGCACAACAGGACTCCAAGGTGGTACCATAATCAATATTTATTAACAAGGCTCTGCAAGACCAGTTATCTTAACTCAACATGAAGGCTAGCAAGTCCAAGAGAGGCGTTTACATTAGGAGTCTAAGCTCTGTTCAGCTACATAACACGAAAGGTTCCCCACCCTAGATATTTTTACCAGATTAAAGACATATTAAAGTCCGTAGAATCTCCTGACTGTAGATTATGTACCAGATTCAGTGGCCTTAAAAAAAAAAAAAAAAAAAAAAAAAGGTAAATGCAAGGCTTCCTGTTCAGCAGAGGTCCTCCCTGCTCCCCAATCCCCCGAAGACTGTTCCCTTTTTAATTTTATCCTATTGGCTACATTGTACTGTGTATTTTTTTCTTTCTAAGATTTAAGTTCAATGACAGCAAACCTGAGTATGTGTCAGGTGAGGCAAGTCCCTCCCCTCATCTCCAACACTAAAGTAAAGATATATTTAAAACAACCTGTCATAGCACTTCTTATCCAAATAGATTGCAAAGCATCGTATAGGCTTTTAGTAAGAGACTGGAAAGGGGATCTATCATGTCACCTACCATTGAATGGCAGCTGACCGTGGGGTTTAGCAAGGCTGTTAAAGAGCACACTGCAACACTACGCAGTTGTTCCAGGAAAGTGAAGAACTCTATGGCCTTCCTCATATTTTTCTGAGGATTGTTTCTTAGGAGAAGTCATCTCTTGGACCACTCCGAACCTTTTAATTTCTTTATCCTTCCCACATGCACTGTGTTTTTGGCAGCCTCATAGACCACCAAAAAAGGATCTACCAATCCGTTTGAGAATCACTCTGATCTCTTTGAGCATCAGTTAGATAATTTACATATGCAAAGTTCGCCAAACTGGAATTGGAGCAGAACATGTGGCTAAAACATCACTATCTTTGTAGAAAAACCTATGGGACCTTTACTGAATACAAGGGGTCAGGACCGTGGCACCTTCAAAGGCCACATATGTTCTTCAGTGCATGACAGTCAGGTCTGTTAAGACAAGATGTGCAGTGTAACAGAAGACCCAATGGTATCTGGCAGAGCTACTTAGAGTAAGATTCTGATCGTGCACTCAACAGGGCAGTAACTCAGCCTCACTAAATCAAATCTTGTGCACACATTAAAAATTCATGCTTGCTCGCAGAGCCAGTGTTCCCTGTGACACAGAATTCTGTGGCACAGCAATACTGAATCTTGCAGAACACTAGAATTTCTGTGGCAATTAAATTCATTAAAACCGTTTTGAATTTAAGGAAAAAAAGGGACCATTAATACACCATTCCTTGTGTTGTTTTAAAATTAAGATCTGTTGAATTTAATAAAAAGGTTTTGGATTTTGTTCTGGCACAGGTTCCAAATTCCCAGTTTTCAATGAGCTGCAGAATTCTGTAGTGACAATGCACAACGACGCTGTAGAAGTTGTCCAGAAGAAACCAGGTAATTTGGGTAGCTACAGCTGGGACTTATGGAACCCAGGACTCGGACAGAGGCAGCTAGGGGGGAAATTTTGAAAAGAACAAAAGGCAATCAGGCACCAAACTCTTGCCATTTTATCATGAGGCTTGCAATATTTGGAATTTCTCTTAAAGCTCCAGGTGCCATGTTATTACATGAGAATCTCAGTTTTCACTTACAAAAAGAGTTATAGCCATCATGGTTTCAGAGAAAAGCTTAAAAACATGAACCCTAGTGACTCAAACAGCAGAAAGCAAATAAAAAGAACCTTAAGATTTATTATTTAAAATCTCATGATTTGAGGTGTCTGACTCGTGATTTTTCTATGCTTCAGATTGGTAATACTGCAGCTCCCCTGACTTTCAATTGTAGCTGGGTGACTAACTTCTGCTTGTGCCTTTGAAAATCTCCCCCTTCGGGCTTTTGGCACTAGAGTAGACTACATCTTCTCTTATCCTTCCCCATCCCTTTACTGAGAGGCCATAAAGATCCAAAATCAAGGTCAATGAAGGGGAGAAGGATGGACTTCAACTACCAGTTCCCAGCCTCAACAATCACTGACAGTAAATAGCCACCACAGTGTACTTCTCCCCCAATATCTACCAATGAATCCAACATAGGGGACAAGCACGGTAACTGGAAGTTTCAAGCTAAAATTATCAGCAGCAAAATTTACGTTGAAGTTTAAAAACTTTCAGCTGGTTACACAGTTAATACCTTGCTGAAGTGAATGGATCAGACATATCCAACACAAGGGTAAAAACATCAGAAGCTGCTGAAGCCAGGCCTATATTAGGGCTCTGACCACTGCAAATGAAAGGATAGAAGCACTAGTGGGAAGTTTCCTAAAACTTCATAGTGTGGACGCTGCCTTCCACGGCAGAGAAAGAGGTGAATACTGTAGTCCTTTTAAACCTTGGAATCCTTGTTACCACAAATAGGTAACAGATTCAGAAATCTCAAAACCTTGGTTTAAGACACAGAACAAGTTTCATAATTCTCTGATCCCAATCTGAACAGCTGAAGGTGGTGTTGACTGGCACTAGAAGTGGCAACGTCAAGCCTAGGGTGAGGGTGGCTGCCAATTTTGGGTACTAGGAAAGAAGAAAGTACATGGGAGGGAGTTTAGGAAAGGGAGAAGATAAATGGTCCAAGACTCCAAAACCGTTTCCCTTTAGAAAAGATATTTCCATGAATGAGTGAACGATCTGCACTTCTAACTCAGCAGTTCTCTATTTCACCATTAAGACTATTAGTTGTTTAAAGGGACAAAATTTCAACCCAAATACTGCCTTAAGTAGAAATTTCATTTGATAGAAACTATCTTTCTGGGTAAAGAGAGCTCACACTACATTGCAGACACCTTGCGCCCCTCCCCCCAGAAAAAAAACACACCTAACACTTTTCAGGACTAAAGTCAGTCCAAGAGCTAGCCTGCATATTAGTGAGCAGCTTCAGAATAATCATTATTCACTGATATCAATGATGCCCTTACAGGGAAGTAAGAACAGCAATATTAAGATATAGTACTCTTGAAAGCAAAAATACTGCCAAGTGGGGTAAGGGGAATTCCCCCCTCCCAATTTGCAAATCAGATTTTGTAAAGTAGTTTCCAGTCTGCACAAATTGGCAGCTTCTCCTTGTCAACCAGATAGATTGTTGCCAAAAGATCCCCTCCCAGCCTCAGACAAGTTTACTCAATAAGTATTTTAGACACCCCAAATTTTCCTTTTAGCTTCTTTAATGCACCAGAAAGAGCTTGGGGAAGTAGGGCTAATGAAGAACTAGATGCTTGATGAGAAGAATGAGCTTGTAGCAGAATCAACTGAACTCGAAGTCTCAAACCTGCTGGGGCCAGTCTGGAGCTATTAGGATCATGGTTGTCCTCTCCACTTTCATGTCCCTGAGGAAGGAGTAGAAGACAAAGCATGTCTCAGCAGTTCAGCTCAGTGGGTGGAGGAAACTGCCACTTCCCAACTGTCACGTTGTCTGAAACGGATGTAAAATCTTTTTGACTTTGTGTTGGTTCCTGAGCATGCAGATCCACCAAGTAGATCCACTTGCCAGGTAGGTAGCTCTTTTAGAAGCTTAGGACAGAAATCACAGCTGAAGTAGGACAATGAGATCAGAGAATCTTACATCCTATTACATTTTCTGTAGTTTAAGAAGTTAATAGGTATATGGAGGGGGTGGGGGACAAAACAAAAATATAGAGGTTTACATACCAAAATGAGAAGCTTAAAACAAAAAGTGAACTAGAATGCCTTGCAATTGAACATAACAGGCCTAACTTAATAGGCCTAGCTGAAACACACTGAAATCACTAAAATCAGTGATATTCTATGACTCTATGCACTATACAGAAAAGGCAGTTTAGGCCACGGAGGTGAGGAATTATGCACAACTATGAGTCCACAGAATCAAATGAAAAAGTTTCTGAATGGAGAAGCAACTAGAGTGAAATGACTATATTTATATTCATGTAGATAAGTATGCAAATATACAGAAGGATTAAAATATCAGCTTCCTCACCAGGAAAAGGACATTGACTGCACACTACTGACAGACGTTAAAGGAGCAACTAAATTTAACAAAACAGTAGTAACCAACTTTGGTCAATTGTCACAAATCAATTGCCACGATGGGAATTTTTCTCTAAACTTTATTCTAACTCCTTAAAGGATTGCTTCTTGGAAGAACTAGTTTCTAGAGCACACAAGATGGAAGGCTCTCCTTGAATAGGAATTGATTCAACAAGCAACTCTAGAGAGGCTACTAAGTAACAGTGACCACAATACAAATAAAGGTCAACATCCTCAGAGGAGGAATTGTCCCAAAAAGTAGCACTGTAACACTTAGCTCTAGAAAGAGGTACAAAAAGGAAGATGACGCTAATCACGTGATCCTAGTCAAAACTCAGCATGGAGCTGCTGAAAGCATATCAAACTCCTAGAAGGCATTTATACCTCTAAGCAAAAAAGGAAGCTGAGAGAGGGTTGCACAATATGGTTCTATGGCCAGATTCAAGAGGTTATTTGAGCTGCACACAGTACCATTTTCTGAAGGAAACTGTACTAACTGTAGTGAAGCCAACAAAAAGGAAAAATAAAATCTAAGAACTGAGGAGGACTCTAAAGAGCAAATAGCTGAAAGACATGAAAACAAAATAAATTCCTTAAACAAGTCAAAAGCTGGAAGCTTGCAAGAGAACAGGTTTGTCTGATGAGCTACCAAGGAGTAAAAGAACCAATTAAGGAGAACTAGAATACTGTAGAGAAACTAAATTATTTCTGTGCATCACTCTTCCCCACATAGGGGGTTAGGGATACCCGGACCCATACCAAAAGGAGACCATACTGGAGAAAAACCTCAAGAGCAACAAGTCCCCAGGACTGGATTATATCCATAAGGTATCTAACAGTTCTGAAGGAATGAAATAGCTGGGCTACAACAAAAATAGGAACTCAGTTAAATCAGCGACTAACTAAACAGAAGGGTAGCAAACATCCATAGTTTTAGAAAGGTGGTAGGTGTGGGTCCTGGGAAATAGACCAGGAAGCCTTACTTCAGTACCAGTCTCATCCAGTATGGCAATTCCTTTGGTTTTATGTCTTCTGAGCTAAAGATGTGATCCTGGTTCTTTCCTGGTGGTGGTTAACAACATCTGAGTTTTCCGAGCAGATTAAGACTAATCAGAGAATGGCTTGAAAATTGAATGGGGAGGGATGTTGGACTACATTGTTTCAAAATGGACCTCCAGCTCTCATTCTTGTCTAGACCACATTCCCTATGATATACTGACAAAGAACTGCTCTGCAATATCTCAAGCTTAGGGCAACTCCTTCTGAGGTTGGACAGTCCTTCCTACCACAATAGAGAAAGGCTGCCTGGCATACAGATTACACTCTTCCAATCCCTAAACCAGTGGCTCTGGTGTGAGGGGGGGGGGGGGGAAGCCACACACACCACTATGCCATAAAAGGATCAGAGCAAGTACCCAAGGAACTAGATTTGTCAAAGGACATTTCCCCCAAGAAGTTGAACCCTTGAAACCCCCAGATAGGAAATCTGGACATTCTTCAAGGAAAAAAAGCCTGCTCTGAGCAATTGCTGGCTCCAGGACTTCAAAGCCAAAGCAGTCTGCTCATCTCCTTTCTCAGAACAGGAGAATGTCTCCTTACTTCATCACAGTGATCATTCCTGCAGATGGTTAGCAAGTGTTCTCTGGAGTTATACTGACCTCTTTCTGGACATGCTCTCTGAAAGGGCTGAGTACGAGAAGAGCTTTCAGTGATGCCTTTTCTCTTGAGGAAGAGCTAGTCAACTACACCCCACAGAGTCTATACCAGAGTGGCTGGGTTGGGAAGCTGTAGAAAGCTTCCTCTCAATATTTGCCTCTGGACCAATCATGGGAGAGAGGAGCAGTGGGAGAACCCCTGAGAGCAATGACTGGAGACACCTTCCCAAGCAAAACTGAAGAATTTAGGGAGACAAGTAGTGACAGCTTCCAGGACAGACAGTTCTCAATGTAGGTCACATCTGCTGCAATAACACATCGCTTCTGAGCCTACCACCATGCTCAGGAAAAGAAATTAAGTCCACCTCTGCTCATCTGGATCCTATGGAGACTATGTGCATTAGAGCTGGGTAAATGTTAAAAAAACCAAACAAACCCTCCTCCCACAAAAAATAAATAAATGCAGATTTGGGTCAATTGAAACATTGCGAGTTCACCAAAATATTTCAGTCAAAAAAAATTGAAGAAAAAAAAATCAAGATGTTTCATTTGGACATTTTTGAAATAAGGGGTTTTGATTCTAAACAACTTTTTGTTTTGAGTTTGTTTCAATTTTATTTGAAACACATTTTAAAAGATCTCAAAATTCAAACAAGTATTTTGTTTCAAGTGAAATATTTTGTTCAGCCCAAAGCAAAATATTTGACTTTTGGTTCGCTGAACAATTTTCATTTTCAGACAACTCAAAATTATTTCCCCCCATAATTTTTTGGTTATTCACGCAGCTCTAATGTTCCATGCCGACACATGCTTCAAATTTCTAGCCCCAAACTCTGGGATGATCAGAATGGCCCTTCAACAGAGGCACATAGACCTGCTCCAACACTTAGTACTTCACCCTATTCTTCGCTGAGCTTTATCATGTTGCATCTCACCAGTGAAGAGGAACAAGTCTTCTTGGGAAGGTGAAAGAAAGGGGAGTAAACCAGGGGTAAGGGTCTGCTATGTGGGAAAACCACAAGGCTATATTTGGCAGCAAGTTGGTCTGTCCACACGACATAAGCAACAACTGCCATTTGTCCAGGTTTGTTTGTTTGCAACAAAGATTAGTAAGAACCAGGGAGTCATATTGAATTCCAATTTTTACTCGGAGCAGAACCAAACCTGAACCATAATATTGTCCTACCTACTAAACCTGAAAAAAAATTGAGTTGCCAGTAAAAATAGAGGTTGAGCATTTTTTAAGATCAATATTTTAAAAGACTATTGTATAAAGTAAGATAGGCATGTGAATGCTACCAGAAAGGCCTGCTCCAGTATAATGAGAATAGAAAGCGGCCAGGCTACAAGAAAGAAGGGAGAGAGGACGCTTAGGAGCTATCTACATACCACGAGTTCCCAGAGAAGGACAAACCATCCCTGAGACTCTTCACTGGGGAGAGATGGGGTAGAATTCTCCCTGGTCCCAGAAGTTAATAACTCTTCAAGCCAAAGGAAAATGGTAATGGCCCCTCAACCCTTTTCCCCTTTAGACAGGCCCTCCCACCTATCCCCAACCCCTAAGGCAGTTCCTGCTTCCAGGTACCCCAAACTCAAATTTATCCTTTAACTGTATAGGTCCAATAGGAGATCAAATATCAGATGTTATTTTAGTTTGCTCAAGTTGTTCGTAAGAAATAATCATGTTTATTTAACAGAAAATACTAGGAAAACTCACATGACGTTAAAGTTGAGAAATAAACAGTAAAAATAACCAAAAAGTTTCAATTTTAAGTTAACTCTTCTATTAAGGCCTAAATTTGATTTTAACTGGTTACTACTGGCCCATTTATTTTTTTGATGGCTTGAACCCGAATTGAACCCTAACACGCTGAAAGCAACTTAACCAAACCAAAATAAATCCTAGTTCAACTCCCCGGTAAGAATAAAACAAAGTTTTATAATGGTGATCCGGCTAAACAGGTCTAGATTTTATGGAGCAGAGCTCAATTCCACTCTCCTAGATTTTCACCATTTTCTTGTCTCCCGAAAAGAATCTGTATGTTTCAAACTTACATACACTTGGCTTCAAGCATCCTTTTTGATTACTAAGACTAGGGAACCAAGTATCGGGGGTAGGCGTGTTAGTCTGTATCCACAAAAACAACAAGGAGTCCGGTGGCACCTTAAAGACTAACATTTATTTGGGCATAAGCTTTTGTGGGTAAAAAAACCCATTTCTTCAGATGCGTGGGTTTTTTACCCATGAAAGCTTATGCCCAAATAAATCTGTTAGTCTTTAAGGTGCCACTGGACTCGTTTTTAAGACTAGGGAAGTTACTCCCTGCATTAAATAGAACTTCTGGCGGTCTCTATACTTCCTCTTTCCTGTCAGTCCCAGGTGTTGAAGACCCAGAGCTGGAGTGCAGTTTACAGCCAAGGAGCAGGGAAGCCAGATGAACAGGCTGGTCAGCGGGGCAACAGCCCAAGCTCAAGGAGTGGAGCTAGCTGCTTAGAGACCATAACAGAAACCCCATCTTTGGAAATAAATCAACAAATGTTTTCACCTACAACCCATGGATGTATGCGTGGATGGAATGGGAATGAAGGCATCTCATGACATCAGAATAAATTAACACTGCCACAGAATTTAGGAGTTACTGCTGCAGAATTTGGTCCTATTGTGCTTTGGAACACAGAGGGCTGTGCACAGAGACTAACCTGATGAGCCAGTTGATGTCTGGCTTTTGGAAACTTAGTCCTTGACTTCTTGCATGTGTGGGGTCTATTTTTCTGCAGTGTCACTGTCTTTTTAAAAGGCTAATCATTATGTACTTCGGAATAAACCTACAACCTTGTTCACACAGCTATAAAAAGGGGCAAAAGTAATCATTCCAACCTATCCTGAAGATGGCCAAGCCTCATGAGCAACAGAGATGAAGGAGACCTGTAAACACATTTCCTGGGGTTGTGGGGTGGGAATTACCCCAGCTATAGGGATGCAGTAATCCAGTGGATATTACTGGAGGGGAGAGAAAGGAATGAGCCTCTAACAAAAATATTAACCCATTATTCCCACTGAGATGTGCTTTTCTCTCCTCTAGCAACATCAATGGGTCTTGAACTGCACTACACCTTGGAGATGGCAGTTAGTCTCCTCAATGATCTCCAGAGTGACCCCTATTCAGGATCTCCCACTGTCAACCAACCAGGAATGAGTCAGCTACTCACCACTTCACTGGAACATCAGAGGCACTTCGCATGCAGCTTCTCAGGCTGCCATATCAACTTTGGAGATGTGCCCTGGTTACAATCAGCAGTGACCAGCCACAGGTATATCTGCTCAGTGAAAACCCCTACAGTAGACAAAGTAGCTATTTGCACTGGCAGAACTTGTCCCTGCTGGTAACCATGGTTAGCACCACTGGTGCAAACAACAGCTTTGCCTATCTTCACTAGGGGTTGCAACAATACAGCTACAAGGATGGCTAAAATCAGGGCAAATGCCCAAAGGAGCCAAGGCCTTAGTCAGCTCCGTATTTCTGATGGCAAAAATGGCACTATTCTGCAACATGGAGCATTTTGCCATTGTTTTGCCAAGACATCAACTTTAATCAAAAGCTATTTTCAAAAACGTTTGGTTTTAGCAAGCTTTCCCCCAACTGTAATTCCCTTTTAAAGATCTGGGGGAAAGAGCTTCACAATACTGATGTTAATCTTTTCTAATTAGCAAACTTTTATTTTTTGTGTTTAACGTAGCTGAAATTAGTTTGATAATAAATTTACATCCCATGTTTTATCTAGATGGATCCCAAAGCAATTTACAAATTAATACGTAAAAATTTCACCCACCAGCTCTGAGGTAGAAGGCAACTGTTTACCACCACATCGCAACAGTAGTTTAGGAAAGGAAGCGGTACTACATCAGGGGTTCTCAAACTGGGGGTGGCAACCCCTCAGGGGGTCACAAGTACATGCACAAAACAAAGACCAACTGCTAGAATATATTATAATTTAAATCTAGTGTTTTAGAAAATTACACATCTTCCTTTCGCAATGTAGTGTATTTACTCCAAAAAAATATTGTAAAATGTATAATGCCTCGATCGTTGTTCCTAATACAAATATATATTTTGTTTATCACCACCCTAAGGAAACTGGACTCTGGGGATTATAGTACCGTGCATGTATGTTCGTTGTCTTGAGACTAAAAAGGTGACACTGAGACAACATTAGAGGTCTTGATTGTTCAGCAGATGAAGAGCTATAGCCATCTCAAAATTTGACAGGGCTAAGGCTCACCCCCGAAGCCACCCTTCCCAGCAGAAAGGTCAAACGTTACACAGAAGTAAGGTGGCATGATATGGCATTGCCACCCTTACTTCTGCAGTTCTGCGCTGCTGCTAGCAGTGGCACTGCCTTCAGAGCTGGGTGTCCTGTCAGCAGCCCCTACTCTCCAGCCGCCCAGCTCTGGGGCGGCACCTGCCAACAGCAGCAGTGCAGAAGTAAAAGCAACAGGGTGCCGAGTCTGCTGGGAAAAGTAATATTGACAAAGTTTCTTTTTGCTTCCTCCCACTATTAACTAGTAAATATTAAAAACTTCTGCTTAGTCAATTTAAAAGTGGTGAGAAAAGGTAAATTCATTTTAAACAATAAGGTTATAAATTTAGCATTTAAAATAGTGTTAACTATAAAAAAAATGTTTTTAATTTATAAGGGGGAGTGTTGCTGTCTGAAAGGGGTCACCAATACAAAGTTTGAGAACCACTGTACTACATCCACTAGAAAACTTCAAGGAGAATTTAGGTAGGCAGAACGTAATTAATAAAGTTGGATTTTGGCCAGGCTAGTGACAATAACACTTCTCTTGGAGGGTGGAGAAGAAAGAGCTCTGAGTTCTTCAGTGACTACAAGTTGTCAGGAGGACCTTGATTCTACTTTTCATCTAAAAGATTAAATTAAAATGACATCCCCAGCAGGACATTTTTCAAACTTAACACCATATGAGGCATTGGTTTTAACTGAAATGATTTTTCATGGTTTAGATCCCAAAGCTTAATGAAACAGGAGTAGATTTAAATTACAAATAAACCAACAGATAATTTTAACATGTATTTGCAGATGAATTTCTGCTAAGAATTTGGGATCTCATTTGTTTTTAAATTAAATATTCCCATTCACTTTTTAATATGGACTCAGAGGAAAGAATGCCACCTATTGATCACCAATATTGGCCGCATCACTTGGGTTTTCTTTGAAAGGCTCCCAACTACGAGCTTGGTCCTACTATTGAAGCAAATGAGAAAATGCCCACTAAATTCCATCAGGAGTAGGCCTCAAGGCCTGCAGAAGCATGACCCTACTTGAGGGATTTGACAAAAGGCAGTATGGCTGAAATTGACATGCTCAATAACTAAAGATCTGTTTCTAGGTAACTGCTGGTATCTGCAGTAGCAGTTGCAAAACTGACTCCACAAGTGGGTTTCTCTACCCCACACAGATGGTTTCTTAGTAGTAAAAGGGGGTACATAAAAGTTTAGAGCTATATTTTAGTAACAGAATGGGCTACAGAACAAGTGTATTTGGCACACAGGTACTGGTACCAATATTTCTGCTTCCTGTCATGTACTCTTTTTGGGTAAAGTATTTTTCAGATTACTATTTTCTATGTGTCAGCTTGTTTCATATTTATTCTACTTAACTGACTCTGTACCCTGACCTTTAACAGGGTCTAGAGCATAATTTTCAAAAGCATCTAAAGTCTTATTTTCAAAGGTGACTTGGGCACTTCTGAGCCTAAGACAGAGTCTATAAGTACAGCGCTGCTGCGCGTCTGGTGAAGATGCTCTATGCCGACGTGAGAGCTCTCCTGTTGGCATAATAAAACCACCTCTACAAGTGGCAGAAGTTATGTCGGAGGGAGAAGCTCTCCCAGACGTGCTATGCACACAAGCACTTGTCTCGGTGCAACTTATAACACTCAGCAGGAGGGTTTTTCACACCCCTGAGCGACAAATTATGCTAGCGTATGCTATGTCTACACTACAGCCTTTTGAAAACAGGACTTGGGCAACTAAGGGACTTCAATACTATTGAAAATGTTGCTACTAGTCTCCCAATAATGCTGAGGGAATTTAAATGGATGCATCTCTCCTACATAGTAACTGCAGCACTGATTACTTAGTCTGACAACTATGTTTATTTCATTTTAAGTGTTTACAGTATTTTAAAATTAAAATGGAAGTCAATCTCCTACTACATATATGGCTCTGCAGAGCCTAGCTTCATTACTTCTGCATCCCCACCCCTTCTAAACTGACAGCATGCCTTTTTAACAAGCTACTCTTTTAAAAGTATTTCTCATTCTTCTAGCTACAACACAGAGAAGTACCTACATTTGTAAATATGTCCTCATTTAATGTGGAAGATTAAATATGGAAAGGTTTATAACCTACAGCCATAACACTTGAGAATTTGCACTATATATACACACACACCCCACTATGAGATTAGTGCAATCCAGATGCTTTTTATTTTTGTAGAGTGTGGAGTCTATCTTGTTCTTCTTCCCTCCTGCCCACCACTGATAGAGAAAAGAGTTTTCACACACCTTGCAATTCTAAGCCGCTTTTTACCTCAGCTGACTGATGTCCACACCATCGAAGAACTTCAGGCCCCAGTTGGGACGGCTGCTTTCCGAAGCACTTATCAATTCGTTGACTGGCTAGCAGATGATGGGCTGGAGTAGTTTAGCCAAAACCTCTTACTGAATATCAAGTGTCAACAGTGCACCTAGTCTCCCCACTGGCCTACAGAACTCGAGCACGAAGTCACTCCTAAACACAGGAGCAAACAGTGCTGCATTGGACCTATATTCCCATTCTGAGGTAATGAGATGCACGAACTGGCCCTTGTCACTAAGAACTGCTGTTTCAGACAATGCGGAAAGGCTGAAGGTGGCAGCTCTCCCCACTTAACTGAAGAAAGCAGGATTTGGGAAGCATAAGGACAAGCCAAGGAATTCGGACCCGTTCTTTCTCCCACTTCCCCTTTGAGACACCAAAGGAAAAGCAGTTCCCTCCCACCCTAAGACAAAACACCTCTTCACCCCCCCCCCCTTCACCAAAGAGTAATCAGCTGCCCTAATTGAGTCCCACAATGCCCTGGTCCCAAAGATAGCTGCTCCTTGGCTCCCAGGCAGGAACAAGAGGGGTCTCTGGTTTTCACGAATTTAGGAAAGAACTTACCCACTCACCCCGAGTCTGGAAGTTGAGCTGCCTTTTGTACTGAAAAAGTATATCTGTTTCAAAGAACTTGAATTTGCAACATTTGAGGGCATAAAAATATACAAACATAACTCCTTCCCCACCCCAAACTGGGCTTTTTCTTGAATGGGAAAAATCAAAACAGAAAGGAGTGCTCAGTGTCACTCTGCATAAATATCTGTGGCTCAGAGCATAACCACTCCACCTCTAATGTGGAGCAGAGCCCAAAAGGCAACTCCAGAGAAGATACTGGATAGAGGACCAGATGTGTTTTAATTTTTTAATTAAATTTGTACACCTCTACCCAGATATAACGCGACCCGATATAATATGAATTCGGATAGAACGCAGTAAAGCAGAGCTCCAGTGGGGGTGGGGCTGCCCACTCCGGCGGCTCAAAGCAAGTTCGATTTAACACGGTTTCACCTATTATGCAGTAAAATTTTTTGGCTCCCGAGGACAGCGTTATATCAGGGTAGAGGTGTATCTACAAATAGTGCTACGTTCCCAATACAACAGAATAGGCAAAGTGGTAGTCACTGCAAATTCTTAAGTGCGTGAGGAAATGAAGACTGCACAATCCAAACAGTCCTCCATTTGAAAGGGGGGGGAGGGGAGGGAGAGTGTTTGCATTGAGATGTGCACCATCTCAATTAGAGGATGGATTGGCTGGGAAATATCCCTTTTCTTCATCAAAGATGTGATTATACAAAATTAAATTATGTACATTCAATGGATGCCCTAAATTTCAAGTTTAAGAGATACTGCTACTCAGTCTTTTCATCAGAAATTGGGTTCCCTAATGTCCTTGCATAATATGGATATCAGTTATGGGGAAAACCATGTGGAAGGAAATTTCCAACATAGCATCAAATTTAATTGTACTGTACAGCTTTATGGAGCTGCTCATCTTAGCTGAGTACATTCAGAAAACTCAACACAAAAGAAACCACCACTACTGGGGTCTTATGGAGCTCAAATTTAATGTTTTCTAGTCAGCAAATACACAACTAAAAACCTGCTGACTCAAATCAAGCCACAGTGAAACCTGCACCAAGGACCTCCTCCATGTCTTACACAATCATTTTAAAAGTCTACTCAAGTCTTGCAGTACACAATTTTGTTGAATCAATAATTGAAAGCCCATCTCTTCTACTGGGCTACTGAATTTGTTGATTCCTTGGGTGGCCACTTAAAATAGGTTTCACTGTATCCCCCATTTTCTAATCCTCATCTAGTGCCTGTTTGCCTGTTCTCAGCCGTTAAAAAAAAAAAAAAAAAAAAAACCTGAATTTTTTCAGCCATACAAAAATAAACTTTAGTTATAATAGTGACGCTTTGTAATATATTAAAATATTTAAACGATAACATTTTAGCTGCCATTTCCAGATAGCTATAGAAAATAGATATCAAATCTAACATTAGAAAGATTTTACTAATTTGATCCAGCATTACTTTTACGCAGCTCCCCAGAAGTTAAAAATCTAGGTCACGCAACAATAAAGAATGGGACAGACTGCCATATTATACCTTGTTATCCAAACTCTCACTTCAGAGGCATCACATTTTGTAACAAGGGCCTCAATCTACTGTTAGAAATTAATAAGCAAAACCTACATAAATTTAGTTTTCCCTTTCTCACCAAATTATATTTTTAATATTAAAAATCAGATCCTGCGTAAAGAGAACAAAACCCTAACAAGTGCCCTGATCTTGCAAACTAAAGAGGTGTTTGGGTTTTTTTTGTTTTTGTTCTATACTTTATATTTAAATGTCCTAAAATACTGCATGCTCATGGCTGATGTGAAGAAAGGTAGTGTGCCTGACCCTTGTCATCTCTGGTCTTTGGGAGTAAACCTCACATTTAATTGGGCTTTCTGTGCCCATTCTTGGAAATATACTTAAGGAATATGTTTTTGATGTACAGCCAAAACCAGAAATTAACAATTAGCTTCTTGATGAGAAGAGAAAGTATTTTATGGATTATGTTCTCTCCCCTTAGGCCATTAGTTTACTCTAAACCTTACCTGTTTGCTTGACTGAGCTAAATTTGATTTTAATTCTTTTGGTGGCCGTTCTTAGCATGCCAGGAAAGGGCTCTGCACTGGGAAAACATAGCCCACAATGCAGTGCAGTTCATGGATAAAGGTGTAAAATATTCATAGTTCTGTTCAAGAACTAAGTATGTTAATTTACTATACAAGAGGATTTTGAATGCATGCATTATAACTCAACAGCAAGTTACAAGGGGAGTGTTAGAGATCCTAAAATAATGTGAAACACCTGCCTAGAACCTTAAAACAAAGCTCTTGCCAGTCAAGCAGCTGTGTATTCCTTATGCAAAATAATGAATTACACCTTTCAAAGATGAACCATATTGGGTTTTTTAAAAAGGTCATTCCACGGGGATACAGTTCTTTGTCTTTCCTAAGCAGATCATTGTACATCTGATCATATGTTGTTTTGAAATCATAAACATTCGGCTTGTCTGGTGCTGGTCCTGGCAGTTTCACATGAGTCCCTGTTCCAAAGGATCGAACACTGAATCCTCGTTTGCTGAAAGACACAAAAAGGGATTTATAATTAGATTGTCCAAATTTAAAACCTACATGTCTAGGTGCTGAACAGCAATGCACTGGACTTGGAAAAAAAAATTCTTAGAGACCTATCAACTCTGAATCCAACCTTCTAAGCAAATTTAAGATAAAAAAATTATACATTTGCAGTTTCAGGTAAGTTTTGGTACACAATACATATCCTACACTTCATTTAAATAACTTTAGTTATGTTTCAAAAAAGTGACAGCCAGAAAGTGTGAAGTTGTGAGCAGTGTCTCCTTCGTCTGATATCAAAACAAAACAAATTGGATTGTATTCTTTTTCAATCTCAAGCTTTTCCATTGTGTTCTAACAAAGCTGAAATTATGTGGGTTTTATTTAACTCTGTTTCTCTAATATCCTCATGCCAAGAGTTGTCTGTTCAACCACAGAGTGAAAAGTTTGCAGGAAGAACCCAAAACTGTTACATAATCAGAGACTATATTTCCTGCTGTCTCTCAAATTTTGCATCTGTACAGGTGTAACCCTAATATGCAGCATAAGCACAATGAGAGACTGAAAACAGAAGGGGGAAGCTTTATTGATGAGCACAGAAACCATGAAAAAAAGAGACATGGTTAATAAGACAAACCTTTATTTTCAAACATTCCGCACCCATCCATAAACCAACAACAAAAACAACATAAAACTTAGAACAATCTCCTCACCTGTATCTCCCAAGGAAAGTAAAATTAAAGCTTTGAGCCTGAAAAAGTTCATCTTGATGTTCCTGATATGAGTGGTTGCAAAAGACTTAATAAAGGGACTCAAAACTGCTGTACTGGTACAAATCAGGACTACACTAGGCATTTGCACTTAGACATCTGTGTACATGCAAAAACCCAGCAAGTACAGACAAGGCCTTAGCCACAAGACTGATTATCACCAATACAGCTGATAATGTGTAGTTCTAATGTACTAAAATGTCAGAACACTCCATTTTTTGCAATCCAAAAAATCAGTTTCTATGCAAGAGGCAATATTCAAAAGTAACAACAGTTCTCCTATAGACTTCAGCTGTGCACCTGAAACACTGATGCTATCTAAGCCACCACAAAGGATTTTTTCATAGTACATCCATTATGGGAAGAATGTAACCTAAGAAAGTGAAATTTGTCCTCATTTCCCACCCTTTAATAAAGGGTTGGGTTTAATGGAAAGAAATAACTTCGCTACAGAGTCCCAACATCTTATAACAAAGGCCTTCAAAGTGGAACCTGTAAAGCTGTAAGTTCCTTTCACAGAGCCCATTTAATAACTATAATATATATCTGCATCTATATAGCATCCTCTCTCAGACTACCTGGGACTAATGCGTGAGATTCAGTGTGCTATTTCTGACAGCTAAGTAGGAGTCTCCCCTTCAGTTTGAGTTATTGATTTTGGCACTGAAGCCAGATCTCCATTTCAAACTCCAGCTCCTGAGTTTGGCACCAGTCCTTGGTTTGATGCTCTCACATTCCACCATGGCAAGTCAGTTGCAGTACATTGTACAATCTATATGTACTTGATAGCCTATCAGGACCACTACTAAACACAGATAAGAGATATTGCTTTGGAATCAGTCCCAAAAGGAACAGATTCCTCTCATTTAAAATTCTGAAAATAAATTTATACCAGCCTAATATTTTATTAAAAAATATTAGTGCACCTGTAGGTCTTATTTTCACAATATTGTATCTTTGAAAGTGTAATCTTATACCAGAATAGACTTTTATACACATGCACAAACACCCCTCTCCTCCTCTGGCACACAACTGGATGGGAGGGGGAGGAGAAGGGAGGTTTGAGCTGGACTGTCTGGACATCACGGAAGCCAAGTTCTATGGAAATGGGCAATCTGGAGAACATAATGGAAAAAACCCATCAAATTAAAATCACTGAATTTACATTCTGTGAGCCTTCACTGAGTTTCATAGAAGTGGGGAGGAAGGGAGTGAAGAGACTTCAAGGAAATGAGTAAATAATATTGCTGCTGAATTTAAGGGCCCTTGCCACAGAATTTGATTCTAATGTGATACAGCATACACAGGACCTTGATTACTGGATTAATTATCAACAAGGAGTCCTGTGGCACCTTATAGGCGAACAGATGTACTGGAGCATAAGTGGGTGAATACCCACTTCGTCAGATGCATGTATTCACCCATGAAAGCTTATGCTCCAATACATCTGTTAGTCTATAAGGTGCCACAGGACTCCTTGTTGCTTTTTACAGATCCAGACTAACATGGCTACCCCTCGGATACTAGATTAATTATATACACTGTAATAAATCAAAACTACCAGGTTCTACTCCCAGCCCACCCTTGCTAGACACTGATGTAATCAGGAAGTAAAAATTGTGCAAAAAAACATAATACCAAGAGCCCATGAATTTCAGCTTCTTCAAGTATTTTCCCCTACCAAAAGCTGTAACTGCATCATCGCTGTATCTACACCCTTTTAAGGATATTTGGGCTGATTATCAGAAAAATCTTCCTGAGAGCACGAACTATTAAGCTATGGAATAAGCTACCAGAGAAAGTGATGGAAACACCCCTGCTTGGGCATTTAAAACTACGCAAAGTGGTTTAAGCATTGGCCAGCTAAACTCAGGGTTCTGAGTTCAATCCGGGGGGGGGGGGGGGGGGGCGCACTTAGGGATCTGGGGCAAAAATCAGTACTTGGTCCTGCTAGTGAAGGCAGGGGTCTGGACTCGACCTTTCAGGGTCCCTTCCAGCTCTATGAGATAAATAAATATAGGGAGATATACCTATTTATACAGACAGTAGGTAACTATGCTGAACTGGCAGGGTGATCGACAAGATGAGCTAGAAGGTTTTTTCATTTCTAACCTTTGAGTCAATCTTTCTGGCTGTTGTCGTGACTCCCCTTTTGGCCCATAGGTCACTCAAGAGACTGTTACCAGGGAGGGGGAATTTTTTTTGGAAAATCAGCACACAGTATAAATTGACATCTTATTAAATGACCAGCAGGTAAATAAATAACCGAATTATAGTTTTAGTAGTAGCTAATTGATGCTAACAACCTTATATACTAAGCAAGAAAGCAAACGTGTACAGTGTATTGACAATCATTAAGGGGAAAGATGAGGAGGGACAGCAAAAAAAAAACAAACAACAAAATAAACCCACAACCCCATCCATTATTTTAGCTGCAAAGAAAGGCAGTTTTGTTTTTATCCATTTTATTCCACTCCATTCGCCCCATCCGCCTCACCAACAAAACAGCTGGTTGTCTAACCAGGAAAAAATGTGCTAAGAGACACAAAGGTTTGCAGAATTTGGGTTCTGATGTATAAGTGACAGGTCCTCTTATGCTTGGTTCTCACTTGTTTTAACTGAAGTCCCTCTATCGCAGCTTTCAGGATACCTACTTAAGAAATGCACTTGGCAATTTCAATATCTAATAAAGCAAGTGATTAAATAAGAGATCTTACTCATTTCTACAGACTCACTACTTCTTGACCCAAATTACCAGTCTTCTGAAAGAATTCTACCATTTTAAAAACTTCTCCAATTAAATTGATACGCATACAATGCTTAACAACCCAAAGGCTAAGATTCCCTGAAATGTCAATTTACTGTTTAAAAACGCACATATGCAGCTTCCAAGAGATGGCTATACAATTTCAGCAAAGCAAGTCAGCTGTGCAGCGATTAGGACTATTTTTAGTTACTTTCCTCCTTTCATTTAAATCAGTCCATGCTGAATTGCACAAGTACGAATGCAGAACATTCACTGTTACAGATCAGAAAGATGTCTGAAAGCATGAGGAAGGAGCAGTATCAGAAATGATAGTACTCAATATTTCAAACAGAACACTAATTTTTTTCAAATTGAGAATGATATAAACCTTTCTTCTACCAAATATTTTTTAAAAAAAGCATCAAATGTTTATTGTTTAATTTAATGAAAGTACAAGCATCAGAATCGGCTAAGTTTTTCCAGCCAGATTATGGACAAACTACTTTTCAAATTTTGCCTGAGTCTGATGGATACTTTATTGACTTGTAGCCAAAAAAGTCATAACAAACCAGGCACGTCTTCCATTCCATTCCTGTCAGCAGCTATTAGTTTAATAATTACAACAGAAGAGAGATTTTGAGGGCCAGACAAACAATCAACTGCATGGTGCTGACTTTTAGATATCTTTTCACTAGGTCATTATGGAAAAGGGGGGCGGCGGGGGGGGGGAGGAGTATGCACACACATCCCATTGAATATTTGTGGAGTTAAGATTAGGAGAAGCAGGATCACAGTCTGTGGCTTCACATATACTGTGATACATCAGCTCCCACTGCAAATATCTGCTACTCCCAGTATGGCTTCCCAACCATAATGCTATATCACCAAGCTCAAGCCTACCATACTTCTCATATTTATGTTTATTTGGTTGGCTATTTTATTAACATATTAAGTGCCACCAATACCCTTGGCTTCAGCAAGCTGCCCAGCATCGACTTGAAAACAAAGAATTGTAATAATGATAAGTTTTGTTGAGTATCAGCACTTAGAAGAACTTGTCCATTAGCCTGTCAGAAAGCAGAGGGTGTGAGAATCTGAGCGAAGTGGTCGGTCAGTATTGCGTAGGAGGTAAAAACATCTGGCTTTCTAATTCTGATGTGATTTGTGGAAAGGCATTTCAAGAGTGTGGCTTGCTTTCTAAAGACCCAGACTTGCAACTTCACTGAATTATCAACACACAAAAGAAGAGACCGAAGTTATCAAGCCTTGAGATCCAGAGCAGAAGATGTGAGCATGTACTGTGAGCATCTGACCTTCAGCATCTCACTTCCTTGCTTTCCAAGGATCAAATTGCAAGAAATAAAATACAACTGTTTAATTTTAAGTGTTTATGCACATCCTATTCCCAGGGGCTGAGTGCTCTGTCTCTGTAGTGCTCCAAAACCTTCTTGGCACAGATTGTGAAGGACCAAGCTTTGTCCTAAACTCTCGTGTGCTGCCACACCACAAATAGGAGGAAGGCTGCCTTAGTAATGTATTTGTCTTACCGTGTTTTTTTCCATCTTCCCCTCTTCTCACCTTCCTATACTTTTTCCCTCTCCAATAATTCTGAATGCTCTACTGTTTCTGCACACAGTGGAGACAGGAGCTGTGATATGAAACTGAGGTGATCCTGGTTAGTTTCTTTCTGCTAGACCATGGGAGGACGGCTGGGATGGATGGAAGTGGAAAGAGTGTATGATTTCCCCACAGTGAAGAGAAGACTACTATTTTTTAAAAGATTAATTTCTCTCCCCTTCCCCAACCCTTGATACAGAGGCTAATATCTCGGCTAATATCTAGGCCATTTTCCATACTTACATTAGTTTCATTTTATTGCCCCTATTGGGCAAAGAAGTACAGTAGGAGAACCACAACAGATGGAAATTTTAATGATTAAATTCAAACTGTTCAGTTTTTGTAAACTTTGCTGCATCTGAACTAACACACCAAATCTGTTTTGTAGCTGAAACACATCAGTATGTTTCTACCTGTGGAATCCCAGAAAGGCAGTGTTTATTACATAAATAACTTAATGGGGGGCTAACACCAATCTCCCATTATAAAAATTGAATTTTCATGTAAGAATACTGCTGTCTAGTATTTAAATATTTTCTTAACTTCAAAACAATTGAGATGCAGTTATACAAGAATTGTGAACACAAACTGGTCTGAAGTAAACATCAGATTTACATCAACTTTCATTCCTGCAGCTACAGTAACCAATAAAGATGTTTTAAAGTCCATGAAAATAGGTTGTCACTTATGAGAATTGTTTCAGTAAAAGAACAAATCCCGACCCCATTTAAAAATCTGATCTGGAAATAAGGCTCACTAATAAATTCTGTACACTACATGATGTAAAATGGTATCTGGAATGACTACGAATAGTGTGAGTTAGCCAGTCCGTACCTGTGAAAAAAGAACAGGTTTGTAAAATGGAGCTCCCTTATCCCTCTCCTTCCCCTCCTCCACCCATCTATTGCTGCCCTACAGCCATCACTTCATCAAGTAGTGGGATTTCGCAATGCGACTGCCATAAGATAATAGCGTAAGAAGATTTTGGCACCGTACCCTTTTCTTCTTCCTCTTTCTCCACCCTCCCTCCCTCCTAGGGCAGAATAGTAGAATTGCAATAGTCAAGTCATTTTCTTCCACTTTTTTCTCCTTGATCTTGTTTTGTTTGCATACCACAATACCACTGGCTGAAATGAGTCACAGGAGGTGCAGACATACTGGCCACAGCTTTCACCACAACACTTACCATAGCCACCCTCTCTCAAAAGGTAAAAGCTGCATTTGAAGAAGTCTACATCCCATCTGAAAGAATAGAAACCTTTCATTGGCAAGGCTTCCTACTCCAAGATTTGAAATTTTGATGCATTTTGACTTATTTTTGAGAGGCCTCTCTTCACTAAACAGTCAGACCACCTCTCTCAAAACTGAAGTCTTTACATGGCATTAGTAGTTGCCAGAGTACATCTGTGTGTGTCGGTTACACAACATGGTTGTGCTACTTTGACGTAATTTGAAAGTGTTTCAGCACATTTCTGGTAACTGTATGAAAAATGATTTCTAGCACCAATTGAGTTATTCAGCACAGCCTTCTTCTGCTAAGCAATTAAACAAGTTTGGATTAGTGAGTGAATCATCAAATAACTTAATAGCTAGCACCAGTCTTCAGTAATACAAAAAAAATCTAACATTTACAGTAAAGGATGATTTAGAGTCTTGCAGTATCAAGGTAAGAGTAAAGTTATTTATAACTATATGGAAAATATTAAGATGACTCCAAGTACACCATCTACAGCAACAGCAAGACAATACTAGCACACCTCAGATCACTGTTGATTACTGCAAATGCCTAATTCTAATCCAATGCATTAAGAGGTCCATTGGTGAATGTAAGATTTATGTAAATGATTTCCATTAATGCTAGTTAAAGTTATGAGCCTAGATAGGAGATTGTACCCACACTCAGGGCACGTCTACACTTGCCATTTAAAGCAGAAAGTCCCTTTTTTGCACAAAAACAGTGGGAGAGTCTACATTTACCAATGCCTTTTTGCAGTGAAACTCAGAAGTTTCACCGCAAAAAGAAAACCACCTCCACAAGAGGCATATAGATCTTACTGGTGATGCTTTTGTGGTGATGTGCAAGTGAAGACATGTTCTTCCTGTTTACTGAGCTTTTAACCTCCACAGGATATCCCAGAGTGCCTAGGTGACCACTCTGGCCAGCAGCTCTGCTGCTGATGCCGGTAAACAGACATCCACCCCTCCCCCTGTAAAGCCCCAGGAACTTTGAAACTCCCCTTCCCGTTTTCTTGGCAAGTGCTCACTTGTCATTTGGCCAGGTGACACTGCCTGCGCCACGGAATAAAGGATTCCCTGCTTGGAGCAATGCTGAGCTACTGGACCTGATCAGTGTTTGGGGAGAGGAGGCTGTGCAGGGACCCAGGATGCCCCGCGATCACCCCCCCCCCCCTTCCCACAAGGCCTATCGTCAAAATAGAGAGAGCTGCACTGTGGGATAGCTGCCCTCAGTGCGCTTCTCTCATCAGGGATAGAAGTGCTGCAAATGTAAACACTCTCTGATGCCTGCGGGAGTGAGTACACAAACCAGCGCGCTTTTCTTTCACCGGTTCACTATCACCATTGACACTGACAGTGCAAAAACTCTGCAAGTGTAGACATAGCCTTAGTTTAGCAATAACTTTACACAGATAGGCCCTGATTCGGCATGCATGTGCCCAGCTTTAAGCACAAAGATAGTTTCAGTGAAATTGGGGGGACTACTCATATGCTTAACGTTAGGCACGAAGTTAAGTACATTGCTGAATTGGGGCAATTGCATTTTCCACCAGAAGGCTCTCTAAGCACTCTACATAGAACTCTCTATTTCTAGGAACCAGTTTAACAGCTGACAGCAGTGCTCGACAGCACTGATGAATCACTAACACTTGAAAAAGGACACAGCAGTCCTTATTCAGTTTTAGACGCTGGTGACATCTAAAAGCAGAAGAAACAAAACTTAGGTCCAAGCAGGTAAAGTTAATATTCTGGAACCTTATATGACCCTGTGTTCTAAAAAGGGAATTTCACTTAACCTTAAACTCAAAATACTGCTGAGATTCTTCTCTCGAATGGCCAATATTGAACGTAATATAAAGGGGTGTAAAATAACTGCTTTATTGCAATTGAATGATAACATTATTTAGGAAAGAAGTAAACATTCAGTTCCTGGGCAAGTTTAACACACATTATAATGAATAAAAGTAGAATAATGAACAGCATTTCTTTAAATATTTTTTTCAGTTTAATCTGAAGTTGGATCCCATTTAGCCGGCATGCACTTTACTCTTAAAAACTGCATTTGCAATCTAAAAGCGTATTGCTGACTGGTTTCTGCCTCTGAAATCTTCAGAAAGTTGACAACTTGCTCAATTTCTAGGTTTGCCTTTTTGAATACATTTGTCAAATAAATCAAATTCTATCAATATAAAATGTAATAAATCAATGTTTAGCTTGAAACGATCAAATGCCAACAAAATTTAAAAACGTTTTTGTAAGCTAAAAAGGGAATTATTTGACAAAAAGGTAAGCATGCTCTTCATTTAGTTCAGTTGCTGATTGATACTACCCAATTGGTATAGAAACTCTGACTGAAGCTTGTTTATTGTAAACCGTACTTGGTTGAACTTCTGTTTCTCTTATGTGGTTACACCCCCAATATTACATGGATTTGTGGTTTAAGGCTCTAATGAAGTTTCTGTTATAAGCTTTCAACTCTCATTCTGTTTACACCATTAATAATATACCTCACACCCCCACCTGAATTCTCAATACACAACTTCCTAAAAATGAACTTGTATGAATGTATATGTAATGCATAAATCCTCACTCAAAAGCTACAAATTCTGAATAAAACCAGAAGTCAGCTACAAATACAGAAATCCTAATTTCAAGAGACTGAGGAGTTGTTACAATATTAGTCTGAAAATGCAACAGATTAACAGTGTAAACACAGTAGGCATGGAACTCTATACTGAAACAGTTCAAAAATACATTTCCTTTTAGGAAGGCACTTTCAGTGAGATACTCTCTATATAAAGTAGTATATAAATTCATTATGATGAATTTGGAAATTTGAAAAGATTTGCTGATAAAAGAAAATCCTTGTATCTGCATTGACAGAAAAGGAGAATTTGAATCATATAAATTGTGCATCCTCAAGGTAAAGAACTGGAATAATACTGCAAGCTTCTAAATATTATCTTGTAAACTAATCCCAATTCCTTTCCCTGTTTCCATTTGTAATTCCCTACATGCTTAATTTACAATTTTGGACAATGCACTATACAAGTTGCACCCAGTCTATTCCGTATTCAGATCTGTTCATTGTCCCGTCTCGTGTTACTTCAAGGTAGATTTTATTTCTCTAGTTCTCAATGGAAGATGGACTTTCCCAGCCTTTGGAACCTGCCAGTGATTCTTTTAATTTGATTACAAGGGGCATTCCCTTCCTCCTGGTCTGAGCACACTGTACTGTGGGCCTAGAAACAGACTAGGTTCAGTAAATGAGTTAAATCGCTTTCACTTAAGGCTTACAAACTAATAACAAAGAACACTGGACTGTGATGCAAACTGATAAAAGGCAATAACTGCAGTTGCTATAGCCCCTATATTATGCCTACATATTGGAGGCTTCACGCTGCCTTTTACCCAGGTAATTTAGTCTTTCCTTCACTGGCTTATCACACCATCACTCATTCCTGTAGTTAGTATATAAATATAAACATATGTTCAAACTGCCATGCTGAGATGATATAATTTACACAGTACTGGTCCATTTACAATGTGGTTACAATAATGAATTAAAAAACAGTTCTCTGTCCTGAAGAATGTAGCCGTAGAACATAACTTTGTTCATTTACATCAATTTATATTCTTTTCTGGCAACACTACTACTATAATGGGTCTTCATAAAAGGAAATATAAATCTGAAATATTTTTCAGTGTAGGATTCGGTTTGCTTTATATACATTCTCTATTAATCTACTGCAGTTTCACATTCTGAAACACATTATGCTGTAACAATACTATCACCAAACCCAGGGACTAACTTTTTTTTATAAAAATATAATTAAATATCAAATGGTTCAGAACCATGATGCTGTGCGTGCAACTAACCTATGTAACCATGGAACTTTATTACTGTTACCTTCATTCTCCCTCCCCCATTCCCTTCTACTGTTTGCTAGATTCAATTGTTGCATCTTGTCTTAGACTGACCCAAAATACTTACAGGAAATGTCATTTTACAAGTTTATACAATACTCAATGTAAGTATTGATCCTAACTGAGGCCTTTGAGGACTGTCACTATACAGATAGTTACATTATGAATGGATCAGATTCTTAAACTATAAGAAATCCATTTTCATTAGGATTTCTTCACTGACAAGTTTTAAGTCAAAGTTATTCTTCCCACTTCCCTAAATGGCTACTGCTCTTGCACAACAACTTTAAACTAGTTAAGGCAGGGGTGGCAACCTGTGGCTCCAGAGCCACATGCGGCTCTTCAGGAGTTAACATGCAGCTCCTTGTATAGGCACCGACTCCGGGGCTGGAGCTACAGGCGCCAACTTTCCAATGTGCCGGGGAGTGCTCACTGCTCAACCTCTGGCTCTGCCCCCACTCCAGCCCTTCCCAGCTAATCGGGAGGTGCGGGGAGAGAGGGGGAGGCGCTGATCAGCAGGGCTGCCGGTGGGCAGGAGGTGCTGGGAGTGGGGCGGGGGAGCACATGCAGGGCTGCTGACATATTATTGTGGCTCTTTGGCACTGTACATTGGTAAATTCTGGCTCCTCCTCAGGCTGGCCACACCCGAGTTAAGGAGTGGCAAACTGTCTCAGAGACCTTGACTTTGTCAGTGTACTGTAGACTCCTTTGTATTTAATTTTCATGATCCAAAAGAGAAATGGTAACATTCTACTGTATTATGCTTACATATACACACGCAAAGGTACTATCTTTCACTGTGCAAATTCCCATAGATAACTATGATTTTATGTAGTATTACTGCATACATTTAAAATACTATGCAAGAGAACATGTTACTATGTTGTAGTGGAGTGGTTCTCAAACTTTTGTACTAATGACCCCTTTCATATAGCAAGCCTCTGAGTGTAACCCCCCCTTATAAATTAAAAACATTATATATTTAACACCATTATAAATGCTGGATGCAAAGCGGGGTTTGGGGTGGAGGCTGACAGCTCACAACCCCCCATATAATAACCTCACAACCCCCTTAGGGGTCCCAACCACCAGTTTGAGAACCCCTGTTGATATGTATCCCAAGTGAAAACTATGAAAGTAATTACACCATAAGATAAGCCAGGTGTGGCCAAGTACGGTTACAGAATGACATCTGGTTTGGAAACTTTTAAGGTATCATGAAAGCCATTTATTTGGTCAATATTGTTTGGGGTATTTTGTGTTTGGTTTTATATTTCAACATGCTACACATATGCAGTAGCTTCACAGCTCTTGTTAGATTTTTATATCATAGTGTTATGGTTGTAAGAAGTTTAAATATAGTTGTAGCAAGCAATAGATAAGGGACTATATTGGGACATTTGGAAAGCCATTTAAAAAAAAACAAAGCAGCTAGTATTTGATCTTGTAGGACATTTGCAGCCATAGAGAACAAAGAATACAGAAAACATACAGACAGCTGACTCTCTGTAAGGCATAAGTGATAGTATAAAGCTATAGAGAATGTCAGTCTGACAAACAGTCAGAACTTTTAAGTTTCCAAACTAAACCATACATCTCATCTTACATGGAATCCACTGTGCTTCAATTTAAAAGGGTCAAGAGTTTAGAGATTTCTCAAAACATCTTCAAATTTTAACCCCCTTTTCAAAAAAAAAAAAAAAAAGCGGGGGCAGACCTTTAAAAGAAAATTTGATCAATTCTGAACCATCTCAAATCCTGAAGTTTCTATACACAAGAGCACTGTTTGGGGGAGGGCAGGAGGAAGAGTTGAAACATGGCAGGAAAATGTTTTTATTTGGAATTGGCATTTCTGAATCCAAAACAGAGACAAATATTGATATTTTTGTCAAGGACAAGTTTTCAATTTTATTTCAAGCCTATCTGAAACACCTGATAATTTCATGCATTTAAAAAAAAAAAAGCATAAAACCCTATTACAATAAAAATATTGAAAAAACCTCATAAACCATGTATTAAGACTAACAAAATAAACGGTTTTAAATTCTATAATGCTTCAGGCAGATCAAAAAATATCTTAAAAATTTACGACTATGGGCAGCAGCGACCAACGTATCCTCCACAAGTTAAGGACTAGAAAAAACAACATTGCCAAAGTGAAAAGACTTAAAAAAAAAAAACCCACACACACACTTTTTTAAACAAAATCTGTACTTTGTTTAAAAAACTATCCATAAAGCTTATACGAGTGAATACTGAGACTTGAGATAAGGGTAAATAATATTTAAGATATGAACTTTTTAGTAGAATTTCCTCAACACTAAGAAAAGCCCCGTAATAGGGTTTTAATTGTATTGTTTCAGTTCCTCAGTGCAAATATTTTAATATAAACTACAAACAGAATAAAGTTTTACAACCCCTCAGAGCACCATTTTTCAGAAAGCTC
Organism: Chrysemys picta bellii; assembly: GCF_011386835.1. Lineage (NCBI taxonomy): Eukaryota > Metazoa > Chordata > Testudines > Emydidae > Chrysemys > Chrysemys picta. The sequence goes on along the minus strand of NC_088811.1, from coordinate 7,005,010 downwards.
TTTAAAGGTATTTTTAGATGTCATGTAAATCTGTGCCCATCGTTTCAAAGGCACAGTATCCTGTATTATAAAAATCTAATTTTTTGTCTTAGAAACTTTATAAAATGCAATCTAAATGCCTCTATGCTATTTTAAAATTTCAAAACAGTTTTGTTCAATTGAAACATTCCCCCACATTGTTTGCTGCAATATCTGGTTGTAGTGTGCTTTGGAAAAACATGTAAAGTACTGCAGGGCACAAATCCCACAACAGCAAGATGGACTGGATGATCAAGTAGGTATTTTCCATCTCTGACTTAGGAGTCTATAAACCACAAATTGAACTTCACTAGAAAATGAATATTTTCCATTGTCCATATTAGTAATATGTAAACAGCAAAACAGCATAAATGAACATAAGAATGGCCATACTGGGTCAGACCAATGGTCCATCTAGCCCAGTATCCTGTCTTCCAACAGCGGTCAGCACCAGATGCTTCAGAGGGAATGAACAGAAGAGGGCAATTATCGAGTGGTCCATCCACTGTCGTCCAGTCCCAGATTCTGGCGCGTTGGAAGTTGAGGGACTCCCAGAGCATGGGGTTGTGTCCCTAACCATCCTGGCTAATAGTCATTGAAGGACCTATCCACTGGGAATTTATCTAATTCTTTTTTTGAACACAGTTATACTTTTGGCCTTCACGACATCCCACGGCAATGAGTTCCACAGGTTGACTGTGCGCTGTGTGAAGAAATACTCCCGTATGTTTGTTTTAAGCCAGCTGCCTATTAATTTCAATTGGTGACCGTGTGTGTGTGTGTGTGTGTGTAAATAAATAAAAACTTCCCCATTCACCCTCACCACACCACTCATGATTTTAGAGACCTCTATCGTACCCACCTTAGTCATAACATTTCTCAACTGAGCAGTCCCAGTCTTTTTAATCAATCCTCACACAGAAGCTGTCCATACCCCTAATCATTTTTGTTGCCCCTCTGTAGTTTTTCCCAATTCTGATATATGAGATGGGGTGACCAGAAGTGCATGCAGCATTCGAGGAATAGGCATACTGTGGATTTATTTAATGGCATTATGATATTTTCTGTCTTATTATCTATCCCTTTCCTAATGGTTCCTAACATTCTAATAGCTTTTTTGACTGCTGCTGCACATTGAGCCAGAGTATTCAGAGAACGATCCACGATGACTCCAACATCTCTTTCTTAAGTGGTAACAGCTAATTTAGACACCATCATTTGGATGTATAGTTGGGATTATGCTTTCCAAAGTGCATTACTTTGCACTTATCAATACTGCCATTTTGGAAATGGAAGAAGTAAATTATTTTTATAACATTGCTATTTTAATTGTTTGAAGCATTATCAGCACACACAAAAAATTGTTTTATCTAGATAGCCATTTAATGCTGATTTTAAAGGGACTAACTATTAACTCATATTGTTTAAAACCCAAGTTTTGTGCTAACAGGCTAAGAGCTCATTTGCAAGATTTAAGATCAATAGAAATGTTTTCATGTTTTGTTTTTAAATCCCAAACAGAACTTGCAGCATTGGGAACCTAAAAGTGACTTCATCCGTTTCCCTTGTAGGAGCTGAGAGAAATACAAAGAGTAAAACAGCAACATGTGAAAAATATACTGCATTTTTTAAATTCCTTCATTTTTAATATGACAATAGAATGTTTACGATACTATTGTCTCAGTCTTATAAGTTTGAATATTACTAACATGGTAAATTGCCTTGGACCAAGATGGCTGCCACCACCCACGTGATATTTTATTGTTTACATGCCATTTGTACTTTTAAAACATTTTAAATAAATTCCACCGTTTATTCCTAAACTTTCCTTTCAAGTGATTTTAAACAAAGACCTAGATTACGTCCTTGTGCTAGGTAAGAGAGATTCAACAAACACACTTTCTGGCTAATCACTTTTTTCCTCCCTCCTTTCCGTCTCTCTCGTATGTTCCGCCCTAAACTAAGTGAAGAGTTGAAAAGATGTGCAGCCCTAAATATGCGAGCGGCCATATTCTTGAAGGGGAAGTTGAACGTTCAGAGCGGAGTGGCCTGTCCAGTTTCCCTCCAACAAGCCAGGGAGAGGGGGCTCGAGTCTCTGAATCTCACCGGTGTATCCAGAGAGGGCGGATGATACCGGGGGCAGGTGGGTTTTATGTTGCCGAGCACCTAGAAGCCAGCTCATGGGATTGCTCCGGGCCTGCAAGCATGGGGGGGTTAATGCCCCGCCAGAGCCCTGGGACCAGCCCCGCACGGACCAGCCTTATCAGAGGGGCGGACGCAGCCTGGTTATCTGAAGCCGAGGAGCCGGGATAGGGCCCAGACCCCTGTCCAAGGAGGTGAAGTGCGGTTCTCGGACAACCCAGCCTGGGACTTGAGCGAGGCTAGCGGAGGTGAGGCCCGATCGAGCTCTTCCGGCGAGAGTGTGAACCCCCGAACCGCCCCAAATTCCAATACGGGGCCAAGACCCGATGGAGACCAGGACTCGGGGTCAGGCTCACAGGGACCGGTTCAACCCTCCCCAGCGGGGCAGGCCCAGGTTGCTCGGGCAAAAGGAGGCGCCCGGGGGAAGCGGGCGGTAGGGGAGCCCGGCTGTGGAGTGCCCAGGGCCGGGAGACTCACGATCCCCTCTCCCCGCCGGGGTGAGCTCATGGGAGAGCAGGCTGGGCCCGGGGCGTGGGCGGGGAGACGGGCCCCGGGGCAGACGCGGCGGCGAGCAGCCTCTGTGGGCGCGTAGGGGGCAGACGGGGGGCGCTCTCGGTGAGGGAAGGGGTCACGACGGGCAGGCCCGGACCGGGGGCGGGGGGGTGACGGGCAGGCCCCGGTTACCTAAGGATGTTGTGCGCCTCCATGCTGCGGTTCTGGTTGCTGGAGCACACCACGGCCACCCGGAGCGGCGAGGAGGGCATGGCGGGACGCGGAAGAGGCCCAGCTCCCCTCCGCCGGTATCGTAGCTCCTCTGGTCCCGGCCGTCCAGCTCCGGCTCACTTAAAATGGCGGCCAAAGCCAACGACGGGCGGCGCCGGGACGTGTCACCAGGGGCAGCGTCGACCTGCTTCCCCTAACCATAGAGAGCGCACGAGAGCGGAGCCCGTCACAGACCATCGAGAGGCGGGCCGAAAGAGAGAGCGCCACCCTAGGGAAGGTCCGCCAGCCATAGAGAAGACGGATATGTTCTACCCTAGCGAGGGGCCGCCCGTCATAGAAAGGAGGAGGACCAGTATGACAGCGCCGCCCTAGTGGAGCAAGAGGGCCTGCCAGCCCTCCGTCCCATGCCAAAGGGACGGGGCAGAGACGGTACTTCCGAGCGAATTGCCTCGTGGCCACTGGTTCAAATCCCACCCAGGCTCTCAGACATAAAAGCCAGACACGCTTAAGAGCTGGTGTGAAATGAGTTTGCCTAGTCCCTAAAGGGCAGGTGACACCATCAGAAAAGCCTCTGGCACTAAGGGACAGTCTCAGCAGGGAAACTCTCTAGAGCTGACTTTCTTATAGAAAAGGGGCCTGATTCGCCATTGCCCTCACCCTCATGCAGCCATTTACATTGACAATCCTAATATGGAGGCATTTGGCACACACTTGGCATGGACACAAATGATTACACAGAGTGCAAAGCCCGGGGCAGGGAGGGGGAACAAAAGGGTGGAGGTATAATTCCTGCCTGACAATTGGAGTGATCAGTTTATCCCCAGAACATCCTTTTTTAGGCTATAATAACTACTAATACCAGAGATTCCAAGATGATGAGCACCTTATAAATAGCACAGAGAGACAAGCTGAATGAGGTAATCTCTTTGGTTGATGAAAGAGAAGCTTCCGAACTACACAGACCTCTTCTTCAGGTCCTGTAACTCTGTGTAATTCGAAAGCTTGTCTCTCTCAGCGTCAGAAGCTGGTCCAATTAAAATAGTACCACACCCACCTTGTCTCTCTAATATTCTGGAACCAACACCACTACAACAACACTGCAAAGATCATTTAATGCACTTTTTCACTTCTATTCAATCACCATCACACAAGCGGGACAACTTTTTTTTGTCCAGTTAAGTCTTCAATGCAATTCTCAATGGTAGCTGACACAATTCAACCCTAACTCAAGTTCAATCCTCTTAAAAGCATTTTCTGTGCACAACAGAAGATCCTTATTCTTTGTAGTCCCAAACAGTGACCCACATTGGCATGAAGGATGCCAAGTAAGTAATGATGGAAGCTCCCATCCACACAGAGTACTTCCTGTCTAGCGGTGCTACAATCCTCACATGAACTCCTTTAGGGACTTGCTGCTGTATCTCTTTTCTATCTCTTGCGTCTGATGAAGTGGGCATTCACCCACGAAAGCTTATGCTCCAATACTTCTGTTAGTCTTAAAGGTGCCACAGGACCCTCTGTTGCTTCTATCTCTTTAAACAGTCTCTCATGTAGTCCTTGAAAGAGGGATGAGCCATACAGATGCTGGCAAATATCCCCATCACACTTTTTAATGCTGTTGGAAATCAGAGTATGAAGCTCTAGTGTATCAATGCCAATGCTGCGTGAAAAGAATTTCTGGTGCTCTGCAGAGGTGAAGACCAATTTTTATGGCATTTCCATCAGGCAGTTTATAATCTCTCAGGACCTCCTCTGACTTCCTCTTAATGTCTTGTCTGAGGTCTAAAGCCACATAGCAGAACTTCTCCTTGATATCTGACAGTTCACCATATTTCTCTTCGCCCTGCTCATGAGAGAACAGCCACATGTCAGTGATATCCCTGCCTGCAACATCCAGCCTGGAAACTGCATGAGGTAAGCAGTGTCCTTTGTAGATGGGCACTGCATGGGTAACTCCATCTCCACTGTCCATTACCATTCCAGTGGTATGAGCCGATGCATACAATGCCAATGTCGCCTAGACAGATAGATACAGACCTGGTATCTTAAAATGCTCAAACATCAGCTCAGTTATCTTTTCTCGATTGTGAAGGGGATTCAGAGGGGGTTCACTCTTTAGCACTGGCCTTTCGCTGACGTCTATTCTAAGCTCACGCTCATAAATGTGTCTCCAGAGCGTCTCCCTGTCATCTCAAGCTGCAGCCCTGCCATGGTCAATAGGATATTTCAAAGATAAGACCCTCCCACATGGACAGGGCTTCTTCTCCCACATAGTATTCCCCCTGACCATCTCCAGGTGCAACTGCTTTCACTTTAGGGTGACCAACCACTGAAATAATGACAGATCTTGGTGTCATCTCTCCTGCAATGCCAGCTTTACATGACCGGCTCCATTGTCAAAAATCACAGCTGGGGTTTGTAAGATTTTTGAATCCAACATTACAGCAGGAAGAGAGAATAAAGCTGCTGAGGTTGGCGCTGGGGCTTGATTTGGGTTTTTTGGAAATGTCGTGAAGTTAGAATGTTCAGGGATAAATATTCTAGATTCCTGAGGTCACAAAATGATAACAACACGACTAGATTTTGATCGTGCATTCCATCCAAGGATCCCGAAGCACTTTATAAAAATAGGAAAATATTATCCCCATTTTACAGATGGAAAACCAAGGCACAGAGAGGTTAAGTAACTTACCTGAGGTCACAAAGGATACTAGAGACAGATCTAGGGATAGAGCCCATGGTTCCAGTCCTCTACTCTGACCACTAGACCATCTGTCCTTCCTAAATCAGGAACAGAACCTTGCTCAGAAATATGCTCAAACTCAGCCACAGATGATGGGCTTTATGTGGGAATTATTGTGTCAAATTCTCTGGCCGGTGTTATACAGGAGTTGACTAGATGATCATTAATGGTCTCTTTTGACCATCTAAGAAACTAGAGTCCTGATACTCAGGTGCCTGCACTGACTATATGGCCTCGCAGGCAATCCAAAAAGATATTAAGCATGAATTTGAAAACTTTTCCATGGCAGAGTCTATATCTGATACAGTTGCAGCTATCTGCTTTTATCTCTTGGGGATCCTTATCCAAGCAAAGGTGCCAGGGGCAACAGAGGTACATTGATAATAAATCAAAGCCAGGGCAGCGAAATTGTCATGGCTTCAAAGTTATTCAGTGAATGTGACCATGGATGGGCATTTAAAGATGGAGGCCCAAATGAACTGGCTTGCTCTGTAATAGAGTTCAGCTTGGACTGTGGAGGTCTGAGCTGTGGGAGCACGGCCCCTCAGACCAGACTGAATGTAACTCCTGCTGGGTTTATCCCTCTCCTATATCAGGCCTTTGTTCTGCAGAGATCTGCATGGCTTTAAGGCTCCTTCTGCATGGAGCTCTGTGGAAGACCCAGTGGTTAGTCTAATTTAAGTAAATTCAAAACAACACCTGCTCTTACAATCGTTCAACTTTGTATGTAGAGCAGTTCTTTGTACGAACAGAGGAATGGCCAGACTGGGTCAGACAATTGTCCATCTAGCCCAGTAACCTGTCTCTGACAGCGGCCAGAGGGAATGAACAGAACAGTGCAATGTTGAGTGATCCATCCCCTGTCCTCCAGACCCAGCTTCTGGTAGTTGGAGGTTTAGGGACACCCAGAGCATGAGGTTGTGTCTCTGACCATCTTGGCTAATAGCCATCGATGGACCTATGCTCCATGAATTTATCTCATTCTTTTTTGAGCCCAGTTATACTTATGGCGTTCACAACATCCCCTGGCAATGAGTTCCAAAGGTTGGCTCTGTAAAGATATATTTTCTTTTGTTTATTTTAAACCTGTTGCCTATTACGGAGCAGTTCAGCTGTATTCACCTCTTGGCTCAGATCCTGTACTCCACTTAGGAATTCTCTCCAGTTGTGGGTTCCAGGACTAGGTGCCTCAAGAAGTCATTTAATGTGTCTAGAAATTTCATCTCTGCATCCCTTCCTGAGGTGATATGTTCCCAATCAAAATGAGGATAATTGAAATCCCCCATTATTATTGCATTTTCTGCCTTTGTAGCCTCTCTAATCTCCCAGAGCATTTCATCATCACAGTCACCACCCTGGTCAGGTGATTGCTAGTGTGTTCCTACTGCTATCCTCTTATTCAAGCATGGAATTTCTATCCCTAGAGAGTTTATGGTATTGTTTGATTCATTTAAGATTTTTACTATATTGGACTCTCTGCTTTCTTACTCATATAGTGCCATTCCCTCCCCACCACTACCTACTCTGTCATTCCTATATATTTTGTACCCCGGTATTTCCACATCCCGTTGATTATCCTCATTCCACCAAGTTTCTGTGATGCCTATTATATCAATATGCTCATTTAATTCCAGGCACTCTAGTCCACCCATCTTAGTAGTTAGACTTCTAGCATTGTATATCAGCACTTGTCCATTTGTCTATATTTGGTTGCTTGGCCTTCATGTGTTGTGTTTAAATGACTGCTCCTCACTCGCTCCCACCTGTAATTTACCAACTTCTTTTCAATCCTCTTTACTAGGCGATAGAGTTCCCCCTTTAATAAATGCATCCCTAAGGGATGCCTCCACTCAGATTGTGTGACCGTCCCCATCTGTCAGCTTTTCCCAATCCCTTAGTTTAAAACAATCCTTTCCAACCTTTTCAATTTTACACTCCAGCCATCTGGTTCCATTTTGGATTAGGTGCAGCCCATCCTTTCTGTGTAGGCTCTTCCTTTCCCCAAAGTTTCCCCAGTTCCCAGTAAACCTAAACCCCTCCCCCCTACAACATCTTTATGCCCTCCAAGTCTGCGATTCTGAGTCCAGATAGTTACTGAAATCCCTAAGATCAGTCTTCTTGTCTTGTCATAGATCTGCCTTATTTGTGCAAACATTTGCTGATTTGGCTTTTCATTAGCATATACACAACAAGAATAATAAGAACAAAGCCATTTCAAGCTCCATTAGAAACACAAGTGGGAGATAATCTTTATATAAGTCTTTGCCAAAAGGAAAAAGGACAACATTAGTGAAGGAGATTTTGGGGTAGATTTTCATAAATGGAATTGCATGCCTAAGTGCTATTTGAGCCTTGAAAAAAAATCTACTCTTTTGATTTTGTCTATACAAGTATTAAAAAACAAAAGAACACAAACTTTTTTGAAGTGCTGGATTGCATGTTTTCAAAGTTAAAGGGACTCTCTTTCAGGCACCTGGTGATCTTTATAAGACCTGAACAAACCTAGTATGAAAATAAATATTTAAATTATTCAAAATTTTTATTTAAAACTTCCTCTGCAGCCTCCATGCATCTGAAGAAGTGGGTTTTTTACCCACGAAAGCTTATGCCCAAATAAATCTGTTAGTCTTTAAGGTGCCACCGGACTCCTTGTTGTTTTTGTGGATACAGACTAACACGGCTACCCTCTGATACTCTGCAGCCTAGAACATTATGGTGAGTGCATGAAAATCAGAAAGTGAAACTGATGAGAACTGCTCCTGCTTGTTTACAAAAGAAAACTTCTTTTAGCTTTATGACTCTTGCTTCTGCTTGATTTAAATCCAAAAAGGTCAGCAATTTATTGAAAGGGCTAAAGGCAAGTAGAAGGCTCCTTGATGTCCCTGTTGCAATTCATGGAATGGGTTTCATAATTTATTCCCTCCATCCAGTTGCTCTTAAGCATTTCCTAAATAGAGTGAGGGCTTTGCAACAGCACTTTGGGAGCACTTGTGATACCTTTCAGAGCTCTCCATTAATTCCTGAGGCCTGGTACAGCACCTCTGCTCACATCCATTACATGAGTCTTTAGCATGTTGTTTTGGCCCAAGATTACAAATACACAGACTTCTAACTAATGCAGCATTTAAAACAGGTTGCATTTGCAGTGTTGTTGTAGACATGTTGGCCCCAGGATCTGATAGACTCAAGGTGGGTGAGGTAATTTTTTTTTATTGGACCAACTTCTGTTGATGAAGGAGACAAGCTTTCAGGCTACACAGAGCTCTTCTTCAGGTCTGGCAAAGGTGATCAGAATGGCTCAGCCAAATGCAAGGTGGAACCAATTGTTAAGCATAAGGAGTTAACTCATGTTGCAAGAGACCATTCAAGATGAAGTGGACAGTTAAAACCTCTGCAGTCATAGCACACAGGAAGGTTAGTGGATTACAATTGTTATAATGAGACATAAAACCAGCGCCTCTATGGAATCCATGACTTATTTTCTAGCAAAATTATGAAATTTCTGAGTTAGGAGCTTAAATTGGGGGGAAAGCGGTTTGCTGAATACACCAAGGCTGCAGCAGCAGCTGTGGACCTGGGGTGCGATTCTGATTCTCCCTTGCAAACTGATATGTCCTTGTGTGTGAGAAGAAGAGATTTTAGTCTCCAAATCTTGAAACGCTCTGTCACTCAGGGATTGGAAACAATAAGGAGCGCTGTCTCAGCAGTCACACACGTTAAACCTCAGTAGTGCCAGGGAGGGGCGTTTTTCATCTTTATGAGTGTTGCCTTCTTTTTATTTCTTCTCCATCAGCATCCTTAAGACTCTGGAGTCAGACAACTCTCCGCATTCGGTCACGTCAACAGCTTGGGTGATGCTGATGAGGCTTTGGAGGGAGAGAGAAGCGGATTCCTTCTTATTGGAAAGAGCTCTTCCGAAGAAATCCACATGCATTTCCTTCTCTGCATTTGTCCCCCCATGCTAGGAAGAATTCATGCCCTAGGCCAGTGGCTATGGCATCACTGCTGTTTGAAGCACACAGGCAGGATGGTACAATCAGATCCCCTCCTGTCCAGATATGTGTGGGCTTAGCTCATAGAGCCTGGGGATTTGAGTATTCTTGTAGTTCTTCATCTGTACAGCATGTTCCATGCATCTCAGCATGCAGGGATGTTTGGCAGCTGGGGAGGGGAAGGCAACATCAGCACATCTGAGACTATGGGGGGGGGGGGGGGGGAGAGAGCACTGGCCATTCTTGCCCCAGATGGCAATGCACTGTTGGCCACTGCAGTACTGAGGCTGCACCAGCTGCTGGGGAACTGGTTTGCTGCAATTCCACAGCGTGGGGGGGCAGGGGTAGTCCATTCCTTCCCCTCCCTACAGCAATCCTCCACGTGCAGCCTCGCTGTTCTCGGTGTGATTTGTAAAAGGACAGCTCAGTGAAACAAAAACAAAATCGCCACTCACAGGATTGCAGGCTGCGAGTCAGCTGCATCACAAAGCACAGTGGGGGGGGGGGCACGGAGGGACTCCCACAGCAGGAAGAGTAAGGGAGTGGCTCCAGCCCCTAATCCCCTGGGTAACCCCTGTTAACCTTGTTATGACCGTTTTCATTGTGCATGTGGAAGCACGGGTTAGTGGTCAGAGCAGGGCATGAGGAGCCAGGATTCCTGGGCTTATTTCTGGCTCTGCCACTGACTCAAAGTGGGACCTTGTGCCAGTCCCTTTCTCTCTCGGGGGGGGAGGGGTGGCCATACCTGTATGAATTGGGCCCGAGCCACGAAGTTAAGATCCCAAAGTTCAGGGTGTTTACAGTTGGAGTTTTTGCTCAGCCTCTCCCTGTGTTGAGATTATCTATTGACAGGTCTATGACAGCAGAGATCTATGGTACCTTTAAAGCCACAGTAGATCTAAAAATCCCTCTAGAAGCTTGTGTCTGAAGCTCAGTGCATTTGTCTGGATTTGAGATGCTGTCATCTGATCTACAAGGGTTTCGTAAAAGAGAACCTGTGATGAGAGCTGCTTGGGAATGCATGTGCCATTATCAGCCAAGTTACATCAAAGGGAAGACTTTGATGGATGGTGGCATAAGATGTCCTCAAGGCAGGCTGCGTATAAACAGGTTTCCCTTTATCCCTCACTTTTCTTATTTATTTGATCAACATTGTAAATATGCTGGAGCTGGAAGTGTGGCCATCGGTTTAATTCTGGCCATTACGTTGTTCCCAGCTCCCATCCGACTCTGACAGATGCAGCCACATTTAAATCATCGTTGAGGAAGCACACTTTGGCACTGTCTAATCACGCGGTGGGGGGGGAGGGAGGGACAACCACGGCCCCCCAGTCCATAGCTCCAGCATGGCGCTATTCGAAGGCGGCTGCTATTGTCTCACTGAGTAAAACAGATGCCGTGGCTGGCGCTGGCGTCATTATTACACCTAATCATCAGTTTGAAGGGTTAGTATGGCTCTCTCTCATCACCCCTTCAATGAGCAGATGTTCTTCCACTGCTCACTCCAGGGCCTGCCTTTTTATATTCCAGGCACACCGTCCCAGACGCCATACGAGAGCTTCTTGGAGAGCAAACGGACGGCCCACCCGAACCCCGCCTGGTACAAGCTTGCAAGGAGGAGTCAAGGTCAGCATTCTGAAGGCATGAGAGGACAGAGGCTTGAGCCTGTAATCCTTCCTTATGGGAGTAACCCTTTCTCATGCAGGGCTCCCACAGACGTCCTGCACCAGGGCTGATGGAGGAGGAAGCATTACTCAAGTTAAATGATACGGAGAAAGTAAAAGTCCCAGCAGGTCCATAGCAGGGCGGGTTGCCGGACTCGGCCCTTTCAATGCAGGGGGGATGCGCTTTAACCCCTGTGGCTGCTGAAAGTCTCCGCTTACAGCTAGCTACTCTTTGGGAGCAATAGAAAGCAGGGGTTAAGTCAGAGCAGCCCTGAGGATACTGTAATATGCGATGGGAGCTGGGCAGGCCCCTGTATGGCCCCAGGTATATGCTGCCCAAAGGTGCCTTCAAGCCATCTGAACCCCCCCCCACACACACACACACATACACACCCCTTTACTCTGTGCACTGGAGTGGAGTAACTGAGAATCAGGCCCATCATGTCTCCCACGCCTTATCTCTGTCCCAGCCAAGCTCTTAACCTCTCTCCCGACTCAGGCCCCCAGCTCCTCACTCATTATTGTCTGAAACCCCACCTCCAGCCTGTCTCTATCATCCTGAACGGAATACAGGTACATCCTACCAGCCAACAGGAGGCTCCTGTGTCTGCCTCTCTCCACAGCGGCCAAGGTGGGATTTAAATCCATGTGTTCTCTTGGCCTGGGGTGGGAGAGCGGGCAGCATGACATTCACAGCTAAATGGGAGGAAGGCAGAGGAACAAAAACTGCTCTTCCAGCATATTGTGGGTGGGTGGGGGGAGGCAGCTCCCATGGTGAGTTCTGCCTTCCGGAGATAGGAAGCAGACAAGGGCTGGGCTGCACTCAGCAACGTCCTCCTCTGCGCCGGATGGAGGGAGGCACTTGATGGCCGACAGCTTTGTTTCCGGTTTAGAAAGGAGGCAAAGCTTTGCATGATCCAGTTCTGCAGCTCACATCCAAACCCAGGGACAAGATGCTGGAAAGGCCACGTTTAGCCCCGAGAAGGAGGATTAAATAGGGGTCCCACAGCATGCCACGATTTGATGGGGCCATTGGTCCCAACTCCTTCCTCCCCTTGAAACCTCTCACTGACTTCAGTGGCAGCAGGAGGGGGATGGATGTGTACAAATGCATGAGCCAAGAAGTGTTGTTAGTGTGTCAGATGGTTTGATTCAGAAAGCACGTCACGCTTCAATCCACTAACCGCGAGCACCTTTAGCAAGGGAGTGTTTAGCATGTCAAGAGCACCTTCATACGGACAGATCTCAAAGCATTTTGCAAATAATAGACGATAAAATGGCTGACCCTCATCTGACAGACAAGGAAGACGATGCACAGAAAGGTTGGAACTCACCCAAGGAATAGGAACCGCGCTTTCCTGACTCCGGCTCCCCTGCTCTGACCACTAGACCACACATTCTCCTTCGGGTGCTTGGCAAAAAAGGAGGCCATCCAGCCTGATGGTGACAGGAAGCAGAAGAGCCTTGTCTTGAAATGCAGAAATCCTGCTCCCATTATCTCTCCCAGTTCATATTTGCCAACTGAAAACCTGCAAGGAACAGCTTTGAAACAAAGGGAAATAAATCACCATCAGGAGTGCTTGATGGATTAACTGTCTGAGCGAGCAGTAAACCCGTCTCTGAGCTGCCCGGGCAGCCTTCAGCATCATGCCCAGAGAAGGCCAGCATTTTGCAGTCCTCTGCCAGGCAGATGAACGCGTAGGGTATGTCTAGTGGCCGTGGGAAGCAATTCCTCGCCTTCACTCCAACGGGCATCGCAGCCCCTGAATTTCAAGTTCCAGCAAACTCCAGAAGAGAGAGCAGCTGAATTTCACTTAGCTTTGCCTGGAAATCTTGAAATTCCAGAGCCTGTGGTCACCCTGAGACTTGGGAGCCAGGCTCCCCTGGGAACTCAGAACACCCCAAATGAGTCCCAAGCCTAAGCCACACTCAACAGGAAACTTGTTTAATATGCCAGCAATGCCCCTCTGCTATGTACATTGGTCATACTGGACAGTCACTACGCAAGAGGATAAATGGACACAAGTCAGATATCAGGAATGGCAATATACAAAAACCTGTAGGAGAACACTTCAACCTCCCTGGCCACACAATAGCAGATGTAAAGGTAGCCATCTTACAGCAAAAAAACTTCAGGACCAGACTCCAAAGAGAAACTGCTGAGCTCCAGTTCATTTGCAAATTTGACACCATCAGATCAGGATTAAACAGACTGTGAATGGCTATCCAACTACAGAAGCAGTTTCTCCTCCCTTGGTGTTCACACCTCAACTGCTAGCAGAGCACCTCACCCTCCCTGATTGAACTAACCTTGTTATCTCCATACTGATTTATACCTGCCTCTGGAGATTTCCATTACTTGCATCTGAAGAAGTGAGGTTCTTACCCACGAAAGCTTATGCTCCCAATACTTCTGTTAGGGTCCTGTGGCACCTTTAAGCCTCTGTTGCTTGTTTAATTTTGTAGTTGGTTGCACAATTCAAATCCGCTGAGTTTCACCTGGTGTCACTGACCCAATCGAGAGATGGAAAAGACACACAGTCTGGCTGGGTCATGCCACCAACATTTTGCTCCAATACACAGAGCGGTTCTAGAGTCTCCCAAAGGTTAGTCAAAAGCCAGCCTGAGTTCAGTGATGCTCCACTCCTGCTTGTGCTGAATTTCAGCCCTCAAGGCAACAATCCTCTAGCACAGCGGTTCTCAACCTTTTCCAAACCAGGAATCCCCAGAACCTTCACCCCCATCTAGCCAGGCCTCCAGTTAGCAATATGGGAAGAGCAGGGTAGTTATGGCCCCCAGATGAGTACCAGTGCTACTCTAGCTGATTTAGAGGAGGCAGGAGGAGAAATGTGCATCACCTGTTGGACTTTTTAAATGGGAAATCATGGGATAGATCCAAACAGACCCCAACACTCATTAGCCACTGTGTGATCCCCTCCCCTTTTCACACAATCCCAATTGTTCCCCCTGCTAGAACATGCCCCCTTTCTTTCTCTTAAGCTGTTCTTCACCTCCATTGCTCATAACATCTGGGGGGGGGGGGCATGCAGCCTGATTCTGCCAAACCAGCAGGTGCCAAGTTCCTCGTTAATTACAGCACTTTTCAGCTAGTGTTGCCTTAAAAAAAATCAACCGCAAACCTAAGATCCATGGCTCCCCGGCAATGCCGCCAGCAGTGATGTGGTTTCAGTGGAGGGCACCATGGCCTAGAGTTGGACAGTACCAGTGGGGATGTGATGAACAAAGAGTATTAATAGGCACAAGTAGCTGAAGTTAAGGGCAGAAATGAAATCAGCTGGTTGTAATCTTGATCAATGTCTGCAATTAGACTGCAGTGGCACACATAGACGCTGCCATCTGGAGAGAACCCAAATGCTAACCTATGAGGGGTTTTCATCCACAATGAAAAAGGAACTGACTCCAGAGTTGTTTGGGAGAATTTCTGCCTTCCCCAATGTGTGTATATATCTCATCGAGAGAAAACAAATGGCAAGTGCTTGAGAAGCTCTTAGGGAGTTGCTAATTCCTTCCATAACCTCCTCAAGGCATCCAAAAGCTACTGGAGCTTAATCAAGCACCTCTCTTGACCCCAGCTGGTTCACATAGATGGCAGGAGGATGGGTGTTAATTGAGGGTGGATTGTCTCTGGACAGCTGAGCGGGGCCAAGCTGCAAAGCCAAGGAAGCTCAACTGGAATTTAGCCAGCAGCTCTGCCAGAGGATTCCCTGATGCAATCAGATCTCGCTGGTTTGGGTTGGGCAGGTCAGTCCTGGGAGGGACGGGAGATACCCCATGCAACCAGAGCGCTACATGAAGTGTAGTTGGTGATGATTCAAAGGTGACGTCTTTATTCCAGCTCCTGCCCTCCAGCCTTCAATCTAATATTTGAAAGCACACCCCTGCCTTGGGCTGCCCCTTCTGCTCTGGAGTTCTAGTCCCGGAGTTTGTTGACACATATTTCTGCACCAAGCAGCCCTCTCTTCCCCTCTCTTCACTTATCCATCCAGAGATGGATCCAAGCCACAAGCTGAGATCCAAATCCAAACTTGGCTCCAGCCAGAGGCTGTCCAGATTCGGGGGTTAGTTTGGCCCACTGTGGAGAGAAGAAGCAGGTGTGAAATTTTGAATCTGAATCTGAACGTCACCAAAGTCTGGGGTGGGGAATCAGGTCACTTCCCAACATTCGGTTTAGCCCATCATCTAAGCTTAGGGACCAGTGGCTTGGACTCGGCTAAAGGTTGGTTGGGTCTGGATCCCAGTTTTTGATTCAAATCCATCTCTGGACACTCCAGGAAGGATTTGGAATAGATGCAAATGCTGCTTGCTCATGCACTCAAATAAAAGGCTGTTGCTGAACCAATTCAGTGCGTTCTGCCAGCTGCCAAGACCGACACGCCACCTATGGTCAGGCCTCCCCATGGTTCCCCAGCCATGGCCATGCCTTCTGAGCCAGGTGGAGGCAACTCCAGGGCAGATGTCACACTCACAATCCCTTCTGCAGGAAAGATCATGAGTAGATACTGCTCAGCTGGGGAGAACATCCAGGCAAAGCCCAATCCACCCGCCCCAGCCTGTGCCTGACTGGCCTCTTTCTTAGGCAGACCCCTTCCATTTAGGGGAATGGTCTCTCTCCTGATGCACAAAATCATCATGCATAGAGTGAAAGGAGCCAGCCCATCACCAGAAGCCATTCGCAGCTTGCCCTCTTGTGGCCAGATGCTGCCACTGCAACAAGGTTTGCTGCAGGCGTAGCAGAGAATACCACGTTGGTCTCTTCGGGCCCTGCAGCGCATGAAAAGTAATACATAATAAAGTAGAGTGTGAATTTAAAGTGGATTAACTAGTCCTGATTAACTCCATGTGTGGATGCTCTTCTTCCGGAATAAGAGTGTCCATTCGTGCATTTAATCAGGACTAACTCTTGTTTAGTTTTACTTCATTAATCTCTATGGGCAAAATCCCTGTGGCCCCTCTACTGACCCAGAAAAAACTATGTCCAAGAGAATTTGCATTGTAAGATCTCTGGGGCAAGGAACATATTTTGCTCTGTGTTTGTACATGTCCAATGTTACTAAAGTATGCTTAATAAAGTAATCATAAATAATAATAGTGAATAGTTTTCCTAGCAGTCCCTATATTTGTTCCTAAATATGCCTCATTGAAACACTATGTTCATATGTCTCTCTCCACATGCCTATCAGTGTAGACTAGGTCATCCACTAGCTTGTCTTGTAAGATAATCGTCCAGACGTTTCTATCAGCACTCCCAACAAGCAGTTCCCTGAAGTTTTAGCGGCTGCTGCTTCAGGTTCCTTTTTAACACTAGATGGCAGCCAAGTGTCACTGTGAATGCAGGCAGGTGGGGACAGAGAGATGAGGCTGACCTGCAACATTTATCCTGAGCTGAATTCCCCTCAAATTACAAGCCGATTGGGATCCTGGATCAGCCCCCATCTCTGTGTCGGAGGCCAGGTGATTCTCTTCCTGGGATCCCTTTAGTTTAAAGCAATAGCAGATGCCTCCCTCTGGCTCTGTGGTGCGTGGCGTGGTGTTCCAGGTTCGAGTTGCAGGCATTTAACAAGGGAAAACTCCCTTGCCCCTGTTTACAGAACGATGGGCAAAACTACGGGGCCCCTCTGGGTGCTCACTGAAATGCACTGAGCCTGGTGAGCAGCTAGAGAAAAAAAATGATCAGAGCCCTCCTAACTAGGGAGAACCAGCCAGAGCCATTCCTCAATCCCCTTCCCCCCCTGGCCCATCATCACCTCTCTCCCTTCTGCTGTCTCACCTTGGGCCACACACAACTCGCAGTGTCCCCTTTCCTGGGACAGCAGAATGGCCAAGGACTGAATGGCCCATGGGGACTTGAATGCCCCTTTTCGTCCTAGAGGCAGCCCCTCCAGGGCTGGGTCACAACACGTTGGCAGATCAGCATGCGGGAAGACTGCCCTGCCACTCTCCAGGTGGTCCTTGGGGATAGTGGACAGAGGCCTTTGGACTCCCCGGTGGGCAATCCAACATCCGATCCACACACAGGAATCACACAGCGGACCAGCTCTGATTTGAATTCAGACAGACCCTGAGTAAAAATACTGATTCTTTAATTAAATGTGACGCGGAGGCGATCACCCCACGCTCCAGGCCCTGTCTGGCCCATCTGACCCCAGGCCACACACGCCGGGCACCGAGCTGATGAGTTGTTTAATATTTTCTACTGGAGCGGTGTATTGATGAAAGGCAATTACTAGCCTCGGTGATTAATGTAATTGAAGGGAAGTGGATGGCGATGCCGGAAGAGACTGCGCTAAGCAGGCGCCTGCTCCCCAGCTCCCTCCGTAATTATAAAATACTGAGGGCGAGAGAATGCTCATTACTCAAGAGCTCCCAGTGACGCTGTTTGGGGCTGGAGCTGGCCGCAACGCTAGTGTGCTGCAGCCCAGCCAGGAGAACGGTCTGGAAACCATTTCTACCCGCACCTACCCCCTCTTCCCTGGCCGCCGAGCGACCAGAATGAATTTTGCATGCAAGAGGCCATGATGAATCAACTGCTAAGAGCCCTGGGAACAGCTATGGAGCAAAATCAATTTGCCATGAAGATAGGTACAAATTCAAGAGCAGATCCCATGGGGTACTGAGCACCCTTCACTCCCACTGAACTCAAAGGGGCGTTAAGGCACTCGTGCCTTGCAGGACTGGGCCCTACGTCAGTATTTGAGGGGTTTATGAATTGGGGGCTCAGCGCCCTTGTACCAAGCTGGAGAAGAGGTGGCTAGGGCTGGTAATTAACGACCCTGATTGACTGCCTGAGGAAGGCACCAGCTGCCCAGCTCCCTTGGGCTGGTTGCTCCCTTGCTACTCCATGCAGAGCACAGATGGCTCACAGGGGCTCCAGCATGAAGTTCCATCAGAGTGTCTCTGGAATATCCTGGCCACAGCCCCTCCTGAGTCCCATCCCCGACTTCAGATCAAGTAAAGGCTCATCCCAGAGAATCCAAGGCTCTGCATTCGGCCCAGTGCATGTTGGGACAGGACTTGTGGAGCTGGAATCAGCGCAGTGTGAATGCTCATGCAGTGTAGACACAATCCAGACCACTCTTAGTTCTGTACCCCGGAATCCCGTCCCAGTGCTTTGATTGAAACAGCCTAGGAGGTGGCCCACAATTAAGTGTTCATTCTCTTAACTTTTACATTTGTTCTGCGTCCTTAGCCTGCAAACTAACAATCTGTTTGTTACGAAATATAAATCCATGGAACATACAATCACAGGAGCTGCGCCTACTGCAATATAGTTTCTTTGGGGCAAAGTCTGAGAGCCATATACAGGTAAGTCTCCCACTGAGACCAGTGATTTTGAAATAGACCCTTTAGTTGAAATCAAGGGGAAATTCCGCTTAAAAATTGATGGTACAATATGGGCTCAACAAGAACTTCAGAATTAAGCTGCGGGCATTTGGGGGCCCATTTGAACCTCAGAAATGGCGTCAGGTTTAATGTTTTAGTAATTAATTATTATTATATTGGTTTAACATTTTCCGGTGCCCTTAATACACCTTTAGCTAATCCCTAGGCTCCATAAAATATGAGTTATCAGCTTCTCAGTAAAGATTTAATAGCAGGGGCGATGTGGTGAGGTCTCAGGTTACTAACGTTTCTTTCTTTCTTTTTTTTTTTTTTTTTGACAAAATATACTACACCAGACAGCAAGGTAAATTTTCTTGTCAGCCATTTTTATTTTCTTCCAAAATTCAAGCTGATGGGATGAGCTCTTTTGCATGTAGCCTCTTCATGGATGTAAGGGGGCAATTAACAAAGTCCAATGGCCCATTTAGCTTTGACAGGCGTTCCTGATGGGCAGGAGAGAATGCCTCCTGCCTGGGTTCACCATTTCAGAGCAAACATTTTTTACAGTTACAAAGCACAAAAACTTCAATATTACCTTATAGCCTGTGATAAAGTTGTTATAAGAGAGATTAGCCACTTACAAGCATTTCATAAAGTCTAAGCACTAAATACATTGTTCTAAGTCCAATACCCATCTTAACTATACTAACACCCAGGGGAAACAGCAATTGCCCATAAAGAGACCATGACACTTGGGCCCAGCCTGTGGTAGTTTGACAGCTGCCATCTTGGCCAACAGCAAGGACTGACTTGGGAAATGCCAGAGCTAAAAGGAGGAGCTGCTCCAGCCTGAGCTGTCCAGCTTGGGCCCGTACCAGACTCACATCCTCTGTGGGTGCATCACACACTTCCCAGCCCTTAAATGGACCTCAGGTTCTCCGTCCAAAGCAGCTGCCCAGTGGGGGCGGTATTGGGAGAGATGCCCACCTCAGGTGCCTCGCAGAGCTTTGGCCTCCCACCTTCTCCAGCCACCTGGCGTGTTTCCAGAAGATCTTTTGGCTGTTGGGTGCTGGGGTCCCAGCCAGCCAGTGCCCCCCTTATAAAAGTAATCCTGTTCTCCCAGCTGCATTCTCTCTGCTCCAGGGCTGAGGGAAGCTCTGGACTCTGCCAGCAGCAGTCTGGCTGCGTAACGTCTGTAAATTCATTTCTCCTGCCTGAGGGAGCCGGCTCCCTGCCTGAAGCTTGTTGGCAGCTTTTATCTCCTACGTGACAGCCGGAATAACAGCTCCAGTTTCCCAGGTTGGTGTCTGCAGCGTGGCACGTAAGGACCTGCTTAAATGAACAGGCAGCAGAGGACAGGGGTCCCTTATCTTGAGATGGGAAACCTATTGACTGCAGTCATATGTGATTTAACCACTGAGCCACCCGTGACTTCAGTCCAAACAGCTGGGGGTGGACATAGCATCCCTGGGGAGGGAGCTGGGAAGGGGAGGGGTCTGTGGGTCCAAGGTTCTGCGTTCTGCTTCCAGAGTTTGGGATGTCTGGGGACAGGGTTGGGTATGGAATAATCTGGGTGAGTAAGGGAAGGGAGGAGGATCATGGCGGGGGCTGGACACAGCCGGGGGAATACAGGGTTTTGTTTCCTTAAAGCCTGTTTCTCCACCCTGTGTGTCATTATTTACACCAGTGCCTAGGGAGTGGAAAATGCTGCCAAAGCAGGTCTGAGCGACACCACCGGGGGCCAGGCCGTGCGGAACGAGGTTCTTTGGGTGGCTCTCGGCCAGCCTGGGAATTGGCAGGTCTCGTGCCCATCAAACCCCTGATCTGCCAAAGGCAACAGGTAAAGCTGGTCGGAAAATGGGTTTCCTCTCTCCCCCCAGGGACAGTTTTGACTTTTTCATTGCTGAATCGACAACGGATCCTCCAAAAACTGTTCAGGCTTCCAGTGAAAAATCCAAAGTTCCAAGGAAATCACAGACCTTCCGCAAAAATAGTCAGTTTGTCAAACCTCACAACTTCCATCGACAAAAAAAAAAGTGGATGGAAAAGTTTCGCCCAGCCCCTGCAACGGGAGAGGAGGGCTCCCCAGGAAGTGGGGTACTCACCAGCTGGAAGGACTGGCCATTGTGAAGATATAGCGAACCAACTCCTCTACTGCTGAAGGTCAAGGGAGTCTGGCTACTGACTTAGGCACAGGGCCCATGGGCCAGATTCTCCAAGGTATTTAGGCACCTAACTCCCATTGATTTCAGCAGAGTCTGGCGCCTAAATAAGTCTGAGAATCTGGGTCTATATGACTTGCCCAAGCTAACGCAGTGAGTCAGCTGGAAGAGCTACGCCAAGCACCCAGGTGCCCAGCCTCCGGGCTGTGTGCTAATCAATAGTCTATGGTTCCTTTAGTGCCAGTACAGCGTGCAATCCGGCTTACACAGGTGCAGCTCCACGTGAGAGCACCAAACAGACCTCCAACCAACATGGAGTTTATGTGGGGCCGGGGCTCCAGGGAGAATGAGTCAGTTTCACAGACACTCATCACAATGCCATTCCGCTGACCTGACGCCTGCCAAAACCATACAACCCCAGCGGGAGCAACAGAGAAAACATTGGACGGGGATATTTGTTGCCTGCCCTTTGAAAACAAATCAATATCGCCTGTAGCAAGCCTCCCCCGGGGAGAGGGACACCATGGCAAACCTACTTCAAATGAACTCCTTGCTGCAGATGGACTTTGCAATCTACCCTTTGCGCATCCACCTCCCCAACCCTTCCCAACCTAGCTGGTCACTTGTTTCAGTTTGAGTCCAAACCAAAATGTAGGTCTCCATCTCCTGCAGGTCAGGGAGGACACAACCAGCTGCTATCTTGCCTTCCTGGCTCTCATGCTGATACCAAGTCACTTCAAACCAGGGAGGGAAGCCAGCCTGGGCAGCTTGGAAACAGGCTGCCGCTTTGAGTCAAGTGGAACGGGGTCTTATTGCTGCTCTGACGAAATTGCAGCCATTGAATGATTGCAATAAGCAGCGGCTGGGTTATGTACCCTGGTCTGGGCTGCCCCAGTGCAACAGCACAATAAATTAGCAGGCAAGTTGTTATTAAACTGAGAACTGCTCTAGATTGCTTTAGGAATCTCTCCAGCTATATATATTGTGTTTACGGGGCCTCTCCAATGTGTACTTAATGTGCACTCAGAAAACCAGTTATTGTTAATTAAACACCATTTGATTATTAAAAAAGCAGGAATGATTATGAATTAAAACCCTGTGTCAGTGATAAACCTAACCGGCTGCTAATTAACTCAAAGCGACAGAGCTCATAAACGTCTCATTACATCCTTGTTTGTATATCACACTTTTATGAGCCTTTAATCAACGGGGAAAAGGCAGCCAAAGATGCTTCTTGGCACGCCTAGAAAATCAGAGGTATGTTGGGAAAAAAAGTAACCAGAGACTTTACTACATGCGGGGAGAGGGGGAATTCAGTCACAAGGGACCAAGCCCCCATTTACTGAGAATGCCGTAAATCAAGAGGTAACTAGCTCAGATCCTCAGCTGGGGTAAATCAGTGAAGCTCCACTGAAGCCAATGGAGCGGGTTTACACTAGCTGAAGATCTGGCCCTATGAGCTGTGTGTGCTCTTACCTACACGGGAGGTTTAGCTGGTATAATCTGGTGTGACATTTAAACGGATATCGGGGCGGGGGCTTTGTTTAGTTTAAATCCCTTCCCAAGTTACATAAACTAAACTGGAAAGAGGACCTCTTATAGCAGAATGACAATGTCCACCTAGGGCAGGGGTGGCCAACCTGTGGCTCCGGAGCCACATGCGGCTCTTCAGAAGTTAATATGCGGCTCCTTGTATAGGCACCGACTCCGGGGCTGGAGCTACAAGCGCCTGTAGTAAGAGGAGGCCCTGAAACATAAACCCTTGTATCAGAGGCCTGGTATGAGGCCTAAGGCCTGAACTAAAGTAATGGTCAAGACTTTGCTAACATAAAGCAAAGTTAAGCTGTGAGCAGGCCCTGCTCACAAAAGCTGGCAACGAAAGGGCTGATATTGCAAAAATACACATCCCTAAAAGGTACTGGACACTAGAGATACCAGAACACTCCGATACTTGCACATTCCAAACAGATAACAAGGACAAGGGCAAAAGGATAATATGGTGGATAGAGTTGTTTTGTTCAAACCAACATGTACAAGGTGAGAGGCGGCACCTTGCTACATAGAGGGGTTGTACCTCAATACATCAGGAGTGATGTGTAACTTGTTTGTACCTGTGTATAAGAATGCACCCCTGGGGCGGTGTCTTTGTCTGGCCTAGGGGGCAGTGGAAAGTCCCGCCATTAACTGAGCCGGTCCATTGTCAGGGAGCACATATGTACTAGCTAGCAGCACCTTAGATTTCTGATTCAGGGAGCTGGAGACTGTGTTTCTCTTTGACAATAAACCTGGCCGGGTGCCTTCGTACCTTACAAGAGTCTGTGGTCATTGGGGGTTCTCTCAGGGTCTACTGTGCCAGCGATCTGCAGAGCCGGGGCACAGGAGCAGCGCCAGGGTTTTTGGCGCCCTAGGCGGGGGTCCTTCTGCGCTCCTGGTCGTCGGGGCACTTCGGCGGCGGGTCCTGGAGCGAGTGAAGGACCCGCTGCAGAATTGCCGCCGAAGACCCGGAGCGCGGAAGGACCCCCCCCCCCGCCGCCAAATTGCCACCGAGGGCGGCAAAATGCTGACCCCCCAAATCCTGGCGCCCTAGGCGACCACCTAGGTCACCTAAATGGAAGCGCCAGCCCTGCTGGGGCAGCACACAGAGGGAACACACACACACAGCCGACTGATATCAACATTGAACAGAGCAGAGCACCACACCGGTAGTGTCTGACAACAGCACCAACTTTTCAATGTGCCGGGGGGTGCTCACGGCTCAACCCCTGGCTCTGCCACAGGCCCTGCCCCCACTCCAGCCCTTCCCGCCCCCTCCCCATAGCTTGCCATGCCCTCTCTCCTCCCCCCAGAGCCTCCTGCACACCTCAAAACAGCTGATCGGGAGGTGCGGAGAAGGAGGGGGAGGCGCTGATCAGCGGGGCTGCTGATGGGTGGGAGGCACTGGGAGTGTGGGGGGGAGCTGATGGGGGGGCTGCTAACATATTACTGTGGCTCTTTGGCGATGTACATTGGTAAATTCTGGCTCCTTCTCGGACTCAAGTTGGCCACCCCTGCCCTAGGGTTATAGCAGTATAACTAACTCGGTCTAACTGTTCAAGCTTTCCCATGTAAACAAGCCCTCGGTCACACTGGTCTAAATCTGCAGTAACTCCAGTGAGTTCTCCAGCATTAATGAGAACAGAGCTGGCCTTCTCCAAGTCTGCGCTACGTACTCACACAGCACCAGCCAGAGCCCCAAAGCTGTGGCCCAGCAAGCACTGGGCTCAGTATAAAACCTGCCATGGATTGTCTAGGGGCAGCTTCTTCTTTAGCACTTCCATCATCCTGGTCAGGAGTGTGGCGGGGATGTCCCAGGACACTGCAGAGACGCTCTTGGAGAGAAATCCCAGAGAACTTCACGCTGGTATAACATGACCCCATGGGTCAGCCCTGAGGATGGAACCCAGGCCCTCGAATGTTACAAGCACAAGAAGTGAAACCCTCTATTGATGCTCAGAGCAGGCACAGCATGGCCCCAGCTTCCTCCACTCCCACTCCTGACCTGGAGGAGCGAGAAGATAGTCTAGTCTCCATTGCCCTGTCCGGGCCCGAGGCTGCCAGCCGGGGGATGGGTTCATGCTGGTAGGGTCCAGATCTGCCAGCCATAGTCTCCCCATGGAACGGAGCTCTGAGATCTTGTAAACCTTTTGGGGCAAGGGCCATCTTTCTGTCCTGTGTCCGCACAGCCGCACCTATCACAATGGGGGTCCTGGTCCAAGCTCCGAGGTGTTCTGATAATACAAATAGTCATGACAAAAGGAAACCAGAGACTGGGTGCAAAAAGGCAGCCTCCACCCTCCCTACAGACAACACAGTGCACCAACTTACCCCCCTTTCTGGCTTTTGCCTTTACTGGTCGTAATTAACAAACAGACCTCGGCCTAAGCCTCTTCCTGAGCTTGGTTTCTTTCTCAAGGTTTTCCCTGCAAGACTCATCTGGTTTCTGCCCATAGTTCTCTGTTCTCTCTATCTCAGAGAGAGACCCTCCTGGTCATTAGATCCCTTGGCTGGAGCTAATCGGACTCACCTGCTCAAGTGAGTCAGCTGCAATAACTCGGCTCCTGTCACTCCGGGTGTCAACCACAGTTTGCATCTCCTTCCAGGAAAAATGATGCCGGCAGTGAGGCTACATCTACACTACGGGGGGGGGGGGGAGGGGAGGGGTTGATTTAAGATACGCAAATTCAGCTACGCGAATAGCGTAGCTGAATTCGACGTATCACAGCCGACTTATCCCGCTGTAGGGACGGTGGCAAAATCGACCTCTGCGGCTTCCCGTTGACGGCGCTTACTCCCACCTCCGCTGGTGGAGTAAGAGCGTCGATTCGGGGATTGATTGTCGCGTCCCGAGAGGTCAGTTTCTACCCGCCGATTCAGTTTGTATGTCTGTTGCTATGTCTCTTTCTTGGGCTGTATTGGCAGCAAGCTAGTTCCTTCTTTACGATGCTGTGAAGAAGCCGCACTGTGATAACATTTCTGTTCTTGAACAACACATGCCCAAAGCATCTAAAAATACCCCTTGTTAGCACAGGGGCTGCTCCCCATCTTGTGAGCAATGCAGAAAGTTGGTTCCTTCCTCACTGCCTGAGTTCAAGAAATAATGCCAAGTGTGCTTTGAAATCTTGGAGTGAAGTGCACAGAGATTACCCGAATGGTGTGGGCCATTAATGGTGGCTTGAAATCTTGATGACTCCCATTAACTAGGACAATTGGTTGTAAACGGCTCTGTTTACTTGTAAGCCTTCCTGTATACATGGGTGCCAGCCAGTGAGTAATGAAGTCTCACAGGACATGTGAATCCATCTTAAACCTGGTGCTTTTCCATTTAGAAGGAAGGGTGGAAACCCAGAGAGAGACAAAGGATTCCTGCCTTATGCCAAAGATATAAAAGGGGGTTGCCAGTCATAAGAAATCCCTGAGTTACCACCTGAGTTGGAACTAACAAGAACTGTACCGGGGAAAGGATTGGGCCCAGACTAGGAAGGAGTCTAGTCTGTGAAAGAAGCTTATTGGAATGTCTCTGAGGGTGAGATTTTACCTGTAATCAGTTTCTTAATGTATTAGGCTTAGACTTGCGTGTTTTTGCTATATTTTGCTTGGTGACTTACTTTGTTCTGTCTGTTATTACTTGAAACCACTTAAATCCTACTTTTTATTCTTAATAAAATCACTTTTGTTTATTAATGAATCCAGAATAAGTGATTAATACCTGGGAGGGAGCAAACAGTTGTGCATCTCTCTCTATCACTTTTATAGAGGGCAGACAATTTATGAATTTACCCTGTATAAGCTTTATACAGAGTATAATGGATTTATTTGGGGTTTGGATCCCATTGGGAACTAGGTGTCTGGGTGCTGGAGATAGGGGACTTGCTGAGCAGTTTTTGGTTAAAGACTGCAGCTTTGGGGGCATGGACCAGACCTGGGTCTGTGTTGCAGCAGGCTAGCATGTCTGGCTCAACAAGGCAGGGTTCTGGAGTCCCAACCTGGCAGTGGAAAATGGGCTCAGAGGTAACTTCAGCACATCAGGTGACAGTCCCCAGGGGGTCTCTGTGACCGAACCCGTCACAAGATCAAAGCAAAGCTCCAGTTTGCCACCTATGGAAATGTCCCTGCTGGATGTCAGAAAGTATGTGGGTATTGGAGATGCACTTCAAGTGTTCTGGGCCTGTGAATTTTCAACTTTACTCCCTCCAGGCAGTCACAGGAGCAAATTCAGCCACACAAAGGAACCCAAAAGGGCATGAACTCAACCCCAGCAAATTCACTTTCAAATTCAAGCTAATGCCAGTGGGAAATGATTTGTGGTAACTACCCCCTCTGCTTCCCAAAGCCAGTCTCTCTCTTCTCTGCATCTTCCTCTCTAAACTATAACCTCATATCAAGTGAGAGCTGTCACTGCTTTTGCAGCACATCACTTTCCATAATCTTCAGTGTGATCTGGCCTGCAATCAAACTGCTTATTAAATAAGAAAGGGTAATTGAGGGAGGCTCTATCATAAAATGCTCAAAGCCCATTCTTAGTTCAAGGTCAGTTTTATTGATTTTTTTTGGTTTTTTTCCCCTGGAGAAAAGAAAATGAAAGTTATTTTCAGCCTCTCCGATATGTCAGAGCAATTCTAGGGCTGCTAGATATGAACACAGCAGCAGCATTTTTGTGAGAGCCATAATTATCCAGGGCTGCTTTTAGGGAGATTAAAGCCCTTATTAAAGGGAGCCCTGAAACAGCTGAGATTATTACACCTGTGCAGAATTTAATAGCAGTGCACAGGCTTCTTGTGACTTTGGAGATGTCAGACATGTGTCACTTCTGAAGTGAGGCTGTGCTGAGCTGTCAATCATCTGGAATCAAAATCCCAAGTGCTCCACTGTGCAGCAGAGGGCAGTTCAGCATTAAAAAGTCCTGAGCTGCCTCTGTCAAAGCCTTCAGGAATGCTCCCAAAGCCCAACCGCACTTAGGTAAATGTCAAAAAAGTCACCAGGGGAAATAAATGGCGGGTTGATGGCAGGTTTGGTAAAAGCAGCTAAGATCCCTTGGAAAGTACACTTATTCCTAAAAAAGTTTTTTTCATTTACAAAGAAAAACACTCCAGATTTGGCTACTTCTTCACACAGTACATAGGCAACCTGTGGAACTCACTGCTGTAGGGAGTCAGGGTCAGGAAAAAAGGGCTGCAAGGCAGGAGGGGACTGGGACAGCTGCCAGGGGCAGAGAGATTGCAGAGTGAGAAGGTGAGACAAACAACACCCCAAAGAGGGAGAAGCTGGACAAGAGGCTGGGAAAGCCCACAGAGGAGAAGAGGCAGGAGGTAGCTCAAGGAGCAGCAAGGGACTGGCTCGGCCTGTTCCACACAAGGGTCCTGAGCTGGAACCCAGTGGAGTGGGTGGGGCTTTTGGAGAAGGTCTTAAACCCAGGAGACCTAGGGCTGATTATCCCCACTAGAGCCACAGAACATCTGACTCCCCAGCATCCTGAAGGGGACAGAGACTACTGAGGACCTGGCCAGAATGGGGCATGGCGATATAAGGGGGACGGAGCCAGGGAAGTGTCACTCCCCATCTTTTCACAAAAGGGAGTTAACAAAGGCCGCCATATTACAGGGCCTCTAGGAGCTACTGTAATAGACATTAATAACAACAACATCCACAGGCCAGGGGAACCTTACCTGTGCTCTGTGGGCCAAGGACACTAACCTCCATGGCTCAGTCCAGCACCTGGCACCAGCATGAAATTCACCTCGGGAAAGAAGAACAAAGAATATTAAAAGATCAACTTTCTCTGGCCCACTCCCTGATCTGATTTAGTTTCCTCTCCCTTCCTAATTTCATCTCCTCAGTAAATCCTGGTTTCAGAGTAGCAGCCGTGTTAGTCTGTATCCGCAAAAAGAAGAACAGGAGTACTTGTGGCACCTTAGAGACTAACAAATTTATTAGAGCATAAGCTTTCGTGGACTACAGTGGGCTGTAGTCCACAAAAGCTTATGCTCTAATAAATTTGTTAGTCTCTAAGGTGCCACAAGTACTCCTGTTCTTCTTTTTTCAGTAAATCCTGTTTAGCCAGCCAGTCCATGTCCCTCTTCCTGGAATGGCTGTTTTACCTTCATCTCCTCTCCCTGCTAGGCTCCTTTCCCACTTCCTTCTTATCTCTAAGCTCTTTCCTCGGGTTCTGTCTCCTCACTGCTTTGTTGCAGTGCTGTTGGCCCTGAGAAATAAAGCACAAGGCTCTCTCCCTTTCATGTTTCATCCTTCAAAAGAGACAAGTCACCAGCAGTTTTGTGGCACTAAACTCATATGTTGGCTTCTTTAGGCAAAGACGGTTTTTCAAGGGAACAATCTGAGAGCTCATGTCGCAGCAGCACTTGACCTCAGCCTGCTTTCTTCCTCTTAAAGAGCTAGACCCATAGCCACTTTTCAGCCTTAATTGCTCCTCTAGAGCCCTAGAGAGAATGTGAGTATTTGCTAGTGGGGCAAGAAGCAGGGTGGTCCAGTGGCCAGAGAACAGGACATTGGGAGACCCTCCCAGCTATGTTGCTGATTCACTGTGATCTTGGGCAAGTCAACATTTTTATGCCAAAATTTCCCGCCATCTGTAAAACCAGGATAAGGACAGTTACCCGGCTTTGTAAACAATCTGGGGAACTAGGTGTAGAAACACTCTTGATGAGTCCCAAACCCAAACTTCTCACACTGCTTGCAGCTGCTTTGGGTACTTTGCCTATTCGTTTATAATGTTCAAGCACCAGGATAATCCCCTGCAATAGCAGATCTCATCTGCAAAGGAGTCTCCAGGAGAGGGGGACACTGCAGGACAATCTTGAGCCTATGTTCTATTAGGCGCACAGCTGTTTACAAAGAGGAGGCCTATTCAGAGGTAGGTAACTTTGTAATTTCCAACCATATGATCAATGATTGCAACACAAAACGTATCTAGCAAACGGTGCTACACTAAGTGTTTTCCAATCAGGTTGCTACATCATGTTGAGTTTGCAGTTAGGAATCCTCAATGTCTTTGCACCGGTAGCACCATCTGGAAGCCAGTTCCTGTTTGTGTGGTTCCATCTGCCAGCTCCTCCTCGAAGCTTTGGGGCTGTCACGGAACAATGCTCAAAGGGTCTGGTGAGCGCTAACATTATCCCTTTAAATAAAGGTGTCGGGAATCTGAGAACGACACCTGGCTTTGTGTGGGGGTGAACTTGATGTTCATGGAATTGAGGAGCTGATCGCATTAGCTAGGCCTAGGCATTGTGCAGGCAAATGCTGTCCAAGCTTCCTTTCCATATCAACACACCTTACTCCTGGCCTATGACACCGCCTGATCTGTGATCACTAATGATCCAGAATTGGAGAGTGGTTCAGGGGTGGGGGAAACATCCACTGTGCGCTAGAGACTAAAACTCGGACGCTCACATATTTTCACTTGTAACCAAGTCAGGGACTGAGCCTGCGTTGCTAGATGTGAAAGGCTAGAGGAACTAACGTCAAGATCCTCAAAGGTTTTTAGGTACCTAACTCCCACTGAAATCAATGGGAGATAGACACCGTACTGTTACCTCAGTTCCCCCAAAAACCAACCCAGGGTCACACTTGTATTAGTTTTATTACGATGCCGCTGTTGGATCAGATAGAAAAGAGATGGAGCTTATCCACACATGCACACATTTACTGCATTCATACCCTCATGCAGCCACACACTTACACAGGCAGAGAGTTACCGGAGACAGCATGGAAGCTGAGAAGCCAAAGCGTGGTAGATCTGGTATGTCCGCCTGCAGTCATAAATCCAGGCTGGTGAGCAGGTCAAGGAGCAGCAGCTTGTGTGCATGCCTTCTTCCTTTTTCTGGAACTGAGTGGCTCCTGTCACGTACAGTGAGTTTTTCTTCTGTGTCCGTCACCAAGAAGCATTCCCAGACCAGTTTATTTCATGCATACCAGGTTCTTCTTTTCTTTACAGCACCCCATGATTGCCTTCTCGGGGTGGGGTGATGGGATATTACAAAGCTTGGAAGTTCATACAAGTGGTAACTTGAAAAGGTTACAAAACGTAAAAGGCTATGTTAACAATAACTGAAGTTACAAAGTCTGCAAAAAGGTTGCAGAACTTAATGATACAAGTTACAGATCTTACAATCGCATTTGAGCGGAGGCTTTACATAACACGTACTACCGTTGATGAGCCGAACAACCTGAAACAAGTCTCCTTAAGCATTTCAATAACGGACAATCCTGCTCCGCTCCACTCCCACATCCAGGACCTAACCAAGCCCAACTGCAGCTACATTCGCTGCTGTCACCACACAGAATAGAACCAGCTGACAGTCTAGGAAGTCGAGCTAATCCGTGCAATAGCATCTTAGCCGCATTTTGCTGCACCACATCAGCTGGACTCCAGGGCTGGTGATAGTAAGTGTATTAGCAGATTTAATCTTGTTGTCTGTGGAAACCAGCTTCTGTTCAGACACATTCACTTCCTTTCAGGCTCTCTGCGTACTTAACACATTTTAAAGCACAAGTAATCCGCAAGCTTCTTTGTTGAGAAACTCAGAGGTCTCTGCCTCTCTAGCAGGGGAGACCCACCTTTGCCCAACAGGTAACCATGGGTGAAAATAAATCCTGCCTCCAATGAAGTAAATGGCAAAATTCCCATTGATTTCAATGGTGCCAGGATTTCACCCCATATCTTTAATATTCCAGAGACTACGGACCCTGGCTTGCAGTGCTCCAGCTTGATAGGATCAGAACCAGACAGAGCAACCTAGGGCAGGAATGAGCCCGGCTGTGTTTAAAGATGAAGGCAGTCGGCGGGGACTGCACTGAAAGACCCCACGGGCTATATTTGGGCTGCACTTTGGCTGCCTCTGCTCCATGTAAGACTGATGCAGATCATCCTTTAATCTGGGTTTGGGGCTCAGCCAACATATTTGTTTTCCTATTCTTCAAAAAGCAACGAAAAGTCCCATTGTGCAGGAACAGAGAAAAGATGGTGAATTTCAGTTAGTAATCAACAGCTAGAAGCTGATTTTTTCTCCCCCATCTGTTACACCACTGAAAACCCATTAAGATATTTTAGACATTGCATAATTAATTCGTGGAACTCACGCTCACGAGATATTAGTGAGGGTAAGAATTTAGCAGCATTCAAAAAAGGATCAGGCTTTTTATAGGTAATGAGAACGTCCTCCGTTACATTAAATGATACAAAAAGGTTATAAGGGCTCTAAACTCCCATGCTTCAGGTATAAACCTACCCCTAAATCACAAGGGTCAGGAAGGAAATTTCCTCTGTTGACAGATTACTCTATAATATTCCATCTTTTGAACCAGCTGGCACTGGACCCAGTCAGAGAAACAGGATATCAGACTAGATGGATCATTGATCCAATAAGCCATGGCAATTCTAGAGCCAAACATCTGTTATGAACTCTTACTAATGGGACAGTGGCCGTTTTATCCTGGCACCCAGTGACTTCTTTTTTTTTTTACAGTATTTTAGTTTTTTGTCCAGCTGCTCAGACACAGTAAAGTATTAGCTCACCATAGTATGAATGATCCTCAAGCGGAGAAGTCCCTTCAGTCTTATCCATTACCGAACAGGCTTTGCATGCATTACCCAAAGTGCACTTGTACCTTCTCCCGTGATGGTCCTCACTGGACTGCACTGCTCCTCATGGGGGTGGGGGTGGGGATTACACATGATGTCGAGTTTGCCATTGCTCAGTAACAGAGACGATGCACAGAAGCTTGCAGCCTGATTTGCTAGCAGGGGAGCCTGATCTGTCCAGCTTTTTGTTCTTTGGTCGGTGGCCCTGCAATCAAAGAGGAATTAGCCCAGAGTAGCTGGAGGAGATAAGGCGACATGAAGCTAGGAACAAATGAACATGCCACCAAGCCACTTCTCTGTGTTTGTGTGTGTGTGTGCTGCTGATTTACCAGGCCAGAGCCCTTTGGGTGATGCATTTAATTAAATAACATTGAGACATCATATTTCAATGGACAACAGAGACTAGTGCAATTAAAGCCTGCAAGAAACAAAGACAAACAGGCTTTCAGTGGAAGTTGCCAGTCTTTGCTAAATCATGTATTTAAACATTTCCTTTTGTAGGTAGCAAGCTCTCCAAGACAGTGGGTGTTGGAGCTCTCACTCGCATACCCCTCACCATTGAAAACACCAGTACCCACCCTTATCTAGACTGGATAATAGCTTATTACATAATTAGCTCCATTTAAATCATGTTAGTATTGTGATCTATATTACTGTAGAACCTGGAGACCACACTCGAGAACAGGGCCTGTACAGACACTACAAGTACGTCTACATAGCAGCTGGGTGCGTGTCTCCCAGCACTTGTAAACAGAAACGCTAGTTCTGCTCGAGCTAGCAAACTACAAAAATAGTAGCGTGGCCGTGACGGCATGGGCAGCAGCTCGGGCTAGCCACCCGAGTACAAACCTGCTTCGGTGTTTGTTCAGGAGCCACCACCTGTGCGGCCGGTGTCTCGCTGCTATTTTTAGCACGCTAGCTCAAGCAGAGCTAGCACCTGTCTACCCGCCCTTGGAAGCGCAGTCCCAGCTGCAGCGTAGACAAACTCATAGTAAGGGGCTGGAAGCAGAGTCACAGAGAGGAGACATAACCTGCCCTGTTCACACAGCAGGTCCGGGACTAGAACCCTGAGTCGTTGGCCAGTGCCCTACCCACTACGCCACACTGCCTCTCAGTGGGATGGCTCGAGAACAAAGGGACTGTTCAGCATGAGTAAAGGTGGCCAAATCAAGCCCTTTATATAAGATGCTGCTGGATTCTATCCTTGTCTTTGCTAACGAGTTCTGTGTGTCTTTGGACAAGACCCTGTATCTCACTTTCCCCCTCCGGGAATAATTATCCAGACCAACCACCCCAAGGTGCAAGGCTTACTCTGCTCACGCATATGAAGTGCTTTGAGATCCTCAGTTGGAGGGTGCTATGAAAAGTGATTTGGTTTGAATGAAGCATTATTGGAAAGTGGTAAAATCATATGAAGTTCCAGTTATTATAAATTATGTACAAACACTCCTGCAGTGCCATAAGAATTGGTGAAAAATTAAGCAATTGGTTCAAGCCAAAGTTTTAAGTAAGGCAAGATGGCATGGAATCACCGTCGCATTTCACCATGTTCTTAAATGGGATGTTAGGAATGGTAGACGAGTTGGAGGGCATGATCTAGAGTTAAGCTTCTGCAGATGATAACTGGCAGACATGTTTGAAGGAACGATGATAACTCTTTGCTATCTTGGAAAATTGGTGTGGTCGCCTTGACCCTACAATAAATGCCGAGAAGAAGTGATTGCATCTTA
Source organism: Chrysemys picta bellii (assembly GCF_011386835.1). Taxonomy (NCBI): domain Eukaryota; kingdom Metazoa; phylum Chordata; order Testudines; family Emydidae; genus Chrysemys; species Chrysemys picta. The sequence goes on along the minus strand of NC_088811.1, from coordinate 6,971,361 downwards.
GAAAAGGGACAATAGACGAAGTGTTGAAATGCAGCAGCAGTGAAATCCTAGAACAAGTAAATCATACGTGTACGTAGGAAGCTTGATCAGTGCAGACAGTTCCATCGAAGATGAGATTAAAAGGAGATGGGCTTTAGGTACAAGTGATGCACAGAAGTTGATGTAATTATGGACTGGTAAAAATATTAAGTTTGGTACCAACGTGAAAATGTATCAAACCAGTGCATTAAGGGTATTACTCTACAGTCTGGAAGCAGCTGCATTAAATGAAACAGCTGTCAGAAAGCTGGAGGCAGTAGGGATGTGAGTTCTTCGGACAACGGCAGGTGTACAGTGGAATGATCTTCAGACAGATGAAGACTTGAGAAGGAGAATAGAACGTGAAGTCAGGGTACGGGATTGGCTGCAACTGAAAAGATAATGATGGTGGGGATCCTGCAGAAGATGACAGATACCAAATAAAATAATCCAACTGCAACCAAGGTTAGTCAGACCTAGAGGCCGACCACCGAGTAGCTGGCAGGACATGGTACACAGGGACATCACCAGACGGGGGTCAATGAAGGAAAAAGCCCTGGACAGGAATGGATGGTGATGCTGTTCTGCTCCCCATGTCTGTAAAGATGCTTTGGGATGAGGAGGACGAGGAGGAGGAAGGGGGAAAAAGCTCAACTCTGCTGGGCTGCTGTAAGCAGATTCTTGCCTCTTTCCTAGTAGACATTTCTACTTCAGTCACCGAGCTTTGGAAACCTGCCTGCATCTGCATGCAGGAAAATAAGCACATTCATCTTCATACTATCGGTAGGGAACACCAGCCTCATCATATGCAAACACATGAGCCTGCCAAGCAAATAAATGATACAAGCATCTCTTCTGGGGCAAGAGCTAAGAGAAGTAATAGTGGGTTCATTACCACGTAGGTAGAGAAATACAACTCAGCGCAAGCACTATTAGCGACTAGATAAACTGCGCACACAGGGTTTGGATTGCCCGGTGAAATGGCATTGTGCCCTGCCACTATGGCAACTCCACCATGATCAGCAGAGAAAAAGTAGGGTCCAGTGGTTACAGGGTCAGCTGAGGACTTGGGAGTCCTGGGTTTAATTCCCTGCACTGACCCAGCCTTCCTAGGTGACCTCGGGCAAGTCACTTAGGCTGAGATTTTTTTAAAGTAATTAGGCACCTAACTTCTATTGTTTTCAATGGGAGTAAGGCACCTAAGTCCCTTTAAAAAGCTGCTCTGGGCCTCAGTTCCAAGTCTGTTAAATGGGCATGATAGCACCGCCCTACCACACAGGGGTGTCATGTGGATAAATACAGTCAAGATTGTGAGGCACTCGGGGACTGCGGTGTTGGGGGCCAGAGAAGTACCTATAATAGAAGGATCAAACCTCTCCATGTGGATCAAGTCCTAACTGGCTGCTGTTACTTATCTGCTAAAGCATCTCAGGCCAGACTCCACACTGAAGTACACTCCACGGAGAGCTACTGGCTTCAGGATGCCTGGCTATGGAGAACCTGAGCCCTGTGCGTGTGAACTGGAGGAAGAATATTGTCTCTGCAGTAAACGTACCCATTGTCACAGGGCAGGGCAGAAGAAGTTCTCAGGAGGCTCAGATTTGAATGCAAAATCAGTCGCTGGGTAGTCAAGCTTTAATCCAAACTGACACCAATTTATTAGAACCATCATGGTGGTAATGCCTAGTGGCCCTGACCGAGATTTGGGCCCCATTGTGCTCGGCGCTGTATACACACACACATTGTAAGGACTGGTCCCTGTAATTAGATGCAGCAGACAAAGGGACTATCATCATCCCCATTTCTCAGATGGGGACCTGGGTCACTGAGGGATTAAGAGACATGCCCAAGGTAGGAGTCTGTGGCAGAACCAGAAACTGCATCTGGTGTGACGAAGGCTCCAGCATGGGGCCAGGAAGGGTCTGGTACATCCCGCCACAGCAAGTCTGAGTTCAGTGCCTTAATTACAAGATCGTCCTTCCCTGATCTCACAGCCTCTAGCTGCCTTTCCTTCCCTTCTACTTTACAATCAGGAAACAAACAAACAAATCAATAAGTAAAAGCCTACTGGAGTGTCTCTCTGTTTCCCTGGAGCTCCCTGACCTGGGACCTGGTCAATCAAACCTCCTTCTCTCGACTCAAGGGCTGAATGAGTTAAAGAGGCCCAAAAAGAACAGGAGTACTTGTGGCACCTTAGAAACTAACAAATTTATTTGAGCATAAACTTTTGTGGGTCCCTCTTTCATCCCTGGTGATAATCTCTCCAGGACTGAGTTGAGACAGGGTCAGACATTGCAAGGGAAGCTTAAAATAACCCACCACCCTGAAAACAGTGCAAAGACTGGATCCGTTTTTCAACTTGGGTGGCCCTCAAAGAGAGAGTGCAAATAACACTGGGGGAAGGAGAGAAGATGCATCTGCTCAGAATTGGCCTACAACAGACCTTAGAGAATTTTTCACTTGACCAGAGCTCAAAGAGCCGGGAAGCGACTGCAGGACTTTTATACAGGAACATGACAAGGTAGCTGTTATCTACCATTCCCCTCCCCACCTCCACCTACCCCCTCTTCTTTCTACAACATTTTGGTGAAAAACAGCCTAGTGGTCTGCAACCCTGCAGGATTACTACTCCAGGTATCCATGGAAGCAAAGTACCAGCCTTCCCTTTACCTCACAGGGAAGCAAAGCACCTTGAACTTTCCCTTTGATGCAACACAAAACCCAATGTAATTAAAAAAAACAACAACAACCCACCTTAGCCTGAAGCTGAGGCCATCTCTGCCTGGGAGTTGAGATGATTCAAAGGCAAAGTCAGTCAGAAAAGTTCCGTTTGCTCACCTTTCCGCAAATACCGTTTTTTCTCCCATTTAGCACAAGGGCACAGAGAAAATTTGCTTGCAAGCATAATTCAGCCGCATCCTATTTTAACAGCTGCACACGTGGCCTGCAGACTGCAGGGTATTTGTGTTGAAAATTATCAGCTAAGCCCTGAGTCCAAACACCCCTTAGACTGCAGCATTTAGATTTTTAACACCCCAGTTGCTAAGGCAGAGACAACACAGCAGAAGCTATTTCCATTTCCCCTCCATAATATTAATATACAATGTAAATCAGCACAGCGCCATTGAAGTCCATGGAATGTGCAGAGATACACCAGCTGAGGGTCTAGCCCCAGCTCTTTAGAATATCCTGAAATAGAACAGGATCAATCATACCCCTGCAGCATAAGCTGAGTATTTTGAAGGGACTGGCTAAGAATGCTTAATTTAATTGCCCCATTTTATACAATACAGTTTGTCTGGATCCAATTAATATCAAGGCACATACAAGTAACATCCCCATTATTGCTACATAGGAATTTCCTTATTCATGCTGTAGAAAAAAAATCAAAATGATCAATTGCAAATGGGTTATTATTGAACATGTTGTTTTCTTGTTTTGCTTAACATCATATGCAAAGGGAGAGATTATCTCATTTTTCCTGCCCCAACGCTGCGATATATTGTCAAGATTTAATCCACTGAAAGCCAATGAGAAGCCATATGATATTGTTTTACACATCCCATCCATAATGCATAGAAATGAATGTAATGCTGATAAGATAAACCTTCTGAGAGTTGCAGCAATTCCCGCAACAGGATTAATCCTTTGTAGTACATCTTGTTGCTCTTGTTTCTTACCCCTCCCGCCCAACATGCTGCAGAAATGCAATCCACAAAAGCAGATGTCATTGCTAGAGGGTATCTCTTTATAGGGGGGATAGTGGGGAAGATGTTGTAGCAAGTGCATTTTCCCTACCAGTATCTACCAATGCAGCTTATTTGAAAGTTAAATCTAGGAATTAACTGTTGCTGTTTCTGCTAGAGTAACTGAGATCAGGAGCTGGTTCTGTGAGTACATAGATTAAAGTAATTTGTGTTTGTAGACGAGGCTTGGGTCTGAAGCTAAGAACGGCTCATTAAAAGGTTAGATTGGGATAGTTTCTATTTAAAAACAAAAGAGGCGTCTATCCTCACACTGATCATTTTGGCTCAGTAGGGCTTCTCACAGGGGAAAGATCAGCACTATCAGATCTGATTGAAGGGCTGGGGCCATTACCTGTATGCTGGATTTACCGATATAGATAGCAAGCTCTTTGGGGCAGGGACTTTGTTTCTCCCACTCAGTGTTTGGAAAGCGAGTACGGGTACTAGTACACTCTACATAAATAACAGTTCACTTCACCCACTGCAGAAATTCAGCCACCGTTGGGGTGGGACCTGCACTGGATGAACTACCAGACAGGGCTGTTTTGACCATGTTGTTATTAGTGGGGAAATGTAGTGTGTTCAGAGTCTTTAGCGCATGTATTTAACTCCGCTATTAAAATACGGTAGATACTGTGATCACCTCTTTACAAAGGAGCTCAAGGAGAAGATATGTGAAAAGAAATTGTGTAATGTTTGTCCCAAACTATGGTTCATCAATGATGGATGATGAGAAATGAAAATAGTTAATTTTTAATGCTCTTATTTTAAACGGCACATAAATCTGAATGGAACATTGAATGTCAAACCGAATAAGACCTAAATGGATTGTTCCACAGCTTCAGCTGATGTCAATGAGCATAGCTTCCGTGATCTCAATGGAACGATGCCAATTTACATCAGCTGAGGATCTGACCCATTATTTGGAAAATAAAACAGTTGTTAAAGCTGATTCTATTTATTAAAAGCAGGTTAGAAGTCAGAGGGTCTGGATTCTAATCCAGGTTCTGCCAGAATAGTTCTGTGTGACCTTGGACAAGTCACTCAATAACCTTTCTGTGCCTCAGTTTCTTCATCTTTAAAATGGAAATAAAAATACTTACAACTGCTTGCAAATCACTTGAGATCCTCAAATGAAGCACCGCTGCAATTCTATTATACTGGCCAGAAATCAAACCAAAAATATGGGTGTTGAAAATTCCAGCACAGCTGAGAACATACTTGCTGTACAGCTGAACCACCAGTGTTATTCATTTTTTTTTTTAAAGGAAATATTTTTACAGTTAATTTGCTGAGAAACACAGACAACAATGCAGCATTATAGGGCCCGATCCAAAGCCCAGTGAAGTCCATGGGTGACTTTCTATTGACCTCACTGGGTTTTGTTTCAGGTTCGTAGACATGTGGGACACTGAATAAGAACAAAGAAAAAGAAAAGGTGTGCACAGAAAACCTGTTTGTTAGAGGGGGGGGAAAATCTTTGTGCAGAAGAGTTATGCTAGCAATGTTTTCCATAAGGCACGTGCTAAAAAATTCCACGTGTTTCTACCTGTATAACAAACAATGTTGCAATAATTTTACAGCAAGCAATATAACTAGGACAAGCCTTAGGTGGGTTTATCCACTACGTGAATCAGAAAGGACTTCTAACTCACCTGATCAAAAAAGGTATCAGTCAGAATCTATAACGTTTTTATTATGTTCTTTTAATTCATTAAGGTCAACTCCAAGGTGATACAAGGCTCATTAGTTATACATTTAACTTTCAAGTCTGGCAATTCATGGCAAGATGAAGGACAAGACAGCAACAGCAAGTGACAGAAATTGATAGAAATGTACAATATTAGTTCCACTCTACTAATCCTGCCTAGAATTGGCCATAGGGTAGATGCATGCGAAGTCTTCAAAGGAAACTAGCCAAATTCACCGTGGGTTTAAATCCACTGAATTTCAATGAATTTACACAAAGGATGACATGACTCCACTAGGTACAACTTGTCTTAATATTCTTGAACTAATTTCAGATTATTTCACACATTATCTCTCTCTGGGGAAAAACGTGAATGAAATTGTCTGTCAGGGCTCATCCCCCGATTGCAATTATATTTTAAATACTGTCAGGTGGTTTTAAACCAAGGTTCATAGGCAAGAAACTCACAAAGGGAAGAAGTGTAATTTACAGCAAGCTTCTTGTGAGAAGGAAAACATGAAGAAATAATGAAAAAGAGAGGTATTTTTGTCTGACAAAATACAGATCTTCAGCTTCCTGACCACCCTTAAATTATTTCAGTCCTAAGGGAAATAAGTTTGCTTGCTGGATTAAACACACACACACTGGGGGGGGGGGGGGGGGAGAGAAATGTAGTCTGTAGTATGGCTGTGCTCATCTGATTAGTATAAATATTGTATTTTAACAGATCCTAGAGGGTTTCTACATATGCCATCTACTGTACTTACAAGTTTTAGGTCTTCCATACTACCTCAGAAACGCTCACTGGGCATTTACTGATTATAAACATATGTGTTTATTCAGACAAACACTTTAGTTTCATGTGTGATCTATTAATAATACGCTGTTACATAAACCCTATTTTCCCCCTACCATTATTTTTTAATGTGATATAATGTTAGATTTTTATTATACCAGTAAACTATGTGGAGACAATACTAAATAAAAACTAACACAGAAGCTCTAGGAAGGTAATTTACTCTATTTTAAATATATATTTAAAATTTAAGTAATATTCAGCTAGCCTAGGTTTATTTTCCTATTAAACAGACAAAACACTGTGGGAGGTACACATGTTCCAATAACATTTACAACAAGAACAGAAAAGCCAATATAAATGGGTCAAACTTTCAACACTAAGGCACAATATAATGAATACTAGAGTTTAGCTAAAATCCTAGTTTACTATAGCATCGAGTGACTGGATTACAGCTAGTGTTCCTATATTAAAAATACTCAGCTACTACATAATAGAATTCAGAGTTTAGGAGGTGTTACCTTAGTGGAACAAAGGTGTATTGCATTCGTTAAAGATGGGGTAGCAAAGACTAGTCATAGTAGTTATTATTGTGTATTTTTCACACCATTATAATTAAAGCTCAGTTCATGTTTCCATTATGAATCCCAGTCTTAAATTGGCCTTTTTTAAACTGCAGCAGGCAGAAACCTGAGACACATTGGCTAGATCCAATGTTTTTTTCTAAAAACATTGTTACTTTTGAAAGGGCCTAGTGCTGTTGAAGCCAATGACAAAACTCCTGTTGATTTCAATTGGGACAGGCCTGGGCCCCTGAGTTGTTGAGCTGCTTACCATAAGGCTTGATCCAAAACCCACCGCTGTCAATGGGAGTTTTTCCACTCAGTTCAGTGGACTTTGCATCAGCCCCAGAGTTGAAGCTGTATTGATCTACTCTCTTTGGCCAAGTTTCAGGATAGCATTCCAATTCAGGAAAGCAATTAAGCACATCTAAATCAATGGGATTTAAGCACATGCTTCAAGTTAAACATGTGTTTAAGTGCTTTTTTGATTTGAGGCCTCTAAAAATAAGTTAGTTTACTTTTCAAAACTGCAATTTTGCTGGCACTTCACGCAGATTCCTGATTTTTATTTTTAACTCACTGAGATATTTTAAGTTTGAAAACTGAGTATGGCTCAGGCAGAATAGCTGCTTTTTAATTTTTTTTTTTTAACTAAAAATAGAAAACAAAATTCCAAACCTTTACATGATACACTTGGCAAATTTGCTATTAAAACAAAAAGATCTTGGTATTTTAACAACTGGTCTGCAAATGAAATGAAGGAAAACAACTTCACAAAAAAGATGGTACCTAACGAAATATGTGCTGAAGAACAGGCTTGTATTTCTGAATGCTTTAAATCAGCACTAACTAATATGCCTAATTTTGATCCTATTACTAACTAACTCTATTTTACTGTGAATTTTCCTATGTAACACGACTGCAAAACAATGCAACAATCTAGGTTATGGCACATAGTGTGAGGAGTTGGGGCTTTCTTTGTCCCATCTCTTTTATCCTCTTGTGGAATGTTTAGTTCTAAAAATCACAATCAAATGCACACATCAACATTATCTCGAAGGTTGCTTATAACCCAATCTTTCAGGATTCCGTAACAATACTTACTTTTCTATTAGTAATGTCTGCATGACCATGCCCAACCACAATTACATACCTCACAAATATTTCACAGTATAAGTTCTTTATCACAGAACACTGATGTTCAGACAGCTGAATGCGTGACTATTTTCCCCCTGCTTCTTTCTAAACACAGTTTTCCTTAGCTATTTAAAACTTCCCTTGGTCTAGTTAAGACTGATCTATAGAAAGTCCTCTATGAAAAATAATACGGCATACAACTCTAAAGATCTTTGAGTCATACAATGGTACTGAGGTCCCTCAGGTTGCTGCAGATCTGCTCTGGGTGATGGCACTGGTTTCCTCTGGATTTAAGTTGTCCTTGTCACCGCTAACAGGAACAGAAAGGTTATAGGCTTTGGTAACCCCCAGGTGACGCTTTAATCAAAGTCTACCCCCTACAGCACTGTGATCAATATGCATTTTGGAGTCAGCTAGGAAGAGAAGTGTCCATCACTACCCTGGATGGAGAGGGATCCACCATGCCCGAGCTGGGGGGAGGGTTCCAGGCCCCTGGCTGGAGAGGGAGCTCCAGCTGCCTGGCTATAGAGGCAGGTTTCAGGCCCCTAGCTGGAGAAGGAATTCCAGGCCCAGGATCTAAGGGCGGTTCCACACCCCTGGCTGCAGAGGGCGCTCCAGCCCCCGGCTCTAGAGGCAGGTTCCAGGCCCCTGGCTGGAGAGGGAGCTCCAGGACCGGGCTCTAGAGGCGGTTCCACACACCCCTGGCTCTAGAACTCCAGGGCAGATTCCAGGCCCCCAGCTCTAGAGGGAGCTCCAGCCCCCGGCTCTAGAGGCTGGTTCCAGGCCCGAAGGAGCTCCAGGCCCAGGCTCTAGAGGTGGTTCCACACCCCTGGCTGCAGAGGGTGCTCCAGCCCCCTGCTCTAGAGGCTGGTTCCAGGCCCCTGGCTGGAGAGGGAGCTCCAGGACCGGGTGCTAGAGGCGGTTCCACACCCCCTGGCTCTAGAGCTCCAGAGCAGATTCCAAGCCCCCGCCTGCAGAGGGAGCTCCAGCCCCCGGCTCTAGAGACCGGTTCCATGCCCCCGTCTGCTGAGGGCGCTCTAGGGCCGGTTCTGGAGCGGTCCCCCCCCCGCCGGGGCGGGCCCCCTGCCCTACGTGCCCCTCTTGGGGGCGGCGGCCCGGCCGCAGGCCGGCGGCATGAGGTTCTCGGTGATGTAGGCCACCAGGAGGCAGATGATGACGAGCATGACGCAGATGGAGCCCCCCACGGCCGTCATGGCGATGACGATGTCCTGCATGCTGGCCGGCTCCACGCTGAACTCCACGCACTCGGCGCGGGGCGCGCCCGGCCCGCCGGCCCGGTAGAGCGGCTGGAGGCACAGGCGGTAGCGCACGCTGCCGTGCGCGTCGGGCAGCAGGTAGTCCCGGCAGCTGGCCCCCAGCTGGACGCTGTCGCAGTGGAAGCGGGTGTAGGTGCCGTCCCAGGAGCAGTTGAGGGCGAAGCCCCGCAGGTCCCGCCCCGGCCCGCCGGGCGCCCCCCACTGCAGCAGGACGCTGCCGTTGCGCAGCACGTTGGCCACCAGGGCGCGGCCCGGCGAGCGGTGCGCCTTGCAGCTGGGCGGCGGGCACTGGAAGTCCCGGGCCGGGCTCCGGAAGCAGAGGCGGCCGCTGGCCTGGCCCTCGCTGAACACCTTGTACGGGCACCAGGGCGCCGCCCCGGAGCTGTTGGCCGGCGGCGAGGCTCCCCGCCGGCTCCGCCGGGGCAGGGCCGGCAGCGGGTCCCAGGCAGCGGCGGCGCTCCCGGCCAGCTCCCCGGAGCCCCTCATCAGCCTGCCCCAGACGTGCCCGGGGCGGCGCTGGCAGAGGCAGAGCAGGGCGAGCGACTGCAGCAGCGTGCCCAGGCGGAGCATGCTGGCCGGGCCGAGCCGGGGGGCGCCCGGGGCATGGAGCGGGAGCGGGGCCGGGCGGGGAGGGGGGCACCGCAGCCCTAGCAGGCGGGTAGGGGCAGCTCACTCCCTCCGGATCCGCGGGGACCAGGCATCCCAGCCAAGCAGGGCGGCCGGGAGCGTCATGCGCCGAGCCCAGACAGGAGCCTCCTCCTGGCGCGCCCGGTCTCCGCCAGCGCCGGCTAAGTTTGCCCCGGGAGTCCCCGGTGTAGGGAGCAGTCGCTGTCTCCTTCTTCCTCCCGGAGCTGAGCGGCGGCAGGCGCCTTTCAGACCCGCCAACTTCCAGCGAAAGGGCTGCGCCGCCCCCCGGCTGCCAATGGAGAGCCGGCTCCGGCGTTAACTCTCGCTGGGCTGCGGAGCAGAAACCCGCCTGCCCTGCGCTTTGGCAGAGCGCAAATGGGGAGAGGATGGAGCCAGAAGCCGAATTGAAAGCGGGTGATTAAACCAGAGCCCAGGCAACGAATAGCTCAGACCCTCCCTCGTCCTGCAGGCAGGCACTGAACACTGTCAGGCTTTCAAGACGGGAGAAATAAGGCTCGCTCCTGCCCCCCCCCCCCAAGCCTTCCAGCAACCCCCTCTTCCCCCGAAAGCACCCAATCCCACACCCTTTGAGGCCAATGGAAAGATTCCCCTTAACTTCAACTGGGTTTTAGATCAGACCCACGTGCATTTGGATTAGGGTTGCCAGTTTTGGTCAACTATTGCCGGACGTTTCATTACATGTCATAAGCTTTAATTAAAGACTCCAGGACAATCCTAAAGGGTTGACACCCTGCATTTGGATCCTATCAGCACCCACTGTACTTTATGGAGAGGGATGAAGTCAGGGGCCTCTACCCAAAAGTTCCACCTGTGTTTGACTTTTAAATTATCCATGCACCTGCACAGTTCTGCCAACAGTAGCAATGAGAGGAGATTTGGACCAGTTTCCTTCCTGTAGATTCAGATCAAGGCTGGATGCCTTTCTAGACAAGGTGCTTTAGTCAAACAAGTTACCAGGCCTGATAGAGGGTAACTGGGTGAAAGTCTCTGGCTTTGCTTAGGAATGAAGTTAGAATAGATGACCTAATGGTCCCATCTGGCCCTTAAAATCTACAGAGCTGTGACTGAATTCCGTTCCCTTTGGAACAAAGTATCCCCATGGATCTGTTTTTCCCGCTTAGCTCTGCCCTCATCCCTTTGCTGCAGGTTGTACAACAGGGGTTCTCAAACTTTTGTACTGGTGACCCCTTACACATAGCAAGCCTCTCATTGCGATCCCCTTTATAAATTAAAAACACTTTTTTATATATTTACCACCACTATAAATGCTAGAGGCGAAGCAGGGTTTGGGGGGGAGGCTGGCAGCTCACAACCCCCTGAGGGGTCCCAACCCCCAGTTTGAGAATCCCTGTTGTACAGAGTAGGCCCAGTCCAGCGGGCACTTCCTGCCAGGTAGCCCAGAGTAATCCCATTGATTGACAGCACTGTACTGGATGGGAAATGTTTCTTTGAGGGCCCTTTTCTAGGGAAAATTGTAGAAAGTTTTCCAGCACTGCTCAGACTCATGCAGCTCCACCAGCGTTAGCAACATTGAGAGCTCTGGTGGAGACAGGTTGCAAGGCTGCCAGGTGTTTCTAACACTCCATCACCTAACCCTGCTTGGACCAGACTGATATTGACGCAATGTTAAAACAGAAATGCTGTTGGAGGGCCACCCAGTAAGTGGATAGCAGGACTAGAACTAGGGTGACCAGATGTCCCGATTTTATAGGGACAGTCCTGATATTTGGCGCTTTTTCTTATATAGGCTCCTATTACTCCCCACCCCATCCTGATTTTTCACACTTACTATCTGGTTGCCCTAAATAGAACCCAGCTGTCCTGCCCCCCTGGACCAGGCTACGTCAAGGTGAGTGAGTGGTATCTTGGTCATGGAATTGTTTTTGTCTTGATTTTCTTATAAACTAAAGGTTATGCTTTCAGGTTTAGAATTTCAATCTTACTAAGCATGGCCCTGGGGGGCAGGTAGGGTTTATTGGCCTTTCTGCAGAGGAATGGGGGTGGGGACTTGAGCATGACATACTGAGTCAGACACAGGCTGGGAGAAAGGCAGACAGTGGCATGGCTTGGCTACAACCATCATAGCAATTAGAGAAGAAAAAGGACTCGTTAAGGCATTTAGTCCAGTCCCTTGGTAGCTCAGGATACATTTACGCTGTGAGAAATGGCCGTGGTTGGCTCCCATAGCTGGCTCGGGCTGGAGCTGGGTCCTGTCTACACTGCAATAAAATCTATGTGGCACCAAGCTTCAGAGTTCAGGTCAGTTGACTCGGGCTGTCAGGGTTAAAGGCTGCGGGGCCAAAAATTGCAGTGAAGATGCTGGAGCCTGGGTTCTCAGATGCTCCCCTCTCCTGGGGTCTCAGACCCCAGGCTCCAGCTGGAGCCCGAATGTCTACACTGACATGTCATAGCCCTGTAGTCTGAGCCCCGGGAGGCAGCTGACATGGGCTCTGAGACTTGGTGCTGTGGGTTTTTTTTACCAGTGTACACATAGCCCCAGAGAGACTTGTAATTCGAAGCCACTTCCAGTCGCCAGAAGGACTCCTCATCCATTCACTCAGTCTCCTGGGGTCAGCCATTTCCTGCAATACAGAGGGAAAGTGAAGACAACCATTGGTGGGGACATAACACCAGGCACATTTTTGCTTGACCGCATAATGCTTTCAGAAAGCTCTTGAAAGATTTATGCTGGGAGTGTGTTCCTGCCGCTCTTGCCATTGTCAGAATGCGGAAGCAGGAGATTCCTGAATAAAGGATGATAAAAATACACATGTAACCTCAACTCTTTGAGGATCCTTTGCACAGTTAAAGTGGTGGAAGCTGCTCTAAATCTTGCCTAACCCCAGACTCCACCCAACACTATCACTTGCTCTAATTGTTTTATAAACAACTTTATGAAGAGTCTTAAGAGGTTTTAAGCAGCAGAGAAGCCGGAAGTTACTATTGTACTTTCTCCTCCTCCACCAATCAAGGGAGACTATAAGTATTGCTGAAGGACAAGATGCTTCGTTTTGTTATTGGTTTTTTACTGTGAAATACTTCCTGGTCCAACACTGGCCCGATCATTGCAAAATCTTGCAAGGAAGAATTTTCAAATTACAGTTTGTAGAAAAACTTTATTGTGATCAAGAATATGGTTAATGTTCCCTAATCAAGAGTTGAATGTTTTCTTTAGTGACATTAACTCATTCAGCCCATATCACCTATAACAGTGACCATTCTCTGAGCATCTGATATAAACTGCATAGTATTAAATATATAGTGCTGAGAATGTACGGTTTCCTCCTCTTCCTCCCATCCTACACCGTTAGTGAATAAGGATATGGTCCATATATGGAGATTTATATTACCTCTTTGTCTACTATTTCTGCTGCTTTTGATGCCAAGAATTAGGTTTTAAAAATAGCTACCATTTGGTGTCACAGATAATGTGTGCGCTGCCCCTGCTGGTATGCATATATTATGGTCAGCATCAATTACATCATCAGTAATGCTGCACACGCACATACACACAAGAGGAAACATAAAGGTGAAGTATTGGCTTCTGATTAATTAAGAACACAGAAGGGAGGGAAAAATCAATGTTTGTCAAATGCAAGGGGGGTGGGGATCAATGTCTGGCAAATGCAGGGGAAAATCAGCATGGGCTGAAGCAGATGAGACCAGAATGCAAACAGGAGAGCACAAAATGAGAATGAAAAGCCATTCTAAGGAATGATGCATCTGAAGAAATGGGTTTTTTTTTACCCACAAAAGCTTATGCCCAAATAAATCTGTTAGTCTTTAAGGTGCCACCGGACTCCTTGTTATTATAAGGAAGTGGTCCCTTTGAATGAGAAGAAAAGGGAATCTTAGCTGTGTTGTGCAGAATGACTGAGATATGTGGTTGGGACGTTTGTGCTAACAGCAGAATGTGCAACGAATACTTAAGTGGAAATAACAGTGTAATATGGAAAATGCAAGTAATGTGTCCGAATATAAACAATACAGGAGTGAGAAATCTGCATAAATGAGTTTTTATGCTTTTTCCATGAGGAACATTTACTAGCTTGTGAAAGTTTGATGTATAACAAAAGTTGAAGCACTGAAGTTTGATTGAATGTATTTTACTGCCTCAGAAAATGACTTGGCCTGAATTCAAGCAGTTAGTTGAATGCATTCAAAGCATAATTAACTCCTGTCTGAGATTTTATTAAAATATAGCCTCATTTTAAATGTGTTGAGCATTTATATGACCAAATTGTCTACTGTTGAGCCAACTTCTCTGAGCGACTTACCTTTTTAATTGTTGTTTGCAGTGTTGTAGCCCTGTTGGTCCCAGGATAGCAGCGAGACATGGTGGGTGAGATCATATTTTATTGGACCAACTTCTGTTGGTGAAAGGTACAAGCTTTCAAGCTACACAGAGCTATTCTGCAGGACTGGGGAAGGAAATCCGAGTGTAAGCGAAATACAAGGTGGGGCAGATTAAGCAGGCAGGGTTCACGCATGTTGTAGGAGATCACTTCATTTTAAGTGAGCGCTGAACGTGGTATGCTGCTAGAGGTGCCTCATCATCTCAGGTCAGAGGCTCGTTGAAGAAAATTTATTGGCATTAAGGACCTGATAACACTTTTCATAAAAGGTGGGGATGTCTGGCAGGTGCTCAGAGCCCATTCCACCTCCCTGAAGTCTGGGCAGCACTGCCGTCCGCTATTAAAACAGATTCCACTCTAAAGCCGGCTTCATTTTGGTGGTTGAGGGCGTGATCCTGTACCTGCCTCACAGGCGGCTTGTCAAGTGTAACTAAGGAAGATTTGCAAAGTTTGCCATAGTTATGCCACTAGAGTCCCTGCAGTGTAGACATGGCCCTAATTTTATGTCCCTGTTAAAACCTATGGGGAGGGAAAATAAATCAAACTAGAGAAGTCCTGTTAGTCTACTGCAGTAGAAGGGAGTGCCCTAGAATACCTCAGAGCAGGTGTCCAGATTTGCTATGGGTTTTGATTAACCACGCTATGGCCAATATTGTAATATTGCTTCCTTTGAGCCTAATTCAGCTACTCTACCTCATGCTGAATAGTACTTTAACTTCACAAAGAATCCCTTTGACAGCACTCACGGTACTCACTGAGTAAAATACTACTGTGCGTGAGTAAAGGGTTTCTGAAGGAGACCCTTCGCTGTAAGGTTGTTAGAAGTGTTAGTCAGTGAGGGAAGAGCCTTTGGAGACCCCTGCATACAGAATCGGCTCATAGTGAATTTGGAAAGAGGCGTGGGGAATGGTCTCCTGTTATTTACAATTTCTTTATACCTATGCATGGTAGTTTCCCCTCTTAAATCCCAGAGCAGTGGTACTCTGCCAGCCAGCTCCGAAACACAGAGCATTGTAGGTATACGAGGGTCTTCCAGCTGGGACAAATTTCCTTCCAGAACAATTATACCAACCTTTAATTATGCAACACCTCTGGCTGAGCATTCAATTGAACAAGTTGCTGTGAGTTCAAGTCCTCTTCAAGGGGACAAGACACTGTGCTGTTGTGATCATCGGGCCTACAAATTGACCCTGTTTGGGAGCTCAACTGTGACAAGTGAGTGAAAGTTCATAGTGTCACAATAACCTGTAACAACAAATGTTGAAGGAAAAAGGTGCAAAAGGTAAACAGACTAAATGAGTCATCAACAACAACAAACGTCCTCCTGCTATAGCTCAAGGATTGTGTTAAGATCATGCCTGGTAAACAAGAAAAGCATAAAACTGGAAATCAGTGATCCAAAATTGGTGTGTAAGAAATTAGGTGGATAAAACAATGAGAGGACGGGCTATTCCACCCACCGCTCCCTTTTGGCATCCTTCATCTAGGAGAGAAGTGGACATAGGTGCTGGTGGGATGAAAGATGAGAGAACAGGAAGGAGCGAACCTCACCATGGTGGCTGCTGCCCTCACCGCTTCCTGGGACCCAGGCTTCCATTGGGCCTGCACTGTGCTGACCTTGAGACACATCCTGGCCAGAGAGAGGAACCCAGATGACTTCGCCACCTCTGCTGGCTTTGGCTAAATCCCAGACGCCCCCCCGAGATGTGACCCTTTTCCCTTGTGTCTCTTGTTCCTTCCCTACCGTATTTATTGTCTACGTCTCTTTTTGCCTTCTGTCCAGTAAGAGGCTGACTATATTTTGCAACCCTGCTGTGAGTCTGTGACCAGAAAGTAGGCAGCTAAAAGCCATGCCCTGCCTAGGACAAATTTGCAGAGAGGCTAATAAGACCGTGTGCTGTGCCTGTGTTTTTCCAGCAGTGAGGTTGCAAGTGAAAGTCAATACCAGAGACAGAAGCTGCACTTAACACTCTGACCTCATACCAACCCTGAAATGTGCTTGTTTACAAAAATCCAAGCTCCCTTTTGATCAAGTTTTGGAAGGGCCAGAAGGGAAAAAAACAAAACAACAACAACAAAAAAATGTTTTGTTTCAGTTCCTGAGACACGTTTAATCAGCCAATCGGAGACTTTACATCAGGAAACATCCTATCCTACATCCAGAAAATGTGCATCCATTTGCATCTGTTGTCCTGAAACTGTTGCATTTGCTTGATGTGGTTAAAAGACATCTGTCACCTGCACATACACTGCAGAGCCCCTCACCTGGCATTCTGGTCAGGATGCATAATAATCCTTAGTATCTTGATAAACATGTGCCTGAAAGAACCGGACCAATGCCCTCTCCTGAGTTCTCTCCACCCCTAAGTGACTTGCCCACAGGACATCATGGGCTAACTTTAACTCTTGGTTCAGTACTGACTGGGGACCAGGAGCTGGGTTTGGTGGGCTCCAGTTTGAGTGTCCCAGATCACCTTCACCAACAGGCCCCCTCAAGTTCAAAATGGGAGTATGGAGAGTTCTGAGTGGGCCATCCAGTATCCCATTCGCACTAGCGAGTCAGCTATACAGGGGACTGAACCCTGGATCCTCTCTGACTTTGGGTCAAAGGGCTAAGCCCAGCATGTTTGGGGGGAGGGATAGCTCAGTGGTTTGAGCATTGGCCTGCTAAACGCAGGGTTGTGAGTTCAATCCTTGAGGGGGGCCATTTGGGGAACTGGGGTAAAAATCTCTCTGGGGCTTGGTCCTGCTTTGAGGAGGGACTAGAACCTCCTGAGGTCCCTTCCAGCCCTAATATTCTATGATATGATTCTATGCCTAGGCTAGGTTGGTTTGTCAGGAAAGGTTTTGAACCAAAGCTTTGGCTCAACATTTATTCCCTTGACACCTCAGTCATTTCAATGTACTTTCGTGCTTGCCCCTAATCTGCCATAAACTTTCAGGCCATGCTGCCCGGGCAAACCCTTTGCTCCATCATCTGCTTTTAAGCAGCCTTCGAACAAGCTTTCGTGCTCATGCACACAGATGTATCCGCACCCGTTTGCTGCTTTTCCATTTTTTCTGTCCAGAGCAAAGTAAGGGGAGTAGAATACACCTCCTATTCCAGACCCCATTTTAGAGGGGACACTAGAGGAGGTATTTTAATGGGGGGCAGCTGGCTATAATCCAGACAATTAGGGTCCAGGTCACCCAAGGCTGACAAAATTAGCACAATGCTGTGTAGATTTTAGACCCACAGCTGGGTTTGCTAGACAGTCCACAGAGAGGAGCTACTTAGGTATCAGCAGAGACCAACATACAATGGCTGGATGTTAAATGCATTCTCTTAGCAGGGAGCCTTGCATTTAGGGCTGGAGTTGCTATATTCCTTCCAAGTCATAATTTCAAAGATTACTCCTCGCTGCTATGCAGGCAGGGAATTAGCCTCCTAATTTAGATAACCTCTGCTGAGTCTCTCTAGATCAGCACACCAGTCTCATCACTACTAGGAGTTTATTTTCAGCACTTACCCCAGCCTGTCCCTACTCTCACCATCTGGGAGCCACACGTGAAGAACAGGGAAAGGAATGGAGGAGGAGAAACGAAGTTCAGTAGGAAGCTACCTGCATTACTCATCTCACGATGCCAACTTGGGCACGCAGAGATGAAACCGTCACACCAGAGACCCTCCGAGTCACTGCCGATCTTATCTTGGTTTGTGGAACAAATGACGTTTCTGGGGCCCAGCTGAGAATCAGGGATGTTTCTGACTGGGATGCAGCTGGGCAGATACGTTCTCCTCTGATGAATCTATTTATAGCAGGTGGTGGAGACAGAATCGTGTTGCTTCCTGCAGCAGGGTTTGGAGGAGGATAATGCAGAGCGTAGGCACACCATTAACTGTTTCATCCAAATCACTCTGGATGACGCTTGTTCCTTTGTAGTTTACACTGAACTCCCTAACAGATCACGGTGTGGCTTCCAGAGGGAGAACATAGCACCAGGAGCAGTGGAGCTTGGCTAATGTGCCTCCACCCTGACCTCCAGGAACAACCTGGTGTAAGAGGCTGTCTTACTAGAGGCAAGGGATTTGCCATTCTGTCCCTGGCCTCTTTGCTGAGGCAGGCAGCTAAGGCTACATCTACACTACAGGGGGGGGGGGAGGGTCGATTTAAGATACGCAAATTCAGCTATGCAAATAGCGTAGCTGAATTCGACGTATCGCAGCCGTCTTACCCCACTGTGAGGACGGCGGCAAAATCGACCTCTGCGGCTTCCCGTCGACGGCGCTTACTCCCACCTCCGCTGGTGGAGTAAGAGCGTCGATTCGGGGATCGATTGTCACGTCCCAACGGGACGCGATAAATCGATCCCCGCGAGGTCGATTTCTACCCGCCGATTCAGGCGGGTAGTGTAGACCCAGCCTTAGGTACCAGTTAGCGTATGTTGCAATGTGGACAACTGTCCACTAGGCCCCAGCTAAAAACCTTCATATGGCATTTTGTGTCTCCAAAATATTTCTACGGGTTGCCCAACTACGTTCTGAACCCTCAGCTCCCCACTGTATTAAAAACAGTGGAGTATATGGACGAGTTGCTTGAGTTGTACAAAACAGAGAGATTGGGGAGCAAGGCTCATTAACTGGGGTTTTGTGGAATTGCTCTAAATTAGGCACAGAAATCAGAAGGGGAAAAAAAAAAAAAAAACCAGGCCCACTTAAAGCTTCACTTATGTGGGCAAGTGAACAGCACCTGGCTGTAGGTCTCTGGCCCAAGTCTGGAAAAGGGGAAGTACTCCAGTTAGGAGTGGTGTGTGGCGAGGAGAGGGGAGCAGCTCCGTGATGTGCGGAGATATTAACACAGGCCCAGCACCCACGCTAACCAGCCCCCCTTTCTATTCCCATGGAGCATGCCCCTGGCCAGCAGTGAGGTGTCTGCTGAGAACGGCTTAGGGATGTCTGGAGGTGGCACATCATCTTCCCGTGAACTTCAGGCTGTTTTTCATTCGACTAAGGAATAGCAGCTATTTTGACAGACAGAAAAATCGGGGAATAGGATTTCTTAAAGCCATGTTAAGCTCAAATTCTGCTCTCACACCTATGCAACTACACTGCAATTAGTGGGGGTGCGTGAGCTTAACAGAACACAATTTAGCCCCCCCCCCCCCCTCCCGGGGTAGAGAATTGGGTGGGAGGGGGTACAATGGCCACCATCTTGGCTGACGCATGGGACTGAACTGGGCACCTCCAAAGCTAAAAGCATGAGCTGAAGAGTCAGGGTGTCTTCGCTGGTGGCTGTAACCACTCACGTCCTCTGAGTTGGCACACGGGGGGCTCTGGGATGTTTGTGTGCTTGTGCTTTCGGAACATCCCCGCCGTCTCCAGGAAGTTCTGAATAGCACTGACAGAACTGTGCTGGTCCCAAGTGTCCACGGATTGGTACAGCTTGTTCTAATAATAAATCCAAGATCAATGTCAGGGGCTCACAGTAAGCGAATGCCTGGTAACAAATTCAAAAGTAGGCACCTGGGGGGTTATTGGTCCATATCTCCCTGAGAACACGCTCCCGCGTGGACTTCGTGTGAAGGCCAAGACTATAACAGGGTTCAAAAAGGACCTATCCTCCATGAACTTACCTAATTCTATCAATTACTATTAGCCAGGATGGGCAAGGATGCAAACCCGTGCTCTGAAGCGTCTCTAGCCTCTGTTTTCCAGAAGCTGGGAATGGGCAACGGGATGGATCACTGGATGATTACCTGTTCCGTTCATTCCCTCTGGGGCACCTGGCACTGGCCACAGTCAGACGACAGGATACCACTGGCTAGATCGACTATTGGTCTGACCCAGTCTGGCCGTTCTTATGTACATCTGCTCCCTAACATGTTGTTTTGAAACGCACCTTCCTATAATATTGCCGAGGACCAGTAGCAATGTTAATGGAATACTTCGGTGGGGATGGTACAGGAGAGGGGGAAAGATGACTGTACAATCACCAGGGAGGTTAGCATTGTTTGCTGTAGTGAAACTGCTGGCTTTTTTCCACCTCCCCTCCATGGTCCCTTCCAAACCATGCACAAGAGCGTTCAAACTAGCCAAAAATGTCAGATAGGGGTTTGCCGCAAAAGTGCGTCCTACTCGGCCACTGCCCCAACCCCAGATGACTCTCTCCACTCAGTAAGACTCACCCCTGCTCCTTCGTCACAGCTGCTGCCTCCCACAAGCCTTCCATTGGGACCAGTGGAACAGGAGGTCGTACGGGTCTAGCCACGGATCCATAGGAAGAACCCAGCTACTGGTAACGTTGGCAGCTGCTAAGTGGTAAAATGATTGCTACCTCTACCCTTTGCCAGAGATTTATCAATGATACATTCTGGTCAGGAGACAGATGAATGACTCCACCCTGGGTGTCTTGGTATAACCCTCCCCCACTCCTAACCACCCACCCCCAGTCCCCAGGAGGGTCAGGCTCCCATCAAGCCACCAGAAGTGACCCACAAATTTACCAAGTTGAGATATTTGCCCCTTGCGCCCAAAGTTCTGTTTTAGTTTCCACTCCCACTGCCCCCGCCCTGGGCTCCGGCCGGTCAGTTGCTGATGGACCCCAAGTGTTTAAACGACCAAGACGCTCGTTTTTTTCCTAGCAACACCATTTCCAGGTGGGGTTTGCAGCAGGAGGCACGATCCAAGATAGCAAACAGACATCGTTTTAAAGAAGCACCATTAACCAAAGGGTTTATAAAGAGATTCCTTTGTATTGGAGATCAGTCAAGTGAGTCCAGGGCAGCAGCCTGGGCCAGTGCAACCACTGGTGTCTCGTAGTTCGGCAAACATCTGCCTCTCCCGTCCCGTGCCTCAAGCAGTAAAAAAATGAAACAAACAAAAAAAACCTTCATCTGAAACGGGAGTGGGGAATAATAAAAGGGGAGGGGGAAAATCAATAAAGCGTCCCCGAGAGAAGCAGCAGGATGTGGCCACGCCAGGGGTCAGACAGCACTTCTGCTTTCTCCGCCAGCGGGCAGCGTGGCCAAGATTGCACCGGGCACACACACACACCATGTGCATTTGGAAGCGGCCTGCTTGTGGGCTGGCCACACGTTCCTCCGGCCCTGCCTTCGAAAGTTCATCCCGGAGCCATGTCTCTCAAGGAGATTCCTGCAACTCCTCCCTCCTGCTCCCATAACACGCCATTCTCCTCCCACGCGCTCTGAGCCGCCGGCACCCTCAGTAGTAATCGTCCTTCTTGCTCTCAGCTCCTGGGACGCCCCCACGGTCCTTGTGCTCCTGCACTAGCTCCAGGTCGTCGTTATCGTCCACCTCCCCTCCGTGATCCTCCTATTTGCAGGAAGAAAGGAGAGGCGGGGAAATCAACACTGAACAGAAAGCAAGAGCCCAACCCAGTCAGCCAAGTGGTCGCCAGCATTCATGGTTTCGCCCCCAGTTAACGTGGGCTGGGATCCAGGAGACCTGGGTTTGATTCCTAACCCTGCCACAGCCTTCCCTGGTGACCTTGGGCAAGTCACTGAAAGTCTCTACTCCGCCTGTTAAATGAGGATGACCATCCTTCCTCCCTCTCACCCTGTCTCTTGCCTCATCAGTTTAGATGTCAGCTCTCTGGGGCAAGGACCATCTCTTAGGCCTAGGTTACACTAGAAAACTAGGTTGGTTTAACTATATTGGTCAGGGGTGTGAAAAATCTACCCCCCTGAGTGGTGTTGTTAAGCCAACCTAAGTCCCCTTGTAGACAGCACTATCACCTCGCGGGGAGGTGGATTTCCTACTCCCATGGGAGAAACCCTCCCACCGGCATAGGTAGGATCCACGCTGAAGCATTAGAACCGTGAAGCTGCACAGCTGCAGTGTTTTAAATGGAGGCAAGCCCTTACCGTGCATTGCACAGTGCCAAGCTCACCGGGGGGCTGGTCCCAGGGGACAATACTTCGGACTCTGGGGAGTGCCAGGGGTGCTAACTGGCCATTTAGCTGTAATTCAACCCAGGATTTAACTGCGTGAACCCTGCAGGTGCGAACTGACCAAAGTCCTCCTATTTTTCAAGGACTACTTGAGTATGCTCTCAGTTCCTACAGACAGTGCATACAACAACATATACTTGGGATTCAGGCAAAGGGTGGGAGGAGATAGTGTGATTTACAGTTAATTGGCCAATTAACACCCTGTCATTCCCTGGGCCCTGATGCACTTAGTTGGCATCTTTAGGCATGGATACCCAACCACCTACAGCTTGCAAGCAAATGGGGGTAGCTCTAAGTGGTACCTGGCCTGTGCCGTACTACTCAGAGATCGGTGCTCAAGATTCAGCACAAACAAAACATTCCAGGGCCTCACACTGCTCCAGAGCTCAGCAACCTTCGGGCTGGCCCCAGCTCCCCAGGGGGAGCCTCTCCCGGCAGCCTAGGGCTCTGAGCGCCAGCTGTATTAGAGCTGTTGGCCTGAGAGCATCACTCTCTCCCCTGCAGGGTGCTTACATGCAGCCGTGCAACTGCTCATTACGCTTGTGGGCCCGGACTGGTACTGAACAGGAAGCAGGCTAGGGAGAGACAGGCACAGCTTGGGCCCATCTGAACAAGACGCCAAATCTGGCACTGACAAAAGCCTTGTGCTGAAGCCTGAGGCGCTTTGCTTCCTGTGCCATGGACAGCCCCCACCCCACCACCAGCAGCACACACACAGGGGACAAGCAAGATGGGCTTTCTCCCCCCGGAAGGCTTCTGACCAGCAGGGACACTTTGGAGCACAGAAGGGGGAGAGGGCTCCAAGGTAGATTTTTATTACCAATGACACTCGCCAGCAGCCTGGTCTCTCTCTCCTCGTCGGTTTCTAGGAGACAGGCTGCTGCGGGCTCGGCTGTCGCCTGCTTCCTACCCCCTTCCAGCTTCACTGAATCAGCCAGGCCTAGAGCTGTGCTCTCTGACCCAGTTTCTAACAAGCACATCTAGCTGTTAAAATAGCAGAAGAGTCAAAAAGTGTTTCCAGGCCTCTCTCAAATCTCAGATCCCTGCCCGCACGGGCTGGACAGCACGGGGCCACTTGAATCGGGTACAAAGCACGGCTCAGGATTTGGAAAGATTCCGCTCCGGATCTGCTGCCTAGAGGCTATTGGGACTGACTTCCTAGAAACACATTAGATCAGGGGTTTGCAAACCTCTGTTTGGGGCCAACGTCTAAACAGAGATGGTCTTGGGGACTCTTCCCCTCCCATTTCCTGACCCCACCCCCACCTAGGGTGACCAGACGTCCCGATAAAATCGGGACCGTCCCGATATTTAGGCATTTGTCCCGCGTCCCGATTGATCTTCGGTCGGGACGCTGCACTCCGCTTTTTTTTTTTTTTTTTCTCTGCCGGGCTGCCGGCAGCACTCAGCTGTTCTCGGCTTTTTTTTTTCTTCTCCTCTGACTGCCGGCAGCACTCAGCTGTTCTCTGTTGGTTTCTCTTCCCCCCCCCCCCTCCTAAAAACCAGAGGCTGAAGGTATGCATACCTAAGGAAGGGTGCATAATCTCCTTTGACTGCCCGCAGCCCTGGGCTGTTCTCAGCTCCCGCCCCCGACTGCCAGCAGCACTGGGTCACAGTAGGGAATTGGGAGAGGGAGCTGTTTGTGTCCTTACACCGGCAGCACTCGGTTTTTTGGTTTTTTTTGCTCCGCCAGTGACCCCCCCCCTCCCCCCCCCCCCCCTTGTGTCCCGATATTTTCTTCCTGTCATCTGGTCACCCTACCCCCACCGTCTCCCATCTGCCATCACATAACATCCCTGTGACAACTCCAGCACTTAACATGGAAAAACAACACTCGGCTGCACACTGTAATGCAATTCAGTGGCTGGAATCAAAGAAAATGAGCCAGTATCATGAGGTCTCCAACCACCACCAGCTCCATGCGGTTTGGGAAGCGCTGCTTTAGAGTGAATGCCAGGGCTCCATCCCCACCGAACACGGAGCTGGCGCGCCATTGCAGAGCTGCCCTGCGTGGTACTACAGGAAACCTCCAGTGCAGAATACAGAGATTGCGAGGGCTAGACCTCGCTACAAAGGGAGGAAGGCCCTGACGATGGTGAATGAATAGCCAGATTTTTAAGGGAGGGGGTGGGGGGCAGGAGGAGTCCCATGAGGAACCCAAATGACCCCAAGAGAGAGGCAGGGTATGTCACACCCCGCGTTTCGTCATGCCCCTTCCTTTGCCAGCAACCACCCTTCCCGCAGGGAGAAACAGCAAAACTCATGTCCTATATTGTGCAGGACTGCTGCCTTCCTCCCTTGAAACTTCAGGCTGAACCCACAGATATATCACCAATCAATCAATCAAACAAACACCAAGCACGTGATCTCTGATACAGAGGGAAATGGCTTAACGCGCCCAGAGACAGCCTCCTCTCACGTAACACTGTCATTTGACATTAAGAAATAATGCCCCTCCTGGGCCAGGGAAGCCCACCCCTGCATCTGGCCAGAGGGGCCTAGTGTTCGGAGCAGTGGGCTGGGAATCAGCAGATCGGAGTTCTATTCCTGGCTCGGCGCCTGGCCTGCTGGGTGACACGTTGCCGCTCCGTGCCTCAGTTTCCCCATCTGTAAAATGGGAATAATGATACCTCACTTGTAAAGTGCTCTGAGATTTATGGATGAAAAGAGCTTGACATTAACAACTATTTACTCTTCTTACGTGCCATGAGAGAACATTCAATGGGCTCAGTGGAGATGGTGGGCTGAGGGCTCCCCTCTGACCCAGTCGCAGGGCCAGAGTACTGGAGCTACGGCTAAGGGCTGATCTTGCAGTATGCATGGTGTTACGCACAAGCCGTCCCAAGCTTTTACAAGGTTTGGCTGTCGACTGCAAGCCCCAAAGAGCTGTTTATTCAGCTTGCACTTCAGGCCATCCCTGGGCAAACTCTTAAGTAAAAACAGGGGAGCAAGTGGACCCCCATCAGCCAAAGGGCAGTGGTAATAGAGAGGCAGGAGATGGGGGCAGGGGGGAGGATGCAGCACTGGGACAGATAGCTAACTGAAGCTTCCCCTAGCCAGAGACAGGGCGGGAAGGGACACTGCATTAGTTTAGCTGGCGCTAAGGAGAACAGCACTGCCAACCCTAAATGATCAAAAACCATCAGGTGGGGCCCCAAAATCATGAGACTGGCTTAAAAAAAAATCATGAGATTAAAAAGACATAAGCGTGAGGTCTTTTTCTTTGCCTTTGGAGCATTTAGGGTTCACGTTTTCCAGCTGCTCTCCTCTTATCATGGTTATTTTCTCCATGACAGAGGTCGCACTGCAGAGCTGGGGTCAGCGCTCCTCCATGTGCCACCCTCAAACCCAGCCAAGACTGGCAGATTGTGGGGGCCTGCTCCAGTATCCACTGAAGTCAAGGGCGTTATTTCACTGGGATCAGCTGGCCCGATCTGCGGACGGCTCAGCACCCACAGCTCCCACTGAGGTTCGGGGGGGCCTCTGAAAATCTGGCCCCTTTCTGCCATTGCAGAAGGTCATTCATTTCCATAAATGTGAGCCGGGAAACTTCAGAATCCCCGCCGGCAAGGACACATCCAGCTTCCACAGATGGCTGCTTCTCAGGCACAGCATGGAGCAGGTGAGGAGAGCTGGGCATTATCTAGAAATTGCTCATTAACCCCCATGCAAGTCTTCCTCCTCCCCCGCCTCGCATTTGCACCTCAGCATTAGAGATTCCTCTTTTCATAGTTTTGAAGTGGAAATTACATTTAAATGTTACAAATCAGATGGCAGTAAAAATTCAAGAGGACTCCACAGGCGGCAACAAAGGGCATCTCCCTGTCGCTTCGCAATCAAAGACCTCAGGGAGGCTGTGTCCACGGCAAAATTAGCTTGCCAGGGTGCTGCGATTTAGATACGGAATTCATTTTGGGGGACGAAAACTTAGATCTTGATAAAACAGCTCCCCATATACATACACACACAACTCCCCGTTTAAATGGAAAATCATTCCCGCAATCGTTTCTCTTTTGAAGTTAAATGGTTCAATTGAAAGCTCTGCCAGCATGGCTGCAATGATCAGGTTATTCTAGTGCATAGTGCCAGGCAGCGAAAGTGACTCAACATGACTACAGTCAGAAATGAAACTGACATGGCTGCGGTCACTTCCTAAACCAGGGGTTCTCAAACTGGGGGTCGGGACCTTTCAAGGGGTCGCGAGGTTATTACATGGGGGGTCGTGAGCTGCCAGCCTCCACTTCAAACCCTGCTTCACCTCCAGCATTTATAATGGTATTAAATATAGAAAAAAGTGTTTTTAATTTATAAGGGGGCGGGAGAGTGTTACGCTCAGACTTGCTATGTGAAAGGGGTCACCAGTACAAAAATTTGAGAACTGGCCTAAGCTAAGGGCAGGGCAAAGAAACCACCAAAAATAAAACTCGCCTGTAGTGTTGACAATTTCTGACAATGCCCCAGCTCCCGGAGTCCTGTGATTAGGTGTGAACCTCAGCTTTAAATTAAAAAAAATAATAATAATAAGTTTCTAGCCCTCCTGGCTGTGGAGAAAATTTTGAAAATGTGACCCCTTAAAAGGTCCATAACCAGAAGATAAATATTATATATTATTAGTATTACCAAGAACCACCAAAAACCGTTATTTTAAAAAGCCTCTGGCATGAAAATAATCACTCATTGTTCTATTCCTGGCTCCGAAATGATGTAGCCCAGTGATAGAGGTGATAGAAACCAGCCAGCGTTTAAATTGGGGAGGGAGGGAGGCGTGGGGAAGAGGGAGAAGAGGGGCAGCAAAGGGTCGCTGACCTGGCAAAAAACAATTTACATTGAGCTGGGTTGCTGAAGGGTGAACTTTAAGCATGGTCTTACCAAATCTGCTTCTTCCAGATGATGACAGACATCACCACTACCACCACATTTTTCAGACCACGTTAAGCCCTGATAACGCACCATAAAACCCTTGGCCTAAATTGTCCAGAAATGAGTCAAGACTGAGACTGCCTAACTTCAGACACCTTAAAGGGTCCCGATTTTCATAGGGTGGGTACTCAGCACAGGCTGAAAATCAGGCCCCCTCTTTTACAGCTGTCTCAAGTTGGGCACCCGAGATCACACGTCACTTTTGAAAACGCAGGCAAGCAAGGAAGGGAGGCTACCCCGGTTGTAGGATGGTTCTCTCAGAAATCTGCAGCTTTGTTTTGTTCACACAAGTTAACTATGTGCTTACGCCCCATTGACTTGTGTACATGCTTGTGTGTTTTGCTGAATCAGGGCCTTCATGGCCCGAGGCGTGAAATCCAATCACCCACCTATCTCAGCTTGCATAGCAACAAGCCATTTTTAACCACTGATCATGCATTTATATCGGCGATGTAGCAGCTTTCCCTCCCGTGTCAGCATCCCCAGAAGGCGCCTTGGGATTCCTGGCTCTGGCTGCGGCAGAGTTAACAAGAAGTAGCTGAAGATAGGTAATCGCTCTGCTTTGAAAGCAGGCAGAAGCCCAGAGGGGACGGTTTCTGTTGGAGGCACTTATCTCTCGTCCATTATTAATAACCGGAATAAACAGACGCCAGCAAAATGCAACCGGCAGAGACGCACCGAGGAGATTGGGGGAGGGGGGGTTCCAACTCTGCTCCCCAAATTAGACAATTTAAACCAAAAGCGGCGTCTCGGCCGTGCTCAGTGACCTGCTAGGGGGCAGGATTCAGCTCGCTGTGGAGATCA
The DNA here is from genome assembly GCF_011386835.1 of Chrysemys picta bellii. Classification (NCBI taxonomy): domain Eukaryota; kingdom Metazoa; phylum Chordata; order Testudines; family Emydidae; genus Chrysemys; species Chrysemys picta. The sequence continues at coordinate 6,943,457 of NC_088811.1, read as the reverse complement.
AACTACCAGGGAAAGAGGGGAGGTGACAAGGGCCGATCTTGAGATTTCGATGAACTCTCTCCTGTCGCCCCCACCTCATTGTTGCAGCCAAAGCTTTTTGGGGCTCCGTGCCGGCGGGTGCCGAGCCCGAGTGCAGAGCTCTTAGCAGGATCGGGGCTTGGTTTGATCAGGGTGGGGGATGGAATCGAAGCCCCTGAACAGCACGAGGGTGCTTTGCAATGGCTTGTGTACGTCATTACTGACATGGGGGGAGGGGATGAGGGTTAACAACATTAAAAGCCTTGTTCATCCTATTCATCATCCAGGGCCTGATTTGCACAGGTGCTGAGCACCAGCAAGTCCAACTGAAGCGAAGGGACAGCTTGGGAGGTACTGAACACCACTGACAAGAAGGCCCTGTGTGCGCATCACACTACTACCCGAGGGCCCCCATTGGGATCGGGGCCCATTCTGTTAGGTGCGGCACAACCGCATCAGAGAATAATGCCACCTAGCTCCTCTACAGCGCTTTCCATCAGTATCATTTTGCTCATTTTATACACGGGGAAACTGAGGCACAGAGCAGGGAGGGACTTTCCCAAGGTCACCCAGCAGGGCCAGGAATAGAACGCAGCTGTCCTGAATCTCAGTCCAGTGCTCCGACCGTTACACTGCAGAACAGCACAGTCCCTGTCCCGAAGAGCCTCACTCCTATTCCTAGGGTGTTGGGAGCTTTCCCCTAACAGCTGTCCCAACACACAGGTCTGCCCAACCTCTGCACCAGGCTCAGCTCCTGGTCTCAAACACACCCGCAGCCCCACGACCGAACAGGAAAAGAAGAGGAACCTTGGTGTCGTACAATTTCTTGCTCCTGATCTTCTTGGTAGTCATCCATTGGCTCTTCCCTGGCTTTGTCTGGCCCAGCGGCACCCTGGAAACACAGGAGAGCAGACATTGGTAGGTCGGCCTGCTTTAAAGCTCCCAGAAGCACACACACACCCCCAACCCCAATCCTGACAGAGCAGCAAAGCAGCTTTGGAGACCCAGACTTTCATGTATTAGAGCCCCAGGTCTGGAGGCTGCTGAATCAAGACCCTGGAACATCAGAGGTGACCCCATCTCTGTTGGGCGCTTGTCCCCAGTCAACGCTTCTGTCCCCTTTATCCCGCAGGCAGCGGGGGGGGGGGGGGGGGGGGGGTGGAAGCAGCCAAGTCATTTCCCAGCAGCCACACGCTTTCGCGTCGGCCTGTGCATGGGAGCGCTCTCACGGTAGGGATCAGTGCTGTGTCAGAACTCTGCACAGAGCCCGGATGTGCAAGCGGCCACCCTGGGTTGAACAGTCCCTACAGACAGTGGGGAAGCATCTGTTAGAGAGAGAGAGAGAGAGAGAGAGAACAAGCTAGTTGGCAGAGCTGGGCAGCAGTCGTACGGCTGAGCTAGCATCCAAGCGCCAGGGGAGAGCCGTGCTGGGCTCTAGGAGACAGCAGGGAGAACGGTGTCCCCGCTCCTCCACCCCACTGCAGCTGCCCAAGTCACGTTAGCAAAGCACAGCCGAGCGCAGACCTTCCAGCCAGGAGCCAGCAGCGAAGACCATTCCTTCTATTTGCTGCCCATTCAAATGAGAGATGGCAGCTTGAGAAAACGAATCGCAATTCAGCCTTCCTAGTGCATGGAGGGCTGCAGAGCGCCCCCGCGCCCGGGGAAGCCGCCGGGCTGAGCAGCTCGCACCGAGAAGGTCTCCGGACAGGAGACAGGAGCGCAAGGGGGAGTCAGGATCGAGCACTCTCTCCACCCACGTGCAGGGCCACCGCCTCAGCTGGGGTCACTCAATGCAGCTTCTCCGACTCCAGGTAAGCGCCGGTGATTCGCACCAGCTGAGGATCTGGCCCATGGCTGCTGCCTGTTTGCAGGCTAGCAGGGAAGGAGCCCGGGCTGCTGCAGGGCACCATGGCCGAGCCTGTTAAAACAGGGCGTGGCCATGAGAGAAAGGGTCCGTGGAGGGGGAAAGTCATTGGATCATTCGCCTCTCAATAGCAATGGCTGAGGGCTCTCTGCTCACTTGGGAATATTCATCTTCCCTGGAGTCATGGGTTCGAATCCTGGCTGAATCAGTTCAGCTGTTCATCATTCAGAGCGGCTGGGAGCTAAGACACCCAGGTTCTAGGCCCAGCTCCTCAATGGAGTCAGAGGTTGGCACTAGCTCAGGAGAGCACCAGGACTGGTATCGGGCAGGGGCAGATTGCGCAGCTTTTGCCCCGCCTGAGCCTGACTCAACCCACAGCAGCCTGCCCAGCCGCAGAGTTAGAGACAAATAGAGCTGGATCTGAGGGGGATTTTCTTGGAGCCTCTTGCTGGCGAGCATGAAATATTAATGCTTTCGATAATTTACACCTCCCGGAGAGAAGGACTCAGACATGCTGATACAGCTTCTGATTAACAGACCTTCACTCAGGGCAACGATTCAGCACCTCCTCATTCACCCGACGGGCTGAGCTGGGAGCAGGCCATCTGCTCCTGCCCAGAGCTGCACCGACACATGCCGCCCTCTGGACCCCACCAATGGGACCCAAACTGACTACCCTTCCTAATACCCTCTCCATTGGGCCCACCAGGGAGCGAATTACAGCCTAAGGGAGCAGTGCTCCGACACCAAACCCAGCTGACCGCCCCGGTCAGCGAAGCAAGCCGGCGGAACAGAAGCCAGGCATTGTGCTAAGGTTTGTAGCGTTCACATGGTGGGAAGGAGCAAGCTGAGAAAGGAAAGCAAACAAGAAAGGTAAGGGGGAAAAACAACAGACGGGGAGTGTTCTGTCCTCTGATTAGTTCTGTCCTCCCTAGGGCTGTTGACTTTATCCTTTCTTGTCAGCCATCTGATTGCCAATGCTCTATTTATACCTTGTGCTTATGCAGCTCTGGCTGCTGCAGTATCTTGATGCTGCAATATAGATTGTAACAAACTTGTAATGACAGCCTTCAGAACCTAACAGCAACAGCAGGGATAGAACTTCCTCAAAAGCACAGGCCTCTCCCACTTGGACTACAGGAGAATCACTGCTTTCTATGAGCAATATAGGAGTTATGACACACAGTTGTGCAGTTCTGATTCCATCCAGTAGTTCATTAGAAAGAAACTGACCAAGCTGATTAAGGAGTTTAAATTTTCCTCCCAAAGGAGTGCTAACTTTGCACCAGTTCTCACTGCCAGCACCCTCAGGTCTTTCCTCCTAAGGTACCTGTGCTCTGTCCAAACAGCGTGAACAGCTCAGCCTAGCCTTATGCAAAGACAAATAGTTAAGGTATAAGTTCTTTTCCCACTAAGGAGCTGGAGGGTTTTATTCAGCAGATGCAATCCTGCAGTGGTGGGCTCTTTGCTTCAATGTCTATTCCATTGGTCTGGAGTGTTTTTAGACTTGCTACCAATCATCGGTTTAGAGCCCTGACAGATAAAATGCTGCTTTTAAAAACAAGTGACACAGAGAACGCTCGGCAGCCTGTCAAAACAAGCTAATATTTCCCTGCTGCAGAGTCTCACTCCAGACAGCAAGAAGCACTTTACAAAATGAATGGCTTCCTTCTGCAAGCAAGCATCTCCTTGGAGGAGACAAGATTCTCCCTCGCACAGCATAATTGCCACCAGTCCACCATGGCCGCAGCCACATCACAGAAACACGGGAATCGCCAAACTAGACCAAGCAAGGTCCATCTAGTCTACTGTCTTGTCTCCAACCATGGCTACAACCAGGTGCTTCCCAGGAAGGCGCGAGAATCCTGAAGTAGGCAGAGAGCGGATAATCGGCCCCCCACTTTAGATCTCACCCTGGATTCTAATCGTGCAAAGTTGGCTTAAGCCCCAAAGTAAAAGATCAAATTTCTCCAAAATTTTGATTGTCCTTAAGTGTGACAAGCCAGGATATTCTGACTATCAGTTCCCCTTTGTGAGTCTAATTAAATTTGCGGCCTTAGCTTCCTGGGATTAAACTGTGGCGCTCATTGCCCCAGGGTCTGTGAAAAAGGATTTCCTTTGAACGGTTTTGAATGTTTCACCTTTTAATTTCATTGAACGTCTCCTGGCTCTTGTGTTGTGAGACCAAGGGGAGAGAAGTTTCCGAGTTACCTTCTCTAGACCCGGCATCAGCTCAGAAGGAGGGCGTATCAAGAGTCGTGGGGCCCCTATGGCTCTAGCACTATAGACAAGGCCTGGGATATGCCAGGATTCCCAGATTTCAGCCCTCCTGTGCTTACACCTATTGCCAATGGTGGCAAGTGGCCACAGTTGGAATAAAGTCCACCTTACAACCAGATTTCTGCCCCCTTCCCTTCGCCCCCTGAAGAATTACGGTCTTGGGAGGCCCAGCGCCCAAAGTGGCACCGGAATGGGCTGCAGAGCAAGTGGGACATGTTACGCAATAGCTGGGCAGAGAACAGATGCTGTGGGGTGCTGCCATGCCAGCCTCAGAGCAGGTGGAAGAGGGAGAAAGGAGGGCAGCTTGCCAGTAGCTCCTGGAAGCCAAAAGAAAATTGGTCATGACCCAGCTGGAACTCCATAACCACAAGCTGCCCAGAATCAGGAGCAAGAGATGATGGGAGAAGGGTTCTCTCACTGCCAGCCCATCACAATATAGCATTGGGGCTTGGGGGTGAAAATTCTCTTGGGGGGCATGCATCCTCTTCCTCCTCTCACTTGTAGGGCCAAGAACCCTCTTCATCACCCCCCCGACACCCCTCCCTGCAGAAATGGCTTCCCCATCACATTACATTACCTTCAGCGGCTTCTTTGTCTCCTCTTTCCCTAGCACGCTGGGGTCCTTGTATTTGTCTGATTGGACCACCTTCTCCTCAAAATCCGGCCTCTCCAGCTCGGCCTCTTCAAACTCATCTTCCCCTTGGTTATTGGGGTCCTGAGCAGGGTCTGCAGCATCATCAGGCATCTGGGTGAGAAAAACCTCTTGTGAGCACCCAGCACCCCCACACCCGGGACACACGGTGGCCAATACGAGCTGGCTTTCTCTAGCGCTTAAGCTCAGGCCAATGAGTGGGAGAAGCTACAGCTGGGGACACCAGCTTCCAGGAAGGAGGGCTTCCCACCTCACTGCAGCAGTCCTCCTCAGGCTGGATCTCAGGGGTTTCGCCAGATCAGAGTCTCCTCAGATGAGGCTATAAGAAGTTATGGCTAGAGGAGGTGATGGGGCCTAGCAAGAACAGGCAATCTGGCCCCCTCACCTCACTTTCTGCCCCTGCTGAAATCCGAGGCATTGTGTGGGTCTATCCTGTGGGTCTCTTCATCGGTCCAGCTACATTGGTAAATGAAGAAACACTCAGCAGAAGTTGAGTCTTAATGAAGTTCTTAGGAAGTCATTGCCTGGAATCTTTAGCAACCCAAGGAAGGAAACCACCTCACATCAGAAAGTTGTTTCATTGCCTGTGAGGCAAACCAACTCATTGGCAATAGGTGCGATGACCCTAAATCAGTCCCCCGGAAAGGAGGAAGCTGTACTCTGTTTATCAAACCAACCTCAGAAGAAAAAGCTGCCTTTAGCCAAAACAAATCTGCATTTTGACACAACGCTCTACGCCTTGTTATGTGCGTGATGCTTTCAGATCTAAAGCTCCGGGAACCATAAACCAGGATGGTTTCCTTGGCACAGATGTTCTCAGGAGATACATCGAACCCTGAGATCCAGCAGAGAGGGGCAGACACACAGCTCCAGGCTGTGGGAGAGGAAAGATTTCTGCCTTGTAGCAGATCAGCTAGAAACATACCCTGTCACTGAAATAAAAGAATGGACCGGCAGGGAGAGGAGGCACCATCATCTCTTGTACTTAATATCCGCCATGGTTTTGTTTTGGTATTCTCCTCTGTAAGTTACCTGGGAAGAGTTTGTTTCCTCTAGTGCAGCTGGATCAGTGTTGACTCCTATCTTTTTTGGGGAGGGGGGGCAGGGAAGGGAAAGAATTACCAGCTGGCATCCTCAATGAAAACATCGAGGTCCTCCCCTCTAGGGAGGGCAGAGAAAGGTGAAAGCCTGTGCATGAGTCAAGGTCATGGATAAAGCTGTGATGTCTCAAGGACCTGCAGGCACCACGGTGAGCAAAAGAAAGTCAAATAGGCTGGAGGTCCAAGGCCCTGCCAGTGTCATGGAGGAACACTCTAGAAATGCGTAGGGAAAGATCACTTCTCTCTGAAGTTACTGTTCCTCTTAGGGGAGCCTGGGCTCTCTCCTTTAGCCTCTCCAAGCTAAGCGAAGAGAGATAAATGGAGCTGAAGCTCTCCCGATGGACATCGATTACCGAACGAATCTCACTTGGCACTTCCATAGCGTATCTCACCTTCAGAGCACTTTACAAACCACCAGTGAATTAGCAGAGCTAGCCCGACCAGCGTCATAAACACCAGTCAGTGCATTGCCTCTCCCGGAGCTTGTCAGAGAAAAGGATGTGCCAGTACATTTTTCCCCCTGCGATCTGATCAGCTTTACAGATGGTTGAAACAACCTCCTTCCACTAGGGCAGCGGTTCTCGGCCCTTTTCCATACAACAACAGCACCTGCTCCTCGGGATCCCTCCCCACACCCACACAGCAGAGATCTAACTGGGACCTATTTAGCCATATGGGAAAGGCAGGGTGCTCAGGGTCCCCTGAAACAGCAGGTTTGTGGCCCCCCAAGGTGAGAGATTCTGCAACTGATTATATACAAGATGTCATCAAACAGCAAATAAATATTCCCCCCTCCCCTCAGACGCACACATGCTCTGTTTGACTAGCTCTGCTCCGCCAAACACCCATCAGAGAGAGGTAATTTTGCCTGTTTTTAGGGTAGGAAAAACGGAGGCCTAGAAGTGACTTGTCTGATGAGAACTCGTGGGAGGGATTGGGATTAGAACTCCCAGCGCTCGCTCTGTGCTGACCATATCTCCCGTTAGCACTCGCATGGATGCTAGGAAAACGCCCATGATTCTTCATTAAAACACCACCTTCTTGGGGGCAGGGGTGAGAAAGATCTGGGAATAAGGTGCTACATGGGCTGCATGGAAAGTTTCTGCTTGAATGGAAGAGTTTGGTGTCCAAGCAGATTCAAGTGATGACATCATGGCGACTTCTCTTACCATTGGCTCCTGGACCACCACCTCTTTTTGCGTGTGCATATTCTCTTCTCTTTCAATCATCCCAGCATCTGCAAGAAAAATGAAATGAATCAATCCGGCCGACCAAAAGGCTCATCCAGGGAGCAACAAAACCACAGGACACTGGCAATGTGACTGTTTGGCCCTGTGTGCCGTGGAAAGTTCTCTCTCTCCTAGAGAAAGAGTGAACTGATCACTCGTGCCTACCTGGGAAAGACACTGCATTGGGCTGTGATGAAGCATCCCTGGAACCAGAGAGCAGGTTGGTTACCACACCCCGGAACAGGTATAGAGTGGAAGCTGAGGCAGTGATGTCTGCCTGTCTCTGCAGACAGCCAGACACAATAGCGTGGAGGGGTGTGAACTACTCCCCATTCATTGTAACGGGTTAATCCTGGTGCCTAACGATAGTATGTTAAAATGTCAACATTGACTGTTTCATCAACGACCACTTTAGTAGGCATCTAAATAAGAATAGTAGTGCTTATTTGCCATGGCTGGACGCAAGGACAGCGCTCGGGTAGCAAGTTGCGGTCAAGGGCAGCAGGGAAAGGAGCAATTCAGTCCCCAGCCTCCAAGATCTGAAGTCACCTTTGCCCCAGCTTAGCAGAGGCACTTCCGCTGCCTCCTCGGTGCCAAAATCCAAAACCACCTCCCGCATATTCGTGAGTGCCAGAAACCCCCTCTACCCAGCTGCCAAAACCTCGCCTGGCATCTATGGTGCAGTACGTGCTGGCGACACAAAAACCTCTGGGTCTGTTGGAAAAGACATTTAACACCAAAGCAAATGTACACTCCCAGAAACACTGCACAGACGGGCGACACTGGGGGGATGGGTACATCATTTCAGGGTCCAAATCTTGGCATCAGTCTTGTGCGCTGCGTAGGACAGCGGCCTTGACTCATTGTTCTCCATGTCAAGTTTGCAAGTAAAACGACCCCACGTAACAGTAACAGCTTTTGCGGGCAAGGGATTTGTAAGGCCGCCTTTTTGGAGGCTTAATGATCCTTGATGTGCCAATTACACCCATCTACTTCCTGTTAGGTGGCAAGGTAGCTGAAGTCAGACCACAGGGCGATTGGCTTACTGAGCCACCGGATGCTCAGTCACTCATCTGTACGTTCAGGAATCCGTCTCTCTCTCTGTCCCTTGGGCTACTGCAGAGGCTGGGTGGTATCCATGGAAACAACCCAGTTGCGCAGCCAGTCAGAGAATCGCTCCCGGCCCCGCTGTACCACGGTGGGTTACAGGTCGGTGCCACTTCGCCCTTTGTCGGCGTGTGGCGGTTGAAAACGAAAGGCCGGTGCGCCACGTGGCAAGGGGGAGAAGAAAGGGGAACCACACAGAGCGTCCGTTAGGGGGAAAGCAAGGAGGCTCATTATGTTTATTTCTCCTGTCCTACAATTTGGACCCTGCACAGCCCTTTGTTTTGACCAGAGGGAGGCCCAAACCCCCCCAGATCTGGATCTGAGTAGGTCCATCTACAGCATCTGGTTGCGCTGGCTCCAATGGTCATGCTGACCACTGCAGCGGCAAGCAGAGCAGGTTGATATGATCCTCCAGCATCAGGCTGCCCCGTTCGGCCTGCTGTGTAATCTACAGGGCAAGTATGTCCCAAGAGACGGATGCAGCAACAATCTGTAGCGCTCTGAGGGAACGCGAGGCACCACGCCCACTCTTTCACCCCCAAACTGGCAGGAGCTGGGAGAACTGAGGAGGCAACGCAGGTGTCCCCCGAGGGTGCACAAAGCACAAAGGAGGGGCAGCCCATAGGGCTCCGGACAGTTAGAAGTAGGGTTTATGAGCTGTGAAGAACATCCCAATGAGAATCCTGGCGACCACAAGATGGCAGACTCGGGGGTGCAAAGCAGGGCATGCTGGAAGGAACCACGAGGTGCTAATAGAATAATGAGATGAGTTTCCAGGATGGTTCCCCCACTCAGAAATGACCCCCCCCCCAATTAAACAGCTTCATTCGCTGTAGTCTCTAATCCTGGGGTGCGGAGATGGTTCTCCCTCCAGGCTCATGGTCCAAGTCTGGCTGCATTAGACCCAGTGTCTTTGAGACCTGGATGCACTTTTAATAGCAAAAACAAGCAACAGAAAAGAAGTCCTGCCTGAGACAGGACTCCGGGCAGGTGGGAGGGAGGGAAGAGAGCTGAGGACTAATCGCCCATTTTGACAGTGCATCATTTATTATCCTTCTCCTAACAATCCTCGACAAGAACAGCCATAACGAAGGCCGGGGGCAGGGAGCTGGGGCAGTGTTTCTGTGCTGTCTATCATCAGCATTAGCCAAGTTTTCCCTCTTGAAACATTAAGTAAGAGACCAAGAGGCAACAGGGCTCCCAATTAGATAGTTTCATGGCCTGGGCCGTAAAGTCGTTCCCTAGGACGTTAATCCCAATTAAGACGTGGAGGCCAAGCCCTGCTGGTCCCAACATTCCCCCCATCCCCACCCCCGCAGTGCGAGCCTGTTTCCTTCAAAGAGGAGTTTGCTTTGATGTGAGGCAATTAGTTTGATTTTTCTGAGGGAACTTGTTGAAAGCAGGTCATTTAAAGATGAAATACCAGCTGGGTCCTTCTATGGGAAGGGGCAAGGCATCTGGGCTTTGAAACAAGAACATGGCTTCTCCTCTCTTTCTCATGCAACCCCCACACTTCTCTGTGTCCAGTTGACTGGACCCAATCAGCACGGGATCAGTTTAATATCTAACATGTCAAATATTTGAGAGGTTCACCTGCACTGGAAGGGCACTGACACAATGATCTAGACCTTTCCTAGCCTACCTTTATTATGGCCTTATTATTGAAGGCTCTGTTAGTCATACCGACCTGCATCTCTACCCCTCACCACCACTGCTATTCCTAATCTGAGCCCTTTCCTGAGCAGAGAATGAAAACTGAGCCAAAATCCACTGGCAAGAGTTCAGGCTGAGACCACCACACTGATCTAAGTCAGGATTTGAACCCAGATCCCCAGAGGCTGAGGATAGAATCCAGGAGCCCTGACTCCTAAACTTCCCGCCCCACCTACTAGCCAACTTGTCTAAGGAATATTTCATTCAGAATCCCAGTGACACTTAGATATAGGTCACTGACCAAAGGCAACAGAGACTTTGTTAGCTCAGCTTGGTCTACTAACCCCATGCGGATGCATTGATCCAATCTGTATTCTTACTGTAATTAACACGGTTATTAGCCTTTTAGACCCGAGCAGTTAATCAATATTTGAGATCTTGTGGATTGTTTCAGTTAGGGACAGAAATTGATGATGGAGTCAGGTATTTCTTTGATGCAATCCTGTTTATTTACAAAGAACGTACATAAAGTCCTGTTTCCCTGAACACACTAGGAATCAAAAAGCAGGGAGATAGTTTCTCTGTTCACAGTTCCAAGCCCTTTTCCAGCCAGCACTCTGCTCAAAAGCTCTCACTTTCATTTTTTCCCCCTCAAGGTCACACATTTCTCTCGCTGTCTCTGTGGCTTCCTTGTTGCCTTCGCTCTTTGAGGTGTTTCTGCTGCTTCTCTCCTGCACACATATGCACGGCTATAATCAAATATATCCCTCATCCTTGCATTTGTTATCAGACCCCCAGGAAACTCCTTGGACCACATGGCCCACCCACTGCCCAGGGTTGAAAGCAGTCTAGTCCTTGGGAAGTCATCTTCTATTGTTTCAGCTATCACTAAACAAAGGGGAAATTCATTGTTCCCCAATTCCCGTTTGGAAGGCCAAAGCTGTCCAGCATGACAACAATGAGGTGGTATGACTGCCCAACCCTCAGCTTAACAATATTTATACATTATGCCTGTGAAGTGAAGCAGAGATAAAGGCTCTTCCCTCGCAAACCTCAGCTGGTGAATTATTCATGAACCAGTTTCCTGGCCTGATGATGGGTCACACCGGGTCAAATGCTTCCCCCTTCTCCACTTTTTAAATGGCTTCCCTTGCAAATACATTATTAGATGGCTGAGCCAGTCCGGGGAGTCTGAATGCAGTTGGAGCAGCAGAGGGTACAATTCTAACATGTGCCAAATGGTTTGAGGGCTGGTCTCCCCCAGCTGCTCAGACTTTGAGTCTTCCAAGATGGTTGCAGTTGCTGCAGTTGTCTGACTGACTAATGGAATTAGCTGGCCTTTGAAATGGCTTGCTCATCGCCCCCATGGGAAATTCATCACCATGATTAAGATTGGAATCCCTCTTCCAAATAAACAAACAAAAAAGAAATCACATGGGAGACTGAACTCAAGTCTTGCAAGAAACAATGGAAGGGGATTCTCCATCCCTCTCAGAGACGGGAACAAAGTGCCACGACCTGTGTGCACATTGCTTTAGTATTTATGATGCACATGGCCTGGAGAAAGGGGACAGGTCAAGGTTGGATGAAAGGGCCACCCTATCCCTGATAACAAGATGACGCACTGCACTCCTCAGATGACAGAGGAGAATAAGGGCAACAGCCTCTCCTGTAAATTACTACAGGAGGTGGGTCCTTTCTCCTTCCATCCCTAGGAAAACAAATTCCTTAGTCATCCATAAGGAAACTGCAGATTTAACATCTTCCTCCCGGACACAGCAGCAGGGAGGATGTCAGGGGATTCCCAGAGCCAGGCTCCATTTCTGCACTTTGCAAGGCAGGGAGGAGAAGAGTTTTTAAAACTCCTAGCAATTGTACTTCATTCGCAATGAAACATGCCTTGGTTTACCTGTGCTCTAAGCCGATCGGCGCTAACCCTAAGCAGGACTGGGCTATGTCAGTATTTGAATGGGGGTCCTCCCAGGAATACTTGGGGAGTTCATGTATTAATGCTGGAGACACTGGGGGCTGCAAGCATTCTCCTGCAACGCTGAGAATCCAAACAGGACCGAGCTAGGGCATGAGGCAGAGGAAGGGACTAGAAACTAGGGTAAAAGTGACCAAGTTTGGATTATTTAAAATACATGATATCTCTTGACAAAAATTTCAAATTAAAATTTCTCTTGAAGTTTTTGAGAGACTTCCTTTGTTCAAAAGCCTCCCTCTTGGTAGCATAGGTCATTACTGTACTTCACTGCGTTATGGAAACCATACCCATCTCGAGTTCCTCATCATCCGTCCCTTCCTTGTCTCCTTCCCGATTGGCTATCGGATGCTCTGCCCCTCTTTGTTGATTGGCCAGCAACAGATTGCCATTCTGCTCAGATCTGGTGTCAAAGTGAAGGTGCTTTGGGTAACCGTGCACTTGTTCCTCATCCATTCGGGCATTCACTTTGTTAACAATGTCTTGCCAGCTGCAGCAAAGTAAGAAACAAAAAAACAGAATAAGCCACACAGCTTGTTGGCATTTCATAATCTAAATGCAAGCAGGAAAAACAAACAAACAAACAAAAAACAAAGAGAAACCCACCTCCCACACATTCAAAACTCCTGCCTAATTGTACATCTCAGGCAAAGGAGCCGATTGCATTAGTTATCGCTGCAAGCTACATGGAAAAGCTACAGAACAATTTATGTGCTACACAAATGCCAAATAAAATATGCTTTATAAATGCAATGTATTATTATTAGAACTGCTTTAATCTCTTATTCATGCACTGTGATAACTTATCCATATAGCAGTGGCAATATTTTCTAACTCCAAATTGATACATTTACATGCTTCCCACATATTAGAAGGCATAAATGTGCCTTTTTGGAAAAATACCAAACCAAAAGTCCTCTTTATGTCTCAACCTTTATTTAAAGTAACAATGCTGCTTGTACCACAGTCTTCTAGACTAATTAGTCCAAACTCTGAAGAATCATTATTAAGAACTGTAGAGTTTTGGAGGACGAGTGTAGAAAGCCTTTTTAAGAAAAGTAATGATACAGTAAAAGCTTTGTCATCCAGCATATTGGGAGAAAGGGGGGGTGCCAGTTAGTCAAATATTCTGGTTCACTAAGAGTTATACTTACCAATGGAATACCAATTTTCTGGACTGAGGCAGAGAGATAAGGTGTGGGAGGGGGTACAGGCTCTGGGCTGGGGGTGCAGGCTCTGGGGTGGGACCAGAAATGAGGGGTTCAGGATGTGGGTGGGGGACCTGGGTGGGAGCAAGGGACTGGGTGCGGGAGGGGTGAGGGTGCCAGCTGGGGCTCTGGAGTGGAGCCAGGGATGAGGGGTTTGGAGTGCATGAGGGGGCTCCAGGCTAGGGCCGAGGGGTTCGGAGTGCAGGAGGGGGTTTGGGTGCGGGAGGGGGCTCAGGGCTGGGGCGCGGGAGGGGGTTGGGGTGTGGGCTCTGGGAGGAAGTTTGGGTGCAGGAAGGGGCTCTGGCCTGGGGGTTGGGGTGAAGGAGGGGTTTCAGGGTGCCGGATCCTGGCGGCACTCAACTTGGGCGGCTCCCCGCAAGCGGTGACATGTCCCCGCTGCTCCCAGGCGGAGGCGCAGCCAGGCAGCTTTTTGCGCTGCCTCCACCTGCAGGAACCGCCCCCACAGCTCCCAGCCAATGGGAGCTGTGGAGCCAGCGCTTGGGGCGGGAGCAGCGCACGGAGCCCCCCCAATAGCCGCTCCTCCGCTTAGGAGCAGCAAGGACACGTTGCCGCTCCCAGAGAGCCAGGTAGGGAGCCTGCTGGCCCCATACCAACCAGACTATAAATCAGACTTTGAATGAAGATCAGAAATGCCGGTTTATAGAGCTTTCTGGCTGGTCAAGTGCCAGATAGCTCAGCTTTTACCGTATAAGGAACTTGTTGCAGCGTGGCACAGAAGATAGCCTTTTGCTGGTCTATTTTTAAAACAAAACAATCACTCTCTCATAAGCTGTTTGTAGTAATTGTGACAGATGTTGTGGTGAAAGTCTACTTGGGTCTCCTCTTTGGGGTGTGTGGGGGGGTCTGTCTCTTTTAGAGCCCGACCTCTGTGACCAGCCTGCGAGCCTGCCTCTGAGCTCTGGGGAAGTACAGGCAGCTCCTTCTGGCCAGCCATGAGCTAGGCTGGGAGTTTGATCCTTCCCTGTGAATGCTATGCCTCAAACATGATCCTGTTGCTACCTGGAACCACTGTCTGTCTGCTTCCCTCTTGGCACAACAAGGCTTTAATGATGGCTGGCGACAGGAGAAATGCCAAATGCCATGCACCTTCTTCTCCTCAATGCTGCCATCTCTGCATGGTATCTGTACCAACCACTGGGCTCAAAAGCCCATCTCTGCATGGCCAGTCAGAGGCTCCAGTCCCTGTCTATAAACGTGCATTACATATGCTGAGAGATGGGTTGTGGAGGGGGCTGTACAGGGGTATTTAAGGTAGGATACGTATGCAGATATTCTCAACCAGTGCCAGAGGGAAGTGTCTTTTATGCAGGGTACAAAGATGGCCCAGACCTCTCCAACAAGGGGGCTGTTCTCCACCCAACTCATTGAAGAAACGCAACACTATGGGCAAGATTCAAAATCACCCAAGCACCTAGCCTCACATTTCTCAAGATCTAGAACACACTAAGAGCCAAACCCAGACCTTGAGGTTCACTCGAGTGGCACCTACCTACACTAGGCTTGAACTCGGCCCTGATTTCTGAAGAAGGCCTTCACATTTTGGGGGGTGAACCTTAAAGGTTCAGAATGCAGGGAAAGCCCCCCAAAGACCAGTTTGCTTCTCTGAACACGGTGTCTCCCCAAAAGCAGGGGAAACTCTCCAGAACAGCTACAAACGCTTCCAACATGTCACCACTTCCATCACCCATCCCAGAGGCACGGAGACTTTCAGGAGTGAAAAATGATGGGCACTACCAGAACTTTTAAACCTCAAAAAACAGCTTCAGTTCACAATCAGATTCCTCCTTTATACAGCCTGAGATCCCCGATTCAGATGCACATGCCAGCTGAGATTTTCAAATCTGCCTGAGAGATCTGGACACCCAGTTGCTATTAAAATTAGTGGGACTGGCGCATCCAACCTATGTGTCTACATTGCAGGCTTGCCCTGGGTCCTGGCTCATGCACATACGAGCACATTAGCGAAGCCCACCTCCAAGAATCCACATTGCTATGCCAAACGTGCCCTACACTCGGGTATACGTGTGTCCACACCTGTGCCTGGCGCAAGGATTTCTGGGTGCGTATCCCAGAATTCTTGGCACCTAGCCAACTGGAGCCACTCTAGGATTTGGTTCCTGGCTTGTTGTAGAACTTGTCTGTCCTCCCCGAACCCTGGTGTGAAAGTGGATTCAGCTCACCAACACCAGCTCTGCACCCTCCTTCCTTCTGCCTGTTCCCACTGGGCTCAGCTGCTGCATTTAAAGCCAGCACGCTGCCACTGAGCAAGGTTTTAGCAAGGAAATCACAGCCAGAATGTCATCCTGGATCACCCTCCACAGAAACAATCAAAATGTAAATCAACCATCAAGAGCCTCTCTGGAATCTGCTGATCTAATCCACCCCTGCAATAGTTCCTCACATTGGACAAATGGCTTCTTTGCCTCTGGCAGGCTGTGTTATTGTTGGCATTGACATCTCCAAGAGAATGTCACTTTACTGTTCCCCCACTCCCACCCCCTCAAACACTATCCAGGTAACATGACAGTCCCTAGCTGCTCTGATGACTTCTTAACCTTAGATCCATTCAGGGAGAATGCTCCGTCAGTGCCACGCGGCCTCCGTCTCCACGTGCCAAATAGCGCAACGCTTGCGTGCTCTGACTTATTTACTGGTGACAAACTCCCCTCTGTGTTATATGCAACATATAGCGCTGGTGCCTTTAGTGACACCCACCTCCACCGACTTTCCTGGCTCTGCATCCCCATAATAACAGAACCTCGTCCCTCTAGTAGGTTTTCTTAAAGCCAGTTTGCTTCTTAAATCCATTGGTTATTGGTACGATTGCTGTTTCAGTGGAACGTAGAGGACCAGACTGAGATCAGGGCCCTATTGGGCCAGGTGCCGTACAGATACATAAGAGGCAGTGCCTGCCCTGAGGAGCTGGCATCTAAGTGAACAAGAACAACGGGGAGGAAATGAACTGTTACTGTCCCCATCAGAACTCAGCTGACAATTCAGAAGCTGTTTCTCCCCCAGCTTGACTGCATCTGCAGATCGAACGGGAGCCACATCTTGTTTGTTTCAGTAAAGTAAGTAGATGTAACCTGGAGATATGTAGGGAGCAGATGAGCTGAGAAAGATGCTCTTTTCGGATCATAGCCAGACTCAGAAGAACTGCAGTATCAGAATGTGTTTTCACATGCAGAGTGCTCATTCTGCTAACTGGTCAGCAGAGTCCTTCACTCAGATGGTCAGCTCTTTGGGGGCAGGGACAGTATTTTTGTTCTAAGAAAAAAGAACAGGAGTACTTGTGGCACCTTAGAGACTAAAAAATTTATTAGAGCATAAGCTTTCGTGGACTACAGCCCACTTCTTCGGTATGCATCCGAAGAAGTGGGCTGTAGTCCACGAAAGCTTATGCTCTAATAAATTTGTTAGTCTCTAAGGTGCCACAAGTACTCCTGTTCTTTTTTGCGGATACAGACTAACACGGCCGCTACTCTGAAACCTGTATTTTTGTTCTGTGTTTGTACAGCGCCTGGCACAATGGGTCCTGGTCTATGACTGGGGCTCCTAAGAGTGAGTGCAACACAAACAATAAGTATCCATTTCATGATCTCAGTGGAACAGTCTCCGCCTACTTCTGAATCCACCTTTATTTGTAAATTACCCAGAGAGCATTCATCTCCTCTCCCCTATACCATGGAATGAAGGCCGAGCGATGGAGGTTGCTATGTACAAAGAGGCCTTCTGCATTTGTCTAATAAAAACTACAGCCCCCAAGAGGCTGGGAAGTTTCCATACTAAGGCCTCACCTAAAAAGAAAAAGTTGCACCTGTTTTAAATCTCTTTAGTTAAAGCCGTGCAAGCCACTGTGTGGACATAATTCAATTGGTTTACATTTACCAAATTAAGCTAAAGTTGAGATAAGCCAATTGCAAAACAATTCAAATGCATCTATCAGGAGAATGCACCAGAGTTTAACTCAAAGAGATTTAACAAACATTTTAAATCAGTGCAACATTTGTATGTAGACAAGGTCTAGGTGTCCACTTTACAATCATGCAAGGCTCTTCAAAGAAGCTTCTCCTGCTGGTATGATGGAGACACGGACCCAAGCAATAGCTCCATCCACAAGATGGAAGGAAATCCACAAATGAGAAAAGAGGATAGAACCGTCACCTCAAACCTGGATGCAAAGCCAGGAGAAGTCAGCATCTCAACTGGGGCCAGTCACCTGCCACTTCTTGATTACCGTATAACCTTGAAGATGACAAGCCTTCAAATCTTGCTTTGGTTGTTCCCACAGAGCTTGAGGGATTACTGATTAATTAGTGGAAAACATCAGTGAGCCTCAGCTTTAATACACAGCTTAACGCCTCTTAATTAGAAAAGCTGATGGGATCCCTTAACGACCCTTCTGCTGAGAATGTCTGGCCTCCACTTTGCTGTATATCTTCCGCTTGCTAAACAACACCGTTTTTATTTTGAAGTTCCCCACTGCAGAGAGGTTGGCCGAAGTCCACTCAAAATTCTGCACTGCCATTTCTTCCGGCTAAGACTCAACCCATGCCCTGCACCTTGCTCAGCAGAAGCTCCCCAGTCTCACCTTACTTCACGACACCTACAGGACTGGTAGCCAAAGCCCACCCTGTTGGCTAAATAGGGCCCATGGAGAGTTCAGCAACATGGCACCCTGCTGCCCTCCCCGTTCACATGGAAATGGAACCCACCAGGCCATGCGTCCCAGCATGCAGCACTGCATCTTGACACAAGAGGCCGGCAGCTTGAAGCAAGATGGATGTTGTATGGGCAAATCAAGAAAGAGCAGAGCATGCTGGGACTTGGAGCAAGGGGAAGAGTTCAATGGGCCAGTCTCGATGACCTTCTGTAGCATTCTTCCCCCTGAACCCTGAGAGTAAGAGGAGAGCCCTGCAGTACAAACCTTTGCATCCGCGCCGGTTTGTTCCCTGCCGAGGGATGGTTGACTGGAGCTGCCTCCTTCTCCAACGTAGATGGGCGTTTCAGATTAGGCACCACCCCTCTGGGAGCATGGTTTTCCTCACTGGTTTTCCCCTGAATGCTCATCACCACCTTATGATCCTGCAGAGAGGACAAAGAGCTGTACAACCTACCTGGCCACTCAGACCCTCACGGCTGCTTCGTGTTTGGAAGGATCCTGGTTTTGGATCACATCTTTAATCAGGGAACATTAGGACAGGAATCGCTCTGCAGGGGCAATGCATTCCCTGCCAGCCATGCTACCAATTTCTGAGCGAAGGAAAGTAATTCATGTCCCAGAGAGTTAAGAAAAATACCTTTCTATCGGGCGGGCTATGTGAAACGTACTTGCCCTGTCCTCAGCAGGCCAATGTCCATGGGACAAAAGGACAATCCTATGGTCACACCTTAAAATAAGGGTACAGTAATTACCATGTAACTACATTGGGATTAGCGTTGTTATACTGTGGTTTGGCTTGTCAGGATGTAATTAACACTTACTCATCTTCACAACATCTCTGTGAGACAGGCCAGTGCTATTATTAACTCCATTTTACAGATGAGGAACTGAGGCATCAAGTGACTTGTCCCAGGTCACACAGAAAGTCTGTGGCAGAGTAGGGAGTTGAACCCATTCTTCTGAGTCCCAGGCCAGGGCCCTAGTCACTGGACCATCCTCCTGAGTACATACAGGATGTCCTTACTCAAAGGCAGAGACCAAGAGTGTTTCTGGACCAGGCCAGCTGTGAAAATCCACAACCACAAGTGGTTTGAAAGATAAATATAGTTTGGGGCTCCCCAACCAGTGGGGATGCCTGCAGCGACGCACAGAGAGAGAAATAGGCACTGACTGATCAGGGACCAACACGGCAAACATCTAAGGTTTCTGGTGCCTCTTTCCCACACCTGCGCTCTAGAATGTATTTCCCGCGTCTCCGGTCTTCCCGCATTCACCAATGCCCAGCTTCAGTTCTTGTCTCTACACCAGGCTAAGGCAGCATTTTTAGCTCTACCTGCCCATCACTGTGGGACCCTGAGATGTGGGTTCCGGGCTCTGCCACAGACTCGCTGTGTGACCCCAGGCAAGTCACTAACTGGGGGAAGTCAACAGGAGCTGCGGGTGCTCAGCAGCTTGGGAAAGAAGGTTCTTAATCTCTCTGCAACAGCTGCAATACGGGGATGATCACACTCCCCGGGGGGGCAGGTAAATTCATGATGGCTACAAAGTGCTCAGATGCCATGGTGAACAGTGCAATAGAAAAGGCCATGAATAACTATGGATGAGCAGTGCCCTCTGGAGCTAGATGAATGAAAAGGAGAAGTAGAGGATTTGGCTGGTCGCCCACTTATTCCCTGCCCATTGGCTGATGGTGGAGTCAGTTCCACTGACTCCACCAGCCTGTAGCTGATACCCTGGGATTTTATGGGCTTCATCCAAAGCCCATTGGAGCAAATGGACAGGCTCCTCCTAGTATGTGGATGAAGCCCTAGGTCCACCTCTGGGCTGTAGCTAGATGGCAAAGAGCGGTGGCCAGGATGAGGTTAGATGAAGACACCAGGGTGAACTATTTGCCGAGCAAGCATTCTCCCAGGAGCAGTAATCCTGCTGCCATGGGATTGCAAGCTCCAGCCCTTCTTTGTACTACTGTCCAGCAGTTTGCAAAGAGAGTGAATCAGTCTAGAGAGAACTGGGAAAAATGAGAAGCGGAAACAGTCCGACCACTTCATTAAATCCTGCTTGGCTGCACCTCAGGCCAGGAGTCAGCACTCTCCCCCTGGAGGAGAGCACCCAGGGAAGAGGAAACGCAAACACCTCGCAAAGGATCATTTCCTGAAGACTGAGCCAGAGAGGGATTCACCTTTCCCTTCCGCTCAGAGGGAAGAAATCTCCACATGAAAATCAAAGCTGGAAACCAAAAGCGGTCAGACTCCAGGGGAGGAAAAAAGTCATCTCTCACGACCAACAGAAATAAAAACACCCTGCTTGTTCGCAGTGGATCTAGGGGCACCAGTCGCTGCAGATTAGCACATTAAACCGCGCCACAGCATTCCGGGGACTGGAAAACGCAGGGTGCCCATTAACATTGAGGGAAATGGTCAGATTCAAGTGCAAAGCTGCTCAGAATTCAAGGTTTGCCACACTTCATGGCACGGGCACCCCCGGAAATGTTTCACCTGGGGTGCACTCACCCTGCGGTGGTGGCTGGGCCTGGCTCCCCACTCTGGTTGCCATGACCCAGCTCGCGGGATCACGGTGCCACCAATGCCACTCACCAAAATTTGACCCGGCATCTCCATCATGATGGAGGAGCTACAAAGCCAAACCTGAGTGGCACTGAGGCACTGCACGACGGGTCACAAGGCCACTCAGTTTGGGGGCCCCCTCAAATGGGAGCCTGGGGCAAACTGCCCTTTTTGACCCCCCTCCCCCACTGGGCAGCCATGCCCCCTGCCAAGGGTATGCACTGTGCGTAACGTGTATATGGCTGCGGGCACCACTGCTTCGTTACCGACTGCAGGAATTGACTCACTTTTGTGCTGAACGATGTCTGTTTCCCAGGACAGGGGGCTGGTTTCCCTTCCAAATTAAAAAGAGGCTGCTGGATCCAGACAGACCCTGGGGTTCTCTCTCAGCCTGACCGGCAGCCTGTGCTGTCTAGTGTCACAGGCGCTCCCTAAGTCCTGGCCTGGATTACACACTCCACTTACCGAGTTCCCATTCTGCACACTGTTCACTGTCCGTGTGAATCGGATCACAGGGCTGTCCCCATGTCCCTGCGGCCGGGCAGGCAGGGCTGCTGGTGGTGGATTGGCTTCCTGCAGCGGGGCCGGATGGGCAAACAGCACATCGCTCTGAGGCCTGGGGCCATCACTATTATGCGAGGTCTGGCCTTGGGGCAAAGTCCCCTCTCCCTGGCTCCTGACCCCAGAGATCTGTGGTCTCATCAGGCTCCCACCAGGGGGCTTCTCCTGATCCACGGAGCTCAGCAGCATTTTGGCCCCATTGGCTGCAAACACCTGGAGGGAGAAGAAAAGAAAGAATTTTGAAAGGCTGCGTTAATTACGGAAAGCGGGAAGGGGGGAGAATTAACCCCAGATACTCAGCCACCCCATCAAGCAGCATTCCTCTCGCCAGGAGACTTCACATGCCCAGGTTTGGACCCAGCAAGGCCCAATGCCAGGGTACTGTACCTTCTGCCTAGAGAACTGTAAATGGTTGCTGCCCGGCACCGGGGGCTGTTCCTTCAGTGCCTGGAGCTGCTCTTGCCCCTTCGCAGGTCCCACTTCCTTGAAACTTGGCATCTTCTGCAGAGCTTCTTTGAGCTGCCTGAACTCCTCCATCTGGGTCTAGGGCAATGAGAAGGGCAAATAAACACTCAGGTGACAAAGGGTTAATATTTCCCTGCTGGGAAAAGCCATCACTACAGAGTCCTGCCCTCCTCTAGGCTAGGGGTGGGCGTTCGTGTGCAAAAAGGGGCTGGAGAGAATTCACATTAATTGTCCAGCACCACCCCATCCATGACTGCAGCAAGCCCCCAAGAAGAGCTAGTCTCTGCCCTGGTCATTCTCCAGTCTGTCCCCACAGCACGCATGTCCCTCATTTCAGACTCAGTTTTTCCCTAACCTGATGGCGTCTAGCTTTTACCATCCGTTTTTTACATCGGAAATGCTGACCCATGAAACCGACTTTACAACCTACGTTGCAGAACGGATTCCTTCTGCCCTTACACCTCTGGTCCCTTTCATTCTGGGTCACACGTACATACGGGCTCTTCTCCAGGGAACCATTTCTCAGCGGATGTGTTCATCTCAGAGGGGTTGACACAATAATTGGCTTAATTCTACTTGACCATTCAATTTACTTCAATGAAAATGGATTCCCCTGGACTCCAAGGCAAATGTAACACTTTTCACTTTGCTGCGGCTTATCAGCTCATTTCCTCCCTCCCCACCCTAGAAAGTGAAAGAGCTTGAAAAAGCCTTTCAGGAAGGGCTGGACACTCCTTTATTCATAGGGAAGTCTGTGTGGGAGGAGGGGTGTGGAATTCTTTGCATCCGGTTGCCAAACCAGGGTTGGGTGGTAAGTCTTCCAAGCAGAGAGGAAAGTTTGGGAGGAAACTTCCTTGAGCAGAGGTTGTTCATTTCAAGTCTCTCCTTTGTGATCATATTCTGCTTTGACCTCAGAGGTGGCGGTGCGTGGTTTAAGAACAGACAAGACAGCATGGGAAAGTAGGTGGGGAATGGCTTCCGGGACACAGCGGATCAGCCCAGCTGAGAAGATTGGCTAAATTAGAACAAACCAGAGAGATTTCATTCTAGCAAACCCAGCACAAAGGGGGGAGGTTTTAAATATACTAGTGATCTACGGGAAGTTATTTGGAGTCTAGCACAGAGGACTTCATGTATCGACTCCTGGGTTCTGTTGCAGAGTGAATCAGCCACTGGGTGAGAGTCATTTCGCCCCTCTGGGCCTCATTTCACCCATCTGTACGATCAGAGCACCAGCTACTCAATGCTCCTGTCAATTTACTAAGGCATGCCAAGGGCTTTGCAGTCCTTGGATAACGAGCAAGCCGCATAAATTCCCTTTGCATAAACGCCCACCTGTCGTCTGCAGCAGGAAGGCAGGATTGGTGCAAATCAGCACTGCAGTAAGAGAAAGAATTGCTGGCGGATGCAGGGAATCTGCTTGCTTAGCTACCACGAGTGAAATCCTGGGCCCAGTGAGGTCAATGGCAACCTAAATTCAACCTCCTTGTGCATCTACGCATTAGGATAGTCTGTTACTGTGTGATCACAAACTCTTTTTTCCACAGGACACAGCACAAGGGGGTGAAAGAAGGTAACACAGGCAGCCTTGCTTCTGGCATCTCCTAATTTCCGAGTAATTGACTTTGAACCTGTAATAATCTTTTAACGTATTTTTTTAAATGTCAGAGAGAAGGGGTGTGTGTCTGTGTGTGAGAGAGCGTGTGAGAGACACACACAGACACAATATGCTTGATTTTCTGAGGGCTTTGCTGTAATATCCCCAGCACAGAATCCACGAAAGAGCCTTTGAGAGGTGCTTAGCTAGAGAATAATTCACCCTTGATCCTGCATTCTCTGCCAAGGTGCAAATGCTCTCAGCACTTAGTGAGCCAGACAAGAATATTTTAGCTACAAGGGTGACTGGTAACGGACATAGAGCCGGTAGCTCCTCGGGTTTTGACCCAGGCTGCTCCTGAAAACCTCCACCCTCCAACAGCAGTTCAATGGCCTAGATGAGCTGGCTCGATCTCAATCTGCTTCGTAGAGGACAGGTGCCCACACCACTAAATCCCCATTTGAGGCGATTTCTGAGCGTTTTGGTAAAGAGGCCAAAACGACGAATGAGTGGAAAGGCTGAGCTGCATTTCAATCCGCAGCAAGGGTGCTGTCGGGTAGGGTGGGGGCACACGTCTGGAGAAGCTTGCATCACCTGCTGGTTTTGGTGCTGGTTAAGACTGCTGGCCTATTTGAATCCCAGGAGGGAGGGAGGGCCTAGGCCCACCCAAAACTAAAGCCCTGCCCACACAACTGAGGGAGGGGCACCATCACCAGGACCCAGCTGATTTCTCAGGACAACAACTGGCACAGGAGTGAGGGTCAAAACAAGGGTGCCAGCTGGAGACACCAAGCAGAGGACTCCAGACAACACCCACCACTCCCTGAAGGAATGAGCGGATGCTGCCCAGGGGAGCTCTGCACGGATTTGTGAAACAGTGAGGAACAGAAGTAGGCCCCCAGTGGAGGGGGCTGGATTGACTGAGGTCCTTTATTTATTCCCAGATTGGGCACATCACAGACTGGGCCCATGGGAGCCGTCCCACCACCATGCCTCAGCCGTGAGGAGGAGGAGGGGAAGGCGGTTCAACCACCAGGCTAGTCTCTGAGTACGTTGGTGATTCCTTGGGCACCAGCCCAGGGGGAAACTTACTGAGATACCCCGTCATCCATCCAATTAAATGTCACATTGGCCAGCCAACAGCTGTCAGAGCGACTGCGTTCAGATCCAGCGACCTGGACTTGAGCCAACAACCAGCGCTGGATTCAGGTAACTAACCTGAAGCGATGAACTGTTCGTGAAGTTGACACTCCCTGGAGCCATCCAGAGCAGAGCAGGTCAGGAGACAAGAACAAAGAAAAATCCCCTCCTCTCCAGCCCTTAGCAACCCGGACGCCTGGCTCAGGAGAAGGATCGGCTGTCAGCCGCCTCCAACCACAGCCAGCTCCCCGCTTCTGAGCTTAGCTCACAGCCCAGGAGAGTGTTTGACAGCAGGCTGTTAATTAGCAACAGAATACGTTAATCCAGCCAGTGACATGACTTCAGAAAATATATTGACAAAGCTGCTGGAGTGTCTGGCTCATTTCGAGGGCCTCAGAAAGACACTGATCGTCCCCTCGGTCTCTCCTCTCCCTCGGTAATCTGCAAAGTCTCAGCTTTATCCAGATTTGCACAGTGTCTCACTGGAAACGCAGTGCCTGCCCGTCATGAGGACCCCATGGCCCCCAGCCCCATGTTGGAGCAGTGGGACTCCTGCAACTTGCAGAGATTCAGGGGCCATGTTGATTGCAAGCCCCTCTCCAGGAAAACTGCATGTGTTACATGCTCCTTGCTCTTCAGGCTTCCCTCTCTGCCCCTTTGCCCCCAAAATTCAACCCCCGCTCGACAGCTTTTACACTAAACAATGACATGTTGTTGGTGTCGCTCTTAGGAGCTCTTCCAAGGCCTCCCCCTCTGCAAAAGCATCAGCGCACGAAGGAGCAAGAGAGCCGTTTTCTACCATTTGCGAGTGCCTATTTGTATTCCCAAGTGAGTCCCCGTCTCAACCAGGCAGGACTGCCCTGCGATATTTCTCTCTGCAATTAATTTGATAGCCGTTGGCAGAAGGTGACTGAACACCACTCGGGATGAAAATGTTCCTGAGATCTGGGTTGAATGACACACGCTGGTTATTGCGGGAGGAATTAACCCACAGAGAGTTGGTTAATGCTTACTACTGTCTCAGCCATGCAGCAGGGATCATTGTGACTCCAAGGACTGGCCGGGCCCAGTGCTCGGAGAGATTTACTGGTCCTGAAAGCATCTGTCCTGCTCCACCAACCAAAGCACCTTTGCAGCCATCTCAGCCAGAGAAGTTCAGCAGCCGCCTGTATTTATTATTTGTTGTTTGCACGATGGTAGTGTCTATGGATCTCAATTAGGGATCCGGGCTCCCCATCGTGATATGCATCATGCAAATACCGAATGAAAAACACAAATCCCTGAAGAGCTGCTTGCATCAAGAGCTAGGATTAGCAGTCAAGTATCAGAGGGGTAGCTGTGTTAGTCTGAATCTGTAAAAAGCAACAGAGGGTCCTGTGGCACCTTTAAGACTAACAGAAGACTTCAGATCATTTGAGAGCAGGGGCTCAGAGGATTTTAGCACAGATACCTTGGAACTCCAGTGGCTGGGGAGGAAGCAAGCTACTAATCAGAATGGCGTTATCTCACGGGCAGTGGTCTCACACCCTGCTAGCACCTTTTAAGAGTGCAAGACAGTTGCCCCTAATACTAGGGGACTCAAAACCATGCCAAGACTGTACTGGTCTCTTAGTCTAGCATAGCGATGGGCCTCAGCCCCAAAGCTCAGATCCAGATTTCTCCCCAGCTCAGGGTTTTGGTTCATCCCCTTACAGGCAGATGTTCCTAAATCTCTTCCCCCCCCCAAAGCCAAGGGTCACTTGGCTCCGCGGTTTTGATTCCCGTTCTAGCAGCATGATAGGCCCAGAGTGAGTCCCAAGACTAACAGAACAAGTCCCAGACCAGTGTAAGCTCGGATCTCTGGGATGATATTGGTGTTGGGTCAGTTTGGGATAAGCAGAATTAAAAGATGTCAGGGGAAAATGTCTGTACAACAAACCCCACAAAGCCCCTGCAGGAACACAGGCTGCAAAGCTCTTTCCAAAGGATTCAGATTGAAAAAAAAGCAGGTTTTTTTCATAATACAGAGAGCTGAGTGCTAGAGGTAAGTAGATCTTTGGCGGACTTGCCAGACACTTTTGGATGGTTCGCATTAAAACCACACCGGCTGCTTCCCTTGCCTAATCTGTGAATTGTGTAACTGAGACTTTTGTGCTAGAACAGCGACAGAAAAAAACAAACAGCTGTTCCAAGTGAATTCAGTGCTTGTGAAGAGCATTGACGGGGCAGCCCTGGAGATTGAAAGCTTCCCTTAGCGAAAAAGTGGACACAACATGGACAGTATCAGAGCAACCTTCCCCGACACCTCCCTCAGCCCTCATCTTTGTGCTGAGACTGCCAAGAAGGGCACCGAGGAGAGTCAGTTGCAGCATGGGCCTTGTAACACAGACCCTCAGCTGAGACCATCAAGTCACTGCACACAGAGCATCAGAGGGCAACAGTTTCCAGTTGCACTCACAGCTGGAAGGCTGCGTATCTCACTGCCATAGAGCCGAGCTGGGGGTGGGAGGAGTGAGGGCAGAGCTGATCTTGGAACTGGGGCTGGATATCGTCTTCCCCACCTCAGAAGAGGAGGCAAAAAGAAAATTCAGCTGGCAAGAGGCTTCCCTATTGAATGATCCATCAAGGTAGTAAGGGAGCAGCAGTTCCCTTTGAAAGGCCGGGGGCTCTGTTAAAAGCCTCGGAGCTGGAGGATGTGCTGCAGCCCTCCTAGGCAGAGCCTAAAAGGTCGGGCATCGGAAACAGAATGGAAGTTTCCTTCAAGGATCATCTCCTGAACAAAGCTTCAACAAATACTGAACATAAGAAGTGCCCAGGTTGTGGCAGATTTCCGTCCAGGTGCAGCCAGCTATTAGGTACTGGGAGCAAAGAAGGTGGGTTTCTTTCTGCCGTTTAATAACAAATGACCTCCGGAAGATGCCAGGGAGTCCTCACCCCTGGTTTTCAGATGACCTCCCAGTCTATGCATGAAATCCAATCGGTCCTCTCCATTCAGGTATCCCACTGGGATGGGAGAGCTGCCGAGTCAGGAAATTCTGCGGTGCAACTCAGCGTACGCCACTGACTCCGCAGACAAGTCCTACCTGGGAGATCCGTCCTTGCCCCGGCCAGTGCAGAGATGTTCCCTAGTGCTCTGGCTAATTAAAGCACTCCAAGGATGATGCTCCCATCACTTCAGTTCAGAGTTTATTCCCTGGGGGACATTTTTCATTCTTGAGATGCTCTGCTCACATTTCCCTGTGTTCAGCTTCATCCACAGCTCCTGTGACCTCCTCTAAACAAATCCCCTCCCTTCCTAGTATCCACACACTTCAAATGAGACCACCGCTCGCCCCCCCCGCAGCACCTTCTCAAAGCGCTCTGCAAGCACATCGCTTTAGAAAGCCACTAATGCTGGTCAAGAGGCCAGGGCACAAACCAACAACAGCGGAAAGCCCCGGGAAACCTTAAGGTCAGGAGATCCCGCATCTCATCTCAGCCGGCAGCAAAGCACGGTCTCCGACATAAGGTCTATGTGCACTGAGTCACTAGGCCAAACCGGCTTTACAAGCACAAGGCCTCTTGCCGTGAATCCCTCTGCAGCTGGGAAGCCTTATCCAGTTGGTGTTTGCGCTCTACGCCGGTTATAAACACCATTCACCTGAGTTCAGGATCAGGCCGTTGCGTTCAGGCTACCTGGTTACGAACCCGGCGACGGCACAGCATCTATTACCTGAGCATCGAGGAGCTGAGAGTGGACATCCTGGTGGGCCTGCCGGAGAAGTTTGCTCTCCTCTCGGAGTTTGAAGACGGTATCTGCAAGAGGAGAGCGAGAACACAGGTGAACACAACGGTATGGCGAAGCGCAGCGTCTCGCTCGCATCCCGTTCACCCAGATGGAAACGCCGGGGCTCTCAAAGCACGAGGCAGATCAGGTGGCACTAGCCAGGCACCACGGGAGCAGCCTCTCAGATATAGCCACCAGCCCCTCCTGTCAACCCAAGTAACTCCCTCCTCTAGAGAGGGACCTAAACACCAGATGGCCGCAAGGGGTGGTCAGGGGCAGTCACCATGTTTATGCCCTTTGCTAGGGCAGAATAAGAGGTTTTCCTTCACTTGCAGCCCAGCTATTCTCCTGCTGTTTATTGGCAGGCAGGTAGCGATGCCAGAGCCCCTACTCTGGAAGGAAGGCGCTTCAGGCAGGGCATCCGTGACAGAGTACGGTTAACCCTCAAGCACATACAGCAACTGCAGGGCGTAGCAGACCGGGGGTGCCAATCCAGCACTGCCTCCTGTCTCCAATCTCTCAGACAATCAGTTGCTTCAAAGGATGGTGCAAGAAAGCCCGGAGAAGAAGTTCTAGGTTAACCTGGCCACGGGGGCAGTTACTTCCTAACCCGTTCAGCGGCTGGCTTATGCCCTGAAACATCAGAGTTGCACTCCTTGCAAACTCTTCATACCCTCACTAATGCATGAAAGGCTACGCATCAATTCCGACATACTGCATTGCACTGAAGACAAGAACTGACTATATCCCCAAGGGAAGAGACAGACTGTGCCAGACTTATTCTGGGCTCTGCCTGAGGCTGTATTAAAACACCACTAGACCCTCCAACCTGCCCTGGTGTGTATTTTAGCCTGCAAACAGCGGAGGGGCCTCATGCCAAGCGAAGGCGTGGTATTTTCACTCACCATACAGCCACTTCACTGTAGGCTGAATTGGCAGGTTAGATTTCTGTTTGAGATTATAGGTCTTCCTAATTACAATGGTGTCTCTATTCACAGAGCGTGTCACACCCGAGGGGGGAGGGTCTCATAGCCCGGGCTTCAGCCTAAAGCCCGATCGTCTGCACTGCGGTTTTTCTAGCCCCACAGCCTGTGCCCAAGTCAGCGGACGCGGGCCAACCACGGGTGGTTTACTACAGTGTGGACATACCCAGCGGGGCCAGGATGTCACCTCTTGTCTTTAGGGGGTTTCTCTCGTGCAAGTTCAACCCTGGTCAAATCTGCAGAAAGCACGGATGCTTGAGGGGCAGCGCCACGTGGCAGGAGAGATCCGAACCATGTGGATTAGAGCCAGGGGCTGTAAGGGGGAGACCTGGTGTTACTACACGTAAAGTCCTATAACGAGGGAGTGGAAAAAACAGCAGGGAACATAAAGTGGGGGTGTGCATGGGGACCAGGGGAGAGAGGCAGACCCCAGCTCGCTCAGCAGTATTTGTAACCCTCGGAGGTCTTTGAAGAATCAATATGCAGCGATTCAAAGATCACAAAGTGCTTTACAAAAGTGGGTAGTATCTCCATGCTACCAGCTGGGAGACAGACACAAACCAGTAAAGTGACCAGTGACACAAATGAGCCACAGAGCTGAGAACACAACCCAGCTGCCTTGCCAGCAGTCACCTGTTCGAACCACCTCCCTGGCGCAAGAGCGGGTAATTCTCGTCACAACACCTGCTAAGAACCACCTGCTTTCCAGCTGCGTTACAAAAAGGTTCCTGCTGCTCTGATGCCTCCTTTATTTTCAATTACAGAGGGATCTCTTATGCTCCTTCACAGACCGTGGTTTCAAACACCACCTTCCCACAAAGGAAAGATTTACCAGCCAGCTTAGAGTTAATAATACAGGAACGAAATCGTACCGAGTGAACGAGCAGCCGGGAAGATGGGGACTGAATATCAATTATCTCAGGCTGAAGTCAGACTCCTTGAGTAGATTTTTTCCCCACCCCTAAGTGTTTTTTCTGAGCGTTATTCCCCTTTGCTTTGATAAAGATCATTTTCCTCACTCTGTTTTTCGCTGTGTGTTTCAAAGAGGAGATGGAATCAAATATTTGGGTAATCTACTTAGCTTGCATGTAGGGTTTCTTTTTCCACCTTAGCAGCATTACTCAAATATTGGGCTACAGCGATCCTTTAAAAAAACCACATCAGCAGCTTTCACTCTCTCAGACCCAATCCAGGGGCTAGAAGTGAACCTCAAAAATCTCACGACCTCAATAAAAACTGAACTAAATAGACATGCTCTGCAGGAGTTAGAGGTATCAGCATTCCCTGCAGCAATTTTTGCCATTAGAGGAGTTTTATATACACGAACCACTAATTAAAAAGGGAGGGTTACATTTACTCCAAAATTTAGGTTCTAGAATTTACGAGACCTAATGTCAGAACAACAGAAACTGTTTAACGAAAAAGTAGTTTACAGGGAGGTGAGAAGTTTCCATTTAAATCTGCTTCTGTAATGCGGGACACCCAAACCCTGCCATGCTAGACTAGTGCAGCAGGAAGTGACTCTGGCTAATCTAGTTTCATTCTCCTTGCTGAATGAAATGAAAGGGAGAGGCAGTGTGGTCCAGTGAGTAGAACACTGGCCTGGAATTTAGGAGACCCTAATTCTATACCCAGCTCTGTCACCCACCTGCTGTGCAACCTTGGGCAAGTCACTTCCAAGCTCCGTGCCTTAGTTTCCCCTCCCACTCCTTGTCTATTTAGATTGTAAACTTATCAGGGCAGGGAGTGGGTGCAAGGGGGCCCTGATCTTGACTGGGGACCTTTGGGCAGTGATTTAGGCCAAGAATGTTCAAAATATTAAACCAGCGTGACCTGGATTTTCTGAGCTCCAGTTTAACCAGGGATGAAATGATATCCCCTGTGATTGTGGCAAATATAGTAACTCCGTTCCCCTGTGACTCCACCCCTGCATTGCTTAGGGAGCGCCACTGGTTGAGCTCCAGCTCCAAGGAACATCTAAAATCCACAGAGGGAAGCAACTGGTTAGCCAAACCCCGGGTTTATCCAACGGGGAACGGGGGTGCAGTGGTCTGCAGGGCTGCACGGTACTGGCTCCTCCTGCGCTCTCCAAGCTGTGCCATGCCCTGGCACTGGAGCATGTCCCAGCACAGCTGGAAGTCATTCAGGGTCCGGACAGAACCATCCGGCGGGCCAGATCCAGCCTTTGGGGCACCCGCCGGACCACCCGCCAATGCTAAATGGAGAAATGTTTCCCAGTCTAATAGGGTTGAGAGTTTAGACTGTGTGCTTATATTTTCTTTTCTTTTGGTAACTAGCTCTAACTTTTTGCCTATCACTTATAATCACTTAAAAGCTATCTTTTGTGGTCAATAAACTTATTTTACTATTTATCTTTACCAGTGAGTTTGCCTGAAGCATGTGGCAAATCTGCTCAGGTTTTGCAAAAGCTGGTGTATGTCCACTTTCCACTGATGAAGTGGTGAACCAATTAATATATTTGCACTGCTCGGTTTGAGCAGTGCAAGACAGTATATTCCGGATGTACAGTGCTGTGAGGATTTGGCTCTGGTGCCTTTCTCTGCCTGATTCAACCTAGCTGGGTATGAGGTCTCCACATGTGGTTGTGTTGAATGATAACAGCACCTGGTGGGGTTTGCTGCTGGTCACTAGCAAGGCATTATGAGACAGCCCAGACTGGAAGGAGTTCAGGGGGCACAGCGGTCCCACAGTCTCAGGCTGTACACCAGGGATCCTGTCATAAGGTATGAAAGCATGAGAGACGACGATTGAAAAGCGTTTGCATGGAACAGTTGAAATTTGGAAGCGTCAGGGTGGATTTATGCCTGGAAGGGATAAAATGGATGCCATATTTGTTCCACGAAACCTTATGGAGAAGTACAGAGAAAAGAGATGGCAACTGGGCATGGTCTTTGTCGACTATGTACCAAGAGAATTAGTTTGGTGGAGTTTGTGATGGAGAGGTGTGCCAGAAGATGTCCTTCTTATCCACGATATAGACGATGGAGTAACTGCCACAGTCAAAACCAAATGGGGCTACAGCAGAGATTTTCCAGTAAATGTTGGCCTGCACTTGGGATCAGCAATGAGCTCTTGTTTGTTTGCACTGGTCTTGGATGTGATAAGTGAGAATATATGAAGGGAGCCACCTTGGAGTAAGCAGTTCACTGGTGACTTTGTGATACGTACGGAGACCCAGCAAACCAACTCTGAACAGCGGCAACAGTTGAGTGAACGCTGGTAAGACTGAAGTGATGAAAGCTGAAGGAGGAGGACCCACCATAAAAAGATATCACAGGCAGACAGCTTAGAGAGTGAAAGAATACCTAGGATCAGTGGTTGCTGACAATGGTGCCCCCCGGCGTGACGCCCAGCATCGTGCGAAAGCTGCTTTGTGCAGATGGTGGGAGCTGACCTGCTTGTGACAAAAAGCTGCCAGTAAAGTTAAAAGGAAGAGAATATAAAACTGTAATTCAACCTATCCTAAGGTACGGAACAAAGACTTGGCCAGCCACACGAAAATAAATCTGAATGCTCTCCACCGCAGAGATTAAGGTGTTGAGATGATCAAATGTGACAGGAAATGAAATGAAATTATAAGGGGCCTAAGATTGGATTGCCCCAACTGAAGACAAGTTGAGGGAAACAAGGCTACATTGGAATGGACGTGTCCAGCAGAGATCTGAGACTTATAGGGATAGGCCAGCCCCTGCAATAGTCATGCATGGAAGATGACCAAGGCGGAGGCCAAAGACTTGGTATAGGGACCAGATATCGGCAGACCTTAGAGAGACCAGTTTGCAAGACAGCCAGGTGTACAATCATGAGTTTTGGAAGAACTCTATAAAAAGTCAGCAACCTCAAACAGGGAAGTGGCAAGAAAGACGATGACCGTGATTTAGCAAGGTTAAAATAGCCTGATCCCCTGGCCCTGTGCCATAAGCCACATGGCAAAGGCTCCATCTAGCTGGCTTTTTGAAGTGTTCTTTGCACACGTGCTGAGCAGCACCCGTTCTGAAGGACATGAGCGTTATACTGCGTACAACATCCCAGAACCAAACTCAGCACATGTAGTTGATCAAACCGCCAATTGTGAAGCAAGAGACGGGAAACTGGAGTCAGGAGAGAAAGAACATGGGGGCTCGGCCTTCAGCTCCTCAGAGAATAACAGTGAGGCGAGAATTCAGATGCTGATATGCAAACGGTGCTCAGAGAAAGTAGGACACAGGTGTACCATGGGACACAGGTACGGAGAATCCCAGCCAGACCTCCCCAGTGTGTTTCTAGCCTTCTGCTCCAGCAGAAGCTCCTGCCATGTGGGCAACACACTGGCTAGCACAACAGCACTTCAATGCCTCCGATTTTGGATTCAGACACCCTTAGGATCCTCCAGAGCAAGCCGTTCCCTTCCACTGTGTCAAGTGTCTCACCAGGCAGCACCATGAAGACTCTGGCTAACGGAACATGGGCCCAGATACATGGTGAGGGGTGTGGTAGCAATACCAAGACACGAAGAGGGAAGTGTGGCATTTCAGTACTGCCCTGCCTGTTCCAGGCAGTTTGGAGACTTCATTGCCACAGGAGCCATGTGCCTCCCATACAACTTCTGCTGAACTTAAAACACTCATCACTTAGACTAGTGGGGCCACCCTTGGGCAGAATTCTACTCAGAAGGCCCTTAACTGGGCTCCCCTACGATTCACTTGAAACTTAGTTAGTGCTCATGATTAATGCTGGCTGAAATTTTTCAGCCAAAACTTCCCCCTCCCCTTGGTGAAAAATGCAGATGTGGCGACGCCAAAACATTTTGTGTCCGTTTCGCCAAATGGTTCACGTAAAACAAAAACAAAAAATAACCCACCCCAAATTAAGAAAAAGTCTAAACTCATTTTCAGTTTGAGACTTCAACTTTCGTTAGTTTTAAAAATCCAAAAAGGCGTAAAACTCACTCAAAAATCGAGACCAAGCCTTTTGTTTCGGGTCACATGACACTTTGTGTTCGACCCAAAACACATTTTCGGAATTGCCAGTGAGCCAAAATCTCCGTTATTCACCCAGCTCTGCGGGTGAGAACGGTAGGCCCAACAGCTTCTGTTTATCCACAGGACAGTTTCTGCATGGCTGGCACCAAGGCAAACTTCCCCACTGTCCCATGCCAACAGGATTCATCCCAAACCTCTTGCGGCGAGAGACAGTCGTGGAGCCTGACTCTTTAGTCCTTGGCCTCTCT
The DNA here is from genome assembly GCF_011386835.1 of Chrysemys picta bellii. Lineage (NCBI taxonomy): Eukaryota > Metazoa > Chordata > Testudines > Emydidae > Chrysemys > Chrysemys picta. The sequence continues at coordinate 6,909,393 of NC_088811.1, read as the reverse complement.
GTAGAGACTGCCAATGGGGATGGTGTGTGCTACGGACACTGGGAACCAGACTGACACAAACTCCCTCAATATAGACCATTAAACAGCTTTCTGTCTCTACTGACCCAGCCTCCCCTGCCTCTCTTATACACGGATGCCCAACTAGCCTGTACTCTGTTCAGGATCCTTCTAGCATTTGCAGAAGGGAACTATTAGGGAGCTCACAGGAGGAAGTGCGCCCTCTCTCACACCCAGGCCGTCAGTCGCGCCTTCTCCTCACGGCGCCCTTCCAGCCCAGCTCCCCGCCATGCTCACCCTGCAAGCCTGTGACTTCACTCTCCTTCTCCCGCTGCAGCTGCGCGTATTTCTGGCTGTGGGTCTCCACCGTCTTGCGATGCTCTAGTTTCAAGCTGTTGTGCTGCAGCTGCAGGTCGAGCAGCTGTTTCTTGACGTCTTCGTGCTGGTTCTGAATGGGAGAAAAAAAAAAAAAAACGCAACATTCAGGGTTGGTGCAAACCACCACCCCGTGGCTGTCTGATTCCCTCTGCTGGGACGTTTCCAAAGCGCATGCCTTTGCAGTTCCACCTCTATCACACCTATCCAGTACAGGCCCTCTCTGCAGCCTATCTCCAAACTCCCCCTGGCACCCAGGTAACCGGGAATAGAGTTAAAGCCAAAAGTCCATTCAACGCTTGTATTTTTCCTGACCCTCTCCCCACTTAGACACATGCTAGAATAGTTTACAGAGTAACAAAACCATGCTCTGCGGTAGCCACGCCGGAAGCTGAAGTGCCCTCAGCTCCATCACTGCAGTGCTATTCCCAGTGCTGATCACCCAGAGTTATTATTTTAGTGCGATCTCATGGTGCTGGACTGGCAACCCAGGAGGCTGCAGGCAGCTGTTCTGTCCACGGACGAGCGTCACCCACTCTACACACATGCCCTGGAGCTGAAGGGACATGTGTGCAGGCGACAGGGTTGAGGCTCCATGCACCACACAATCCCGGCCTTCTGGCTGAGGCCGTGAAGGCCGCAGTCAGCGAGAGCCACACACAACGGTGGGTGTTGGGCTGTCAAAGCTTGTCCGACAGGATCTGGGACTGTGATCTGCCTGCTTGTTTCATTCAGGCCTCTGAGGTGTTCCAACCACTAAGTAATGCTGCCCCAGGTGATGTTTGGGACCATGAAGTTCCCGGGGGGGGGGGGGGGGGGGGGGATTTGGATCCAGGCTTTTGGCTCATACCATATAAAAATGGCAGCAAGCCACAAAATTGCCTGGCCCTTTAAGCCCAGAAAACTTCATATTACTGCCAACGAAAGCAGACCACCTCCTGCACTTCCCACTGTCAGCTCACTGGAGGCTGACAAAGGGGAGGAGCGGGACACGGAGATTTGTTTTCAGGGGTTCTTTGCCCTCTTTTTCCCCCGGGGTAGAGAGTGGAGGATTCCTCTTGAAATTGGTTCTTGAAGTGAGGCGCCAAAAAATTCCAGACACGTCAAGGAGAGAGTTTCTAACCCACGCTGAGGGAGGGATTTGGGAGAGGAGGGGCCCGAGAAGCCGAGGGAAAAAGCTTCTCAGTTCTGAGTAACAACTGGGGGGAAGAAAGAACTGGAGTCTCTCCATGGAAGCCACCCAGCTTAGCACAGCGCGTGGTGCACGTTAACCGGGAGGGAGTGCCGTTACTTGTCCCAACGTCTCCAACCGGCCGATGGATTTAGCTCGTGTTTTCTTGGAGACGCTCCTCACCCCACGTGGCCTCCTGCTGTTACACGTTCGGTTTTCATTGGTCTGGCACATGGCTCTGGATTTCGCCCAACGTTCCAGCCAAAGACCATGACCTTCCCTCGCCTTATGCATGTGGCACACTGCACCAGCCCAGACATCCTTTCCAGAGCTCCTGCCGCACTGCAGGACGTTACGCGGAAGGACAGAAGAGGTTTCCACGGGGTGTGTAGTTTGATCTGCTAAGCCAAGTTTCCTGAGTCCCGCACCTTTAAGCAGGACAAATTCCCCTCCCTGTTGCCATTTTGCGTCCCAACGTTGCCTGCCAAGTGCACACACACACTGAGCTCTTGCATGGGGGATTTACTTGTGTTCTCTTTTGGGTTTGCCTTCTGGAAACCTGCTAGCTGCTTTCCCCCACGGCACCTCTCCACTAGTACAGATGGCTCGGAGCTGGGGGGAGTCCCACATCTGCTGCCTCAATATGACCCGTGGGTGACGTACGGCCAACAGGCCCCATATCAGCTCTGCTCCAGACAAAGGCGAGGGCACTGGGACCGGGGGCCCTAACGAGACTCATGGGCTGGGTTCAGAGGGAGTGGAGTTTCAAAAATGCAGGGTGAAATAATCTGAGAACAGACTCCATCTCCCGGCCCTCCCCACACTAGAGAACAAAACATGCCGAGACCTCCTTTTGCTCAAACCCAGTGAACCAGAATTCACCTCCTTTTGGTTTCCCATAGTAACCCATGGAGTCCTTCCACACTTAAGTTTGCCAGCACCAATTACATATACAAATCGACCGGCTCGCAGGTGAACTCCTGGCCCTTCAATACAATAACTCTGCAGGGCTACAGCAGTAATTCCAATTTGTTTCCCTTAAATGATTTTTTTAAAATGCCATTAGTGCTTGGAGTCATCCTCGCGGCTTCATAGAACAATGGGACGTACTTTTATAGGGCCTTCAGATCTGTGGGAAGTCCATAGCACAACCCGTCTCCTGCTGAACAATCTGACTCAGAGCAATAAGGTAAAGAGAGAGAAGCCACGGAGGTCCTCAGATACATATAGTATGGATGAAAATAGTATCCCATAATCCACAGAGTTGTCCCAATGCTGATTTATGATTTGTATTTGCAGCAGCACCTGGAGACGCCAGTTGAGATCTGAACCCCATTATACAAGCGCTTTATAGAGAAGAGACCGTTCCTGCCACAAACAGTTACAGTCTAGACAGACAAAGGAAGGATTACGATCTCCATTTTACAGAGATCGTCTCTCTTTGCTCAGTTCCCTAATCGACTTGCCCAGGTCACCCAGGGAGTCTGTGGCAGGATCAGAACCTGATCTCCAGAGTCTCAGGGTATGTCTACACTACAAAAGAGGTGTGTCCTTAACTAGGGTTAGCAAACTGGAGTTAAAATAGCAGTGAAGAGATGGCAACTTGGCCTTTAACTAGGCTTAGCGGCTCACGTTGAGCCCCAGGCTGCTTTATGGGCTTTAACCCGAGCTGCTCACAGAGTCGCTGTGTCCTCACTGCTATTTTAACCTGAGTTAACCGCTCTGAGTGAAGAACACACCTCTTCTGCCGTGTAGACACACCCATTGTCCAGCTCCTTCACCACAAGAGCATCTTTCCCTGCCTGCCATTTTAAAATAAGCCACAAAGAACTGTAATGGTTTGTGAACGCAAGGCTTACTAGGGGTCCACAGTAATTTAAACTGACATGCTCCAGGGGATTGGTCAGCCACAAATCAGCCTCAGGAAAAATATTCTGCTGAGAGCAAACTTAATGGTTTAAAAATGCTTGTAACTCAAAAGTGGGAAGCATCAAGAAATAGGGAAAGCGAGGCAGCAAGGTTAAACAACTTTGCTTGAGACCTCAGTCAATGTTGGGGAGAGAAGTCACGAGTCTTGGCTGCCATTTTACCCTTTACAAGTACATCGAGTATTCACACCTTGCGGTGTACCAAGCCAGAAGTCTGGCACACACGGCACATGCTTCATTTTATAAACGCAGGAGGACTTCTCAAGTCCCAGGAGCAGCCTGGAAGTGGGTCCCTCAACAGCTCCAACAGGGTTGCAGTGTCCAGAGCTTCTGGGACCGTGCAAAAGCAACTGCACGGCCCGAGTGAGTGTGGTATGCTCCAATCTGCGGAAAAAGGCATCGAGCATAAACTCAGCAAGAAAAAGAGAAGCCAGTGGTAAGTTTGGAGCCAGAGACAGAAGGTCTGACTGCTGCTTTCAGCTTCATGTTCACCCAATTCCTATAGACAAAAATACAGGAACAAGTTTAAACCTGGAGAGTGATCCAATACCACACGTTGCAGAAGCATGACTACCACCATCCTGGTTGTGAGCAGGGATTGAGCCATGACCCTCTACAATTTGAGCCAAAGTCCAGTAACTGAGAACTAGACCAGACTCCTCTCTGCTGTGGAATGGGCACAAGTCGGGTTGAGAACACACTCAATAGTGCATTGCACCAAGAACAGAGAACGTGATGTTCTGCAAGCAAGCTCGCATTTCACATTAACGATAATTAATTAGCACTTTTAGCTGCAATCCTTCTCTAATACATTCACAGTGGACTTACATATGTTCCTTTTTAATGTGATTTCAGCCAAATATAGTTTGAGATTACTTTCTTACATTAAAATAATTGATTGACTTAATATAAAACTAAATTTTTACAATTAATTTTTATTAAATTTATTTTAAAAAGGAATTCACGAAGAGATGCATCTTGGATTAAATTACACTGACATTTCATTAGCCTTGGATCAATTTTTCTTTCTTATTTATTTTAAACATAGTCAGTTGCAGGGCAAGTTTTTTGCTCAGTTTTTGGGTTGCTGACCAAAGACTGATTTTAAAGATCTGACCTGCAGGAAGAATGCTCCAATGGTTAGAGCATTAGCTGACAGCTAGGGTTCAATTCCTGGATCTGACACAAACTTCCTGTGTGACCTGGGGAAAGTCACTTAGTCTTTCTGTGCCTCAGTTTCCTGCCTGTAAAAAAAAAGGGGGGGGCGCGCTAATCTATTCCTACTTCAGAGAGGCGTTGTGAAGTGCTCAGATATTACGGTAATGGAAGCCATAAAGTATTTAAGATGTATTATGGATCTATCATAAAACTTCATTCAGTGTTCCCTACATCAAGCCCTTCAATTTGCAGCTGAGCAAGGGTATATCTTTTAGAAAGACATCTAGTCTTGGAGAGGTTGAGAATCACTGATCTGTGCCATGTGGAATACAGCATAAGACCCCCACATTCACTTTCCTGCTCAGAGGGTGTACAGTGCCCAAGACCTCTCTGCCAGCTGCAATTTTAATTCTGGACAGCTTCTGGAGATATGGAGTACAAAATAAACAGTTCTCTCGTGGCTTACAAAGCAGCTCTGCAAATGTCAGTTTAGAAAAATGAAGAAGTAAATAATACATGCCCTGTTCCACGAGTGCTAGGGAAATGCCATTCTTTGCAAGATCCCAGAGTATGGCAATTTTAGGAGGTCCTGGTCTACAAATCTCTTTCATTCAAATCCAGCTCTTCGTCTTTGCAGACAGTAAATGGGGACGGGTGCATTCTTCTGATGAACGTTTAAAAAAAAATTCAGTCTCCACTCGAGATGCAAAGAGTCGTGAGAAATCACATCGCAGATGTGGCAGCAGCAATCCAGTCACAGGCTTCTGGTACTTGTGGAGAAGGCCACGCACCTTCCACCATGAGACTCATTTCCTGTTACAAATGTCTATCACACACATACAGAGCTGGTAACTTCTCTCGTATATGCGCCCTTTCCTCTAGGAAGCCAGAAGAGGGCCTCACTTTCCCCTCGGTGGAAGAGGGGATATTGTCTACTTTGCAGGGATTCTGTGATGTTTAATTCCCTCCCATTTGTGAAGCAGGTTGAAATCTTCAGATGGGAGGTGCAGTAACAGCACTAAGGAACATTTTGATATGCTCCCCTCTCACACAGGAAGGCAGAGAGTGTTCCAGGGTCCAGGTGGAATGAGGGGAGGGGGGAGGGGGATGATGGAGAGGGGCAACCCCAGTGTGGAAAAAGACAAAGGGACATTTGTCCTGGGCAAGTTCTGCTCCCAGACAGGCCTGCGCAAGACACGAGTTCTTTCACAGGAGGCCCTGCTGTGGTGTTGTGCGCAATTCCCCCTCCTCCAATTTCGTTTTTTGACAAAAAGCCCATATTTTATTTTTGTGTAAAACTTGTGGAAATGTGTATTTTTCCCCTCACATTTGACGCTGCAAAGCCAGATTCGTCTGACAAAGAGCTTCCGCCCTGCCCCTCCCTCGGCACGGAACAGTTCACACACACCTAGCGAGAGAACCCTGCTTTGTGATTCTCCTCAGGCCCTCGTTCAGCAGGGCTCCTGTAGGCTGAACTTCCCAGCAGGTAGGTGATCCTGCCCCACACCTGTGTTCGAACTCTTTCCAATTACTAGGGGCCCAGTTCAGGCAGTGGAAGAAGTCGAGTGGGAATTTGACTGGGCTCTGAAAGGGCCCCAGGAAGAAGTTTTTTCTATCTGGTCAGGTCCCCCAGCCCATGCCCACTTAAGTCAATCAATTATTTTAACTTAAGAATGCAGTCCGCCAGTTGATACAGATCTAACACGGAAAGCGAACGATGGGCCTGTAGGCAGAAAGGAAACTGCAGAAATAAATAAATAAAATAAATAAATAAATAGAGATATCCTATCTCCTAGAACCGGAAGGGACCTTGAAAGGTCATCGAGTCCAGCCCCCTGCCTTCACTAGCAGGGCCAAGTACCAATTTTGCCCCAGATCCCTAAGTGGCCTCCTTAGGGAAGGTGCTGCTGACACAGCTGTTTTCTTAACTGATTCAGCCCTATCCGGCTCTGCACACGCAGCAGCCTCATAACAGATAGACAGGGCACCCTCTCCTTCACCCAAATCAAGCTTTCAGGCCCAGCGTGTCTAATTTTAACTCAAGATCGCCGTGGCATTCAGCTATCACCTAGAGGTACCGTGACACGTCAGGCGCAATCATCATCCCCGGTGAGCTATCCTTATGGAAGGTTCATTGACAATAATCGCTTGTAGCTCCTATTCCCTCCCAATGGCCCGTAACAGCTCTCAGAATGGGGTAAGTGGGCAGCAAAAGAGCAGTCAAAGGCAGATCTTTGCACCAATGGCTTCACTGCCAGATCCCGTGGTGCTGGCACCTCCTCCTTACCGAGACCACAGCTCCTTGGCATCCTGTAAAATAGGTGATACAGAACAGCAGCCAGTCTCGGAATCAGTTACACCGCACCTTCATCCAACACACCTCTACAGCCAGCCTCGGAACCAGTTACACCGCACCCTTCATCCAACACACCTCTACAGCCAGCCTCGGAACCAGTTACACCGCACCCGTCGTCCAACACACCTCTACAGCCAGCCTCGGAACCAGTTACACCGCACCCTTCGTCCAACACACCTCTACAGCCAGCCTCGGAACCAGTTACACCGCACCCTCCGTCCAACACACCTTTACATACAGTAGTTACGCCACCTCACGCTCCGGTGATAACCTTATTATCTCCATTGTGCAGAGGTATTAATGACTTCCCAAGATCATACAGCAAGTCACTGGTAGAAATGGGACTGGAAGCCAAGAGCCCCCACACCCAGTTCTGCTGCTCTAACCACTCGACAGCACAGTCTCCCAGCACCTGTGTGTTAGTCAAACCTTTTGTGAAAGGCTGAGCGGATTCAAAGTGAGGGGGAAATAACTGTTTCATTGTTTCCAACATGAGCCCTATTGGGTCACAATAGGAGGGCAAGATCCATGGTATAATCCAGGCACAGACAGTTCTGGAAGTTTAAAAGGGCATGACGTTAATCTACCCGGCCATGTCTTCACTGGTGAAAACACACCTGTTTCTGCAATCATGCACTGACTTACCTTCAGTATCTTATGCTGTGAACTGAGGGCCCCATATCTGTTCATAGAATCTTGCTGTAACAAATACATAAAAACATTAGAATGCAGAAGATACAGAGGCAGATCAAAACCACACACAAACATCAGTGTGGCTACATAATCATACCATTAAATGTACATGCAAAGCAACGCACATGATGTTTGGTCTCCTGTATAAGACTAAGCGTTGTATCCATTTAACCTAAGAAGGGTCACGTCTCAGGGAGTGCTGCTAGAATGGATTAGTTAAAAATAACCAAACTACTAGTTTTGTCTGGGCAGGAAACAGTTTTCCTGTCCCATAAGACTTTTTTTTTTTTAAATGTCAAAAAATCCGATCACAAATTGGACAAAAACTTGAAAGCTTGAAAATGTTGGGAACCAAAAATACAAAAACATCCCTTTGGTTTGGGTTAATCAAAATATTTATTTTTGATCAGTTTGAAACATTTCATTTTGATTTTGACCAATATTTTTAGTGTAAAATTTACTAACATTTCTCAGTGAAAAGTTGTTTCGAGACAAAAAACCCTCAAAACTTTCTGATTTGACAATATTGAAATGAGAGGCTTTAACAACCTGGAAACCTTTTTTTAAGCCAAAAGTTTTTCAGCGCAGGCGTTTCATCGAACCCGCCCATTTCACAAAAAATATTGGTTTCAAGGAATTTTTTCCAGGGTAAACAAAATGAAGGGTTATATTCTACTCTCACAGTGGCGTAAAACTGGAGTAATTCCACTGACTTCAATGGAGTTACACCAGTGTAAGTGAGATCAGAATCTGGCTCCCGAGCACATGCATGGAGATGCAGACAGGGAGGTTATTTAAAATTAAGGGGCAGGATTCTGCTCTCATTCCTCTGGTGTAAATGCAGAGTAATTCTCGCTGGCCTGTGATTCGCACCCGAGCTTTGTAAAGGACAGAATTCCCTGGGAACTGGGATGATGGCTCTTGTCAACGAGCCGTAGGGGCGAGACAGACAACACAAGCCCTAAGCCCTCGCCTAATTGCGAAAATGACACCAATTTAACTAAAAAACAATCTTTGCGCTGGTTTTACTGCATCCGTTTAAACTCCTAGATATGGGCGCAGCTACCAGATATAAACCACGAGTTTACAGATATGCAACGTGTCCAGAGAATGTTTGCACTGCTTTAAACCAACTCGATTTTAATCAAACCAGCGCAGTTAGTGTGCTGACGAGGCCCAAGACCATTTAGACTTTCATCTGCCTGCAGCTCCACCACTTTTGTTCCTTGTGTGGCAGCAGAAGGCAACATGGTCTCTCCAACATGTACAGTTCAATGGCACCATCTGGCTCTCATTTACCTGAAAGGATTTCTTGCCTTTTACCCAAACGCCCTGTTCCCTCACGTGTGAACCTTCCCCCTCTTTCATGCACTTCTCGTTCCTCCCTGCACGCTTCCATTGGTCCCTGCTCCTAGCACCCCAAAGCTCTCTGACTCCTCTCTACCTTCTTGGCAATGACAAGCCCAGAAGACAGGGCCCTGATTCTGTTTTTCCCTGTGAAAACTCAGAGCTTGCGGGGCACAGGTGGTGAACAAGATGCGGAATTGTTGCCTTTTCACAAGCTTCTCTGCTCAGATCTGTATTTGGGCAGCTTTAAGTAGCACGGGACAGATCACAGGCAGCACCATGGAACTGCAAACTAAGCACAGTGCATAGTTATTGCTATCTTCTAATCCACAACTCAAATTATATATTCAATAGGGCACAAAATATTACCACCAAATGAGTTTCCGGAACACACAATTGCTATGGAGCTGCATAGCCATCAGTCTATTTAGCAAGTATCTCCACTATGCTAATTCTATAACTGCATGGTATTTAGCAGTCACAGTGGAACTGATTAAATGTTCCACCTAGTCTGTGCCCCGTTTCCAGCAGTGACCAATTTCAGATGCTTCAGGGAGGGAGTAACAAGTCCTATAATCTAAAGTAAGTGGGTTACCCCCTAGGGATGCATTTCTTCCTGACCCAGGCCCTGAAGAATGAGGATCAAGATTCCTTGTCATTGTCCCCCCAGTAATTGTAGATGCTCTTCACATTCACAGGAGCATCTCACCAGTACACCCTATTAACTTCTTCATTAAAAGCGAACATACCGTTTAACCATAAAGGTTCCCCTTTGTTTTCTGTGCTGCTATATTCATGGCACTTGGCAAACTGCAGTGAGGATATAAATGAAAAGGGGCTCTGGCATTCGCACATCCAGCTGTCAGGGGATTTAACACCACAAAGAGTAGTTATGGGGCTGAAAACCCTGGGATGGGACCAATCTTGCATTATTTCAGCCCCATAAATAGAGACAATAGGAAGCCTGTGAAAATCAGATGCAAACGCTGAGCTATCTGGGCTCCTAGGGACTCGAGTAATAAAGTTCTGCCTGAATTCAGCAGCACTGACACTTTCATTGCTGTTGGTCACATGCCGTGAACAACAGCCCTCAGTTATGCAATGCTCTCTGTTTTGCAAAGGGCCAGGGGCTACTGAAGATGATGACAAAGGACTCCCATCTCCACTGAAAGATGCCCTTGCCCCACCCCGAGGAGAAACACACACACACACACACACACACACACACACACACACACACACACACACACACACACACACACCTCCTTTCAGGCAGATGGGGGTTGGCAGTAAAACCTATCAACTTTGCTCCCATAGGCTGAATAACGAGCAGAGCCCAACTGCCTCCATGAACCCCCTGCACCAAGACGCATCGTTTTGCTCTGGCGCTCTGCACCAGGTAGCTGGTAATTTAACATGCAGATTGTTAGTGATAAACACCCATCTCCCATCGGGACAGGGCTGCCAGGGGAGGGGCTGTTGCTTCTCATGATCTTCCCCCAACTCCGTTCTGCTGCTGCGCTCCCACCCACGGACCAGGAGAAACCATTTGCCCTCGTCGCAGTGACAGACAGTGTCTATAGCTTCCCTACAGCATAGTCCCTCTCTCTTCTGTGCTGTCCCTATGCTTTGTTTCGCAGGTGAATAGAATTCTGTCCAATATAAAGACAACTGGCCTTTCCTTTGCCAATAGGCATAGGAACAGGACTCCACGATGCCACAGAGGCTAGAAGTAGTCCGGTCACTCAGTTTGCCATTTACAGATCTGGGCAAACAATAGGAACTTGGGCTAGCAACATCCCCAGAGAGACACAGTTCTTTTCTCCTTCCCAAATGAGTTGAAATAGACCCTTACTCACATAAGACTAATTGTTTGTGTAGACAAGTTCACAGCAAGCTGGGGTGTGAATCTACTACGCACTAATCTGCTGCGGACTAACTGTCCATATGGACCCTGCTGATGCATGTTAACAGTTTGGACTTGTCTACACAGGAACATCCAGGAAGATTAATCTGAATTAACTAAAGGTATGAATTCAAAGCGAATTAGTTAAACTGCATTAAATCCCAGTGTGAATGCTGTTATTCAGAATTAAGGTGGCTTTAATTCAGTTTAGTTTAATTCACTTTGGAAATGAATTCAGATAAACTTAATTAAGGCCACTCTAATTCTGAATGAAGCTGTTCACATAGGTGTTAATGAGGTTTAACTAATCCAGTTCAAATTCACACCTTTAGTTAATTTGGATTAATGCTTCTGTATGCCCCCATGTAGACAAACTCAAACTGTTAATGCAAGTCAGCAGGGTCCACATGGACATTTAGTCCACAGCAGGCTAGTGTGGGATGGATTCACACCTCAGCTTCCCAGGAACTAAATGTTCACATGGACAAGCCCTTAGACCATAAATGATGAAGTGACCCAGGATTCATCCTGATGGGATACCTCTTGGCCCAAAACTCTAATGCCAGCATCATCCCCAATGAGTCTTTTTTCACTTCCCTCTGGGCAGCTGTATGTTGGTGTGCAGCTGTGGAAATACTAAAAGGACATCTCTCAAACACACACAGGAACGTACTGTACCTACCTTCTCTTTGTTGAGTGCCTCTTGAGCTTCTAATTTATACACCAAAAAATCTAGAAAGGAAAAAAGAAGAGAGTTTAATTGGATGGAATTTACAAGGATCTGTTTTAGATTTTCAGGAGGAGAAAAACTCCTAACTGGACAAAAGGCTGTGATACACCCCGATGGAATGCGGAAGCTTTTAAGAGACTCAAAGAACACCGAGGTCCTTTCTGCTCTGTGCAATCATAGACCTGTCTGCCATGGCCAACATTTCCCTTCTTCCCACTACAGTACGGTGTTCTAGATGGCTGCCACTCTGCACCCCAGGGGTGGCAGCATTTCAGCGGTGCGAAGATTGCGCAATTCTTTGGGGGTCCTTTGAGACGAAAGATGCTAGTGAGAAATACATTTTAAAGCTACAGAGTGGCATCTCTCCCAGCACGGCGGTGGGCTTGACGGAGAACATCAGCGGCACAGCTACAGCATACACAGGTGGAGGAAGCAGTGCATCTTACAGCAAACCGATTTATCTTCACACAAATTTCACCAAGGGCTGGCTGGTGAGCACTAGCCACGGTGAGCCAAAGCCAGCTCCAAGAGTCCAAAGAGAACCTTGGGCCATCTCATCCTCTCTCAGACACGATTTACATAGGAAGGCTGAACTGTCAATTCTTTAGGGCAGGGAATGTCATTGTACTGCATGTACAGCACCTGATCGGGGTCCCTAGGCACTACCATAAAACAAAATCATAATAAAATGATTCAAACGGACTCAACTTAACCCACTGCAAGAGGCAAAACGTGAAGATAACAGTGTCTGGGGTTAAGGAAAACACAAGTGTAGCTGCATTAGATCCAGAAAGCCCTTGGAAAAGAGGGCCTGTCCTTTCCTGAGGCTTTATTGCTTATGCAAAGCGAGAGACCCAGTTGCTGGCTCTGGCCTCCTCAAGCTCCCATGATCTCTCACCTCCCTTCAGTGCCCACTCCGCTCTGGCACTACACCTCAACAGGGCCCTACAGCACCAAGCTGCTATTCCAGGCTTGCGTCCCCTTGCCAGCTTCGAGCAATGTCCATCGATCCTGATCTGCAGCATCCCCCATTGGTCCGGTCTTGGCTAACGCGTCTCGTTGTCCTGCTCGGCAGCATCCCCCGATATTCCAGTGCTTGGGCCTCTAATTGAGCTGCCTGGTGGATACTTTGATGTACATACGAGTCCAGCAGAGCAAGATGCACACATTTCCACATGTAACCCAACTCCAGTAGACAGGGGTAAATAGCACCGTGTCCAGTCCTGTCTGCACCGGCCAACAGGGAAGCACTGGGTGCTGCAAGCCTCACAAAGGTGTATCATTTATTTGCTACACTGTGTCCTCTTCTTAGAATGGGAGGCTAGGTGAATTCCCCACCCCACCTCGGTACTAACTAGATCCGATCATGGTATTGTAGATCGGTTATTGGAATTGGGAAAGGGATTCAATTATTCGGTGTCTGCCTGCGTGCTCCTCCCTCTGAATCAAACACACAAATAAGAAGGGCCTTTCCGTGAAGAACGTGGCATTGGCGCTCTCATCCATCTCCCAGATTCCCACCACCAAAGTTCTCCTGCATTCTCCAGAGGACTGTCACGGCTGGAAGAGACGCAGCTCCCCTAAACAACCAGGATCTGACAGGGCCAGCCCTCGGTGCTGAAGGTACCACATCAGGGGAGCAGGAGTTAACACGGAATAGTTAGACCCCATAACATATTGGTGGGTTTGCAGAGACCAGCACAGGGTCAGAAGCACCCATGCTTTGTCCAATCAGTTCTAAAGCCAGAGATTCCCTCCCTTGTTCAGCTTAGTCATCAGGGGTGCAGTGAGATCAGAAGTGAGCTCCGACGAAGCACCGGACAAGGGGGTGATACCTTTGGGAGCACCAGTGTGCCTCCGATTTCTCCCCCACACTGCGAGAGCAGCCCCACCAAGACGCCTTCTCTGTGCTCTCCCTCCCAAGAAGGCTGTGTAAATCGCTACTGCTGGGAAGCAGAGTGGCCCAGGGGATAAGGCACTGAACTGGGACTCAGGAGACCTGGGTTCTATTCCTTGTGAGTAACCTGCTGTGATACCATGGACAGTCATTTCCTAACATGGTGCCTCAGTTTCCCTTCACCAGCCTTTGTCCATCTTGTCTATTTAGATTGTACGTTTGTTATGTAGAGTGCAAAGGGGCCCGTATCTTGGTCAGGCCAGGTGCTATGGTACTTGGTTAGGTTAGGTTATGGCTCTATGAAACTTATGCCCCCAACTTGCTTAGAAGCTTCAGAGAAACAGAACTGACCCTAATTGCTGTGTAACTGGGAGCCAAGCACATGCCACTCTGCAGGGATGCTCTGGATGGCAGAGCTGGGGGCGGAGCTTTTCATTTTACCCCCCAAAATGCTGAGCAAACTCTAGCCCAATATTTTACAGACTTGCCACCGTTCACTTTAAGGGCACGGCAGCACATCAGCTCAGTGCACAAGCTCCATAGGGCAGGGACCGTCTGTTGGATCTATGTCTGTACAGCGCCTGGCACAAGGGGGTCCTGGTGCAAGAACGGGACTCCCAGGTGCTACCACAACACAATGAATGGTAATCAAAACCCCCTGGGAAGGGATGGGTACAGGGAGTTAATGCATTGGCCTCGCAGATCCTCGTGGAGTAACCGTGCCAACTTCCTTGTGCCCCAGTCACAAAACCACTGCATGGCTTGCTATATATGGCTTCCCCAGAGGAGGCTACCCGAGTAATTGCAGAGCGTACAGTTGGTCAGGACAACAAAGGCCAACTGAAGACAGTGCTCCTCGTCCTTCACTTCACGAGCATCAAATGCTATGTTTGCTTGAAATAAATGGTCTACTGGACCCAGTCATGGAGAAAAGCTCCTCGGCATTCTTAGAGCCAAGATGCACGCAGCCCTGAGCCATTCAGAGTCCATGCACGCTCTGCAGCGATCCATTTGGCAGTCGCCTCATTTCCTAGAGCAACGCTGACAAACTATGAAAGAAATCTAAATATTAGAAGACAGACATTCAACATTTGAGTCAACTATTTATCCACAGACTCATGACAAACTCGGCTGATACATGTCAACGTTTCCAGAAATGCAGGGAGCTAAGGAACGAGGCCAAAAGGGATAGACGTATTTCTCCACATAGCAGCTTTGCAGATACAAGCCAAGCTGTTAAATTGCCAGCAACATTCAGGGCTAAAGTGATCTGCCATCCAGCATTCAGTGTTACTATGAGAGACAGGCTCTAGCCCCTTTGCGTCTTATTTCCTATTCAATTTCACGGTCTTAAAAATAGACATGTTCATCTCTGCTTTTCAAGCTAATGGGAGGTTTTACAATTTGTAGCCAATGTCAATAACAAAGAGCTTGCAATAATGCTATTAATATTAAGAAGCACTTATGCAGCTGCACATCTTCAGAACACCTTGCAAACACTGAACCTGTAATAGCTTTATTGATTTTTGTGAAACTGAACAAGCTATTTCACCTTGCCATACAGTTTACCTATTTAAAATGAAGAGGCACGGGCCAGTGCTGGGTTCAGTTAACGGGTCTGAAGAACTCAGATATTACGTCACAGGTGTCAATGCAAGAGCCTAGACAGACGGGTTGATTAGACAGGGACTAAATACAGGAGTAGGAGCCATTAACTCCTGATCTCACACCACCTCCTCCCTCTGTGGCCTCGGGTGAGTCACTAACCATTCTGCCTCAGTTTCCCTATGTGTCAAGCAGGGATAATTCCCACCTACCGCCTCATGAGGACGTTGGGAGGATTCATTCACCTTTGAACAGTGCTATGAAGGTGGAAATCCCTCTAGGTGGTGTGCGTTATTCCCTGGCGAGACTATTTGAGTTGCTGCCGGCCTCTGCTATGCCTGCGCAAGAGACTCACCTTCTTTAGTCTTCTTGTGCTCCCCTCGCTCTTTCTGCAGGGATCGTTCGAGCCGCGATCGGTGCTCGTACACAACTAGGAACGCGAAGAGAAAGGGAAAGCATGACATAAACCAGCCAAACAATTATGCATTCCCCTGCATTTGCTCCCCACAGCCACAGAGTACAAGTGTGTGTAAGGGACACATCCTGAGCTCCCCCCTGCAGTGGGACAGAGAATCATGCAGAGAGGCTCCTGGGGGAGTGGACTTGAGCCAACAGGTCTTTCCTCCTCCTAACTTCCCCCCTCTGATTTCATGACCAGGAGACAACAGGCCCGGACTTTCTGGACAATTAGCCCACGGTGGTTCGGGTGTAGCAACAACGCCCCATGTCAAGTGCAACAACCGCCCTGCGATGCACAGCCAACCTTGGCTCCCGTGTAAATGACACTTCAGAACAAAGGGCCAAACGGAGCAAACACCGGGCTCAATGCTCCATTTAAGGCTGGGACTCCGACATCACGGTGGAGTTACTAATCCACTGGGAGGCCAAAGCTGGTTATGCATCATCAGCTCCGTAGGGTTAAACGGCCCGTAGCAAACCAGCTCAGTGTGGATTGCGGAGCCACATCTATGGCGGCTCAGCACAGCTACACTCCTGCAGACGGGGAAGGAGACAGGATTTCTGGAGCCTCTGCTCACAGAGACAGGCACAGGTGCTTTCTCAAGAGCACGGAAGGCACAGAACTGGAAAGATGCTCCTGGGGCACAAGAACGGCCTCCGATTGAGTCTTTGCCCCCTGGTTATTTCTATTGTACTTCATGGGACGGGAAGGACGGAGCAGAAATTCATCCTGAAGCCTGAAAGAGACACTCTCTCACTCTCAAAAGGCCCCAAGATTAACACTATCCACGGGTCTGGGTGACTTCTGCGCAGAGGCAGAGGGAATTGACGTTGCACTAACAACCGTGACGTCATAGGGGCTACGGAAGGTTATTATACGTTGCCCTCAGGTAGCCCTGCGAGTCCAGGATTTCAGATCACCTTATGGGGGTGGCTAAGTATTGCTATCCCCATTTTACGGAGGGGAAGGCGGAGGCACAAAGAGCGGAAGCAACTGGCACAAGGCCACAGGGCAAGTCAGTGGGCGAATCAGGGAAGAGAATGACGCTGGTTTCCTTCTCTAACCACCAGGGAGGGCTACACTTCCACGTTTGGGACAGTGAGACTCAAACCTGCCCGACCCTCCACTCAAATACTCACGGCCATTTGCCTTAAAAATAAGGGCCTGAAGAGGACAAATTTACGAGACGAGACGTACCCAAACCACTGAGTAAGCCCTTAAAACACTGAGCCCCTGGATGTCAGTGCAGGACATGGCCATTATGGAGGAAAAAGCTTAAGGGGAAGGAGAGAAAGGCCCCATGTCAAGTGTGACAACAGCCCTGCGACGCACAGCCAACATTGGCTCTCATGTAAATTACACTCAGGAGCCATTCGGACATGCTGTAGAAACAAGGGAACCTAGCTGCCAAGTATTGTACATCCCTGGATATAATTCTGCCGGGAGGACCTGCGTGCTGGGCCAATGCCAGGAAGACAGAAAGAGGACTGAGCTTGGAAGCAGCTTGCACGGGGGGGTTACAGTCTCCCTTAAGAAAAGGCCAGAGCGAGTGGCAAACCAGACAGCCAGTCGGACTATTCCCCATTTCACAAGGGCTGAGGTTTTGGCATTTGTCTCGTTTCACTTCGCAACGCAAGTGAGACCTTTGAAATTTACTATTAAAACAGAAAAGAGACAGAGACCCGGACCCAGCCCACAGTGGCCAATACCCCGGTGGTTACAGCGCTCACCTGGGATGTGGGAGACCCAGGTCCTGCTCCAAATCAGGGAGAGCAGAGACTTGAGCCTAAGCCTTGGGCTCCTGGCTATTCCGTCTGGCTCTCCCCTCCCCCTGAAATTCCACCCTGGACTTGAGAAAGTTTCATCGAAATTGATACGTTTCCATGGAACGTTTCCGTTGTGACGAATTGGCATTTTCCAACACAAACGTTACATCAAAAGGTTCCTGACCAGCTCTACAGAAAACGACCTCTTCTCCTGGGAGCATCATATCCCCTGCCATGTATGGGCTACTGCAGGGGTGGGCAAACTTTTTGGCCTGAGGGCCACATTGGGGAATAGAAATTGCATGGCAGGCCATGAATGCTCACAAAATTGGGGTTGGGGTGTGGGAGGGGATGAGGGCTCTGGGGTGGGACTGGGGATAAGGAATTTGGGGTATAGGAGGATGCTCTGGGCTGGGACCGAGGGGTTCGGAGGGCGGGAGGGGGGGGATCAGGGCTGGGGTACAGGTTCCGGCTGGGGGTGCGGGCTCTGGGGTGGGGCTGTGAATGAGAGATTTGGGGTGGAGGAGGGTGCTCCAGGCTGGGATCGAGGGATTCAGAGGGCAGGAGGGGGATCAGAGCTGGGGCATGGGGTTGGGGCGTGGGGAGAGGCTCAGGGGTGCAGGCTCTGAGCGGCGCTTACCTCAAGCAGCTCCCGGAAGCAGTGGTATGTCCCTCTCCGGCTCCTACACGTGGAGCAGGGCCCTGTGGCTGCTTCCGGGAGACGCATGGTGCGGCCCCGACCTGGCGCCCCGGCTGGAGTGGGGCGAGCCCCAGATCCCACTCCCCAGCTGGAACTCGCGGGCTGGCTTAAAATGGCTCCGGCCCGCGGGCCATAGTTTGCCCACCCCTGGGCTACTGGCTAGGCAACCCTTTCCCTTTCTCAAAGCTCTTCTCATCCAGGCTGAGAGCACCCCGCCTCACCCGCAGCTGATCCCGCACTGCTGCATGGAGAACTGGGGACTTGGAAATGGCTCTCGCACTGGGGAGGCCGGAGTGGAACAAATCCAGTGCTACTTTGAGAACCACACCTAGTTTCTGAGGAGCCGGATCCCTAACCAGCGTAGATCAATGTTCCTCCATTGAAGTCAACAGAGCTACACTGATTTACGCCAGCTGAGGATCTGTCCCTGGAAAAGAAAAAATCAAGCTGGTGTGGCTTTGATTCAAATGCACCAGAAACACTGTTATACACACCCCATTTCTCACCCCTTCCAGTGACAGGGATCAGGAGTCTCTCTCTAATGCTGAGAAGCTAACAGCGGCTTTTTATTGGGTTTAAACAGGGATTCCTTATCCTTTAAAGCAGGATTATATTTAAAGGAGCTATACAATCCTTCTATACCTCTGATGGGACCCATAACGAAGTCCCCCTTTGTAATAAGTTACCATGGCCACTCTTCAGTTCACAGAATGCTCCAGTTCACATCTTCTGCCCCCGTCAACCTGAACCATCCCAAGGAGCTTTTCAAGCTAGCCGGTGATCATGTCAGCCAGCGCTGAAACGCAGCCAGCTCTTCAGCAAACCCTCCCCAGACGCACACACCTGGCAATCCAAACTGACTGCAAGTGAACAACGTGTGTCAGGCATGGTTAGTAGGGTCAGAAAAAAGGACGATACAAAGTAAATAGCATTCGCTGATTTGATTTACTCAAGTGAATTTCACTCACTCACTGCTACTTCGAACCAATTTCAGTTGCTTTTCTGAAAGTGTTAAAGGGAAGGAGTAAGGAGGACACAACGGTACCAGGCAGGACTCGGCGGTACTATTCCCAGCGCTGTCTGAGACCAAGCCAGTCTCGTAACCCGACTCTGTCTCATTTTGCCCATCCGTAAAGCACGTCCCTGCCTCACAGACTCAGTGTCTGCAGAAGCCCTGACTGTCGCTTTATACCTGGCTGACGTGTGCAGACACATTTATAGGGTCTCTTGTTCAGCTGATAGTGGGCGAATTTTAACATACCAGATAACAAGCCCGAGGGGGCCTTGTCACAAGATGGAGGACCAATTCTCCCACAGTTCACTACTTCTTTGGTGCAACCCATCCACACTAAGACTGGGATCGAAGACACTTTACAAGCAACAGCAGCAGATTTGGGTGGCGCATGTGTCTGTATTTTAAATCCACACAGAATGCAAATGTTGTTCTTAGTGCTAGAGATACTTTGGGTCAGACAGGATTGTCCATGTATTTGAGGAAGAAAGAAAATGTAATAAAATAAAAAAGATAAATAAAAATCAGAAAGTGGTTTTTAAAAGGAGGTTCCACTAATCGCCAGCTAGCACGTGAGCCCGGCGCTCACCATTGGGCTGGCGCATGCAGTTACCTGAGCAGCTCAACTGTATTTCTCTGCATGAAACTTCCAACAAAAAACCACAAGGCTGCTGTTTATGAATCCCACACCCTGTATAGCTGAATGGGAAGGGACCACATTCCAGCCCCTTGTTTACCAACCCACAAGGGGATATAAAAAGTGATGGAACTTTTAAAAAACCACCACAGCTTGACAGGTTCTTTTAAGCTGCTCCAATCCAAGGAGTAAACATCCCCTGAACTTCGGCTCTGTTCCAGCATGTTGTGCTGGCTCCAAGATCCAGCCATTCCTAGCTGCTCCACCCTAACCTAGCAACATGAATTGTCTTTATCTTCCAAGAGCTTGCAGGTTGTGTGTGCAAGATAAAGGGAGGGCTGCATTACCCACTTGCTTGAGGCCATTAGCCTTTTTTATTTTTTAAAAGACCAGTGAGCAAACTATCCAGTAGGTTTTTGCACTTAGGCTAGTGAACTTTCCATGGCAGTCTTACCAGATGATCAGGCATCTGGGGACTATTCCATGTATAAAATATACTGGACCAGGTAAGACTGCATCAACACTGCTCATTTGTGATCACAAGCCCAGACCTAAAGTTTATTGTTGTTGAAGGCATGTGTCTAACTCCAGCCAGTGCAGCCTTGCAGGTCATCAGATACTGGGCCTTTGTAAAATCATGTCATTGCCACACAACCATCTTGCTGCTTCTTCACTCTTTGCATATTTCTGGTCTGACTGAATATTTCAGCAACTGAATTGTAACACTTGTTCTACAGTAGCATGTAGAGGTCCCACCTGCTATCAGAGTCACTTGCAGTTTCTACTGGATACAGGCATCTTCACTTCCTGCCCTAGATTGTTGCGTAATGTTGCAGTGCACCGTTTGAACAACGGCTGGGTTCTACCCCAGAGACGAATGTGTGTCTGAGGCTTGGTCTACACTAAACCCCCAAATCGAACTAAGGTACGCAACTTCAGCTACGTGAATAACGTAGCTGAAGTCGACGTACCTTAGTTCGAACTTACCGCGGTCCAGACCCGGCAGGCAGGCTCCCCCGTCGACTCCGCGTACTCCTCGCGGCGAGCAGGATTACCGGAGTCGACGGGGAGCACTTCTGAGTTCGATTTATCGCGTCCAGACAAGACGCGATAAATCGAACGCAGAAGTTCGATTGCCTGCCGCCGAACCAGCGCGTAAGTATAGACAAGCCCTAAGAATCATTTAGCTCACTAGAGGGCACATCCTCGGCTGGTATAACTTTTAATAACCCCACTGATTTAGCGATGACAGTTTACACCAACTCAGTATCTATCTCCATCTGTTTAAACTTGTGAAGGATCCTTCAGAATGACAGCCAATCACTGAATTATGGAAAACGCCTCGAGAATTCAATAAAGAAGGATAATCTTCCTATAGAATTTGCAGCCAGATTTATCATATTCTGAAGCAGGAATAGAATTTTCCATTTAGATGGTTTAAGAAGTTCTCTACAATGGATATTAACTCCATAGCTTTTTAGCCTAACTTCAATAGAACCTTATTGGTTCCATCCTTATTAAATGCTAATGGACTTTTCCACATGGGTTTTAAAATCTTGACTGATCATTTTCAAGAAAACGATTCCCAACAACTTCCATCTTAGAAAAGTCGTTATTCACACAGATTGAAATGTAAGTTAATTGTGGCCCCTTAACTAATTGAATACTAACAATACCCTTGTGATGCAGTAGGCAGAATATTGTATGGTCACTTAGAAACTTCTTGGTTGTTATCATGACCATTCAGAACATCACAGCAGCAGTGTGGTTAGAACTCTCATCCTCCTGCTCCAGAAGCCTACCACTTGAGCTAATGGAAAATCTTCTTGAGCAGTATGGAGTGTATGACACATGTAAGCAGCTCCTGTTCCATGCGTTAGAGGGCATACCCACAAAAGCCAGTCCATAATAGCATTATCCCCAGGTTACCAATAGGGTTGCCATCTCAGATGTCCTGGGGTTTTGGTTTTTTGTTTGTTTGTTTGTTTTTTGTATGTACATCTGGGATAATCCTGAGCCCATAAAACTGGCAGTGTGCACCCTGACAGATTTTTGAGATAGCGATCCGGAGGGGGGGGGGGGGGGTTTACGACGACGACAACCCTGGGAAAACCTGAAGAGATGTCAACCCTAGTTACAGATGAGGAATTTAAGGTAATGGGGACAGCTGGAAACAACTTCTCTTGTTAGAAATAAACTGGTCAAGTTACCTACATATATTTATTTAGAAGAGGGGGCGAAAGCAGGGGGAGAATTAATTTGACCATTGATTCCAAGGGGCAGGGACATGGGGCACTGTAGGACAGCCACATGAATTGCTGTGGTAAGTGCCCAGCTAACCAATGCTAGCACTAGCAGTTACTTAAATGGCTCTTAAAATCCTCCTGGAACTAAAAGAATCAAGACCTTACCCTTTGTTAAGGCTCCCAGCTGGCCAGTCCATTAGCAGGTAGAGCAGAAAGAGCCCCATAGGCATTTGAGAACGTGGAGAAGATTTCTCTCCATTTAGCCCTTTCAGTCCCAGGACACGCTTGAGGGCGTCCCATTGGCCAAACGAGGTTTCAAAGTCAGAGATTCACCTTGGGGGAACTGATGAGCCGGCGTCAGTAATAAACCAAGAGCCAGAGCGTACCAGAGGGAGCAGCCGCTGTACAAGCAAGGCCCCACCCTGCCAGTGAGTTTGCAGAAAGGCTGCTGGCAGCTCTGTCTCCGGGTATTCGGGAGAGGATTCCCGCTCTCAGGGATGGAGAAATGTGCACTATGGTATTAGAGGGTTAGTTGCTCTATTTGACAGACCCTCCAGTAGCGCCATGGCTTTCTGAAGGATGCCATGTATTGAGTATAAGTGTCACATGGCAGTTGCTAGCCAGTCAATGGCACAGATTCCCCAAGACCGTGAAGCACCCTTTGTGCACAAGCGCATGCTTTTGTGGATAACAAGGGGCCCTTCACAATCATAATCACAGTCACGGTTGGGTCCCTCCGAAGCAAAATATCCCTGCACTCTAGGGTGGTCACCTGTCCGGTTTTTACCCGGACAGTCCGGTTTTTGCTGTCTGTGTCTGGGTGCCATTTTGGGTTGCCAGGTGCTCGGCTTTTGAAAAGGGGACCTGACAACCCTAAATAGCACCCGAACCAAAAGTCCGGTTACTGTGGGGAGATGCTGGGTCATTAACCCATGCCAGCCCCTGCTCAGCCGGGGCCACCTCCTACCTGAAGGCAGGCTCGAGACGATCCAGCGAGTGATGGGGTGCGGGGGGAAGAGGAGCAAATGATGGGGGTGGAGCCTTGTGGGAAGAGTTGGGGCAGGGGTGGGGCCTCAGGGGTTCGGTTACCAGCAATTAGAAAGGTGTCCCTAGCCTCTGTTTGCCAGAAGCTGGGAATGGGCAACAGGGGATGGATCACTTGATGGTTACCTGTTCTATTCATTCCCTCTGGGGCACCTGACTGTCGGTAGGCAGGATACTGGGCTAGATGGACCTTTGGTCTGACCCAGTATGGCTGTTCTTATGTGCCAACCCTACTGCACTCTGACCTCACAAAATTGAGTCAGAACATGGCAGGTGCATCCAGCCACAAGCAAAAGGGACTGTGACGCCCTTCACCCACCAGCACAGCAAGGAAGCTGGTGAAAGCCCACACAGACATGGGGAGCGGGGATACGAGGCCCTGCTATGGGGCAGGAAAGCAGGAACAACTTTTACTTGGTATTTCATAAGCTTCTCTTTAACGGGCCAATCGGCCCACCGCCACTCCAATGGATTGGGAAAACACAGAGCTGTGCACTTAGCGAATGCTCTCAATGGATAAACTTGTGTGAATAACTAGAGCGTGTCTTTGCAGTCGTTGCTTTTATCCAGACAAGAGGGGCAATGATACGAGTTTCTAGTCTAGCCACCCCAGGGTCCCATTATAGACGGGGCCCAGAGCGGACTAACGGGAACTGTAGCACTTGCTGATTACACATGTGGTTGCTTTTAGAGTTAGAGAGTTAAAAGCCAGAAGGGATGACTTGATCATCTAGTCTGACCACCTGTATAACACAGACCACCCCCCGGCACCCACAAACCAAGCCCAACAACCAGAATTCAAACAAAGTGTTCCAGCCCTCAGGAGACAACTACTGTGTGCCACAGGCAGAGAACAGATTTACGACCCATAACTCAGATTCATAGGTGCATCCATGCCAAGGCCAGAAGGGACCATTGTGATCACCTAGTCCAACCTCCGGTACAACGCAGGCCAGAGAACTTCCCAAAATAATTCCTAGAGCAGAGATTTCAGAAGAACACCCAATCAATGAGGAGGAGTTGCTAAGGGGAGGGAATCGTTTGTTTGTTTCTGTCATTTTCACTTTAAAAGGGCCCTATCCTGCAAAACTCCCACAAGAGTCCCATTCTCCTGAATAAAACATAAAGGAGCAGTTCCTAAACACAGAAATTAGACTCTATGAAGATGCTGGAGGTTATCCACAGAGAGTCACATAATTCTGCCATTAGTGAAAAAGCTAAACAATCCCCTTCCCTCCAATAAATTGGGCATAGGGGTCTCTACTACGATTCCTCATAGAATATAGCTCTGAAGACATCACTGGACAGCATTTCAACAGAGGAATCCATTCCTCAAAGGGAGTGAAGGTCTCACTTCAAAGCAGGTGAAGCAAAGAGGTTGAATTAACATGCAGAGCATTTAAAAACCAATAGTGAGTGCAGATCTATTGGCGCTCACCAGCTCCAGTTATCCTGAATCCCACAGGTGCCTTCCCCAAAAGGAGAAGCAGTGGGATAAGAAGAGAGCATCAAATCAACATTGCAAGGGCCTTTTGGTTGAAGAGCTGGCTTCAGTTGAAGAGCTGACAGAAAGGGAGGCTTTGTAATACGGACATAAAATCCCATCTAGCGGGTTTTGCAAGTGTTCCGGGGTCCTTCAAACAGGTGTTTGGAGACCCCCAAATGTTCATAAACAAAAAACAGTGACTGCAGTTGTGTCTGATGAGTGGGAAAATGGTTTCTATTTCTTCCCATCCTCATCTCCATCCAATTGTCTCCCCATCATGGACAGAAACATGGGGATTAGATGACTCACTAGTGGGACAGAGCCCTCCCACCACTCTCCCCCAAGTCACAGCCTCCAATTTGGGCCAGTTTGGGTGAGTAGTGATCAAATTAAAGAGAGCAGGTTTGGCGCACAAATAGCCTGGAGTTGCCAGTTCTGGATAGGGTCAGCCACATGTTATAGAACGCTGAGGAAGCTTCTTAACATAGAGTCACTCTGTACAGCTGGGCTGCGGTAACATGCCAAGGGGCTACGAGATTTCTTTGTAAAGCGATGGAAAAAAAGGGACCTGGATGAGACGCAGAAAGGAACAGTCGGCTCCCTCCCACTGCCACTCACCCCTCAATACCCCGGGAAACGGTCAGCACCCGGTAGCTTGTGACCATCCGAGCCCAAGCCATGGTTCCTTGAACAAAACGCAGCCCAAACAGAGTGCAGCAGTCACAGGGTCCAAGTCATCAGCTTAACCTAATAAAAGAGACTTTGATCTCTACCTGTGTTTAGCTGGAAAGAGTTTCAGCTCCTAAGAGCACCTGTCTAGTGAGTGATTTCACATCCGCAACAAAGTCTTTAAAGGATCTGTCGATCCTCCCCCATCCCGTGTATCAATGAATAAGATCAAAGGCTCCTTACAATTACGTTTGATGGGACATTAAAGGACAGGGTGAGAAACCAAAAGAGCAGCTTTAAAAACCATCAAGAATGAACTCCGTTATTGCTAACGGCAAGTTCACAACAGTGAAGGCAAATCCATGGGGGGCTTTTCAGAAGCCCTCAGCACCGGCCAATTCTGCACCCGCTGAAGTTAATGGGAGTTTTGCAAAGCTGGGCCAATGCTGAACATTTCTGAGACTCCTTGAGGAATGGCCAAGGGAGAGAGACTGGAGGGGAATCAAGGGTGTGACAGTAGACCCATGGCCAGAGACCTGCTCGGAACTAGAGCTAGTCGGGAAAGTATCGCCAAAACCTACTTTCGACAAAAAGGCTGTTTTCATCACAGTCTGCTCTAAACCATTTTAAAAAGTGTTGATTTTGACAAAAATTCCTGCGGAGGGAAAACAACACTCCTAGAAAGGAAGGTAGAGCAGGACGAAAGATGGCGAGAGAGCCATGCAAGCGTGTCCAGAGACAGAAGGAACAGGGTGGAGGGAAGTATTTCCTGTCCAGAAGACAAGTCATGCTGCTCGGTCAATCTACTATGGGCCCACTGTATCCCAAGTGGTATTGCTCTAAAAATGAGCCTCAAGAGTGCTGGCTTGAGTCTTCATTGCACAAGCTTCCACTGACCTACAGCAGCACCTACGGCTGCTCCAATCCTCTGTCCCCTCCCACCGAAGAGGACCGGTCATTCCAGGCCGCACCGTCAGCGCTTTGGGCAGGACCAAGGAAACCACGTTTATTTGAAATGAGGATTCCAGTGGAAACAAGCCAGCGCACAGACACCGCATTTGATTGGATGCCCAGGGCTTACTTCAGGGCTATGAGACTTTGCAACCCTACTAAGCAAGGCCAGGCCAGGCCAATAACTGGATTGGGAGGACGCTAAGGAAATCCTGGGTGCAGCACAAAGAGGGTGTCGGTGAATTGGTGGGATGAACTCTGCGTGAGCACCGAACCAGCATGGCGTTGGGGGAGCATTACGCTATCAGTAAAGACTTTTCACAAGAGGTGAGGGTTATTTTTTTGTGGTTTGAGTGATTCCAATTTGACCTTCTACCTTATAAAAAAAAAAAAAAAAACCAGCCACTTCCACTCTCTGTACTTTTAATTGAGCCTATTCCCAACTGATCATGCAGCTACTGCATTCAACAGCATAGGCGACTGCATTTAAGTGGCAGGTGAAAGATCCCTAGATGCATTATTATTATTTCTACAGACACCCCAATTTGTAAAATGCTTTGGAACATTCAAGGTGCGACGAGTTGCTATGTATGCACGATAAGCAAATCACGGTTGCATTAAAAGTGCCCAGATGCTGGATACAAACTAGTTCTCTCTCCAGGGTCTGATACCTTGCCCTGTGCCGTAGCATCAGCAAACAAGCTGCTTGGGCTGGAGGTTTGCAAAGGGGGTGCTCCTCTATCACAACAGAGGCCTGCTTTGGTGCCTGAGCTAGGAAGCCTGGGAGTTTGTTTTCCCTTGGCCAGCCAAATCACATGTTTCCTCTCTGTAGCGAGTCTGAAACAGCTCCAGGCTGAGTCCACGGCAAGACTCAAGCGGCCCAGTGCCTCCCAGGTCAGCTGCTCTGAAACTGTGTCAGCAGCACACAGGAGACAGCCAGACAAATGCTTCCTCCCACCCACCCACTCCCCGACCCATTAATTGGTCCTAAAGCGGACACAAGCCATTCAGGATAAATGGGCCAGCCAGCTTGCTCTCCCATTACATGCACAAAAGAACATCTATGCTGTGCACAGAGGTAACCCGGAGGGAAAGCGAAGGATTGTTTTGTGTATCAGCCACATGACAGATAAAGTGCCAAAGAAACCTCTTGATGGATGATGATTTTAATCCAGTTTGAAATCTGAAAGCTACCCAAGAGCTCTTCCTGGTTCGCTAATACCCCCTGCTCCCAGAAAGGAGACGTGGCCAGGCTAGGGCATGGTGCTGGGCTGTGATTGGGTGACAGAGGGGATAAAACAGCTGCTTCCAAAGAAAATCCTTTCACAGCTGGGCCCTTTTGCGCACACACACACACCTCACTGAAACCTTGCAACACATTGCACGGGCCGCAGCCAAAATCCCCAGATGTCTATAATCAATCTTGAAAAGCTGTCACATCATCATCTGCTTGATCACACAGCAGCGGGCAAAAACAATTACTGTCCCCCCCCCCGCCTTCCAGACACACAGCATGCTTGGTGCCAGGATCCCATGGATGCAGGACACGTGGCAGAGGGGCTCAGAATCAGAGGAAATGCTAGGAATGCTTTGACTGTGTCTAAAATATTATTGTGCAGCCACGCAGTTGCGCTAAGCTTCAAACTAGGGTTATATACATGTCTGTGTATGTTATTTTATACACCCACAGGGGAGTGTGTGTGTGTGTGTGTATATACATATATATATACACACACACACACACACACACACCCCTCTATTATATAGACATGAGCTTAACCGACAACTCCAAAGTCCTGAAATCAAGATTGGAAGCCATCCCAAAAGACGTGCTCTAGCACAATCAGGAGTTAGGGGCTCGATGCAGAAATCAGAGTGAAATTCGCTGATCTTCATTAGACCAGACGATCTCGTGGTCCCTTCTGTTAACCTGGCCCTTTTGTAGCACCTCCAACGTAATGCATAAAGTCTCACAACACCCTCAAGGGGGAGGTAAGTCAAGTCTCAGTTCTGTCTATACTACTGCAGCTGGGCCTCCGTAACCCCAAACCGTAGACGCTTCCTGTAGCGACAGAAGGGGTTTTTCTATCCATGTAGGTAATCCTCCGCTCCGAGAGGCAGCAGCTAGGTCAGCAGAAAAATCTCTCCATCCCCAAATCTACATGGGGGGGTTGACCTAACTACAGTGCTCAGGGCGCAAAATTTTTCATGCCTCTGAGCAATGTAGCTGTTGAGTTTTCGGTGTAGACCAGGCCTATGTATTTTTTTTCAAAAGGGGAAAGTGAGGCATGAGATCTGGGTTCTAGACTGGACTTTGTCACTGACTCACTGTATGATCTCTGGCAGGTCATGTCGGTGAATTGGTCATACAATCCGACCAATTCACCGACGTGACCTGCCAGAGATCATACAGTGAGTCAGTGACAAAGTCCAGTCTAGAACCCAGATCTCCTGATGCCCAGACATGCATTTTAACCACTGGCCCTCACCTCCTCTCTATCTAAGCCAACAGAGCCAAGTGCAGCTTGTGTTAAAAACAATTACCAGTTTCCCTGCTTCAAACATCTACTGAGCCCTGAGCCAACTCTGCGGAGGGCAAGTCCCTCGGAGAGCAGAAAACGGAGTGAGAGAGCACAGCCCCCAGGTTCGCTGGGCACACACATCCAACGGAGCGTGGGAGACCCCTCCAGCAGCAGCCCTGCCAGGCTGCTTCTCCCATGCGCTGCAATTCTGCAACACTTCATCTGCAGATCCCACAAGTGCTTTGTGAAGGCAGGCGAGTATCACAAGAACGGCCATGCTGGATCAGAGCAAGGCCCACCTAGCCCAGTGTCCTGTCTTCCCACAGATGCTTCAAAGGAAATGAACAGAACAGGGCAATTAAGTGATCCATCGCCTATCAGCCACTCCCATCTTCTGGCAGTCAGAAGCTTAGGGACACCCAGAGCATAGGATTACGTCCCTGACCATCTTGGCTAATAGCCATTGATGGACCTACC
Source organism: Chrysemys picta bellii (assembly GCF_011386835.1). Lineage (NCBI taxonomy): Eukaryota > Metazoa > Chordata > Testudines > Emydidae > Chrysemys > Chrysemys picta. The sequence goes on along the minus strand of NC_088811.1, from coordinate 6,880,260 downwards.
CTCCCTGAGCTTCTCTCATTCTCTTTTGAGCCCAGTTATACTTTTGGCCTTCACAACATCCCCTGGCAACAAGTTCTGATTTTAAAGGTCCCAAGAGTGAAGCCCAAAAGAGGTAACGGGACGGGTCCCGTGTCAGGCAGAGAGAACTCGTGTATAAAACCCAATCCCCTAAAGAGAAAGGGCCACAATGGAAAGCAAAGGCTTCTGCCCGGGGAGTAAGTAGAGCAAACACAGCAGCCATGCAAGTGTCTCTGGGTCTCCACAGAATCCTCATTGCTCGGGGTATTTCTGGGAGGAGCAACAGTGGGAGCAACTGACCAGCAAGGACCTTCCTATCCCTTGAAGGCCTGTGGCTGATTGGGAGAAGGTGATTGAAACAGCTGGGGAAGCAGAGGCAGCTGATCCCCAACCCTTTGCAAGTGGGAAGTGGGTTGTAGCCCACGAAAGCTTATGCTCTAATAAATTTGTTAGTCTCTAAGGTGCCACAAGTACTCCTGTTCTTTTTGAGGATACAGACTAACACGGCTGCTACTCTGAAACCCTTTGCAAGCATTTCCATGTCCCTGTAACTATTCCAGGCCCTGCAGTTTATTCAGCAGCTTCGCTGAGCCTCCATTCCCAACGCTGCACAGCCCCTGCATTGTTCATTCTTGGCAGAGCCCTCAGCACGGTGGCCCACGACAATGTGCCTGAACCACAGAATGGGCCCCCCCCATTCAATTCAACAACACGAAAATCTTGCAGTAAATCGGAGCCGGCCTCACCCTGCCAGCAAGGTCTTGTCTGCTAACGTGGCTGAGTGAAGCATGAAAGAGGGGGGCAAGGGAGACAGCCAAGCAGCGACAGAGCAAAGGGACGGTCGGTTACTACTCACGTCATAAAGAACTCGTTCGACCGGTGGGTAAGATGCTGGGTGAGGGCTCAGCCCTGGGTTCAGTTCCCTGCTCTGCCACAGGCTCCCTGTGTGACCTTGGCCACATCACTTAGTCTCTCTGTGCCTCAATTCCCCTGCTATATAATAGGGATAATAATTCTCTCTTTGACCATCTGGTCTATTTAGACTGTAAGCTCTTCAGGCAGGGACTGTCTCTTATTCTGTGCCCAGCACAATAGGGACCTGGTCTCGGTTGGTGCTTCTAGACTCTACTAAAAATTAAAGCATTGTCCATTCTGTCAGGTCAACTGTGGCCTAGAATCGAAGCTACCCCCGAGAACAAGGGAAATGCTTGGTTCTTTTTTAAATTGTCCCCCTGCAGGTTTTACAACCCATGAACTAGGCTTCCAAGGGAGGTTGTGGAATCTCCGTCATTGGAGATTTTTAAGAACAGGTTGGACAAACCCCCGTTAGGGATGGTCTAGGTTTATTTGGTCCTGCCTCAGTGCAGGGGAGCTGGAGTTGATGATTTCTCAAGGTCCCTTCCAGCCTGACATTTCTATGATTCTTTATCTGGTGGGTTTTTTTTGTTTTTTTTAAAGCCCCAGCTCCTGGAGTCAGATGATTAGGTGAGAATCTCAGCTCCTTTTTAAAGTTTCTAGCTCTCATGGTTACAGGAAAAAGCTTGAAAGCATGACCTGAGTGCAGCCTCGAGGCTCAGAAACCCAAAGACAAAGAAAAACAGTGTAAAACTTGTCATGTTTTTCAAGCCAATCCTGTGATTTTTTGGGGGGCCTGCCTCATGATGTTTGAACACTTGGGATTGTCAGTACTGGGATCAGGAAGAGTTAAAGTTCACAGTCACAGCTACTCGATTGGTTCCTGACAAACTGTACATTTGAAAGGGAAGGGGGAGAAGAGAGAGTGATCCTTTCAGTTTTCAACAGGCTCTTCGTAACTCAGGCCAGGAACTGCTGTTTAACTTTCTACCCTGAGGACCTGAAATCATCCTTCGACGCAGGCCCCCCTCTGTTGGAGTGGCTCAGCCAGCCGAAACATGGGCACAGCACTCGCAAGTCTTCAATGACAACTATATTTTTAGAAGCACTTATCCAGCCATTTGCTCAGCAAGATGTCACCCTGGGGGCGTTTCCCTGCCCTGCTCGCTCCAAGCCAAGCATACAGACCCACATGAAGGAACCTCAGTCAATGACACTCTGTCATCTGAAGAAGGTCAGCCACCTTCCAGAGGCCCCCTCTGCACTGGCCTTCTTTGTGAGTTTCTCACTTGCCACAAGGAGCTCCCAGTCTAAGTTAAGCCGGGACACGGCCAGGAATGGTAACAACTCTTCGGTGGGATGGGAGATTGGACATGGTGTTCAGCAGGAAGAAGGTGTGGCTGCTTTGGCTAGCAACGAAGACGCCTGGAAGACAGCAAGCGATGGCACGTTGGTTTTTAGGATCCCTTTGATTCACAATTTCACACTGAAGTTCATTACATTTGCTTGAGCAGCGAAGAGGAACTGTCCCCTCTGGGTATTTTGCATGAGGGTATTTTAGTCAGTGGCACTAGTTTCCAAGAACACAGACAGTTTCAAGACATAAGCAACGGATCATCAAGATGCATTGACCCGAGAGGTCAATATTGGACACAGTCAGTACAAACCCCTGCCACATGGGCTTGTTTATATGTCAGGCTTCTGCTTTTCAGGAGTTATTCATTTCATCTTTGGGGGATTTTTAGCAATTTTTGAGTTTTATGTAGATGTCCAAAACCGGGAGTTTACAAGGCTCTCTCTTTGTATAGTCATGTATATTATAGACATTGCTCACAACAGTAGTATACACCATAATGAGTAATCTCTCATAATGATCCTTTAATGTGCTTTAACATACTACTCTTTCAAACAACACTTCATTAAAGCACACTAGAGTACCTCTAGTGCACACCAGCAGGGTCTACATGGACCAATTAATGCACATGTTCATGCGCTTTAAAAAAAATCACACCCCCAGGGAAGTCCATATTACTGCTCCATGCAGACAAGCCCTTAGATACAAGTAACTATTTCTGGTGTTTATTGGATAAACACTTCTTTTTTTTTTTTAATCAAGAGTGTTTTATTGGTGCTTAATTGGTTAAAAACTAAAATCAGACACCCTCTTTATATGTCACTTCAAAACCACCTTCTAACAGTGAGAACAGCTGCCAAGCCAAGCCTAGACAAGACCAAAGGCCCCCGACTCGAATTAAACAGCACGGTGCTGTTAGGAACTGCAGCAGAACCAAGTGCACGGTGTACCACGCAAGGGAAGTTTCATGTCGGAAGAGACACTCGCATGTGTTCTGCGATACACAAGTGTTCACTCAGCCACGTCCTTTGTGCAGCATAGGTCTGCTCTGACAGCCCCATAAGGTATGAGGTGCTACTATCTCCATGATGCAAATGGGGAAACTGAGGCATGGAGCAGTTATATATAGTGACAAACTTGAACCAAAACCCAGATCCAAAAATCCTAATCCACACTTCACAAATTAGTGCCATCTCTAGGTAATGACATGCTCCAGATCACACAGGAACTCTGTGGCAGAGCCAAACACAAACCCCACATCTCCTGACTCCCAGGGCCAGGTACTTTAAAAGATAGGTAAGCCTTCCTTGCAGCCAATGAGAAGGATAAAACATTGCCTTCCATAGCACCTGTCACGCAAAGCTATCAGAACCTTGTAAACAGGGATTAAGCTTTGCACAAACCGGGAAGTAAATCCTGTACAGAAGGATCACTTCACCCATTTCCAAGGTGGAATACAGCAGCTGTTTAACAGAGCAGAGTAGTTTTACAGAGCAGCCTAGGGCAGGAAGTGAAGAACTCTGTAGCCAGTTGAAATTACAGCAGGGTATTTAAGGAGGTCGGAGTGTAATTAACAGAGCTGGAGTTTAGCCAGAATTCCAGGGCCAAAGCAGTGTCACATGATGCCAAGCAAACTAAAATGTAAAGCCCTGAACTTCTGAAAAGAATGGACTTGAAAAAAAATTAAATGAAAGCTAATGTTCCTAATCATTTCCTGCCATTACACACATTCCCCTGAGCTGGAGGATTTGCTTAGAAATACTAACTTACATGAGCTGTGTAGACGGGGACAGATCTGAGCTCCTTTGACATCTTTTCCTAGGACAAGTTGTTTCACGTCCTCAGCTACCTGGTGACACAAATCGCTTTGTCCATAATAAAAACCTACAATTTCAGACCTCAAATGTTATGGGATGACCTGGTTAAGGTCATATCTTACTGACCTCTACTGGAAGGAATCAGGAATTCAGCTGTGTGTCCTATGCCCTACAGCTAATGGAGATTCTATGTTAAAGTTTGGGGTAAGAAGCCAGTGGCTTTGGAGCAGAAGCACCAGGGCTCTATCACAGCGTTGGCAGAGAAGTTCCAAGGTAGCCCTGGATTTGTTATAGTAATCAGGCGTGGCTCGTGCTTTGCTAGGATGAGTGAGTGAATTTGCAGCAATTGCGACTACAGGATACCAAACATATATCTCAGAACTGCAAACTTCAGGCAGTTTCACAGCACACAAAGCCCCACACAAACTTCAATGCAGTACTTTGCCCTGTGTCCCTCCCCCCCACATGCTAACCACCCAGGTAGCTTCTCTCGCTGCTGCTCTCTCCTCTACAGAGATCAATCGAGTCCTCCTGCCAAATTGCTTCAGTCACGTCACCACCCACTGCCCGTGACACTGGCGCCATCTCTGGCGTAGCAAACCCTCCATCTCCCAAAACGCCAAACTGCAGCCGCTTTCAAGAAATCACACATGGGAGGGGGAGAGGGAGCGGCAGATTACAAACCGGAATGAAAGCCAGCATTACCACGCAGCTCCTTCTAATCACGAGTGGTGGCAAAGGAAACAAAACACATGACAGATGCCCAGTGGCTGGGGTAGGAGTATCAAAGTCTTATTGTCACCCATGTATGATGGTGGCTCTTTAAGAGATGGAGAACTCTTCCGGCCCTGAAGTCTGCTGAGTGTATGTGCCAGGCCAGGGGGCAGAGGTCAGGGAGAACCGGAGGGGATTGTAACTACATCCTTTCCATCCTTCTGTTCCAATGCTCTGATAGCACCATTTGCTAGTAAAATAACTGAAACAAGATCACACCAATCTCAGTCTCCACAGTCAATACGGTCATGGGCAAAAAGCATCTAACACACACACACACACACACACACACATACTTACTTTTAAAGCCACTTGCCACAAAACTTCAGGGCTCTGCATTAGTTTGGGGTGGGGGAACCTGGAGCCTCAGTGAGCATGAGATCTTAGGCAGGGCACGCCAGGCTGCAACCTGACAGAGTGCTCCTATGTAATCCCCTCACCGCCTCGCACTGAACCGCTGCAGGTCCCCCAACCTCATCCCTGAAAAGAAAGCTGAGCCCAGCCAAGGACCAGAAGGCCTTGCAGTTTCTCTCTCACGCCAGCACCCCCAGGCACCAGACGTGTATCGGATCCGGGGCAGCAGCAGGTAACCTTTCCCCCTCAGGCCCCATTGGTCACAACTGCAGGGGACCCCAATGGTTCATGCCTTGGCTTGGTGGCAGCGAGACTACATCAGACAGGAGGCACCCCACACTTAGGAGGCACCCCACACTTAGGAAGCCCCCCTCTCTTCCTTTCACGTTTCTGATACAAGCAGCCGAGTTCAGAGCCTGCCCATTTTATTCCAAAGTGATTTCAGCAGCTGCTTGACTCCTGTTTGACAGCAGAACAAGGGAAGATACATTTCCCTGTGCCACATAACATGGGCCACGCGTCACTGGCTCCGGGGCAGCCCTGCAAGGAGAACAGGCTCATTTCCTCCCCTTGCTTTACTTTCCCCGGCAATAATTTGTGGCCTGTCGTTCCACTTTAAAACTTTATTTACAGGAGAGCCAGAAGTGTTGGTCACTTGCTATGCTGGCTATGAAGGGAACAAGAAGTACCTAAGAGATGGGAAGAGCTATGTAGAGTGCTGGATAAACATTGCCTGCTTCAGCCTCCTGTGAAATACTGTCTCCATTTTACACACAGATGGGGGAAACTGAGGCACCGAGTGAGTAAAGCAACATACTCGAAGTCTTAGAGCAAGACAGCTGCAGAGCTGGGTACAGCCCCCAGGAGCCCTGAGCCCACTCCCCGGCTTTAAGCACCAGACCAATGCGGCTGGTGGAGGTATGGGAAGACAGCATGAGATATACAGCAAGATGCGCAACTACCAATGTACCTGAAGGTATCTATGAACAGTGCTGACAGCTTTGCAGATGCCAGCCTGTTCTGCCTCTCTTGCCAACAGAATCTGAATCAAACTTTCATTTTTCTTAAAATAACTGGACAAAATGTTCCCAAAATATGAAGGGTTTCCATGGCAATGCCTGTATTTGCTAGTGGTAGGGTTGAAATTGACCAGGTTACTTGCTACCTGTCCACGCATCCAAACATAAACTTTCTCTGAGTGGAATAATATTATGAGCCTGACTTCAGTAACTTCCTCTGTCCTGCTCCCAGAACCAGGTCCAAGAGATCGGTGGTCTCAACTTATTCTTTTAACATCCACCCCACCCCGATGGGGAGCGTCAGCAGAAATCATGTGGACTGAATATCTGCACTGCTGATCCTTCTCTCTGGACCCAGCTGCCTCTGATCAGAGGTCCATGTGGGAGGCCTCTGGTAGGGCGGTGCCGGAGGCACTATCTGTAGCTGCTGCCTTAATGCCACAAGTGATTAGCAGAAAAACAGAAGCGAACTGGAAGTACTGAGCACATACACAGCACTCCATAGATTTACACTTTGCTACACCCCTGTGAGACAGGTGAAAAGTCACTCTACCCATTTTACAGATGGGAACAGAGTCCAAATTGCAAGAAGAGCACTGGCACCTGCGGGCATGCAATGCAGCATGCGCACACTTTGGAAGACTTGACCCAGAAAAGAAAATGCCTTGAGCAGGATTATGCTGAAGCAATGGCAGGGATGGAACCAATAGACCTTCTTAGCAATGCAGGCTACCGTCCATAAGATATAATTTTATATCTGATGGAGGTCATAACTGTTCTGAGCCTGAGGAACAATCTTGGCTTTAAATGCCAGAATCTAGTCTATTATTTATGACAAGAAATATGTTTAAGTGATTCTCTTGTCCTTGAGACACCAGAATCAGAGTGGCGTGTAGCCATATGAAATGTGTTCTGTGGGCATTCATTCCATAGCTGAGTCCACCCTACAGATGCAGAGCTCTGGGCTCCAGAGAATTGGACTCCAAGGAATAAATCCCTCTACTTCAATCTAACAAAGATACAGACAGCCTCAGGCCCTAGGGAGAATGCTGGTGTTAATACTGGTTTCAGAGTAGCAGCCGTGTTAGTCTGTATCCGCAAAAAGAACAGGGGTACTTGTGGCACCTTAGAGACTAACAAATTTATTAGAGCATAAGCTTTCGTGGACTACAGCCCACTTCTTCCGATGCATTCTTCGGATGCAGTGTTAATACTGGGAGCTCTAGTTTTAGCAGACACAAAAAGTCTAGAATGCATAGTCTAGAAAAGGAAGAGAGTTCAGAACAAGAACACCATGCGTCTTCCATCCTGCCATTCTGGGAAATCTCTCCAGTAGCTAAAATTAAATATTCCCAAGTTTGGAGATTTTTTTGAAGGAAAAGGGGGAAAACAACATTTTTAAAAAGTTTGCTGCTAGTGGGGTATCTGTGCAGAAACTCTGCCAGTCTAAGTGGGTGGTCCTTCTGGAAAAATTACAGAGAGAGACAGCCCCACAAAAGCGATATCCCTTTGGATTCCAGGGATGGGCCCTGCATAGTCAATTCCCCCTAAGCATGCCTCATTGCTGTGGCATTATATTAGCATCCATCAACAACAAAACAGACGGGGAGGAACTCTACAGGAACAGCAGATCCATTTTCTCACTAAATTGAGGGGGTTTCTTTGCTCAAAACAGCTGTACCGGATGTTATGATCACTTAAAAAAAAATTTCCCTCCCACAATTCGGTATCCTGTCACCTAACTTTCTTCCTCCAGAAGAGCTGGGTATTACGGGTCTGATTCTGCCTAGCGAAATAAGAGTCAGTTGATAGAATTCAAAAATAAAAAAGTTACACCAAGCTTGTGCCAATGATCTAAAGAAACTACCAGGACAGAAACCAGGGCAGATTAGATGTAACTGAACTCCACAATTAAACACAGACCCAGGGGACCCTGCGTGCTATTTGCAGAGAGAACCGGAGATGCCCAGTGAGTCTATTTCCAGACAGGGAGGTTAAGAAAGAAGCAGACTGGGGCAATGTATTTTTAACCCCCTTTCAATCAGCAGCCGAGCCGGTTTACAAACAGCAGCTCACACTGGTTAGTGGGGCCGCGGAGGACTCCTACAACAGACCCCTTGAAACGGGGGAGGCGCAAACCCGAACGCACAGGGGGTTCCCTCACCTTGTAGCTGGGCGGACAGAGCTTCGTGCTGCTGTTTGAATTTCAGAGCCAGGGCTTCGGCGTTCTTCGCCTTCTGCTGCAAGTGGCTGTACATAAACACTCCGGCGCCCAAACAAGCCACCGCCACCAGGCAGAAGCCGGTTTGCAAGAGCCCCTTCTGCCGTCTCGAGCACATGCCCGTCCCCATGATGAGACGGGAGCAGAGCGGACTCGGAGCTGCGTCGCTTCCCTGCGTCCACTAAAGCAGCCGGGCAAAGCTGAACCACCCTCCCCGCAAACTACACATCCCTGAAGTTCTGCCCTTCCCCAGAGCGACCCTTGCTGGGGGAGGCTGATTCTCTCCTTCCGTCCCAGCCCGGAGCAGGGCCCGATCGCCTTTTATTCCTCAGCGCCCGCAGGAGAGCGGGGCAAAAACACCCCCAAAGTATCCAGGGAGGAGCAGCGCAGATGCACGCGGGGCGCCCGGTCCCGGTCCCGGTCCCGGGCTGGCTGCTGCCGGCTGGCACCAGGGGCGGGAAGCAGCAGCGGGGAAGGGGGAAGAGGAAAACTTTTGCTTCCCATGTGCTGCAAAAAATCAATCAATCCATCAATCCAAGATCCATGCCAGGGCGGCGTTTTGGCCCTGCCTCCTAACCCCCCGCCCCCCTCCCTTCCTGCGGGAATCGCCAGACTTTCCGGCTCTTGCCTCCCCCCGCCTCAAACTTGCAACAATTTCAAAGAGGAAGCCACAGCCCCCGGGGATGGGGGGGGGGACTGACATGAAAATTGACCAATGCACCCGAGCTGCAGAGAGTCCGCCCTCTTAGGAGGCGCTGGAGGACCCAGGCTAGGAGGGGGGCGTGATTTGGGGAGGAGCTGAGCTGGGAAGGGGAAGCAAAGAGTGGGGTGGCTGTACCCAGGAAGGATCAAAGAGAAGGGGCCGAGCCGTGGGGAGGAGGAGGTTGTAGCAGCATAGGGGGGCTTGGAGCTGTTTTGAGGAGGAAGAGGTTGGATGTACCAGCGTGCAGGGGGAACTGCTGGGAAGGGGGCAGGCGGGGCTGCAGCGTGGGGATGGGGTATTGCTGGGAAGGGGGGCAGGCGGGGCGGCAGGGTGGGGATGGGGTACTGCTGGGAAGGAGGGCAGGCTGGGCGGCAGGGTGGGGATGGGGTACTGCTGGGTAGGAGGGCAGGTGGGGCGGCAGGGTGGGGATGGGGTACTGCTGGGAAGGGGGGCAGGCGGGGCGGCAGGGTGGGGTACTGCTGGGAAGGAGGGCAGGCGGGGCGGCAGGGTGGGGATGGGGTACTGCTGGGAAGGAGGGCAGGCTGGGCGGCAGGGTGGGGATGGGGTACTGCTGGGTAGGAGGGCAGGTGGGGCGGCAGGGTGGGGATGGGGTACTGCTGGGAAGGGGGGCAGGCGGGGCGGCAGGGTGGGGTGGGGTACTGCTGGGAAGGAGGGCAGGCGGGGCGGCAGGGTGGGGATGGGGTACTGCTGGGAAGGGGGCAGGCGGGGCGGCAGGGTGGGGATGGGGTACTGCTGGGAAGGAGGGCAGGCGGGGCGGCAGGGTGGGGTGGGGTACTGCTGGGAAGGAGGGCAGGCGGGGCGGCAGGGTGGGGATGGGGTACTGCTGGGAAGGAGGGCAGGCGGAGCTGTAGCATGGGGATGGGGTATTGCTGGGCAGGTGGGGCTGTAGCATTGCTGGGAAAGGGAGCAGGCAGGGCTGCAGCATGGTGATGGGGTATTGCTGGGAAGGGGGCAGGCAGGGCTGCAGCGTGGGGATGGGGTATTGCTGGGAAGGGGGGCAGGTGGGGCTGTAGCGTGGGGATGGGGTATTGGTGGGAAGGGGCCAAGCAGGGCTGCAGTGTGGGGAGAAAGTGGGGTGGGCAGGAGAGAGGGGTGCACAGGGATGCACTTGGGTAATGGTCCAACCAGCCCAGCTTATAATAGGGATCCTGCAGGGCCCAGGCCTATGGACTGGAGGCAGCTCTGGGGATAATGTATCTGGGCTGCGGGAGAAGCTGAGACTGGCAGCATGCAGCTGCAGAGAGGGTGAGGGACTGGGGATGGAGCATTTGGTCCAAGGGGGGAACAATGGGGGGTGAAAGAGGTGCTGAAGAGAAGCCAGAGGGGCTGTCTGCAACAGGGGGTTGGCTCTGTCTCTTGCTCCTCTCCCCGCACCCAGAGAGAACCAGGCTGGCCCAGCTGCAGGTCGATAGGGCGAAGGGGCGGTGCCAGAGGCATTAACGGCAGGAAGCGAGGGCCAGCAGACAAGATCGATAAGTCACTGTTGTTATGAGGAAGCATATTTCTATCTGGGCTGATTTTTTCCAAGCTCCAGCAGCCCCTGAAGATGGAGGGCTTGGCGGTGGCACAGTGTCTGGGGATGATGCGTGCCTGCAGCTCCAGCTAATGGACCAGAGAACGCTCCGTGTCCCATTAGTATTGTAAAGGAAGCAAGGGAGACTTTTGTAGCGCTCTGCAGCTTCTGCCTGTTGTGGAGCTGGCTGAGAGTTAAACATTCATCAGGTCACATTTGGTCCCAAACTGACATGTTTGTGGTTTTTGTTTTTAATACAAGTTTCTCTGACACCTCAGGCCACTAGAAATCCAATGGAAACAGGTGGATGGACTGCTGCTCCCCCCCACCATCTCCCCATGTAGCAGGGGTGGGCTAGTGCAGGAGAGACTGATGCTGCAGCAGACAAGAAACAACCAATTTATGGAATTGTTTCTGTTTTCTGAGCTAAGATGGGTAAAGGGAAATGGGGTTTTTCTAATGAGTTTTGCCTGAGTAAGAACTTCAACATTTGGGTTTCTTGCTCACAAAGTATCACCAACCTCCTCCCTTCAATCAAACATCTGTTCAAAAACATGTGGATACCTTTTTTTCTTACCTTATTCTTGCTTTTCCTGTCACCCCCTCTTGGACTTCCAGTTCTGACCCGAGTCCAGAAGGTACCAAAATACCACTAGAGAGTCCTTTAGGGTAATTGTAGCCTAAACAGCAAATAATCCACTTACTCCAGAAACATCCCAATGACTTGCAAGGAAGTGAGGGTTAGTGAGGTTTCCATCCGAAATCTGCAAACCTAAGAGGTTTGGAAAGATTACATTGCTGTAGCTGTCCAGCTCTTTCATTCAGAAAGCCACTTCACAGGAGAAAGATTCTTCCATCGACCTATCTCTCCCAATCCCCTGCCATGTGATGTTGCCCAGCAGTGGTTCATTCTGCAGATCACCAGGAAAGCGTCTGTGAGCTACGTTTTGAGCAGCACTTCTCTAGCTGATCATCCTACTACCTTCTAGGTGTTTATCTGAACCAAACCTCGGTCCTCTGGAGGTTTGCCAGTTACCTACTCAAGTAGAGATGGAACAGATGGACCTTGCAGAAAGAAATCATGCCTTTTTCAACTATGCCTAGGTTAACTCCAGTGATGGTATGTCAGAAACATCTTAAAAGTCTCAACACCAAGCTGAACCATTGAAGGACCTATCCTCCATGAACTTCTCATTCTTTTTGGAACCTAGTTATAGTTTTGGCCTTCACAACATCCCCTGGCAATGAGTTCCACAGGTTGACTATGCAATGTGTGAAGAAGTACTTCCTATTGTTTGTTTTAAACCTGCTGCATATTAATGTCATGGAGTGACCCTTGGTTCGTGTGTTATGTGAAGGGGTAAGTAACACACTTCCCTATTCACTTTCCCTACACCAGTCTTGATTTTATTGACCACTATCATGATATCCCCCCACCCCTTAGTTGTCTCTTTTCTAAGATGAACCTCTCCTCTTACTAGGGTGACCAGATGTCCCGATTTTATAGGGACCGTCCTGATATTTGGGGCTTTTTCTTATATAGGAACCTATTACTCCCCACCCCCTGTCGCGATCTTTCACATTTGCTATCTAGTCACCCTACCTCATACAGGCTGTTCCATACCCGTCGTCATTTTTGTTGCCCTTCTCTGTACGTTTTCCAATTCTAATCTATCTTTTTTGAGATGGGGTGATCAGAACTGCACGCAGTATTCAAGGTGTGGGCGTACCATGAATTTATATAGTGGATTTATAATTTTTCTGTCTTATTATCTAACCCTTTCGTAATGGTTCCTAACATTCCGTTAGCGTTTTTGACTGCCAGGGCACAGTGAGCAGATATTTTCAGAGAACTCTGCGCGATGATTCCATCATCTCTTTCCTAAGTGGTAACAACTAATGTAGACCCCCATCATTTGTATGTATAGTTGGGATTATGTTTTCCAATGTGCATTAATTTGCATTCATCAACATTCAGTTTTATCTGTAATTTTTTAGCCCAGTCACCAAGTTTTGTGAGATCCCTTTATAACTCTTAGCAGTCTGCTTTGGACTTAACTAGCTTGAGTAATTTTGTATCATCTGAAAATTTTGCCACCTCACCGTGAACCCCTTTTTCCAGATCATTTATGAATATCTTGAACAGCACTGACCCCCATACTGACCCTGCTATTTACCTCTTTCCCTGGTGAAAATTGACCATTTATTCCTACCTTTTCTTTCCTATCTTTGAACCAGTTACTGATCCAAGGTTTGTGAATGTGTCTTTGGACTTACCAACACCAGCAGTCAGATGGCTTTCTCAGCCATGTAGTGGAACCCACAAGAATGGTTCATTTGGAGCTCTGCCAGATTTGGAATCCTGCTGCCTCTCTCATGTTCCAGGCAACTGGGAAATAACCAAGAGTCATGTTAATAATTGGTACTTCAATAGCACCTTCCATCCAAGAATCTCCTATCACTTTACAAATATGAATGACTTAAGCTTTATAACACCCCTGTGTGGTCGATGAGTATCATCATCCCTCTTTCACAGAGGGGGAAACTGAGGCACAGCAAGATTTTTTTAAGGCTAAAATTTTCAAGCGTGGCTAGTGATTTTGGATGCCCAGCTTGAAATGCTTTAAAAACGGGGCTCGATTTTTCAGAAAGTGCCAAGCATTTGCCCTCTGAAATCAGGCCCCTTTTACGGGTGTCTCAGGTTGGGTGCTTAAAATCACTAGTCACTTTTGAAAATCTTGGCCTACATGACTTGCCCAAGATCATGCAATGAGTCCATGGCAGACCCAGGATTGCAACCCAGTTTACCTGACTCCCAGGCCAGTGAACTCATTTACAAGACAGATTTCCTCTTCCATACATTTGGGGATAGTCACAAAGAAGGATGATGAACATCATCCTAGGGCAATGTTTCTCCAGTCCACATACATCTCATTGTTTATTAGGTGTATTATGGTAGTGCCTGGAGACCCAGTCATGGACCGGGGCTCCATTGCACACACTAGGCACTCTACACATGGACCCAGCTGAGGGTAGGAGTGGTAGTCTAGTCATAAGAACATAGGCCTTCGCTCCCAGTGACATTCCATATGGAACAGATGAACAGGATTGATCTAGAGCAGAGGCCCTTTTGTTCTTACAGCTCCATTCATTATTATTTACACATGAACAATGTAGGCCTTGAGGTATGTGTCTTTTCAAGCCATTGTACAGCAGCTGGGATGTCTTTAGTCTCCATCCTGAGAATGGGGAGTAACAATAAGACATGGGCTTGAAGCTCTCAGTTTGCTTCTACGCAACACATTCCTTCTCTCTGCTACCATCATTAATTCCTTCCTCAGGTGCTGGCTCCAGCCTGGGAAATGCTGGTGATGATTTCTGAGGCTAGGGTGCATGGGATTCAGAAATACTTTCCAAGCCCGAATTAGAGGGCACTGGTGATCCAGATTAGATGGACATGGTTTGCTGGAATGCGACACTTTGCTTTTTTACAGCCATCAAGGAATTCACAGAGCGTTGTAGGCTGCCACAAGGGAAGGGTTCTACAACAGCACTGAGCACTACTGAAACCGGCAAACATAGTGTGTATCCCTGGATGGGCCATACCCGTCCCTGACAGATACCACAGGGAGCTTGTCTCTTTCATACACTTTGTCAACCCTTGTCTTGGTGGGACGAGAGTGTGAGGCAGAGGGGGAAGTAGGCACAGCAGGTTAGTGGCCATGCTGATAACATCTACATTTTCCAATGTTTTGCACTAGGGACTGAAACACAGCTGGGCAGGAAACAGTTTTCTTCTCCCCTGAACATTTTCAAGATATGAAAAAAATTATCCTACCACGAATCGGGAGGAAAAGTCAAAATCTTGAAAATTTCTACAAACCCAAAACGCAGAAAAAAATAATCAATTCAGGCCAATTGAAACGTTTCATTTTGAACTGGTTTGTTTCAGTTTTGAGCATTTAATTTTTTTATTACTAAAATCATCCTAAATTTCAAAACAAAAAGTCATTCGAACTGAAAAAAACTGATGTTTTCATTTTGAAAATGATGAAACAAAACAATGACAATTTCAAATCTCTGTTATTAGTCAAAACTTTTATTGAGTTGAAAATTATCAGAACCAACCCATTCATTCCCTCAAAAAGTTTAATCTTTGGTGAATTGGAATCTTCTGATGAAAAAATGTTTAGTCAAAAAATTCCCGACTCGTTCTCATTGAAAATGCTGCAGGTATTGTTGCATTTTTCACACTGATTCTTTTTATTTCTAGCATCTCTTGGGCACTTTTGATAAGTTAATGGCTCACTGGGCATGGATCCCAAAACCTTTCTCCTACATCAGTCAATTAATGGGCTCTGCTCGAAAGTGGTTTAGTTAAAGAATTTCACAACAGTTGCTCTTAGCTGCATTTAATGCTCTTCTGATGTCAGCTGAGAATCTTTGGAAGGGATCTCCCCCCACCCCCCAATACATGCACCCGTGCACACAAACACACACAGAGTTTTCATGTTGCATGTTTCAGAGCACTCCAAAATTTGCCGGCCCCAGTGCATGCTGGCTTCTTAGAGAGACTCCACCTGCTTTCTCACACAAGTCAAAATGCTTTCGACTCCTAGACTCCAAGGCCAGAAGGGACCATCATGATCATCTAGTTTGACCTCCTGCACATCACAGGCCCCAGAACCTCACCCACCCACTCCTGCAGGCTGGCTCTAGGCACCAGCCCTCCAAGCATGTGCTTGGGGCGGTACTCCCCAAGGGGCGGCAGTCCGGCTCCTTTTTTTTTTTTTCCTTCGGGCGCCCGGCCCTGAGCGGAGGTGAGCTGTGGGGGGCGCGGGGAGAGCCGCAGGAAGTAACCCGGGGGGGGGCGCAGAGGAACCGCTCCCCCCCAGCTCACCCTCCGCTTCCTCCCCCGAGTGCGCCGCCGCTCCGCTTCTCCCCCCTCCCTCCCAGGCTTGCTGCGTGAATCAGCTGTTTTGCGGCAAGCCTGGAAGGGAGGGGGGAGAAGCGGAGCGGCAGCGGCGCGCTCAGGGGAGCAGGCGGAGCGGAGGTGAGCTGTTGGGGGGGGGCGCGGGGAGGGCCGCAGGAAGTAACCCTGGGGGGGGGGCAGAGGAACCACTCCAGGAAGGAGGGGTAGGAGGGGAAATGCGGCATGCCCGGGGGAGGAGGCGGGGCCGGGGATTTGGGGAAGGGGTTGGAATGGGGCGGGGAAGGGGTGGAGTTGGGGCGGGGCCAGGGGGTGCGGGAAAATTTTTTTGCTTGGGGCAGCAAAAAACTTGAGCCGACCCTGCACTCCTGTAATAGACTCCTAACCTCTGGCGAGTTACTGAAGTCCTCAACTGTTCTTTTAAAGACTTCAAGTTACACAGAATTCCACCATTTACTCTAGTTCAAACTAGCAAGTAACTCATGCCCCATGCTTCAGAGGAAAGTGAACCCCCCCCGGCTCCCACCCCCAGGTCTATGCCAATCTGACCTGGAGGGAAATTCCTTCCAGCCCTCAAATATGCCGATCAGTTGGACCCTGAGCATGTGGGCAAGACCCACCAGACAGACACCCGGGAAAGAATTCTCTTTAGTAACTCAGAGCCCTCCCCATCTAGTGTCCCATCCCCAGTTATATGATTCCCAGGGGGCATTTATACCTAAAGTAAAAAGAGGCTCTGAAGCATACCAAATTTAGGGGGCTGGGAAGCTGAGCTGTTCACTCATTCCCATAATGAGAACTGACGGCTTATAATTAGGTTCTATTAGAAGGAGCCTCAGGAGAATCTATAAGGTTAAGCCATTTTTCAAAATATATTGTTTAAATTATGATTGTTGTTGTTTTGGGGAGGGGGAGGGCCAGGGGGTGCTCTTGTGACTGATCTCAAATTCAATCTGTTGCCTTGGTTTTACTTCATGAGCCCACATGAGCACCTTGAGTTATCCCACAGCTACCCTGCTTGTGGGCCATCCCAAGAAACTCTGGGACCCCAATGCCCCCAGGACTCTGCCATGTTTCAGGGACAATCCTGCAGACCAGTGGGGGGGGAGGGCAGAGAGATGGTGCTGTGTGGCCATAATACTAAACATAATTGCCTCCATTTGGGCTGCAATTCTAGATCTAGATCTTTGCTCTAAGAGTAATAGCATGAGCCTCGACTACCTGGGCTAATGGACTCTCGAGCTAAGTCGCAGCAGAGGTAGACTCTGATAGTCTTATGTGTATCAGCCATTCAAGGGAGACAAAGACACTATAGGGGAATCTCCCATTATGGTTTATAGAAACAGAGTCTGATTTTTAGCCTGCACCAGTCTCAACAGTACTAAGTACTTTCCATCCTCAGAGAACTTTACAAACACAAATTAACCCTCACAACCCCCACCCCTAATGAACAGGGTTAGGATTAGTCCCATTTTACTTATGGGGAAACTGAGGCACGGAGGAGTTATGTGATTTACAAGGCCACACAGGGAGTCAGTATGAGAACAAGGTTAGAATTCAGCCATTCCTGGTTCCCAGTCCTTCACTCAAACCACATCTTTCTGAGGAACTGGGAGGAAAAGTGGCTTGTGCAAAAAAAAAAAAAGAGAGAGAGAGAGAGATAGGCCTGTGCTGGAACCTAACTCAGAACTGCTGTCAGTTGTTTGGGGTCACATGTGAGTCCCCTGATTCAAGTCCACCTCTATGGTTTTGGTTCTGGGTTGGCTCCAAAATGGGAAGGGACCTGTTCTCTGACTCCAGTTAGAGTGTGACTGAGATCTCAAGGTTAGCTAACCTCATCAGATTTCCACCATAATTCAAGAGGGCAGAAACTCCCAGATAAATTCCTGCAACCTCCCACTCAAAGGACAAACTCAACAGCCAGAGCCAAAGTCTATGCCCTCTGAATCAGTTTCCAATCAGGCTCAGCTATTTTTATTCTGAGGCACTGGATTGTGTTGCCAACTCTCACGACTTTATCCCAGGATATTTGGTGGTTGGATATTTTATCGTGATAGCTGGTGCTTTTCCTTAAAGCCCCAGCTTCTGGAGTCAACTGATTAGATAAGAATCTCAATTTTCATAAAAAAAAAAACGAGTAAGGTTCTATCATGGTTGCCAAGAAAAGCTTGAAAACATGAACTGAGTTCACCTTCACGCTCAGAAACCAGACTTCAAATAAAGAGAACCCCAAATATTTTTTGTAATAACCGGGTTGGGTTTTTTAATCCCAACTCAAGATCTTTGGATTGGCAATACTGCTGCAGTGACTGCACCTGGCCATGCATGACAAGAAGCTATTACGGGCAAGTCCAGTGCTTCTGTGGAAGTCAGGTACCTTTTTAATTAAAGGAAATGAGGATTGGTTTTGAAGTGACAAGCTGCAAACAGAAAGAGGCAAATAATGTATTCTCCTTAGAAAGCTGATCATAGTGCAATTAGAGCTCTATAACTCCCTTGCCTGCTTCTGTACAATGCCTGCAAAACAGGAGAAGTAATTTAAAAGGAAGTTACTTCCCTGTAAAATATGCACAGTCTTAACTGCTTTACTGAGGTGCAGCCAGCATGCCTTTTTATTAGAGCCAGGGAACATTCCAGCTCCCAGCAGTAATTTAAAAATTTAGGAGGAAAACAATGGA
The DNA here is from genome assembly GCF_011386835.1 of Chrysemys picta bellii. Taxonomy (NCBI): domain Eukaryota; kingdom Metazoa; phylum Chordata; order Testudines; family Emydidae; genus Chrysemys; species Chrysemys picta. The sequence goes on along the minus strand of NC_088811.1, from coordinate 6,862,003 downwards.
AATCTCGGGCTAAGTTTTTTTTTTATTTTCAAAGTGCTGCAAAACTGGAGGCCACTACCTCTTTTCACCAACTCCGATATATATATTACCCCCTTGCCATACAGCTTATGCACCTTTTACTCCTGGGTAGAGCTGTGCAAATAATGTCTTTTTCAGTTCACTGACAACTCAGAAATAAAAAATCATTTAGTGTCAAACTGAAAATGATTTTTTTTTAATTTTTCAGCCGATCAAAAAAAAAATCAAACATTTAGTTTTGAGTTGAACTAAACGCTTTGATTAGATTTCAAGTGATTTTACTGTTTTTGAATAAAATGTAAGCACATTTTGAATCAGAAACATTTGACATTTGGGGATTTTTTTGTTTTTGTTTTGGGTTTTAAATGTTATTTGTTTTTATTTACATGAACGATTCAGTAAAACAAAATTGAGAACACATAAAAATAGAACTTTAGCAATGCCATTTCACTGAAAGAAGTTTTGGCTGCAATATGTCCCTGTTGGTAAATTATCCAACTACCCTCACTGTTAAAAATTTGCAGCTTATTTCCAGTTTTAGAGATTTGTCTGGCTTCAACTTCCAACCACTGGATCTTGTTAGACCTCTTTCTGCTACACGGAAGAGCCCTCTATTATTAAACATGTGTTCCTCATGCGATCCCCATCAATTCACCCCGTAACCTCTTTGATAATCTCAACAGATTGAGCTCCTGAGCGTGTCTCTGTAAGGCATGTTTTCCAATCCTTTAATCATTCTCATGGCTCTTCTCTAAACCCGCTCATTTTATCAAAATCCTTCTTGAATTGTGGACACCAGAACTGGACACAGCTTTCCCAGTGTTCCAAGATATATTGAAAAATCAACATGAATGCTGCAGAGAGCTTCCTAGGTAGCTTCTTTGGGTCTGGGGTTTCCTTTTGGGTCCTCTAAATCCTATCAATACATAAGAAGAGGTTCTTTCTTCCCTTCCTCTTTCTTGTATGAAACAGAATAACCATCTTCTAAGAGAACAAGGATAAATGCACTCCTGGCATTGCAACAGCAAGGACTCACATGCATGAACTACAGGACTGCTGGATTCTTGTACGAGCACAACCGTGCTCCGCTGTGGAATTTGTTTGTCTGTTTCCGCCTTACACGAAGCACCAGTTGAAACCAAGCAGGCAGGTGTCCCTGCAGAAGCAGAGTGAAAATAGATCTCTGCATCTCCGTGTTGGGTAATTAAGTAGCTATTGGGCAATGCTAGAGGCACAGGTATACATCTCTGTAGTAATAGCCACCTTCTGGCACAGAACCTGATGGATAGAAATTAATCTACCTGTGACTGTATTTTATTGCATCAGAGACACAAAGTGTAACCCATTTCTCATATCCGGATATTAAAAAACCCTGCTCGGAGCCAAGCAGTTATCCACTTCCTGGCATAGCAGTGGAAACAAGCTTCCACTTGACAATTAGAATCGCATGTAGAACCCAGACAAGATAAAGGCTTCAAATAGTAACGTTGACACGAAAAAAATCAACAAAAGCAGAGTCACCAAAGCGAGTCTACATTTGCTCCCTTTGTCGACAGATCATGTCCACATGTTGACAGCGTGAGCAATGGACTGTGGGTATGTATCCCACAGTGCCTGGCGACATCATCTATCGCTAGGTGTTGTGGGAAGGCGGAAACGGTGTGGTGTCTACACTGGCTGTTTACAGACAATAAAGACAAAAGTCTCTCGCAGGGATGAAAGATTTTTTCGCCAAAACTTGCCAGTGTAGACGAGCCCTAAGTAAGAAGAAACACCAGCATGTTGACTGGCAGCAAGAGCAGATCCGAGGACCAAACATACATCCCCCTCCTCTGAACCCAATCTAAAATCTATTGGCCGCACTGAGTGACTCCAGGGTTACAAATGTTTTCCTAGATGAATACAACCTACCCTTTCCCTCTGCACTCTGAGTCCATCCAGAGTTGCTAGACAAAAATAGGAGTGGGTTATTAATTATTGGGATCCCATCATGCTAGTTGCTACACACACATAAAGAGAGACAGTCTGTGACCTGGGTACAAAACAGGCAAATGGAGGGAGGGGAAACAGAGAAACGGAGAAAGGAAGTGACTCACCCAAGGTCACTCAGAAAGTCAGTGGCAGAGCCAGGAACATACCCCAGGCTTCTAGTCTAGTGTTCTCCACTATACCTGGCTGGCTCCCACTGTTAGGAGATGTGTGTGAAATCTTCAACTCTAGTACTGAAATCTAGTGATTCTGGGTCCAAGCTTCTCTGGGAACATTCAGTCCTTTGTATTAGGCAAGCTTTCACTAAAGTTGGACACACAAATATTTTGCACTGCCTAGATGTCCATGAAAACCTGAGGCAGCTTTTCAGAACGCACTGAGTGGTGAGCTGGACAGATCCCTTGTTAGCTACCTTGGCCAGTCACTAATGAGGGCGTCAGTCAAGGAAGTCCAGTTAGAACTTTGTAAACCAACATGCCCAGGAGTGATCAAAGAGCTCCACCTACTCTCTCCTATTTTCTTGGGGTTTGATGTAACTGTGGCCAGCTGGATGGGTCAGTCATTTATGGTGGGATTTTCAAAATGGCCCATTGATTTTCCATAGGACTAGTGCCCCGCAATCATCTAGGTGCTTTTGAAAATTTTACCCCATGCCTTGTTTCTACTGTACAGTACATTTTTAATGGGAACCTTTCAAAATATATCTGTCACGGCAGTGCAATCTATGCTCTTTGAGATCTATTATGTTTTGCTAAGCAAGGGCAAAAAGATAGCATTAACCACTCAACTATTCCTTTAAAGAGCCTATGGCTAGTTGATAGCCTTTAGCAGCCTCTGTCCGGGTATACTTCCCCAGTGGTTGGAAAAAGCCAGCTGGATACATTTAATGGTAGTTGTTCCTCTATCTTGCAAGAGATGAAGCTACAGAAATGTAAATCAGCCTCCATTCTATATTACACTGTCAGAAATTCTCTCTCTCGCCAACAATCAAGTTGACACTAAGCTAATTACACAGAGATCTTTAAACATGAAAAATTGTTACTGGCCTAGAGTTCCAAGCTCAATTCTTCTGACCCACAAAAGAGCCTCGATAGGAAAAGTCAAAGAGTGGCTTTAAATGGCGATTGTTTGTCTCTCACTTCCGCAAAAATACAAAAGGGGAAATTGTCAGACAAAATACACACAGGCACCTGTGTTAGAGAGCTGCAAACCCTGTCCAATGGGCAAGTAGGCACCAGGAACTCCTCTCTCGCACCCTACTGCATGTGTTAGCCTGCACTGCCTGAAAAATCTGATCTCAAGGAACAATTACAGTCGCATGAAGTCTGAGTTGTACACAAACGTAAATGACAAGCCTCGTGGAAAGTGATAATAGGTAATAGCTCACCTTAACTGATCACTCTGGTGTGTATGGTAACACCCATTGTTTCATGTTCGCTCTGTGTGTATATATATATCCTCCTACTGTATTTTCCACTGCATGCATCCGATGAAGTGGGCTGTAGCCCACGAAAGCTTATGCTCAGATACATTTGTTAGTTTCTAAGGTGCCACGAGTAATCCTGTTCTTCTCGTGGAAAGTGACTCTCCTGGCCAGTTTACATAATTGAGACACTGGAAAAAACCTATTTGACGTAATCGAGCCCAAGGGCCTATTTCCTTCGCCTCCTGGATAGTGTAGGATTGTTCACTGTGGAACTTTTGCTAGTGAGTTGTGCAGGCTGCTTTTAGGTTCTGAAGTAATGGGACTTTGTCAGGTGCCTGGCTTGGGGAAACATCCCACAATCAGATAGAACCATTTCCCTGATCCTCAGACCAAGTTTTCCTTCTCTGCCGGTACTCCAGTTTCTCCTACTTATCGCCCCTTACTGCGCCCCAGACAATTCCTCTGCCTCCTGGGTGTTTATATCCTTCAGATCCCTCCAGACATCCTGCATGCCCCTGCCCCCAGCTAATCTAGCCCAGGTATATTTACCTCCTGGCACTTACTTTCCTAAATCAATCCCTCAAACCCTCTGGATGTTTCCCGCCCCCACAACAGGCTTCTTGTCTGGCATGCAGAGGACAGTGCCCAAGAGGAGGTGAATAACGTGGGCAGAACCAGCTTATACATGAGCAGCTTCTGCCTGTTCACATGCTGCCCCCATGGAGATCAGCAGGGGCACTCGAATGGGAGCCCCCCCGACATCACAGAGAGAAGGTAGCTTTCAGGGGGATCTTCACAAGGGCCTGTCTGCTTTGGTCCTCCCTCCCTGCACTGGTCCAGTAGAGCCAAGGCATGCTGCATCCCCTCACTGTGTGAGTTTGGGAGGGCCACAGAGGAAGTGTGAAATCCTGGCCCCATAGAAGTCAGCAACAAAACTTCCCTTGGCTTCAGTGGGGGCTCCTGGACTAGCCTGGTGTCCCGGTGCAGCGAGAGCAAAGGGCAGGGGCTGCTTCCCATGGAGTGCGTCCATACATCAAACCAGTTTGAGGAAAGGAGCCAAAGAGGTTGGGGGAGAGGGGCAAATTCAGAAATTCAGTGAAAGCAGGTGCAACTGCCTGGCACTGCACCTGTGTACCCCCGAGCTGAATCGGCCCCCAGGAGTGCGTATTCAAATGACCTGTTTGGGTGCTGCGAGATCACGTTGGCCTTTCCCGCATGCGACAAAGGTGGGATCCCCAGTCTAGCAAGAGACAGAGAGGCCAGAGTCATGCCGGGTGTAACCCCGATTGATTTCATTGCAGTCACGGCAGGGATGAATTTGGTCCAGAACATGGCAAAGGTTCGAGCAGTGCAGCCAGATGCTGCATGTCACAGGCTCTACCAGGCATTAACATGCTGATGCAGTACAGATTCATGCCATAACCCAGCCTCTAGACTCCTAAGATAATAAGCAGCAAGGCCGCCGGCTGTACACCCTGCTAGCTAATTACACCAGCACGGATGGAGTTCCCTGGCAGATTTGCATGTGCAATACTCATTTAGGTTGATCAAATATGTCAAAGGAAAAGGCTGGGAAGCCATTTCTTGCAAGTCCTCGTAAATATAACCTCGGCTACTAGAATGGTTTCATGTATATAAATACTAATTTGTTCCTTATCTTTTCAGTTTTCCAGATTCCAGGGACATATCTACCGAATGCTAGAGAACAGATCTACTCATTCAGACATTCTTCATCAGGAATATTTTCTTGTTGGACAACCGTAAGTCCCTTCCAAGTGGATTAAAGAGACACCCTGGCCAGACATTCCAGCTGCCTATTGTCTCAAAGCACTGAGAAGGTGAATCTGCACCTACCTCAATGCAGACCAGAGCATCTTAGGAGCTTCTCTAACATGGACCATCTGAGACACAGTCTCTAACGGACTATACACCAGCTGGGAATAGCTGCAGGTCAGCATGTGTTGGCCACACCCTCTGCCTGACCTCTATGCCAGGGCTGAGTTAGGACAGGGGCCGATGATAGCAAGAGATGCTGAGTACCCTGGCTCTGAACCTAATCAGGCCACTTATTTCAGGGCTGAAATATGGAGACAGGAGCTTTAACTTTGGGCACCCCGTTAGAAAGCATTCACCTGAACCACCCTCTGCCTCCGTTTCGTTATCTGTAAAATAGGGGTGAGAACAGTCCCGCACCTTTCTAAAGTGCGTTGCAGTCCTGGTATTCCAGGCGTAACATACATGCAATGTGTTCCTTGTTATTTATTATTAGGATTATGCTAACTCTGTGGGGCACTGCTTTGAAAACGGTAGGGGGTTCTAAGTGGTGACTCATTTGTTATTATTCCTTTGGTTTTCACTGTCACGGCATAAATACTTAGTGAACTCACTGAAGCTTGCAAACATCCAGTATAAATCAATAAATAATCATAAAGTGGGTGGTATTAACTAGTATCCCGGTACTAGTGGGTCTGTGTAAGTACACCTCCGGTATATATTCCCTCTATTCTAATTCTGCTGTCAGTATGTCATTCAGTACCCTGGCACAGTGGTGTCTAGCCTGGTGTTTCATGTTGTATGAAATGTCCAGCAATTAGCTTTTCTTGCTTCCATCTTATACCTTCTCTATCCTACAATGCCTTATCTCCACTTGTATTACACGTTTGCATGTCTAGCTTCTAGTTCACACTAATTCGTTTGTAATTGGGGCAGAAACGTCTGATGTTTATTTACTTTTTTTTTTAATCCCTGCGTCCATTTCCCCTCTTTAATGGTCTCGAGCAGTTTCTGCCAAGTACACTTGATGTTTTACATATGGCAGTAGACAGAACAAATATGTTGATGAGTTCCAATGAGGAAGTGTGGATTCAAATCATCCAATTCTTCCAGGCTATTTCATCTGGAAGGAAGCACTCAGGCCAAATACATCATTTAGATACATTTTAGAGCTGCACAGGACAGGAACATGATAGGAGGAGTGGGGCATAATAACTAGTGAGCATGCAAAACAAATGGCAAATGTCATTGATTTGGTGACTGTCTCTCAAAGCTATGCAAATATTTCTGTACGTAGCTAATTAATTATGGGCATGGGGTTATTTGCCTGACTGCTTTTGAAAAAAAATGGAACCTTTTCTATTCCTGAACACGTATAGCTCCATCTATATTATATTACGGGTGGGGCTGGTATGAGATTGCCAGTTATTAAGGCTGCCCAACACTTCCCATTAAAAGACCCTGATTTCAGCTGCTGATAGCTTTGCCAAATTTTAAACTATTTGGGGTGCATGTTCCATGCCCAGTGTCTACCTCAGGCTGAAGTTTTTTGGAAAATTTCAGCCAGAATAGTTCAGCCATTTCCAAAAATGAGGCTGGGGACACTATTTTGCTTTGCTCATGTTTAAAAATTCTGGTGCCCATTTCTTTGAAAAGTCCACGAGTCTCTTGGCTTTAGAGCAGGGACTTGAAATTTGGCAGGCAGGTGCTTTTTGCCATCCTTGTGAAAACCTGCCCACATCTGGCCAAGTAATAAGCCTTTGAAAAATGATCCCCAGAGCAGTTCCATCCCGTGCACTGAATGAAACAGGTGGAAAAATAGTATTTGATCATGTAATTAGTGGCTGTATCAAAATGCTTATACACGTGAGGACTGAATTAAGGGTGCATTAACTCTGGCATTTCCTAGCTTTTTGAGTGCTTGACATTGGAACCTCGATAATACTCTTTCAATGCAGTATTTCTGTGGGTGATATGTGCTAATCAAACAAACCAACCCCGAATCTCTGTGTGCATCTCCATTGACTAGCCACAACAGTGACACTTCTCAGAGGAGTGTAATAGGCGAGGGGAACTGAAAGGGAGCACAGAAATCTCAGCCAATGGATAACATGTTACAACAAGAGTGATTCACCTCCAGTGTGAAGTCAATGGAATTCCAGTTTTCCAGCAGTGCAAGTCCATTGTTTTCATTGGACTTCCACTGGCATAAAATTGGAGTAACACAGGGGTAGAGCAGGGTTCTCAAGTTCCATCCCACATTCATTTAGGAACGGACTCCCCAAAACCAAAAAAAAACCTCACCCCAGTGCAGGGCCAGCACAAACCCATCTGACTCCTCCTCAAGCCCTATTGTGGCATTGATCCCGGCTAGCACAGAGATGGCCTCCGTGACCATAATTCCAATGACAGCTGTGTTCGACTGGAACAATGGCACTGTCAGCCAATGGGCATGAGGCAGAACCTTTGTAGGAGCTGGCCCAGGCACATGGAACTCATGGCTGGAAGAAGTGAGAATAATCACAAGCCCCACAGCAACCTGCGAAACCTGCCTGCCGTCGTCCTTCCTACACAGTCATTCGCAACAGAACACCCAGTGCCTGGCAGGTGAAGAAAGCATAGTCCTCTTGGAATCTACAGGAGACAGATACCCGTGGTGATGGTGGCCTTAGAGCTGGATGGATGGGTGGAGCAGACCCTCTGCGCAGGGGAATATTATTATTAATTCTTTTTATTGCAGATGCCTCTGGGAGCACCAGTCCTGGACCAGGACCACAGGGTGCCAGGCGCTGTGCAAACAGAATAAAGAGAGAGAGTCTCTGTCCTCAGAAGCTTGCAATCATTTCACCCTACAGGAACAGATAGCCCTGCTCAATTTACTCAGGATAGAAAGCTGGATGACAACAGTGGACTAATCCTCTAAGTAAGGGAAGCAGGACTTGGTCCTTTTTGAGCAGTGGATGAATGAGGGCTGCTAAACCAATGAGTGCATTAAACAGAGGCCTGCAAGGAAGGGCTGAGTGGGTTGCCGGGTAGTCTGTGCTTCTCTCTCAGAGTCACAGTAGAATAGAATCAAACCAATTGACCCAGCGTCGTTTTCTCTGTTGCGATGCTAGAGACGCATTGCCACTCCCTTTGAGTTCCCCTGCATTACTTACACTCTGCTATGAAATAGCATAGTTGTTGTAGATACTGCTGCAGATGCCCCTTGTAAAACATTCTGGGAAGGAAGATTAACAGGTTCCTTCACTCAGTGGGGTTAAATATGCAGCAACATTGGTAAAATATTAAAGCAATAAGTCACAGCTTTTACAGCCAGATAAATCCTCTTGCCGGTACCTTGCAGCCAGAGAAATATAACAGATCGTTTCTTCTGTCACTGGACTTCTCTTCATATCGTCTGATATACTTTCCCAGCAGGCGTGTTGCCACAGCCTTTCCTTTTTAAAAAGCAGATGTCGTGGGTGAAATGAGTTTGGCAGGTCTCAGTCAGTTCCTGGTTGGCAACTGCCCACATCACATACTCTTCCTCTTAACACCACCCCAGAAGAGGACTCTGTAGGTATGTCCTGATTAGGAAAAAGAGGTTGAAGTTAACCCTGACCTGACCAAGGATATTCCCCTGGGGGAGATGCACAGGAAAACGTTTCTGCTTGATTTAGCTGGTCAAAGACAAGCCTAGGCTCCCTCGACAGTTTAGTTTAACTTTTAATTAACAGCCCCCAAAGTAGGGCTCTAGCATTCTCAGTGCCCTAGTGTACACCCTCCTCTCCCCACTCCACCTCCTGTCCTTTTCATCTCCTCACCTCCCAAATCGCCCCTCACCTCCCAGCAGGGAAGTTTGGCAAGTTTCAAAGTGGAAGTGGAGTGTGCAGCTGGTGGCTGGTAGGAAAGGGGAGAAAGAAGCAACGTGGGATTTGGGCCACAGCCTGCCTGGCCATGTTGCTAGCTGGTGAAGAGCAAACTCCCCTGCTAATCAAGGTGCTAAACATCTGGAGCCTCCCCTGGAGCCGCTGAGAGTGGAGGGCCCCCCGTGCCTCACAGGGCATGCTCTGGGTCGGATGCTGCATTGCCCAGCTCCTGGGGTTATTTATCCCAGTGCAAAGTGAGTGTAAAATGTCTCCATTCTGATTGGGCAGCTGCTTGCCACGTGAGCTGGGGAAGTGGCTTCTTTTCCTTCTACCTCCATCTTGAGGATGCAGTCACCTGGGGAAGGCGCGGAATGCACCGCTCCTGCCAGAACAGGATTGTGAGCTCTGCTGAAGTCTCTGGCTGCTATAATAATTCGACACCCTCTTTGCATTAGTGTAAGTGAGGACACACATGCTGCAGGGGAACAGAATCAGGCCCTCCGTGGCTTGCAGGATAGGTCCCCCCAGAACCTCAGCCCCCTATCAATACAGAACAAAAAATAACCTTGCCAGGATAATCCAGTATCCCAACTCAAACACTCCATTATCTCGGAGTTCTAAGATCCAGTTGTTGCAAAGAATTGCACACTTTACTTGTGCCTGGTTTCACTGAACAGAATTCCTTGGGTTTAGTTCTGAGCTGGCACCTACATTTACTGATCTCAGCTTCCAGGTGCATAACAGCAGCCCATTCCCATTCAGAAAGCGGCCCACCTAATATGCGCTTGTCACTCTCACTCACAGACGTGATTTCTAGTGTTATCAATTATTTAGGGCTCAATCAACTCCTGCATTTTGCAGCACCATATCACAGCGCCGGCTGCTCAAAGACAGAAAAAAAGTGGCTGTTAATATTTTCCTGATTAATTAGCTGTTTGCGACACACAGGGCAGTGAAGCACTTGTTTAGATGTTACCTGTGCAAACATAATCATTGCTTTTAACAAATGTATCTCTGTGTAACAGCAGCTCTTCTTTCCAGCCAGAGCACAAACGAAACAAGACAACTCTGAACTGGAGGAGAAAAATAAATATAGGCTAGTTTGTGTGAGAAACAGCTAGCTAACAAAGACCATCAATTATTAAAAGCCTGTCACATGTTTTCTCCGTACACAGGGAAGTGAACGAAGGTGACAGGTGGCTGGATTCATGCTGTGGGGATTTAAATGGCACCAAAACAGCTTGGATGAAAGAGTTAGGTAATCCGGCTCTTACAAAGATGGTGGCTGGTGTATTAAATCTATGCCAATGGACCTGTTGCCCTGAATCAGTCCCTTTAGTGGTGAAAGGACACCAGTCATATATGGGTGACACAAGGAGGCAGTGTGGCCTACTGGAAAAAGCTTTTTGACCCAGATTCAGGAGACCTAGGTTCTATTCTCTGGCCTGCTGGGTGACCTTGGGCAAGTCACTTCACCCCTCTGTACCTCAGTTTCCCCATCTGTAAACTGGGGATAATGAGACCACCCTCCTTTGTAAAGTGCTTTAAGATCCGCTGATGAACAGCACTAGATAAAACTAGGTATTATTATTATTCAAAGCTAAAGGAAAGAAGTGTGCCGAGTTGATTCCATGTGTGATCCTTGCCCCTTGGCCAATAGAGGATGACAGAATTCCCACTGAAGTGAGGGCCAGTGCAGGAGTGTGTGTGTGAAGGGAGAGAGAGTTCTGAATACTCAACCCCACTAGTTCAACATAAAACATTGTGACCGTCACCTTCCAACTTTACCTCGGGGGAACCGTTTCACTTTTGTCAACACGCCAACGCGCAAGAGAGAGAATCACAAACCCTATCCGGCCAGCGCCACATCTTCCAGCTCTGCTTGAAACCAGGAGATGCCCTGTCAGGAGCTGAGGGTTTGCCCGAGAGCAACAGAAATGTTTCCTGACATCTTTGTTAAAAGCACTGATTTGGACCCTTCAGCTCTGTGTTCAGTGCAAACGTTCCTGCGCGGTCTCAGCTTACTTCAGTGTTCCCAGGATGAGTCAGACCCCACACTGCCCCGCTTAGGAGGCAGGTGCAGAAGCCACAGCTCAGGAGGAGGGACCGAGAGAGTGGCTTTCAGCCCCCTTTGTGCCTCCCAGATACTGCCGCCCCCCACGGTTGCCCTAACATATGGCCCCCTGCCCAGGGCTGTCTATGAGTTGCACTGTAGCCCAGAGTATCCAGAGAGCAAGTCACTAGGTCTAGTGGGAGTGGGGGCAGCATAGGGCCATGTGTGTCGGCCCCATGCCGTGGGAATTCTCCCCAGGGCTGTTGAAACGCCTTTGCTGCCTCTATAGGCCAGTGGACCAGTATACAGGAGCCAGTGAAAGGGCTAAAGGTGTCACTGCTGGTGGGATGGAGCAGAGGCCGCGAGGAGGGGAGAGCCCCGGGCCACACCGGCGCCAGGGTTTTGGGAGCACTGGCGTCTGACACAGCAAGTCACTCACCAGCAGCCCTGGAGGGATGTTCTGTTTTGTCTGAGCAGCACAGCTGGCCCTGGAGCTGGCAGAACATCCTCTCAGAGCAGCTTTGGGGACGGTGCCATCTAAAGGCACAAAGTGATTTCAGACGTGACTCATAGGAGCAGGCGCTGTTTGCCTGTCAACAAGAAGAGACGTAAGTAAGCCCCGTTGTCTCCCTAAGAAGAGAGAGGCACGTCCCCGCGCTGATGTGCACAGCGAGGCCGAAGGGCGGGGCTGGGATACCGTACCTGCCAACAACGCCAACCAGATCTCATCAGGACTGAGACAAAGAAGGGTCAAAGCCGCCCAGACGCAGCCTCTCCTCGACATTAAAAATTCACCTGCCAAGAAGCCGGCTGCACCATGGCTCCTCGTGTGCTCGTCTGAAGGGAGCAGACTTCTCGTGTGGGATCCTGGCTCCCAGCACAGCGCCACCCTCAGTTCTGCTCCTCCCATCCTCGGAGGCCTGGAGCCTCTTCTGAGCACTTCAGACAGCCAGTGCCCTGAACATCTCAAGGGCCCATACGCGGCGGGAACAGGACCTGTGTGCCACAACAATATCGTAGCCAGTCTCTCTGCAACCCCCCCAGCACTGACTGTAGGATCGGTCCCACACCAGTGATACTGTCCCGGATTTAATCACAAAACCCCCAGGATTAGAGCTGTGCCATCCATGATTTAAGGACCAGGCTTTGTTTCAGTTAGATGCCAAAGCTAAGAGAAGCTTGGCAGCAGGGTAACAGCAGCATAGGGCAACACAACCCAGTTTGCATCAGGCCCAGTGGGATGAGCCCATCGTCCTTTGCAGGCCAGCGATCATGCTGACTCTTGGGGAGAGCAAGTCCTGGTATAATTAGTGGCTGATGCTTCCATAAGCTGTGTGATTAACAAGAGCTACCGTCCATGAAGCCAGCTAACGCGGCCTTGCAGCTTTGCCAACACACAGACAAATGAAGCAATTAGAGGAGCATTAGCAGGGGGCTGCAGTAAGGCCATGCTAAGTAGCAGGGCTTTGGGAAGGTCAAGCGGCGCTCACAGAGCGGGCAGCCCCACACCACCATCAGCATTTCCACTAGCCAACCTGCCATTTAACGGTCTTTACAAAGAAGGGGAGCTGGCGGCGTTGTTTTACTCCAGGAGGAGCTGAATTGCATGGAGCGGATGTAGTGATTGGCTGTCAGAGCTCGGATCATTAGCAGAATGTGCTGGGATGCTTGGAAATTCCCACTGACCAACAAAACAATTTGAGAGGAAAAGGTGCAGCGGATGCTAAAGGAGAGTCAGCAAAAAGGTCGGCGAAGCGAAGAGTAGGTCTTCACTGCACACAGGTGTGTTCTTAGCTCAGGTTACCTAACTCGAGTTAAACTAGAAGTGAAGATACGGCAACTTGGCTTTTAACTCAGGTTAGCAGTTCAAGGGGGGCCTAGGGTTGCACCTGAGCTGCTAATCAAGGTAACAACACACCCTTTTTCTGCAGTGAAGACATACTCTAAAAAACAGTGCTAGACCCCAATATCACAAAGAGACAATCGCTGCCCTGAAGGGTTCCTACAATAAGAACTGCTCAGGTTTCAGCCTCTCACTTCTTGCCATGTCCTAGTTCTCCAGTCCTCCATGGAGTCCTCGAGCAAGAATAGCAGAGAGGAGACCTCATGTTCCTAATGTAAGAACGACCAGGAAAAATCCTTTCAGCCATTCTTTATCCATCAAAGAGAAGCAAAAAAGGGGCATAATCCCCGTTTCTTTTTCTTTTGCAGGTCACCTTTAAGGCTGGATCGATTGCAATGGTGTGATCCAGTCAGCTGATTCTGCTGAAGAGGCGTTCCATACCAGCACATGCCACGTCCTCTCCTTTGCTGTAGGGCAGAAGTGTTATGGCAACCCACCGATGTGGCAGAATAAACATGTGTGACGGGTTGGACCTCCCTTCTGGGATGCCACCTAATGTACGGGAATTTCACTGAGCCCCTCCTGCTCAACCAGCCTAGGTCCCCTCTCCCTGCTTTAAAGAATTAGGTTCTCCGGCCTCTTGCAGCACACAGACACAGGTAGGACTGCACCCCGCTGAAGACACAAACTCAAGTCAGCTCTGTGTGAGAGGGCTCCCCCAGCACTCACGTGCCCACCCCTTTTAGGAGACAAACCCAAAATAATACTGTCTTGCACTGTATAGAAAAATCTGCACAGTGCAAACTCATAAAAATCCACCCTCCTCCTCAATGTGAAAAGAGATGTGCACGACTTCTTGCCCCTCCAGTTAGAAATCACATAAACTGGGTTTAATAATAAACTTATTTTGTTTTATTAACTACAAAAGGTAGATTTTAAGTAGTTAAAGGGATAGCAAACAGAACAAAGCTGATTACCTTAGTAAATAAACAAAAGCCGCAAACTGATCTTAACACACTAGATAGGTAGGATACACATTAGCAAATTCTCACCCTGAGTGATAAACAGGCTGGCAGATTCTTAAGGCACTAGCTGCCTTGGCTTTCCCAGGTTTTCTTACACAGGCTAAAAACCCTTCCAGCCTGGGACCATCACTTCCCACTGTTCAGACTTTGTTCCTCAGGTGATTCCAGGTGTGTTGTTGTAAGGAGAGTGAGGACATCTTGTGTTGTCATTGTCCTTCTTTGATAGCTTCCCCCCTCTTGCTGGAAAGCTTTTTTGCTGTGACCCAGGTCAAACAGTTCCCATTGTATAGAGCTATCTCTGAGGGGTTTCTATTGCACACCATTCCTGGGGTAATCCTTACACTTGTGTGCATTTCCTCAATAAGCCACTAACATTGTTTGGCCTCATCCAACGTAGCCCATTTGAAATACAGAGACATGGTCAATATTCCCAGCTTCAGATGCAAAAATGATACATGCATACAAATTGGATAAACACATTCAGTAAATATTAGCCCTTCCAATGATATCTTACAAGACCCATCTTGCATAAAGTATATCTTAGTTATACCATATTCATACCATAACCATATTTCTATGAAGAATATGGGGTGTAACGTCACAACATTATCTTCCCTAAACCTTCGTCAGCTGGTCACCCCACCCACTGCCATGTTGAGGTGAAGGGGAGAACAAAGGGCCTAGAATCAGGGTCCTCTCAAACACAGGGAGGAGACCAGACTGCTGTAAAGGAGGGCTGCCCTCAGGATAAATGTGCATGAAGCCTGTTGCTGAAATGCATCAGAAGCAAATCCCTCTTGCAAAGACAACACTTCCCGTGAGAAAACGTATGAGTCATCAGCATGAGCTAGCCTCTAAAGCAGCACAACACGAGTCAAAATGTTTGGGTTCCAGGCCTGGTTTTGCCCTGGGCTGTTCTGTTTCTGCACCCCTCTGTGCCTCCCCATCTATCCAGGTGTAAAGCAGATGCAAAGGTACATACCTACCTGCTTCAGAGGGGACACTGGGAGGATCAGTGGTTTTAACTTCTCTAAGATCACCAGCCGAGAGGTGAAACTATATTAGATTGGCAAACACCTTCCCACCTATTGGCTTTTACTACTCTCCTCCCAGTGTTACAGAAAGACAATGCAATTCTTTGTAGGCCTATTCTGTCTCATTCTAGCAAGGGAGGAGGATCAATCTGCAGTCACAGGTCTTTAAAGTCCCAGCTGTAGCCATTTGGTGAATCAGTGGGTTGTATAAATGCTTGTTTAGTTGCTAAGCATCTGATGAGCAGATGAAATGAGTGGAAAACTAGTGGAGTCAGCATAAGTACCAATTCACACAAACAAGCGAGCGGACCAGAGAAGAGAGGAATTGGAAGGATGGTAAGTACTGAAGGAGAGGGGCCTTTGCTTTTCTGTGCAGGTTCTAGGACCCCAACACACAGGTGAGTGGATCTGAGACAGTGAATAATAAGCTATCACTTAGGTCCTTTATCCAAGTGGAATCTACATTCCTGGGATTTGAGAATTGGTGGTAGGGTACCAGAGCCTTTCACAGCAAGCAAAGAGAACAGGAGTAGTTGTGGCACCACTGTTCTGGATCTGCTCTAGGACAGTAGTGACCAAAAGCTGCTGCCTTGCTCTGGTTATTCAGTGGCCCAGGTGTAACGAGTTTGGCCGTGTGTGTCCTGGGCTAGTTCCCAGAAATAACATCCACATCAAAAAACCAACCCAACTGGTCCCTTGCTGGGAGTCTCCGTTAACGTGGGTTGAAGGTGAAGCCCCTGTCTTGATCCCAGAGAAGCAGAACAGGTTGGCGGCAGGATGACGGGATCATCTCTGGATGCCTGCACAACCAAGGTGCCCCGGCTCTGGGAGGAGGTGGGTTTCCCAGGCTGGCACGGGCACTTGGATATAACAGGCCTGCCTTGTGTTGCTTTCACAGGGCTTTCGGGGCACGCCAGAGCAATGACACCGGATGTGCGGTCTCAGGGCTGTGTGGTGCAGGTGACTCTGTATGGTGCTCTGGTCCTTCTCTGCCTGCTGGGCAATAGCCTGGTTCTCCTAACGGTCCTTGCCATGACTGTGAAGCATGGCACCATGGCTGCCTCTGACCTTCTCCTGGCCAACCTCTCCACCATCAACCTCCTTCTCACAGTGCTGCGGAACACGCTGATCTTCGCAGCTGACCTGGGGCTACAGCTCTCCTTGTCTGCCACTTGGTGTAGGGTCTTCATGTTCACCTGGGTGCTCTTGAGAACTATGAGCACCTGGGCCACTTCCTCCCTGAGCATCTTCCATTGCCGTACCATGAGGAAGCAGCATCCCCTAGGGGCTAGGGAAGCCAGAGGGGCCAGGGACGCAGCTATCGCTGTATCTGCCCTCTGGATGGCGAATGTGTTGTATTCTCTTCCTGCCTTGGTGTATTCCAGCCACGTGGCTGGGAATATCACTCTCTCCCCGATGCTAGTGAGCAGTACCACCAGGCCTTTGCTGGGCTGTACATGGGCTTTCCCTTCCCAGCAGAGCGGGATGGCCTATGTCACAGCTTCCTTAGTCATCCAGGAAACTGTGCCCGTAGTCCTGATGCTGGGCGCCAATGTGTACACCTTGCACAAACTGAAGGGGCACATGAGAGCCATGGGGGCCGAGAATGGGGTGGCCAGGTTTGCCTCTGAGCAGAGAGCTGCCAAGGTCATCCTGGCCCTGGTCGTTCTGTTTGTGGGCTGCTGGGGGACCAACACGCTGGCAGTCGGCTACTACAGCTTCACCAGCTGGCCCGCCGCACCCTTCCTGCTTCAGGCTGCAAATTTCTGCGCCTCGCTCTTCTTGGGGATGAGCCCCCTGATAATCCTGGCAGGGCACAGCCAGCTGCGAAGGACGCTCCGGAGAATGATCTGTGTGCGCTAAGAGGATTCCGGGCATAGATGCAACAGGGACACAGGGAGCTGCAAACTCCTGCCAGAAGAAACTCTATCCACTGGATTCGTAACCATCAAAGCTCCCTGTTCTTTACTCATGCAAGGCTCTTATAGAGGACAACAGCCTACTGGCCCGAGTGAGGATTTCAGGATTTGGCCAAGTCTTTATAAGACACATGGATCAGGAATGATTTATTATTAGAGCACTATTAGCTGCTAAGCTGGGTGGTCTTGTGGTGACGGCCCTAAACTGGGACTCAGGAGATCTGATTTCAATTCCTGGCTCTGCTAGACTCCTTGTATGACTGTAGGTAAGTCACTTCCTCTCTCTGTAAATGGGAATCATACTACTTCTTTCTCTTGTCTATTTAGATTGTACGCTCTCTGGAGCAGCAACTGTCTCTTATTTACTTATCATCTAGCACAATGGGGCCCTGATCTCAGTGGGTGTCTAGAGGGTGCTGCCGTAGAAAACCCTAGACACTGTTGTTGGTAGGTTTATTTCAGTGGAATTCACTGTTTGTTTTACACGAATTCTGACTCCTTTCCAAGCTGTGTGTTTTATTGACCAGTTTTAAAAAATAAAACCGTGGAGCCGTCCAAAGCATTTGAGTCCAAATGGTCATTCTGGTTACAACATCTAGTTCAAAGACCCTTCCTCTCGTTTTAACGCAGGGAAGGCATTTTGCTGCAAAACTGCATTATTCAGCTCCTGCTGCCTCGGTGTATCCTTTAACTTCCCAGTTACAAATCTGGGCACACAGTTCAACTGAAAAGTTGGCCAGGTTGCAGGGGAGGGGAGGAGAGCTAAATTGGTTATTTCCAGGGTTTGTTTACAAACTAGAACCGTGAGAAAGGGCTGGGAGGCAGTTTGACCAGGACCCTGACCTGCGTGCAGAGGCTGGGTTAGTAAAGACTATTTAGCAACAGAGCCTCTTGCTTAACCACCACCTTTGATTTACTTTAAATGAACAAGTGCCATAACTGATCACACTCAGCCTGATTCTCCCCCGCCTGGTGCAACCCGGGTGTCAAATGTGAGTGAAGTAGCTGGGCAGCATTTCACACCCACTGATATAAATGGCTGCAGAAGGTGCAGGGCGGAGATTCAGCCTCATCCTGTGTCTCCGTCTCCTATGGCTGGGAGCCTCCCTCTGACTTCAATGGCATCAGCCCTCACCTCCCCAACCCCCCATCACGCTGCCTTAAACCCACCACAAGCGGCTGGCTCATGTAACTCACTGGATTTCAATGGGACCTGGACATCATTTGAATATTGCAGCCCGAGCCAAAGCTTGGTGCAATCAATGGGAGTCTTTCCCTGGCTCTCACTGGGTTTTGGATCAGGCCCCAGGCCCTCCCTCCCACAATGCACTGAGGGGAGAAGAAAACAGATATTGTCAAGTGATTTTTTTTAAAGTTGGAGGAGTGCTGACTCAGCTTTTTCAGAGAGCTCATCAGCTCTGTAGGAAGCTTGTGGTCTGGAACACATAATGCTTAATGTCCCATTTAGTAGTTTTCAGTTCTAATCATATGGAGAAAACTGTATCTGCATTTTCCCCCATCCCCTGGTGAAGAGGCAAAGGAAAATGGATCAGTGAAGCTACCTGGACTGGACTCGAAAGAACCTCTTTGCCTAGGTTAACTCATCTAATCTAGCCCCCTCCGCCAGTGCGACGGAGGATGGAGAAATTTTGCCTTTTCATTCTAGTTCTAGGCTTTGATTGGAGTGGATTGTGTTATCACAGCTGTTCTATAAAGGAATGTGTGTCCAGCCTCCATCAGCTTCCCCCCTGACTGAAGGCTGAATGACCTTTCGACTCACACCCACCTGTCTTAAACTAAGCTTGTCTTTCTATTAGCTCAACCATATCAGTCTAAAGCCTGACAGGAGACAGAAAAAGCCTATAGAACAGAGTTTTGGCACTGACCGTGCTGTATCCTGGACCTCTCCATCCATACTCATATTTGCTCCTAATAAAATGGGTTGGATGCACTTCACAATAATAAATAAATAAATAATAACGATCTTTGCCTTTCTGTGGCACCTTTCAGCTCAGGATCTCAAAGCACGGTGCAAACACCAACAAGATAATCCTTCAAAACACTCCTGACTTACACCAGGAAGGAACTTGGCCCAGCGTCCTGCAGCGGAAATCCCTCTGGCTGGAACTCAGTTGAAGTCAAGGAAGTTCCCGCAGGGTGGACATTGGCTCAGCTTGTCTGAGGATTACAATGTCTCCGTCACAGTTTGCTGCGAGGTCGCTGGTAGTACACTGCCCCCAGCTGACTCAATGAGCCCGTGCTTCACAACCGAACACATCACGGGGTGGGCAAAGAAATGGCAGCTCCTCTGTAATGACACTGGAAAATATACA